>NC_138552.1:207551694-208872194 GCF_964273705.1 Natrix helvetica | reverse complement strand
GTGCAATTTATACGCTGGTACGTCTTATACTCCGAAAAATATGGTGCTTACTGTTTTCCACAACTGCAGACTCATCCTTGTTTCTCTGATCATGTAAGATAAATAGAATAGCTGCTGTTTGATGAAAAGGGAGGAAAATTAGCTGTCAATTACATCTATCTGATTTTTTTCTCCAAGCATGATTTTTTGTAAGAAGAAAGGAGAATAATATTTCCAATCCTTCATTCAATATATGCCGAAAAAGCACATTAGAGTTGTGAGTTTAGAGAATCAGTTTAGTGTAGTGATTAAGATGCTGGCCCAGAAACCAGAAGACTGTGAGTTCTAGTTCCACTTTAGGCATGAAAGCTGGCTTTGGACCAGTCAGTTTCTCTCAGTCCAACCCCTCTGAAAGAGTTGTTGTTGTGGGAAATTTTTATTTATTTATTTAGAACACTTACATAGCTGCTCATCTCAAAACAAACTCTAGATGGCTCCCCAAAATAGGAGGAGAAAAGAATATTATGTATGTTCGCCACCTTGAATTACTTAGAAATGTAATAAAGGGGAGATTAAAGTTTTTTTTAAAATAAAAATAAAACAATATGGCAAAGTCAGTCTTCCTTTCTTTATTTTTCTTTTTTAAGAAAAGGAACTCATAGGTGGCTGTTTGAGAAGGGTTCAGGAGACATTTTTACAATTTGGGAGCATCTATTGCACTACAGCAGGAAGATATCACAGGAAAGAGTCAAGAGTGGTGTAAAAATAGTAAAGGGCCAAACTAATCTAAAATTTTCTATACAGAGAAAATTAACATGTAACATCTTTAAAAATACGTGTACAAGGAAAAGTGCAAGAGCAGCAGGAAGAATGAAAAGGATGATGATGAAGAAGAATTCTATCCTTTCCTAGATTGATGATCTTGCTCAAACGTCTTCCCTAAAATGGAAAACCTATTTAACAAAGCAGCAGTTTGTAGAGATGGAAGGTGGTTAGAGAATGACAGAGATTATGGGCTGCTTTCTTATAAATCTTTTTAGCAATATTAGATGACAGGGGTGCAAGGTTTATAGGTTTAGAATTTCATAGCTCGGCGTTACTTCTGCTGTGACTGTTAATATACCCTGGTGAATTTTGATTGATCAGGTGTAATTGTAACTGTCATTTCCTTCTGATATATTAATTTTGACTATATTGGACCAAACTTTGATGCATGTGTTATAAATGATTTTGTTTGTTTGTTACTTGATACTGCAAGGGAGGTCTCCACTGATGATGATGATGCAAGCAATTCCAGGTGAGAGATTATCCTGTGCAGACAGGACAGAGTTAATCCCTTCTGCTTCCTTCTTCTCATGTCCCTTTGCTGCTCTTGGCAGTGGCAGTTTCAGTCTACTAAATTATTAAGTAGATGTGGCCTTTGTTTTCCATGGCTTTGCTTGCAACCACATTTAGAGACCAAAATGATAACCATAGACTTCTAGATACTTAATCATGGATTAAACATGGCCAGGGGAAGTAGCCCTTTAGACTCCCCCTCATTATCATTTTAGTTCTGATACTGCAGTTGTATTGTGGTTGCATAATGCTGCCAGTTGCAATGGGAATCAAGGAAGACTTATCTATACTACAAGGAGTTATGCCTACAAAGAATGCCTATAAAACCACTTCCATTGCTTGGGCTCTGGGAATGCTTCCTTATCACCATATTTAAGGAGGCAAACAAGGCAATACTTAATATGTTAAGTTATCTTTGTTCTAACAAAATCTCTGTCGATACACATGCAATTAGAAGCAAATCTGTATTACTTACTCCAGTTTGTACTTCTCTTTCTAAACTTTGACATGCTTTGTTTGTTTTAGCCTCCGCAACTCTTCCTCTGGGTAGGCTGGCTGCCTCCCAGAGGTGCTGCCTTTCTCACTGCAGTCAGGGTCATCAAAATCTGGAGGGAACAAGAGATGCTCATCTGTAAAGTAAACCATCAAATGGTCTCAACATCACAAACTATTTGGCTTGATTCTGCAGCTGACTTCTGCCATTGGCCAAAGTCACAAGGTTTTCATTTTTCTTTTCTAAAAATATGCAGTAATTCTTTATGATTATAATTCAAGCCTCAGCTGCATGATGTAAAAACCTTACTGTAATGCTGTAATGTATTTTTCAGCAAAACAGTTTAGATGGAAAGACAAAGAAGTGCCAAGTGAGCTGGCATCCCTACAAAAGATAAAAGCATTTCACTGTCTTCTTTGCAAAGATCTGATACGGGATCTCAACTGCTGCCATCTCTATTCTCAGTCCAGGCTGTTTTATTATGTATGAGTATTGAGGGAGAGAAACTGAACCGGTTAAAAGGGAAAGGACAGATTGTGACATGTTACCAAGTGCGCTTCTGATGGGATCTGCAAGCTGAACAGTTCTAGATGTGTTGTGGTGCTCAGAATGCTTAGGATTCTAGAGAGAACAGATTCCTATCTCTGCCTACTGAGGGTATATTTACTGGGTGTGCACTGAAGCCATCAGATATGAACCACAAGTAGGTAGAAGGAGCCTTGGGAGAGAATACCTGAATGTTCCAAATACAAAGGAAAGTTTATAAGAAGAAAACGAATCTCGCACACACCTGGATGCGCTCAGTGCTTAGGGAAGAAAAAGATGGTTTAAGGAAGCAGGAGGGAAGGAGAGAAATGGGCCCCACTATAGGAATACAGCTCACTAAAATATTTTGTTGATGCAGGAAAAGATCTAACAGGAGCATCTGTGATGGTAACCCAGGGGGAGAAAAAGCAAATGGTTTTATCAGAATCTCCATCTTGATCAAAGTTATCAAATTTTAAATACATATGTTCTCTTAAATACTTTTTTTCACTTGTTTGAAACCATCATCTGGACTCATCATCATTATCTTGATATAGTAACAATAAAAACAAGGTTTATTTGCCTTTTTTTACTTTTGCCTCTGCTTTTGTCTTTGTTTATAGATAATGGCAGCAGCATGCAACTCAGATAATGCTGAGATAGCCAAACATGAGATCTCATAACTGCACTCAGTGAAGGCTTATAGTCTAGTCTTGCCATTCTATGCATTCTGACTTTGGAGATAAGCACGCTTACCGTAGTGTTAAAGATAGGATTTCTCTTGACTTTGATAGCAAGTTAGGGAAGTCAGTAGTATTAATAACAGCCTCCTGTTTTGTCACAATTAGATGATCTGTTTAATCTTAACAGAAGCTGCACCAACAGAAGGTGCTCATGGAATGGACTCTGAAATTTCCTTATATTAAGATGCTTCATTTCATGCTCATAACTTTTCTATAAGAGGTAGAAAAATGAGATTAAAGAAAGAAAAAAGTGTTAGGCTTGAATGGCACTGCATGCCTATGCTTCAGCCTTTGGCTTTTGTTATTATGACATTAGAATGGGTGGCATCCACTTTCTTCCTCTATCTCTCAGTCATTCACTATTTTCATACATAAACTGGATTCCCACTTAGCTCAACATAGGATATTACCCTCAACTAGAGCAAAATTTCCACTAGTGATTGAAACCATTATCTGGACTCATCCAATCATCATCATGTTGATATAGTAACAGTAAGAACATATTATCTCAATGATGGCTGGATGACACTATAAGTCACCACTGGGAAAATGGCCTAAGTGTATGTAGAGCTAAAGCCAAGCTTTGCACCCAATGCAAAGAATGTTGCATCACTTCTATAGAATATCTTCACATTTCTAAAGTGAAGGCAGACATTTGTTGAAAAATAAGTTTCCCCATTTGAATAGAGCTCAAGTTTTTTTTTATTAAGCTCATCAAAGATTACCAAACTCCATTGTTAATTATATTATATAGTTCACTCTGTCTACTCTAGAAAGTCTTTCATGAATTGTCCCAAGATTTTTTGAGCAAGACTCCAAAGTTACAGATACAGAATGAACTTAGATTCAAGGACCTTGATTCCCACTGCAGCTCTAATTATGAATTTTGACCTTCTAAAGAATTCCCATTACATACAACAGCTGTCACTGCCATGTTTCTTTCTTTCATTAGACCACCCAAATTCATTCCATTACTTTTGAAAGAAGTAAAATTGACAACAACCCACCTTCCAAATTATTGTCAGCTTGCAAGTTTGACCTTCCTAAATTAGTCTTGCATTAACTTTGGTACTTCACTGCCATTTCTAGAAAAAATGTCTAGGGAAAACCTTTATTGCAGCAGTGGGAAATTTAAAAATTCCCCAGATATTGTTGAACTGTTTCCTCAGGATCCCTGACTAGAGTTAAATGTAGTTTGTAGTTAGGTGGGATATAGGTTTTTTTCTCCTCCACTCCACAGTACAGAAGTCTGTTGAGTTATACAATGCTTTTAATGGTCCTCTCCATGTCTTTATCACCCTTGATAGAAAACCTTTAGGTGGATCCAGTGGTGGGTTGCAGGCGGTACGCCCCGGTACGGGTGTACCGAAGCCTGCCCGGAACACCTGGTACCTTTCTGGTACGGTGCTCTGGAGGGCCCACCCGCCCCCCTGAGCTCCTTACCTGTCCTTTAAAGCCTTCAGCGCTTCCGTGCACGCACATGGTGTGTACAGCACCTGCGCAACGCTCCGCCAAGCAGCTAGAGCATCACGGAGGCTTGCGGAGGCCTCACTGGCAGGTACGACGCATGCACACGGATCCATTTGGGTGACACTGGGCCTGTTCCAACCATGCCAGTTGGAACGGGATCCGGAACCCACCACTGGGTGGATCTAGAGATAGCTTCCACTAGTGATTTTTGTTCTGTGAACACACTGTTTAGTGATCAATGACCTACTTTGCATTTAAGAAGTCCCGGGTTAAGCCCAGATATTTTCAGTCAAAATGATCAGTTAGCCAGTGATGGGAAAGGATGTTTTTTTTTTCCCCCTGCATGAATCTCTGGAAAGCTTCTGTTAACTTGAAAATCTTGACTAGATAGACCATCTGACCAAGATTGTCCATCTTGTACTGAAAGATGCTGCTGCCTGGAATGAACCTCCTGTGCAGATTTTGTTTTTTTTTTAATTCATTGTATAAATGGATGGAAGAAAAAAACACTGAGATAGGTGGGATAGGTGATAAAGAAGGTAGGAAATAAGAATCTACTGAGTAGCAATCTGACAACCCTACAAACGCAGCCAGTATGTAAAGTTTAAAAAGGCAACTATACTTCCACAATTATTTTTTTTTAAATGCTTGCATTTCAGATTACACCGACTTTCAGATTACACCGACTTTAATACTTTTCACTTAAACTGGGCGATATGCTATTTGTTTTTCTTTTCTTTATCTTCCTCTTGTGCGCTATAATATCTTGGACTGCTAAAGTAGCACTCAAAACATATCTTGGAGTTCTTCTATATGGGGCATTTTTATCAAGCATTATTATGTCTGACTAAAATCGTGGCATTTTTGCTTGAGATCATAAGATTATGGTAATTGAGGTGGGCACATAGGGGCAGAGCTAGAGACACTCTCATAGTGCAATGGTTGCTTTTCCTGTATGTGTTCAGTGCAGATGGAAGCTGGGAAAATAGGTGGAAGCTGGTGCATAAACACACCAGCATTCCTATCGTCCCTGTCCTAATAGTCCCTTGTATTCGTATACACTTCATGTATTCATAATCATGTATATACATATATCTGTTATCTAATTCCTGCTTGATGAAATAAATAAATTAAATAAAAATGCAGAACCATAAACTACTAGCATTGAGATCATAGAGACGTGCCCAATTTCTATGTAAATGTTGTCAGTACTCACCTGCTAATTCCCACCAAATTTTAAAAAAAACATTTACATGTTGCCTGTACATCAAGGAAGACCCCCCCCCCCCCATGAGATTGCTCCATTGGTACTGTTGGGAAATTCTGCCCATAGATTTCACATAATGATCTTCAATGTAGTGGAGCTTCTACCACGCTCTAAAAATGAGACCTTCAGCGATGTGCTTCTGTTGTCAAGAAAAGGAAAGAGTTTTTCTGTGAGGAAAAGAACCATGATCCTGGGAGAATGAGAATCTTTCCTTTGGGATAAATAGTTCATGCTCTCATCAGCACCGAGTTTCATTGGGCTGAGTAAATCCTCAAACTGAAAAAAAAATTCAGCTGAATCTGGCTTTTACACTGATATTTCAAACAAAATTAGGTTTGTCTTTCATTTACTTTGTCACATGTACAGTCACTTTAAAATTAAAAGTTGAGCTGGATTTTCAAACAGTCAGTTTAATTATTTGAATTACAAATCCAATTTGATTTTTCTTATACGAGTAATACTTTCTAATAGAAGCTTTAAATCAAACCTGGGATCTCAACTAGATCCTGGCTGATTCACATATCCATAGTGATTCAAGCAGGCACATCCGTTCCCACACCCACATTTTTATTCAAATCTAATCAATTCTGTGCAATGATTCAAATTGCAATGCAAATCGACTCGAGCCGCCACATTGAAAATCCAAATAGAATGTACATGGCTTACTGAATCTCAAATTCAGATTGGATCTTGGTTGTGTCATTAGAAACAGATATTTGTCAAAGGGATGGGCACATTGATTGCATAGTAAGTTGCCAGCCTGGGAAAAGTTGTAGGTACTTAATGCAACTTTGATAAAAGATAAAAGTCAGATGGCCAATGTACTAAATGAGGAAAGTGCAGGCACTGATCCCAGGAACTCTTTATTTCTTATTACTGCTTATATACAGAATACTCTTTTTTAAAAAAATATTTTTATTATTTTTACATTTAAAACAATGCAATACCGCGGAGTCGGAGTCACCATACATTCACATTATGTACAGCTAGTTTCAACCATTAACAGTTAATCTACTTAATATATTGTCTGTCCTTCTGTCCAATCAGTCTTGTCATCTTGTCTTATACCAATCATAAAATCTGTTCCATACTTCAAAATATTCTGATTCCCCTTTATTTTTAAGTTCAAGAGTGAGCCTATCTGCTTCTGCACAGGCCAACACTTTTCTGATTGTATCAAGCGCTGATGGTGTATTTTCTTTTTTCCAATACTGTGCATAGGTTATGCGCGCTGCAGTTAGTATATGTATAATTAAATAAAGTGTATCTTTCTTAAACCCCTCCGGTATTATGCCTAGGAGAAAAGTTTCTGGTTTAAACATAATTTGTTCTCCCACCATTTGTTCTAACCATGATTTAATCATTTTCCAATATTTTTTTGCCTCATTGCACGTCCACCACATATGATAGATTAAAAAAAAACTGTTTGCTCTGCTTTGTCATTAAACATTTTTAACTGTTAAAATACATATTATAGAAAATTTAAGGCTTAAATGTAATGATATATTAATAAAATTCTTCATTACTACTTTAAAACTTACAAGCATTACAAGTACTATAACTGGGCTGCAACTGTCAAGATCGTCATTAAAGAGAAAAAAAAAAAAGAATTCTGCCATATCGTAAGTTTGTATATTATTATATATTGTTTTCTTTTTTATCTTTTTTCTTTGAAATTTTATGTATTATTTTTCTTGATATTTCTTAAAAATACTAAATGCTAAAAATATTTTTTAAGAATTATTAATAGTATGTACTATAGCAGTGATGGCGAACCTTTTTTGGCTCGCGTGCCACAAGTGGGGGGAGCGCAGGGGGGTTGAGTGCGGGCGTGCCGCACCCATAATGCAACGCACGACCCCCCCAGTGCGCATGCGTGCAAAACGCACGACCCCCCCATTTTTACATGTTTTTTTTGCCCTCCTCAGGCTCCAGGGGCTTTATAGGAGCCTGGGGAGGGCGAAAAGAGCCTCCCCCGACCCCCCGGAGGCCCTCCGGAGGCTTCAGGGACTGTCCAGAGGCTTCCCTGAAGCCTTTGGAGCGCTTAAAACCACCCTCCAAGCAAACCGTTTTAAGCGCTCCGAAGGCTTCAGGGACGGTCCCTGAAGCGTCCGGGAGGGCGGGGGAGGCTCTTTTCGCCCTCCCCAGGCTCCTATAAAGCCTCTGGAGCCTGGGGAAGGTGAAAAATAGTTTTTAAAAAGGTGAAGTCAGCTGGCCAGCGCGCACATGTGCGCTGGCCAGCTGACAGGGCAGCGCCTTGCGTGCCCTGACAAATGGCTCCGCGTGCCACTTGTGGCACGCGTGCCATAGGTTCGCCATCACGGTACTATAGTATGCACTAATACTATGTATTGTCATGGAAAACTGATGTCCTTCCATGACCTAAATGTTTCAGCAGAGGTGGGTTCCTACTGGTTCGGCTGAGTAAGTAGTAACTCAGCCTGCCACGCCCCCGAACCGGTTCTATCAGAGGCGGCGGCATCTTGATTTTCGTTTCTGCGCATGCGCAGAACAATCTTCTTTGCAAAAATGTATTTTCCCCCCTTTTCTAACGTTGTACGCTTGGGCAGACCTTTTTAGATGCAAATGCAGATTTTGCTATTTTGGTGTCTATCAATCCAATACATCTTCTAGCAGTAAATAAGTAATCCATATTTTAATTATGTAGTTTGCTTTAATTAGTCTATTCTGCTGCTAATTTGGATCAATTTCATTATATGATCCCCAAGTGTTTTGAATTAATGTTTTTTTCCTACCAATTCCCCTTTGTTAAAAATTTTGTCTAGAATTTTCTTTGTGTGAATGTATGTGTCCCTGTTAAAAAGGATGATTTTTAAACTGCACAATTTGTCAAAATATTAGCAATTTTACAATTTCTCCCTTTCAATCATTTTGCAAATGCTATAAAAAGAGCAGGATATTTTGCAACCTGAGAAGACTCGTGTTTCTAAATAACTGCAAATTTAATTTCTTCACTGGGGTGTATCCCATTTATGCTTTTTATCATATTTTCTTACATCAGCAGGGAACTAATTGCAGTTTTGTTTGCTTTTCATTTGGTCTGTTTGGGCCCTCTTTACCATATGTTTGAGGGCAATTTCTCTGTTATTTGCTGCCTTCCTTTAAAGAGCTGATTTGTTTGAAAAGTGGTTGATGTCTGTTTGCAGAGCCTTACAGGGACAGATTTGTAACCTTATCTGATATGATCAAACAAATAATGTCCTAAGACCAAGGCTGCTGTTGCTACTGTAAAGGCTATATATCTATATCTATATCAGTGACGTGTGGTGAGGTTTATGGCTGGTGAGGCTGGTGATGTCATCAGCGTGAGCCGTGGTCCCCTTCATGTTGACTCAGGAAGGCCGGGAATGGGACCACGTGTGCAGGAGGCTGAAGCTGCCTCAGCCTCCTGCACACGTGGTCCCATTCCCCTCCTTCCTGACTCCTGAGTCAACATGAAGGGGACCACGGAGTGCACTCCGTGGGACTGTGGCTCACGCTCCGTGGTCCCCTTCATGTTGACTCAGGAAGGCAGGAAATGGGACCACGTGTGCAGGAGGGAGGCTGAGGCTAGAGGAGCCTCCTGCACACGTGGTCCCATTCCCGGACCATGTGTGCAGAAGGCTCCTCAGCGTCTTTTCCCTTTTCCCTTTTTTAATTTTCATGATGAGAGCGGTGAGGCTCTGCCTCCCCTGCCTCCCCTGACCGCACATCCCTGATCTATATTTATATCTATATCTATATTTATATCTATATGTATACCTCTATATCTATATCTATATCTATATCTACAGTATATCTATATCTATATCTATCTACATCTACATATATATGAGATGCCATTCACTTCCATTCAAAATATATCATATCCTACTTGGATCTTGATTAAAAACATAGATCTCCCATAATGTCAACAAGAACTCTCATATGAAAGAGGGAGGAAGAGAGAGGGAGGGAGGGAGAGAGAGGGAGAGAGAGAGAGAGAGAGAAGATCTCATATAAGAGAGTTGTTGTTGGCGTTATG
This sequence comes from Natrix helvetica, assembly GCF_964273705.1. Classification (NCBI taxonomy): domain Eukaryota; kingdom Metazoa; phylum Chordata; class Lepidosauria; order Squamata; family Natricidae; genus Natrix; species Natrix helvetica. The sequence goes on along the minus strand of NC_138552.1, from coordinate 208,862,355 downwards.
AGGATCTATTTTTTTAATCAAGATCCAAGTAGGATATGATATATTTTGAATGGAAGTGAATGATATCTCAGTAGATATGGTCACCCATGGGGGAGACAGGTATCTTCTTTATATGTTGACAGAAACTTAATGGAATGTCAGGAATCATCCTCATTTTCTGCCAGGTAATAAACCTGTATGAGAATGGCTCAGCTTCCTTTCTGTGAGGCTACTTCTTGCCATGTGATTCTTCTTATTTTCACCTTTCTGGATTCACGGACCTTCCTTCTAACGATTCAGTAAGGTGGTAGACTTCATATGATTGCCTTCCTTGATCTGGCTACTTTCTGAGAACACAGAATCATTCAGCTGGAAGAGTCCAATCCCCTGATTAAGGCAAGAGATGTGACACCATCCTGGTCAAATAGTTGTCCAGTCTGTTTTTAAAAAACTCCAATGATGGAGCACCCACAACTCTGGGGGACAAGCTATTCAATTGATTAGTTGCTCTCACTGTCAGAAAATTTCTTCCTATTTCTAAGTTAGACCTGTCTTTAACAAGCTTCCACCTATTATTTCTGGTCCTGGCCTCTAGTGCTTTGAATCCCCTCTTCTCTGTGATAGCCTCTCAAGTTCTGGAAGACAGCTATAGTGTTCCCCCTAATCTTTCTCTTTGATAGGCTAGACATATCTAGCTTCCTCAGACTTGTGTTGACTTTAATCAAAACATATGGATTTCAACAACTGCAATTTTAAGCAATGCCCATGCTTGATGAGGAATACTAGAAAATTAAATTTAGCAGACTGGATGATGACCAGGCTGGGAGACACTGTTAATGGTATGTAGATTCTCATGTCTTATATTAAGAATGCAGGTTGAAATGTTTTATTAATTTATTGTATGCAGCTAGAAAAGCAACCATACTTCAATTTCTAGATAAAGGATGTCTTCAGGAAGGCATCCTTTATCTAGAAGTTAAAAAGAAGTATAAAAATAGGCTTAAATCCAAAAATTCAGTTCTGGAATTCTTGAGAGTTTGGAGTAGACTCACATATATTTGGAACTGACAATATACAGGTCATCCATGATGAAAAATGTGCAATGCTTTCTGTAATCACTCCCAAAGAAAAAGTAATTACAGTGCATGGCATTATAGCTATTAAAGAAGTATGATCTATGACCCTTCCATGGTTTTCTCCTTCACAAGAAAAATGGAATTTGAAAGCTAACATGGGTACCCCTAATCCCTGCTTTGAAGACTCCCAACACAGTAAGTAGCTGACAAGTCAAAGACTGTGATTTAAGACTATCATTAACTTTGAAGAAGTGAGAGGTCAGCTGGGAGGCAAAGAAAGTGTAAAGTCAAATGTGCACCAGCTTTTGCATGGCATGTCAAAAGCTGCATTTAATTGGGTGAAGTCAAGTCAAATTTTCGAAGAGGGTATAAAAACTACAATAGATACCTTAAGCATCTGCAGGACTTAAAATACACCGTTGGCCTTTTCAACCATTCAGCCAAGTGATGGGATTCAACTGGCGTAACAACCGGTTCGCTGAGCATGCACTCAATGCATTTCAAAACAGGTGAAAAACTTACCTTCTGTCGCAGGCCCGGTGAGTAAAACAGCTGAGGCGTGGCTGCCACGCCAATCAGCTGGGCTTCAAACAAAGGAATCGTCACCTGATCGTCAGATCTCAGGTGATCGTCAGAGCTACCGGATCGCCCAAACTGGTCAGAACCAGCTGAATCCCACCCCTGATTCAACCCCTCCAAAGACAAGCAACAAAAAAGTTTTGCCTTTTTTCTTCACAAAACAGGGATTGCATAGCTCTTGCTCTCTCATGCATTTGTAATAGAAAGAGTTAACTCTGAGAAATCCAATTCCTTATTAATAGGTTCTTCTACTCCAGGATGAGAATGAAACAAGCCCATTGCAATCAATTGTATGAATATATATTGCGCATTGCTAATCTGACATAGCTCTATTGTACAGTATGGTAGAGAGTTCATATCTAGTTCTTGCGCTGTTTACCATGAGAAATTCACATACAGCAGGTAAAATGTGATTAGTGGTACTTTAAATCAAACTGTTAATATTATGGTGGATCACCTCTGATAACAAAATACTATCATATATTTATCTTGGTTCCACATATGGTGATCAGACTCTAATGCCCCAGGAGAAAGAAGTGGGTTGCCAAACTCTTCATCTGATCAAGGAACTACATATCTTTGTCACTTAATCCCTCAATAATCCTTTGCACAGCAGGCAATAGCTGTATTTTATAAGTTTCCTTTCTTTTTATAGACAGGAAATGCCTCTATTCATTCCCCAGATAAAATATTTATTTATTTATTATTCACACTTATAGACCGCCCCCTCTCCCAGATAAAATATGACCAATAACCTCAACAGCAGATGCATCTGTATATCTTTAGTCTGCTCTAATGTTAAGGAAACAAGATGTGAAAATCTCATTTAACTGGAGATAATCTGTCCATTTTCCAGGATTCTTTATGGCCTCAAATACTCCAAAAGGGAGCATTTTCTTCCTGTTCTTCCGAACATGATATTTTAATGCCACTTTCCTCAACTTGATGTCTAGCATTCAACTACAATTCCCATCAAGAGCAGCTGGAGAAGGCAATGAGAACCGTAATTCCTTGTCTCTGGAGGACAAGCCAGAAAGGCTGTTTTAACACAAATCTTGTGCAGCTGTCATATGGATGTGATAATTTTTGGATCCCAGGCATATTTCATGCAATCTATGCACCTTTGCTAGAGAAAATGAACAGCTGTATTTTGTATCTGGGAAAATCCAATCATCCATCCGTGTTACATTTAAAAAGCAAGCATAATTTTTGTATGTGAGAAATGCTTGCTCAGTATGTATGACAACACAACTACTTCTACTTTTGAACTTGTTCTGAGTTCTTGGTGGAAGAGCAAGAAATTATCCCACACCACTGAACTGAGCTGGGAAGCCTCGCAAAATGACATATGAGTGCACCCCAACTCCCTTCCTTCTTGGAATGGTTCTGTCACACTTTCATTTTGAAAGAGATAGAAAGACTGGTGTTAAAATCACTTTTAAAGTAAGAATTTCTGCATTTCAAAAGGCATTAATTTCACAGTACATTTTAAATGCTGGGTTTTTTTCTTGCGTTATGTCTATATTTGCAATCACTGCAATTCTGTGATTTAATGGGTGTTCTTTGGTTACCTTATGTGGTTCATTGCACACTGGAGAATGTTAAGATGTAGCTCTTCAATGTCCATACAATGGACATTAGATGCATTCTGTGCCATGGCTAACACTGCAGTTTAAAACATCACCATCTTTGCATTAAAAAAAATGACGCTAGGCTTCCCCAACCAAGATTATCTTAAAAATGTGTGGACTTTATTCTCCAGAATCCTTAGTGATTTTAGAAGTTTGGAAGACAACAGAAGCACAGTAAAAAATGCTAACATTGTATTTTGTGAAGAAGAGAAAGGGATCTGAAAGTGGGATATAGCATTCAGTTACTGATTGGCTGATGGTTCTCTAGAGTTCTGAATTCACAACTACACAAATACATACGTGTACACATTGTTTTAATATCTGTACAGAACTTTTTTTTTAAAAAAAACAAAGAGCTCCTAGATCCATATTTAAATTGGATTTAGAAGTTTTGGAAGACAGGTTGATCTGGAAAACTCCTACGAGTGGCTCCATATATTTGAACTTCCATGGTCTCTTATCAGCCAGCATGGAAAGGAAATTTGGAGTTGTAGCTCTAAACACTGGATTGGTAACCACACTGCCTACATTCTTTTCTTAGGCAAAGTTCTCACAATAGCTATTAATTAATAGCAACATCATCAAGCAAAAATAGAGTACCACATTAAACATATTTTACTTGAGAAATATTATATAAATCAAAAGAAAAAAAAAGCTAATGTTATGAATAATTCTATTTTGGCTGACAGCAGTCTGTTAGGCTCTGTGCTTCCTGCCATGTAAGTGGGTCCGTTTCAGTCCGGCAATCCTCTCCACCGACAGGGCTTCCGTTCCCTTCCTCCCCCTCCCCCCAGGGGTCCCTCTCCCGAATGTCAACCCTGAGAAGGCCTGCCAGATGCTTGCCATTTCAGGAGTTGACACAGTCATCCAATGAATTGAATTAAACTAACAAGTCCACAGTGCACAAAATAAGCTTTGTATGCCAAAGGTTATAGGCTGCTTCTCTTCAATCATATCCGATTCTTGGAGCTCCCTGAACAAGTCCCTGCAGTTTTCTTGGCAAGATTTTTCAGAAGTGATTTGCCATTGCCCTCTTCTTAGGGTTCAGAAAAAAGTGACTTGTCCAAGTTCATCCAGATGGCTTTGTGGCTAAGGCAGGACTAGACTCACAGTTTCCTGGTTTCTACCCTGATGCCTTAACCACTACATCAAACTGACTCTAATCTTAGTTAGGTAAGCATTCACATTTCACAAAAGCAGGGAAAAAGTTAAGGAAGATGACTTCCTTATTTATTAGGTAAATAATAATATGATAGGTTTGTCACAAGAAATTCAGATATAACACACCTTCAGATATGCAGTAATTTATTCAAGGCTATCTTTTATCTGCAAACTAGAGAAAGTTCACCAGGACGCCTTAAGTTCTTTGAAGAAAGATTGAATGGAAATTGCTAACCTGTTTCATATTTTGTATATGAAAGTTATTGTCTGAATTGCATCATAATAGAAACTGGAAGCCAACACAAACTGCAACTGCATGCAATTGAAATATGTTAACCGTACTTGGTATGGTAAACCAGTGCACTGGATTCCAGTTGGACGTTACGATTCAGTCTGAAGCCTTGTGCCAAGAAGTGAAGCAATAAATGAAGCTCTGTTAGGAGATAAAATATTTGCTACTGAGTTTTTCTTCTGATTTTTCTCACAATAAAGACTTCTCTATTATTCTGTAATGGTGATACCAGCATAGGAAACCTGAGTTCAAGTGGGAAAGTTTTATTTCCTGGAGGCCGAGAAAAAACAGGAAAGGAAAACTTCCAATTCCATGATAAATTAAGGGGACAATGACTTTCCTGTATTATAAAACAGTGAGCTCAAAGAGAAAGTGTTATCATGGATAAATACTAAATACCTCCCAGCAAGAATAAATGCAAAACAGACTAATACAGTGGTACAGACTAGTACAGATGGTCTCAACCTGTGGCCCCTGTCATCACAGAAGGTCTGCAAAGGCTTGAAGAAATGTTATGATTTAAATCTTGATGGTCTGTGTGGCCACAAAATATATTTAAAGGGAGTCCATGGTGAAGAAAAGGTTGAGAACCACAGGTCTAATGTATTAAAAAGCATGATGATAAGTTAAAAGCAGGGATTTACTGCAGGTGACTCGGGGACTTACCTACAGGCAGTTTCTCTAGATCAGGAGTGTCAAACTCAAGGCCTGGGGGCTGGATTCGGCCCGCGGGTTGCTTAGATCTGGCCCACGGGGTTACCCTGGAAACAGCGAAGGGACAGCCCGTGGTGCCTCTGCCGGTGAAAACGGAGCTCCTGAGGGCTGCACATGACCCTCCCGAGCTCTGTTTTCACGGGCAGAGGGTTGCAAGAGGCCACTGCAGCCAAAAACAGAGCTCAGAAAGCCCGTTTTCACTGGCAGAGTGCTCGGGTGACCACAGGCGCCCCCAACATAAGTGACATTGAGCACCCTGGCCACACCCACCCTGGCCCCCTGAGGCCAACACAACACTGATGTGGCCCACAATTAAATCAAGTTTGACAGCCCTGCTGTAGATACTTTTATTCTTTAATATGGTGAGCTGATGGATGGGCCTTAGGACTTCCAGTTAAAATGCACTGGGCAGCTTTCCTATTTTTTCCTCCATAAAAATGGAAGAAATGGCAGAAGATCATGTAGGACAACAAAAGCAAGGGACCAATGCCTGCTTCCCACTCCTTAAAATTTTTGAGAAAGATGTTGCCTGAGAAATTATGGGAATTGAAACTGACACATCTTAAAAAATAGCTAAGTTGGAAACCACTGGTCTTGAATGAAGTTTTATTGATCCCTGTCTGAAGCTCTGGAAAGAGGGAAATTGTCTACTGAGCCCTATTGTTTGTCTATAAATACTGAGGCAGGAGGATCTGATCCATTTCCCTCACTATAATTAATTATGATTAAAGTGACAGATTTCTTATGTTAAGGTGACCAACTTTTTTACAATGAAAAGGAGGACAAAACACATTTTATTGTCCAAAATGCTAAAGTGACCAACTTTTCTACAATGAAAAGGAGGACAAATAAATTGGAAAAAATATATCGTAAATAAAAGAAATATTTTATTCATTGCAACAATAATACACTAAAATATGATATATGCATAATAAAACATTTGTAACATTTTATATTGTAATTATGCTTACATGCCTGTTAATTATTATTTAAATGAGTACTTTTCCATTGAATTAATATTTTTTGTCAATGTATCATCTTCTAACAATATATTGGAAATATCTGAACAAGAAATATCCTTCATATTGAATTTTACGGCAAGTGCTGCAGCTAGAGTATCAACATTCAATCTCGATTTCTCACTTGTCCAAAAATCATTGGCAATTGAAAAAACTCTTTCAACTGCTGCATTAGTTCCAGGGCAGCACAACGTAAATTGAACAAGTATAAATAAATTTTCACATGGAATATGTTCATTTTTGAAATGGCTGAAAATATCCACCCATCTTTTATCAATTTCAACATATTGATTTTCCCATTGTATTAATTTTTCAGAACTTAAATATACATTCAGTCTTCTAATTTCTTCAAAGAGACAATTGTCGTCTATTTTAATGTCTGGCATTTCTTTAGATAAAAACTCAACACAAGATTCAATATCTGTCCAATATACTTGCGATGAAGTCAAAAAACACCATTGAAAGCTGTTATTTCCCGTGATGTTTGTTTCAGACCATTCTTCGATATATTGAAAACATGTTTGGTAAAAATTCTGCACTTCTTTGATAAACTTTTCCGTTATGCCCGGATTTGATTCCTCTAAATCTGACAATTTTCTTTTTATAATTAAAGGAAGAAATTTATCTTCAAATCGAGATTTATATTGAAGGATAAAGTCATTCAAAATAAGACTAACTTCTGTAGCTGAAATGCGTTCACCTTCAATCTTTTGAATTGCTTTGTGAAAAATAGATGCTTGACTATGTACAAAATACATTAATATCTCAGATATTTCATTATTGAAAAACGATTCCAGGATTTTAGGACATTTGTCTAAACTTAAAAAATATGAACGGAGAGGCTCAAATAATTGTAGAACACGCTCTACAGCAGGTGTTAGAGCAAGCCATCTAACTTTTGAATATCCTAAAAGTTTTTTGTATTCAACATTCGCTTCTTCACAAAATTGTTTTAAAGTAGCCACATGAACGGTAAAATGACTAAAATACAAATAAATCGTAGTTATAATTACTTCTACATCAATTGGCATGGCACATGATGCCGTGTTGATTGCATTTGACAAAATATGTGCATTACAACCTATTCCTAGTATTTTCTTTTGGAGTAAATGTTGTAATTTTACATACACATTATTCACCCCTTTGCGTCTTCGCCCACCAAAATTTGTGTTTGTATTATCAGCTGTTAGTGCAAGAACTTTGGATTTCAAATTGTTTTCATTTATTACTCTGTATAGATGGTTTGACAAAATTTCAGCAGTTTCACCCTCAATGGATTCTAAATTTAAATTTTTTACTTGAATCCCCTTGGTAACATTAAAATATCTTACTAGTATTGGATACAATTTGGTTTCATTATGATTTGATGCATCAGATAAAACCGTTACAAATGCTGCAATTTTCAAGTCTGCTGTAAGTATTTTATCACAGTAATTTTTAAATACTGATTTAATAATAGCCTCGCATTTTGTCCTGGCACATGAAAACTTAGCATTGTGAAACTTTTTCAATAAATTAGTTGTACAATCCATACTACGAAAACTTTGATTGTGAATTATGGTATGAAATGCAAATGTTCCCTCCATTGCAGCTAACTGTTTTTCATCTTCAGAATAATTTGAAGTTTTAAAAAAACGTGTTACTTTACTACTGGAAGCTGATCCATCTAATGATTGATTATGTTTGTTGGTAGACAAGTGTTTTGTTATAGCTGCTTTGCCCCCAACTGCAATACAAAATTCTCCTCTGCAAATATTGCAGAAAACAATGGCATCTTTCTTTGATATGAGGAATGGAAATTCCTTTTTCAATTGATCGTTGAAATGGCATTTCCTCTTTTTTGATTTTTCCATCCCTAAATGAAATTTAAAATTAAAAATAAAATATAAAGCTGCACGAACGATGCAAGCACATTATGAATAAATAAAATTAATTATTACAACTGAAACTTTAACATAAGCAAATAACTTCACTAAAATTTAAATTTAAATTATTTTACACTTCTGTTGACAACAGGGTTACAACTTGTAAATAAAAGTATACATATTTGCAGTGAGGTTTATAGCTAGTGAGGCAGCAATTTTTTTAGACTTGTGGACTTCAACTCCCAGAATTCCACAGTCAGGCATGCTCAGTTGCGACTTGCTGCCCTCCACCCTGGGATTCGGCCACGGCACCGCCTGCCAGAGCTGCGCGGAATCCGGGGCTCGCTTGTCAGGCGAGGGCAGCGCAGATGGGGAGCGGACGGAGCGGAGGAAGCCTCTCCCCCCCCACTTCCCACACCCGAAAGAACAAAGGGAACCTCTGCCGCTGCCCGGGCAACCTGGCCAGCCTCTCTCGCAGCGGCTCTCTGGTGCTGAGCTTGGGAGTCCCTGGAGGACTGCAAGCACCGCAGGGGGCTGCAAGCACCGCAGCCTGGACTGGAGCCTCGAGTCTAGGGCAGTGAGTCATTCGATAGGAAACTTTCCTCTTGGAAGGAATGACTCGGCTTGGCTCCTGCTTTGTCTCTCCTGCCTCTTCGCTTCTCCGTTCGGTCATTGGGTGGCAGATCGAAAGCGGGAGCCAAGCTGGGTCATTCCTCCCAAAAGGCAAGTTTCCCATCAAATGACTCACTGCCCTGATGATGAAAGGTTAGGCTGTGCCTCACTTGCCTCATCAAATTATTAAATAGATAAATTAATGAATTAATAAAACGTGAATTGTACTTGCTTCTGTATTATTGAATATTCACTGAGAAAGAAATAATAACCGGGAGTCATTCAATTGCCAACGTGCCGTGTCGTGTTTTGATAAACAAAGCCACTTGCACGCGGCGCTCTATCTCAAGATCTCTCGTGTGGAGCGCATGCGTCTCATAATTACTGGAAATATCGAAAAGGAGGACATGTAGGAGGACACTTTTCGAGGGAGGACAGAACTTACAAAAGAAGGACTGTCCTCCCTAAAGGAGGACGGTTGGTCACCTTACTTATGTTAAACTTAATGTGTAGCTTAGCTCTTACAAAAACATAGCCAGGAACTGTGTTGATTGAGGGGTTGGCTGCTTCATGTGACATCAGTGACGTGCAGTCAGGTGGGGCAAGTGAGGCACAGCCTCACCACTCTCATCATGAAAAAAAAAGTAAAAGGAAAAAGCTGAGCTAGTTGCTGCCTCACCGTGGATGACTCTGCTTAACCTCACTGGTGCTCTCCCTCCCCAAGTGTAGTGACTTCCTCCCCAGGCCCCCATTCATTTCTCTCTCTCACACACACAGCTGGATAAAACTATATAAAAATCTAGCCCAGCTTCACTGATTACAAGTTTGAAAAGGCAACGTGGCTCCACCTGCAATCAAACTACACTTGGGGAGGGAGAGCACAAGCGAGCACTGAGGAGACCACAGGAGGAGGCAGGAAGCCAGGCAAAGAGCCATGCTGTAGTACACACACTTCCCCCCAGCCTCTTTCTTTTGGAAGGCTCGGCTCGGCTCCCCTCCGGCTTCTCTGCCTCTCCTCTCACCCCAGCCTGCCAGCAGGAGGTGGTGGGTGGGCTTTATTGTGTTCCAGGCATTTCCTACCCAGACAGCAGGCTGCAAGGCACCTGAGGGTAGAACAAGAAGCAATGGGTGGAAACTAATCAAGGAAAGAAGCAACTTAGAACTGAGGAGAAATTTCCTGACAGTTAGAACAATTAATCAGTGGAACAGCTTGCCTCCAGAAGTTGTGAATGCCCCAACACTGGAAGTCTTTAAGAAGATGTTGGATAGCCATTTGCCTGAAACGGTATAGGGTTTCCTGCCTAGGCAGGGGGTTGGACTAGAAGGCCTCCAAGGTCCCTTCCAACTCTACTATTGTATTGTATTGTATTGCATTTGCAATGGTGGAGGTGTTTGGGAAAGGCAGCAGGGGAATGGGGTGGGGGATAGCAGAGGAGCTGCTTTCAAGCCACTGGAAAAGATATCCAATCCAACTTTTGTGTGTGTGGGGGGGTTTGTTTGAGAGTGAGTGAAGAGGGAAGGGGTAGGAGAGATAGTCCAATCCAACTTCTGTGTGTGTGTATGTGTGTGTGTGTGTGTTTGAGAGAGGGGGAGGAAGGGAGAGAGGGAGGAAGGAGGGGAAGGAGAAGAAAAAGAAAACGAAAGAAGGAGCAAAGGAGAAAAACAAATGCTGTCGCTTTAAATTGGAACTGAGCATGCCTGGCTGTGGAATTCTGGGAGTTGAAATCCACAAGTCTAAAAATATTTGAAACTCAGCACTGTGTCAGTGCCTCACCAGTCATAAACCTCACCACACGTCACTGTGTGACATACTGACTACAAGTAACTAAGTCTGTATCCATGGCTATGTATTGTTCTTGGTTTATAGTGGGGAATGAATCTTCATCTTGATTTAAATGTTTCCTTAGTTTTTTCTTCTGGTTTTCTAACAAATGATAAGCTATAGAGAGTATACACTAGAGCAATGATGGCTAACCTTTTTGCCATCGCGTGCCAAAAGCGGGGTGAGTTCCAGGGGGGGGTCATGCATGAGTGTGCCCACACTCATAATTCTATGCATACACACACACACACACACACACGCACATGCATGCACATGTGCTCCCCTATGCTCCCCCCATTTTTGGCACGCGATGGCATGATGGACCAGTTTTTTGCCCTCCCCAGGCTCCAGACCCTTTCTAGGAGCCTGGAGAGGGCAAAAAAGCCTTCCACATCGCCCTGGAGGCCCACCGGAGGGCAAAAACAGCCTGTTTCCCGATTTCTGGTGGGCCCAGAAGGCCTAAAAATCAGCTGCCCGGCATGTGCATGCGCGCCGGAGCTGAGCTCACATGCCCACCAATATGGCTCCGCTTGCCACCAGTGGCACGCATGCCATAGGTTCACTATCACAGCAGTAGAACTTAGCAAAACAGCAACACAACATCTGTATGTGATCTTCTGCAGAACCCCAATATTAAATAAAGTATTTTTTATAAATAAAAGAATAGTGGGAATGTCATAAAATCCCCAGACTAAGGACTAAGTCTATGTTGAAGATGTCTACGTTCTCATGTGAAAACTAAGAAATATTTTGGAAGATCCTACCATCTTGTCAGAATTTATTTTGGAAAATTAAAACATTATGGCGTCTATTTCCTGAAAAATTGCTTGTTCCTCCTTAACAATTGTCCCCACTGGATTACCTCCCGATGAATTAGAACAATGTTTTCCAACCTCAACAACTTTAAGATGTGTGGACTGCGTCTCTTTGCTGGCTGGGGAATTCTGGAGTTCACACATCTTAAACCTTGCCAAGGTTGAGAAACGTTTTGTTAAAATGCCAATACCCAGAATTCTTAGCTAATTTGCATGGAGATTTGGGGAGTTGTCAATCAAACCTATCGGTGAAAACTGGGGTGGGGATACCTACCTTTTAAAACAAGAATAGATGTCTTTTAGTTTAATGTGGCTTTGAGCTACACAGCCCTGGGTTACAGCTGGAGAAGTAGATGTCATTGCATTACATTCTTGTTCCTGCTTTGTTTAGGTTAACTTTTTATAATGTTGCTCTTAATATTAATAATTGCTCCAGGCTCTTTTATTCAACTGTAGGAACTGGAGGGGATTTTTTTTCCCCAGTGCCAATGTGAAACTCCTTTGAAGTAAGCTGTGTTCTCTTAGTGAAACTCCTTTGAAGTAATTCTGTGCTGCCAGAGCCTTTATGCCCTATACTAAAAGGGCTTTTAGCAATAACATTAGAAGGCAGATGCTTTCTCATGAACAACAACACATATCCTTGCCAAGTCCACATGCACCATGTCACCAAATGCCTCTTGAACAAGGATAACGGCTGTGGTACATGGAGCAAGTGGTCATGAAAAGCAAAGTGTTTCCTGGTTTATCTCAGCTAGGGCAGCTGTTGGAGCAAATGTTCCCGACTCTTAAGGGTCTTCATACATCCAGAGTGATTTCAAAAAGAAGAAAGACCACTCAAACTTATTTTACAACACAAAAGAATCTTTTAAAGAATCTTTAGTAAACAAAGAAGACAGTGGCCATTTTTGCACAATTGCATTCTGGTTTAGATCCTGATTTAATTTTGTAATTCAAGTGAGATACACTTGATGTGAGAATTTGGTGGAAATGAAGTTTCCTTGGTCAGTTGAGCTTTATTGGTAGTGATTGTGAACCTCCACAAGTTCTTTTTAGTATCTGCTACTGGATTCCACTTATACATCACATTTAATTTATCTATCTATCTATCTATCTATCTATCTATCTATCTATCTATCTATCTATCTATCTATCTATCTATCTATCTATACGATATATTCGCTCACAATTGAGTCTGATTATGTGGATGGGTGAGCGAATACTTTTGGCAATGTAGTGTATCTATCTATCTATCTATCTATCTATCTATCTATCTATCTATCTATCTATCTATCTATCTATCTATCTATCTATCCATCTATGAGCCACAGTGGCGCAGGGCTTAGAGTGCAGTACTGCAGGCTATTTCTGCTGCCTGTTGGCTGCCTGCAATTTGGCATTTCAAATCTCACAAGGTCGACTCAGCCTTCCATCCTTCTGAGATGGGTAAAATGAAGACCCAGATTGTTGGGGGCTACACACACACACACACACACACACACACACACACATACGTATAACTGTTAAGCACATGAAAGTGACTCTGGATGGCATGCATACTTAATTAAAAATAATAAATACATAAAAACGGCCCCAATTAAAAAGGTAACTATAAAAGGCACACGAAACAAAAGAGGATTATATTAACCACCATAAAGGAGCCAGTGCAAGATCACCTCAGTTCTGGGTGGGGGCGGGGAGGACAGATGCAGTTAATTTCACTCACTAAAAAGGAGAGAAGATTCCCGCAAGGTGAGCTCTGCAGCAGAAAAGGTCTGGCTCCTGAGACCCACCAAATACAATTCCCTGGCGGACGGGACCTGCAGCTTGTCTTCTCTGCCAAACTTGATGCAGTAGGCAGATGCAGTTGGGGGGGACAGATAGCCCCTCCGATAACTTGACCCCATAAACATGAAGAACTTTAAAGATCAAAACCAGCACCTTGATTTGGACGTGGAAGCAAACCAATGCAAACCAATGCAGCTTGCAGAGCAGAGGTGTAATGTATACTGCTTTAGGGGCAGACATAACTGCCTGTGACATTGAATTTTATACCCATGGAAGCTTCTGGATGCTCTTTGAGGGCAGTCCCATATAGAACACATTACAGAGAACTGATGAAACTTCTTGGATGGGAAGCAAAATGTTTTCAAAGGAAAAAAAACACAAGGAAGTCCAATTGCCTTTTGAAAAAATGTACCTTTGGGATAAACATGACCTAGATGATTGGGAATCTCCATAGACAGTTATGACAGCACATTACAGAAGTCCAAACAGGAGGTGACTATCGCATGAGTGAAGAAAGCTACAGCTAACAGAAAAAATAATAATTGTCTGTTACTGGAAAAATTCATGTTTCTCTCCAAGTCATGCTTTAATGGTTTCCAAGTCATAATGCCTAGTTCATGCAATGGGATTAAACAAATCACATTGTGATTTAGTGTGCTGTGTGAACATAGCCACTTTACTGTATTCTCACAACTTTAACAGGAATGAAATGGATCATGATGATTCCTATATTTAGACTAGAAATTAGCCCCTCATCCAAATTGGTTTAGTACAACGTTTTAACCTAAATTCTGACATTAAAAATTCCTGAAATTTCTTTGACAAAATGGGAAGATCTTCTGGAAGGTAAACATGTTATCTCGATGTTTTCAAATAATACCCTTAGAAAAACTTTTTTGTATGCTTTCCTATTTGTTGGCTTAGAAACACTTTTTCTTACTCCTTATTTTTTACACAAAGGAGAATTCATTATGATTGCAAGGGAATGTGAATTCTATGCAGCGGTCATTGTTTTCCATTTTGTTAAAGCAAATATCTAATGGCAACCTTCATTTTAAAAAACATAATTTTAAAAAACATCTGCAAAACATATCAAAGTCAGTTTGGCTCAGCTAGCAGAAGAGAGGAGAGGAGAAAAGTGAGTGCCTGAAGCCAATTTCCATTTTTTTTCATTAAATGGACTGTGGTCTGTTCAATAGGAATCCTGAGTGTGATGGGACCTAGGAAGCATGCCTTCTGTATTTTAGCAATTATAATCCCCCCCCAACATATGACTGGCCCCTACCCTGAATGCAGTGACATGCGGTGAGGTTTATGGCTGGTGAGGCTGGTGACATCATCAGGAAGGCGGGGAATGGGACCACGTGTGCTGGAGGCTGAGGCTGCCTCAGCCTCCAGCACACGTGATCCCATTCCCCGCCTTCCTGAGCGTGCTCCGCTGGCTCGCGCTCCACAGTCCTCAAAAGCGACTGGGGAACGACGAGAACCTTCCTGCCTCTGCTGGACTTTGCAGTCCAGCAGAGGCAGGAAGGCTCTCGTCGTTCCCCAGTCGCTTTCGTGGCTTCGTCATCCGGGAGCGCCGACAACATTTCTGCCTCCGCAGCTCGCGGGCGCGGACGGACGGAGGTAGCCAGAGTGGCGCCGAGGCAGTCCGGCAGGCGAGCGACCGAGGACCTCCATCGCTCGCTCGCTCGCTCTTTCGTCCGCCCGGACCGCCTCGGTGTCACTCTGGCTACATCTGTCCGGCCGCGCCAGGGAGCTGCGGAGGCAGAAATGTTGTCGGCGCTCCCGGATGATGAAGCCACAAAAGCGACTGGGGAACGACGAGAACTGATATACTATTATATACTATTATTTCATGAAGAGAGGTGAGGCTCTGCCTCCCTTGCCTCTCCTGACCGCACGTCCCTGCCTGAATGTATTTAAGAGACTCTTGAAAACAGCTCTTCCCCCAGGCCTTGGATTAGGGTAGGTCCTATGTGTTGGATTGTTTTTTAATGACTGTTTTTCTTCTGGCATCTGCCATTTCCCCTGTATTTTATGATTGCTTTTGTTGTAGGCCACCCAGAGCTGTTGTGAGGTTGGGTGGCTTTCTAAATTTCTAAAATAAATAGAAGGAAATAAATAAATGCTACTAAAAATTCTCTTCCACAACAACAATGTATCATCCATTACATTATTATCTCTGCTAGTCATAGAGATGACAGATACGGTAGTCCAACACATTTGGAAACATGCCAGCTTGATGTGGATAATAAAGATAGGCAATTCCCAGATGAATCTTTCCAGGGTCATTAGAAAAAACAACAACACCCCATGATATTCCAATTTAACTCTATAGTGTAGAGTTGATTTTAACGAAGTGAGCAACGAAGCCCATTCTGGTTGGAAGCTGTACATTTTCTCCTAGATCTCCAACATTTTTTTCTTTTTCCAAAACAGAGATTGATCTCCTTTTTCTGTAAAAGTCTCAGCCGGCCCAGATTTCTAATTTCAGCATCTTCACAGTCCCTGGATTCTTTAATTTTATTACTGCATTATGAAATGCAGTTTAACAAATGAAATTTGGCACAAGAAAACACACTGAGAATTCAATGACATGGAGGTTAGCTTCATTTAACATTCTTTAGCTGCCTTGTTGAATTCGGCAGTTCAAATCCCTAGTACAGGTGTCCTGCGTGAGCAGGGGGTTGGACTAGATAACCTCCAAGATACCTTCCAACTCTGTTACTGTTACTTACTTATACTAAATTAGCATCAAATACTATCTGAATGTTGTCATAGATACATATCAAATATATCTTCCCTTCTTGTCTCCAAAGCTTCAGGATTATGAAACATCTGTATTTAATTACTTCAGGGAATATTTCAAGCTTACTTTTATTTATTCATTTATTTATGCATCCATTGCTCTTTGTGTATATGTATATGTGTGCGTACACTGGAGGGAAATTCCTCCCCTTTGACAGATATTCCTGGTAATAATTTAAACTTGGCTGATGTTAGAGTTCACTGCATGGGTAAGAATGCATTTTTCATTAACTGAATCAAATACAGCTTAAGGTCAAACTCGCTTGTTATAATAGTGGCTAAATATATACAAAGAAAGCTACTAGGGCAGTGTTGCTCAACCAGGGTGGAGCGTGGAGGTCTGCAGTCATCAGTGAACAGAAGGATGAGCTCATAAGTTCTCTATTTATGTTGTTCATTTATTTATCACATCCCTGTTTTGCCTTTCTCTAAATTTAATCTCATGTCATCTGCCAAGGTGGATTAGACTGTGAGATAGTGGTGGTCCCACCATGGGCCAAGGAAGCTTCAGAGTTGAATGGGCAGTGGAGTTCCCATCAGTTTACCAACGATTTCTATACCAGTTTTGCTCTTAAGAAATATAACAGCTATCCACATGTATGAAGCAAAAGGATTCGTTTGATACAGGTAATCCTTGACTTATAAACAGTTCATTTAGTGACCATTCAAAATTACAACGGCACTGAAAAAAGTGGTGTATGACCAATTTTCACATGTATGACCATTTCTCCATGGTCATAAGCAGCTTTTCCATGGTCATGTTATCAAAATTCTTGGCAACGGAGTCGTATTTAGGATGGTTGCAATGTCCTGGGGTCATGTGATCACCTTGTGCGACCTTCCAACAAGCAAAGTCAATGGGGAAGGCTGCTTCACTTAGTAACTGCATTACTAACTTAACAACTGCAATGATTCACTTAACAACTGTGGCTAGAAAGGTGGTAAATTGGGGCAAAACTCACTTAACCAATGTCTCACTTAGCAACAGAAATTTTCGGCTCAATTGTGGTCACAACCTGAGGACTACCTGTTTTGTCTTTCTATGCTGTATGAAAAGATGCATAATCCCAAACTCATTGAAGAAACTGTGATTGAAATAAATGATTGTTTGCTGCAGTTTGTGAGTGAAATCATTCTGCCAAGTTGGGAATCTACTTACAATGGAAAAATAATTGCAAAATAAGTGACATGATATACTATCTTCTCAGCTCTCAAAGGGATCAAAGGGACAGAGCAAATGAAAGTTTGATACAAGGCTGCTACACAAATATATACAAAGATAAAGACGTGGAGTAAATGACCATCTGCTGAAAACATGGAGGGGAGGGGGAGTTCTAGCAATTTATTCCAATCCTTTTTCTGTGGTTTGGGGGATTTTTTTTCTTGCTCCATTAACAGGGGTGTAAGGCACAGACTGATGTCTTCCTGGCAAGTTCCTGGTGGTGACTTGAAGGTCAAGAGGAGCAAATCTGATTGGCAGGTCTAATTTAAAGTGTTTCAGAGAGATGAAGGAGTGGAGATGTTGTATGAGGACATGCAAAATGGTTCATTTTTATTACAGGTTATTATTTTTTTTCTTATATCCATAGCATCCATGTTGCTAGGCATCATGCTAGACCAGGGGTCGGCAACCTTAAACACTCAAAGAGCCACAAAGGTCGTAACCAGAAGCCCCCTGTTCAATTCTGGAGCCGACCGGAAGTCTGGTTCCCCCACCATCGAGTCTCCTCCTAGCGCGACATCCATTTTCCTCTATCTGTCCTAACTGAAAGCCCTATCAATTGTGGAGCCGATCGGAGACAGGGAGCCACAGCAGAGGAATGAAAGAGCCACATGTTGCTCCAGAGCCACGAGTTGCTGACCCCTGTGCTAGACCACATGCTAACTAATTAGTTCTGTGTGTTAAATCAGTGATGGCTAATCTTTTTATTGCTGAGTGCCAAAAACATGCATGTGTGTGCATGAAAGCGTAAGCGCGCACCCATAATGCAATGTGCATGTGCCCCCTGTGAGTGCTTGCACTACTCCCCCACATGCGCCCCCTCACATGTGCACGCATCTCCCGCATGTGCCCTGCCCCCCCGGCACATACGTGGCAGAGTCCAGCTGGCCGGTGGGAGGCGCATGTGTATGCACGGTGGAGGTGAGCAGGAGTGACAGCTCACGGGCCTACAGACGGGGCTCTGCGTGCCACTTGTGGCACACATGCCATAGGTTCACCATCACAGTGTTAAACGATTCTCCTGCTATTACATCTTAAAAAATCTAAAGTTAAATTAATACTTGGGGC
The DNA here is from genome assembly GCF_964273705.1 of Natrix helvetica. NCBI lineage: Eukaryota > Metazoa > Chordata > Lepidosauria > Squamata > Natricidae > Natrix > Natrix helvetica. The sequence continues at coordinate 208,843,904 of NC_138552.1, read as the reverse complement.
TTGGAAGAAAGGAAAGAGCCCTTTCAATTAGAATAATTTCTTAAGATGATCTACTTCCTAAAAGTAACCAAGATTTTTACCAAATCTTGTCAGCTAGGTTTATTGCAAGAAAAAAGAAGAATCTTACAGAATCTTAAACTGAATATATGTGATTTTGTCCGTGAATTTAAGTAGGTCTTCTTTCTTATTATCTTTTGACTCCTTCAATTTCAGTTATTTTTTTGTCCAGTGTGTATTTTCCATTTAGTAATGATAAGAGCTCCCTCTCCCCACACCCTTTGAGATAAGGGAAGGGGACCAGAAAAACAATATTTTGGAAAGTGCTTTTGCTAACCCTCCAAAATTAGATGATATTCTTCCTGATGTTTTCTAAGGAGGCAAACAATGAGAGAATAGCATTCCTTCTGTTCAATCCCCAGTGCAAATTATGAGATGCCACCAGTGGTGGGTTCCTGCCGGATCGCGACTTTTCAGGCGCTCCGCTCCGCTGAGGAAACATCTCCGTTCCCAGCCAAGCTGGTGGAGCGCAGGCAGGCGTCGTCGCTTCGCCAGGGGCGGGGCAAGACCGTACTTCCGGTTTTAGCGCCGGAAGGGAGCGCGCGAGCCAGGTGTAGCGCTGAAAGGGAGCGCGTGAGCCAGGTGGAGCGCTGAAAGGGAGCGCGCGCGATCCGGTGCGATCCGGCAGGAACCCACCACTGGATGCCACGGAATATTCAGCATTCCGCATCACTACTGCCTTTAGCTGGTTTAATGGGACGAAGCCATTACAAAAATCTGCATAGCATAGAGAATCCTTCTCTTCCTTTGGTATCCTGCCATGAATGTAACCCATCAGGAAAGTGCCAGATTAATGAAAAATGGATTAGAAGTCAGGAATAGCAATAGCAACAGAACGTAGACTTATATACCGCTTCAGAGAGCTTTACAACCCTCTAAGCGGTTTATAAGTCAGCATATTTCCCCCAACAATGTGGGTTCTCATTTTACCAAACTTGGAAGGTTGGAAGGCTGAGTAAACCTTGAGCCGCTCAGGATCAAATTGCTGGCCAGGGCAAAATTATCCAGCAATACGGCATTCTAACCACTATGCCATCTTGTCTCAATAGTAAATCATCATGACATCACAGCTCAATAGTAAGTCATCAGGGCAAAATCCAAGGTAGAAGAGTCTAGTTCCAACAGAGGAGCCTCTATAATTGACTCACATAAATTATCTCGGTTTTTCCACACACACCCAGAATAGTTCTGATTTCCAGGTGAATCCAGAGTAAACTTCATTGACCTGGCCATTTCATCCCAAGAAGATTGCTTGATTTTTTGATGGCATTGAGAAGGTTTTGTTGAATAATTACCCTGGTTTTGTTAAATAACAATTATCCTGTTTCACCAAAACTAAGACTTCCATGGATAATAAGCCCAATCGGGTCTTTTCAGCGCATGTACTAAAATAAGCCCTCTCCCAAAAATAAGCCCTCCCTGAAAAGATTGCAACACACCAGCAGCCATTAGGTGCCCACACTTGCCACCTCCTGCCCCTCAAAAATAATAAGACCCCCCCCCCAAAATAAGGCCAAGTGCTTATTTTGGGGGGGGAGTGGTCAAAAGAAAATAAGACCCTGTCTTATTTTTGAGGAAAGATGGTAACTCTGTTCCTAGTAACTGTCGGTTTAATTTCTTTTGTGAATGTTATAGTTAATAATATTTAGTTTGCTTGCTTTATTTTATTGCTAACTGGCTCTATGCAACCTGATGGTGGATAGAAAGGGAAAGGCATCAAGATTCTAAGTAATCGATTTTTGTACCAGGTTTTTAATGTTTATTACTTTAATAGTTGTGTGTGTGTGTGTGTGTGTGTGTGTGTGTGTGTTGTATTTGTACTGATAAATAAATAAAGGGAGACTAGTATAGATCTATTTAGAGCTAATTAGCTCTCATATATATATATATATATATATATATATATATATATATATATATATATATATATATATATATATATATAGTTTTATTATTCATATTTTAATTGTTGATTAGAAACTGCTCAATGTTTGATATGAGATGGGCAGCTATGTAAATATTTTAAATCAAATAAACATGGGGATAAAAGTTTCCAAGCCATCAAACCAGTGGTATTACTCAGTGCTAAGTTCAAACATGTACGTCATGAGTTATGCTAGTTTAAACAAAATAAATAATTACTGTACAGGTTAGTTTTTCCTACACACCCAATATTACTGTGTGACAAGTGAAATCTAGGTTGTGCAGCAGCATAGGACAAATGACTGATAAAGCATTAAAAGTACACAGTTTTGACTGTAAACTTCCCTGATCTTCTAATGCTTGACAATTGTTTGAGGCTTAATTGTAGCTACGAATAACCTAATTAATTATTAGACTACGTCTCCTATGATTCTGCTGGCCAGGAAATCTTGGAACTATATTCCTACTCCTTCAGAATGAGCATGTGGATGAGGGGTGTCAAACTGGTGGCTCATGGGCCACATGCGTCACACACAGGCCACATCCACCCCAGATCCGCAAAGGGGGAAAATGCCGCAATACATTGTGTGATGGCAACATGACACCGTGAATCTGACACCTGTGATGTAGATAATTAGTCACAACTTTATAAGGCCTTGGATAGCAGTCCTTCTCAACTCCCTTTCTAAGAGTCAAAATGTTAAGATGTTTTATGTTTAATTCTTCTCTGAACTAGTAATGGCAAATATCCTTGAAGTTCAAGCCAGTGGCATCCTCCAGAGGTACGATCATTTCACTGCTTTCAGATAGGTTTGTAAAACCAGTTAGCGGAGTCACTAATTCAATTAACTCAGATGAAATCTAAAATCAGAGGCAAACTACCGGTTTGCCAAGATTGCTCTGCAATGAAGACCTTGATTATACTGTTAAAATCCAATAATCAAGTTTCATCATAAGACGAAAACTGCCAAAGAATAAATCTACGAGACTTTAGCTCAGTCTAACTACCCGCCCCTTATTTCCCTCTTTTGTTTCTTCTTATGGGTCGCCTTACCTCTTTAACCATACCTAATGAACACTGATGGAGAATAGATGCACCAACCCAAACATAAAAGCATATATATATATAGTACAATTTGAAAATGATTCAGAAGTATTTTGGAGTTCTCTGCTATTCATTAGATCATCCTGTCTTTCTTCAGGCTTCTGAAAGCTACTAAATAGCTATTTTATGAGTCACATTGGATAGTTGACTCCATAAACATTTGCACATGGAAGCCCTCCCCCCCCCCAAAAAAATTGCTTTAAGAATTGGAAAGAGATGCTATTCTCACCTACAATCAGGTTCTGAAGCAGTACTTCCAATTGTTTTCAAATCCTTCAATTGTACTTTAATAACTTTAATTGCATTTGCTATAATTAGCTGTCTCATTTCTCCACCTACCCTTCATTTACTGAGGCTGTTGGAATCAAATAAATCTGCTTTATCCTGATTTTGTTCACATGTCATTCTAAACCAGTGGTTCTCAACCTGTGGGTCGGGACCCTTTGGGGGTCGAATGACCCTTTCACAGGGGTCACCTAAGACCATCGGACAACACATATTTTCAAAAAAATATGGAAAACATAAAATAATTTTATGGTTGGGGGGTCACTACAACATGAGGAACTGTATTAAAGGGTCGCGGCATTAGGAAGATTGAGACCCACTGTTCTAAACCATCATATTTGTTGGTTTTGACTTAGTGTTATGTGAACTAACCAACCATGATTGATTCTATAAACTATGGTTCAGCAAATCATGGCTTAGGGCAAAGTCTGACCAAGGCTATTGGACTTCCTAACTTAGTATGGTGAAAGTATGCAGTTTCTTAAGAGAGCATTTTCTTAATTTTCTTATCTTAATTTAATATCCAGAGAAAGCTGAGACTCATGTAGCTTGAGCATATAAACAATATGCTTCATCTTTCAGTTATGGTCTTTCCTTTGTTGTGTGTTCCTGATCTACATCCCTTTCTTCATTAAAGGTCCTACAGAGAAAATAATAAATGCCTTTCTGTACCTAGCTTGTACTGTGGCAATAGATTAGAATAGAGTAGATTATCTGCTATTCATTGCTGAACCAAAATGACTTTGCAGAAGTTAGAAAGAGAAAAGAGATTATTACTTTGTATCATTCTGGCAATTTCAGTACATTCAATTACATAGGATCCTTCTTTCCCCAAGACAGATACTTTCTGGAAATTATTTTTGCTGAAATACCCACACAGTTCAAATGTTACTCAAAGGCTAAGTAACATGCCTGAAATTGTCTTCTGGCTTTGTGCCAATTCAGGCAAGAGTTAATTTGCTTCTTCAGGCTCTCCCCCCCCTCCCCAAAAGAAAATCTGGTTTATATATTGTATTCTTATTCATTTATAAGTACTGTAATTATATTAGTTTCCTTGAACAGCTTTGATGTTTTCATTTGTTTAACATTCTGGCCTTTTAAAAAGTAGATGACTCCCATCTGTGCACCTATTTTAAAACAGGTATGTTCATGATAAGTAACATTTCACAAGTTTCCATGTTGGCTTTCAGCCAAGAAGATTCTATGAGAAATTAAACTTGTCAACCCGTCCTTTCCCATAAACCTGAGGAGACAATTCATTATCCCCGCAACAGCTGTTCAGCACACTCCTGAGAAAACCCTCATTAGGGATGTCTCAACTCCAAGTGTTTGGAAGGAATTCCTTCTTCCCAACACAAAAGTCTAAGTATGTTGACTCACTGAGGAAAAATCCAGCTGTTGCAAAGAATGCTAAGGATTTCTGAGGGACAGACACACTTAAAAGTGCAAACTCCAGCAAACCAAAAAAGTTAATATGCCTCGCTACACCTGCTTTCTATTCCATCATTTCCATCACCCCCTCACAGTTGTTTAGTATGTGTCAGACATGATTATATAAGCAGGCAGTAAACCTTTAAGGGCATTAATGAAACAGCACTAGATTCACACACTGTATTTCCTGGCTATTTATTACATCACAAAGGTTATGGGTAGATGATGGTGAAGGGTAGGACTTCATCAATACAGCTCTTTTAATTACTCCTCCCAAACAGAATCTATAATCAGGCCCAGAGGATAAACTACAGCCCAAACAAATCAATGATAAATTCATAATCAAGTTGTAGGTGCATGAATATAATCCTAAACCTGGATACCAGGGAAGTGAAATTGAATTCAGATGTATTTATTTAATGTAATAAATAATAAACTTTCACAAAATATGTTTAGCCAGCTGAACTGCAACCATTCGTTTTTAATCAAAAATACAATCTTGAGCGGAAATCTGGATATTTATTATGGTTCAATTCACCCACTAGGACAAGGAAAACCTATACATTATTCTTGCAAGATTTACTCTCAAGACTGTAGCAGAATTTCACTGGCTAAGGCTCTAGGCCCATGATGGCGAACCTATGGCATGCGTGCCAAGGTAGTATGCGGAGCCATATTTACCATCATGTGAGCTGTCTCAGCTCCAGTGCGAATGCGTGCACTGGCCAGACAGTTATTGGCCTTCTGGAGGGCCAGGGATGCCATTTTCACCCTCCCCAGGCTTCAGGAAAGCCTCCAGAGCCTGGGGAGGGTAGAAAATGGGCCCTACGGGCCTACTGGAAGTTCAGAAACGATCCATTTCCGGTCTTTGCATTATGGGTGCAGGCACATGTGTGGGCTATTGCGTGCTCTGCTCGCATTTTTGGCACCCCACAACAAAAAGGTTAGCCATCACTGCTCTAGGCCAGTGTTTCTCAAACTTGGTGACTTTAAGTCCTGTGGACTTCAACTCCCAGAATCCCCCAGCCAGCACAGCTGGCTGGGGGATTCTGGGAGTTGAAGTCCACAGGACTTAAAGTCACCAAGTTTGAGAAACACTGCTCTAGGCACATACTAGAACTTAGGTTATTAAATACAACATGTATGTGAGATACTGTATGTATTTTTTTCTCTAGCATCTTAGGAAGAAGCTACTAAAACACTTGATTTCTGTCGGTCATCAAAAACATGCAATTTTTTTTCTTTGTACTCACTGTAATTCTAGTTCTTCTTCATTTTATTCTTCTAACAGTTTAACAGATCTTTTGTCCTATGCCTCTTAGTCTTGAAGCTGAGTAACTGCTTTTGTTGAAAAAAATGGTACCTGTGCTGTGTCTCTCAACTTCCATAGTCCTAATGGGCCAGCAGATTATATACTTACATTTGCATTAAAACCAAAAAGTCCCAGAACTTCACTCCTGTAAATGGATCCCATCAACTGTACCCTTGTTGGTTATTCTCTACATAGTCTAAGTATTATACCCAGGAATTTATTATCACTGCCCTGCTGATCTCAGGAGGCATATTTGCTGATCTTAAATTGCTGCAACTTAAATCTTAGAAAGTCTTGACTCGATTGTTTATTTCATTTAAATGCTACTCCAGTCATCTTACAGATCTAACTGTATAGAATGGTATCCGTATGAACAATAAGAACAAAATTTCCCCATACTAGGGATGTTCCCTCCTAGCAGGAGGGCAAAACAAATACAACACCTCAGGCCTCACAAGCTTGTTGAAACAGCTAGTCCATAAGGACTTTGAGGGAAAACCAGAAGAAAAGATATCAGAGGGAAAGTCTTCCATTAAGGTTACTCCCAACCTTAATGGATTGTTGCCTCCTGGGAACTTTTATGATTGGAATCTGCGGATAGCCTTCTCTTCCAGATCTAGTGGACCAAGCCATGAGAAATTAGGCACACGGACCTGACAATACCCAGATTTTTAAAGATAGGCTTGAGAAGGGAACTTCTGTCATTTGAAGTTGCTAAGGAATGCTATTATCTTCTGGACACACTGCATATCAAGTTTAAAAAAGTTGTTGGAAAAAGCCTTAAATTAATATGAATTACAGAAGGGCTAGACTGAGATTAGCTCCAGATAAAAATTATCAAGATTTTTATGTATCTACGTTAATTCGTAGCTTGCATTTACAGTTTTTAGCAGGTGTCCTTCCATATCACCAGAGATACAGGTATGCCAATTGAATGAAGATTCTTAACGAATTAAGATAAAAATGAGAAAATTGTCTATTGTTTTTTCAACAACTACAGTGAGATTCTGAAAGATAACCTCTCCAGTTCTGTGTTTAAATATTTTGGCAGGGAACCAGATTTAGGCACACATACTGTAGACATCCTCTGTTTTAAATCTTTCTTCTAATACTTCTGTCTCTTTCGAAAATCCACTGAGATTTTTACATCATGGCATTTAGACAAACTCAGACTTTTCCTAATATAGTTTAGCCAATTGTCTGAATTTCTGCTTTCTAACTTGATCGGAAAGGCAGCCAGGAAATAATCATAATGATATATGGTGGTATACAGCAGATTTATTTTTTAAACAAAAATAAATTTAAGTGTGATTCTTTTTTACCCTCAAAAAGTAGAATTATACTGATCTGACTTGAGTTGACAAGAGATACAGAAGTGAAGGTAACCTAAAGCACTGAAGTGGAAAACCACCACAATTCTTTGCTTTAATTCATGTGACCAGGTCACAGATTTTCAAGTTTCTTTCCAGCTTTGATGTGTTTACACTTATGCATGTCTCATGATTTGGTGAAATTATATTGGTACCACACACAAGATACATACTGATCATACTGTATTTATAGGTAACATATCTGTGAAAATCTGTTGTTTTAAATGTGGTGTTTGTATATACCAGTTATTGTATCTAGATAACTGCTGTATCATTTTCTAATAACTGCTCCTATAGTTAAGAGTGAATATATTTCATGGAACAGAAAACTACTTCTGTTTTCGGATTTCAGGACCTTGTGAAATATGAACAATTCAGCAGGATTTGCTACAATATTCTTTGTGGGCCAGTTTCCTGCACAATCTCACGAAACCAATACAGAATATGTCCCTCCTAGTTCATAGACTTACTACTGCATAAGATGTATAAGAGAAGCAACCTAAAGATATATTTCAATACGGCAAATGTCATGGTTTTTGGTTTGCTGGAAACTCAAAGTAAATGCTGGTTTCCATAAAATAAATTGTGGTCAAATTATGATCACATGATTGTAGGATGCTACAAATGGTGGCAGAGGAAAGGAAATTTCAGGCATGGTTACATGGCGATCCACTTATCATCCGGCATGACTTAGAACTGTAAGTCAGGCTCGTATAGTCTTCAACGATCTGTAATCAATTTCAGTCTCAATCAGTCAATACAAATTTAATTTTCTTAAAGACTTATGACCACTGACGTAACATTATTGGAAGTTTCATTTCTTTAATCTGTAATTGATACATCCCAGTGATAACCACTTTAAAAAATGTTATTGAACTTTTGTTACAGATATGTTGTGGATTTAACTTCCATCATGGATTGTATCAAAGACCTCCAGTACTTTTGAAGTGGTCATTATATTAAGCTGTCAAGCATACTTAAGTTGAATATACTGCTACTGTCATGAACTAGGGAGATCAAATTAAGTTTGAAGCTGAGAAAAATCCTTGACACAATCTTTATATAGTAACCGATTTACTATATTATCCTAGCTTCTACCCATACATCACAACATGGGCAATCTCAAATAACAATATGCAATGTTTGGTTTGTTTGTTTAATGTCTAAATATGTTCTTGCTGCTGTATGCTAACAGGAGAGGAGATAACTCCTCAAATATTAATGATCTTTAATATCAGGTCCTGAAAACTAGATGCAAATTTGTGTAATAATCTAATCAGGCACCCTTTAATTGTCTCGCGTTGACAGAAATATATTTGTATCAGTTGTGCATGCCTATAGGAATTTCTGTTGGCAGGGGTATCAGAAACTTACTTTTAAGTATTTGGATCAATGTTTATTTATTTATTCATTCATCAAATTTAAACCTGGCCCCTTTCACTTTGCAAGTACCTGGGGGCGGTTTAATTTGGCTCTATTTAAGGGATTAAAAAGCTTGTGTTTTTTTCAGTGTTTTATCTCACCTTACTGAAAGTGCAAGCAAAACCTATTCTGAGAATTACTTAAACCAGGGGTGTCCAAACTTGGCAACTTTAAGACTTGTGGACTTCAACTCCCAGAATTCCCCAGCCAGCTCTGCTCTGCTGGCTGGGGAATTCTGGGAGTTGAAGTCCACAAGTCTTAAAGTTGCCAAGTTTGGACACCCCTGACTTAAACCAATTATCATTGTGCATCAAACTGGGAAAGCAAAACTAGTGTTATTTCCATTTTATAACATACGCTCCAGAATATGAATTTTCTTTGAAAAATAAACAGGATGTCCTCAGAATTGGGAATATGGTTTTAGTCATTTCAGTCCCGTTAGCATTAATTGGTGTGGATTTCAGCTGGAGATTCAATCTTTTGAATAGTAACTGGAGCCCTGTTAGAACACTTGGAATGATAATTAACAGTACTCTATGCACATAAAATAATCTTTTTAGCTGCTATCCTGGAAGGAAACACTGGAGTACTTGCCTGGCCAGGTGACAGGCAAAGTAATATACAAGGGAATGAGAAAGAAGAACAGCAGCTATATCCAGACAGCAGAATAGTTAGAGCTGGTTTAATGCTAAATGGGAATCACAGCAGATGAGAAGACAGAACATAGAAGAGGGTATTTTAAGGAAGAGCCAAGTTTGTCTGGATTATAAATGGATCTCAGTTTCAGGCCAGATTAAATATCAATGTTTCCCTTAAACTTCTGTCAGAATTTTCTTTTTCTGAAGATGATGAAAGTTCTCCATTCAAGGTCTCTTCTCAAGCGTAGATAATGGCAGTGGGCAAGGGTTTCAGGGAATTGGAAATGACCTGTTAATCTAATTCTATGGGTTGATAAATCTTTGGTAGTCCTACCATGGCATTTCTTCCATCCCTCAAAGGAAGGTGGTATATGATCCGTGACTGTTTTGCTGACCTCCCAATACAGGGAAGAAGGAGCAAGACATTCACCATTTCTTTACAGTTGCTACAGGTCTGAAAACTAATATTCCCTTGCCTCATCTCCATGAAAAGAGAAATAGAAAAAAATGACAGGTACCCCCCATCTTGTATGTGGTGCTCATTCATTTGATTGCATTTTTAAAAATCTGAGCAGCTTCTGTTCAGGGGAGCTGCAAAGTTGTCAAGCCATCTTTCCTCTGGCTGAAACCCTTGAGGTGGGAGACAAGTTGAGGCAAGAGTTTCTGAATGACTAAAGCAGTGCTGTGCCTGTTTGGGGCGTGTGTGCGACATTGCAATGCAGGCAGAAGAGATATGGGGCTTGCATTGTGATACACCAATGCTTCTGATCATTCATTCATTCATTCATTCATTCATTCATTCATTCATTCATTCATTCATATCTTAGTATTTTTACAAATAACTCAAGATGTCAAAGATATTCAACACACCTTCTTCCTCCTATTTTCTCACAACTATCCTGTGAGGTGGTTGCACTGAGAGTGAATGACTGGTCCAAGGTCATCCAGCTGGCTTTCATGGCTAAGGAGGGATTTGAAATCATTGTCTTCCATTTTGTAGCCTAGAGCCTTAACTACTAGACCAAACTGGCCCACTGAGTCAGTTTGTCAGTCTGAGCCAGAGGTGGTATACAGCAGGTTTTGACCAGTTCTGAAGAACCAGTAGCGGAAATTTTGAGTAGTTCGGAGAACCGGTAAATATCACCTCAAACTGGCCCTGCCCCCATCTATTCTCTGCCTCCCGAATCCCAGCTGATTGGGAGGAAATGGGGATTTTGTAGTAACCTTCCCCTACCATGCTTACCATGCCATGCTCATCGAGCCACACCCACAGAAACAGTAGTAAAAAAAATTCAATCCCACCACTGGTCTGAGCCCTGTTGTCCTGTTTACATAGTCTGTAATTTCTTCTGGTTTTATTTGCTTCCTTTATTTAAATATTCAATTCCCACTTATCAATGTGGGTACAACATTCCAGTTGTAGGTTCCGGATCCCGGTGCAACCAATATGGTGCAACGGGGACGGGCATCCACCACATGGATGCGTACAGCACGTGCACACACGTGCGCAGCATGCACATGCATACTCACCACCCGCAGCACCACCCACAATGCCTCCGCGATGCTCCAACTGCTCGGCGGAGCGTTGCGCAGGTGCCATATGCTCCGTGCGCGGGCGTGGAAGCCCCAAACAACTCAAATACCGGTACGGAGCGAGGGCGGGTGGACCCTCCGGAACACCATACCAGAATGGTACCTGGTGCTCCCGGCAGGCACCAGTACTCCCGTACTGGGGCGTACCAGTCGTAACCCACCACTGCAACATTTCCTTTGAAAGCTTCAGGCAAGTTTTGAAGTTGAGAGAACCAAACAGATAATTTAGCAGCAACAGCTGGTTTGTGAATCATCTCTGTTAATGTAATTATTCTCAGTTACACTTTTTGGCATTTTCCTTTATTTGCTATAATAATGCCATTTTATGTCAAGATATTTACTTTTTGAAAAAAATGACAAAGATAATTACGGGTGAATTCATACAATGCAATCCACATATTTCCACTCAGAGTAACAAAAGAGTAATATATGCCTTTCAACTGCCACAATATATATTTGTCTGCATACACACTGAGTTATACATATTTATGGCAGTTTCATTTGAAGTTGCAGAGAAAAGAATTGCAACAATTAACTAGAGTTTGATATAGTTTCACTGAAGCTTCAATGGATTTGGAAGGTGTTTCAATTCTGAAAAACTGGAGCTCTCTGAAAAACAGATGAAGTAAGGCTAGGACAAACTAGAACTACGCCGCCTACTGTCGGATTTAAGCGTAGTACACAAAAGTATCCGCTACAATGTCCTACCGGTCAATGACTACTTCAGCTTCAACTGCAATAATACAAGAGCAGACAACAGATACAAACTCAATGTAAACCTCTCCAAACCTGATTGCAGAAAATACGACTTCAGCAAAAGTGTGGTAAATGCCTGGAATGCACTACCTGACTTTGTTGTTACATCTTCAAATCCCCATAACTTTAACCTTAAACTGTCTACTATTGACCTCACCCCATTCCTAAGAGGTCTGTAAGGGGCATGCATAAGTGCACTATCGTGCCTACCGTCCCTGTCCTACTGTCCCCATTTATTCATACCCATTTCATTCATACTCACGCTTATTCTTATACCTATTATCTTGTAAACAATTGACTAAATAAATAAATAAATGGCATATATATATTGGCACAATCCTGGCAGAAGCTTTCCAAATACAACATGTATTTTTAAAAGGTTGGATATTTAGTTCATCTGAGTTTTCCAGAAACAGATTTCACAAGTTGTTTCTCCCTTGAGTAGAGAATAAATGTCCTTGACTTATGACTGATTGCTTAATGACCGCTCAGAGTTATGTTTGACTTAAGAAAAGCCATGATCCATCCTCAGAGTTATGACTGCTGCTCCCCCTGTATTAATGTGATTGTATTTCAGACAGTTGGCATCTGGTTTTGTTTTAATGACTGTTTGCAGCTTCCTCTGACCACAATCTGCACCTTTTTTTGATGATGATTTCAACCATCATAAAATTGAGTCTGATCATATGGTGACCCGCATAATAACTACAACTGATGATGAAAAATTCCAGGCCTAATAGCGGTTGTAAGTCAAAGACTACTTGTTATTGAGCTCAAAGGACACAAGCTTTCTGATTAGTTTGAAGCAGCTCTCTGTTTTTTTTTTCCATTTCTGTGAAGTGCCTTTTTGAAAGGAACATTTGGAAGAATGACCTAATAAACTGGGAACAATTATGATGCAGAACATTCATTAATGTTTCCACTTCTCGTCATACTTTTTGCTGGTAGATAAATGTACTCTTTTTTCTTTCAAAGATGAAGGAGAGGAAGCATTCAGTATCTATGGAGTTGCTATCCCTACTACTATGCTCAAGTGGTGGTTCTTTACTGGGGGGAGGGAATGGAAAGATGCTCATATCCATTTGGTCGACAAAAGCAATTGGATTGGAAAGCAACCTTTTCCTTCTCTTCCTTTTCCTTCCCCTTCTCCACTGTAATTTGAAGTGAACAGTGTGTTACGTATTAATCTCCAAACGTATTAATCTCCAACGGATTCCAAAGAAAAACAATTACCAACCTAATCCAAAGGGAGACTTCTCCCAAGAACCGAGACACAGAACAGGACAACAGCATCACCCTCCTCCCTTACATCAAAGGCACCACAGATTAAATCAGCAAAATTCAACAGAAACACAATATCAAGACAGCCTTCAACACTGACCAAAAAATAGCCAACATCTTAAGAAACCCCAAGGACAAAATCCAGCTAGAAAACCAAGGAGTCTACGAAATACCATGCAAAATCTGCCCTTCAACATACATAGGACAAATGAACTGGATAATAAATGCACGCATCGCAGAACACAAGAACGCAGTAAAAAGAAAAGAAAAAAACCTTCCTCTCTTTTCCAGCCTCTTAAAGCTACAGGACACGAAATTGATTTTGAAGGAACCAAATTAATCTCCAAAACTGAACACTTTAACAAGAGAATAATTATGGAAGCTATTGAAATAGAGAAACACCCCACAACATGAATAAACGTGATGATACCTCCCACCTACCAGACATCTGGAAACCAGCCCTAGTCAACAAACGAGCCCCACCCACCACCCAGGCCATTACAACACAAAACAACAACGGACACACAGCCAGCACCAATCAGCACCAATCTACCAATCATGATACAACTACACAGCCAATCAATCCACTTACTGAAACAAAGCCAGCACTCCACACCCACCCACCAAGATTTATAGAAAGATGGCAGCTCCGACCATGCTTTACTCACACAAGCATGAAGCCGAAAACACCAGCCTGTAAATGGCGAGGGAGAGCTCGCTGAAACGTTGCCAAGACAATCTCAATCTTACACAGGAAAAGACCTGAATACAACAAGACCAGCATACCTACACCCGTGAAAATCTACGAATATATATAAATAATTCAGTTAAAAAAGGCTATAGAGTTAAGCCAAGAACCCATTTCTGATACCCCTGCCATCAGAAATTCATATAGCCATGCAGATCTGACATGGAGAAATTCATCTCAACACACAGGCAATTGCAGGCAGTCTGCATCTCCTGGTGTAATTTTAAGGGCTATACAAGTACTCCTTCATGTAATGGAGTCCATTGTAAATTTTGATGGTTGTGAGGCACCCATGTGATTGGATTTGATTTTACAATTTTTTTACAGTGGTCATTATGCAAACACTGTGATCATTAAGTGAATCTATTTATTTCTATGAGGGTGTTTTGCTAGAAGCCAGAAAAATATGTGAATTTTGCTCTTGTGCTGCAACTATCTATAAAAAGCAACCAGTGGCCAAGTGCCCGAAATGTGGACATGTGACCACAGGTATTGGAACCCCAGAACCATGTCTTAACAGCTTTTGTGGAGGATCCATTGTAACACTTGCTAAGTGACTTAAGCAAGGACTACATGTAATACAATTTAGTCCCAGGTCCCAAGACCATATAGTAAAGTGAACCCTTTATTTTAGGAACTACCTCCTCTTTTAATAAGTATAGCAGAAATATTACACAGCAAGACAAATACAAACACTTATAGGTATTCCTCAATACAACCCTAACTGAGCCCGAAATTTCTGTGCTAAGCAAGACGGTGTTAAAGGGAATTTTGCCTATTTTATGACCTTTCTTTTTAAGTGCATTGCTCAAGTTGTTAAGTTAGTAACGTGATTGTAAAGTAAATCTGTTTTTACCATTGACTGGGGAAAAGATGATCACATGGCCCTGGAACATTGCAATCATCATAAATATGAATCAATTTCTAAGTATCTGAATTTTGACCACATGACTGTGGGGATACTGCAACAGCCATATGTGTGAAAAACAGTTATAAGTCACATTTTTCAGTGTCGTTGTAACTTTAAATGGTCACTAAATGAACTGTTGTAACTTGAGAACAACCTAATTATGGTTTCTAAAATGTAGTTTTATAAATAGGTAAGGTAAAGGTTTCCCTTGCACATATGTGCTAGTCATTCCCAAGTCTAGAGGGCTCATCTCCTTTTCAAAGCTGAAGAGCTAGCACTGTCCGAAGACATCTCTGTGGTCATGTGGCCAGCATGACTAAATTCTGATTGCAGTTCCTTGGGTTTTATGGATTGCAACTCCTAATACGTTCTGTCAAAGACACAGTTTTGGATCTCAAAACATGAGGCTTAAGTAAGGATTAAGTTTCCTTTCCTTTCTTAGCTTCTGAAGAAGGAGATACAAACTGTAGTTCTCAAATTTTCCTTCTAACTCTCAGATTCCATTTCTTTTCCAAATCTTTTTTCTTTTAAATTGCACATCTTATGTATGCAAATTATGACATCTATTTTTTCCTGCCAATAATGAATTGCTCTCCGGCTCCATTTAGAATAATGGAGATCTACTTTGGAATAGCCATAGGACATTTGATCATGGCCTAATGGAATATATGAAATATAAGGTTAAGGATCCTCTCACACATATGTGCTAGTTGTTCCCGACTCTAGGGGGCGGTTTCAAAGCCGAAGAGCCTACACTGTCCTAAGACATCTCCGTGATCATATGGCTCGCATGACTAAATGCTGAAGGAGCACGGAACACTGTTACCTTCCCACCAAAGGTGGTTCCTATTTTTCTATTTGCATTTTTACGTGATTTCGAACTGCTAGGTTGGCAGAAGCTTGGACAAGTAACTGGAGCTATATATATTTGTGTTACAACCCCTGGTATGCCCAAATATGGGAGGGAGCTCACTATTCCCCCTTTCTGTCCTTCGGCTCATTACAGAAAACCATCCAGGCAGAAACCCATATTTTTATTTATTTATTTATTTATCAGCACAAATACAACACACACATATATATTCTCATTTCATAAAAAATTGCATGTACTTTGATATAGTTAACCTTTGTAAATATTAAACTCAACATTAATTGTACAACTTTAGTAACTTACTTTCGTTATATCAATATGATCTTAATATCTTCTGAAATTAAAACTTATAAGAGCACATTTGAATATTAATCAAACATGCAAACCAGACATTAGAAAATGTTTCATGAATATTTCATGAATTTCATCTCAGTATCACTTTTTTGAAGCCACAAAGAAATAATTAAATTTGTTGATCTGATCTGATTTCTTGGAAAGAAACTCCATAGAACTCAGTGATACTTTCCACTGAGTAGGCATGTCTAGATTTGGGCCATAAATGAGAAACTGAAAGACAAACTGACTTCAAAACATGGAGCTAAACTATGGGTTGCTTAATCATTGTTTACTAAATCTCTGGGTTTGTACAACATACTAAGATGGGATAACAAACATATAATACCACTGCAATTGTTATCCAGATCTTGCAATTGCAATTGCAATTTTGCATTTCAGATCTGGTATCCCAAAGTATTATTTTGCTTTAGTGCAACAGCTCCTCTCTATTTACAACTTACATGGGTCTCTTTAAGTAATCGATACATTTCTTTCTTTTTCATTGACATTTTCAAATTATTCAAAAATCTCAAAGCTGGAGTTCCGGTTCCGGCGGCGGCGGCGGCGGGCAGCTCTTTGCCCGCTCCGGCTCCCCGGTGGGCTTCCCCACTCCTTGGGGGGCACAGGACACCCTGCAGAGGGGTCCTGCCAGAGGGGCGGCATCGCGGAGGACTCCTGCAGCGGTGGCGGCCGGCGGGAGGTCTCTCGCATGCCCAAGGCACCGGGGAGCAAGCTCGGAGGGCGCTTCGCATTTCTGCGCCTCGCACCTCGCTATAAGCCGACTGGAGAATGCAACAATAGAAGGAAGCAGCTGCAGTGCGGTGAGGTTGCTTCTCTCTTCATTCCCTACTTTGCATGAAGAACTATTCAGCTTTTAAAAAAGATTTTTACTTTCGGAGCATTTTGGAGGCGCGGCTGGGGGAGGGGGGTTTCCGCCCCCCCCTTGGACAAGCGGCGAGGAACAACTCTGCTCTCAGCCCCCAGGGAAGGAGGAGGGGGGAGAGCCAACGAATGAAGCCTCACCCAGGCTGAGATGATTTTCTCTTCAACTTATTTCTACATATTACTGTGATTTGAGGACTTTTGGAACTTTTTAAAACTTTGTTATGCCTCTGTGCCCAAAACTGGCAGGGCAAGATGGCACACTTCCGTTTTCTTTATGAACTGTGAAACCTGACTCCACCTTTAAAATTCAGGCTTCCGGTCTTTGTCTCCGTGTCTCCCAGAGGAATCTCTTGTGGATTGGTATTTTTTAAACTTCCTAGGGGAAATTTTCTATCTACTGCCAGACTTATTTGAGAGACTCTCTTCTGCCTGGCTCTTCTGCTCCCGAGACTCACCTGGCTACCCTTCTTTTCTAACTGTCTATCTTATATATGGACTGAACTTCTAACGTTATAAAGGATGGCATCTAAAAGACCACCTCCTGGAAAACCTGGCTTTGCCACTTCTGCTCCAACATCCGCAACATCCAGTCCAGCCACACAGTCAAAGATATCAGAACTGATGCAACCTAAGACTACAGAGATGGACTTTCAACAAATGCTTCAACAAATTCTACAGGGCCAGGAGGAAATCAAGAAACAGCTAAGGGAAATGAAAGATGAAATTAAAGAAAATCAAGCCCAAATATATAAGAACTCACAAAGACTGAATCTTGTGGAAGGGGGGGTGGAGGAGGTGAGGGGAGGGTAGAAGCTGTGCAGAAAGGGAACAAAGATCTTGACATCCAACAGATGAAAATAGAATTTGAGAGAATGTCCTATTACCTTAGATTTCAAAATGTTATAGAAGAAGATGGGGAAAACATAAAGGACATCATGACAAACATCCTGGCTGACTACACACACAAAGAAAAACAACAGATGGGGTGGGATATAGACCTGGTTTATAGAGTGAACTCAGCTTATGCTAGAACACATAATGTACCTAGGGAAGTTCACATTAAATTTCTTAGAAAAAGCACAAGAGATGAAATTCTGGGTGTACAAAGGGGGCAAGCATTGACATACCATGATATGGAGATAACCATTCTGAAGCAGATCCCTAAGAAGATTAGAGAAAAAAGGAAGAATTATTCGCAATTAGCGAATAAATTATACCAGAAAGGGGTGTGGTTTAGATGGTTGATGCCTGAAGGTATGCTGATATTCTGGGAGGAGACAAGAATCAGAATCAATTCACCCATAGAGGCGCAGGCCTTTATGGAAAAAAACAAAACACTCCTAGAAAAAACACAAGACACTACAACGGACACACAGGACACGGGAGGGGCCAGAGCTCTGCCAGTGGAGGGAGATGGGGCAATAGCAAGAAGACTCAGATCACAAAAATAAACAAGAAAATCATATTATTATAAACTGACCGAAAGTGATAATGGAATTATATCTGGATTTTATACTGTAATGTCTAATCTGATTGAATTTAGTAATAGAACTAATATGCTGATTGTAATCAATTATATACCAATGCATTATATATAAATGTATACTATGAGTATGGAGGGAGGGACGCCTGCCACATTTTGCAACTGCCAAAATTTGTACACCTGTCCATTTACCCTTTTCCTTATAAATGTTGAAAAACCAATAAAAAAAATTTATTAAAAAAAAAAAATCTCAAAGCTGCATTTAGTTTAAAGTAAAAAAACATAAAGCATAACTGGTTCCTACTGACACAGTGGCTAATGTATTTACTTGGCTTCATATTAAGGCTGCAGGCAAGAAGACAATGAAGGAGGAATCCACAATGGAAAACACCACAATTAAATCCCATCTGGTAAAAGTGCCTTTAGCTAAACTGCTAATGATGCTCTCATTTGTTTAATGCTTAAACGTGTTATCGTGTACACCAAAACCCATCTGGCAGGGAATAAGTCAGGCATGTTTATGACTACTATTAAGACATTTAGTCTGCCAAAATTCAGGTGACACTAGAGGGCAGCAAAGAAATTATAAAAAAAAATCTCTTAGCTGTTTGTTGCCATCTAGTGATTGGATTTTGGCAGTCCATATGTAGTAGCTGAGGAAACATTGTTCTATATTAGAGGCGTTAATTAGTATTCTGTTATGGTTTAATGCTTCAGGCTACTTTTTTGATCAGTGAAGTCATTGCACATCATTACAAAGTATTTAGAGTACACTATTGAAAAAATTACCCTAGACATTAAATGTGTGAATACTTTTAGCATTTTCTAGCATTTTCAAGGGTCACCTTGAATTCAATCAGAACAAGGAACAACATTCATACCAAGGTTGTCACTGCCACTAACCTAACCTGACCTTGAGGGCATTCAGAAGGACTTGTAGATTTGGCTTTGCCATCAGGCCTGGGGACCACAGAGATGCAGATCAGTGGTGGGTTGCCAATATTTTTACTACTGGTGCGGGCGCGCATGTGCAGAAGCATCCAAGCAGGTGGGCGGAGCCTCTCACCACCGCTGCTACCAGTTCGCCCGATCCGGGCAGAACCAGGAGCAACCCACCTCTGATGTAGTTCCCATAAAGTGTACAGTTCATGAATTATTGTGTTTCTCCAAATGTATTGCCCGGCTTTGTTTTAAATTGTTTCAATATTTTGTATCTTTTAAGATTTATTTTATTTTGTATTTTTGGGATTGTTTAAATTATGAAATATTCAGAACCATGAAGGGGACTACATATATACATTGAATTAATAAATGGATTTGCAACAGTAGACATTTATCCACTTCTTTGCTGAGGTTTGCATAAAACATGCTCTATACCTCAAGTAGAATATCACCTAGCTTTCCTAGGTGTGAGGGACAAGTCTGTTAAATCTGGGCTACAAAAATTCAGATAGCTACTAGACCCCAGTTTCTCAGTGTTGGCTGCTTTAAGATGTGTGGATTTCAATTCCCAGAATTTCCTAGCTACCATTCTGGGAATTGAAGTCCACACATCTTATATCTGAGAAACAATGCACTATACAGCAGAAAAACACTACCCTGTGCTTTTCCTGCCATTAGTGGCCACCCGGATTTTTTTCTGATAGCCTTAACCAATCCAATTTTCTTGATTTACAATTATAGAACCTCTTTATTAAAAGGTACAGGTTCCCCTTGCACATATGTGCTAGTCATTCCCGACTCTAGGGGGCAGTGTTCATCTCTGTTTCAAAGTCAAAGAGCCAGCATTGTCCGAAGATGCCTCTATGATCATGTAGCCGGCATGACTAAACGCCGAAGGTGCATGGAGCGCTTTTACCTTTCCACCAAAGGTGGTTCCAATTGTTCTAATTGCATTTTTACATGCTTTTGAACTGCGAGGTTGGCAGAAGCTGGGACAAGTAACTGGAGCTCACTCCATTACGCGGCGCTAGGGATTCGAACTGCCGAACTGCTGACCTTTCGATCAACAAGCTCAGCATCTTAGCCACTGAGCCACCGCGTCCCCTAACCTGTTTATTAAGACTCTTCAATTTTGCCATGAGGTCCCCCTTAGCTACATTCTAACATTTGAGGAATGTCACCCTTTGAAAAGAATCAGATATTGCAAAAAGTCAGGTTCTAATGTGATTATTTGAGTGCCAACATCAACAAAATATATTCTCATAGTTGTTCTTGGTTCTTCCTTTATGAAGCTGCAGTATATTTGCAACTTTATCACACTACAATGTGTTAAGGGCATGAAGAGAAAACAAGGTGCTTGACATCCAATGCTTTCTTGCAAGTTTCCATTTTTTGCCAAGTCTTAGATCATTTAATTATATTGTCAGACTCAAGTTTAGTCTTTCTAAAATGAGAAAGGAAATACAATCAGTTTCTTATTGAAGAACCAGGGAATTCTGGTTTTGTATGTAGCAGTATTGGAGGGTTTTTTCTGAAAGGAAAAGTGGCCAGACTTCTGCTAAGAAAATTACTACCCTATTAGGGACCACTAAATCTACGTCAGAAATCAGACCGATTTTGAAAAGATAATTTTCCAACTTTAATATGCTTTATCAAACTTTATTCTTAAAAAAGTGTTTTTTCCATGTCATTAGTTAAATTTAGGCCATTCACTGTCAGCTTACATTACCTTCTACAAAAATCCAGACGGCCACTGACAGATGGCTGCAGTTGAGAAAACAGAGACTACCCCCTTCCAGATTTGCTGACCTGGTGTTGGATTCAGCAAAAGATGAAAAATGTTAAAAGCCAGGCAAAGAAATAAGGAATTAAAGAAATTAAGAAAGACAGAATGAACATGTGATTAACAAACAATGGACATTCTTTTCATTCACACCATATATTGCAAACAAACACAAACACAACTATATTTTTTAATGAAAAACCCAAATGAATATTTTTTGGCATGCCCAGCTTTTTAAGTGATGAGGTGATTCAGGACTACTTGCCAGGTTTCTTGTGACTAAAATAGTGAAGACTTGTCGAGTTGCTCCATAATACTTTTTTATGTTACATGCCAGAAATGCATAAACAGGCACAAAGGGTGCCAGTAATTTTTACAGAAACTAACCTCATTTGCCCTTCCTAGATTAATATATAGAAGGAACAGAGCAGATCACCAGGTTTTGCATTTGCCCATATGTTGTGATGCTGTTTGTACATACAAAAACATAAATTAAGAAGAAAGTACATCAATACTAGAAAGTATGTTCTAGAAAGTTGCCTACCAATGTGAATGCTTTTTTAAAAGATTACCAAGCCATTTCACAGAATTAACTGTAATATAGTTGAACTACAGATGAAATTTCAATCCTACAACCCTAACTCTCCTTTAGAAGGACAGATATTGAAGCTGAAGCTCAAATAGTTTGGCCACCAAATAAGAAGAGAGGACCCGTTGGAGAAGGCCCTGGTGCTGGGAAAGACAGAAGGCAAAAGGAGAAGGGGACACCATAGGATGAGATGGTTAGATAGGATCATCAACGCAGTGAACTTGAATTTGGGCAGACTCAGGGAGACCATGGAGGACATGGCGTACAAAGAGTCAGACACGACTTATAACAACAACACATGAAATTGGTGCAGACCAATTGGTGCTAACCCTGGCATCATACAATATTAATTTATTGCTATGGAGTCAGTTTGATGGGGTGGTTTAAAGCACCAAGCTAGATATTGTGAGATACTTTCCTAAGTTTACAAAGCCAGCTTGGTGACCTTGGGCCAGTTACTTTTTCTCAATCTTAGGAAAAAGGCAAGGGCAAACCATGTTCAAAAAAATCTTACCAAGAAAACTGCAGGGACTGGTCCAGGAAGTTGCCAGGAGTCAACACTGACTTGAAAGTAGTACCACTACCACCACCACAACAAAAGGAGGCGTGCTGAGAGCCTCCCACTCTGAATTAGATTAGTGTACGATGATCCTCAAGGGCCCCAGATTGTAAAATCTCCACTTCCATCCAGTTTCAACTTCTAGATCCTATCTGGAAATGAGGATAAGTTAGTTTCTTCCCATTGTTCTGACCACATTTGTATCAAGATAGATACTAAATCTTCTTAGTCTGCTGTTGTGATTTGACCCAAAGGTGCTTTTTCAGGAGGCAACTGGGCTTTCTTGTTTTTTCTTTGAAAACTTTTGCTTCTCATCCAAGAAGCTTCTTCAGGTATGGCAGGAGAGTGGGGAATGGAAGGATTTATATTCTTTGCAGACAACTGGTCATTTATAGATGGAATATAAATCCTTCCATTCCCCACTATCCTGTCAGACCTTAGGAAGCTTCTTGGATGAGAAGCAAAGAAAAAACAGGGAAGTCCAGTTGCCTCCTGAAAAAGCACCTTTGGGACAACCATGACCTGGATGACTGAGAATCTCTACAGATGTGTTGTGATTTGAGCTTGACTGCACCTGGTTTCCAATCCGGTAGCCTGTGTATTATGAGAAATTGCTAGTCACATTGGTATGCACACTGAATTAGATCTTTAATTTGGCATGTTCAGGCAGCCTGGGCAAAATAAATCCAACTATTTTGACATCTCTTAACTTCTGTGGCTTTTACCTGGCATGCACCACCTACAGCCCCCCCTCAAATAAAAGACTTGGGTATGGCTTACAAGAGACTCCAAAACATGCCACCGATAAATGGGACAGTAGAGGGCAATTGTTTAATGCAGAAGGTGTGGTCCTATTAATTCTGGATAAAATTATTACATTAATGAATACAACACTGTAAGCTAATTGAAAACAATGAAATCAGGTTTCTATCCCTTTTTTCCTACACATACACAACTTTGTGTAACACATCTCCCCCTCCCCACGAATGAATTATATAGCACTGATTTTGCAAGACATCTAAGTCTAAGGCTATTATAATGCCTCAGAGCATTCAGGGTTCAGTCTGAAACTGGTATCAGTGCAGAGATCAGAGTCTTGGTCCATTTAGATCTATTTTGAATCTGGGAAACCTTTATGAAACTCTGGCTTTTCTGCCTTGGTAGGGATCCTTCTGGGTATTCTTGGCATTAAATAATGGGGCACTGAGTTTTTGAAAGTGAAAGGAAAATGCCCCACGACCTGTCTAGTTTCTAAGGATGGATAGATCTCTTATGGAGTGTATCGGTTCAGTTTGTGTTTGAATTCAGGACCAGGATTTTCTGCACCTCTGATGTGAGTACCCTCCAACATGTGATGCAAAAATAATTGGGAACTCATTCCCTTCATTTCCTTCTGAAAGAGTTCAAATTCCCATTCCCTTGTAGCCAAGCACTACCATAGCACTCTCCTTTATCCCTCTCTTCTTTTTTTTAATTTTCTGGTTTTATTTTCCGCAGGCTAAACATTCATTTAGTCACTTATTTATTCATTCTATGTCCATTCCAAAGATGGTATTCAGCAGGTTCTGACCATTCTGGAGAACCGGTAGTGGAAATTTTGAGTAGTTTGGAGAACCAGTAAATGCCACCTCTGACTGGCCCCGTCCCCATCTATTCTCTGCCTCCCGAGTCCCAGCTGATCAGGAGGAAATGGGGTTTTGCAGTAACCTTCCCTTGCCATGCCCACCAAGCCACGCCACGCCCATCAATTATTTCAAATAGCTTTTTCCAATCTGGCACCCTCAGATGTTTTGTGTGATTCAGCTCCAGCACTCCCACAATGGAAGATTCTCACAGTGGGGAAGATGCCCCATGGTCTTAAAATCTAGTTTTGTTTCTAACACAGTCAGCCCATCTTTTGTCACACCCTGCTCCTCTAGCACTGACTGTCCCAGGAGAGCTATGAATGCGTATGAACTAATGAAGATGATGCCACGATGAGACACAATGATGACCTTTTATTTCCTGAATGGACTGAACTCACTGACTTCATTCTATATAGTCGAGTGGGAAAGACAATATAACTTGTTTCCACAAAGACCATATTATTCCAGGTTGAACACAAATGGATCTCCTTTGCAAATCTGGTTTATTACTCAGAAAGTGAAGCGAAAGAGGGAATAATTAATAATTGTGGTTCTCCAAAATTACACCCCAAAGAGCTGACTCTTCTTTCTCTTTCTCAGACAAAATTTGGGGTTCTATTCTGAATGCTGTGTTAAGTATTTAAGCCATCAAAACACATCAAAGACCCAAATAAATAACAGCCATGTGTCTGAAATAAACTTCAATGAAAATGCATACGTTAATAAAGGTAAAGGTTCTACTCGCACATATGTGCTAGTCGTTCCCGACTCTAGGAGGCGGTGCTTATCTCTGTTTCAAAGCCGAAGAGCCAGCACTATCCAAAGACGTCTCCGTGGTCATGTGGCTGGCATGACTAAACGCTGAAGGAGCATGGGACGCTGTTACCTTCCCACCAAAGGTGGTTCCTATTTTTCTCCTTGCATTTTTACATGCTTTCAAACTGCTAGGTTAGTAGAAGCTGGGACAAGTAATGGGAGATCACTCCATTACGCTGCGCTAGGGATTTGAACCACCAAACTGCCAACCTTTCTGATTGACAAGCTCAGCATCTTAGCCACTGAGCCACCACGTCCCCCTGCATATGTTAATATGTTGACTTTAAATTCGTAAAAATTTTTATCTGTTTCTGCAGAATAGAAAATTTGTGCCCCAGAAGAAGAGAAAAATAAATGGAACAAGTCCTGAACTGAGATTTACTATACATTTTGCATTTATCATTTTTTATACGAGCTAAGTTTTCTAAGTTCTGTAGAATCACACCTGCCTATGGGAAACAGAGATATTTCGCTTTAGCTTTGCATACAAAAGGTTCTAAGTCCATCATGGCATTTCTAAGCAGATGCCAGTAAACATGATTATTTGAAAATCTGGAGAGCAACTTCCAGCAGTCAGTGTAGATCAGGGATGAAGAATTTGTGGTCTTCCAAAGTTATGGCACTACATCATCTGACCAATGGCCTTCCAGCCTGGGACAAATGGGAATTGAGGTCCAATAATTACTAACTACAGTTCAAGGAATTTTCAACTAAGTGGATATAATGTTCTATCTAATTCAGGATTGGTCAATGCCCTACAGAGGCATTTGCAGGATCTGATGCTTTTGTCAAAGTGCAAAAAAGCAATTTCATGCAGTCAGCTCTATCTTTTTAATACATACAAAAGGAGCACTTTGCATTGCGATTGCATGACCCTGCTTTCATCAGTTGTTCCCTTTGAGCCCCTATAGATGCATCTGCTCCTCTCCACATTTGAAAGTATTTAATTTGTGTGAAAAAATTAGAACCATCCCATTTTGTAACTAAACTAACCCTTGCACATAGTTACATACTTCATTCTTGCCACTGTGATTATAAGGTTAGACTTGGACTGGGTTTCTTGGGCTGTGAGCAGGCCAGATTACTTCTAAAGCAATAAATAATGAATGTTGAGGGCCAGTCTGGCTTCTATAGTGCTCTTAATCCCTCTCTGGTTTACTCTAAGCAAACATTGATGTACCTAATGTCCTTCCACTTGGTAAGTTACAATGTTCTTCTTTCAGTTGTCCTTAGTGGTGAACCACTAGGGAGATTCCTCTTTAAAAGCATCTATGTCACTATGAGTTGGGTATTAAAACTACCATGATGGCTGGAGATTCTGGGAGTTGAGAAGGACAGCTCTAGAAGATTTCCCATTACTACTGCTACTGCTGCTGCTGCTGCTGCTGCTGCTACTACTACTACTACTACTACTACTACTACGACTACTACTACTACTACTATTATTATTATTATTATTATTATTATTATTATTATTATTATTATTATTTATTAATATTATTATGTTAGTTTTTGGTGAGATTCACAGCCTTTGGGGCTGGTTGGTAGCTCAACAGCTTGAGTCCTAAGCAAGGACCTAGGAACTGTTAAGGTAACGTCGGAGAATATAAGTTGTTCCAAGTAGGGTGGTTTTTTGTAGAGTCAGAATGTTCAAGTCAGGTAAATTTAGAATTTTCAAATAGTGAGGTAGCCCTTTAGGTATTGCTCCAAGGGCTCCAATTATAATTGGGACAACACATGATTTCTTTTTCCACAGTCGCTCAACCTCAATTTGCAAGTCCCGGTATTTTGTGATTTTTTCTTGCTGTTTATCTTCAGTTCGTGCATCACCAGGTATTGCAATGTCAATGAACCATACTTTTTTCTTTTAACTATTGTTATGACAGGCCAAGTGCCTGTCAGTCTGAATTCTAAAGTCCCACAAGATCTTGACTTTCCCATTCTCTAAACCTTCTCAACCTGATGGTCCCAGTGGTTTTTGCTGTCCTCAAATCCAAACGTTTGGCATAATTTCCAGTGAATAATCTTAGCAACGCGGTCATGGCATTGTAGGTAGTCAGTTTGTGAAATTTTGCTGTACCCACTGATCAATTGGTCGACTGTCTCATCTTTCTCATTACAGAGGAGACATTTGCTGTTGGTGGTAACATGTTGAATTTTTGCCTTCATGCAGTTTGTGGGTAAGGCTTGTTCTTGAGCTGCCAAAATAAAGCCTTCTGTTTCTTTTTTCAGTACTCCTGATCTTAACCAGTTCCAAGTTAGATTTTGGTCAGCTTTGCCTTCAATACTTTTCAAGTATTGGCCATGCATAACTTTGCTTTTCCAATTTTCAGCTCACTTCTCAATTACTTCTTTCTTATATTCAGCTTTTGACTTAGTTGTCTTCAAAAGGCTTCCTTTATTTACTTCCTTAATCATTGGTTCTTCACTTTTCTGGATGTAATCATTCAAGCTGTGTATTTCTTCTTCCACAGTCTGCTTTACTTGTAGGAGTCTTCGACCACCCTCTGCTCTTGGTAGATACAATCGGTCAACATCACTTTTAGGGTGCAAAGCATGATTCATTGTCATAAGCTTCTTTGTTTTTCTGTCCAAATTGTCCAACTCCATCTGGGTCCAGTCAATTATTCCTGCAGAGTATCGAATTACAGGTATAGCCCAGGTATTTATGGCTTTTATGATGTTTCCTCCACTCAGTTTGGACTTTAATATCTTGCGAATTCGTCAAATGTACTTGGCTGAAGTTAATTCCTTGACTTTATTATGCATTAAGTCAGAGGCCTCTAAAATCCCCAAGTACTTGTAGCCTTCTTCTGGTTTTACTGCCTTTATCATTTCTTCATTCTCAAGTTGTATTCCATCATCTTCTAGGACCTTGCCTGCCTTGGTTGCCATTGTTGCACATTTGTCAATTCCAAACTGCATACCAATGTCTTGGCTAAATTCTTTTGTGCTTTCAATTAATAAATTCAGTTCAGCTTTTGTTTTACCAAACAGCTTCAAATTATCCATGTACACCAAGTGTGAAATTTTCAGTCCTTTCTTTGCAAGTTCATATCCACAGTTCATCTTCTTCAAAATGGTTGTCAGTGGTAGCATTGAGAGTATAAAAAGTAGAGGTGAAAGGGAATCACCCTGGAAAATGCTTCGTTTAATTTTAACCTCATTCAATTCTTCTCCATTAGCTTCGTTTTCCAGAGGTTCATTGAAGTTTCCATGAAATTTTGTATGTTGCTGATGCCAAAGATTTTCAGGCATTTCTTGATCCAGCTGTGGGGAACTGAATCAAACACTTTCTTATAGTCTATCCAAGCCATGAACAGCTTGGCTCGTCTTTTCTTTGAATTCTTTAGGATTAGCTTGTCAATCAGCAGTTGGTCCTTTGTTCCTCTTGAATTTTTGCAGCATCCTTTCTGTTCTATAGGAAGCAAGTCATTTCTTTCCAAGTATCCATAAATTTGGTTTGCAATGATACCAGTAAGGAGCTTGTATGTTGTTGGCAAACAGGTGATTGGCCTATAGTTGCTGTTGTTGTTGTTATTATTATTATTGGCACAATAGTAATCTCTGGGAAATTTCCAATTCAAACCGAGGATACCTGTAACCAAATAAATGATGTACTTTTACTTACAAATAAATTCAGGTAGTCCCCAACTAGCATGTATTTATGAATTACACAGTCCTAGGATCACGCGATCACCATTTGTAACCTTTCTAGTATAATTCCGACAAGCAAAGTCAACCAGGGAAGATTAGCTTAATGGCCGCATGATTCACTTAACAACTGCAGTGATTTGCTTAACAACTGTGGCAGAAAGGTCATAGAATGAGGCACAACTCACTTACCAGACTGCCTTACTTAGTAACAGAAATTTTGAGATCAATTGTGGGTCGTAAATAGAAGACTACCTGTTACACACCTTTACCGCTTCTCATACAGCATGGGGATCAACAGAGATTTCTCCTTCCTGCCTGTTCCTTGTCATGAGCATCCTTTTCCCAACCTGCTTCAACTGATCAGAGTTCCAGTTTTGAGACATATCAAAGAAAGGACAAAGGTGTGCAGAGAAGACGGGGATCCCTTATTTCCTGCTGCATCCAGATTTTCTTAATAAAGGTGCAATGGTGGCTCACCTTTGCAGATTTATTGGTACAGCTGTATTTTGCAACAATAGCCTGTCATGAGTCAAGCCTATACACGTCTCCTAAGAAGTTAGTCCGAGTGAGTTCAATGGAGCTTATTTTCAGCTGGTGGGTTTCAAACTACAGTCAAACTCAATTTCATTGAGGGCCGCATCAGGGTGGCGTTTGACCTCGGGGGGGGGGGAGTGGCCCGAGAGCTCTGCTAGCGAAAACAGGTTCCCAAGCTGTTTTCGGCTGTGGTGGCCTCCTGCAACCCTCTGCCAATGAAAACGGAGTTTGGGAGGTCCTCCATTTTTGCTGGCAGAGGCACCATCGGCCAGTCCGCTGTTTCCAGGTCGGTCCTGCGGGCCCGATCTAAGCACCCCAAGGGCTAGATCCAGCCCTGGGCCTTGAGTTTGACACTCCTGGTCTAAGCATAAGAATAGGACCATTTGCTTTAACCTGACTAATTTTCCCTTTTACAAAAATTTTCCCTTGTACACATCATCCAGGATGTGTACAAAACCATTATTCTGCGTTTACAACTGTTATTTCTCATAACCTTACTCCTCAAAAACATTTGGGCCCAGTTTATAAAATATGCCATTGAAATACAAGCTCCTCCCAACCTCCAAATGCTTTGAGCGTTAGGCCAGAAAGACATTAACGAACAATTCCTAGTTTGTACGTTTGTGCGTATGCATGCATGCACATCATGTGATGGGAGTGGGGAAATGTTTTGCCGCGTCTGCCAACACAGTCATGTTAGTAAGTCTACCAGTTGGCAGGAAAATATGTCAACAAAAGTGAGGCCTGAGGTATTTGAAGCCTGTGCCAGGTTTCGGTTTTAGATTTGAAGAAAGTACTGATTGACATACTTTTGTTGATTAAAGCAAGCTTGAGAGGATTTTCCTCTCTCACTGCCTTCAAGTGATGTTAAAAAAAACACCAGAATAAACACATTCTAAAACAAACATGCTCAAATATTTCAGGGGATAGGGAAACTTTATTTCTGAACTAACAATTTTATTTATATTCAGTAAAATGGGGCTTAAACCTTAGTAAATAGATATAAACATCAATCTTTCAGCAGAAAGACTGCAATGGTTTGATTATGACGATGATGATAATATGCCATTGAGTCATTGTCGACTCTTAATGACCACAATAATTTTATTTTCCATGATGACCTGTCCCTAATTTGGTCATTCAGCTTTTTCAACAGTGCACTTATAATTACTGTCGCTGAGTCTATCCACCTTGTTGTTGATTGGTTTCTTCTTCTCTTTCCTGCCAACTTTTCCAGCATCAGAGCCTTCTCCAGAGAGCTAGGTGTTTGCAAAATGAGTCTGAAGTAGGATAATTTGAACCTGGTAAATTGCGCCTTGTGTATGAACTCTGGGTTGATTTGTCAGACAATCCATCTGTTTGTTTTCTTGGCTGTCCATGATATTCACAGAAATCTTCTCCAATGCCAACGTTCAAAAGCATCAATACTCTTCCTATTTTGCTTTTTCAAAGTCCAATCTTTGCTTCCAGAGAATTACAGGAATGCCATGGTTTGCACAATACTGACCTTTGTAAGTGTAGACACATCATTGCATTGAACTCCATATTTTAGTGGGTATTCCATCAGTTCATGTAGCCTTCCAAACTGGTAATGACCAGAGTGGTGATCTAATTTCGTCTTTTAATCCTAGAGGTTCTTGTAAGTAAGGAAAATCTTTTAAGGTATCTTGGATGTTGATATCTCTATTGTACATTTCAATATAGTCCTTTCATTTTTGTTTGATCTTCCATCTCTGTTTGAGTTACAACAAAGAAAGTGAGTGGTGGTGAGTGGCAATAAATTTTATAAATCAATCAATCAATCTTATCCTATCATCCATCCATCTATCTATCTATCTATCATCTATCTATCTATCTATCTATCTATCTATCTATCTATCATCTATCTATCTATCATCTATCTATCTATCATCTATCTATCTATCTATCTATCATCTATCTATCATCTATCTATCTATCATCTATCTATCTATCTATCTATCTATCTATCTATCATCTATCTATCATCTATCTATCTACCATCTATCTATCATCTATCTATCTATCATCTATCTATCTATCTATCTATCTATCTATCTATCTATCTATCTATCATCTATCTATCTATCATCTCCTTTGAATCAATTACTATCTATCCATTGGCATCCTTTAGCACACCAATTCGAGAACTTTTCAGAAACTTCCCTTGTTTTTCCATGTCTATTTCCACCCTCAATGTTTTTACAGATGAAATTGTAATGCTGCTTCTTATCTCTTTTAACAGTTCTCCAAGACTCTTTCTTTCTGATATTTTTGTCTTTCTTGGCTTTGGCTTTATTTTCTGTCCATGTGATGTTTTTTTTTTTGGTAAAAATATATGAATAGTTGCATTTGTGCATTCACAAGTCAAGTTAAAAACTAGCATGCCATTATGAACTGAGAATCTAGAATATATAATTAAGGTAGTGCTTTTCCCCAAAAAACTTTGTTATTCAGGTTCCATAATTTCATCTATGTATGTATCATACATGTCTTTCTAAGCCACCTTGAGTCTCCACGTGCGAGTAGGTGGCAATATAAATTTTCTAAATAGATAAATAAAATAAAAAATCTGGACTTTGCAGCCTGGCATAGTTCTGCTACTTCATGAATCGTTGTTTATAAAATGTTGGGTGTATGTTTATGTCCACGTTTGTATCAATCGTACCTCCTGGAAACTACATGGATAAGTCCCTACAATTTTTTGGGCAACATTTTTGGAAGTGGTTACATATCGGTATATTGTGCTAGGCCAAAATCAAATCATGTTATTAATGCATAGTATGACATGCTATGTTACTGTATTTAGCCACTGATACCTTTTAAGGGTCAATATATACTAATGATTTTCCACTGTCTTCCAC
Organism: Natrix helvetica; assembly: GCF_964273705.1. Taxonomy (NCBI): domain Eukaryota; kingdom Metazoa; phylum Chordata; class Lepidosauria; order Squamata; family Natricidae; genus Natrix; species Natrix helvetica. The sequence continues at coordinate 208,812,111 of NC_138552.1, read as the reverse complement.
ACTGTTATTACATTGTGGAATAAATGAGCTGCATCTCCAGTCTTGTTCCAGACTATCCTGATTTATTGGAAACACTACTGTACCAGGGATATGCATATTTCCTATTGGTATTACTTGCGAGATAAAAAAAAGTCACCACTGAAAATCATAGCGTTATTGTTATATTATTTTCTACATGTTACTGGTGCTGCATCCTGTTGAGCATTGCTGCCAATTATCCCTGACTGCTTATTCAGCATGTTTATTACACAACTCTTGGTTATAGTAAATGGCCATTCTTCTATCTGCAGTCTGTTGGACATCAGACACACTGTACTTGACAATCTACAAGACACCAAACTCTGGTAGGAGACAGAACTGAAAGAAATGATGTGTGAAACAGGCCATATGCAGTGTGATCAGATCAGACCTGTAGCTTAGGAACTGGTTATTTAAGCGGGGGCTGCCTGTCTCCCCTAGCATCTGCCTGGCTGGTCAGATCTAGCAGGGTTGATGTTAAATGCTGCGATGGACAGATGAGGCGTGGAGCGGCTGAGATAATTAGAACAGCTTTATTGCTAACAGACAAGAATCAACATCAACTATATACAGATGGAACCTTGCCCTGCCTGACAGCTATTTATACTAGAGCTGTCAGGCAGGGCAACCAATGAGATTGCAGGAAACAGCCCATGCTCAGCCAGCTGTGCCTTAGCCAATCAGGCGTGGCTCAGCTGTTGCCGGCTGTCAGTCGTAAGTCGAGGACTTAAGACCGGTTGCAAGTTGAGGACACAACAGTTGAAGGCTCCATGTTTCTTCAGTTAAACAATGCCATCCATTGAGAGTCTGGTTTTTCTATACCTAATGAAATGAGGTGCTCCCAAAATTCAATTGCTCTGAAGATCTGGTTCTACACCCAGGCCTTTGGCAAGCATGACTAAAGCTCCATTTTTTCTTTATTTCTGTCCAGTTCCATCATTTCTGCTTTGTTTTTCTTTGTAGTTTCTTTGTTTTTCACATTTTTAACAAATTTGCAAACCACCAGGGGTAGTGAGAGTACACTCATTGGCATGTACATTTAATTAATATTTTATTATTTATAATTATTTCTAATTAATCATCATCTTCATTACTGCCTGCAGCAAACCGATACTTCATCCAAATGATGACACACATGGGACCATCAAAGCAAAATCCCCATTGCTATCTCCTTGTATTCCAATGTCTGATGCAAATGCCTAAGTAGCAATTTTTGAGGCCCATTTATCCCTTCCCCACACCCTATCCATGCACATGGCACAGAATGTGACCTTTATTGCTTGATTTGGAAAATATATGGAAAAGTCTACGTTTCAGCTGCCAGAGGCATCGCGGGCTGGTCCATTGCTATTTCTAGGTTGGCTCCATGGGCCAGATTTAAGCACCTCGTGGGCAGGATCCGGCCCTCGGGCCTTGAGTTTGACACCCCTGATCTAGCCAAGTCACTAGTATTAAAACCAAGCAAGAAAGCAAAATAAAAGGGGTCATCAGCTGAAGCTAAATCGCCAACATATAAAAATTAGTTTTCCCCAGCCCAGAAAGGTTAGAAATATGATCCTCTTATAACAAGGATCTCTAGAGAAATCCACTGTGAGCATCACAGGTAGATAAATTGCAGCTTTTATGCAGGCCTCAATTTTGACATCTTTAGAGTAGCTGCATGTACTGAACCTATACCTGTGCTGGCTAAGGCGGCAATTGTGTCCTTTTTAAAAAAAAAACGACTAAAAACGACGTTGGGGCAAGGTGACCCAACTGAAATTCTATGCTGGAAAAGCACATCTGGAGACAGGAACAGGACTGCTCTTCTCTAAACCTTGCAATCACCTGAATGGGGAAATGATGGGAATTCTGTAGGCGCTTCCACACAGATTTCCCAGCTCTGTTAAACGAGGGACAACAAATCCACGCGTGGTTTTCTGTTCATATTTTTGGGGTCCGCCCCCCCCAGCCCAAGCCCGCAGATGTGCATATTTGGCAACCACTTCCAGCGGGGTTTCGCATTGCAAAACAAAATACAGCCGCCGGAGCAGGGAGCCTGCGTGGGCGCCGCTGGTCCATGCTGAGTTGGGCTTCTTGCGCCTTTCAGGAGTTTCACTCCAACCCCCGCGCAGAGCCGGAGGTTGAAAGAGCTGCGAAAAACGGGCGGGTCCCCACGACTGCAACCAATCCTCCCCCCCGCCCCGCACTTTTGTAACCTGAGCTAAGCAGCCCGAGCCCTTCCGTCCTGCAGGGGGAGCGGGAGAGACGAAGCCCCGGAGCCGCCAAGGGCGGGAGGGCGAGAGCGAGCCAGCGCCTCTGCACGGGTCTCCTGGCAAGAGTGCCAAGCACGTGGAGGAGGGGCCGGACGCGCAGGAGAGGCCGGCCTGGGCCGAAGGGCGGAGCTGGGAGGGCGGGCGGCGCGCGGGCTGCCCGCTCGGATGGGAACCCGAAGGGGGAAATCCGTGGTTGGGGACAGAGAGGAAGGAGCTAGTTGGAGCTCCGGGCGGCTGTCCCTTGCTGGAATCCGGATCTGCCGGGTGGTGGGACAGAGCAAAGGCTGGACCGAGGAATAAGAGGATGGAGCCCGTAACCAAGTGGAATCCTAAGCAAGTTGTGGAGTGGACCAAGGGTAAGAAATAGGACTCCGGCTGCTCCTCCGCGCTTGGATCTTTCTCCGGCGCAGCTGTTTGCTTAGGACGTTTCCAAGTCCTCTTCTGCTTCTCTCCAAACTTTCTTCTGCTAACTTCCCATCTTTGTTCCTTCTTTTTCCCCGGGTCTCTCCATTTCTCCTGCCGGTTCCCGTTGGCTCCCGGGTTCTACCGAGGAGGACACGTAGATCACGGAAGGATCGTGCCTGCCGTTGTTTGTCGCTCTTAATTTAAGAAGGGCTTTTTGCAAAACCCCGAGTTCCTTGGCTACGAGCAAAACACACACGCGCACATATTCGCCTATCTCTGGCAGACAAGCTGGCCTCCCGCGCGGGTAAACAAAACAAGCCCAGGCTCTCCGCGGCCCTGAGCGCCTTATGGCAGTTTGGGATGAAGGCTTGGGCTCCGGGAGGCCGATCGCGAGAGTTCATTGCTTTCCAGCTTTTGATGTTCACGCACACACACACAAAAAAAAGCACACTCCGCCAAGCGTTGGGCAGAGTTAGTGGAGAACACAGAACGCGTGTCCGTTGGACTTTTGGACGCCCTTGAAGGTTAATAATGGGGCGTAGCGGTTCATTGAAGGCGAAGATCTCAATCTAGAGTGACCCCTCTCCCCCACTTTAATGCTTGAAGCGCGAAGGAGGGTTCAAAATGGCCAGGAACCACAGGAGATGTGCGTCATTGGAGCCTGAGAAATGTGCGAGATTCCAGAGCTTCCCTTTCGAACGGATGTCCTGTTGGCAATTGAGGGTGCTTAAAGAAATAAATAACAAGTTATCCTGCATCTTTACTGCTAAATGTTGAGGGGGTAGGTTTTGCAGCTACCTACCTACCTCCTAGGTAAAAATGCCAGTCTCAACGCAGCCCAATGTGCTTCTGCCCAAACGTGCAGTGCTCCAGAACATTTCAACTTTAGGAGCCACTTTGATTCCAAGAGAAAAGTGAATACAAGGGGTGCATTATGTTCTAGCTAGCACATTAGTTGGTTGGGTGGCGTTCCCGAACCTTTATAAACACACATCCCCCCCCCCCCCGCCCCAAATAATGCGCCATCTGTCTGTTTAGATCAGGATGATCCAGCTGGAGGTGTGGAACCACAGCATTTTCATAATTTTGAGATACTTGTCAGAATGGTCCTCCTGGATTTTAGATAATGGGGTATGTATCAATTTGGGGAAGACTGGCTAGACAGCACAACATAGGTTAAGGATGCATGCAATCCTGATATTGCAGGAATGCTTCTTAGGACTTCTGCTTTTTTGATAAGCAGTTTTCTTTGATCTGTTCAGCTTCTAGGTTCAGGGTATTTATCAACTATTTGGTATTGTCAAAGATTTTCATTAATAATAAACTATCTTGAGTTGTGCTGTAGAGCCTTCCTAGTTTTCCCTCCACTATTTTCTAACTTGATCTCCATGAATATTGTATGTTCAGCACAATGGGATAATTATTTTGTTTCCACAACCTTGAAAAATAATAGATTACCATTTCAATGAAAGATACATTTAATGCGGTGATTGCAAATAAGGTCACTGTAGAAGAAACACCTGGGTTAAAAAAGTACTATAATTTTAATTATTCATGTGAAGTCATTATTTTGAAAACTTTCAAAGGAAAACATGAAAGGATGTGTCACAAACCATTATCTGTGGCTCTTTCTATATTTCTGTTACATTATTTTACTCTTTTGGATCAAGGGCTTTAGTGGAGGTTACCACTAAAACATCATTTATATTTCATTCAGGTTGAATCGAATGTTAATCCTTTCCTTTTGCACTTGTACACAACTTATGCCTGGCCTGTTAAAAGAGAATGTGTGATACTTTCAATGATCCTTGTTTATCTAAAATGTCTTTCAGATAGGTGAAAATATATGTAAATATGGCTGAGTTCTTTCACTCTGTGAATAGATAATGATCTGAAAACTTTTAAAAATTGTTTTTGTAAATGGAGTCTTGGAATATTTATCTAGCTCCTGCATGATTATGGCTACAACAAGTGGTAAAAATCACCATAGCTTGCATGAAAATGGATGCTATGGCTCTAAAAATGCTTGTGCTTATTTTGTGGCTTTATCCCTTGCCTCATATGTAAAAGGTCCCTTTTAGAGCTTCCTGGTTTTCTGTGTATATCTTTATTTTTCTGGGGGGAAAAAAAAACCTCCTTCACAAGAAGAAATTATGGAAGGCTTTTAAAGGAGGGGGTGAAGGAATAAAGAGGGAAATAAGAGGCGATTGGATGGAGGAGCTTTCTTTCTATATAAAAGGGAAATGTGGCTGTTTTGTCATGCTGCTTTAAAAAGAGAATTGAATATTTCACAGCTGATCTTGTACCAGGCTAGACAATAATGCAGGCAACTGCATCCCAACAGAAAAAATCTGATTTTCTAGGAAAGGTACCATCACTTTGGATGGGTTATAGTTCAGCTAAGGAATAAGATCTCAATATGCCTAAGGTTTGCTGGCCTGCATTGTCACAAGTCCCTCAGCCACTTTGATTCTTTATAGAAAAATCATATCATAAGGACAGGTTAACATTTGCACTATATGACCATGACATAGTACACTTTAATTGTGTGGTATGGTCCATTTTGGCCTAGTGCAGTGTTTCACAACTGTGGCAACCTTGAAGATAATTCAAGCCCTAGAATTCCCCAGTATGATGGCAGGGGAATTCTGGGAATTGCAATCCACACAACTTCAAACTGGCAAGGTTGAGGAACACTGGTCCAGTGGATTACATGAACCCATTTGTTGTGGATTATAAATAATGGCTTAGCGTGATATGTGAAATCAGTCTGTGGCTGGGTTGATGCTACAGTCTAAGCCAAAGTTGTTTGCATCTTAGCATACTATAGGAATCAATAATATGTTTCAGATTGTTACCTATACAGGCAGTCCTGGACTTACAGCCCAACATTTCTGTTCTTAAGTGAGACATTTGTTAAGTGAGCTTTGCCCCATTTTCTGATTTTTCTCGCCATAGTTGTTAAGTGAATCACTGCAGTTCTTAAGTGAGTAACATGGTTGTTAAGTGAATCTGGCTTCCCCATTGATTTCGCTTGTGAAAAGGTTGCAAAAGGTGATTACATGACTTTGGGACACAGTACTGGTCCTAAGTATGAACCAGTTGCCAAGCATCTGGATTTTGATCACATGATTGCTACAAAGGTCATATGTGAAAAATGGTTATGTCACTTTTCAGCACTGTTGTAACTGAATGGTCACTAAATGAACTTTTGTCACTTGAGGACTACCTGTACGTAGTTAATTGTAGTTTACTTGGTGAATTGTAATTTATCTGGCCAAGCATCTTGTGTGAATTCGGCTGTTTTATATGTACAGTTGTTAATATTCCAAAGTGAGAAATCTGGTGGTGTTTTTTCAAACAGCATTAAACTCATTACAATGTTATTTCCTTATTTACAAATTCTAGGTGCTTTCCCAGTAGCTGGGTTCTGTATCATATTAAGTCATGATGGGTTTTAATAGTAGTTTATTGAATGGACAATAGTAATGTTTCAGTTGTATTTTTAACAATGATTTGCAGACAATGGCTGGGTTCACCCTATTGTAACAATACTTCAGCCACAGAGATGGCATCAGCGTTTCTGGTTGGGAAAGTTTCCACCCTCTTAGAAAACATACAGTCACCAAAGCAGACTCAGAGCCTTTTTAGGGTGGGAGTTCATTTGTAATCCCGAAAACAGCCCAGCTGGATAACTCAGGGCATGGAAGGGAGGCTTTGGTCTTCTCTCTGTATTGTTAGTTAAATAAACTGCACAAGTAGTTTGTTTAGCTACAAGGTCACAGCAGCTTTGACTTGATTTATCCCTTTTACAAACCAAAATGAATGAAAGCCATCAAATTATATTATTAGCATGCTGTGAACCCAGACATTGAGTGGAAGAATTATTTTATCGTTGTAGTTATCTTTATATTTTCAGTATCTGACCAACATTGTGTGCTCGTCGTTTCACAGTGTCAGTTTAAAAAAAAATATTATCCAAATTGTTTCATGGAATAACAATGCAATCTATGCAGCATTCAGAATGTTCAAATTTGAAGTTATAGATACCCATAAATCATTGTTGTTTAGTGATTAAAACATAATGTTGATTTTTTTAAAAAGACCACATTCTGACTTCTGCAAGCCAGAAAACATACAGTATGCATGTTGGAAGCATGAATTATGCAAATGTTACTGGTCCAGTTAGATAGAGATCTATTTATACAAGAGCTGCATTCAGTGGCTTATTTAAGTGTCACCTTAACAAGATAAGATATCTGTTCCGGTTACAAAATAATTCAATAACACAAAAAGGCTTGGGCACTTCAGTCAGGACATTCTCAGTTTAAGTTTCACTGAAGTCATGAGACTTAGTAAGTCACCTCTAGCTACTTTTTTTTAAAAAAAAAGTCTTGTCGTTGCTCCTTGCTATCCCTTCTGTAAAATGGCAATATTTATTGAATTATTAAACAAATATTGAAGGGACACAGTGTCTCAGTGGCTAAGACGCTGAGCTTGTCGATCAGAAAGTTTGGCAGTTTGGTGGTTCAAATCCCTAGCGCCGCGTTAACGGAGTGAGCTCACGTTACTTGTCCCAGCTTCTGTCAACTTAGCAGTTCGAAATCATGTAAAAATGCAAGTAGAAAAATAGGTAGTACCTTTGGTGGGAAGGTACCAGCTTTCTGTGCATCTTACTCATGCCAGCCACATGATCACGGAGACGTCTTCAGACAGGGCTGGCTCTTCGGCTTTGAAATGGAGATGAGCATCACCCTCTAGAGTCGGGAACAACTAGCACATAAGTGCGAGGGGAAACTTTACATTTACCTTACCTTTCATATATTCCATTAGGCCATGATCAAATGTCCTATGGCTACTCCAAAGTAGATTTCCATTATTCTAAATTGGGTACAATTATAGTAGATGTACAATTTGACGGACTTTAGGTTTCCTTTCTTCTGAGCAATTCTGAAAACTGATTTCTTCACTCTCGTGCTTCTGGGATATGGACCCACAACTCTTTGTCACCACAAGCCAGCCCTGAGAGCAATTCATTATTGGCAGGAAAAAAAAAAGTCATAATTTGCGTACATAAGATGTACAATTTAAAAGAAAAAGGATTTGGAAGAGAAATGGAATATGAGAGTTAGGAGGAAAATTTGAGAACTACAGTTTGTATCCCCCTCTTCAGAAGCTAAGAAAGCAAAGGAAACTTAATCCTTACTTAAGACTCATACTTTGAGATCCAAAACTGTATCTTTGATGGAACGTATTAGAGTTGCAATCATAAAGCCCAAGGAACTCCAATCAGAATAAAACAGGGCAACCTGTCTAGGTCTGAAGGTGCTGTAGCCTCAGAGATAAACTTCACTTTCCTTATCTGTAAGCAGGCTTTCACTTGCACCATAATGTAAGTATGAATCCTCTTGTAGATCTCCACTATAGATGCAATGACTCCACACGGGTTCTTTTATTGTCTTCATCTTAGCTACTTGATCCAAAGTTTGTTATTTCTCCTAATAAAGATAGCCATTTTGGTGTAGTGGTTAAGGTGGTGGCCTAGAAACTGGGAGACTGTGACTTTTAGTCCCACCTGGGGACATCAAAACTGGCTGGGTGACCACGGGCCAGTCATTCTCTCTCAGCCCAACCTACCTTATAGAGTTATTGTGGAGAAAAGAGGCGGAATAGGAACATTGTGTATGTTTGCTGCTTTGCATTATTTAGACAAGTAATAGAAGCTGAAACAAAACCCAATACATAAAATGAGATGAGTAATATATCCTTAAGATTGTTGCTGTACTGCAGTAACTTATCTCTCTCTGATATTGGTCATAATGAAAATTACAGCCCAACAAAAACTTGCAGGATCAATCAATTTTGGTCACCACACTTCAAAATAAAATATGCTGAGATTTTGGAAAAAGTGCAAAGAAGAGCAATTAAGGGCCTGGAGACAAAAACATATGAAGAACAATTGCAGAATTGGGTATGGCCAGTCTAGAGAAGAAGACTAGGGGTGACAAGATAGCAGTATTCTAGTATATGAGGGGTGCCACTAAGAAGAGGGGATCAACTTATTTTCTAAAGGACTATAAGGCATGGCAAGAAAAAGTAGATGGAAATTAATAAAGAAGAGAAAAGCAATCTGGAATTATGGAGAAACAACAGTGAAGACAATTAACCAGTGGAACAGCTTGCCTCCAGAAGTTGTAGGTATTTCAGCACTATAGGTTTTAAAGAAAAGACTGGACAGCCATCTATCTGAAATGGCATATAGAATCTCTTACTTGAGCAGGAGGTTGGATAAGAAGACCTCCAAGATCCCTTCCAGCTCTATTATGATTGAATCTCTGTCCTAGAGGGGGAAACAAATCTTTATATTTGTTGTAATATGTACTTTGACTTGTTTTCTTCTGCTGTTTATTTAAGCTGAGCTTCCACCGATTAATCAAGGCCGGGACTAATTACATTGCATGATTTTAATTCATTGCTTTTGGATTTCGTAGGAGTTATTTAAAATTAAGTCAACGACTGGTTAATTACACGGTGTTAAGTTACATTTTAAATTGTTTAAGTTAAGGAAAACTGGCTATTACCTCAGCTTTGATTTCTATTTATATGTCTTACATTTTCATTTGGCCAAAGTGAATGCTATACATGAATGTTACTGGGTTGTTGTTTTTAATGAGAAGTAACATTCTTGGTAATACAAAGTGCAAAGCAATTAATATTTTGAAGTGGCATTTAAGAGTAAAGAAGAAAACACTTTGCAGGTTGGAGGGAAGCAGTTGGCTCACACCTTAACCATTAGGTGGTTTGTTTGGTTTTGGATTTTGGCAATGTGCAAAATGACCCATTAGTACTTAATCCAAAGGACAGACACATTGAGCCCCTTCCTTGTTCAACAAATAAAGGTTTATTCGTCCAATGTTAGAAATCCTGTGTTAGATTAGTATTATGGCCAGGTGCAAAAGAGCAGGGCCACACGTGAAGTTAAATTGATTAGTTACTTAATGTCTATGTAGAGGAATCTACTCAACTAATTGTTAATGTACTTAACTAATGGTTAGCTCTATTTTGTTGGCTAGATAAGTGTCAACAGAATTCAAGAGGTGTTGTACTTTCGTTGTGATTACATAGAGATTCTAGGCTGGTTCCTCTTTTCATTCCAGCCCCAGGTTCTGCTACTCTTTCTCCTACAGCATTCTAGGTAATTGAAGAGTGTCCTGTTGAAGAATGTATCACAGTCATTCCTACTAAACTTCGCTTGCTGGGCTAGTGCCCATCTGGTTATTCTGTGAAAGCTTTTCCTAAATTGTGAAGTTTTATTGGCTCAGGTTCCTGGCATGGCATCTGGGAATGAAAAAAGTGTTTATCACTACCGTGTTTCCCTGAAAATAAGACAGGGTCTTATTTTCTTCTGACTGAAATAAGCGCTTGGCCTTATTTTTGGGGAGGTCTTATTATTTTTGAGGTGCAGAAGGTAGTGAGCATGGTCACCTGATGGCTGCTGCTATGTGTCAATATTTTCGGGGAGGGCTTATTTTAGTGCATGCACTCAGAAGCCCAATTGGGCTTATTATCCGGAGAGAGGTTATTTTCAGGAAAACAGGGTATGTCCCTTTCTGCCTGCCAAGTGTACTATCCTACCCAAATGTACCTTTTAAAGGTCTTTTTAGAGCTTTGCATGCATTGAAAATGATTCACAAGGACTTTAATCCTCATCTGAGTACAGCAACTCTTTGCATCTTTTTTTCCAGACACTCCCAGGAAAAAAAGGGATTGCCTTAATGAATATATACTGTGCTTCTGTGAAGTCACAAGCACTCCTTGCAGATTATTTTTGAAGTGCCACTCCCCCCCCTATGAAAAATAAATGGTGCTTCAGATCCAGCATGAGTATACTTATTATATGTGCCAGCAACTGGATTTTTTTTCCTGAGCTCTTGATAGCCAGGAATATAGACACATCTGAATTGAGGGAAAAGGCATGTACTTAACTCAAATTCATTTTTTTCTGTGGACTGTGAGCCCCGGAATCATATCCACAACAGTTCTGAAGCATTTTTCCTGCTTTGGATCTCAGAAGCTCACATTCCTAGAAAATAGCATCTTTTAGAGCAGAACAGCAACCTGAATCAAAAACTTGAATTTCCAACGGTGCAGAACCAGTAACCAGTGTATATTCCCATAGACTGATAACAGGTAACATTTGTAGAAAATAAAATGGCAGGTGGCAACAAAGGCTTTGTCTTCTGCCTTATAATTGGTCAGACTTGCCCTGGCAATCATTTTGGGAGAGTGCTTATGACATGCTGTCAAAACCCAAATGTGCTCCTGTCCCATGTTTTTATCAATCATCCCTGAATCTATGTTGTTGGTTTTTTTGGTTGTGTTATTTACTAAATTTAAGATAAAGGTTCCCTTTGCACATATGTGCTAGTTGTTCCCAACTCTAAGGGGCAGTGCTCATCTTCGTTTCAAAGCCGAAGAGCCAGCGCTGTCCGAAGATGTCGTTGTGGTCATGTGGCCGGCATGAATAAACACCGAAGGCGCACGGAACACTGTTACTTCCCACCAAAGGTGGTCCCTATTTTTTTACTTACATTTTTACATGCTTTCAAACTGCTAGTTTGGTAGAGGCTGGGAAAAGGGGAGCTCACTCTGTTACATGGTGCTAGGGATTCGAACCGCCAAGCTGCAGACCTTTCTGATTGACAAGCTCAGTGTCTTAGCCACTGAGACACCCTTTACTAATTTTTTTTAATAGCTTCCTAAATTTCTGCAAAAGATCAAACCTAAAACACAAACAAAGGAATTAAGGAAGGGCAAAAATCAGGAAGTGGATAGTGCAAAGGAATAAGGGGGGGGGGGGACATCACCATGCTTTCTTCCATTGGGAGAACCTAAGTTTCTCCATAGTGAGGGGGAGGAGTATCCAGGATGGGTTGACCTTGTCCTCTCTTGATTGGACTGAGTCAGATAAGCTCTTTTAGCCACGCCTTGGTCACCAGGCTCCACCCAGTTATCGACTCAGTCCATCAACGGACGGCTGTGTTCATCATGAGATCCTGAAGAAACTTAAAGGAAAATTTTAAAATTGCTGCAAAAGTGATCGAAATTGCCTCCACGCTGTCTGATCAATCACTAGAGGCTGAGGAAACCCCCGGCGGGGGTAGAAAACCCACGCAGCAACTGCTAAGGCGGCACGCAGCCCAGGTCACAGAGCGAGACCCAGGGCACTAAGTGAGGACTCTCACCAAAGACAGGCAAGTGAGCTCCACAGAGGCCTCTGCAGCAAGGGAAACGCCCAAGGAGGCTCTAAGGGTGCCGGAGCGCTCCACCGCTCCCCTCAGGGGTTGAGCGACGAACTGTGGCATTTTAAAATGCCCCGGAGCGCCCACATTGTCAGCGATCACCAGAGAACAAGGTGAGAGCCGGAGAGGCTCAGAAAGAGCTGTGGGAGGCAGGGGGAGGTGAGAGAGAGCCCCCAGTGGCAGTGGAAGCCGTGCGGCAGCCTGCAAAGGCACAAGCTGCTTCCACGTGCTCCCAGGAAGAGGAGCTTTTTGAATTTGGAGTCGGGAGCCATTTTGAAACCACGTGGTCCAAGATGGCGGCCCCCAGCAGCTCAGAGGAGACTGGCAGGAGCCAATCACTCAGCCCTGCAGCCAGCAACCCCAACGGAGGCACTGAGGAGCCCTTAAAAAGGTTAGAAACCATCTTGGAGGCATCAGCCAAGGACGGGGGAGGCAAGGCAAAGGCCAAAAGGAAGCATATCTCCACCAAGGGGCTAAAGAGGCAGGCTGTGGATTCAAACCCCCGAAGCCTAGCTCCAAGTATGAAAGGCAGAGGCACCAAGCCTTGGAGCGCATCTGCCACAAAGCCAGCAACAGGAAGACCCCCACCCCTGGCCTGGAACCCAAGGAAAGATTACCAGGTTTCTCTTCACCTGGCAGGGCTGCAGAAGGGGACCCCTCCCTCCAGGTAAGGATTCCCTTTGACACCTCGGGCTTTGTCATCCTGTGTTCCGGCAACCTTGCTATCACAATTTATGCAAGCCCTATTCAATCCTTTTCTGAGTGCCTGACTAGCTGGAGAAGCCCAGAGAGGGCAACGAGACTCAGATCGCTGCTGAAGCTTTCCCTTTAAAGAAAGTCTTCCCTTTAAGGAAAAACTTTCCCTTTAAGGAAGAGAAAGAAATGCAGTTGGAGGAGGGGGCGGCAAGTCTCTCAGCGAGCTGCTGTTAACAGCAGGAGGCCACAGGAGAGAGCGCGGCAGCTCTTAGTAGCACAAGCCGCTTTTTCAAAGCCCTGACCAGCAGCTCTTAGTAGCACAAGCCGCTTTTTCAAAGCCCTGACTGGCAGGCTGTTGTATTTGCCTTCTGAGATGAAGGACTCTGTTGTGATTAAGAAAATGTGTTAAAAAGGGCCCAAGAGTTGCATGAGAAATGCAGTGTCTACCACCTAGCTGATTCAATCTGCTCTGAAAAGCCTGTTTTTGTTCTTTTCTGATACACTGAGAAAGCAGATCCTGCAAAGTTAGAAAAGCATGTTTCCTCTCTCTCCTTGCTTGAAAGCAAGATCGACCTTGTTTCCATCTAATTGAGCTTTAGGGGAAGGGATCCAGGAATCGCAGGATAAAGTAACCCCACCCCTTCCCAACCTATGTAATCTGATCTGCTGTTGTGAAGGCCAAACACATGTGGCCTAACAAAGAAAGAGAAACCTGATGCAGATTCCAAGCCTTACTCCTTAAGTGGTTGTAAAAGTCTTGTGGAAAGATCTCCATGGAAACGAAACTTGAATGAAAAAGAGGTCAGCTAGCCCAGACCCGACCTCCCAAATCCTTTGAACTTTAATGATAAGTTGTCCTGACAACGAGGGGCAATAAAGATGCCCCAACCATCCCAACATCAGCTTACCTTGTGTGTGCAAAGCCTTCAGGCAGCCAAAGGGCCAAAAGGCAGATGTAGTTCAGCTGAAAAGATTGTTATGCTCTTGTGAATTGGTTACTATTGTTTATGAATTATTTGGGAAGGGCTCAACCCCTATAGAAGGTACCAAGCTAGCCAGGTCCAAGACGGGTTCCGAGTTCGGGTAAAGACTCTTAGGAATTCCAAAAACTGGAGAGTCAGCTTGACAACCTAACCAGCAGAATAGCCTTGGCAACTAGAGCCGAGGTGGCACAGGTGTTAGAGTGCAGTACTGCAGGCTACTTCAGCTGACTGCTAGCTGTAGTTTGGCAGTTCAAAACTCACTGGCTCAAGATTGACTCAGCCTTCCATCCTTTAACAGCAAGGAAGGCGCCATTACCAATCACTCCAAACAATAGGCACAAGCAGCGCTCTTCTACAAACTGCAATCCAGTATTTCAGGCCAACACTTGCAACACCTAGTGGCCAATAAGTGATGTGCGCCTGCATCTACAAAGCATTGCATCGCACCCTAGTGGCCAACTTGTGAATTTCCCCTGCATCTCCAAAGCCCTGCAATGAACTCTAGTGGCTGACCAGTGAACTGCGTCTACTAAGTTTCGCAACATACTCTAGTGGCTGACATGTGAACTGTGCCTGCATCTACAAAGCCTGCAACGCACTCTAGTGGCTGACAAGTGAACTGCGTCTGCGTCTACAAAGTTTTGCAATGCACTCTAGTGGCTGACACGTGAACTGCACCTGCATCTACAAAGTCTTGCAACGCACCCTAGTGGCTGACAAGTGAATTGAACTCAAAGAATTCATAATACATTCAAGAAATTTTCTGAGCTAATCCAATCATAGAATCATAGCACTCTTCTTGCCATGGCAAAAGGGTCAGACAGGCCGGTCCCCATGCCTGAACCCACCACAAACTCAGAATTGGATGTCCAACTATGAGAAATCGCATAAGCACCTCACATAGCATAGGCTCAGATAGCCTATGACCTTAGACAGCATTCACTGAGGGCAGAAAATATAGCACGGGTGGAGAACATCAGAGCTGACTGGCTCAGGCAGACCGAGGTGGACAATTCGGAGTGGAAGCCAGCAGCCAGCAATCTTCGAGGAGCTGGCAGAGTGCTTCGGACGCCCAGAAGCCGACCTATTCGCCACCTCTCTCAATGTCCAGATCCAGAGGTTTTATTCCAGGTACCGGACATGGGGAGGGGCGGAGAGGATAGACGCTCTCCACTGCCCTTGGCCCCAGGGGCTCCTCTATGCCTATCCACCCTTATCCCTGATCCCCAGGGTCATACAAAAAATCTTGCGGGAGGAGACGGAGGTGGTACTGATTGCCCCACACTGGCCCAAAGGCCTTGGTTTACCGATCTCCAATCCCTCTCGGTGGACAGGCCCTGGAGGATCCCCCAGGAGAGGATCTCTCAGTCAGGAATCTCTGGAACACCCGGACCCTCAGTGGCTCCAATTGACCACTTGGCGCTTGAGCGGAGCATCCTGAGGGAAGATCACTTTTCCCCCAGGGTTACACAGACTATCCAGGCAGTTTGCAGACCCTCCAAGGAGCGCATTTATGGCATTACAGGGCAGGCTTTTTCAACATGTTGCATCTCTAGGGGCCACGACCCGGTCCAGGCCACGGTTGCACAAGTTCTGGAGTTCCTTCAGGTGGGGCTGGACAGAGGGTTGGCTCCCAACACGATTAGGAGACCGGTCTCAGCCATTTCATCGGTACTCCTGTGTGGTAGATCTCAGACACTGACTCACAATCCAATGGTCAGGCGGTTCCTCAAGGGGGCCTCCAATCTTAAACTGCCCACAGTGCACAGGTACCCTTCCTGGGACTTACACAAGATTTTGGACACTCTGACAGGCCCTCCGTTTGATCCATTACGTACTGTCTCTCTGAAGTCCCTGACACATAAGGTGGCCTTTTTGGTGGCCATCACCTCCGCCAGAAAGATATCCGAACTGCAGGCTCTGTCTACCGGGGAAGATCTCTGCATGTTCCACCAGGACAGGGTAGTGCTAAGGTTGGACCCCTCCTTCATATCCAAGTTGTGCTCTTGCTTCCATTGCTCGCAGGAGCTGATATTGCCCAATTTCTGCCTGGACCCTTCTCACCCATTAGAGAGGAAGTGGCGCACCTTGGACATGAGGAGGGCTATGAGGATTTACCTCAGAAGAACCAGGCCGAACAGGAAGTTGGAAGCCCCATTTGTTTCCTTCCAGCCGGGGTCCCTGGGGAACAAGGTGACTTCCACCACGATAGGCAGGTGGTTAAAAACCTGTATTGCTTCTGACTATCAGGCAGGGGTCTGCAAACACAGAGCTCTATCACAGCGCATTCTACATAAAGCGCGACCACTTTGGCGGCCTGGGCCACGCAGGCCTCACTATCTGAGATCTGTAGGGCACCCATGGGGTCTTCCCCCTCACCATTCATGAGGAATTACAAGTTGGAGTCCTTTGCTTCTGCGGAAGCCTCATTCGGACGTAGGGTGTTGCAGGCTGTTCACAAGGCGGGGGAGAGGTCTCACCAGGCATAGGTTTGGGAATATAGTCAAATGTGTAACCCTCCCTTGGGACGTGTAGGATTTGGTACGTCCCATCATGGATACTCCTCCCCTCACTATGGAGAAAGGACGTTGGTACTTACCTGATACGCCTCTTCTCATAGTGGGGGAGGAGTATCCAGCCACTCCCTGATATGGGTATGTTGCAAAATTGTTATGTTGTTTGTTGAACTGTTCTGTTGAAGTAATAAATAAAGGTTTGAAACTAAAATAAAGTCTGGAGTGGATGACACAGCGATTCGGATAGAGTTCTTCGCCGATAACTGGGTGGAGCCTGGTGAACAAGGTGTGGCTAAAAGAGCTTATCTGACTCAGTCCAATCAAGAGAGAACAAGGTCAACCCATCCTGGATACTCCTCCCCCACTATGAGAAGAGGCGTATCAGGTAAGTAGCAACGCTCTGTTTTCCTGTACACCGCTTGGAGAGTCCAAGCAATGGGGGGTTAATTCAGTCTGCTTGCCCTTAGGACTGAGGAACTATTTTTCCTTAAGCCACACCTCCTCCTGGTGTGCTCAATCCCCCAGAATTCTTCCTCAGTCAGCCCGTTTGGACGTATTTAGTTAGAGCTCTGAGCTAAATTGATCCTTTTTTTGGCTTGGACTCTCTAATTGCGTTTAAAGTTTTTTCTCTAATATTCCCCAACCTCTTGAGACGTTTCTCTCTTCAATTCTGCGACTTTCTTCAGTAGAATCTGCACTTGAAGGCCAGGAGGTAAGCTGGAAGGTGGTGGGGGGTGCCCCTCAGCCGATCCTCTTGGGACGGCTTCGGAGGCCTGCCGCTTGTCGTTTAAAACGGCGCGGCTGCAGCGGCGAGGTTCCTAAGTCCCCAGGCCCCTCGTTTGTTATTTTAGTCGAAGTATTTTCGCTCCCCGGCCTGCTAGAGGACCTCTGCCGCAGGGAGGAGTGGGCGATCGTCGCCATTGCGAGGCGCGTTCGCCCCTCGCTCTCCCTTAGCCCCACGCTGTTGCGGCGGCCATTTTTAGGCGCGAAAATAGCGCGCCCAGCCATGGCCGCCATTTTGCATCAGCCTCGTTGTCAGGAGGCCGCTGGAGGTGGCAGGGCCTAGCAAGGGTTTCTCGGGCTAGGATCGCCACCTTCGCCCTTTGTCTATTTTTGCGAGCGGCGCTGGTTCCTGTGCCATTCCAACGGTCATCATACCGGCTCAGGGAGGAGGCCTTAAGTAAGCGCAGGCCTAAAGATTTTTTCTATAGTCATTCTCCTCCCTGCTTCTCCTGCGGAGCCTTGCACCTCGGTGCAGGCCCCAATCCTACCCCTGGGCCTCCGACTGGTGTGAAACATGGGATGATTTCATAGTATTGATTCGATTAATTGTATATATGGCAATTTTAACGATTCATTTCGTTTTGTTTCCCATTACAGCAACCAGTCTATATCTATCCTTCTGCCTTATCATAGCCTTGCTCCATCTTGTGTGGTCATTGACTATGGACCTGCCCAGTCCTCCCGATTCCCAAGACGCTAGGCCGAGCCTCTCGCAGGCCCCTAGCAAGGGTTCCTCCTCTTCGGGGAGTGGGGGTGCGGGCAAGAGTGGTGGGGGTAGCTCTGGGAAACAGCGTTCCAGAACCCCTTCGGTAGCTGAGGCCAAGGATGCTGAAAGGCGCCAGCGGGCCCTTGACAAGCAATTCGAGAAGGCCAGACGCCAGGCAGACAGGGTGCAGTCCCTTTCAGGAGCCCCTCCCTCCCGGGAAGATCTCCAGTCGGTCCTCGCCGAGGAGGTGGAATCCCAGGACCTATCCCCTAATAGGTCATTTGCAGAGCCGGCTTCCCCGGCCCCTTCTTGGGCCTGTGAACAGGTTCCTCCCCCTGGGGATGCTAGCATAGACGATATGCAGGGTGAGGCTTCACCCCCCCTAGAAGAGGGCTTGGATCCCGATTCTGACTCTGAGGAGTTATCGCCCCGCATGCAGGAGCTAATGGCCCGCGCCATTGCCAAGGGCATCACGGAGGCCATGAAATTTAAAAGCCCTACCGCAGCGGCCCCTAGGGGTCCCAAACCCGATCAGGCAGCTCCGCCCCCAAGCAAGCGTGCTCGCCATCCTTCCCTGGAATCCTCGGTGGTCAGCGAGGCCTCTGCCATTGAGGACCCTGACCCGGAGGTGCTAGGCCTCTCGGACGACGAGGGCCTTCCCCCCGAAGCGCCCGCCTTTGCGGGTCTCTTCAAGCCCAGCCTTTTTAAATCGGTCCTTCACAAGGTCAAGGCTGCCACCAGGGTGGGGATCAAGCCCAAGCCGACCGCGCCGGCGGATGATGCCCCTCCGGCTAATCCCAATGCGGTCATGTTTGATGTGCCAACGCCCCAGCAAGAGCTGGTTCCGGTCCCGGGGCTGTTCCTCGACTTAATCCAGCGCCAGTGGGCTCAGCCTGCCACGCAATCCTCTCCCAGCGGGGTAGATAGGAAGCTTTATACTATGGAGCCAGTGTTGGAGGACCTTCTGGCCCTTCCCACTGTCGACCCGCCCATCGCTGCGCTCACTTCCAACTCCTCTCTACCGGCCGACCTCCTGGAAGGCCTTAAGGCGGAGGACAAGAAGGCGGAAAAGGCGTGCCACAAGACCCATCTGGCGGCTGCCTGGGCCATCAGGGCCTCTTCTTCCGCTTCCTTTTTTAATAGGGCCTCTGTGATCTGGCTGCGCGAGCTCCTAAACAAGCTCCCGGCGGGAGACATCCGTCTCCACCAGGACGTGTCAAAAATAATCGCGGCCTCCCAATATGCCGCTGACGCGTCCCTCAATGCCACCAAATTTGCCTCCAGGGCCCTCGGTTCTAACATAACTTCCCGTCGACTGATCTGGCTCCGACATTGGCAAGCGGACCAGAAAAACAAATGGAAACTGGCTTCCGCCCCCTTTAAGGGGTCCAAATTGTTTGGCGAGTCCCTGGATCCTCTCCTTATTGAGTCCAAGGACAAGAGGAAGATCCTACCTTCTCTAAACAAAAAGCAGGAACGTAAGGCCGCTCCCTACTCTAGGAGGCACTCCTTTCGTGCCTCCGAGCCTTCCACCTCTGCCTCTTCCTTCTCTCCCTCTAATAGGTCCTTCGGCCAGCAGGGCGACAGGTCCCAAGACAGAGCGCCCTTTCGGGACAGAGGCAGGCAGCAGTTCGGCTTCCGCAAGTATAACCGCGGTGGGGCCTCCAACAGGCCGTTCCGTAAGTCAAAGTGACTGCCAGGGCTTGGCGCCCATCGGGGGTCGCCTCCAGCTGTTCGCCTCCCATTGGGCCCAGAACACCGAGGATGCTTGGGTTCTGCAGACAGTCAGGGAAGGCCTCTCCCTGGAATTCCTGTCCCTTCCCCCTCGGACCTTCATCCGGTGCCCTGTCCCGTCCTGCCCCCAAAAGAGGCAGCGTATGGACCAGGAAGTCCGTCATCTCCTAGACATCAGGGCCGTGGAACCAGTTCCCCAAGGCGAAGAGGGGAGGGGGTTTTACTCCATCCTCTTCCTGGTGCCAAAGAACTCGGGGGGGTGGAGAGCCATCTTGGACCTCAAGAACCTCAACAGGCATATCGCCTACCGGAGGTTCAAGATGCAGTCTCTGCAGACCATTCTGGCGGGGATTCGACAGGGAGATCTTCTCACATCTATAGATCTCAAAGAGGCATACCTTCACATCCCCATCCGTCCTCAGCACAGGAAGTTCCTGCGCTTCTATTATGCGGGTCGCCACTTCCAGTACAAAGCTCTTCCATTCGGCCTCTCGTCCGCTCCTCGGACGTTTACCAAAGTGCTGGCGGTAGTGGCGGCTCAGCTAAGACGCAGGCCCATAAGGCTCCAGTGCTACCTGGACGACATCCTGATCCAGTCGTCATCCAGGCAGCAGGCCCTTCGAGATCTCCAAACCACTATGAGATCCCTCAGAAACCACGGCTTCACTCTAAACTTAGAGAAGAGCCATCTCATTCCAACCAACAGACTTGTACACCTGGGGGCGGTGATAGATACCAACTTGTGCAGGGTTTTCCTTTCCCGAGACAGGTTGACCGGTCTAAGGTCCATGACCCACAAGGTGTTGAGCTTGAGGCAGGCTCCAGTGGTCCTTCTGTCGCAGCTGCTGGGAAAAATGATCTCCTGCATTTCCATCGTGCCGTGGGCCCGCCTGCATTCCAGGTCTCTTCAGTGGCTGCTGCTGCCGCACCAGAGGGCATCCAGGAGCAACTCTACCAAGCCGATTCGAGTTCCCCCGGACGTGAGGAGGTCTCTCCGCTGGTGGGTGTCTCCGGCCATCCTCAAGGGCCACCTGTTCAAGGAGCCCGAGAGGTTGATCATCACCACAGACGCCAGCCTCTCCGGCTGGGGAGCCCACATGGGGTCCCTGGTTGTTCAGGGCAAGTGGTCCCAAGTGGAAACCAGCTACAGCATCAACCTGCTGGAACTGAGAGCTGCTCGCCTGGCCCTGCGCCATTTCAGCCGGTCCATCCATCGTCAACATGTGCTTCTGATGACGGACAATGTGGCCACCAAGGCCCACATCAACCGCCAGGGCGGCACCAGATCCAGAGCACTGATGAGAGAGGCGGAGTCCCTGGGACGCTGGGCGGAGCGCCATCTGGAATCCCTTCGCTCCGACCATATCTCCGGAGTGGACAACACACAGGCCGACTGGCTGAGCAGGACGACCATAGATCCTGCGGAGTGGAAACTGGACCCTCGCCTGTTCCACCAGATGTCCGACAGATTCGGGACTCCGGCCGTAGACCTGTTTGCGTCCAGGGACAACAAGCAGCTCGACCGCTTCTACTCCCGGTTCTTCACCCCGGGGGCGGAGGGGACAGACGCTCTGCGTTGCAAGTGGCCCCGCGAGCTACTGTATGCCTTCCCTCCCCTGCCTCTCCTTCCTCTATTCATCTCCAAAGTCATCGCAGAGGGAGCAGAGGTCCTTCTCGTGGCCCCGCATTGGCCCCGCAGGTCGTGGTTTGCCGACCTTGTCCACCTGTCGGTGTCTCCTCCGTGGCGCATTCCTCCGGACCAGATCTCCCTCAGCCAGGGGGCCGTGATTCACCCAGAGCCCCAGAGGCTCCAGTTGGCCGTCTGGCACTTGAGGGGGACCAATTAAAAGACCAAGGCCTGTCGGAGGAGGTAGTGAACACCATTCAGGCGGCTAGACGCCCTTCAACCACTAGGATTTATGATGCGTCCTGGGCCGCCTTCGCCAAGTGGTGTGAGGAGCTGCTCATCGAGCCGACGACCGCGCCGGTTCCCAGAGTGCTTGACTTCCTTCAAGCGGGACTCAACAAGGGCCTGGCCCCGAACACCCTTCGACGCCAAGTGGCGGCTTTGTCTACTGTCTGGTCGGGCGACCACCTTTTGCCTCTCAGCAAGATCCCGAAGGTGCGTCTTTTCCTCAAGGGCGCCTCTAACCTTCGCCCTCCCACCGTTCATCGCTACCCTACTTGGCAGCTGTCCGTGGTCCTGCGAGCCCTCTCTGGCCCTCCATTCGAGCCTTTACGCACTACTTCTCTTCGATTCCTGACGCTGAAGACGGCCTTCTTGATTGCCATCACGTCAGCTCGCCGGATTTCGGAGCTGGCGGCTCTTTCTGTTCGCCAGGATCTGTGCGTCATCCACCCTGACAGGGTCATTTTGAGGCTGGACCCGACCTTTACCCCCAAAGTAAACTCATGGTTCCATAGAGCGCAAGACATTGTGTTGCCAAATTTTTGTCCTCATCCGTCGCATCCCAGAGAGCGATCCTGGCACAATCTTGATGTCAGGAGGGCCCTGAAGGTCTACATCGCTCGTACTGTGGAATTCAGGAAGTCAGAGGCTCTTTTCCTCTCCTTCCAGCCCGGTTCCCTAGGGAAGAAGGTCACTTCCTCCACAATTGGCAGGTGGCTTCGCGCTTGCATTGCGACTGCCTATGAAAGTCAATCCAAGGCCGTTCCGCGCGGCATCACTGCACACTCCACACGAAGTGCTGCTACTTCAGCGGCCTGGGCCACCCAGGCCTCGATCCTGGACATCTGCAGGGCCGCTACATGGTCCTCTCCTTCTCCATTTGTGCGACACTATAAACTGGACATTTTCGCCTCGGCTGAGGCGTCTTTCGGCAGGCGTGTGCTCCAGGCGGTTGTGTCAGAGACCGAATCCCGGGAGCCTTCTTCTGCCCACCCAGATGGACAATAACTTTGGTATGTCCCATTGCTTGGACTCTCCAAGCGGTGTACAGGAAAATGACCATTGGCTTACCTGAAGGGTCCTTTTCTGTACACCGCGGGAGAGTCCAACCCACCCTGGCTCTCAAGGCCGGGATTCGGGTTCCTCGTGTCAACAGTACATCATCTTGGACGCTTCGCTCCGTCCGCACGAACTGACTCCTTCTAAGAATTCTGGGGGATTGAGCACACCAGGAGGAGGTGTGGCTTAAGGAAAAATAGTTCCTCAGTCCTAAGGGCAAGCAGACTGAATTAACCCCCCATTGCTTGGACTCTCCCGCGGTGTACAGAAAAGGACCCTTCAGGTAAGCCAATGGTCATTTCCATCACTGTGCATAAGACATCGGCTTGGGCAAAGTTGTTCAAAGAATTGTAGGATTCCAAAACTGACGTCCAATATAAAGTCGAGATTAAATTGGGATTAGAAAGTGAAATGCCCTTTTAGGCTCATCATCTGTACACCCAGAAACACAGTGATGTATTATTAAAAAGTCCCTGTGTTGTCTTTCAGAAATGATAAAGAGAAACCTTATCCATCTGTACAGCTCATGATCTCAGAAGATCACATTCCTTGTGAGACCACGATACACCAGGAGTAATCCGTCAGAGAGGCTCAGTTCACACCCTAAGGATTGTCTTGAGAATTCTGGGATGGAGAGAGGGCTCCACTAGAGTTGTACAGTACAAGATGAAAATACTTTAGGAATGTATCAGCTAAAGGAAATGTTGGGAGTGACTACATTCATCTGTGTGTTGTGGAACAACTAAATGAGAACTGCTAAAGCCCATCTGCTTTTAAGTTTTTTTTTTTAAAAAAAAAAGATGTGCCAAAACACGCTATCCTTTGAAACCTGTTTGTTTCAAAAGCATTCAAACAAGCATTGCCTCTAGTTGAATCACTAATTTGGAAAAAAAAATTCTATTGTTTGCTTTCTAAGCAAATGTAACAAGGGTTGGAAATTTTAATTTTTTAATTTTTTGAGAAAGTTTATTTTGGCCTGTTTTTCTAAGACACACAAACAGACATTCTGCAAAAATGTCTATTTGTGTTTCTTAAAAATAAGACTTAATGCCTTCAGATTGTAATCTGCTATAACATTCCTTTCATGATGCATATGGGGAATGATATTTCATTACAACCATCTTACAAATGAGCACATCCAGATGAATTGGGACTCCAACTCCCAGAATTCCCAGCGGAACCTCTGAGTGTTGGGATCTAGCACATCTGGAGGACACCAGTTTGGGAAAGACTAATTAACAGTAATTACTTTGAATAAAGTTTTGCATTCACAGTTGCTAATCTGCAGCATATGTTTTTAAAGGGTGGCCATATTTGTCTGCCAATCCTTTCCCCTGATTGATACCATATGGGCGGGTTGAGATTTCTTCTGGATAAAGAGATTAATCTGTATGTTTTTGTCACATTAACATCATTCACACCAAAGATGGTAAAAGTTAGGTATTAATGAGACTTGAGTGCTTGCCAAAGGACGTTTTACATGTAAACTAAGATGGGAAGAATATTTGATGGCGCTACAACACGTACTTCTTGGTGTGTCATCAGTTGTTGGTAGCCTTAAATATCCATGTAAATCTGAGGGATAGAGAAGGGTTTTTAAAAACTTTTACTTACTAGCAAGAGCACTTAGACTTTTACACTGCTTAACAGTGCTTTAAAGCCTCTCTAAACAGTTTACAGAGTCAGCATATTGCTCCTAACAATCTGGGTCCTCATTTACCTATCTCAGAAGGATGGAAGTCTGAGTGAGCCTTGAGTTGGTCAGAATCGAACTGTCGGCAGTCGGCAGTCAGCAAAATTCGCCTGCAATACTGCATTCTAACCACTGTGCCACTCAAAATGAACTGTTTAATGTGGAATAAAATAGAATAACAGAGTTGGAAGGGTCCTTGGAGGTCTCCTAGTCCACCCCACTGCTTAGGCAGGATGCCCTATGCCCGGGATGGCCACAGGTGGCATGCAGAGCCATTTGTCAGGGCACGCGAGGCCCTGAGTTCAGCCTTTTGTAAACCATTCCCTGAAGCCTCCGGAGCACAAAAAACGGTCCTACGGGCAAATCAGAGGGCTAGCGGGGGAGGCTGTTTTCGCCCCCCAGCTCCTACAAAGCCTATGGAACCTGGGTAGGGCGAAAAAAGCATGCAAAGAATGGGGACTGCTCCTGTCATGTGGGGGGATCATGCATTGCATTATGGGTGTGGCACACCCACGCACGCCCCCCGCGCTCCCCCCGCTTATGGCACGTGAGCCAAAAAAGGTTTGCCATCGCTGCCCTATGCCATTTCAGACAACTTCTGGGGGCAAGTTGTTCCACTGATTAATTGTTCCCTCTTCTTTGTGGCAGCCCCTGAGAAATTGGAACACTGCTATCATGTCACCCCTAGTCCTTCTTTTCATTAAACTAGACATAATCAATTCCAGCAACTGTTCTTCATATGTTTTAACCTCTAGTACCCTAGTCATCTTTGTTGCTCTTATCTGCACTCTTTCTAGAGTCTCAACATCTTTTTTACATCGTGGTGACCAAAACTGGTTGCAGTATTCCAAGGGTGGCTTTACTAAGGCATTATAAGGTGGCATTAACACTTCGCGTGATCTTAGTTCTATTGTATTTGAAGCATTTAAAGGGTTTTCTGGCTTCATCATTCTGTTAAATTGGCTTAGCAAAAATAATTGGAAGTGGCCTCCAAGCCACTTTTGTGCTTCTTAAAAGCTTCCCCAACCACAACTGCTTGAAGCTCAGTAGCTTCATTGTTTGTCATTTGTTTATTTATTAAATTTTATAGGGCTACCCATCTCACAAAAAGTAGTAGTTTACAACAAAGATATAAAACAATAAACATATAAAAAAGAATAAGGCATAAAAGATATTAGATGTTAGCAACAATAATGGAAATCACCTTAAGATTTCATTGGTACCCTGGGACCCCTAGTGTGATGACATATTCAGGTCTTGAGGGACTTCCATAAAATAAGTAGGGAGGCTGTTTTGGGAATGGGGTTGTCCCATAAGATAGGTGCCCATTTTAAGTGGGAAGCGTACAAGAACTATAAGCCTCCTCCTATGTTTTAAATGAAGAAAACAACCTCAAACCTGGATTCACCGTGACTTAAGAAATTCCCAGCTCTGCCTGTTGCATCATCACCCAACTTCTGGCAGCTCTTTCCCCCAAATGCTTCACACAACCACTGGAAGCCAGAACGTTTCTCCATCATTTATCTAAAATCGCCTCTGAATAAAGTTGCTTCCTAGTGACCTCATAGGTACCTCTGCTGAACACAATTTTTTTTTGCAACTGGACCAAAACAATGCTTTAATGTTTTATGGGAAAGGAATGTATGTGTATGTATGCGTGTGTGTCTCTGTATGTTTGTCTCTCTATGTGTATGTCTGTATACTCGGCTACTATCTTCTTTAGTTTTTCAACATTGGGTTTGGCCATCTAGGCATTAAATAGCAGTAGCACTTAGACTTATATACTGCTTCACAGTATTTTTACTGCACGCTCTAAGCCATTTTCGGAGTCAGCAAATTGCCCCCATCAATCTGGTTCCTCATTTTACTGACCTCGGAAGGATGGAAGGCTGAGTCAACCTTGAGCCTGGTGAGATTTGAACTGCAAATTGCCCCCATCAATCTGGTTCCTCATTTTACTGACCTCGGAAGGATGGAAGGCTGAGTCAACCTTGAGCCTGGTGAGATTTGAACTGCCCAATTGCAGCTAGCAGTCAGCTGAAGTAGCTTGCAGTGCTGCATACTAACCACTGTTCCACCTCGGCTCTAAATCTAAATCCTTGCCTTAAATTTCTACACCTTTATTCTGATATTGGTTGTTTTTAGACATTGCCTTAGACCAGTGTTCCCCAACCTTTCCTGGTTGTTGGCCTGGCATTGGGGGGGGGGGAGAAGGGATGGTTTAGTGCGAGGGGCAGTGATGCGTGCGCACATTGGTCTGCCATTTGCACAGCCCAGTTGCAAATAGGCCAAGGCTTGATAGTGGGTCGTGGCCCACATGTTGGGGATCCTTGCTCTAGACCAGTGTTTTTTAAACTTTTTTTTTTCTCTGAGGACCACTTTACAGTTTACAAAATTACGGTGACTCCCAAAAGAGTTTTTGTTTTTGGATGGATGGATGGATGGATGGATGGATAGATAGCACCAGTGGTGGGATTCAATTTTTTTTACTACTAGTTCTGTGGGCGTGGCTTGGTGGACATGGTGCGGCTTGGTAGGCGTGGTAGGGGAAGGATACTATAAAATCTCCATTCCCATCCAACTCCAGGGGAAGGTTACTGCAAAATCCCAATTTCCACCAGATCAGCCATATTGTGATCATTCAGTGATTCAGTGAGAATTGAATATTTAAATAAAGGAAGCAAATAAAACCAGAAGAAATTACAGGCTATGTAAACAGGACAACAGGGCTCAGACCAGTGGTGGGATTCAAAATTTTTTACTACTGTTTCTGTGGGTGTGTCTCGGTGAGCATGGCATGGTGAGCATGGTAGGGGAAGGTTACTACAAAATCCCCATTTCCTCCCAATCAGCTGGGACTCGGTAGGCAGAGAATAGATAGGGCGGGACCACTCAGAAATGGTATTTACTGGTTCTCCGAACTACTCAAAATTTCCCCTACTGGTTCTCCAGAACTGGTCAGAACCTGCTGAATACCACCTTTGGATGGCACCATATTAAAATCAAAATTGATGCATTCCCTACTGTTACAGCTTTTCACAATTGTTTGATGGGATTTTAATATCATGCTATTATTTTCAACACAGGCTAGCAAATAATTTTGACCTTGTGGTTCCATGAGAGTGTCTTGGGAGAATCCTAGAAATCATAGGGCCACACTTTAAAATTAGAAGTTGTTTAAAGAATGATTGGTAAACAGTGAAGTCTGAAAAAAGAATGCAGAAAGCATTGAGATAAACTGTGGTTATGAAACCTGGCTGTGATATATTCTTGCATTAATGACGATTGACTTCCCCAACATTTCTATTTTGTGGGGGAGGATTGTACACTAGCCTGTTTGCCTAATGCAATAGAATATTACTGGCAAATGATAATATATACGTCTTGGGAAATAGGCAGAAGGGCAATCCCCTGATGTTACAAAAGGTATAATTAGGTCCTACAAAAGTCTTAACTAAATAAATTAGTTGTGTAACTGCATCTGGGCCAGCTGTGTGGTTTGGTTCCTATGTTTGTAACTGAGCTCACACAGGGTGCTAAGCGATCATTTCTTTAACCACGGTTTAAACAACAATTGGCTGGATCACAATCAAAGAAACTTCAATATGGAAGTTAATGGGAAATGTGGATTCAGCCTGTATCTCTGTGAAACAGCTTGTTGGCACTTACCTGCATTAAATATCTGCTGCCTTGCTTTGGAATGCGTTCTACTAATGAAAAAAAAGCTATAGATGTTAGTGCAGTCGGAAGTATCTATAGCAGCGATGGTGAACCTTTTTTGGCTTACGTGCCATGGGGGGAGCGCAGGGAAGTCGTGCGCGGGTGTGCTGCACCCATATTGCAATGTGTGACCTCCCCAGTGCACATATGCGCATGTGAGCCACTCCCCCCATTTGTCCATGCTTCTTTTGCCCTTCCCAGGCTCCAGAGGCTTTATAGGAGCCTGGGGAGGGTGAAAACAGCCTCTCCCCCCACCCACCCACCCCCGGAGGCCCTCGGAGGCTTCAGGAACCTTCAGGAGGCTTTCCTGAAGCCTCCGGAGGACTAAAAAGGACCCTACGAGCAAACCGGAAGTCTTGTAGGTCCTTTTTAGTCCTCCGGAGGCTTCAGGGAAGCCTCCTGAAGGTCCCTGAAGCCTCCGGAGGGCTTAAACTGACCCTATGAGCAAACCGGAAGTCCGTTCCCAAACTTCCTGTTTGCCCATAGGGCCGGTTTTTTGCACTCCGGAGGCTTCAGCTTCCCTGAAGCCTCCAGAGGGCCTCGAGGGGGACAGGGGAGGCTCTTTTCGCCCTCCCCAGCCTCCTATAAAGCCTGGGGAGCCTGGGGAGGGCGAAAAATGGCTTTAAAAAAGGCTGAACTTAGCTGGTCAGCGCGCACATGTGCGCTGGCCAGCTAACAGGGCAACACCTCACATGCACTGACAAATGGCTCCGCATGCCACCTGTTTGCCATCCCGGATCTATAAGATCTATAGGATGCTTTATTCAAAACAACTCTTTCATATATGGATGTGATATTATGACATGTGAATGGAGCTTGCAGTTTTATGTTTGTTTTATTGGATTTATATGCCGCCCTTCTCCCAAAGGACTCAGTGTAGTGTGATTCTACAATAGTGCTTTTATTATTTCCTTCCCCCAATCCCTTTTCTTCCCATCTCTGGTCTTTTACTTTTGAGAGATAAAATTGGTTAAGGTACAAGCCAAATTTAGATGATAATCAGTGTGACATCCATAGGCTGCCCATACTCATTGACTGTTAGCCTGTGAACAAGAATATATTTCACTGCCCCTCTTTTTTTCCTATTTGATGTGGTTATCTTGAAGAATTGTAGAGTAAATACTTAGAGCAAACTTTAGCCCAAATGAAACAGTGACTGGATTTAGCAAGTGGGCTGGCAGTTAATTATGCCTACTTTTGAATTTCCTATTTTATTGCCAGAAATGTGTTCACAATATAATTGAACTAACTGAGGTAAAGTAGTGGATCCTAAAAAGTAACAAATAAAATAGTAATAATGCACAATAAAAATATGTTAGATAATATGAAGTGGGAAGAACTAAAGATAAAATGTTCTTTTCTTTAAAATACTTTTTCAATTAAATATGAATTTAATATATGCAAACAACTTAAAGTCTACACATTAGTTATCTGTTTTGTCAGACACATTCAAGTAAAGGCTTTTTTTTTTCCTTTTCAGCAAAAATGGCCAGATGGGCAATATTTGAATCAAGCATTTTAGATATTTAAAAAGATAGTATGCATGCATTTCTTAGTGAGAAAATTGTTCTTTTCTTGAGTTTTCTTCAACTCTCCCCCCCACCCCTAAAAATATATTGAAGGATCTTTGCGTCATCAACCAGAAAGCTGCTGATGGATAGGAGGCTATCTACAAAGGCCTAAACTGACCAATGAAAGTCAAATTGACTTTCAGTCTTTAACAATGAAACCAACCAGAATAGAATTGGGTTTTTTACTATTACATTTATTTTTTAATTTTTTAATTTTATTTTATTATTGTATTTTACTATTGCATTTATTTTCTATTACATTTATTTTGTTCAGTCACTATCCATTTTCCATTCCTGAAATAAAGTAACTATTTTTTTAATGCAGGGGAAGAATAATTTGTATCTTAACCATTTGGGTGTTGCTTAAGACTTGCGTCACGAAACAGATTTCAGGATGGGAAAAATTGTAGCTTGCTTTCTTTGTTAAGGAGTTCCAAAGGAGATGCTTAGATTTCATCCTATAAAAGATTGTTGCATTTCAGTAGTTATTTCCGTGGCAGGAAGAAAATTGAATGAATGAATGGAAAATACAGATTATCAGATATTGTAAAACCTTGTTTTAACCAACCAAAGGTGAGGGAAGGTATTTATTACATTTGAACGTTGTGGTATCCAAATGTATATAATTTATTTGCATAATTATACCATCAACATTTATGTTATTTGAAACACTTTATAGCATCTGGGCATGCAAATAATGTAAAATTTTAATTATGTCATCCATAGTTTCCTGGTTTGGATGAAATGCTAGTTAATTAGACGCTGGCTGGTTTGTTCCTTCAAAAAAGGAAATAAATGGGTACATCCATTAACTGGTGCATTGCGGTGGTATATATTTTATTCTTGTAGACTTCGTAGACATGTCTCCAGGCAAATCAACGTTAGTTTTCATATTGCTTTAAGTTCTCTAAAATGTGGATGGTTTGGTTTCTTATCATCCAGTTCTTTTTGGCTATCAAGTAGAAGGCCCATAAGAAAAATGGTGGGAGCAACATCCTCAAGCATTGGAGAACGTTTCTTCTTTATATGTTTTTCTATTACTAATAAAGAATAAGAGAAGTAATATAGGTTTGTAGTGGAATGTATCCCCATTAATGGCTTATGCATGCTTTTAAGATGCAAACCTTTAATTACAGTAGATAAGATACAGTTTAATGGTAGTATTCAGATTACATTTAGTGAAGTCCATTAAAAGTAATAGGTAATAGCATGGTAAGATTGGTTGGTTTTGAGATTAGCTTTCTTTTGTGATCTCTCATGTTAAATTAATGCATTTGGAAGACATTTGTGTGTTTAATCATACATGGCCAAATAGAGTAGAGTAGAGTAGAGTGAGTTGGAAGGGACTTTGGAGGTCTTTTAATCCAACCCACTGCTCGGTCAGGAATCCTATACCATTTCAGACAAATGGTTCAGACAAACGGATTAAGATTATGGTTTAATATATTGTGAAAAATCCAGAAAAATAGTTGTGTTAAGAATGTTGCATTAGTATAGGCAATGTATATCTGCATACTACAACCCAGCAGATTCCAGATGCATTAGGTCTGCTATTCTCAGATTTCCCAGCAACTGTAACTTTGCTGGCTGAGAAACCTTTGACTTAATCCCCAACACATATGAAAGAAAAATATAGATATCTGTCAAACTATTGTAGTGTATTGATAAAGTACTGTGCCTCAGTATAGCCTCATGGGCAATAGGCATCCTTCACTAGGGTACCACAGGGAAATTAAGCAAAGTTCTTGGAATGATACCTCATTCGCTTGGGACATGTTTGTACCCTGAGAGAATACTAAGTGCTTGGCTCCATTATTCTGGTTTACTATTCTGGCTCCAGTTTTGCAAATATAGGGTTGTCATGCATAGTGTTGAAACGAAACATATGTTGAAATTACAGATTGCTGCCAGCTTGTTATCTATATTTTCCTTGGATCTTTATTGTAAGGTTTCAGATTTATTAATGAAAGGCTGAAGTACGTTCTTTCAACCATTTTAATTCTCTTTGGTGAAAGAGAAATGGGATTTATTTTTTTCCCTCTGAAAGATAAGAAAAATTTGTTGGAGTTTTCATGAGTGAAGTGGAAGGCTCTTGGCTTAGTTGTATAAAGTGGGCATAATGTACGTGAATGTTGTTTATTAAATAATCCTTTCATTTCTGGTTTTCCACAAGTTCAACTAAATTTTAAGGAACACATATGAGGGAATTCCATATGTAGGTCTTTTTGTTCAGGAAGTATGCAGCCACCAATAACATCAGAGGGGTGGAAAGATTTGTGACAAACAACAAACAGAACCTATCCCTGATAATCTCTGTCAGTCTGTAGTAATCAGGGACAATTAAAAATGTCTTACACTCCAAATCAACCTGAGATGAATAAAAATAAAATCTCTTTTGTCAGTGGAGAAAACGTTGAAGAATTTGGAAGACAGATTTGACATTCTATTAATGTTATTGATGCAAAGGAGAAAGGATGATTGGTTTCAGTTAATAAAATAGTCAGTGCTCGCCTTGTTGCATTGTGTTTTGTCCTAGGACTGTGATGGCAAACCTATGGCACACATTCCACAGGTGACACGCAGAGCCATATCTGAGGGCACGTGAGGCATTGCCCTATGTCAGCTCCAGCGTGTCCAGCTGGTTTTTGGCCTTCTGGTGGGCAGAGGAGGCAGTTTTCGCCCTCCCCAGGCTTCAGGAAAGTGTCCGGAAACTGAAACTTAGACCCATTGGGCCCATTTTTTGCCATCCACAGGCTCCGGAGGCTTTCCTAAAGCCCGGGGAGGGCGAAAAACAGCCCAACGGGCCTTCTGGAAGTCCGGAGGCTTCACTGAGGCCTCCGTGCATGCACGGGTGGGTGGGTGGGTGAGGTGCGCGTGTGTGTGTGTGCATTCATGTGCGGGGAGTGGGCATTGCATTATGGGTGTGGGCACACACGCACGCTAGCGCACACGCCCTTTTGGCACCCGAGCATAAAAATGTTCATCATTGTGAATGAATGAATGAATGAATGAATGAATGAATGAATGAAATTTAATTTGTTAGCCGCACCCTCTCCAAAAGGACTCGGGGCGGCGTACAATAAAACACATACAATATACATATATATACAATACATATACAAATACAAATAAACACATACACATACATGTACCTGGAGGAGGTAACACTCATAAAATATATATAAAAATAAAATTAAAATAGCTATTTAAAACACCCTCAGTTAAAATTACAAAAATTTTAAAAACCCGTCAGGAGCAATAGGATAAAACTATGGTTGAGCCAGGCCAGCTAATTGGAAGAGGTGGGTCTTCAGTTTACTGTGGAAGGAGCGGAGATCGGTTGTTGTCCTAATGTCTGGGGGGAGGTCATTCCACAGGGCTGGGCCCGCCACAGAGAAGGCTCTGCTCCTAGGCGCCGCCCCCCGACACTGTTTGGTGGACGGCACCTGGAGAAGTCCCTCTCTGTCCGAGCGAATTGGTCGTAGGGATGTATGGGGCAGGACGCGATCCCGCAGGTAACTAGGTCCTGTGCCATGGAGCGCTTTAAAGATCGTTATCAAAACCTTGAAACGCACCCGATAGACCACAGGAAGCCAGTGCAGCTCGCGCAGGAGAGGTGTTACATGGGAGTACCTAGTACTCCCCATAATCACCCGCGCGGCTGCATTCTGGACCAACTGCAGTCTCCGAGTGCATCTCAAGGGAAGCCCCATGTAGAGAGCATTGCAGTAGTCCAGGCGAGACGTCACCAGCGCATGAGTGACTGTGTGTAAGGCATCCCGGTCCAATAGGGGGCGCAATTGGCGCACCAGGCGAACCTGGTGGAACGCCCCCCTTGCCATGGCTGTCACATGGTCATCCATGGACAGCCAGGCATCCAGGAGGACGGCCAAATTGTGCGCCTGCTCCACGGGGGCTAGCTGTACGCCCCCGATGGCCAGAGATGGAAACAACTGGTTGAACCGGGGGGCCGGAACCCACAGCCACTCCGTCTTGGAGGGGTTGAGTTTGAGTCGGTTGCCATCCATCCAGACCCGTACGGCTTCCAAGCACCGGGACATCACTTCGACGGCCTCGTTGGGGTGGTTCGGGGTGGAAATGTACAGCTGGGTATCATCA
This sequence comes from Natrix helvetica, assembly GCF_964273705.1. Taxonomy (NCBI): domain Eukaryota; kingdom Metazoa; phylum Chordata; class Lepidosauria; order Squamata; family Natricidae; genus Natrix; species Natrix helvetica. The sequence continues at coordinate 208,778,642 of NC_138552.1, read as the reverse complement.
GCGTACAGATGATATCCCACCCCGAAACCACGGATGATCTCGCCCAGCGGCTTCATGTATGTGTTGAACAGGAGAGGCAAGAGGACCGACCCCTGTGGCACCCCACAAGTGAGGGGGCTTAGGGTCGACCTCTGCTCCCCTGCCAACATACGTTGTGTCCGGCCGGAGAGGTAGGAGCTGAACCACTGCAAAACGGTGCCCCGAACCCCCAACCCCTCCAGTCGGTGCAACAGGATACCATGGTCGATAGTATCAAAAGCCGCCGAGAGGTCTAATAGGACCAGGATAGAGGAACAACCCCTATCTCTGGCCCTCCAGAGATCATCAACCAACGCGACCAAGGCCGTCTCCGTGCTGTGCCCGGGTCGGAAGCCGGACTGGCGCGGGTCTAGATAATCATTTTCCTCCAGATGTCGTGGAAACTGAGAAGCTACCACACTCTCAACAACCTTCGCTAAAAAGGGAAGGTTGGAGACAGGACGATAATTGGCTAGCTCCGTTGGGTCCAGGGAAGGCTTCTTGAGTAAGGGTCTCATCACCGCCTCTTTCAAGGCGGCCGGAAGAGACCCCTCGCCCAACGAAGTGTTCACTAGGCCCAGGAGCCAGTCACGTGTAACCTCCCAGCATGCCAGTACAAGCCAGGAGGGACAGGGGTCTAGCAAACATGTGGTAGGTCGCAGCCGTCCATGCAATCTGTCCAAATCCTCGATGGCAACCAAGTCAAACTCCTCCCAGAGTGGTCTCTCAAGACTCGCCTTGGACGTCTCCACTAGACCACTGAAAGGGACCCATTCCTTCCGGATTTGAGCGATTTTATCCTGCAGATATTTCCCAAATTCCTCTGCCCTGCCCTGTAAAGGGGCTTCCCGCGGCTTCTGAAACAGAAGGGAGCGGGTCACCCGAAACGGTGGCAGGGCGGTTCTCTGCGGATGCAATGAGAGCGGCACAATATTGACGTTTGGCCGCTCTCAATGCCACAAGGTACGTCCTTAAATGGGTTCGTACCTGTGCTCGGTCAAATTCGGAACGGGAGGATCTCCAACGACTCTCTAGGCGTCTCTTGCGGCGTTTCATCACCCTTAGCTCCTCAGTAAACCAAGGGGCCAGGGTGGTTCGTTGCCGCAGGAGAGGCCGCAAAGGCGCCACTCGGTCTAAGGCCCCGGTAGTCGCGTTGTCCCATGCGATCACCAGGTCCTCTACCCGGTGGCGGGTCAGGTCTACAGGAGGTGGCCCAAGCTCCATCTGGAACTTATCCGGTTCCATCAGGCGCTTGGGGCGGAACCATCTAATATCTTCCGGCTCCGCCTCCCTGCAGCGGGGGGTAGCACCAGGGAAGTCAAGTCGGAGAAGTGAGTGATCTGACCATGACAGGGGAGTGATGGTTAAATCCCCTACTCCCAGATCACTCATCCACTGGCCAGAGACAAAAACAAGGTCCAGCGTGTGGCCTCCCTCGTGTGTCGGGCCCCGAATCAATTGAGTCAGGTCCATGGCTGTCATGGAAGCCATGAACGCCCGAACCCCCTCGGACGCTTCTCCCACCGATGGCAGGTTGAAATCCCCCATCACTAAAAGTTTGGGGGTCTCAACCGCCACCGATGCGATCACCTCGAGGAGTTCAGGCAGGGCCGCTGATGTATAGCGAGGAGCCAGGTATACTATCAGCAGGCCCAACTGTCTCCCTGGGCCCCACCTCACGACAAGGGACTCACACCCGGATGTCTGCGGCACAGTGGACTCCCTCGGCTCTAAGTCTTCCCGAATGATCACTGCTACCCCACCGCCCCTTCCCTGGGCCCGAGGCTGGTGAAATGCTCGATAACCTGGTGGGCACATTTCCACGAGGGGTAAACCTCCCTCGTGGCCCAACCAGGTCTCCGTTATTCCTGCGAGGTCCGGCTCCCCTCAAGAATTAGATCGTAGATGAGGGGGGCCTTATTAACAATGGACCTCGCATTGCATAACAACAGCCTCAGGCCCTGGGTCTGCAGATCCTGACCACCTAGTATGCGGGGGTTGGTACAAGCGACCGGGTGTGACCAACAACCACGGTCTCCCAACCGACTACGGGTTCTTAATCTGTCCTCGCGCCTGCCCCTCCCTACGACCGTTGGAATCAAAGAGCCCTGTATTGGAACGATATCCTCCCTCTCCTCCTCCTTTCCACTCCCTCCCCTCCAGACCACACCTGGTGACCTGGCTCTATCATCACTCCTGACCTCCACCCACCCCCCAACCCTGGAACCCCTACAAATTTTTAAAAAACGCTTTACTAAAAAACCCCTTAATTTACGCTTCCTCCACCTCTCTGGGTTAATAAACCCGTCCTCAAGGTGGGCCCTCGAGAGGGCTGGAGGCCAGACCTGCGAGAGAGGGGACTCCCGCAGCTGCAGTAAATCCGACTTCGTGTGCATAAGAATCATATAGAAAAATCATAGGGGCAAAGTTAGTTACAGATGCTGAAGATGTATCATAGTTTGTCGTAGATATTGTCCTAACCCTAGGTGGAAAGGGTAAGTTAGTGGGCTAGTCGATGGTAAAATAAATTAATGAGGTTTGAAGCTGTGGCAAGAGAATCAGTACTCGATAAAGGCAGGAAGGAAAAAGTCACACCTTCAGCAAATGTCCACCTATCCCCCTGGTGTCTCTCCTCCATGACCAGGCCCAGGAAAAGATGGACACTTGCCTCCTCGGGACCCCTGCAGCTCATCTTCGCGGGGGCTATTGTTAGATGTTAGACATGTTAGATGTTAGACATTGTCCTAGGACCTAGGATATTCAGAAGCTCCTGATCACCGAGGGAAAATAAAGCATCCACAAATATGAACTCTGATCTACATTTCATTGAATCCTCTGTGTGCTGCATGCACATTTGACCGATAGTCTAGTGCAGGGGTGTCCAAACTTGGCAACTTTTAAGACTTGTGGACTTCAACTCCCAGAATTCCCCAGCCAGCAGCTGGCTGGGGAATTCTGGAAGTTGAAGTCCACAAGTCTTAAAGTTGCCAAGTTTGGACACACCACTGGTCTAGTGACTCTGTCATGAGTCTATCAGTCTCAGTGGTTTGACAGATTTTGCAGTTAATTGAAAGGCTTCTGTCAACTAACTAATATTGTAGAACGTTTTAGTTAACTAATCCCCATAATATTCAACCTTAGCTGTCCGTGGAATATAAACAAGTAAGATTTTGGGAAGAGGGAAAGGTCAATAAAGTCCGTCATGACTTTATAGTCTATATGAACAAGTATATGCGATCAATGACTGTATGGTAACTTAATGTCTCCCGAATATACCTTGCCTTTGGTATTAATAAGATTTAATATTTTTTAAAAAAATTATTCATTTATTTATTGGCATCCTGCCCTTATTACTTTCACAAATAAGTCAAGGCAGCAAAGATATCCAGCACACCTCCGTCTGCCTGTTTTCTCCACAACAACCCTGTGAGGTGAGTTGGGCTAAGAGAGAGTGGCTCAAGATCAACCATCTGGCTTTCGTAGCCAAGCGAGACTTGAACTCACAGTCCCCTGTTTTCTAGCCTAGTCTTCACCATTAATTGGCAGGCAGCTTTAGATCCTGAATGAGGATGACATCCTTAGAGAGCTTAACTCAGTGCTGTTATGAAAACTGTGTGTAAGTGGGAGCTTTTGTCATTGTTTGTTACCTCCTTTGCCAGAAGACTGTTGTGAGTAGAACAAGTTGAGGCATGCCCAAAGAATGTAAATTAGAAACAAATCTGTCACCAGTAGCAGTTTGTAAGAGACAGAGATATTTAGGGGAGAAAAAAAGCAATGGGGTTGGATTAGCTTCATCAGAAATATTTTTTAAAGGAAATGGAACATTTCCGTCAAGTCATATGGTCACATGCTTTAATCCCACTGAGTATCATATGATCCATGAATGTCTATAAACATGAGTTCCATTCCCCCTAAAAAGTTGTATAGAATAATACTATTTTTTTTACATTGATGTGAAGCATTTAGTTTTTACAGTCTTAAGAGGGAATGCTTGAAGTTTACTAAATAAGAGAGAATTTTTTTAAAAAAAATACTTCAATATGAATAGCTTGGAGATGCAAAGTTGAAGATTTGATGTTTTGTGCAAGAATATATGTTGCCCACATTGAATAATTGCTGAGTGTCTACTATGTGTAGGGTGGGGTGTGTACAATACTACAGTAAATTATTTTTTTCCTGAGAAAAAGTGCAGGCTGCATATGATGAACTGAATAGAGACAAGTCTGGTTTTTCTACTAAACCTAATGTGAAGCTGGGATTGTTCTTCCAGAGATTTTCTGAAGTCAGAAATTGGTTTTTCTGACGTTGAGGGGTTGAAAAAGCAAGAGAGCAAATAAAGAGCTTCTTCCTTTATCCACAAGTAGATTTCTATGAAATTTGTGGATATCTATGAAATTCCCAGCAGCTCCAGCCAGTGTGACCAGTAATACTGTGTTTCCACGAAAACATGACAGGGTCTTATTTTCTTTTGACCCCCGAAATAAGCGCTTGGCCTTATTTTCAGGGAGGTCTTATAATTTTTGAGGCGCAGGAGGCAGCAAGCGTGATCACCTTATGGCTGCTGCTGTGTTGCAATATTTTTGGGGACGGCTTAATTTAGGGCATGCGCTCAAAAGCCTGATTGGGCTTATTATCCGGGGAGGTCTTACTTTCAGGGAAACAGGGTAATAAATGCTGGGAGTTGTCATAGAGCAACATCTGTAAGCAGCAGCTCTTCCCACTGGTATCCAGAATGAAATAAATACTGATTGAAGGCAGTAGAGTGACATTGGGATAATAAAATAGGGGACCTATATGCAATTTAGGGCACTAAAGAACTAAATGATAGTTTTCAAGTTTGGTCAGTTTGTGGCCGTCCAGATGTTGTTTTACTTTAACTTTCAGGAACCCTGGCTTATTAGGTATGTTGAGGACTATTCTGAAACATCTAGAGGCCCATGCAGTGTTTACACTTCAGAGTTAGAGCATGGAAGGGGAAAATGATTTATTTTGCACAAATGCATTTGGTATTTTTAAATTATTATATACAAAGTCATTCTCTTGTGGGTTAGTTATAGGTTCTTGGCAATCTGAGTAACTATTTCTGGAATGCACAATGATTTCCAAGTTCTCAAATTTATCTGCTTGGAAATTTAGTTCATATATCTAATCTGATAAGCTTTTCTTTGGAAAAAAAAATTAGTAGGCTTTAAGGCAGGCATGGAGGTCTTTCCTGAACTGTAACTTCCATCATTAGCTTTGTCTGTTAAAGATACTGAGAACCTCATGGTTCTCTCTCTTCTGTGGCTAAGCGTGGATTTAGACCCGAGTCTTTCCCAGCACTTTAGCTACTAGACTACACCATCTCTTATTGCCCGCATTTTGTTTTAAAGAGTATTTTAGAACAACATTCTCTACTCAACAAACTGATGGCTGAAAATATTCTTAAGCCTTGAGTATACCAAAATACTTTTCTTTCTGATTATTGCAAACTTAATTCCAGAATTTAATTTAATTTAATTTTATATATTATTTTTTGTGTGTTGTTGTTGTTTGTTGTTTATTGGATTTATATGCCGCCCTTCTCCCAAAGAACTCAGGGCGGCGTACAACATAAAAAAAAAACATATTACAAAAGTTAAAAAGAAATTAGATAGAGTATCCAACAAACCCAATTAGTATGAACAATAACATTTTAAAAATTGGATTAAAATTAACAATTAAATCAAGCATTTATTTTATTTTGTTCAGGCCAGGCCGGCTTGCTGGAAAAGCCAACTTTTTAGAGCGCATCGGAAGGACCGGAGGTCGGGGATTATGCAAAGCTCCGGGGGCAGCTCATTCCAGAGGGGAGGCGCTCCCACAGAGAAGGCTCTCCCCCTGGTGGTTGCTATCCGACACTGTCTGGCCGACGGCACCCCGAGGAGGCCAACTCTGTGGGATCGCACTGGATGGTGGGAGGCTACTGGTGGCAGTAGGTGGTGTCGCAGGTATATGTGTGTGTATAAGGCTATCACATGATTAAAGGACGCTACAGCTGGTTGTAAATGTGTGCTGGTTGCCAAGCACCTGGAGTGTGATCAAATGATCACGGGGATGGTATAGCAGTCATAACTTTGAGGATGGATCCTAAGTAACTCTTTTTAAATCTGTCATAACTTTGAATAGTTGTTAATAGTGGCTGTAAGTTGACAAATGATATATGCTTTGCTTACAGAGATCTGCATAAAACCATCGTTCTGTATCATAATTATTGGTTTATCTGTTCTGTTCCTCAGTTTTTAAAATTACTGGATAAATATACGATACAAGGTTTCCATACAGTATTTCAACTGTGATAAGAAAGGGGCTTCACAAGCTTCAAAGGGGCACTTTGCCTTGACAAAGATTTGAATGAAGACTGTGGAGATTGTCAGTCCTCCAGGTCCTGGTTGTCTCAAAGGTGCTTTTTCAAGAGGCAACTGGACTCTCTGATTTTTCTTTGAAGATGTTTCACTTCTCTTCCAAGAAGCCTCCTTCTTGGATGAGAAGCGAAACGTCTTCAAAGAAAAACCAGAAAGTCCAGTTGCCTCTTGAAAAAGCACCTTTGGGATTTCAACAAAGCAGCTGTTTCGCCACTGTGTGGTAAAGCAGGGAGGTCGCTTCACTTCTCTGGATTAGCTGAAGTGGCTGCTTTGGTTCAGCTTGCTTCTTCTCTGCAGCAGTTTCTGGCAACTGCCCATCCAGCCGAGGTTCTGTGAATGCCCTACCTTGGAAAGAGGAATTACATTCTTTTTATGCAAATTGTGAAAGAAGGCAGGTGGGGTTGCTACAACATGGTGAACAACATTATTTATTAGCATGAAGCACCATTCTGAACGGGAGCCACCTTAAATTGCTACATGACAGTCCCAACCGTTGCATCTTTTTGATTCCTCTCCTCCTTTTTGTGGCTTTGAGTCAGTATTGACTCCTAGAACTGCCTGGATGAATCTACTTTCTTGCACAATTTTGGAACTGGTTTGCCATTGCTTTCTTCCTAGGTCTCAAAGACTTTGGGTAATTGGCCCAAGTTCACCCAGCTGGCCTTGTGCCCAAGCCAGGACTAGAGCTCCCAATTTCCTGGTTTCTAGGTGCCTTTAACTTCTACACCAAACTGGCTCATTATCACACATAATATGGCTAACATATTATATAGCCCTATCTTTGATTCTCCCAAATTGCTTCCAAAGGTATACAAATCTTGCATTGCTAAGCTGCTCATTGACTTATTTCGGCAGCTCTAATAGCAGCATGGTGGGGTGTTGGCTGTATTTTCCTTCAGGTTTTTAGCCAAACAGAAATTGTGCTTGCATAAAATTCAAGTATAATTGGAGAAGAATGCTAACTCCCCATAATAAAGTCCCAAATCTGGCATACCAGGCCTTTTATTTACCTTTCCTTCACTTCCCACAACTTTCTTGAGAACCTAATGATTTATGCTTGCATTAATGGAGCTTGCATAACTGCAAGTGCTTAAATTGCTTCAGTGAGCAATTTAACAGACCATGTTCTGTTAAATACAAAGTATAGTTCATCCAGTAAATTCTTTTTGCAGGAAATAAGAATGGGGTTGAAATTGATTGAAAGTTATATGTCTATTGTAAGTTAGAAAAACTACATTGAGTGGGATGAAATATTGCACTAAGCATCCCTTTCAACTATGATTGATGGAACTATGATTTGTGGCCTTGCCTATATCTTTCACTATATGTCACACTAAGACAGAATTGTAATTTCTGGCTGAGGATGAATTTAATGGACACATATACATTTTGGTTTTAGCATGATGGTGAAATGGTAATATTGAAGGATTCAGAGCTTGGAAATGTTCATTATGGGTAGTTCTTGGCTTATATACCACAATTGAGCCCAGGCGTTATGTTGCTAAGCAAGACAGCTGTTAAGTGAGTCATGTACTATATCACCTTTTTGCCACAGTTCTTAAGTGAATCATGCAGTCGTTAAACGAATCGGGCTCCCCCCCATTGACTTTGCTTGTTGAAGCCAACTGGGAATATTAGAAATTGTGATCACATGATCCTGGGACACGTCAACCGTCATAAGTATGAGTCAGTAGCCAAGTATCCTGAATTTTCATCATGTGACCACAGGGTCATAAGTATGAAAATCGATCATAAGTCCCTTTTTTTTCAGTGCCGTTGTAACTTCGAATGGTCAGTAAATGAATGATTGTCAGTCAAAGATTGCGTGCACTAGTGAATTCTGTGGGTTTCATCTCCAAAAGGAGCTTTGGACCATGAAGGGCTGCAGAGTGTCTCTAAATCACCTTGAAAGACCCCTGGAAAAAGTTGGAATTTTGCTTTAAGGTGCTAGAGACAGGTGTTATTCACAGACTAAGTGCATCTATTTTGCATTGTTTTTCTTCTTCTTTGATTTCAAAATCATTACATGCAAATGTGCACTTCCTATGGCGCTCTTCTGACTTGTTTATCGGCATTACCACAGTTTCTGTGGGCACTCATACATATATGCATAATCTGCAATCACAATCAAATTGGGAAGGCAGACATTATGGCGATCTGAACACGTTCTCTGTTGCAATCTTCCAAGCTGTGTCACGCTACAGGAGGAGATATCCCACACCAACCCAGGTGTTTCCTCATGTCAAGTAACATTGCAACATAGTTTCCTGATTTCGTTATGGGAATAAGTGGCAACCTATTCATTATTAGAGTTCAGCCAAAGGAGTCCTTGCGATTCATAAACAAGTCTTGTAACATCCACTCTCCATGGCAGGCCACATAATATGTATCTTGAAAGATAGGGTGTGATCGCTCAACTCTAAGCAGGATATGTTTGGTGATACCTAACTCTCATATGAGCGAAGGACAAATAGCAGTTTGTAATACGATAAACAAATCTCTGCTGTTGCTGTTAAACATTAAAATAAACTTGGGCTTGACCAGTTGAAACATAGAACATTTGTTGACTTAACAGATGCTTGCTTGGAATTCTATAAATAAAAGTCTAGTTGGAAAGGTTGAACCTGGTCTTCCTGGATGGCACTAGTGAAATTGAAATGTTTCGTAGGCAACTCAGGAAATAAACAAAGTGTTTAAAAAGAGTGACTGACTGTTTGGTTTTTTAAATCTTTTTTCAAAATCTTGTAGTTCCTTAAAACAGTTTTCAACAAAACAAGATTAAATTACTTGGGATTATTTCCTAAATGTTGCATTCCACATCAAAGAAGCCTTGTTTCTATTTTTACCCCCCCTTAATTTTCAAAGAGATTATCTTTTTTTTATCCTGTTGCAGCAAAAATGAGCCACAAAGTACCTTATAGCGTGTTAAAATAGGGCATTAAAAAAAAAGATGACATAAGCCTTCATGGATTAATCTGTTTGTACTTCTGTATTTGGATTTAAACAAAAAAACATATGGTTATAGAAATGTACACTGAAAAAGTGCAGTGTGGACATTTGAGTATATTTACTTTGCTGTTTCTGTATGCAGAATTTCCAGATTCTTGACCCATAGACCAGTCCAAAGTATAATAGATCTAAATCTCCTAGAATCTAAATATTGAATATGGGTTTCCACATTTCAGACTGGGCGGGATTGGTTTATTTTGTGGGACAAATGGTGGTAATGTAAGCAGAAGAGGTGGGGATGCTCTGTTTTTTTTTTTTAAATACTTAACTTCCTCTTTAGTCACCCTGGCTGAGTAATAACTCAAACCACATTAATATTTATAAACAAAAATATAGTGGAGTAGCTTTCAAACACTGAACAAGCATTAGGAGTGTTGGTCTGATTTGAAGGAGGGAGGTTCCCGAAATCCTGCTGGTGTGCAAACATTGAATTGATACCAGCAGGACAAAGTTGCATTTTCTTTTTCTAGAACATTTAAATTTGCTTGCCAATTAAAAATGACGGGTTGAATGGAGTTTAGGGATGAGAGGCCTTATGTACAGAGTCAGTTCTAAAGATACTTCACTGGAGCTTGGCTCTACAGCAGTTGAGTAGGGCATTACTACGAGATTCTAACCTTTTTTCCTTGTTCTTTAATATACAAGTGAAGCTACTTGATGAAAGTACAGGTAATCCTCAACTTACAACAGTCCATTTAGTGACCATTCAAAGTTACAATAGCACTGGAAAAAGTCACGTATGACTATTTTTCACACTTACAACTGTCAAGTGTTCCCATGGTCATATGATCAAAATCTAGATGCTTGGCAACTGACTCATATTTATGACGGTTGCAGTGTCCTGGGGTCACCTTTCGCAGCCTGCTGATAAGTAAAGTCAATGGGGAAGCCAGATTCACTTAACAACTGTGTGACTAACTTAATAACTGCAGGGATTCATGTAAAATGGGGCAAAACACACTTAACAACTGTCTCGCTTAGCAACAGAAACTTGGGGCTCAATTGTGGTTATACGTCGAGGACTATTTGTATCACTGTTTAGAATAGAAAGCCAGTATCAAGATAATAAGTAAGGCTTTATAAGAGCTGGATTGTGCAACAAACAATTTAATGGTCTGGATGGAAGCCTTGAAGTTGTCAAAACAGTCTAAGCCATGGATTCTTAAATAAGTCATAATTGGCTATGGGTTCTCCTAATACATCCAGTCAAAATCAAACAACATTATGGCTTAGCCTGATATGTGAGTCTAAGTTTTAACTGGCTTAACAGGATAGGATAGGATAGGACAGGATTCTTTATTGGCCAACTGTGATTGGACATACAAGGAATTTGTCTTTGGTGCATAACCTCTCAGTGTACATATAAAGAAAAGATACATTCATCAAGAATCATAAGGTACAGCACTTAATGATAGCCATAGGGTACAAATAAGCAATCAGGAAACAATCAATGTCAATATAAATCATAAGTATACAAGCAACAAAGTTACAGTCATGCAGTCATAAGTGGGAGATCGGTGATAGGAACGGTAAGAAGACTAATAGTAATGCAGCCTTAGTGAATAGTTTGACGGTGTTGAGGGAATTACTTGTTTAGCAGTGTGATGGCGTTTGGGAAAAAAACTGTTACTGTGTCTAGTTGTCTTGTGTGCAGTGCTCTATAGCGTCGTTTTGAGGGTAGGAGTTGAAACTATTTATGTTCAGGATGCGAGGGGTCTGTAAATATTTTCACGGCCCTCTTTTTGACTCATGCAGTATACAGGTCCTCAATGGAAGGCAGGTTGGCACTAATTGTTTTTTCTGCAGTTCTAATTATCCTCTGAAGTCTGTGTCTGGCTATAAGGACCAAGTCTCAAATTTTTACTTTAAAACAACTAAGAGTTGGAATATTTGAGAGAAGCCTCTCCACCTACCCATATACAGGCAGTGCTTGCTTAGCAACTGCCTTGGACAATGACTGTTTGCAGTTATAACAGTGATGAAAAAATAGCTTTGTGACCAATGTCCACATTTAACACTTTTGCAGGTCCGTAAACCAAAGAAGCTGAAGTAAGATTGGAAGCGTTGTTGCAGTTTCATTTAATGACCACTTTCCTTAATAACTGAGTTACCAGTACCAGTTGTGGTCACTAAAGGAGGACTCTACATGTATTATGCGGTGGCACAATGGTTAGAGTGCAGTACTGCAGGCTACTTCTGCTGACTGCCGGCTGCCTGCAGTTTGGCCGTTCAAATCTCACCAGGCTCAAGGTTGACTTAGCCTTCCATCCTTCCCCTGTGGGTAAAATGAGGACCCAGTTTGTTGGGGACAACGTGCTGAGACTGTAAATCGCTTAGAGAGGGCTGTAAAAGCACTGTGAAGCGGTATACAAGTCTAAGTGCTATTGCTAAGTGCTATTACAATTTGTCAAGGAGAGACTCTTTTACCGCCCATTGAGAGTGCTACATTATGTGGCACTGAGTAGAGGAATGCTCTTTCTTTGTAGGTTAGTGCCAATGTGGCTGTTCACTCAAGCATTTAATTCTAATGTACTGAAATCGTAACGTGGTTCTTTGCAAACCACCGTGTATGAGCAGTAATGTTGCATAGTGAGGTTTCTGCCAGGTTGGGTTTAGTGTGTTGTGTTGTACCGTTGAGCCATTGTGGTTTGTAAGTTACGGCTTAGTTTTACCTTAGTTTTATATTTGCTTTGAATGATTTTATTGAGTCTTCAGATTCTTCTTGTACTTCTATTATTTCAGCGAATATCTTTCTTTTCACTACAAAATCCAAGAGGTAAAATTAAACCACATTTTCTCCTGAATGATACATAATGAGGAATTTGAAATATTTCCTCCCAATTTGGCTGGTCTCCTTTTTCAAGAAATCCTGAAAGAATGCAGGCTACCAGTTTGGGATCTTATTCTGACAAGGCAACTTTTAGCTTTAAATGGGTGTCCTATTTCAGCAATACCCATCCAGATGGTTTTGTGGTGGCACAAACACTGCCCAGACTTGCTTCTCTGGGCAGGTGTTTCTTTAGTTCAGTTGATACTGCATCTGATAGTTGCAAGCCAACAGCCTTTGTATATGATTTTGTTGAAACTTGAAATACCAGGTGTCTGCAAAAAAAATTGTGAATGTGCTTTTGTTTCCATTTTGTTTGTTCAACTCCAGCTCGTGTGCCATGCTGAAAGATTACGTGTTGGTCAAATATGGAAAGTTGGTGAACTGTTCCTAATCTTACAGTTGCTACAGACATGTACTTCCAAAGTTCATTTTATTAAGTAAACCAGGAGTCAAAATTACAAACAGATCCCATTTCTGCCACCTGTTACTGTGGGATCACATAGCAATAGCACTTGGGTGCTCATTTTACCCACCTTGGCCGGATGGAAGGCTGAGTCAACCTTGAACCAGTGAGATTTGAACTGCTGAACTGCAGCTAGCAGTCAGCAGTAGCCTGGCAGTACTGCACTCTAACCACTGCGCCACCTCGACTCTTACATTGCAGGTATGTGGAACCTGCATCCTACAAATGGTGCTGAATTACATCTTCCAGCAGCCTTAATATTGACATCAATTATTGTTGTATTATAAATGTCTTATTATGATAAGGAATAGTAGGAGTTATAGTAACATCTGGATGGCTATGACTATTCAAAATTACAACGGCACTGAGTAAAAATGCCCTGTGACAATTTTTCGCACTTATGATCATTGCATCATTCCCCATGGTCAGATGATCAAAATTTGGATGATTGGCATCTGTTTAATATTCATGACAGTTGCAGGGTCCTGGGGGGGGGTCATGTGATCCCCTTTTGCAAACTTCTGACAAGCAAAATCAATGGGGAAACCAAGTTCACTTAACAACTGTGGTACTAATTTAACAACTGCAGTGGTTCACTTAACAAATGTGGCAAAGAAAGTCAGAAAATGGGGTAAAAGTCACTCAACAAATTTCTCACTTAGCAACATACATTTTGGCCTCAATTGCGGTCATAAGTTGACGACTACCTGTATTTCCTCTTTTGTTTATTCCTAGATGTGATGTATAGTTAGGTCTTTTTGAAGAATATGTCTCAGTCCTGCTTTAAGGTGTGGGGGGGTATTTGTCAAAATTTTAAATAACCTCATTGGGTTTCAAATAAATATATGTACATGAAGCTCCTCGCTGCTTAGTCAAAAGTAAGACTAATGCCTGTTTCAGCTGCAAAGTACTTACACATTCTAATAGCTATAATATTGGTAACAACAACCAGTTTGCCTCTGTGTAAATTGTTGATTTAGAAAACTCATTTTTTTCTGCTTTGGAATAATCAAATGGGAAGTTTTTTCCCCAGTCATTTGACAATATAATGTACGTGACCTAGCTAATCTGGCATTGTTGAATGATAGTTTTCCTTCAATGAAGGGAGTTGCACATGGAGACTGCTAGAATTTATGAAACATCAGCCTTCTCTCTTTTAAAATTAGTCTGCTGCTACAAGTCTCTTCCAGTTTTGTTGGTGAGAAAGCTCAGATGACATTTTCAGCTGTTACTCATTGAGGGAACTAGCACACTGGATCAGCAGTGGTTTCATGTCCTGTTCCTTTAAATCTGTTATGTTAGTGTAGTCTGGTTCAGTCATAGAAATTACTCAGAAGTTAGAATTCCATTTGGGTTACCCTGTGCTTTCAACTGTGTCATTCAGACATAACAAGCTATGCTTTGAAAGCCATAATCTTTGGCTTAGTATCATTTATGGACTCAGCCAATGAAATAAATCATGATTAGCAAAGGTTCCTGACTCAGCACAGTGTTTAAAACCCCTGTTGTTTTATCAATCCTATATTTGCACTGGTCCATCACAACAATGACGTAAAAATGATGAGCAAAAAAAGTGTGATTCAATATATGTTGGCATGGTCTTGAATGCATGCACATTCGTCCTGCAAGAAGGAGTAAGCTACAGACTTCGCTATAAATATTAACCGTACATCATTTTTAATTTCTCCTGTTTGAAGAACAGGTGTCCACTATGGACAGGGAGACATTTGTGCAATTCCATTTGGAGTTATTGTGCCTTCTCCTAAATCAGGCGACCCTTCAGATAACCAAGTCTCTTTGCAGCTTGAGGAGATGGTAGTCTAGAAACATGAGTCAGTCAGTCAGTCAGTCAGTCAGTCAGTCTCTCTCTCTCTCTCTCTCTCTCTCTCTCTCTCTCTCTCTCTCTCTCTATCTATCTATCTATCTATCTATCTATCTATCTATCTATCTATCTATCTTCTCTATCTGTATATATCTATCTATATTTTATCTAGTCATGTTTCCAGATCACTATCTCCTCAAGCTGCAAAGTGACCCGTACACAAGTATTTATCCGAATATATTGCAATGTAGTTGGCCTGCTCCTGAAAATCACTCAGAAACTTCAACTGGACTAGAATGCATTGGCAATACTGATGCAGCATCTTGCTTCATGAGCTACCCTGGTTGCCAAGTTATTTCAAGGGACTGGTTATTACCTATAAAATCTATGTGGAATAGAGCCTGTTTACCACCTGTGTCCCATAACATCTGCCTGACCAATTAGATCCTGCACCGTTGCTGTCTTTTATATTTCTTCCATTAAACAATGTAATCTAGTGGGACCCTGGAAATGCACCTTCTCTGTAGTAGCATCTGGCTTCTGGAATTAGGGATCCAAATGCCCTCTACTCTTGTTTCATCCAGGCCTTTAGTGAAGGAGAGTGAAGCCCATTCCTTCATTGCATCCATCCATCTCATTTACCATCTTTTATCTTCTGTCTTCTATCTTTTATTCATTTTACTTTATCTTTTTGTTGTTATTGTGAGGTACCCCCGGTCATTGAGGTTGGGTGGCATAATAAATGTAATAAATTAACATATAACTAGCTTTGGCTGACCTTGAAAAACTAAATGGCGTCATACAATGGTGGGTTACGACCGGTACACCACCGTTCTGGTACGGTGCTACAGAGGGCCCGCCCATGCTCCTTACCGGTATTTGAGGCTTTCGGGGCTTATGCGCGCGGAACATACAGTGCCTGTGCGATGCTCCGCCGAGCAGCTGGAGCGTCATCAAGGCATCTCGGGCAGTAAGTATGCATGCACGTGCTGCGTACGTTCACGTGGTAGATGCCCAGCCCCGCTGCACTGTACTGGTTGCAACGGGATCCGGAACCCACGATTGGCGTCATATCGGGCTAAAGCATAGTTGCTACACCTCTCCAAAATATCAAGTGTCTAACTTATCCTGGGATGTTGAAGAACATCCCTAAGTCAACAGCCAAAACCTGTTGTCATCTTGTTGCCAAGAACTCTATGGTACATTCAACATTTCTTCTCTTTTCTTATGGTAGGAACTTCCTGGGAATGCAATTAATCTGGGAATAGTCTTTACTAGACGTAAGCTTTAACAAACACATTCCTCATAATTGTAAAGCAAATTGCAAGGAGGTATCCATTAAATTATCAAGCACTAGGCTCTACTTGAAGGAACTGCCAGTTTATATGATTGCAGCTGTATTATAGGAGGCAAGATTTTGATGTGCATATGGATTCCGAACATCTCAATTTAGATCTCTTTGCAGAGATCCATTCAGTTTTCTCAAAAGTACCCTGACATTAGAAGCAAAAGCAATTCTTTCTGTGTTAACAGCCTCCTCAAACACACATCTGAATTAGTGTTAATGTAAATTATTCCCGCAACAAGGTTTACTTTAAAAATGAGTGATCAAACATAGATTTTTCCTGTACACCGCTTGGAGAGTCCAAGCAATGGGTTAATTCAGTCTGCTTGCCCTTAGGACTGAGGAACTATTTTTCCTTAAGCCACACCTCCTCCTGGTGTGCTCAATCCCCCAGAATTCTTCCTCAGTCAGCCCGTTTGGACGTAATTAGTTAGAGCTCTGAGCTAAATTAATCCTTTTTTTGGCTTGGACTCTCTATTTGCGTTTTATTTCTATTTCCTAACATTCCCCAACCTTGTGAGACGTTTCTCTCTTCATTGCTGCGCTTCTCTCCAGCAGAAATTGCATTTGAAGGCCAGGAGGTAAGCTGGAAGGTGGTGGGGGGTGCCCCTCAGCCGATCCTCATGGGACGGCTTCGGAGGCCTGCCGCTTGTCGTTTAAAACGGCGCGGCTGCAGCGGCGAGGCTCCTACGTCCCCAGGCCCCCCGTTTGTTGTTTTAAACGAAGTATTTTTCGTCCCCGGCCTGCTAGAGGACCTCTGCCGCAGGGAGGAGTGGGCGATCGTCGCCATTCAAGGCGCGTTCGCTCCTCGCTCTCCCTTAGCCCCACGCTGTTGCGGCGGCCATTTTAGGCGTGAAAATAAGCGCGCCCAGCCATGGCCGCCATTTTGCATCAGCCTCGTTATCAGGAGACCGCTGGAGGTGGCAGGGCCTAGCAAGGGTTTCTCGGGCTAGGATCGCCACCTTCGCCTTTTGTCTATTTTTGCGAGCGGCGCTGGTTCCTGTGCCATTCCAACGGTCATCATACCGGCTCAGGGAGGAGGCCTAAGTAAGCGCAGGCCAAAGCTTTTTTATAGTCATTCTCCTCCCTGCTTCTCCTGCGGAGCCTTGCACCTCGGTGCAGGCCCCAATCCTACCCCTGGGCCTCCGACTGGTATTAAGCATGGGATAATTTCATACGTATTGATTCAATTACTGTGCATATGGCAATTTTAACGAATCCCTTCGTTTTGTTTCCCCTTGCAGCAACCAGTCTCTCTCTCTCCTTCTGCCTTATCATAGCCTTGCTCCATCTTGTGTGGTCATGCCTATGGACCTGCCCAGTCCCCCCGATTCCCAAGATACTAGGCCGAGCCTCTCGCAGGCCCCTAGCAAGGGTTCCTCCTCATCGGGGAGTGGGGGTGCGGGCAAGAGTGGTGGGGGTAGCT
This sequence comes from Natrix helvetica, assembly GCF_964273705.1. NCBI lineage: Eukaryota > Metazoa > Chordata > Lepidosauria > Squamata > Natricidae > Natrix > Natrix helvetica. The sequence goes on along the minus strand of NC_138552.1, from coordinate 208,761,346 downwards.
CTGGGAAACAGCGTTCCAGAACCCCTTCTGTGGCTGAGGCCAAAGATGCTGAAAGGCGCCAGTGGGCCCTTGACAAGCAGTTTGAGAAGGCCAGACGCCAGGCAGACAGGGAGCAGTCCCTCTCAGGAATCCCTCCTTCCCGGGAGGATCTCCAGATGGTCCTCGCCGAGGAGGTGGAGTCCCAGGACCTATCCCCAAATAGGTCATTTGTAGAGCCGGCCTCCCCGGCACCCTCTTGGGCCTGTGAGCAGGCTCCTCTCCCTGGGGATGCTAGCATAGATGATATGCAGGGGGCTTCACCCCCCCTAGAGGAGGGCTTGGATCCTGATTCTGACTCTGAGGAGTTATCTCCCCGCATGCAGGAATTAATGGCCCGTGCCATTGCCAAGGGCATCACGGAGGCCATGAAATTTAAGAGTCCCACTGCAGTGGCCCCTAGGGGTCCCAAACCCGATCAGGTAGTTCCCCCTCCAAGCAAGCGTGCTCGCCATCCTTCCCTGGAATCCTCGGTGGTCAGCGAGGCCTCTGCCATTGAGGACCCTGACCCGGAGGTGCTAGGTCTCTCGGACGACGAGGACCTTCCCCCTGAAGCGCCCGCCTTTGCGGGTCTGTTCAAGCCCAGCCTTTTCAAATCTGTCCTTCACAAGGTCAAGGCTGCCACCAGGGTGGGGATCAAGCCCAAACCGGCCGCGCCGGCGGCGGATGCCACTCCGGCTAATCCCAATGCGGTCATGTTTGATGTCCCAGCACCCCAACAAGAGCTGGTTCCGGTCCCGGGGCTGTTTCTCGACCTAATCCAGCGCCAGTGGGCTCAACCAGCCACGCAGTCATCTCCCAGTGGGGTAGATAGGAAGCTTTATACTATGGAGCCAGTGCTGGAGGACCTTCTGGCCCTTCCCACTGTCGACCCGCCCATCGCTGCGCTCACCTCCAACTCCTCCCTGCCGGCCGACCTTCTGGAAGGCCTTAAGGCGGAGGACAAGAAGGCGGAAAAGGCGTGCCACAAAACCCACCTGGCGGCTGCCTGGGCCATCAGGGCCTCTTCATCCGCCTCCTTTTTCAATAGGGCTTCTGTGATCTGGCTGCGCGAGCTCCTAACCAAGCTCCCGGCGGGAGACGTCCGCCTCCACCAGGACGTGTCTAAAATAATCGCGGCCTCCCAATATGCCGCTGACGCATCCCTTAATGCCACTAAATTTGCCTCCAGGGCACTCGGCTCTAATATCACTTCTCGCCGGCTGATCTGGCTCCGACATTGGCAAGCGGACCAGAAAAACAAGTGGAAACTGGCTTCCGCCCCCTTTAAGGGGTCCAAATTATTTGGCGAGTCCCTGGATCCTCTCCTCATCGAGTCCAAGGACAAGAGGAAGATCCTCCCTTCTCTAAACAAGAAGCAGGAACGTAAGACCGCTCCCTATTCTAGGAGGCAGTCCTTTCGTGCCTCCGAGCCTTCCACCTCTGCCTCTTCCTTCTCTCCCTCCAATAGGTCCTTCGGTCAGCAGGGCGACAGATCCCAGGACAGGGCGCCCTTTCGGGACAGAGGCAGGCAGCAGTTCGGCTTCCGCAAGTATAACCGCGGTGGGGCCTCCAACAGGCCGTTCCGTAAGTCAAAGTGACTGCCCGGGCTCGGCGCCCATCGGGGGTCGCCTCCAGCTGTTTTCCTCCCATTGGGCCCAGACCACCGAGGATGCTTGGGTTCTGCAGATAGTCAGGGAAGGCCTCTCTCTGGAGTTCCTGTCCCTCCCCCCCCGGACCTTCATCCGGTGCCCAGTCCCGTCCTGCCCCCAAAAGAGGGAGCGTATGGACCAGGAAGTCAGACATCTCCTAGACATCAGGGCTGTGGAACCAGTTCCCCAGGGCGAAGAGGGGAGGGGGTTTTACTCCATCCTCTTCCTGGTGCCAAAGAACTCAGGGGGGTGGAGAGCCATCTTGGACCTCAAAAACCTCAACAGGCACATCGCCTACCGGAGGTTCAAGATGCAGTCACTGCAGACCATTCTGGCGGGAATTCGACAGGGAGATCTACTCACATCTATAGATCTCAAAGAGGCATACCTCCACATTCCCATCCGTCCTCAGCACAGGAAGTTCCTGCGCTTCTATTATGCAGGTCGCCACTTCCAGTACAAAGCTCTCTCATTCGGCCTTTCGTCCGCCCCTCGGACGTTTACCAAAGTGCTGGCGGTAGTGGCGGCCCAGCTAAGACGCAGGCCCATAAGGCTCCAGTGCTACCTGGACGACATCCTTATCCAGTCGTCGTCCAGACAGCAGGCCCTGCGGGATCTCCAAACCACTATGAGATCCCTCAGGAATCACGGCTTCACCCTAAACGTAGAGAAGAGCCATCTCACTCCAACAAACAGACTTGTACACCTGGGGGCGGTGATAGATACCAACTTGTGCAGGGTTTTCCTCTCCCAAGACAGGTTGGACGGTCTAAGGTCCATGACCCACAAGGTGATGAGCTTGAGGCAGGCTCCAGTGGTCCTTCTGTCGCAGCTGCTGGGAAAAATGATCTCCTGCATTTCCATCGTGCCGTGGGCCCGCCTGCATTCCAGGGCTCTTCAGTGGCTGTTGCTGCCGCACCAGAGGGCATCCAGGAGCAACTCTACCAGGCCGATTCGAGTTACGCCGGACGTGAAGAGGTCTCTCCGCTGGTGGGTGTCTCCAGCCATCCTCAAGGGCCACCTATTCAAGGAGCCCGAGAGGTTTATCATCACCACAGACGCCAGCCTCTCCGGCTGGGGAGCCCACATGGGTTCCCTGGTTGTCCAGGGCAAGTGGTCCCAAGTGGAAACCAGCTACAGCATCAATCTGCTGGAACTGAGAGCTGCTCGCCTGGCCCTGCGCCATTTCAGCCGGTCCATCCATCATCAATATGTGCTTCTGATGACGGACAATGTGGCCACCAAGGCCCACATCAACCGCCAGGGCGGCACCAGATCCAGAGCACTGATGAGAGAGGCGGAGTCCCTGGGCCGCTGGGCGGAGCGCCATCTGGAATCCCTCCGCTCCGACCATATCTCCGGAGTGGACAACACACAGGCAGACTGGTTGAGCAGGACAACCATAGATCCTGCGGAGTGGAAACTGGACCCTCGCCTGTTCCACCAGATGTCCGACAGATTCGGGACTCCGGCCGTAGACCTGTTTGCGTCCAGGGACAACAAGCAGCTCGACCGCTTCTACTCCCGGTTCTTCACCCCGGGGGCGGAGGGGACAGATGCACTGCGTTGCAAGTGGCCCCGCGAGCTACTGTATGCCTTCCCTCCCCTGCCTCTCCTTCCTCAATTCATCTCCAAAGTCATCGCAGAGGGAGCGGAGGTCCTCCTCGTGGCCCCGCATTGGCCCCGCAGGTCGTGGTTCGCCGACCTTGTCCACCTGTCGGTGTCTCCTCCGTGGCGCATCCCTCCGGACCAGATCTCCCTCAGCCAGGGGGCCGTGATTCATCCAGAGCCCCAGTGGCTCCAGTTGGCCGTCTGGCACTTGAGGGGGACCAACTAAAAGGCCAAGGCCTGTCGGAGGAGGTAGTGAACACCATTCAGGCGGCGAGACGCCCTTCAACCACCAGGATTTATGATGCGTCCTGGGCCGCCTTCGCCAAGTGGTGTGAGGAGCTGCTCATCGAGCCGACGACCGCGCCTGTTTCCAGAGTACTTGACTTCCTTCAAGCGGGGCTCAACAAAGGCCTGGCCCCGAACACCCTTCGACGCCAAGTGGCGGCCTTGTCCACCGTCTGGTCGGGCGACCACCTTTTGCCTCTCAGCAAAATCCCGAAGGTGCGCCTTTTCCTCAAGGGCGCCTCTAACCTTCGCCCTCCCACCGTTCATCGCTACCCCACTTGGCAGCTGTCCGTGGTCCTGCGGGCCCTCTCTGGCCCTCCATTCGAGCCTCTACGCACTACTTCTCTTCGATTCCTGACGCTGAAGACGGCCTTCTTGATTGCCATCACGTCAGCTCGCCGGATTTCGGAGCTGGCGGCTCTTTCTGTTCGCCAGGATCTGTGCGTCATCCACCCTGACAGGGTCATTTTGAGGCTGGACCCGACCTTTACCCCCAAAGTAAACTCATGGTTCCATAGAGCGCAAGACATTGTGTTGCCAAATTTTTGTCCTCATCCGTCGCATCCCAGAGAGCGATCCTGGCACAATCTTGATGTCAGGAGGGCCCTGAAGGTCTACATCGCTCGTACTGCGGAATTCAGGAAGTCAGAGGCTCTTTTCCTCTCCTTCCAGCCTGGTTCCCTAGGGAAGAAGGTCTCTTCCTCCACGATTGGCAGGTGGCTTCGTGCCTGCATTGTGACTGCCTATGAAAGTCAATCCAAGGCCGTTCCGCGCGGCATCACTGCACACTCCACACGAAGTGCTGCTACCTCCGCGGCCTGGGCCACCCAGGCCTCGATCCTGGACATCTGCAGGGCTGCTACGTGGTCCTCTCCTTCTCCATTTGTGCGACACTATAAATTGGACATTTTCGCCTCGGCTGAGGCGTCCTTCGGCAGGCGTGTGCTCCAGGCGGTTGTGTCAGAGACCGAATCCCGGGAGCCTTCTTCTGCCCGCCCAGATGGACAATAACTTGGGTATGTCCCATTGCTTGGACTCTCCAAGCGGTGTACAGGAAAATGACCATTGGCTTACCTGAAGGGTCCTTTTCTGTACACCGCGGGAGAGTCCAACCCACCCTGGCTCTCAGGGCCGGGATTCGGGTTCTTCGTGCCAACAGTACATCATCTTGGACGCTTCGCTCCGTCCGCACGAACTGACTCCTTCTAAGAATTCTGGGGGATTGAGCACACCAGGAGGAGGTGTGGCTAAAGGAAAAATAGTTCCTCAGTCCTAAGGGCAAGCAGACTGAATTAACCCATTGCTTGGACTCTCCCGCGGTGTACAGAAAAGGACCCTTCAGGTAAGCCAATGGTCATTTTCTCCCTTTCCTGTTTTGGTGTTTGTTTATATGGAACATGATGATTTAATCTAGTTTAGTGAGGTTGGGTTTTTTGTTTTTTGTTTGTATAGGCCTGGAAGCAATTGTGTGCTAATGTTGTTAATTCAGCTACAGTGTAAAGGTGGAATTTTGTGTAGGGCTGGGAAAGTGGTTTTTTGGGGTGGGTGGGGGAGTGGGGTAGGGTGGAGAAGTGAGGAATGTAGTTTTCCTTAAAATATCCAAGAAGTGGTTATTTACATATGCAAAACATTTTCATTTTGTCGTATTTTTGATCAAGCTCTGAGAGAGAAAGGTGGTTTTTGCAGTTCTTTTGTAAAGCAACATTTTACAATGTGCTGTATTTTAATAAAAACAGCTAGGCTGGTACATCCCCTTTACTTAGTACTTGGATGAGATATTATTTCTTCCATACTCACCTGTTTGAGGATGCTGTGCCCTAGTTTATATTCAGTGCTTATACTGTACTGAAAGACAGAGCTCTGGATTTTTGTAACTCCCACATAAGTATATTGTATAACTTGCCTAAGAATTAAAGTTAGATACTAGGTTTTTGCTGAACTAAACTGTTGAAAGATTCTTTGTTAGGTGGCCTATTTTGATTATCTGATTGTTCCCCTGGAAAAGAATTTTATCCAGACAAAGAAGCTTTTAGCACATTGAACTAATGGATTAATAACAGTTGCATTGTTTTCTTTGGCATTCCAGAGTTTCATTTTATCCCATTTCTTCGTTATCTGTAGGGTGCTAAATGAAATAAGGCACAAACTCCTGCACTTTTAAAGACTGATAACTAACCCGGAGTTTTATGTAACTATTCAGAGTTCACACAATTTGACCTTGTGCCCTCCAGAGCGGAAGTAATAAATTGGATGGCAATGGTTGCCAACCCTGTGTTCAACCTATGTTCTTTATAGATAATTTTAGGTAAGATTTGTATGTGTGTATTTGTGTGTTGCGTACACACATGTGTGTAGAATCAGTTTATATTTGCTTAAAAACAAAACCAAAGACTGCATCAATGATTGGCATGGCCTATTACAGTGATGGCTAATTTTTTCCTACAGGCGTGCCAAAATGTGTGTGTGCGTGTTCCACCCACCTGTGCATGTGTGCGACACCCCCTTCCCCCCAGGAGGAGGAGTTTTAGCCCTTCCCAGGCCTCTCCTGGCCCTCCAGAAGGCTGAAAATCAGCTGCCATGTGGGCTGCCGTGCCGGCAAATATGGCTTTACGTGCCACCTGTGGCACATGTGCCATTGGTTCGCCATCCTGGGCCGGTTAGCTGGGTGGATGGATGGGTGGGTGGATGAAGAACTTTACTCCATGGGTAGAAGACACATCAAGGCTTTTGATTTTCTCCAGGGTTTTCCCAACCCTAGCTGTAAAAATTAACCATTGTGGCGGTAAGTCCATGAACGTTGCACTATAAATGCTAAAAAAAAAATCATTTTAAAAACCTCCTTTTTGAACACAGTGGGGGAATAAAAAAAATAATGGTTTTGCTCTGGTGCAAAGACCAAATCCTTTCCATATGACTTTCTGGTTTTGTATCCTATTGTCTTTGGGGCTATCCTCCTGCAACCTCTAGCACCAAATAGGTATGCATTTGTAGAATCTGCCTGTTTTACAGGCACCTAAAGTGACGGAGTTACAAAACTATTCAGAAGCATTCCAGTTCAGCTCTCTTAACTGAAATCTTCCTGTTTTAATAACTTACTTAATTTGGGGAAGAGAATGCCAGAAATCACTTCTTTCTTAAATCCCATCACTGCATAAAGTTCACTTCCCTCTAGTTTCCTTACGAGTGAGAATGCTGTGGTCACCTGGCTGACGACCAGAAAAACTGGATGTTCTATTCTTATCTTGGTATTGTTGGTATTAAAAAAATAAAAGTTCAGACTGTAATAACAGTGGTGATGAAGGTTGCTTCTTGCCAACTTTAGAAATTGGAAATTAAGTGTTACTCTGTCCCTATCATTACTTTCCATCGTATCACATCACTAGAGCTAGTAGCAGAAAGAGGACTCCTCATGTCATGATCTGTGCACTTTGATTGTAATACAGGTAGACCTCAGTTTATGACCACAATTGAGCCCCAAATTTCCATTGCTAAGCAAGACAGCTGTTAAGTGAGTTGTGCCCCATGGTGTGACCTTTCTTCCCACAGATTTTAAATGAATCGCTGCAGGTGTTACGTTAGTAACACAGTTGTTAAATGACTCTGGCTTCCCCATTGACTTTGCTTGTGAGAAGGTCGCAAAAGGTGACCACATGACTCCAGGATACTGCAACCATCATAATAAATTCATGCCACTTGCAGAGTGTTTAGATTTTGATCACATGGCCATGAGGATGCTGTAATGCTTGTGTGAAAAAAATACATCTTTTTTCAGTGCCGTAATTTTGAACGATCGCTAAACGGATGGTTGTAAGTTGAAGACTACCTGTATATGAAAGTAATGGAGGTAGATGTAGCAGTGATATAAAATGGAGGCAAAGGAAAGGTGCAGGGCTATATGAATATGAGTCACTTAGAGAATTATCCAACAAGGTTATCCCAAGTAAGCATTTTTTTTCCAAAATAACATTTGTACTAAAAAATACTGTGTTTCTCTGCTTTCATGGGTTTTTTTTTTTTTTTGCCTCTCCTGCTTTCATTTTTAAAGTGTTTTTAATTTGACATAAAAGGTGCGTGGAATGTTTTATTTAGGCAATATTAACCAGGTAAGAGTTGTGTAGATAATTAATGTGCATGGTTTTAAATTAAAACTCAATAAAGAAAAACAATTACATCGGCTGTTTTTGTTTTTGTTTAATGTAGGTCTGGATGATTGTCTTCAGCAGTATGTCCAAAAGTTTGAACGAGAGAAGATAAATGGTGCTCAGCTGTTACAGATTTCCCACCAGGATCTTGAAGAACTGGGGGTCTCCCGGATTGGCCACCAAGAGCTTGTTTTAGAGGCTGTGGATCTCCTCTGTGCACTGGTCAGTTGATAAAATCAATGTTGAGATGCATTGTTGACCTTGTCATCCTGTTCCATTTTTCTCAGCTTGAATAATATTTGTCAAAAGAGAGATACTGATTGCGTTGAGAAAGGTTGAGCAACTTTGCCAAATCCTTTCTCAATGCAATCAGTACTTGTATTTTACACGTAGACCAGTATTATGGTTGCAAGTGGATTAACTGGACGGAGAAGTTGTTATACATGAGTTGTCCAGTCATTCTGATTTTAACTCATACGTATTGCCTCCTGAATGCTTCCCATTCAAATCAAAGATGATGACCAAGGAAAATCTTGAGTTTTTCTAGGGAGCGCATAGCAAGGGTGGCTAACAGATGGGCCACTAAATATTACCTCTCCAGCATTTTTCAGCTGGCCTATTGATGAGGAATGATAGGGATTGTGATTTGGTCATACCTTGTTTGTTGTACCTTGTTCATCTGTTATAAAGGGGCTATCTTGTTGAAAGCATGTGGGAGGTTGCATTCAGTGGTAGGATTCAGCCAGTTTGCACCAGTTCAAGCGAAACGGTTGCTAAATCCCCCCCCCCCAATCAAAGTGGATCCTGGGCACTGCACTGCGCTGGAGAAATGGAGCGGCTGGCGCAATGGAAGGAGAAGGACGCTTTCCCTCTCTTCTCCCTACTGCTCCTCCTTCCCTTGTGCTGGCCGTTCCGTTGCCTGTTTCCCCATTACAGCGTAGCACCCAGGATCCACTTTGATAGCGTGGCGGTGGTAGTAATTTAACAACCGGTTCATCCAGGGTCAGGTTGACCGTCGTGGGAGGCTCATCCCATATGTGGGGGTGGGTGGGCCACACCTCCCACAACAGCCAACCTGACCCTGGGCGAACTGGTTGTTAAATTACCACCACCACCACCCACTAGCCAACCACTGGTTACTTTCCATGTTCTAAGCAATGCGTGAGAGGGCTCAGTGGGTTTTTCTGGGAGGTGTTTATATAGGGAATTATGTATTTTGAGGATTGGGAAGAATCATTTTCTTTTCCTGGAAAAGGTTTGGAGCTTTTCAACTCATATGATAGAGCAAGTTCATCGAAAAGGGAAATCTTTCACGGATGACTTTCTCCCCTCTTCCTCTCATGCAAAAATATGTATTATACAGGGTTGTCTTTAAATATTTAAAATAACATGCTTTCCTCCATGCCCCCACCCTCCTTTTCATTAATGGCTGTTGCGCTTGTGAGTAGTCTATTTCACGGTAGGAATATATTTGGATAAAGTGTTTGTTCAATCCTGTGAGCCAGTGCCAAAAGCATATACTGTTTCACCAGTGAGAATGGTGGGAAAGAATTTTTCATCACACTTTTGCCCTTAACCGGCTGCATTCCATGTATTATGTAACACTTCTTGCATTTAAGTGTATTCTTTTTGAAATGGGCAGAGCTTTGGATTCCCTTTGCAAATTGCATTTAGAGGTCTAGGACCAAAATCATTTGCACTTCATCAACTGGAAGCTTTGAGATGTTTTTTGTACTGTAACATATGCATTAGACTTGCAACTATTGACTTAAATCAATCCTATTCCTTGCAATTGTACAATTGCAGATAATTTGGGTTAAAGGACGCTAAGTAAACATATTTAACCTGGCAATTTTCAATAAATACAACTATCCATGTTGGAGTAAGGGAGTTTAGGGTCATACCAGTAAACATATTCCTGTCATACTCAAATTGTTGAATGCAATCTTGCTTTGAATAATATGTATGGCATCCATCTAGGGACATTCTTCTGTTCTAGTTCTGTTCTGTTCTGGGGATATAGAGTGAAAAGAGATCAACATTTGACAAAGTAGCGTCCCTTCTTCAGTTTGGCCCTTTATCTTAATCTTTCTTGTTTAATGCACTAGACAGAATTAGTCGAAATGCCATTCCATCTCCTGTGGAAAGCAGAATTCATGAGATATATGCATATATACGCATATAGATCAGAGGTGGGTTTCTGCCGGTTTGGCCCGGATCGGGCAAACCAGTAGTAATGGCGGTGGTGGTAGGAGGCTCCGCCCATCCGCCTGGATGCTTCTGTGCATTTATTTATTTATTTATTTATTTATTTATATTTGATGCTTCTAGACCGACCCTCTCCCAAAAGGGACTCGGGGCGGTGTACAGTCCATACAGAATATAACAAAATACAATAAAAAAGTTAAATATGTACAGTTGACATGGAGGAGGTTAAAATGCAATTAAAAGAACTGTACAAAGCTAATATAAATATAAGTTTAAACCCCTAAAATAGACACAGTAAATTAAAAAACCCCTAAAATAACCAGATATAATACATTTGCCAGGAGGGACAGTTGTAATTATGCCAGGCCTGCTAATCGGAACAGGTGGGTCTTCAATTTTTGCCGGAAGGAGCGGAGGTCAGAAGTGGTTCTAATGTCGGGGGGGAGGTCATTCCAGAGGGTTGGGCCCATCACAGAGAAGGCCCTACTCCTTGGTGTCGCCCGTTGGCATTGCCTAGTGGACGGCACCAGGAGAAGTCCCTCCCTGTGTGAGCGAATTGGCCGCAGGGATGTATGTGGGAGGATGCGATCCCGCAAGTAACTAGGTCCCGTGCCATGGAGCGCTTTAAAGATGGTAATCAGCACCTTGAAACGCACCCGGAAAACCACAGGTAGCCAGTGCAGCTCGCGCAGGAGAGGTGTTACGTGGGAGTACCTCGTACTCCCCATCACAGCCCGCGCGGCTGCATTCTGAACTAACTGCAGTCTCCGGGCGCGTCCCAAGGGCAGCCCCATGTAGAGAGCGTTGCAGTAATCCAGGCGGGACATCACCAGCGCATGAGTGACCGTGCGTAGGGCATCCCAGTCCAGTAGGGGGCGCAATTGGCACACCAGGCGAACCTGGTGGAACGCCCCCCTCGCCACGGCTGCCACATGGTCATCCATTGACAGCCGGGCATCAAGGAGGACACCCAAATTGCGCGCCCGTTCCACAGGGGGCAATTGTTCGCCCCCTATGGCCAGCGATGGAATCAGCTGGCTGAACCGAGGTGCAGGTAGCCACAGCCACTCAGTCTTGGAGGGGTTGAGTTTAAGTCTGTTGTCCCCCATCTAGACCCCGACGGCCTCCAAACACCGGGACATCACTTCGACAGCCTCGTTGGGGTGGTTTGGGGTTGAAATATACAGCTGAGTATCATCAGCGTAGAGGTGATACTCAACCCCAAAACCACGGATGATCTCACCCAGCGGCTTCACATATGTGTTGAACAGGAGAGGCGAGAGGACCGACCCCTGTGGCACTCCACAAGTGAGTGGCCTCGGGGTCGACCTCTGTCCCCCTGTCAACACACATTGCCTCTCCGGTCGGAGAGGTGGGAGCCGAACCACCGCAAAAACATCATGTGCGAGCGCACACACGAGCAAACCAGTAGTAAAAAAACGGAAACCCACCACTGATACACACACACACACACACACACACATGATTTGCTTAACTTTTGTTTATTGAACAAACCATAGTGCCCCAAGCCATAAACCATGGTTTTTGTATTACAGAGGCTGAGTTGAACCCTCAATCTAAGCTACAAACAAAAAGCCATGATATAACCTGGTGTAGTATATAACTTATTCATTTTGTATTACTTCAGAGGCAGAGAGCTATTTTTAGCTGTCCTGGGTGCCCTCATAAAACAGCTGCTGTTGGGGTTGACGGTTTGCTCATTTTCAGAAAAAAACTGGTCTAGTTGGCATGGGCGGTCACAAAATGCTCCTCTTAGAAATACTAGAAAGTGACAAGATACCCAGTACTCCCATAAACTATAGTCTGAACTGGGTTTGCTTTTCTGAATGAATGTGTAATTAAACACATTTTGTCCAAGATTGGAGGATGAGAAGCTGCCATTAATCTAAAACAGAAAGGAGCCTTTTATATAGACTCTTCTCTTGAAATACTAACTCAGAGACTGTCAACCCTTGCATCTTCAAGATATGTGGACTTCAACTTCTAGAATTCCCTCAGCCAGCTTGCGGGAAGTCCACACACCCACAAAGTTTCAGAAATTGAGAAACACTCTGTTAAATCTATGGTTACTATTAGGTCAGACCCACTCTGTGATTCACATTCCCTGCGTCAGCATGAAAGACCAGCTCCCAAAAATATTCTAGACAGAAATGTTCTTATCTCCTGCTCAGAAGACACTAGGGTTGGTGCCACACAATTAATTGGAGACTTGTTCTGTGAATGGTAGATCAGTTCTGGTAGAAGTATTATTAAATGTTGCTCATGAACAAGAGAACAAGATGTCCTATTCATCTGTTTTGAATGTGGTTCAATAATTGATATCGTTTAGGTTAAATTTATCTAATATGCATAGAGAAATTCTGCATTTCCCCCCCTATGAATGGTCATTGCAGCTGGAGAAATGGAATTAAAAACAAACAAACAGTGTTCTTAGATTTAGTTAGTTATGAAATAGTCAAGAGCTTGTGTTGATGTCTTGCTATTTGTTGTATAGTCACCTCTCCAGCAGAACGTAGGTTACCTGTCTCCCTAGCTTGGAAGTTAGTAAGCTGTAGTTCTTCCCATTGGATTTTTTCAGTGATGGGGTTACTATCCTCTTTAAAAAGGCATCTTCTCCCCTTGGAGAAATTCAAAGAAAGTATCTATTCAGTTTCTCCGCCCAAAAATTGTGTAGGCCACTCTTGCCCAGCTTCAACTCTATTCCACTCTATTCCATTTGCTAGACAATTGAAAAAGTGGGGATATATTAAGATAGATAGTGCTTAAGGCACTTAGACTACAAACCATGAGTCTGTGTTTTCTGCTCTTGCTTTAGACACAAAGCCAGCTGGGTGACCTTGGCCCAATCCTTTCTTCTTAAGATTGGGCCAAGATCACCCAGCTGGCTTTGTGTCTAAGGCAAGATACAAGGCAATGACAAACCACTTCCAACATTTTGTCAAGAAAATTTAAGGGACTGTCTAGGCATTTGATAAAGAATCAACTTGAAGATAATTGATGTGTGGGTGGGTAGATGGATAGATAGACAGACAGAATTCAGGCCCACAGAACTCTCCCTACCTTCTAAGAGCCTCTGTGAGAAATTTAAGAGGATTGGAGTGTTAGCTGGTTAATCCCTACTTACCCACGGATGGCCTTAAGGGAAAATTAGTTTCATTCCCTTGGGAGGAGAGAGTGGAAATAATAGCAATACAGTGATGGCTGGTTGACTGTTGTAAGGCTGTCTATAACACAAATTGCTGAGTTCAGCCTGCAGCTTTGAAATGTTGTGTAAGTACTAAATAATAATAATATCACTGGGTGCAGGTTGTTTTTCCCTGGCTATCTTTTAAAACACTGAATACTAAAAGGCAATGTTAACTTTTCACTGTCCTGTCTGGTAAGATGCATAGGATACATGTGTTATACCGTCTGCATTATGCCCGGGTAAATTCTAATAAGCTTTATGGAAACACTGTCAAAGGCAACTTGAGCCACAGTTACTTGGATTAATGATTAACAAGACAGGAATGTTTGACCTTCGTGTGTTCCCAGTGCTGTGTGTGTTTTTATCCGTGTGATGAAAAGGTGTATTGAGCTTCTGAGATGTGCTATGCAACTGCCCACATAAATAAGGGGGAAAATATTTCTAGAAATTGCATATTTTGCATAGAGGGATTGAGGACATGCATATAAACTCCATTCTGACACTCTGCAGACTTTTCACCATGAAAAGGGTGAAGTTCAGCCTGAGCATGAAGTTCTCTGTTGAGTACAGAGATATTTTAAGTGCTTCTTTCACACATTATTCCTGTCTGAATTCTGCAGTCTCTTTTGTCTCTCAAGCACCATTTGTTTATTTATATTAATATAGTGAATAGGCCTACTTCAAAACAGCTCAAGATAGTAATGTACACAAAACTAAACTAAAAAATAAAGCCATAAAGAAACAAGATCCTAAACAATTACCAATATAGCCCAGTCCCATAGCTCATACCAAGAGTCCATCTAAACAGGATGGTTTTAACTGCATTATGAAGTACAAGTAAAGCTGTAACCCCTTGTACTTCAGGGAGTAAGGTATGGAGGGGTTGTCTTTGGACTTACAGGAGTTGGAGACCTGGAGTGTCCTCCTCAGGACACATACATAGGGTGAATTGATTGTTGACCAAACATTCTTGTCAAGATGACTGCTAAAACGTAAGTGCCAAGCCCTGTAATGCTTTAAAAGTAAAAATCAGTCCTTTGAATTGACTCAGAAGCATGTTCAAATCAATGATTTCAGTATGGCTGAATCTCCTAATCAAGCCACTGAGTTTTGAATCAATTGCAGCTTCTGGGCTATCTTCAAAAGTAGCCTCAAGTAGAGACTGTTGCAATAATCTAACCTTGAGGTGATGAGAACATGAATAATTCCTAGGGAGTCTTCATTCAGAAAAAAACACACAGTTGCTGAAATAGTAACTGCAGGTACAGAAGGGCCCCCAAAGCAAGGATCTTTTCTTTCAAGATTAGGGCAGCCTTGTGTAGAACTGATTTAAGGATCAAGATGAAACCTGTTTGATCACCTATAGGCAGTACCTCCTCTTTTCAGGGCTTCAATCTGATTTTGGTTTGACCTATGTAGACTCAAATTATCACCTTGTAGAGTCAAGATCTCCATATAATCCCAGGTTTGTCTGACCACCATACCAATGTTATTTCACTCCTGAAGTATCACTCCTGAAATTTCATATAGATAGTGAATAATATGAGTGGAATTACTGAGCCCTGGCTCAGTGGCCGAGTGGTGGGGTGGTTAGAATGTAGTATTGCAGGCTGATTCTGCCTGGAGTTTGATCCTGACCTGCCCAAGGGTGACTCAGCCCTCCATCTTTCTGAGGTTGGTAAAATGAGGACAAGAATTGTTGGGGGCAATAGGCTGACATTGTAAACTGCCCAGAGAGTGCTGTAAAGCACCATGAAGCGGTATGTAAGTCTAGATTCTATTGTTATTGCTTTACTTGCAGGCTCAATAAAAATGAAGAAATGAAACTGCTTTGCTGCTGTTATTGCCACGATTCCGTGGTGCAACCAATCATTCACTCTTTGTTTTCTGCTGTTTCAAATGCGGATGCTCCTAAGATAGCTAGGGAGTTCGCTCTAGAAAAAGTAATGTAGGAGATGCCATTAGGGACAATGGTGCCTAGTCATCTTTTAATTCCAAAGAAGTAGTTGCACAATGAGACAGCAGAACTGATCATCAGAAAAGGCTTCAAGTGTCTTCTGGCAATAATTTTAATTTAGACCATTTTCTGCCTAAGTTACTCCATCTTAATTAATCATCATTGGCGTGGAGGTCAAGCAAGTAAGGCAATGATTGACTTGTGAACCAGAGGTGATCCAATAGAGGGCTGATGAACTACATCGTAGAGGATTGGAGGTTGTGGTCAATCCAGTTTGGGGTGTTTTTGTTACTTAATCCATAACAGCCTGGGCACACTTGGCTGACACAGAAAAAGCTAAGCAGTATAATTTGCTTATTATTTGGATGTGAGACCACCCATGAGATCCAAATCTGCAGGCTGTCCTGGGAAGTTGTAAACAACATTCTAGAAGATGGTAATAGCACACTACTTCCAAATTGATACCAAGCAAACTACATGGACATATGCGTAAGGTAACAAAGAACTGACTTGACTCAAGGGAATCTTTACCTTTTATTGCTCTTTAATTGTACCCTGAAGAAAGAAATAGTTTCAGAAATCATGACTAGTAATAAAGAGAAATGAAAATGATGGAAGATTATATACACAAGCAAATGTGAGCCTCAGATATAAACCTCTCTACATGTGTAGCTGTGTTTGTTTCATACTTATTACTTAGACTTTAGCAAATGCATTTGCCAGTACATGTGCACATAACAAACAAACCAGGATTGCATTAAGACCAAACTCGGTAGTAAAAACATCCTGCCAAAGGGGAAAGAGGAAACTTCTTTTTGGCCATATATGCAGTGGTTGGAATGCAGTATTGCAGGTTAATTCTGCGGATTGCCAGGAGTTCAATTTTGACTGGCTCAAGGTTGACTCAGCCTTCCATCCTTCTGAAGTCGCTAAAATGAGGACCCAAATTGTTGGAGGCAATATGCTGACTCTGTAAACCGCTTAGGGTTGTAAAGCCCCATGAAGAGGTATATAAGTCTAAGTGCTATTGCTATATAGTTAACCCCTAGCTTAGTGTTGGCAAACCTTTTTGGCACTGAGTGCCGAAACGGGAGCGTGCATGCTTGCAGGGGAGTGCCGGAAACCGGAAGAGCAGCTCCCCAGTGCTCATGCGCACACTGGTCAGCTGAGCTTCCAGTTTCCAGCGTATGCATGCATGCCGGTCACCTGGACTTCTGGTTTCTGGCACACATTTGCGCATGAAGACCAGCTGACCAGCATGCATGTGCATGCCAAAAACTGGAAGCTCGGTTTCCTGGTGCTTGCGAAGACCAGCTGGCCAGCACACATGTGCATACTGGAACTCAGAAAAGCAATGGGCGACGGCTGGCGTGCTCAGAGAGATGGCTCTGTGTGCCACTTACGGTACACGTGCCATAGGTTAGCTATCACGGCCTTAGTGCATAACTACTACTTGGTACAATTATTACTGGTTGGAGTGGGTACCTATAGTTTAACATATTGCTTTAGCCCACATGCCCCAGATGTTTTTAAAACTACTGTAGATTTAAGGTGGTTTTTGTAGTGTTTATGCTTTGCACTTGAGAATGCAGACAGGCATAGTTTGGTAGGAAAAAAAAAAGTAAGCATTACTGTCTCTCTTTAACATATTCCTGTTCTTACTTTCATTCTTCATGGAGGCCCATATTGTAGTTTGAGACAAAATATTTTGGGTGACAGAATTGTCGTGATGCTGATTTTGAACTAATAAGCATTATTTTAATCCCCCTAAGAGGATTAAATGAATTCTCCAGGGATGAATTTAAACATATGTGAGTGTCTGAAGTAGTGTGCATTGATCAATCAATCAAATGTCATATATGAAATGCAACTTAATTACGGTCAAATAGATGAACAAAAACTGATTGAAATTATTTAGATCAAGTTTTAAATCTGATTTAAAAGGATGTTTAAATATAATGCCGAGACAAGTATAAATTATTTAGTTTCCTCTTTAAACTGAATGTCTGGGATTTTTAAAACGTTATTTTTATTTTTAAAAAGAAAAGCAAAAATACAGTGTAGTGCCTCGTGTCTTTTTGGGTGGCAACAGGAGGAAATTTGTGATTAATCTATGTCTATAAATCTGAGAACATTCTATCTAAAATATTATCAGTTAATTGGCATTCCTTCTTTCGTTTTAGCACTAACCTAGATTTGGTTGCTTGTGTTTAGCTAACTCTCTTTGTGAGCATCTTTTAATGTGAGCATAAAAACATTTAGATGGAATAATATGCATGAGGACATGCAATAATAGAAACGCATCATTGAATTGCATATATTATTAGTCATTTGTAAAAAGACTTAATACAGCTATGTTTGGAATAGCATATACTGGAAATCAAAAGTATGATTTTAATTAACTTATTAAAACTAGTATTTTTAGTATTGGTAATTTTCCACTGCTGACTTGGCAGGATAATCCTATTCATAACTGCTTAGAAGTGAGTCCTATTAAATTCAGAGGAGTTTTCTTTCAAGGAAGTAGATATTAGATTACCAGCTTTAAAATATCAAATCAATCCATGTAGAACAGGGGTGTCAAACTCAAGGCCCGTGGGCTGCATCTGCCCTGCAGGATACTTATATCTGGCCTGGGGGTCTGCCCTGGAAACAGCGAAGGACCGGCCCATGGTGCCTTTGTCAGCAAAAACTGAGCTTGGGATGGTGGCACGCTGCCCTCCCAGGCTTCGTTTTCACTGGTAGAGGGCTGCATTGCGGACGAAAACTGTGCCCAGGAGGACTGTGAATGGGCTGCAGGATGTTGAGCTGGCCATGGCCACCCTGGCCACCACTGCTGCCCCCCCCCCGGTCAAACACAACCCTTAATGAAATCGAGTTTGACACCCCTGATGTAGAAGGTCTGAAAATACATAAGTTTGATTACCAGCTCATGAGATGATTTTGACAGTGTAGGCTGTGCAGTTCTTTGGTTCCAAGAATAAATGCTATTTCACAGTGCCTAAAGGGTGGCACCATGGCACCTTAACACATCTGCATCTTTCCTGTAAATCATGCATTTATGCCCTCCCTTCCCCACAGCTGTAGTGGGGAAAAGATGTGTACCACTTAAGGAATTGCACTCAGATAACACAGGTAGTCCTCAATTTACGACCACGATTGAGCCCAAAATGTATGTTCCTAAGTGAGACTGTTGTTAAGTGAATTTTGTCCCATTTTATGGCCTTTCTTGCCAGAGTTGTTAAGTGAGTCACTGCGCTTGATAAGTTAGTAACCCGGTTGTTAAGTGAATCTGGCTTCTCCAGATTCCTTTGCTTGTCAGAAGGTCACAACAGCCGATCACATGACTCTGGGACACTGCAACCGTCATATTTATGAGTCAGTTGCCAAGCGCCTGAATTTTGATCATCTGACCATGGGGATACCACAATGTTGTAAGTGTGAAAAAATGGACATAAGTCACTTTTTCAGTGCCATTGTAACTTTTTTCACTAAATGAACTGTTGCAAATTCAGGATTACCTTGTATGCAGGTTTATAGAGCATGATAGGTGCCTCCCGATAGTCTACCTTTGTTTCTACCTTGGGCGCTCAGTGATCATTTTGAGAGACCAGGACACTCATTTTAAAAAAAATTATTCTCTTTTCTGTAGAATTATGGCCTTGAAACAGACAACATGAAGAACTTGATTCTTAAGTTGCGAGCGTCATCCAACAACCTGCAAAACTACATTGGCACCCGGAGGAAGAGTTCAAACTACGATGGAAATAGCTCACGCAAACCTCCTAATGAATTCCTTACCTCCGTGGTAGAACTCATTGGTGCTGCTAAGGCTTTGCTGACATGGCTGGACAGGTAGGAGTCTTGTATCCTGTTAAACTCAGCAAACAAGGAGGTAATTCATGTGTCTAGGGGTGATCTATTCCTGGATTAGTAATGGTTGTTTTTTTTCTCTTTGCCCATCTTTTTGCCAAGGCACATATTTGAGTGAGCCAACAAAAGTACTTTTTTTTTTAAAAAAAATCTCCCTTGGATTCCTTTTTTATATGAGGCATTTCCAGTTAACATAGTTAACTGTGACCAGATTCCTTATTATGGTAACTAGGCTGGCTTTACATTTTGCAATTGAATCTTAAACAGGCATATGGGAATATTCAGAAGGCAGTATGATTGCTTGCAGTAGGGATTGTTCCCAGGTGAGAAGATGCAAGATTGCAGTCTGGCTTGCCTGATTCCTCACCGATGCATGAAGGGAAACCAAGTCAGAGGCCTAAAGAGAAATATATTGAGAGAAATGTCTTTTCTTTCTAGCTAATATTACAGATTACAGTGTAGTGACAACTGCAGAGAAGATCCTCTGAGGTTTGGAGATAGCACAGAACTTCTTGCGTCCTTCCACCTTGTGAGACAGGAAATATAGAGGAGAGACATTCTGAGAGAGACTTCAGGGTGTCCTTCAGATGGACTTTGTTCCCAGTCTTGGGTCATATTCGTTGTTCCTTCCTTTCTCCCTGTCTGTCTGCTTACGTACCTACCCACAGTACATACTGTATCTAGAAGGCTGAAAATGTCCTTTTGCAAGCAGAGAAATATGCTTGTATTTTTATGATTGCAAACTACATTCAAAGATAAGACTAGACGGGGGTTGGCAAACTTAAACACTCAAAGAGCCATTTGGACCCGTTTCCCACAGAAAAGAAAATACTGGGAGCCACAAAGATCCTAACCGGAAGCCCCCTGTTCAATTCTGGAGCTGACCAGAAGTTCAGTTCCCCCACCATAGAGTCTCCTCCTAGCGCGGCATACTTTTTCCTCTACCTATCATAACCAAAGCCCTATCAATTGTGGGCACAACTGGAAAACCCTCCCCTTGCCATAGAATCTTCCCCTGACGCACTGTGCTTCTCTCCCCCCGCCCCCTGGAAGCTCCTCTCAAAATTGTGGCGCCGACCGGTGACGGAGCCACAGCAGAGGGAGGAAAGAGACACATGCGGCTCCAGAGCCGCAGTTTGCTGTACTCTGGGCTAGACAAAACCAAACAAGGACAAAAGAGTTAACATTCAGTACAACCATTAGTATGCAATATTTGGAGGTGAAGCAGCCAATGGTACTTCAGATCTGGCATCAGCGCTCTTACTATACCTGTTGGCTATTTCTTCAAGGAACGGCTTCTTTTTCCTCAATCAGCAGCTGTGCAAACTTAGGAAAATAGTTCAGTTCAGGAATATTCTTAACTCAAACATTTTCTGGAGCCCAAACCTTACCAGCTCAGGAAAGGTTATGACTCCTTGAAGGAGCTGCAAAAAAGCTATAGCAAGGGACTCAGTCCTAACCCTTAGCACTTTGATTGCTTCAAATCCAAACTTTGCTCATATCATTATGTCCCCTCAAGAGCCTTCTGAAGCAATTTATGCTGCTGAGATGAAAACGTCCTGCACCAGATCCTTTGGTGAATTTTATACCAGAGGTGGTATTTGGCAGGTTCTGACCAGTGCTGGAGAACCTATAGCGGAAATTTTGAATAGTTCAGAGAATTGGAAAATACCACCTCTGACTGGCCCCACCCCCATCTAATGGATTTCTAAAGAGAAGAGACGTTTCTGCAGGATGAAAGGCAGCTCATATAGCATCGCTACCTCCCAGCCTGATTTTGTCTCTGCCTTGACCTCTCCTGCAGATAATGAAGAGAATCAGGTGACCGGCTCTCTAAAAGGGCCTTTGTTTTCCAACCCAATTCTATTTCAGAATGAGATTAAATTCAAATATTATCTTTAAAAAGCAACTTTGCATTTTAATGCAGGACGTTGCGATTTTGTGGTCTGTTCATCATGAATTGCTATGAGAATTGACTTTCAAACCAAACGCACGCAGTGGATGTTGGCGTTCATTTGTATCCCTTGGTTTTGCTGCCAAGAGATAAGTGATGTTTTCATCTCTAGCCTAGCCAAGCGTTCATCTTTGTTTACTTTCTCCCACAGATCAGTCAGAATCATTTGTTCCTATGTGTAAAAGTGGAGTGAGGGGCAATTGATGATGCTACGGCAGGGGCAGCATTTTTAGCTGCTTTTAATGCCTACTTTGGGAACAAATAATCTCTGGATCTGGGGTTAGAAAATACTTCTCTTTGGAAGCTTCTTGCTGTTCTCTGAGCATGGTTGTTTTCTTGCAGATGTTTCATTACCCAAATGTAACATCATCAGTGCTACACATCAATGAAGTTACCTAGTTTGTGTAATTAAACATCTGCATGAAAATAACGAAGCTGAGAGACCACCTCTCATTTCAACCCTAGGCTGCAAATATTCTCCTTTATTGATACTTCCCTTTACATAGTGTTTCTCGCCCGTGTCAATTTGAAGATGTGTGGACTTCAACTTCCAGCATGCTGTTTGGGGAATTCTGGGAGGTGAAGTCCATACATCTTATGATCGACAAGGTTGAGAAACACTGGCTTACCGAAAGGATTGAAATACACCAGATATATTACTGGCAGGAAAGCACTTGTTAGAACATTAAAGAACCCTGAAAAATGGAGAGATTACTGACTTACTTTGTAGATTCCCAATTATAGTAGGCTCAAGGACTCTTGTTGGTGGACAAAGGTTCATTGTACCATTGAGCCATCCAGTTGAGCTGATATTATATACCATGTCATGATACCATGAAGTGACCATAAAAAGAGATTATAACTGAGTAAACAGACATGTATTACAAATAGCCTCTGTTTTCTGCTTGGATTCCCTTTTTCCCCATTTTTCTGTCTGTTTTTTTTTCTTCCCTTGATGTATATTGGCTGCCTATTGTAAGCATAGCTTCTTCTCCTTTTTCACTGAGTTGCAATGGATCCAACTTTGTGCAACAAGCTATAATGCAGGCTCTTCACAATCTTCATTCTTTCAAAGGTTGTTGTTGTTCAGTAAGTGTCTTTACTGACTGGGAACACCTCCTTAGGGTTCCCAGTTTCAGCAAGTGGTCCCACATTTGAACCTGGAATCGATGAGGGTAAAATGTGCTAAATAAATAAGTTCATTAATGAGATGTTCGGCATCAGGAAATTGTGTATATAAATATGGACCAGAGAATGGAGAGGAATTTGGTTTGTGAAATATGTCACTCCTTCCAAATACTATCCTGTCACTTGGGTTCATATCACAATAATAGCTGTATTTAGTGGACTATCTCCAAAGTAAATCTTTTTTTATTCTTGTGTTTTAGTCTTAAGAAAGGTGGATTTATTCAGTCAAGTGTATTGATTTCCTAACGGGCATTGCAATAGCCAATGTGAACTAACTTAGGCACACATAGACAGGCCTGAAGTAAGATTTACATGGGAAGAGGCTATAATTCATTGGAAGATTGTAGTGGGAGTTTATCTCAGATCAGAAAGCCATAATGAGTCAGAATAGACAGTATTGACTCAAGATGTATGCTGTAGGTAGACTTCTTCAACTTAGGCTCAACTGTTGGTGACCTCATGAGCATTTCCATATATCTCCGTTTCCCCGAAAATAAGATCCAAATGGAAAATAAGCCTGAGCATTATTTTTTTCCAGGATGCTTGTAATATAAGCCCTATCCCTAAAATAAGCCCCAGTTAAGATCGTCAGCAGATGGAAGCGTTTAGTACTGTATTTCCCCCAAAATAAGACCTAACTGGAAAATAAGCCATAATGTGTCTTTTGGAACAAAAATTAATATAAGACCCGGTCTTATTTTGGGGGAAATACGGTAGGTAGTAATATGGAAATAGTTTGTCACTCTCTTCTTCTGGATTTTTTTTTGGGGTGGGTGGGTGGGTGAGGTGGAGCTCTATTTCAGTTCCTTCCTAGTTTACACTTTAACCTTGGGATTTCTTTGTAGTCTCTTATCCAGCTGTTAACAAAGTCCAGTATTGCTTAGCTTCCAACATCAGACAGATACCATCCATGTGAATGTCTTATGTTTGTAAGGAAGCTACTCTCTATTCAGTTCCTGGGGTCAAGGATGATGGGGAGATCTGTTACCAGTCAGAGGTCTCTGCTTCTCAAAACACCCTATGACAGACTGTGGTTATAACTTGTTCTAACCAGGGTGAGAAAATCCATTTCTTTTCCCCTGGGTGGCATCGATACTTTCTTGGTATTACGTGGTAGGTTATAACTGTTGGTAAAAAATAACTCTTAATCTGAACTGAAGTTTGCATTTTAACAAGCTTAGCTTTCAGAGAGTAATTACATACTTAGAACAATTGCTTCTATTTTTGTTTTTCCCTATTCATCTATGGAAATTCCTTGTCGTGCCTCATAAATTTTAATCAGGGTTTCACTGATCTGTGTAGCCTATTACTAGAAGTAGCTCCCTTTTCTTCCACCACACATAATACAGATCGTCCTCGACTTACAACCATTCACTTGGTTGTAATAGCACTGAAAAAAGTTTACATTGCAGCATCCTCATAATCATGTGATCAAAATTTGGAAGCTTGGCAACTGGTTCATATTTATGATGGTTGCAATGTCCCGGGGTCATGTGATAATCTTTTGCTACCTTCTGACAAGCAAAGTCAATGGAGAAACCAGATTTATTTAACAACTGGGTTACTAACTTAACAATTGCAGTGATTCACTTAATAAACAAGAAAGATTGTAAAATGGGGCAAAAGTCATTTAACCTCTGTCTTGCTCAGCAGCAGAAATTTTGGGCTTAATTATGGTCATAGGTTGAGGATTACTGGTACCTGCATGAAGGTTGGTCTCTTGACCTTGCAATGGCCTAAGGAAAGTCATCTTTAACCTTTAATGTAGGCTTTGGGAATGAAGTCAAGAGGAGTGTATCCTTGCCAATGAGCAACTCCACAAATATGGAAGTTAGGGGAAAGAATTAGAATTAGAACTTGTGCCCTTTTGTTTCTTTTGAACTTTTCTGCACAAAAGATACCTTAGTTGGAAAACTAAAGTAAAACCGACTTTGCCTTTCCCCAGATATAGACATCTTCAGCAAATCCCGAGTTGAACTTATTGTAAATAGCCATGAAAAGTGACATGATGACACTGTTAATCAACAAATAGCAACACTGTCATACAAAGTAAGCTTCTAGTAATGACTCTTGTTGTGTGGCCTCCTCTTTCCTTAATGGCACATTCTTGTCTTACCACAGGACTCCGTTTACTGGGATAGCTGACTTTTCTGTGACAAAGAATAAAATCATTCAGCTGTGTTTGGATCTTACCACCACTGTTCAGAAGGTCAGTTAAGAGAGTGCGTATGTCTGTTCTCTTTCTCTGCTGTTATTCTTCCTAAATGCCCCAAAGGAATGCAGAACAGTAGATGTGCAGAAATAATTGTAATATAATTTTATGAGCAGCTTAGTGATGCATGTGAGTTTTGGATTTTGTATGATCAGATCAAGCAGCTTTGGTTTAAACTGTTGTTGTTGCTAAGACTATTACTTTAACAAGGATTTTTTTTAAATTAATTTTTTATTAAATTAGTTACTTAGGAAGTTCATTATTAGATTTTTAATTCTAACAGTACCTTTGTAGCAGCTGTTTGTTGCTAATAACCCGCCACTGTTAGAATCTATAAAAAACATAAGGCCTTAACATATAATTTTTCTCCAGGTTTTTACTGGTAATACCTCTTAATTTTTTTTTAAAAGGCAGAATAGTAGGAGGCATGCCAATAAAGCAAGGCAGTTACAATCCTGAGTAATTTATACATAGCAGCTCATTTTTGCTAGCAGCAACTTGTAGTTGTGGCATCTATAAAACCAGAAGAGAGATAAATACACAGAAGGAAGCAAGAACTGGAATAAAAAAGGTCCTTGACTTACAACCATTTACAGTACTTGGTGTCAATTTGAAGTTACAAAATCACTGAAAAAACAACAACTGATGATGCTTTTCACACTTAACAACCGTTGTAGCATCCCCTTGATCATGTGATAAAAATTCGGTCGCTTGGCAACTGGCATGTATTTACGACCATTCCAGTGTCCCAGGGTCATGTGATCCCCTTTTGCGATCTTCTGACAAGCAAAGCCATTGGAAAGCCAGATTTATTTAACAGCTGTGTTACTAACTTAACAACTGCAATGATTCACTTGACAATTGTGGCAAGAAAGGTCATAAAACGGGGCAAAACCCACATAACAACTGCATTGTTTATCAACAGAAACCTGGGGTTGTTGGTTGTTGTTGAGGACTACTTGTATATTGATCCAAAAAGAAAGACAAAAAGAAATACCCTGCTTCCCCCCAAATAAGACCTCCCCAGATAATAAGCCCAATCGGGCTTTGGGGAGCATGTGCTAAAATAAGACCCCCCCCAAATATTGCAACAGAGCAGCAGCCATCAGGTGACCACACTTGCCACCTCCTGCACCTCAAAAATAATAAGACCTCCCCGAAAATAAGACCAAGCGTTTATTTCGGGAATAAAAATAATAATAAGACCCTGTGTTATTTTCAGAGAAACACGGTAAGTGATGCTTTCAAATGTAGAAACAGTTTAGAGTCAGACTAAACATAACAGCTGAAAGATCCAATAAATATTTTAACTTACGGCTGGGTCTAAAAACCTGCCTCTGGATGTGTAGGGCTTGTGGGCAACAGTAGTTTCACCCTATTCAGTGGCTGCTAATATTTGTTTTTTTCTCTAGCCACTCTTGCCTTTATTGTCACTTTCTACAGTAGACACACACAGGATTAAAAAGATTATGCTCTAGATATAGGTGTGATTATAGTTATTTTCAGCTGAAGCCATCTTTACAGAACTGCACATTTTAGGGTCGTTTCTTTTCCCAGTAATGGCATGGTCATTTCTTCTTCTTGCTTGGATCAAGATAAATTATTTTAAGCTGTGACCTATTGAGGTGACTGCTGGCAAAGGGCCATCAGTTGATCCAGGTGAGATTTATGCCAGTGGAATAAGAAGTAAAGGCTTATTTTTATCTCCTTAACCCCCATATCTGTTATCAGAATATTGTGTGTGCAGTGTGGAGGGGAAAATAGACCCCCAACCCAAAAAATCCACTTTCTTCTTCCAGTGATAGAAATCTCTAAAGGCTCTCTGATGTTGCATCCCAGAGTCTTCCTGTATTTTTCGGACTATAAGATGCACTGGTGTATAAGAAGCACCAAGATTTTGAAGAAGTAAGTAAGAAAAAAAAGTTTTTCTCGTCCCCGTCCCCCAGGAACTCTCTGTAGGCTTCAGCAAGGCAAGGGGAAGGCAAAAACGGGCAGAAAACAGTCTGTTTTTTGCAAAAATTGGATGCGGGGGTGGGGATTTGGGAGGCCAAAAATGGCTGTATTCGGTGTCTAAGACACACCAACATTTCCATGCTCTTTTAGGGGGGGAATGGGTTGTCTTATACTCCAAAAAATACGGTAATTGGATGCTACCTTAAAATCTTGTGCTTGCTAGCGTGTCTATTTTGCCATTCTGGCTCAGACAGTTCCTTAAAAGGAGAAGAAAGTGTGTGTAATCTTCTAATTCTTCATTGCTCCTGTTGAATATACGATGCCTTGTATATTTTCACACTCTGCTGGATGTAGTCCTTTCATCCCAGAGTCTTTGCAGGTAATAATTGCAAAGCCAAACACCTTTCTATGAGAATACATTGCGAATCATATTTTTGGAGTTATAGTAGAGCAGGTGAAGATAATAGAAGCACTGCTGGATGGCCGAGATGCAAACTTCCAACTTTAGCTGGAAATCTACATAACAAATAGGCCTCCCTTCCATTTGCTTGCTTTCCACTACTTCCCTGTGTCCTTCAACTGGTTTGATCAAACTTTCTCAATTTAGTGGGATTGATTTGACAGTCAATCACTGAAGCTGCTGCCCATTATTTTTAAGCGGATGGAGGATTTGCACATAAGAGGCCCTTATTTAGATGCCAATCATTGTGCTTTATATTACTTTTTTACATTGTGTGTTCAGAAGATGGACAGGCTCTATTATAGTAGCAGAGCACATACCTTACATGATAGATTGAGTGCCTTGTTACTTTGTCCTGGATTGTTCCTTGGTATCTCTGGTTAGAATTGGGAAATACTTGCCTCTGAAACCCTGGAATATTACTTAATTTGGGCTATGGAACATTGGCAAGAAAACAACCAAGCTCAGAGACCATTAAGGATCACTCATTTCAACCCTGAATTTTTAAGTATCCTACTTTATTGATGCTTCCTTTTTCTTTAAGCAATGTTTTTCACCCTTGTCAATTTAAAGATGTCTGGACTTGCAGCATGCTGTTGGAGGAATTCTGGGAAAATCAATGTTGATTTTAAGCTTCCAGTCTCTTGAGGAACTAATAGTTTAACTATGCTTCTTTTAACCATATATTTTATTTTATGTGAGCCTTTGATTAAACGGCTTATAAAAACATTTTAAAACCAACAGTTAAGATTCTTGCTGAAGCTTCTGCAGAGAATTAGATTTTTGGATCATTGTAAAAAACAAAAAACCTTCTGCATTGTCCTCTATGCTCCAGACATATTTTACTGACTGCCGAGTCAAAATTACAGTTTGATGCTATATAAGGATCTTCCAGTAATAGAATATGTTCTTTTCTTTTTAAAGGACTGCCTCGTAGCTGAAATGGAAGATAAAGTTCTCAATGTAGTAAGTATAAATGTTTATGTTCAATTCATTTTTTGAATTCCTTTCTGTTAAGGACTTTTTTTATGATTGAAAGCAGCTTTACTTATTACGAAGCTCAATAGGAACAACAGGCATCTATGGCTCCTTATTGCATAGTTTCCAGGCTTATCTAATCGCCTAAAATGAGAAAGTTCAAACTATTTTTGGATGATCCAAAAGCCCTGTTTTGATATGTAGCTTGCTTAGTTGAAGGCTAAAAATGGGACAAAGTAGAGGCTCCACTCAATGTAGGGAGCATTTTCCCTACATTCTTTCTGCTGCTGATTCAGTTTGGTTTTCATCTGCTCTGAAATGCAAATACAAGTCTGTACATTATTCTGGATTCAAGCTTTTGTTTCTCAAAGAAATGCATATAGACTCCTATCCCGTCATTGCAAGACTCATGACTAAATACACCGAGGTTGAATACGAAGGATATTGGTCCATCGAATGGGGAGTTTATATTCCTTTTCTGTGTGAGCAGAGAAATTTCAGGACAGGAAATGGAAAACAATGGGAGCTGTTTGTAATGTGACCCACAGAGAAAGCAAATGAAAGATTCTTCTCCAGTTGCATTGTTTCTGCTCTTCCTTTGATCTACTCAACCCTGCTGAGTTTCAGGAGAGCTGTCAAGCCTGGCTCTTTAATAGAACCATGGATCTGTTGTAAGTTGGGACCTCCAGCCTAGGTTGTATGGATGCTTACTTATGGTTCCTTCAATAGCCATAGTTGTCTTTGTAGTTCTTTTTCCTCCTGTGGCTCTTTCGTTATGTGGCTTTATTGTCTTAAACGTCTTACTGAAAGAAGAGAATACTACACATTCAGAGTCTCACTGGACCGCAGTGGCTTATAAATCCCAATGAATAGTATTATTAATGTAAAATAGGTGGAAAGGAATTCTGTTCTTTTTTCTTTTAGTCACTGCCTTGCATACAATTGCTGGTGCAAAAGGGTGTTGACAGATGGAGTAGCGTGGCAATCTGTTTTGAGGCCTCCAATGGAAGTAGAAGGGGAACAGTTTTGCTTCAATAGAGCTCAGAGCTCACTGTTCTGGGGACAGAACTTTAAGGGGAACACACAGCAAAAAAGGTAAAGGTTCCCCTCGCACATATGTGCTACTTGTTCCCGACTCTAGGGGGCGATTCTCATCTCCATTTCAAAGCTGAAGAGCCAGCGCTGCCAAAGACGTCTCCGTGGTCATGACTAAACGCCGAAGGCGCACAGAACGCTGTTACCTTCCCACCAAAGGTGGTTCCTATTTTTCTACTTGCATTTTTACGTGCTTTGGAACTGCTAAGTTGGCAGAAGCTGGGACAAGTAACGGGAGCTCAGTCCGTTACGTGGTGCTTGGGATTCGAAACACCAAACTACTGACCTTTCTGATCGACATGCTCAGTGTCTTAGCCACTGAGCCATCGTGTCCCTTGACAATACATTACAATAGTAGAAAAACGCTCTTTTGAATCAGAACGGATGTGAAAGGAGATTTTTCCAAATACGTTTGAGGCGGCCTTGTGACTGGAATAGGGATGCAGTGACCTGCGTTCAATATTTTGTAATGGTTAATCATTGCTTCCTCCTTTTGACATGAATCGGGCTGTGTTCTTTGATAAGGCCTTCCGCCTGCCAGTGAGATGGGGAGGAATTCACAGTATCTAAAAATACTCACACCTCCATTCAAAACAGAACAATTGTTGATTACCCTCCGTAAAAAAAAATATCCATACGCCCTTCTATTTATGCATTATGGTTCTTTCAATACTCTTACTTTTTATAGTAACATTGTTTGGTGTGTGTGTAAGTGTAATTGCTTTCAACAACTGTGTTCTAAAAACATGAGAAGCTTGTAGCTTACAAAGCATGCCTATCCAGCTCACTGGCTCCTTTTCACTGCCCCATATCCCTTTCTGGTCTAGTAGCCATGATTGTTTAATTAGTGTCATAGTGTATGTTGGGTTGTAGCTTGAGAGGTGTTCCTGACATTCTTCCTGTATCGGTAGCAGGGTGGATTTGATTTGAATCAACTCGATTTAAATCATAATTTTTAAAGAGCAGCTGTCATTTCTGTCCTGCAGAGGCTCCTTCTCTGACCTGCTGTTCACTCACTGACAGTCCCATTCACTTTAATGGGACGGCTGGTGATGCGGGAGTGGTGATAAGGTGAGGGATGTGGCAGGTAGAAGGTGAATGGATGCCGGCTGCCATGATGGATCTGAAATGACAGATGCTCTTTAATATTACATTTATAACCTGTTTAGAAGGTTTCACTTTCATTTTTACTGCTTGGTCTTCCTCCTCACACTTAGAGCTTGGTGGTACAAATGCATTTCTCTTCTAACAATCATACAGTTCAGGGGTGGGTTCCTGCCAGTTCTAACTTCTTCTATAGAAGAGGTTCCACAAATCTACAGTGCCGTTTAGAACCGGTTCCAGCTCCCTCCCCCCGCCTGTCTGCACATCATCAAGATGAAGAGCGAGAGGAGGAATTCTAGGAGTTGAAGTCCACAAGTCTTAAAAGCTGTCAAGTTTGAACACCCCTGGGGTTTTTTTTTCTAAAGGGTTAGGGGTGCAAAGGGTCTTGTAACTTGACAGCTTTAAGACTTGCGTGCTTCAAATGCCAGAATTCCTGAGCCAACATTTTGGTTGCTAAGCAAGAGTGTTGTTAAGTGAGTTTCACCACATTTTACAAGTTGGCCATGCCCACCAAGTCACATGACTGCCAAGCCATTCCCACCCGGTCACAGGGCCGGCAAGCCATTCCCACAAAGCAGGCCACAACTACAGAAGAGGTTCTAAAAATTTTTGAAACCCACCACTGATACAGTTTGTAGTGTACATAAGTTTGCAAAACAATGGGATAAAGGAATATTCCTGAACTTTGTTTTATGATTTATATTTTATGATTTATCTCATGGTTACTGTGAAATTGTGTGATTGCATCAAAGCAGTGCAAGTTATCTCATCTTGCAGAACTTGGATTCATTGAATGAGTTTACCAAAAATTTAAATATTGCGGAATATACAGCAGATATATATCATTAATTTTTATTCAACCTGATCGGTAGTAACATTCCCCATAAGGGAAATGCTGTGATGGGTTTTGGCTTTGGGGCAATTCTACGAAATAGTAGGTAAGAGTCAACTTATTAGTCAAATTCCAACAACATTTGTATACACTGTTCCTAGCTTTTGCAATAGTAGGTGCCAGGAGTAAATATTACTGAGGCTGTAATTGTTTGTATTGGATGCAAGACACAGATAAATGCTGTTCCACTAATAAATTATGGAGGTGGAACTTGCAACAATACAGTGTTAGGTTTGAAATTATACGTACATATTGGTGAATAAGGGATAAAAACTGGGCACTGATAGCAAGGAGAAGCTGGAAGTACAAGGCTGGAGAGGTATTAGATAAGTGTTGGAGAATTTCAATTGATTGATTATTGAGATTAACACATTATTCTGATTGACAGTGAAGATGCACATGTAGGGTAATTGCATTCATTTGTTATAGGAGTATCTTTTCTTTAATTTTGGGGATATTTATATTTATAAACTGACTTCAGCAGCTCTCAAAGCTTATTCTTCTTCTGGATGATTCTTTGATTTACTGAAATAATGTTTCACAAGGATCTTTGAAGTTTGTTTTCTTACTTCACTGTTACAATATACCTTTTACGACTGGCAATATTTTATTTTTTTCAATTTTCAAATGATTTGACTGTAAACATTCCGGCATACAATTGTGTACCTGTGCACATGGATTCTGAGACACGGTCCAACATCCAAACCTGGACCTATCTTCTGATGCTTTCCCTCTAGTTTTCTTGCATGATATTTTGTTTGCGAGCCCATTGAATAATTGCAGCCTCATCCTAATGATTTTATCCTGTTTTGCTTCATGATATATAACCATTGCATCCTTTTAAAATGTGAAATGATGTGGAAACAATTCTGAGTGTTTATCATTCAGTGATAACATTGTAGATGTTGACTGTGCAAGGATGCATTCTTTTGAGAAGACTGTCTCTTGGTCTTTCCTTCCTGTGCCTTCTACAATTGTGTCAAACATCTTTTCACTTCCCTGTTTGCTGCTGCCTTCAGGTTTCAATGCTCTTGGCTAGCAATAGCTCTTAGACATATATACCACTCCATAATGCTTTACAGCCCTCTCGAAGCAGTTTACAGAGTCAGCATATTGCCCTCAACAATCTGGGTCGTCATTTTACTGACTTCGGAAGGATAAGAGGTTGAGTCAACCTTGAGCCGGTGAGAATCGAACTGGTAGACAGCAGAGTTAGCCTGCAGTACTACTTTCTAACCACCACATCACACACCATGGCTGCTTTTCCTTATTATTTGACAGGAGAAAAACATATATATATGTATTTGTGTTACAACCCCTGGTATGCCTAAATATGGGAGGAATACACACACACACACACACACACACACACACACACACACACACACACACATATATATATATATATATATTTATTTATTTATTTCCCTGGCTCAGCTGATAAAAGGAGGAGACCCTGTGGCTTAGTGGCTAAGACTCCTGCCTAATATGTAATACAGCCCAGGTTCGAATCCCAGTAAGGGTATGGCTAGCTGATGAGAGCTAAATAGCTTGAAATGGATCTATACTAGTCTCCCTTTATTTATTTATCAGCACAAATACAACACAAATATAAAAAGGCAACATTAAAAATAAAAATATGGGTTTCTGCCTGGATGGTTTTCTGTGATGAGCCGAAGGACAGAAAGAGGGAGTAGTGAGCTTCCTCCCATATTTGGGCATACCAGGGGTTGTAACACAAATACATACATACATATATATAAAAGAAAATTGTATACTATGCATTTGGTGGAAGAGAGAGTTTGGCTTTTTTCTCTCCATTTCATGCTGAAAATATTCTGCTGAGTCAACTCAGAAGCAGGGATCACAATAGCAAAAATCCACAATGGGAAGACTTTGTTCTTCAATGCCTTTCTAAATCCGCTTCTCCTTGGCCAGCTTCAGTTTGATCTAATTTTGATCCCTCCCTCCCCCCTGTATTGTTAAATTTGCATCTCGGAGCCAAAAGTTTGGGATTCCAAACAAGGCAATAAAATGTTCTTTTTATTTGAAATATGCATCCATATTTGGGAAATCCAAGGCAACTAATCTCATTATTTTTGAAATAAGTAAATACTATAAATGTTAAAACCTAAACATTAACATTGCCAACTCAAACAGAAATACATTTAAATTTTATTTAAATGCGTATTAAATGATTAATACTGGATTTTCTGACGTATTTTAGGACATAAATTCTATAATTTAATGACCACTAAGATAATTAGACTAACTTTTTTTCTTTAGACAAAGTCAGGTTTTTGGTTAATGTTGGTGAGCAAACTTCTGGAAAATGTTCTCCTCTAACTTGATTTTCTCCATATGAGATGAGATTGTAAATCTAGTAATTCCTAGCTGTTGTCCGTCCTGATTTGAAATTCGTAGTACATCTGATTGGGCATAGGGAACGGAAAGCTGACTTAGATACAGGAGAGGAGAATCTCCTGGTTAATTCATGGTTTTCAGGTTAATTGGACTCAGCCTATATGTTATCATTTGTCCCAGAGGATTGCCAGTAAATATTATTTACTATCTTCCAGGCTTGTGGATGATAAACAGTTATAGCCATCTTGGATCGTATGTGTCCAAAATTAAAAAAAGGACTTTATATTATGGCTATAGAATTTTTAGTTTGAAATAAAGTACCACAGCTTTGTTACCAATGAAATTAATGAAAGTGAACTTTGAGCAGAATGCTGTATCCTATGACTCTGGAACTAGCACTAAAGCTATTCTTAATTTAGTTGTTATTTTCTTTGTTGGAGGGGCTGTGCATGAGACCAGCATTCTACCTCCTGAAATAATGTGTAAAGAAGCATGTTTTTATTTATTTTTTCTAGTCAAAGGTTTTGAATGGAATCTGTGACAAGACAATCAGGTCAACAACTGATCCATTGATGAGTCAGGGTGCCTGCCTCGAAGAAGTTCACTTAAACAATATCAAACCTGGGGAAGGCTTGGTAAGAATATTTGCATTTCCTTGCTCTTCTAAATTGCTCCCAGCTACTACTTTAAAGTTTATTTAAAATAACAAAGTCTACTTTATTTTCTCAAAGCAGGAAGGGTAAAAAGAAAGTCAAGATGGAGGCTATAATTGCATAATTGAAATCCTGCCCTTTTTTTATATGCATCTTATCCACAGCATGTATGCACATATAAAAAGGAGTGGGCCACCATGTTGACATTCCTCTCTCACTGTTTGCCTCTTACATACATACAAACAAACAAAGACAGACAGACCTGTGGACATTCCTACTTATGACAGTATTTTGGCTAAGAATGCAAGTGCCCTCTTAATTAGTTTGAATAATTAGTTTTCATTGCAAACTGAAATATAAAAGTTGTAATTCTTCATGTCCAGGACTTTAATTTTTTTCCAATAGGGAATTCCCATATGAAGTATCCTACTCTATACAAGAGAACAGAGAAACACTTAAAAACAGGGTTCTTTGTATTGGCCCTGAAACATCATTATGGAGTCCCATTAAGATTTGTCATTGCTAAAAATGTGGATATCAAGAGAGGATTGTGTTATTAATATTAAAAGTTTAATTACATTGAAATTGATTTGTTTTAGAGGAACATTTGAAATATTACAAACCTCTTGGTGATCTATGCTCTAGCTTAGAAAAACATCTTAAAAAGCTAAATTTGACAACCAACACGTATATATACATTTTGAAGAGTTTTCTAGGCTATATTCAGACTAAAGATTTTCAGCTATTCCCATGAGACCCACACTCATTTTGTGTCCCTCATCTAAATACTGAGAATATGGGGGGAAATTACCCTTGTATATTTATTTTATTTATTCATCACATATGCTTATATACTGCTTCTATTTTACGATTCAAAATGACTTTGAGCATGACAAGCAATGCATATAGTATGCTACAATAAATCAAAATTTATCAACTTTTATATACAGATAAATCATTTTATGCTTGTTTATTCATTAGATTACCTAAGGCTGCCCAATTCCAATCAATAATAACAAAAGTAGAAGTAAGTACTGCCAGCACAGATTCAATAAAACAATACCATCCTAAAATAACATGAGGGACACTAAGGGAGATGGGTGATTCAAAAATGTGAAAAATAGATGAACAGAACATCAAGCCACCTTGACTAAACATAAATATTCCTTTTTATTCCCCATGTTAAAGATCAAAATAAACAGTTGTTCCCTTGAGCCATTCAATAATTTTCTGTTTGTGATGTTCTCCTAAGAAATAAATTGAGATCACTTTTCCTCCATGATTGATTTGGAGGGTCTTGGTGTTAAGTGGTTTTTGTTTAGATTCTCACCTCCATAGGTGAGGAGGTTTTATTTTCCTTTTTCTCTCCAAAAGGAGGCTATACTCTGTTTACACAATTCAACAGGGCTGGTTTGGGGCAGGCTCCAGCATGGTATTATCAGCCACACTGTTCCTCAGAAATAATTGTCTGAAAAGCATTTGAGGTATAACTGTGGATGTGCTGTAATTATTCTTATGCTTATTTTATCTTTCTATTTCTCAATTTAGGGAATGTACATAAAATCTACTTATGATGGTTTACATGTTGTTACTGGGACAACAGAAAATGTAAGTATTCTTAATGACTTCATCAAAGAGAAATTAACATTAACTGTTTGTGATAAAGTTGAACCAAAGGCAAAACATTTTTTTTAAAGTAGTAGTTTTGTTAAACGTTATAATTAAAGAGATAAGAACTAATAGAAACTGGAAAGAGAAAGAGCGGAAAAGAAAAAGAATAGGAAAGAAGTAAAAAAAATGGAATATATAAAGAAAAACTTTTTCCTTCATAACATATATAAACAATTTTAGTAAATTATTTAATAATTTATATATTTATTAAGTTATCACCTTCTCTTTTCCTCATATTCCATCTCTTTATACATAAATCTTTAAAGGCTTGACATTCAGTCCTGGTCAGCAAAAGTCCATTAAGGATTACCAGAGATAACAGCATATCTATTTTAATCTTGGTCAAATAAACTAACTTCATATTCCTTTTACTTTACTTGATTTTTTTTATATTTCTTCCCTTTATTTTTAACACTCTTGATTCTTAATCCCCTCAGAAATGTCCTAGAGGTTGATTTCTTTTCAATTTTTCCTTGTCCCATCTTAACAAATTAAAAAAAAAACGCACCTTTAATAGGTCTCTTGTAAATCTGGCATAAGAAAAGTTATCCAGGTCATTCTTTTAGTCTCTTAAGCTATCAGGCAGTTTCATTTGTATATCCAGTGTAGTGTCTCCTTACATCATTTCTACAGCCCTTAGTCATTTTAAAATCCATTTTCAGATCAGTCTCAATCCTATCCTTTAAAATGTGTTCCTCTTCCATATCATCTCCCAAGTGCAGTCCTTAAATTTGTATTTATAGGAAACTCATTTGGTATAATAAATCTTGCCATTTGAAGGTTGATAAAATCTGAAAAGCAGTTAACCAGCCATTTCCAAAATTGGTTAATAAAGGAAGTATTTGAACCCTATGTACATAAAGACACAAAATCACAGTTTGGGCAAAGATTGGGATCCCTCATCTAGACCTCTAAAGCTGCTGGAGACTACCGTGAAAATAAGACTGGGTCTTATTAATTTTTGCTCCAAAAGATGTATTAGGGCTTATTTTCTGGTTAGATCTTATTTTGGGGGAAATACGGCACTAAATGCACCCATCTGGCTGCCAATCTTAACAGGGGCTCTTTTGGGGGGCAGGGCTTATATTACGAGCATCCTGAAAAATCATGCTAGGACTTATTTTCCGGTTAGGTCTTATTTTCAGGGAAACGGTACCATCGTCTGGAGTACTTGTGGACAATTCCAAATTCTCTCCTAGTCCAGAATCCTGAAGAGCTGGTCCATTTGTTGGAACAGTCCATTATAGTCATCAAAGCTTCACTGTTTTCAGTTTGCCATTTCTTCTACCAAAAGTGGCAAAAAATGGGATAGAAAGCAAATGCTTGTTATTTTTTCATTTATTTTGATTTCATAGTGTTATCATTATCTTATTGCTGACAGCAGTAATTTAGCATGTGCATGACTGACTATCTGTTCTATATCCACCCTTTAGTTCAGTTTGCTGTATGCAAATCAGTAAAAGTCTTTCTAAATGCTACTTGGGGTTGTACCAACTGGAATTCCCAGAATGAGCAAAATGCTTAGACGGCAAATGCAGGCTCAGCAAATACATGCTCATGTAGTGCACTCTTTTCCTTCCGAAAACACCAGCACGATATTTAGACTGGGCATGGAAGAGTCCATATGCTTCCTGGGAATCAAAGGAACTTATTAAAATAAGAGAGAGTTCTTTAAATGCAAAGCGTCTCTAGAATTGAAAAGGAAAAGCCATGGAGATTTAATTAATGGGTGGGAAAACTAATTATGAGCTCCCGTTTCATTTTTGCCTTAATAGAAAGATAACGATTCTCTTCCATACCCTGTCCTGTCCCATTGACCTGCAGATATAGAACTGGATGACAATTCCCATTCTCCCCAGCCAGTGTGGCCTTTGGTCATTTGAGAATATTCTTTTGCTTCCTATCCCAAACATATAAAACACCTAAGCAATGCATGGGTTCAAATCTTTCTCCTAACCATGACAAACTGGCCTTTTAGATTTACTGTTATGTTTTCTGTTTGAACGAACTCAGTGCTAGGAACCTTCGTCGGCGTTCACAAGCATGTAACCTTCTTTTCTTGGGTTTCCAGATCTCTGCTGAGAAATCATGTTGCTAAGATAAGCGTCCTTTCCCTTCTTTGTAGCAGTATAATGAACAGCGTCTTGCCTCTGGTGGCTTCCTGTCATTTGGTATCTATCCAGCTGCATCTCTGACATAGCAGCTCTTAGTGCCATGGAGAAATGTGTCCAATTCCTGTCAGGTGACAGGATTTCCAAGTTGTTTTAAATGACTTTTGATTTCCTGCTTTTGATGGGAATGTTTTGACCCAAACAAAACTTTCCAGTCATTTTCCAAATCCTAGTGATGAAAGCTGATTGGGCTTCACCCCCTCTTTTGTTTATTAACAAATTAATTCTCAATTCAGAAAGAATGTGTTTTGGATACGCAGTGTCTACAGTTGTCTGTTCAGAGGGAGATCGGCTAGGTCCCTGAAAGGAATGTTGTTACTAAGAAAAGGAAGTTATCTTGGAGTCTGTATGTTTCCCAATGTCTCTCCTCTCTTTCGCCAGAGCTTCCATTTATGAAAGGATGCAACATGTATAGTTTTGCCTCTTAATGCTGATGTGTAAGAAAAGAATGCCTTAGTTCAGTCCGATGACGGCGGGGATCTCTTTCCTAATAAGATTTTCCATCTCAGATGGCCCTAAGGGAATTTTTCTTGCCCTGCTTTGCACCTGATAAGGGAACAGGGGAAATGAGCCATTGGTTTCAGCTGATTTGAGTCACGCAGGTCAATTCAGGACCTTTTTTCTTTATCTATGATGAGATCTGTCAGAGAAACACTGGAACAGATTTGCAGCCGCAGAGCCATTTCAAACAAAGTCTGCAGCACTCCTTTCCTTGTAGTGTAAGGTAAAGGTTCCCCCGCACATGCGTGCTAGTCATTCCTGACTCTAGGGGGCGACGCTCATCTCCGTTTCTAAGCCAAAGAGCCAGCGCTGTCTAAAGACTTTTCCGTGGTTATGTGGCTGGCATGTCTAAATGCCAACGGCGTACGCAACGCTGTTACCTTCCCACCAAAAGTGGTTCCTATTTTTCTACTTGCATTTTTACGTGCTTTCGAACTGCTAGGTTGGCAGAAGCTTGGACAAGTACCGGGAGCTCACTCCATTACATGGCACTAGGGATTCTAACCGCTGAACTGCCGACCTTTCTGAACAACAAGCTCAGCATCTTAACCACTGAGCCACTGTGTCCCTTTGAACCACCGTGTCCCTTGCAGTGTAGAACTGAGCAAAATTTCTCCTAATTGTCTTACTAACTTTGCCAGCAGAGCAGAACTTTCTCCTCTTCATCCCACACCCTGATGGGAGTCTCTGCTGCAGACTTTAAAGGCACATAAAGGTGTTCTGGAATAATTTCCCTCTTGTTTCTTCAGCAAAAAATATTTTCCATCAGCATGATATGTTGATTGACTCCAAAGCTGTCTGCTAATAGAGAATGAAACAATTCACCTCTTTTCCTAGGATCTCTGAACTATCTCAAAGTTTTTAATTCTCTCTTTCAGGTTGAATTTTGTCAGGAATCAAGACAAGTGGCTTCATTCACTCAGTTAGGGATGCATAATTAAATTTCTGGTGTCTTATTAGAGAAGTAGAAAAGAATTCTGCAGATTGAAATGAATCCCCCCCCCCCCCCTTTTCAATTGCTAGCCTTTGTCTCAGTGTCAGAAAAGTCCTTTTTGGTTTTTAACAATTGGCTAGTTATTTAATGACTAGTAAATTGTAGGGGGCCTGCCTTTGGAGCTGTATCTCATACAGAAACACTACAGACATTTCCGTTTATATAGTTTTTCTGCCAAAGGTTGTGTACCATTTGGAGGTTTTTAAATTGGAAATGTTTGTTTTCTTTGTTTTTATACTATGTAGTCTCCTGCTGATCGGTCTCAGAAAATCCATGCTGGTGACGAAGTGATTCAGGTGAACCGGCAGACAGTGGTAAGCAGATGACCATAGCAAAAGTGGTTCAAAATACCCTACTTAGAACCAAAATTTAGCCTGATTTACTATTGCATTCCTTTATTTTTATACTGGAACACTGCTTATATCTTAATGTAGCAAAACCATCTGTTTAAAAAAAGGATGAAATGTCACAAACCATTTTGGTTAAAGAAAACACAGGCTTGAATAGTTGATTCTTGTAAAAAAATAGAAATACTTATGTAAAGGTAAAGGTTCCCCTCGCACATATGTGCTAGTTTTTTCCGACTCAAGGGGGCAGTGCTCATCTCCGTTTCTAAGCCAAAGAGACTGTCTGAAGACGTCTCTGTGGTCATGTGGCCGGCATGACTAAATGCTGAAGGCGCATGGAACACTGTTATCTTCCCACCAAAGGTGGTTCCTATATTTTTTCAACTTGCATTTTTACATGCTTTCGAACTGCAGAAGCTGGGACAAGTAACGGGAGCTCACTCTGTTATACCGCGCTAGGAATCCGAACTGCCGACCTTTCTGATTGACAAGCTCAGTGTTGGCTGCTGATAATAATCCAGTGTTGGATTATTAAGTGTTTTATGAATTTATCCAAGTGAAATGTCTAAGATCATTATGCAAGGAATGTTGTAAATGTCCATGAATGCAGCCTCTGGCATCTTTACAATTACAAATCATTACAGTTATGATGAATAGTTATCTATATAAACAAATACATCTCTATTTAGCAGAATTAGCATTTTATTATGGGAAATATTTCCAATTCATCGCTTTACAGTTTCCCTCTGCCTTATGTGATTTTGTGCCTCTGCCAGTTGTCTGCCAACCTACAAAGCTTTGAGCCATATAGTCAAGCAGCACAAACACTAAATATTGTATTCTTGGCCAGTTAAGCAAAAAAGGCTTTCCATTGTAACCAAGGATGCACAGAGGGCTTTGGAAGAACAGGAACTTGGGTGGCAGTTTCCATTTTGAAATTGTATTCAGGTTTAATGGCCATCATCATCCCCATCGTTATTTCTTCTTTGCCCTAGGATAGGACGATTTGTTCCCTGTTTATTATTTGCCTTCCCTAGCCTAACAGTAATCATAGTCTCTGCCAAAAAGAAAAAAAAAGAAAAATCAGAGTGTAATGGTTAGTGGTTAAAAAAAAACCAAAATTAATTCTTGCATGGGCTAGTTTTTTTTGCTTCTTAAACTATCCCAATGGCTTGAAAGTTTATAGAACAAATGGAAGTGGTCCATTAAGAGAAAAATACTTAATATCCTCAAGAATACTGGAGAGAGTTTATTGGTGTAATGCTTCATCTCCCACATGAATTAACCATATCTACCTCCTTGGGGTGACATAGACCCCATAGATACATTATTTGTTCCACAATGGTTCTTCCTCTAAAGCCGTTTGACATCCAAAGGATTCACAGAAACAATATACCTAAAACTAGTGATATCCTATTTATCCACAACTGTTTTATGTCAAAGAAGACTGTATCCGTTGAGACTTTGCGCTTACACTCTTGAAAGCATGCAAAATAACAAACAAACACAAACCATAGCAATGGGAAACATTTTGACTTTCTTCTGATGTATTGAAGATGCCCTTATTTTAAATTCATTTCTTAAATTGGATTTAATGAAATGATTTATATGTTGTGTGTTTAAAAGGTGGGATGGCAGTTGAAAAATCTCGTAAGGAAGCTCCGTGAGAATCCTTCTGGAGTTACTCTCCTAGTAAAGAAACGCCATACAGGGTCTTTTAATTTTACCCCCGCGCCACTTAAAAATCTGAGGTGGAAGCCACCACTTGTACAGGTAATATGAAGTTTTTTGTTTCCCCTTTATATATACCTATTTATTTATTTATTGAATACGTATACTTTGTCTCCATAATTGGTTATGTGTGACAGAACCTTTTAATTATATTTTGCTGTTATGCAAACTGCCTTGGATTTTACAAAGCTAGGGTGGGATAGAAATGTTGTCATAAATGCAGTTTTCATATTGGAAAACATATGTACCGTATTTATCGGCGTATAACACGCACAGGCGTATTTTTCATTTTAAGAGGGAAATTTCAGGAAAAAAATTTAAATTTCAAATAAAGAACTTTGAAGCAAAATAAGGGTAGCTCAGAACTTTTTTTTTATTAATATTATTACCACTTATAAGGTAAATAATGTAAAAGGACAGTAAAAGCAACTATGAACACTGCTGCTTTCACTGCTACTATCTTCCACCCTCCCTTCCTCCTTCCCTTCCTTCCTGCCTCCCTTCCAGTTTCCTCCTTCCTCTTTCCTCCTGCCTGCCTGCCTTCTTTCCCTCCTGCTTATCTATGCTTCCTTCCTTCCTTGCACCTCCCTCCCTTCTGCCTGCCTGCCTTCTTTCCTCTTTCCCTATCCTCCTATCCTTCCTTTCTCCCTCCCTCCTTCCCTGCCTCCCTTCCAGTTCCATCCTTCCCTCCTTCCTTTTTTTAATTAACTTTTAGTCGGGAGTCCGGGGAGAGGAGAGACGGCTCATCCATTCTCTCCTCCTCTCACCCACACCCCGCTGTCTAAAGCGCTTCCTTTCGCCCGCCCGAGCTCTTCCGCGGGCGAAAGAAAGTGTTTTAGTCGGGTGTCTGGGAGAGGAGAGACGGCTCATCCATTCTCTCCTCCTCTCGCCCACACCCCGCTGAGTAGCGCTCCGTGATCCTTTTCTGTGCGCCTGGTGTTTAGATAGATAGCCGGATGTTTAAAACGCCAGGTGCACAGAAAAGCAGCTGCTTTTGGGGCGAAGCGCTCCGCGATCCTTTTCTGTGCGCCTGGCGTTTAAAACATCCGGCTATCTATCTAAACGCCAGGCGCACAGAAAAGGATAGCGGAGCGCTTCGCCCCAACAGCAGCTGCTTTTCTGTGCGCCTGGCGTTTAAAACATCCGCCTATCTATCTAAACGCCAGGCGCACAGAAAAGGATCGCGGAGCACTTCGCCCCAACAGCAGCTGCTTTTCTGTGCGCCTGGCGTTTAAAACATCCGGCTATCTATCTAAACGGCTGCTGTTGGGGCGAAGCGCTCCGCGATCCTTTTCTGTGCGCCTGGCGTTTAGATAGATAGCCGGATGTTTTAAACGCCAGGCGCACAGAAAAGCAGCTGCTTTTGGGGCAAAGCGCTCCGTGATCCTTTTCTGTGCACCTGGCGTATATCGCCTGGCGTATATCGGCGTATAACACGCATACATCATTTGCCCCCTATTTTTCGGGGGGAAAAGTGCGTGTTATACGCCGATAAATACGGTACTCTTTTTTCGGTGATCCATTTAACCATGCAAAATAAGCACTAGATAGAGTCCTTGTTGAATTGTTATTTTTCATACTTCTACTGGTTGAAGTTGTTTGATATCCAGTGATCTTCGTTTTAAAAAAACAAAAACAAAAAGATAGCTTCTAAGAACATGAAAAATTAGGATGTCAGAAACTAAGATTTTAGATTAGCTGTGATTCTTATATTCCAGTTTCCCGTATTCAGTTTTGGGGATTGGTTTTTTTAAATCTTTTAATCATCGGCATTTGACTCTGTGATCTTTCATCTACATACATTCCTGCAGGAAGGATTGTCTTGCATAAGACAATTTTGAATTGCTTACATCTCTTTTCCCCTATTTCCTTTGGAACTACTTAAAACGTTCCAACTTTGAAAATGAAAGGGGAAAAAAAGAGTCAACTCTAATGATAGAACACTCAAAGGTGTATACTTGGTTCTTATAGATTATAATGGGATGTGGAAATGAAGCAGTCTCTGCGATTGAAACATTTTAGAGCA
Source organism: Natrix helvetica (assembly GCF_964273705.1). Taxonomy (NCBI): domain Eukaryota; kingdom Metazoa; phylum Chordata; class Lepidosauria; order Squamata; family Natricidae; genus Natrix; species Natrix helvetica. Next base: position 208,718,101 of record NC_138552.1, on the reverse strand, counting down.
TCATTAGCTCATAATAAAAATTTTCAATTAAACTAAAGGTGATTTTTTTCCTTTCAATTAAATTAAGATGATTTTTTAAAAAACACGTTTTAAAAAAATCACTATAAAAACACGATATAGTAAATACAAATCAACTCAGTCAAATTAGCTCAAAACGTAGTAAATACATATTAATTTTAAGATAACTCAAGCAAAAATAGTTCCCTTAGATAAGATGAGGTATTTATTTACTTAATGTGATTGTCCGTTTTAAACAAATCTGGGTGGCTAATAATTTTTTTTTAAAAAAGCAAGAAAATCAACAAAAAATACAAAATCTCCAATAGAGAGCCTGTGAAAAGGTCTGAAATGTACTGAGATATATTAGTATCATTAGTATAATTAGTAGCAAGTGTGTGTGTATGTTTATAAATAAATCTAAAACAAATTTAATAATTGGTAGGTCATAACGACTGATTTTATCAAAATAGTTTTTCAGCCTTTTTAAAAAAATTAAATGAATTTGTGAAGTCTCCTTTTATAGTAATCTTATTTTACTGCACAAAAGAAATTAAAAAATAGGGAAGAATATTTTTTTCCCTTGACTCCCAGAACATTCTTAACTGGGGTGGATATCTAAAAGGCTATTTGAGCTGAATTGTTTATACTCCTTTGCAAAAGTTGAATTCAGGAAATAACTGTGGATAGTTGGAGAGTAGAAAAATTGTGACCAAATATTGCATTTGTCAAAGATTAATCTTTATAGCCTCTCTGAATTATGCTATTATGCCGAATTATGCTGTTCCCCCTTGAAGTGCCAATTGCTGATATTAGCAAAACTGGAGGCATTGTCTAACCTGGGAGGGAAAAGGGGTGGGGAAGATATGGGGATTAAAATCTTTTCAAAGAGAATTTCTTTGGGGTCTAAGCAGATAATGGCAAGGGAAGGGTGAATTCAATATCTCTAAGAAAGAATCCACTGAGGAAAGCAGTGTGCCTTAAAAATTTAAAAACAGTATCTTGGGTTTTTTTACAATATTAATTCATGCTATATAAGTGGAACAAAATATATACTCTTTTGCAAGTTATTTAGGATCTGAACCATATGTAGGGGAAATACAATCTAACTGAATTACCCTATGAGATTAATCACTTGAATGCTTGAGGAGGTTTGGGGAAAGATCACATTGGGAAATGGCTTCCAGGTTGATGAACAATCTTAAACCTTCCATAGATAGCATCTGTCTCTAGCAGGGTAAAACCTGAACTTCTGCCCAATGTTTAATTCTTAATTTGTGCCTAATGTTTTAAAGCAATTCTGTATTCCTAAAACTGCTTCTGTACTTCTGTTTGGCTTAAAGCCTTTGGCCAAACCTAAGTCCAACATGATAGAACACAAAAAATGAAAGGCACCTTTGTGGGGGACAGAGTATTTATTTTAAAAACATTGTGCATGTCCTTATTGTCATCAATCCTAGGTAGTTAGCATATGATAAAATTCCAAGAATAATTATCCTAAAATAAAGTATTTAAAGAAATCATTGTTTCCAGTTTCCGGTGAATCAGATAAAAATAGGGAATGGAGAATAAAGTAAGCATATGGTAGAGAAACTGGCCTGACTACATTTTGTAGTTTTAAAATGACTTAAGAACTGTTGTATCTTCTCCCTGTAGACCAGCCTACACCCAACTCAATCATCAGAAAACACCAAGGAGACATCACTAAAGAAAGAGAAACCAGCCATTCTGGATCTTTACATACCTCCACCGCCAGCTGTTCCCTACGCACCTCGGTATGCCAACAGCTACATATTACTTAAAAGAGCCGCTCATTATTATCTGGCTATTTTGCATTCATTCTCCAGATGAATTACTTCGTTGTAATCAGGATTTACTTTGTATTTCATAGAGTTTTGAACTCTTAAATGTACCGCAGTGTTATTTTCTGTTGGCTGAAAAAAATCTTTGTCGATAGAATTATATAGCACAGGTTTTTGCTACAAAAAGAAATTACTAGAAAAAATTTAGTAGAAGATGTATAATTTGGTTAGGGGTAGTGCTTGGCAAAACTCCTACATTTTGTCCATTATGTATCTCTGCTTCCTAAAAAGTTCCGGTCTAGCACTAGAAGTTTTTATTTCTCTTTTCTAAATGGTTGTGCCTCTAAATCAGGGGTCCCTAAACTTGGCAACTTTAAGACTTATGGACTTTAATTCCCAGATTTTTCCAGCCAGCATAGCTAGCTGGAGAATTCTGGGAGTTGAAGTCCACAAGTCTTAATTAAAGTTGCCAAGTTTGAAGACCTCTGCTCTAAATCTTTTGAATCCAAGTTGATGTGCTGAAATAACTTTAAGCAGCTGAAATGACTTAAAGTTGCTTCATTTAGGCTCAAAGGACGTGATCATTCGCAGTGGCCTGACTGCAGTAGATTTTTAGCGGAGGCCACATTTATTTATACTCAAATAAAAAAAGCATGTGCAAATAAAAAGAGATGCAAATGTCTGTGCATCTCTTCACTCGTAAATGTTTTAAATAGTTTACGTTTAGACCTAATGTTGGTTTTGCTTTTCAGAATGAAGAAAAAAGCAGGAAGGGCATTCTTGGGGCATGTCAGAAAGTCAAGATGTGAGCATGATTGCAAAGAGATGGTGTAGTGGAATGTGTAGATGACCTTGAGGAACAAGGGGGAAGAAGTCTTGCCTAGGAAATAATCAGACAAGAGAAGGAGGAGCCCCCAGTGACTTAATGGTCAGAGAAACACTTAGGGAGAGCCCAGTCTAATGGATCAAACAGTTAAAAGTGGCAGTGGGTAGTTTTTACTTTTAGACTTGCTGGATTCTCTTAATGTAGCCTTACAATAAAGTAGAATTAAATCATCAGGGTGTGTTTCCTGTCTAGTTTACTGGGAAGACTGTCAGAAGGTCCCACTTCTATTCTGGGGGTGGAGTTTTGATCACACGGGTGCCTGCCATCTTGACTTACCCACCTTCCAGATACCTCTGAGATACAGAATGCTGTATGCTAAGACTGTGAATTGGAAGCCAAAGTAGCCATGCCAAAGTCACTAAAAGTGCAAAAGGATAATTGTCTTCTGATGTTAGTGTGGAGACTTACATTAAGCACCATATTCATGCACAATGCTTGTAACATGGTAAAGCTTCCATTGGAATCTTTTGCTTTAGATAAATAAATCTACATGTTGAAAACTCCATTCAGATTCTACTTTTCGGAGATTTGCCAAAACATTTCTGTCACATGAGTGGGAGGGTGAGAGGTCTAGTTCAATCATTTATGTCCCCAGAAGCAAATTGTTCTTTAAGTATTGTTTTACTCTGCATATGGATATTCTCACCTGGATATTCAGCAATAACTTAAAATAAATGTAAGATGTCAGAATCAATCTTATGGAGTAGTTCTATGACATCTCTAAATGATTTGTTGAAGCTTCATTCTTTCCAGCTTTTGATAACAAATCGTTCTGTCTTTCCTTTTCAACTTTTTATTTATTACTTGAATTTGCTAGCTTGGGATGTCATGTTAATTGGTTTTGAATACTGGTTTTTTTACATATTGTAAAAGGAAAAAGTAAGCCACCTTGAAGATACTGTCAGGTTCCAAGTAATGCATCCATCACAAATAGAACTCTGAGGGATACTGATGGAAAAGTGCACAGCATTTCTTCCTATAAAAAGAACAAAGGGTTGTTTTTTTAAAAAAAAGAAAATCCTTGTAATACTTGACAGGAGTACTAACCAGAAATTCCCTTGTTTTTAAAAAAATCTTATATAACATTAATAGAACTCTAAAGGAAGGTAAAAATTGAGTTCTTCTGCTGGGTATAAATTAGGAAATGATACATAGGTGTGCTCATTGTGTAATTTATTGAAAATTATGAGTCAGGTCTCTTGCATGATTTATTGAGTTGCTGCCAATATTAGGGAAGAACAATTGAATTGCAGAATACTTAGGCCATTCTTCTGATCGCAGAGATTTATTCAGCCGCCTGTCTGAGTACTATGTGATAATATCTTGAGTTAACTTTAAACATGCTGTTGCTTGCACCGTAAAAGCTTGGGACTTTATAAAGAAAACAGAAAAGAAGAAAATTTAATTCTGGGGCTGTACCACATTTTCTATTTTTCCCTGCAACTTGCAAAATTGCAGCAGGCATATGAACTCCGAGTTCCTTTTGTTTTCCTTCTGTGTTTACTCTTTTCACTATCTCTCAGGTGGCAACTGAATAGCCTTAGAATTGTTCAGAGTTTCAGGCCCTTTGTTTATGTTGCTAATTAAATCTCATATCTTTTCAGGGACGAGAAAGGGAACTTCATTTATGGAGGAGGCAATAAATCTAGACAGCCTCTCCCTGGTTCTAAAGGTGCAGAATCTCCCAATTCTTTCCTTGATCAGGAATGTAGAAGACGAAGGTTTACTCTGATAGATTCTGATCCATTGCCTACCTATCCCAGAGAAATGAATATTCCACTTGCAAAGATGAGGGAGAAAACTCCATCTTATGGTGAGAAAACTGTGAGCCTATATGTGGTTTTTTTTTCTTCCGAGGGTTTAACCCCCACCTTTAAAAAAAAGCTTTTAAAAAACTCTTCCTTTTTAGAAGACTCAAACATAGAGAATCTATAACTGATGGAAATACTGTATTATGAAAAATTATGAAAAATACTTAAAAGGTTTTTAAAACATACCATATTTTTCAGACTATAAGACGCATTGGACTATAAGACCTAAATTTACAGGAGGAAAACAAGAAAAAAATAGTTTTTGGTCTCCGTGTGTCGCATTTTCACCCTCCCTGGCCCCCCAGAAGCACTCGGCAGTGCTCTGCATGGCCCATTTTTGCCAAAAACGTTTTTGGACTGCAGAATGCCTCTGGGGGACTGGGAAGGCAAAAACACAATGCACAGAGGGCTTAGGAGTCTAAAAAAAGGGCCCATTTTTTGAGGAAACAGGCCAGTTTTTGGCAAAAATGGGATTTGCAGAACATTGCAGAGTGCTTTTGGGGGTCGGGGAGGGGGAAAAAGCGATGTGTGGAGGGTTCTGGAGGCCAAAAGTACCCGTATTCAGTCTATAAGATGCACCTAAATTTTGCCAAAAATTTTTGTATACCCATTTACCTTTCCCCATATATGTGTAAAAACCAATAAAAAAAATTTGGAAAAAAAAAGATGCACCTAAATTTTCACCCACTTTTAAGGGGGGAGGGAGATGCATCATAATCTGAAAAATATGGTAAGCTCTGCTATGTATCTGCAGTTTATAACTTTTCATTTGCAGTCTTATACTCACTGATATAGGAACAATTCCCATTGAACCTACTAAGCTGTTTCTGAGTAGACCTGCAAAATCATGTGTTGCTGAAATTTAACTCAGAATAATTAGTTCCATTCTCACTCTTTGCCCAAGAGACAAAAGTAGAGGATCAGTTAAGGTGGTCCATCTCAGGTGCCTGGATCCTTTAACAGCAATAGCCCTTAGACTTATATACCGCTTCACGATGCTTTACAGCCCGCTCTAAGTGGTTTACAGAGTCGGCATATTGCCCCCAACAATCTGGGTCCTCATTTTACTGACCTTGGAAGACAGTCAGTTGTGCCACACAAGTCCAGGAAAATGGAAATAGAGTGGAATGAGTGGCTTACCAAGGAATTGTGAGAAACAGAACAACCGCAGGGAGACATGCGGTAATGGTGGCAAAAGGTGAAGAATGAAAGTAATTGAATACAAGTGCATGCCCCTATTTCGGTCTACGCTGTGGTGATAAGAATGGTGAAAGTCACACTTCTCCACACTTATTGCATGCATAGAAATTCATGTTTAAGCCTAACTAAAGAAATTCAGGGAAAAGAAGAATCAGAATTCTACCAGATATGGGATAAATGGTACAGGTGGATGGAGGAAAGAAACAAGAATCAATGAAGGAATGTAACAAAACTCAAAAATAATAGTTATGAGTAAAATAAGAAAGTTAAGAATGGTGAAACCCAAATGAAATACAATTGAATGGGAAATAATATAAGGTGAGCGCTATCGATTGATAATTGCTACTAGAAAGAACAGGAAGCTCCTGTTTGTATTGCATTGTGTAAATGTGTTGTACGTCTAAGTTTTGTGTGTGTGTATTTTACATGTTTGTTAATAAAATTGAAAAAAAAATTCATGTTTAAGGTCAGCTGCTCCCTGTTGGACAAGAATAGACTGGAGAACTCTCCTGCAGACTGCTCTGATATATTAACTAGATTTTTCATGGGATAAATGCATGGGATTTTTCAGATCTGGGAATTATTTCAAGCTGTGGTGCTTGAGGGACTGGGTAGGCATAATGACTTTTAACGTATTTTTATGATGTTATTTGCTGTAGGCTAACTAGGATAGCATACAAATTAATGTAATAAACTAAAAAATAATTATCAGTTCATCAGCTAGATTATTAATGATTAGTAAATCAACCTCTGAATTTTGTTAACTTAAATAAACTTCCCATATACTGAAATAGTCTAGCTTTAGATATTAGGAAGTAAAGAGGTCTTGCTTGTGAGAATCCAGTGGTCTCTTGATGGGAGCTGCTGGCCTTAGATGAACTTGTTTAAAGTTGTCTTCTCACAATAATTGCCATCACACAGATCTCATGGAGGAGAGTACATGTAACTCAGGGTTGAAGTGCTGGGTTCTTGTTACCATCAAGGCAAAAATATCCCCCTCTTACATTGATGATGTTACCTAGCCTGGTAATTAAATGTCTGCAATAAAACAACCAAGCTGAAAAAGCACCAAGAACCTACACATAACTTAATAGTATCTTTGTAGTAACACTATCTGTGATTTTTTTAGGAAAGCCTCGCCCATTGTCTATGCCTGCTGATGGAAATTGGTCGGGAGCTGCAGAATCTTTCTCTAAGCCGCGAGCGATGGGGAGAAAAGGTAAGGAACTTGTTGACATTCAGTGGCTTTTCCCAATGAGGATGTCTATTCATGGTCCACGTTGCAATTTAATGTTACATTTCCCTCTGTGCGTTTGCCAAGCAAAGAGAAACAGGCATCATATTTATTTAATCAGATAGCCTCCCTGGGGTCAGCAAACTAGACATTGTTTTGGCAAATGTCAAAGCAATATTTGACTCTTAGTTTATGTTATGTTAATCTAACAGGAGAGGTGCTTTCGATGATACTTCATACTCCAGATATTAATGTAATAACCTGTTATTATACTGAGAGTAAAAGTGCACAACCCTGGCTGCCTGTGGCTCCCGAAAGCCCTGGGTGTATGCATCAGACATCTCTAGAAATGCTTACCAAATTTTAATTTTTAATGCGATGGATTGAGGAAATTTTGAAATGCTTGATTGGAGAGTAATCACATCAAGACCTATGTTTAATTTTAATGAGGCGTAAATGAAATCACAATACAGTTTGATGTCACCCATATTGAGGCCCTTAGCCTAGCAGGAATTGTGGACTTTTGCACAAACACTGGTTTTAATGTCTCATTTGAGATGAATACCGAGTCGGGACATTCCATTGTTGCTAAAATAATATTTAAAATGCTCACAGCTAGCAAATCTTAAGTTCTAGGCCGAAATAGGAAAACATCTGTCTCCTAGAGCCTTTTCAGGGCATTGGCGTTTGCAAGGAATGTGTGTATATATTGGTGTGTGTCAAGTCCAAAACATGCACCGTGGTTCAGAAAGTGTGACTTGCATGGTTGCAGCAAACATTAGGATGCAAGTGTATATCATTACATCATTGTATCTGTGTCAGAGTTTGAAGCAATCTCAGTTTGCTGTGTTTCAAAAGCTTGCTTAGAAGGAAAAGGCATGGAGATAGCAGAAGTGGTAAATGAGAAAGTTCCAACAGAAAGACTGAGGAAATAAACACTTTCCTTGCAATTCATGTGTTTCAATTTGTCCCTTACTAAGTTTATTTTATTTCCTAAAGGAAACACCAATGGAATTTTAAGAATGAATGTATTTATGTATAGTTTATTAATTCCTAAAGTAGAAACTTTACTCATTAACTTAAATTTGGGCTGGTGCTGTTCCCGATGATTAAGATTCAGGTTTTAGCGGATTAAGAAAAGGAATGTTAGTATAAAAAAAAAATGTGGAGGCCAGTTCAGATTATATTCCTTCTGCACAGCAGACAGAGAAAGTCATTTTTATCTTGTCTGCTGCATAATATTAAAAGCTACTTAGTCTTTGCAGGCTTTTTGAATGCGAATTCTTATAAGACTTTTCCACTTGGTTTTCCAGCTGAAAACGCCCTCTGCCGATACTTCAGCAATGAAAGAATCCCACCCATTATTGAAGAAAACTCCCCTTTGCAACATCCGTTTCCCAGACCAGTGGCGGAAAAACAGTTAGTAAAAGGCGCCGACTACATCAGGGGTAGCAGGTGTTTTGTTAACGTGGATCTCCACAACAGTTCAACCATCCCTTTCCAGGAGGATGTTGCTAAAAGGCCGCCCGTGACCACGTCCACGAAATCTTCCTCCACAGAACCCTCTTTGCTGGTTAGCTGGATCACAAGGTTGAGGTTATTGACTCATTGAGTAGTTTGAATGGAAAGTGGCTGAATGTCTCACCAAGTGCCTTCTTTTATTCTCCAGTCAGAGGGATCTCTATTTCCTAAAGAGATATTTAGTGACTAAGTCTTTTATTCCCCTCCCCCTCCTTCAGAGAATCCTTTTTCCCTTATGTTGCTATCTCACTGGTGGAACTGGGGGAGAGGGGAGTTATTGGAGAGGCAGAGGAGATCTCAAGATGTTTAAAAAACAACAACACCTGCCTATGAAGAGAACTTCCACGTAGACCTCCAGAGAATTCAGTCCAGGTTGAGAACTTCAGGAGTCACTGCTAATGTGAAATCAATGGATTCTGGGCAGAAGCAGACTCTGCTTTGGCCTAAGGTCAGATGGCCTTTCATTTGCTCAGATGCTATGCAGCTACTCATATGTGGAGGTTTTGTAGCACTGAGATAAAAACCTCTAAGCTCCAACTCTGACCAAGGAAGAGGAAAGAGAAGGTGTCATTCTGCTTCAAAACTATGCAACTTGCAAGTGCCTGTGGAAACCACAGCTCCAAGGGAAGAGAAGCTTTCTTCAGTCATTCTGCTTCACCACAAATATCACTATTTTGGGTACAATCCCAATTATTAAAACCTCAGTGCCGTTTTGAGTTATCCTTGCCTTAACTGCTGCAGTCTTGATCCCCTTGACATAGATTGTTACCACATGTCACGGATATGCCCTTTTAGTGACAATGGTAAAAACTAAAGGAATATATATTTTCTTGTGGAAAAATTAAAAAAAAGACTGAATAGCTATTAACCAAAGTGGTGTTTTAAAACCCTGCAGACTTCTGGAGAATCCTGGTGGGTCAAGGTTGAACTGGTTTGATGTTGTTTGTGTTATAAAGATTGAGTTCTGATAAATGACAATGTTGTTAAAACAGTTTGCTATGTTAAAACACTGGTAGACAAAATTGTGTCTGTCCCAATTATTTCCGTAGCATTGGGTTGGAATGGAAGCCATTTATGGAAGAAAGTAATTGCAAAACCACTAAGAATGTGTTGTTTATAGTTTCACAAAGAGCTTTCATTTTTAAAATAATTTAAAAATGACATTGTGCTGTATTTTTCTGTTAAAGTTTATTTATTTGGATTTAGAGGTCATTCAGTATTTATTTATTCCCTTAGTTACTAATGAGTACGAACCAGTGGTGGGCTTCCATTTTTTTAAACTACCAGTTCGCTCGTGTGTGCTCACACATGTGCGAGATGCTTCTGTGCATGCGCAGATGCGTCTGGGCAGGTGGGTGGAGCCTCCTACCACTGCCAATACCAGTTTGCCCAATCCGGGCCGAACCGGCAGAAACCCATCTCTGGTACGAACCTATTGGTACCTTATCTCACTTAATTAACTCATTTAGATGATTTCTGGACAGCTGTGAAAGTGCCATTGTTATTAGATTTGTCATGGTCATTTACTCCAAAAAACCTCTTTTGGGGTATACTATTTGCAATGAAAAAGAAAAATGTAGATTTTACATTGCTTTCAAATATTGGATTAACTTCCACAGAGGTTCATGACAAATTTATCAACTAAAAATGTTAATTTTGAAACTAATAAGGCTTTTTTTTAACATTTGGAAAATAGGCCTCACATTATCTATGAAGCCAAAGCAATTTAGATTCTATACAAACTGCTAACTGGAGCTGGTCAACATAATATGCCTTGTAGGTAAGAGCCAAAAATGAGAAGGCAATATTGCTTTCACACCCAACCTGATAGTGGCATCAGTTCAATAAACTCCAGTAATGCCGGAGTCATCGTGCCTTATTTTGTTTGTGTTCCCATTATATCAAAAATATTTACAAGTAGTCCTTGACTTACAACAGTTCATTTAGTGACTGTTCAAAGTCACTAAACGGCCCTGAAAAAGCAACTTATGGCTGTCCCAAATTGCTTCTTGAAGAACAAGAAGCAACTGGAGTTTCTGGTTTTTCTTTGAAGACATTTCACTTCTCATCCAAGAAGCTTCTTCAGCTCTGACTAAATGATGGGCAATGGAAAGATTCCATTCCAGCACCTTTGGGACAACCATGACCTGGATGACTGAGAATCTCCATAGACATGTCACTTATGGCCATATTTCACACTTATGACCGTTGTTGTATCCCCATGGTCATGTGATCAAAATTCAGACACTTGGCAATTGATTCATATCTATGACGGTCACAGTATCTTGGGATCATGTACCTTTTGTAAGTTTCTGGCAAGCAAAGTCAAATGGGGAAGCCAGATTCACTTAACAACTGACGACTGTTACTAACTTAACAACTGCAGTCATCCGTTTAACAAATCGTGGCAAGAAAAGTCATAAAATAGGGCAAAGCTCACTTAACAAACTTTTGATTTCACAACAGAAATTTTGGGCTCAATTGTGGTCTTAAGTCGAGAACTACCTGTATTCTACTTTTATAAAGAGAAAGACACTTCCTCCACGGACCTTTCCCCAAAAACTCAAATGGAACTGAAATTCAGAAATGTCTATCAAGGTTTGGATATGTCTACCACAAAGAATTCTCAGAAAATTTAAACAGTTCAAATACAATGATAGAGGAGGATATTTCTAAGACTAGCAAGTTATCTTGGGGGTTTCAACAAGTTGGACAAGAAACCTAACATGCTTTTGATATGTCTGTTTAATCAAGCTGATAATTTCTCTGCAAGTTGAGGCAGAAACCACTGCTGTGGCAAAAGAAGGAATCTTGTGCCTTAAAACTTTTCCCAGCTTAGCTAGCAGGTAATGGAAGGTACATACTGAAAATAATAAGAGAGAAAAAGGTGATTGTGCTACTGATTGTGAGTCAAGAAGTCCTGAGTTCAGATGTTACCTGAGATTTAATTTGTAATCTGATTGGACTCCCATTTAGCCTTTGCCTTCTATCTGCAAGAGTGGAGTAATGCTGGACATGCTTACACTGAATGAAGATTTGTCTTTTTTAATTTGTAAATGAGCCAATGAGGCGTGATGGAGTCTAATCCTGATTTTACTATTTTTAGAGGAAAGGTTCTGGAAAAAAAACATTCAAAGATTATTCTGAGGGGAAGCATGGAGAATTGTTATGGAGATGTTTGCATTGCTCAAGCAGTGTGTTTCCTTTGACGGGGTATAGAGTACAGATTCAAAGCAGTGCAAAAAAAAAAACCAAGTCTACTTTTCACCATTCCAACTTCGGGGCCATCGATTAACGTACAGGTAGTGCTTGAACTTATTTAGTGACCGTTTGAAGTTACAATGGCAGTGGAAAAAAATTGACATGACTTTTTTTCACACAAGTGTTGCAGCATTCCCATGTCATCAAAATCTGCCTTGTATTTACGAAGGTTGCAGTGTCCTGAAGTCATGTGTTTACCTTTTTTTTAACGATCTTCTGACAAATAGAGTCAGTGGAGAATCCAGATTCACTTAACAAGCATGTTCCTAACATAATGCAATGATTCATTTGACATCTATGGGAGGAAAGGCCATAAGATGGAGCAAAAGCCAACAACTGTCTTGCTTAGCAACAGAAATTTCAGGCTCAATTGTGGTCCTATGTCAAGGACTACCTGCATTTATAGTAATGGGTTATAATTTATAGACAGTGGCTAATGGAAGTAGGTATGTTGATCCAGAAGAAAAGACTAAGAGAAGAGAATATAACAACAGCCTTTGAATATCTAAAATGCTGTGATATAGAGGAGGGGGTGGATTATTTGTTTGCCCCGAAGGGCAAGACTAAAAACCATAGAATCAGCGTAGATATGGGAAATGTCCTGGTGGTAAGTACTGTCAGCCAGTATAATGGCTTGCCTCATGAAATGGTATGTTCTTTTTCACTGGAGGTCTTCAAACAGAACCTGGAGAGCCATCTTGGAATTGCTCTAGAAAAACTGACATTAAATTGGACTCGATTAGGTGTTTCAAGCTTTCAGGCCTTGGAACTTCCCAGATTTTTTAAAAAGAAATTTCTTGGAACCTGAAGATGGGCCAAAGTCCATTAATCTCTCATGAAATACCATCTACCCACAGAAGCACAGTTGGAGAAATCATCTAGAACTACATGATCTCTGAGGTAATCTTGGAACTATGTTTGTATGAATTCAGTGCCCATAATAGTTCTTTCCTCTAGGGTATATTTCAAGAATCTCTTAACAGAATTCTTTAGAAATAGATACCACCGCTTTAGAAGGCAGTAGGCATGCAAATTTCAGTTATATTTCTTCTATTTTAGAAAACACAGAAAGCAGAACAATTGTCCCGCCCAGGCCAGCTGCATTTGAATTCTTTGCATCAATGAAAAGGAGAAAAATTAAAACCCTGCTCACAATTACCCATTGCAAAGAATATGTGTACATGGAAAGTGACCAGATACAGTAGGTCTTGCAGATCTAAACTATAATATAGTCTTTTTACATTTTATGCATGCAGCAAATACACCAGAAAAATTAATGGCTTTGCTATCTGTGTAATCATGCATATCCATGGAGATTCTCAGTCATCCAGGTCATGATTGTCCAAAAGGTGCTTTTTCAAAAGGCAACTACACTTCATTTTTTTTCTTGAAGATGTTTCACTTCTGATCTAAGAAGCTTCCTCAGTTCCCTCCAGATCTTCATCCAAGAACCGAAGAATCTTCTTGGATGAGAAGTGAAATGTCTAAAAGGAAAAAAAACCAAGTCCAGTTCCCTTTTGAAAAAGCATCTTTGGATATATTCATGCATGTAGTGAAGTTCAACTGTTTTTAGCCTTAAGCGTTTATGTACTTTCTTGTACACAAGGGAGCAGTTCCTCAGTGCCGCAGTTCCACAATGGGAAATAGGGCAAAACATATGAATTGGTCAGAATCTGTCTACCCTTGGGGTGCCACTCTTGGTGGGAATCAGCCATAAAATTAGCCTTTCTGTATGTGGTTGCTGTAATTTGCAAGATATGTGCAGTTTTATAGTGCTGATTCTGTGGTTGCAGAGAAGGCCATAGCTTTACTGCAAAATAAATTTAACTTGTTGAGAAGTGGAAGCCAATTAAGATTTTAAAAATGAGATTTGCCAGCCTCCTTTATAATTAACTGCACATTCCTGCCCGGGATATGATAGCTGACCCTGACTTCACAGGTCCTTCTAGGTTCATTTAGAATTCAAAATCAGCTTGTCCTTTTTTGTATGTGTGAAAAGCAATTTTTACTTTAATTTTGCTGAAGTGAGTGATAAAGTAACAAATGGACCTTGCTATGAAGTCTGCAGCCAAAGGAAGTGACTACTTTGGGATCAGCAAAAAAGTGAGTAGATACCAACAGTTTTCAGTGGGTGTTTGCATTTTTGTGGAGTATTGAACACCACTCTTGTTATCTTAAACTTTGTCTAACTTTTCACACTTAAATCAATTCATCACAGTGTAAACAGGTTTATTCTATCCTGCAATTCCCAGGCACCCCCAAAATCTGCATCCTGGAAAGACTAGCCAAGGAGAGGAAATTCCCACACTTTCCAGAACCATAATGAAATAGGATTGAAAACTACCTTCCTCCAATTCCTTGTTCATCACGTAATTGTCATTAGTTAGGAGAACTATTGTTTCAGTTCGGCCCATTGGAGAGGTACATATTCACAACCATAAGAATTGCAATAGGTACAGAAAGAAGGTAGTCAGTGCAGAATTTAAATTTCTGGCAATCTCCACTTTTAAATATGGAAAGCATGCTTCTAACTCTCGTACCTGACTCCAATAAAATATAGACGAAGTTTCTTGAATTCCGAAAAATCCTAAATAACATTTCCATTCAAAGCATGGAGTTCTAATGACCTTGTTGATTACTTTGCTTGAAATACATTATACCAAAGAAGCAACATGTATACTGTATAAGTAAAATATACATGTGGAAATGTAGCAAATTTCCTTATTTGACTTAATTTGTACATGTAAAGGTCAGAGTGCACACATGAATACAAATTTTATGGCACCAGAGTGTCCATATCCTAAGATGTAACACTAAATAGGAGAGCCAGGCACCTAGGTGTGGTCGAAGGAGGAGGGAGGAGGGAGCGGAGTGGGGGAGGAGAGGGAAGATACCATTCCTGCGCAGGGCTCCTTGATACCAACGGTCGTGGGGAGGGGCAGGTGCGAGGACAGATCAAGAGCGCGTAGTCGGTTGGGAGACCGGGGTTTTTGGTCATTCCCGGTCGTTTGTACCAACCCCTGCATACTAGGTGGTCAGGATCTACAGACCCAAGGCCTGAGACTGCTGTTATGCAACGCGAGGTCCGTTGTCAATAAGGCCCCCCTCATCCACGATCTAATTTTGGAGGGGGAGCCGGACCTCGCAGGAATAACCGAGACCTGGTTGGGCCACGAGGGAGGTTTACCCCTCGTGGAAATGTGCCCGCCAGGTTATCGAGCATTTCACCAGCCTCGGGCCCAGGGAAGGGGCGGCGGGGTAGCAGTGATTATCCGGGAAGACCTAGAGCCGAGAGAGTTCACCGTGCCACAGACATCTGGGTGTGAGTCCCTTGTCGTGAGATGGGGCCCAGGGAGGCAGTTGGGCCTGCTGATAGTATACCTGGCTCCTCGCTATACGTCAGCGGCCCTGCCTGAACTCCTTGAGCTGATCTCATCGGTGGCGGTTGAGACCCCCAAACTCTTAGTGATGGGGGATTTTAATCTGCCGTCGATGGGAGAAGCGTCTGAGGGGGTTCGGGAGTTCATGGCTTCCATGACAGCCATGGACCTGACCCAGTTAATTCAGGGCCCTACTCACGAGGGAGGCCACACGCTGGACCTTGTCTTTGTCTCTGGCCAGTGGATGAGTGATCTGGAAATAGGGGATCCAGCCATTATTCCCCTGTCATGATCGGATCACTCACTTCTCCGGCTGGACTTCCCTGGTGCTACCCCCCGCCGCGAGGAGGCGGAACTGGAAGGTATTAGATGGTTCCGCCCCAAGCGCCTGATGGAACCAGATAGGTTCCAGACGGAGCTTGGGCCACCTCCTGTGGACCTGACCCGCCCCCGAGTGGAGGACCTGGTAGACGCATGGAATAGTGCGACTACCGGGGCCCTAGACCGGGTGGCGCCTTTGCGGCCTCTCCTGCGGCGACGAACCACCCTGGCCCCTTGGTTTACCGAGGAGCTAAGGGTGATGAAATGCCACAAGAGACGCCTAGAGAGTCGTTGGAGATCCTCCCGTTCCGAATTTGACCGAGCACAGGCACGAGCCTATTTGAGGACGTACCTCGTGGCATTAAGAGCGGCCAAACGTCAACATTGCGCCGCTCTTATTGCGTCCGCAGATAACCGCCCTGCCGCCCTGTTTCGGGTGACTCGCTCCCTCTTGTTTGAGAGACCGCGGGAAGCCCCTTTACAGGGCAGAGCAGAGGAGTTTGGGAAATATCTACAGGACAAAGTCGCTCAAATCCGGATGGGATGGGCCCTTTTCAGTGGTTCAGCAGAGACGCCCGTGGCGAGTCTTGAGGGACCGCTTTGGGAGGAGTTTGACTCGGTTGCCATCGAGGATTTGGACAGGTTGCGTGGACGTCTGCGACCCACCACATGTTTATTGGACCCGTGTCCCTCCTGGCTTGTACTGGCATCCTGGGAGGTTACGCGCGACTGGCTCCTGGGCCTAGTGAACGCCTCGTTGGGTGAGGGGTCTCTACCGGCCGCCTTGAAAGAGGCGGTGGTGAGGCCCCTGCTCAAGAAGCCTTCCCTGGACCCAACGGACCTAGTCAATTACCGTCCAGTCTCCAACCTTCCTTTTCTAGCGAAGGTTGTAGAGAGTGTGGTGGCACAGCAGTTCCCACGTCACCTGGAGGAAAATGATTATCTAGACCCGCGCCAGTCCGGCTTCCGACCCGGGCACAGCACGGAGACGGCCTTGGTCGCATTGGTTGATGATCTCTGGAGGGCCAGAGATAGGGGTTGTTCCTCTATCCTGGTCCTATTAGATCTCTCGGCCGCGTTCGATACCATCGACCAATGTATCCTGTTGCACCGACTAGAGGGGCTGGGAGTCAGGGGCACCGTTTTACGGTGGTTTAGCTCCTACCTCTCTGACTGGACGCAACGTGTGTTGGCAGGGGAGCAGAGATCGACCCGGAGGCCACTCACATGTGGAGTGCCACAGGGATCGGTGCTCTCGCCTCTCCTGTTCAACACATACATGAAACCGCTGGGCGAGATCATCCGTGGTTTTGGGGTGGGATATCATCTGTATGCTGATGATACTCAGCTATACATTTCCACCCCGAACCACCCCAATGAGGCCGTCGAAATGATGTCCCGGTGTTTGGAGGCCGTACGGGTCTGGATGGATGGCAACCGACTAAAACTCAACCCTTCCAAGACGGAGTGGCTGTGGCTTCCGGCCTCCCGGTTCAACCAGGTGCTTCCATCTCTGGCCATCGGGGGCGTGCAACTAGCCCCCATTGAACAGGTGCGCAATTTGGGCGTCCTCCTAGATGCCCGGCTGTCCATGGATGACCATGTAACAGCCGTGGCAAGGGGGGCGTTCCATCAGGTCCGCCTGATGCGCCAATTGCGCCCCTTATTGGACCGGGATGCCCTACGCACAGTCACCCATGCGCTAGTGACGTCTCGCCTGGACTACTGCAATGCTCTCTACATGGGGCTTCCCTTGAGATGCACTCGGAGACTACAGTTGGTCCAGAACGCAGCCGCGCGGGTGATTATGGGGAGGACTAGATACTCCCCTGTAACACCTCTCCTGCGCGAGCTGCACTGGCTTCCTGTGGTCTACCGAGTGCGTTTCAAGGTTTTGATTATGATCTTTAAAGCGCTTCATGGCACAGGGCCTAATTACATGCAGGATCACATCCTGCCCCACACATCCCTACGACCAATTCGCTCACACAGAGAGGGACTTCTCCGGGTGCCGTCCGCCAAACAGTGTCGGGGGGCGACACCCAGGAGCAGAGCCTTCTCTGTGATGGGCCCAGCCCTGTGGAATGACCTCCCCCGTGACATCAGGATTACTTCCGATCTCCGCTCCTTCCGTGTACAGCTGAAGACCCACCTCTTTCAATTATCTGGCCTGGCTCAACCATAATTTTTCTTACTCCTCCTGACTGTCTTTTTAAATTTTAAATTTTAATTGTACATTGGGTTTTTTACAATTGGGGTATTTTAATGGTGATTTTTAACTGTCTAAATGTTGTAATTTGTTACCTCCTCCGTGCATGTGTGTCTTTGTATATATGTATGTTTATGTGTTTGTACACATGTTTTATGTTCTATATGCTCCATTGTACGCCGCCCCGAGTCCTGCCTGGAAAGGGAGCGGCTAATAAATTCAAATTATTATTATTATTATTATTATTATTATTATAAGATTAGACTGACAGAAATGAAAATAGATATAAATATTAAAAAATGATTCTGGAAAAGTTCCACCATAGTCCCCCACAAAGCTAAAATTACAGCGATTCTTGGTCAATATAACTTGGGTGAGAGAGTATGTTTACTTTTCCTTGGCATCCTTTTCTTAATCAGCAAGATGGTTACACAAAACAGTCTTTTCCATTAAACCTGACTAAGTACCGTATTTAGTCGGAGCCTTAATGAGCTACTCTTCTTTGTAAATTCTTTCCAAAGGGAAAGTATTAAATGATAATTTAATTGCATGCTCATCTCATTATTCCTTTTCCTGAGGAGATTATTTTCATGCCAAACTTTTGGGTAAGTAATCAAAAGTAATCACTTTTGAATTTGGTTTGCTCCCTTTTTCTCTGCCAAGTAAAAGGTAGCAGAAGGAGAATGTCACTTCTCCATCTTTAAAAAAATGCCTTACTTTGGAATTAAATCAGGATTTGCCTCGCTAATTAAACGTTTGGATCCAGCTATAAATATATAAAAAGTGTTTATTTGTTTTAACCTAGTTTATCTTATTTCAAATGAGCTTGGAAATAACTGACACATTGCTATAAATAGGTCAGTTTTAAATATTAAGAAATAAGTTTTAAAATAAAGTTTAAAAACAAGCTATTCTAAATGTGCACATGTAGCCTTTGAGTGCCCAGGAACTGCAAATATGAATTAGAAAGTGTGTTATTAAAATGTTGTTAGCTAAGCAAATTCATTGGGAACTGACCTAGTGGGAAAAAAGGAATTATTAAACCTTATAAGAAAAAATGGAAGATGGATTTACTTTTAATGGCTATAGAAAAGCTCATTACAGAAGAAAAATATAAAACCTCAGAAAAATGGAAATGAATCAACATTTTGTTTTCTCTCTGAAAAAATGGTTTTAAAACATTTGTACAATATCTGGGATGGGCGGGAGGGGGGGGATAGTCTGGATTGTGTGCCAAATGAGGAAATGGGTGGTAAAAATGGAGCTTTCCTATTTCATTTTTTTCCCATTGGTTTTACAATAAAGATGTCCAGAAGAGGCAGAACATGCTCTTCTAATAGGTTTCAAAAGTGAGCTTTGGAGCTACACTTATTTTAATCTTTCGTAGAAACACCAAGTTTCATCAAATCAGAGAGTTGGAAAGGATTGTGGAGGTCTTCCAGTCCAGCATCCTGCCCAGTGTGAGAATTTACATATCCTAGACAAGTTGCTATCCAATCTTGAAGACCTTTGGTGAAGGAACAGTCACAACTTCAGAAGACAAGCTGCTCCACTATCTAATTATAGCTCTAATATTCAGAAAATTCCTCCTATTTCAGGTTTGAATCTCTCCTATAAAGCTTCCATCAGCCGGTTCAAGTCTTACCCTCGAGTCCTATGTGGAATAAAACCATGCCCTCTGCTCTGTGACATCCCTTCATATCAGAGGTGAAATTAGTACCGGTTCTGTGGGCGTGGCTTGGTGGGTGTGGCAGGTGAAGGATACTGCAAAATCTCCATTCCCTCCCCACTCCTGGGGGCAGCCAGAGATGGTATATGCCGGTTCTCTGAACTACTCAAAATTTCCGCTACCGGTTCTCCAGAACCTGCTGAATTTCACCCCTGCTTCATATATTGGAAGATTGGTATCATGGCTCCCTTTAGCCTTCTCTCCTTAGCCTAAACATATCAAGTTCCATTAATCACCCTTCATACAATTTAGCTTCCAAGCCCTTCGCTTTGTCCATTTTCTCTGCATTCTTTCCAGTTCCTCAGCATCTTTCTTCTATTGTGGCAACATAAAAGGAAACAATATTCCAGATGTGGTTTGACCAATGCAGCATAGAAAAGTGCTATCATTTCTGTCGTTCTTTTCATACTATTCCTTGCTGCAGTCCAAAATTACATTGGCTCTTTTTGCAGCTGTATCAAACTGCTGGATTCTACTTAAAGCTACAGTTTGCAAGGGCACCTTGATTCGTTTGGCAAGTATTACTGTTGAGTCATGTACCACATGCCATGTACGTTGGCATCTGGTTTTTCCTGCCAAATTGCAGAATCGTAAGAAATTCTGCATGCTGAATTTTGTGCTTTCTGAACTTAACAATATACATGCCTTACTTTGTATCTTCTTCAATGTTATGAGCACCCTTTCTATTCCTTCATCTAAGTTATCCCTGCGGCCAATCCGCTCTCACAGGGAGGGGCTTCTCCAGGTGCCGTCCACTAGGCAATGCCAGCAGGCGACGCCAAGGAGTAGGGCCTTCTCTGTGATGGGCCCAACCCTCTGGAATGATCTCCCCCCCGATATCAGAACCACCACAGACTTCCGCTCCTTCCGACAAAAATTGAAGACTCACCTGTTTCGATTAGCTGGCCTGGCATAATTATAATTGTGACAACTGTTACCTCCTGGAAACATATTCTCACCTGGTTATTTATAGGGTACGGTTTTAAATTTAACTGATTTTAGGGTTTTTAGAACCAGATTTATATTCTTCCGTACAGTTCTTTTTAAATTTTTAACCTCCTCCTTATGTGTATTTATATCTGTATTTATATTTGTATTTGATACTTATTGTTTGTTGTGTGGACTGTACACCGCCCCGAGTCCTTTTCGGGAGAGGGGGCGGTCTAGAAATTCGAAGAAAATAAAAATAAAATAAATAAAATAAAATTTATCAAGGTGCTTTAGAGTTCTAGGACTAGAACAGAATCTTAAGGTACTCCACTGTATATTTCCCACTATGTGATCATAGACCTGTGATGGTGAACCTATGGCACGCATGCCCAAAGTGGCATGTGAAGCCATATCACCTGGCACACGCGGCCTTGCCTCTTTGTCTTCTTGGTTTCTGGCTTGCATGCGTGCACAATGATCAGCTGTCCTTCGCATGTGCAGCAGTGCTGAAAACCAGCTGATTCCAGGCATAGGTTTGTGATGGCAAACTATGGCAAAGTGGCATGTGAAGCCATATCACCTGGCACACGTGGCCTTGCCTGTTTGTCTTCTAGGTTTCTGGTGCACATGTGCGCACAATGATCAGCTGTCCTTCGCACGTGCGGCAGTGCCGAAAACCAGCTGATTCCGGGCACTCAGTGCCAAAAAGGTTCACCATCACTTTCATAGATCTATTGAGAACCATGTGTTGGTTATGATCGTTTAGCCAACCACAAATCCATTGTCACTCTGGTAGTAGTGACAACCATCCTAAATCAATCTAGTTTATTAAGATGGAGACTATAGTCTATTTTATCAAATTCCCTACAGAGGTCTAAGTACAGCACACTTACAAAATTCCCTTGGTCCACTTATCTAGTCGCAATGTGAAAGAATGATACATTGTCTGGTGCAAGCTGTTTTTAATAAACCCATCCTAACTCAAATAATGGCTTTATTCATTTCTAAATAATTGCAAGCCCACCGCTTGATTCTTTTTAGAATTTTCCAAGATATTAGTATCCTGCTAAATGGTCTATAGTTTCCTTTTTCCCATTTGGAACAATATTGTCTCTTCTCCAATCTTCGGTGCTCTGGGTTTGCTCCCTTCTCCTCGGGACTCTAAGACAACATCTAGCAGGTTCTGTTACCACCATGGGCTCCATCCAGTACAGGAGATTTGAATTCCTTCAAAGCAGCTAGGTGTTCTCTTGCCTTACCTATTTTGACCTGCAGAGCGGGCATCCGTTTCCTCGATTTTGTCGTCTTCTGCAGAAACCTTAAAGAACCCTCTTTTTTTGGCATTCACCACAAACCTCAGCTCATGCTGACCTTAGCTTTTCTAACTGGACTTGTTAGAGATTTGGGCTAGTTCCTGATTCTCTCTCTCTCTCTCTCTCTCTCTCTCTCTCTCTCTCTCTCTCTCTCTCTCTCTCTCTCTCTCTCTCTCTCTCTCTCTCTCTCTCCCTCCCTCCCTCCCTCCCTCCCTCCCTCCCTCCCTCCCTCCCTCCCTCCCTCCTTTCTTTCTTTCTTGCCTAGTGCCTTAACGACTACACCAAACTGGCTCTCATTTCTTGATTTCTCATTTCATGAACTCGTCCTTCTTGTTTCTTAGTTTATTAGAGAGATTTTCATGCAACCATGTTGGCCTTGTTAGTGGCCTCCCCATCTTTATTATTATTGGTGATTAAGTTTTAAAACTATTTTTCGGAATTACTCAGCTCTTCTGATCTTTTTCCCCCTGTAGCATTTTTTGTTCGTGGAAATTTTCCAAAATATGAAAGATTTAGTTTGTTTAGTTTGTTGAAGGCCTCTTGAAATCTAGAATACTTAACTAGCTATCTGCAGTTTTCCATGCCTACATTCTAATATAGTGATTTTTTTTTTATCATTTGGTTACCTTCATCCAAGGTTCCTACTGGCTTCACTTCAATGATCACTTCTTCACTCTTGGTAATATTAAATTCAATTTAGCTGACCCTCTTGTTCCCTCCTTCACCTTCTGGACAATAAAATTATCAACAAAGCATTCCAGTTTTCAAAATAAAATTCTGTATATAAACTCCTTCCTAATGTGGGAGGCTGGAATTATGTTTTGAAATCCTTAGCAACATCACAGAGGCTTATGGAGTTCATATGTAAAGTTTAATACTTGGGAGTGGTGGACAGCTACTTCCAGGCATAATTGTCTATAGTGAAGAAGTCTTTTCAGTGACATCACCAGCTTAGAAAGGAAGGAATTACTCACAGCTTTTTCAATGATGTTATCTGAATGGATCCATTTAGTTCCATCTTTGTACCTTTCTCAAAAACCAAAAATGAAATACAAAGACTTCTCCAAAGATTAAAACAAAGTTTATAATTTACAAGCCTGTGAGATTAAACAATAAAGTTGAGATTCGTTTTTGCTTTGCCACTGAATTGTTTTTCAAAATTTCTTGCAGTTAAATATCAGCATGAAGCAAAGCCTTGAAAACAAATTTAGGAAAAAGTTCCCCTCCAGATGATACATTCCAGTTCCCATCTGAATGTCTGCACATTACCCAGCTTTGCTCTAAAATTAAACATACATCAGCCACAATACATCACACTGGATATACCACAGTGTAGGAAGAGGGGTCAAAAGTCAGAAAAGCAGTTTCTTTTCCAGCTCTGAATATGCATAGTGTCCTGATGAGCAATGGTATGAAATGAAGTTTTGTCAAGTTATGTTCCTAATTCAGTGCCTTCCTCCCCCCCCCCCCCCAATTCATACTGAAACCATGCCAGAGATAACATTTTGGAAGAAAGAAACAAGTGGTAGAAAATCTACCATGGCTAAATATAAATGAAATATTTTAGCCTTCCTCAAAGTAGCCTTTAACACAACATGGTGTTCTGCTTCCTTATTCAGCTCAAGCAGAAGTTAAAATAGATGCATGGAAATAGTCCAGAAATATCCGATTGACGCATTTAACAAATATAATGAAACAATCAATCAGTCAACAAATTAATCACAAGTTCTCCACGTTTGCTCCATTTTTGTTTGCTTGTATAGTCTAGCTTTTCCCCCCAATCAAACGATAGCCATAATACAGACAGGTGAAGCTAAGTCTTAATATCAAACGTAATGCAATTTAGGAGACACCGAAGTTACTGTGTTAGCTTTAAAAATAGAACAGTGTTGTCTGCAGAATGAAACTGAGAATTCAGCCCTTGACTTTGAAAGGAAAGTAACAACTGCCCATTCTGTCACTTTTAGATAGGAAGAGAAAGACACATTTGTCATGTGCCTATTTTAGAAGGAAATAGGATTACTGTACTAGGGACTTTTAGTGGCACGAATTATCTTTGTATAATGATTTGCTTTTGTATGGCTATTTTGAAAAAAACAAGATAGATTTCTTTGGGCCTTGCTCACTTCACGTTGTGGCTTCACTCACCATCATCCTATGTTCTTCATCTGCTTTCCCCTGAAGGTTGGGTGGAGAAAAGCTTTTTCACCCTAAGTAGAATTAGATTAATATACACTTTTCTTCAGTGTACCTCATCCTAAGATTTACTCTTTAATTTCTTGTTGCTTCTTAGCCATATTTTTACCCTAACCCCCCACTCCCTATTTTTTGAAAGATTGGGAGGCACTCCAACTGTGTTCCTTGTCTCTGGCATATGGATACTATCAAGGAAAAGGAGTCCAAGTAACATGCTACAACTGGAAGGAAATAGAATAGAATAGAATAATTCTTAAATAAGTCATAGTTGGCTATGGGTTCTCATATACATTCAGTCAAAATCAAACAACATTATGGCTTAGCCTGATATGTGAGTCTAAGTTTTAACTGGTTTAACAGGATAAATAGAACATAATAGAATAACAGACTTGGGAAATGCAATATAGAGCTATGGTTAGCTGCCCATTGTTTCCTCATTTCCAGAGCAGCTATGGATATTCAACTCAGGTAATTTGCTTAATATGGAAGGAATAAGAATTCCACATATTGATATGGAAGGAGTAAGAATTCCATAGCTAAAGGTAAAATGACATACTGCTATTTCTACAAATTTCAGCAAGAGAAATGAGAAAAAAAATGCATGTTTGTATCTTTATATGGCAACCAAAGTTATTACAGATGCAAGAGAAAGAAAAGCCCCCCCTCACACCGTGAGACATGTTCAGCATTACAATAGTCACTGTATAAAATGTCACGATCTGTTCAAATTTTGGCCTAGGCAAACATCATTTTCCAAAGTGGTTAGCAGAATATTTTGATACAAGGCCATATTCATAGGAAATAACACAAAATGTGGCTATTATACTGTGCTGTAGATTACCTGACAGTTCAAAAAGATTTGTGGAGTGAAGTAACAAGGTCACTGATCATCCATGTGAGAGGTCTCTTCAAGGTTGAGGGCTATGCTACACATGCCAGGATTTGTTTAACTTGGCAAGAGATTATAATGATTTATTAAAGGCTGTTTTTCTTTCATCACTGTTGTATTGAACTGCTGGAGTTTTGAGGAGTGATAAAGTATTTCTGGCTACAAACATTAAGTTGACTTGCAGCAAAATTAGTTCTTCTGGTAGAACAGCAGCGCAAAGAGAATTTAAACATCAGTGAACTATATACCTACATAAATTGTAGCTCCTATTTTGGACAAAATCATTGTAAATTCATAACTTAATAATATTAAGAAAAATATATAAGGGAATGATTTTCCCATTCATCACAAGTAGAAACAATTTTAGTAGCTTATCACTTGCTTCTAAAGTTCAATAAATGATCTCTGCTTCCCATATCTCATGTCTTATCCATAAACAAATCCTTAAAACCACATCAATTCTGTCCTGATCAGCAAAGTTTCATTAAGGGTTACCTGGGATGACAATATATCTATTTAACCTTGATTAAATAAGCCAACTTTGTATTCCTTCCCTTTACTTACAATCTTAATATTTAGTTCCTTCAAATAATGTGTTAGAGCTTGATTGCTTTTCATTTCTTCTTTGTACCTTCTCAGAAAATTCTTCAAAGATTTAACAAGCCTCTTTTGTAAATCCAATATAGAAAATTATCAAAATCACTTTTTTGGTAGCACTGTCTTGTGATCTCCTCAAAAGGAGCAACTATCTGGAGCACTTGTGGGTGAGCTCTAGTCCTTTCCTTGTCCGGACAGAGGAATTATGCTGTTCATCCTACTGTGGTTGGTGACTTTTCTTTTAGCAGCACTGTCTTCAATTCGCTGTTTCTTCTCTGAAATCACCAACACATGCTTGTATTTTGTTCTCTGTAAATCAGACATTGTTTCATCTAAGCCTTAGCTCTGACATTATTTTCCGAACTGTGGGATCAGGTGTATAGTTTTAACTTGACCTAAGGCAATACTTGGGGAACAACATTTTGCTAACCATTTACAAGAAAATATTATCTCTCCCTGCGAAATAAAACAGTTGAAGCATGTGCAATTTATGTACATGTGACAAACAAAGTAAGAACAATGGGTATAGATGGAAAGACATGAATATCTAAAAATATGAAAGCAAAACAAAACAAGCCTTAGAATGATGGCACTGTGGATTTAATGTTGTACGATGTGATGTTGTTCTTTGTTATTATTTCTTTTATTTGTATTGTTGGCTTGTTGATTATTGTGAGCTGCTTAGAGTTAGCCATATTCAGATAAGCATAAAAAGTATACTAATACATCCATCCATACAGCACATACAGATTATTCTAATGTAACGTCTATATAATATCCAGGCAAGGGAATTATCTACAACAGGGGTCTCCAAGTCACAGTCCACGGAATATCAGAAACCGGGACCCACAAACAAGCGGAGCCTCTATTGCGGAATGCAGGTAGCATACAAAACCACGTCCCTTCCAGTCTGCGAAAAAAATCTCTCTACACGGAACTGGTCCCTAGTGCCCAAAAGGTTGGGGGCCGCTGATCTACAACATATATTCTTATTCCAGTAGAGATTTACTTTCAGGCAAGTGTGTATGTGATGGCAGCTTTAATAGCATGGCAATGACATAAATTCAAACCATAAATACAAAGCTTGTAATCCCAAATGCAATGTCTCTTAAGCTCCAGTGATGACAGTGGGACCTTAGCAATGGTGTAGTTTATTAGCAGTAACGAAACAGACTGTCTAGGCTGCCCTGGTAGGGAATTGAACAAGATTCATAGAAGGTTGGTCTGATAAATCTGCAGATCTCATGCTTTTATCAGAATCAGCTACTGGCTGCCCATTCAACAAGCTCTTTCTCTGTTTCCCAAATAGAGACGGTGCTGATATTTACTTGGACCAATAACTGTGGACCGCATTCAGGGCAGCACAAAGCCTTATTTGTGTGTGTGTGTTTTTCTGTAAAGTTCAAGTGAGGGGAAAAAACAGATACATACTGTAGTTTGAATAAAACGGGACTCCATTTTTTGGCTCCTCTTTACTTTTCCTGCCTATGGCTTTTAGTACTTTGGGCTTTTCCTTTGTGCCAAAGGAACAAACTAGATGAATAAGGAATGCAAATTAAAGGTGCAAAGAACACCTGGGAGCAGCTCTGCAGCCCTCTGTTTACCCTTACACAGAAGCCCAATTGAACAATGAATGATTTACTTATGAGTAGAAATACACAGAATTGTTCTGTGAAGGCTTTCTGCTAGGTGCACCTGAACTCTTTAAGACATGTTCTGATATAAACGCCTTGCACAGGATTGAGTGGGCATGTTAATTTAATGTATTCTTACCATGAGTCATCATGAGTATTCTTACCCTAAGGCATCTTCACATGATCAAAGATGAGCGCGGTGGCTCATGAGGTTAGAACGCTGGGTTGATGATTGACAGGCTCGCATTTGAGACCTGCTACTGCCATAGGGCGGAGTGAGCTCCCGTCACAGAGTCTAGTTCCTGCCCACCCAGCAGTTCAAAAGTGGGTGACCAGATGCAGATAAATTGGTACCATTTCAGTGGGCAACTAATAGGAACACAGAGGAGCCCCCAACTGGCAATCCCCGGGCAACAGTAATGAATCATTTCAACACAAAAATCGTAGTATGTGATTAGAGGCACTTCTTTATGCATGAAAAAGCACATTGCATGTTGTGTGACTTCTGGGTCTCTTTAGTTGTTTTATAGTAGGGGAAAAAAAGATGCAGGAAGCTGCTATACAGGTAGTCCTTGACTTACAACAGTTCATTTAATGACTGTTCAAAGTTACAAGGCACTGAAAAAAGTGACTTATGACCGTTGCAGTATATCCGTAGTCATGTGATCAAATTTTCTCCTGGTTGGGTTAACGCTATGTGCCTTTTAAGTTTTCTACAATTAGTTCTCAATCTACAATAGTTTATTTAGTGACCATTAAAAGTTACAATGGCACTGAAAAAAAGGTGACCTTTTTTCACTCTTATGGACTCATCCTGATGGACTCATGATCAGGGGCGGTATATAAATTTAATAAAACTTAAAACTCAAACTCAAACTCAAAATTCAGACGCTTGGCTACTGATTCATATTTATGACAGTTGCAGTGTCCCAGGGCTCATGTATGCAATGTAAATGCTGGATTCAATTTTGGTCAAAAGTTGAGGACTACCTGTAATTACGATGAAAATTGTTTTTAATTTATTTTATGATTGTTCACCACCCCTAGTTGTTGAGCTGGACGGCTATACAATACAAATTGAATGAATAAATAACACCCTGTGATAGTGAACTTATGGCACACAGAGCCATCACTCCGGGCATGGTAGCTGTCACCTATTGCTCTTATGGGTTCCTGATAGCTGGTCTTTGCGGGAGCGTGGGAAACTGGAAGAGCAGCTCCCTGGCATGCATGTGCATGTCAGGAAGATAAGCTTCCGGTTTCTGGCATGCGTGTGCGTGCTGGGCAACTGGTCTTTGTGTGTGCATCAGTGGTGGGTTGCAGGCGGTATACCCCGGTACGGGCGTAACGGAGCCTGCCCGGAGCACCGAGTACCGTTCCAGTACAGTGCTCCAGAGGGCCCACTAGCCCACCTGAGCTGCTTACCTGTCCTATAAAGCCTTCGGTGCTTCCGCTCACACACATGGCACGTACGCTGCCTGCACAACACTCTGCCGAGCAGCTGGAGCATCGCTGAGGCTTGCGGAGGCGTCGCAGGCAGGTACGACGCAGGCACGCACCGTGCATGTGCGCCATGTGCCATGTGCGCCCATGTGGGTGATGCCAGGCCCGTTCCAACTGTACCAGTTGGAACGGGATCCAGAACCCATCACTGGTGTGCATGCACACCAGAAACTGGAACTGGCGCATATGTGCTCGCCTGAAACCAGAAGCTCAGCTCTGCTCTTCTGGTTTCCGGTGCTCCTGTGCGTGTGCGCCCCAGAGCTGCTCTTCCAGTTTCTGGTGCTCGCCAGCGCGCGCACGTGTGCTCCCATTTTGGCACTTGGTGCTGAAAAGATTCGCCAGTACCGCCCTAAGAGAAACTGTTCCAGAGGTTTTCTAAGCTCAGCTTTGCCCATCTAGGTATGCTAAATTGTAATCCTCATAAGACCTAGCTGGCATTGATGTAATGATGGGAAGAATTGCAATCTAAAACCTTTTGAGGGAATCAGGGTGGGGTAGGCAGTTCCAATATATGAAGAATCATCTGTGTTTCTAAGGGTTCCGTCATTATCTTGCTCGATTTAACCAGAAGGCCATGCCATAAGCAGTCGGTGTATCAAGAACATACAGGAAATCTTTGACTTATGACCACAATTGAACCCAACTTTCCATTGCTAAATGAAACGGTTGTTAAGTGAATTTTGCCTCATTCTACGATCTTTCTTGCCACAGTTGTTAAGTGATTCTGGCTTCCCCATTGACTTTACGTGCGGGAAGGCCTTAATAGTTGATCATATGACTTTGGGACCCAGCAATGGTCATAAATACAGGCCAGTTGCCAAATGCCTAAATTTTGATCACATGGGGATGTTGCAATGGTTATAAGTGTGAAAAATGGCCATACGTATGTTTTTTTCAGTGCTATTGTAGCTTTGAACAGTCACTAAATGAACTGTTGTAAGTTGAGGACTACCTGTACTTAACTGACTATGAAGATTGTAGCTACAGCCAGAAAAAAACAAAAAGGAGACTTGACTCTAAAGCAAGAGGCTGGACATGATGAATATACAGAAGGGGCTCTTGAGGCAAGCAACGAGAACAGGAAATCTAATCTTCCATTTTTTTCTATATATAGTAAATGCCTCAAAGATAAGCACATAATAGCTTGTATAAATATATCTAAAATGTGTTTGCTAGGCACATATTTTCAATATGTTGTCATGATAAGAACCATATGTAGAACTTGAAGAGTGAAGCAAAGCTACATTAAGTGTTTGCCCCTAAGTAAAAGTTATGTGCAGTTTATGTGTGCGTAAATATTTAACTGGAAGAATGGCCACATGAGAACTACTTCAGAACAACTTTGGAGACAGGAAGCCACAAATTAAAGCTCTGAAATTTAGCATGCTTGCATGTCTACATAAATAAAACCAACTGGAAAGTCTGAAAGAAAGTAAAATACAAATGGGGGAAGGGCAGATCAGAGAGAAAATGATGTTAAAATCTTCTTGGCTCAGATAAGAGGACTTAGAACTGATTAAAACCTGAAATCACAGCCTGGGAATAAACAACCTTCTCAGCTTTAGTCTACATTCTGGAAAGTGTTAGGCCTGCTCTCAAAAATATTTATTTTCCATGTGAGCAGCCTCTGTCATTCTTGGCAATAGGGACAAATGTAATCTGTTGATTGTGTAAACCTGGATAAATGCCATAGCTCCTTCCAAGCTTTCAGGTGGTGGCCTGTAGGAGCTCTTCTGAGAGACCATCATCAATTATATTTGTGCGGAATGCTTTGAAAAGTAGTCCAGTTTATTGGGGTGTATAAAAAAAGATGGCATCTACCGGTGGTTAAATAAAGAATTCTTCCTTTTTTGATATAGCCCATTTGGAGTTTTAAGTGCTGAATTCTGCAGTGGGAATAGGGGAGGTAGTCATAGCTTCAACTCTAACCAACAAGATAATAGAGGTGTCTAGGAGAACCCACCACGGCCAACTCACCATGACTTGCTGGGGCTAACTCGCTGCAGGACAACTCAATGTTGTATTAATCGTTTCATTCAGATACTTTTGTTATTGGTGATCACGTTTTCATTGAAATTATTGTAATTCTTGTATTTCTTGAATTGATTTATATTTTATTATTATTGGCCACAGTGCCTTTGAAATTAATTTAACTTTTGTATTTGTTGAATTGTCCTGCGATGAGTTTTCTCCCAGTGAGTTTTTCAATGGCAGTTTGGACGTGGAAAGTTGTCCCATTCCGCAATAGAGAGCAAACCCAAATTGCTTGTCTGAAGCTTATATAGAACCTTCCAAAATTGTATCATCAAATTTAGCTGCCATCAGTCCAACCATACTGCCATGTTTCCATGCATCAGTAAAAATGAACCAGGCTTTATAGCCAGTTAGGTTTCACTGAATTGCACTTAATTCCCGGTAATCTTATGGGTAAATCCTTACCAATTTGACCTCTTTCAAGAACATTTCAACAATCTCTTGACCCTGTCCATTCCCTTGATCTGTTGCTTTCTCTTTCTTCTATGCACCTCAATCTTGCCAGATTTTTAAATTAATCCCAAAATATTCTGAAAATTGTTGGAGGATGTATAACAAAATCACCTTGACCCATATAAAGGTTTTCAAACCACACTTAGTTCTTTTGGTGACTTCATTGCCTTACAGACCCACAGCTATCATCATCATCATCATCATCATCATCATCATCATCATCATCATCATCATCATCATCATCATCTTTCATAACATAGGGTTTTCCACATCCAAGAAAACTCCCAAGTTTTTGTTCCTTCCTGACTTTAATCATTGAATTATAGGCAGAAGGTAATGGCTAGAAATGTAATTCCTGTCTGCTTTGCTTCAAGTAACTATGTAGGAACAATTCTGTGGCAAATAGCATCTCAGATTGTTCTTTACATGGTTGTTCTTATTTCATGGGTGAGAGGATCATTCAAAAAAATTGCTTTCTGCATTTGCATCTCCTGTGGTTATGTAGGAAATACATATACGTAGATGAGCTATCTATCGGTAGGACTGGGCACGAGAAGACTGCGAGGTCTCCAAAAGCAACTTTAAAGGCATTTTAAATTGGAATTAGAATTAGAATGAATGAATAAATGAATAATTCAGTCCACGCCCTTGGCTGTTCTGCTACCAAATAACAAAACAGAATAATAGAATAACAAAGTAGGAAAGGCCTTGGAGGTCTTTTAGTCCAAACGCTGCTCAAGCAACCCTATACCATTTTAGACACATGGATATCCAATCTCTTCTTTAAAATCTCCAGTGTTGGAGCAGCTACAACTTCTGGAGGGAAGCTGTTCCACTGATTAATTGTTCTAAGTGCAAGGAAATTTCTCCTTAGTTCTAGTTTGGTTGTCACCTTGATCAGTGTCCATCCATTGCTTCTTGTCCTGTCTTCCTGCAACCATTCTTCATATGTTTTAGCTTCCAGTCCCTTAATCATCTTTATGGCTCTTCTTTGCACTCTTTCTAGAAGAGTCTTAATTTTTTCAAAGAAAAGATAAACTTTACCTAGAAGAGGAGGCAGTGGCCAGATCTTGACCATCGAGAAATTTCCTTTTGTTAAAAGTCACTTTATACCATAGGGGCAGTGGTGGGTTCCTCCCAGCCGTACCGGTAGAAGCCGGGAGCAGCTGACAGTGTATCGGTACGGTGGCTCATTTGGCCCACCTTCTTGCCTGTGTTCTACACCTGTTTTTAAAGAAAACAGCCAATTGCGCATGCACACACAGCGTGCGGCACCTGCGCGAGTCCCAACAAGTAGCTGGGTGTCGCAGGGGCGGTGGATTGCGCACGTGTGCATAGCCCGTGTGCATGAACAGGATGTGTGGCCCCGTGAGCAACGTACCAGTAACGACAGTAAGAGCAATCCACCACTGCATAGGAGTAAGAACGATGCTTATGAACAAGGAGGGTCTCACATTCAGGCAGTTCTGTTGCTATGATGGCTTTGGAGAAGGGAGAGACACAGCCTGTATGCGTGAGAAAGAATTTGGAGCTGGAATGGGCAGGACAAGAGAGAGAATGGAGGGCTCCTTGGTGGAATTAGTGTAAACTTGTTGGGGAGGGTGGATGCCGTCTTGGCAGTGAGCCTCCCTTGTTATCTCGGGATCATCTGCCTGCGGTACAGAAGGAATGCCTGTTTGCCTCTACTTAAGCTCTGCCTGAGAGGCTGTAAATAAAGTCAGTTTCCAGATTTCCAGTACTCTTCCTCATAAAGGAAACTAAATCTCTGTAGTGGTAACTCTGGAACGCCTGATGATGGGGAAATGGGGGTGTGTATGACTTGCTGAATGTGCAACTCTAGGGATTGAAAGGGAAGTAGCTAATGCCAAAGAGCTTCTGCTTTGACTAAGAGGAGAGGTGCGGGGGGGCGGGGGAGAGACAGAAGGGCATCTTGGATTTTTCCAGCTGAGTCCTGGCACTGCCACAAGGCAGAAGGAAGCAACTACCTCAGACAGCTGGGGTTGGGTTGGTGGTGAGGTGCAAGCAGATAAAGCTGGGTCAACCACATTAGATGTCCTGCACAATTATCTGGGTTGTGATTTATTTTATTTCAGAATCAACAGGATATGCCATGTTATCAAACGCCAGCATATTGGCCATCAAATGTTGGCCTTGGAATCTCGGAAGGGAAGGGGATCAGGTGCCTTGGACACAATAAATACATAAATAAATAAAGTGTGTGTGTCTGTGTGTGTGTGAGCGTGTGTGTTCTATAGACAACTCCTTCAGAAACACTAGGAACAAAACATAAATGGCTTTAAAGAGTTTCACCCCCGTGTTGAATTGCTTCCAAAATTCATGAGCCAAAGGAACTCTTTCTACAAGGACTTTTAGCAACCTTGGCTGCAGGTTTAGACAATACCACAGAGACCACATTGAAATAATCCATAAGTGATGGAAACTAAGACCGGAGTTGCCATGGCCAGATCTGTGGTTCTCAGAAATTACATGTAATAATTTGAAAGCCAAGGAAAAGTGCAGATACTCTGTGCTTGAAATGTAAGCTAGGATGACCTTTTCTGTGCTGGATGGGGCTGAAAGATGGCTTGTCCATTAGGTAAAAGCACCCCAATTTGCTAACCTGTAATTTTCAAGGATATGGATATGGTGGCTCAGGGGCTAAGACGCTGAGCTTGTCAGTCAGAAGATCGGCAATTCAGCGGTTTGAATCCTTAGCGCCGAGTAAAGGAGTGAGCTCCCATTACTTGTCCCAGCTTCTGCCAACCTAGCAGTTCAAAAGCACGTAAAAATGCAAGTAGAAAAATAGGAACCATCTTTGGTGGGAAGGTAATAGTGCTCCGTAGGCCTTTGATGTTTAGTCATGCTGGCCACAGGACTACAGAGACATCTTTGGACAGTGCTGGCTCTTTGGCTTTGAAATGGAGATGAGCACCACCCCCTAGAGTCAGGAACGAGTAGCACATATGTGCGAGGGGAACCTTTATCTTTACCTTAATTTTAATGTATATGCAGTCCTATTCAATACAAGTTGAGTCTCTATTCCCAGAGGAAAAGAAGACTACTAATATCACAATAATGTGTAAATGCAAAACGTATTCAGTGAGCAATTTACCAGGAATGGTTCTCTCTTGTCTGGATCCATTTCGAATTTGCCCATTTTGAGTTCTTTATTACGTCCTGGTTGAAATTCTTACCCAGAAGTCACTGGAAAGGAGCGAGAGAGTCAAAAGTCTTCATTTGAAAAAGTTGAAAGAAAATCAAATGCAATTCTTAATTCTATGCTTTTCTTATTGGTTATAGAGAAAGTCATGTGAGGAATGCTGTTCTTTCTTTCCGCTAAATGCAAATAATTAATCTAGAGCAGGAATAATACTCCTTGCTTCTGTATTGGTGCCTAAATCTTCACCTGACACTGTTGACAAGAGTCATCATTCTAAGTAAACACACAATGCAGACTTTCAGTTACTGTCCCCACACTGCAAGCAATCTTTTTTCATATAGAGATTTCCCAAGTACTGCCTTATGACTTTTGTAAGCCACTCTGAACATTTGCACAAATACAAAGTTGAGTTATAAATTTAATAACCAGGCAATTATTATTTCTTTCCCTTACATCAGCATGTTTGTTCATAAAATCCTTTCGGCTGCACCATTAGAATCTATTTTGGGAAGCATTATCATAAGTCATAGAGCAAGGGATGTCCTGAGGACTAGTTATTTATTTTCTGGGTGTTGTGTCTTGTGGTAGACCTTTTAAATGGTACACTTAATCAGCCAGTTCTTGAATAGACCCTGCAGTGCTTACTGAAGACGTTTGCCTCACAGATATGGAGTTGATAGCATGGTTACTTCACCTAGCTAATAATGGCTGTTAACACAAGCTGGTTCACAACCCTCAGGATTCAGCCCAAGGTGTCAAACTATTTTTACGTGCTCAACTTCAAAGGCTTGCTTGCTCTGAAAGCCAGAAAAATTCAACTGCTAGGTATTGGGCTGTTATGCAAGGAAAAGGAAATAGAAGAACAACAACCTAAATAGCTGGCCTATTAAATGACCTATCAAGTACCTCCTAATTCACACTTTCTATGATTTAGTAATACTGATGGCAAGTGTGATCAAAGGTATGCTCAAATTATAGCACAACATGAAGGAAGGAAGAAAATACTGCAGCGTTTTAGCTTTGCCCGTTCACTGTAACAGTATTTTGCTTTCGTGGAATCTTGGAATTTTGGAATCTCCAAATAATTTTAAAAGCTAACACCTTACCAAAATTTGTCTCTACCCTTACAAATTGTTGTGTTGTAGTTATATCCTACCATTATTTTGTGCAACTCAAGGCAGTTTACATACAACATTCTATCCTTCACCTATTTTCTCCAAGCCTTGTGAGGTAGGCTGAAAGAGAGTAACAGAATAACAGAATTGGAAGAGACCTTGGTGGTCCTCTAGTCCAACCATCTGCTCAAGCAGAAGATCCTAAACCATTTCAGACAAATGGTTGTCCAATCTCTTCTTAAGGATCTCCAGTGATGAAGGATGCATAGCTTCTGAAGGCACTCCCTTCCACTGGTTCATTGTTCTCACTGTTAGGAAATTTCTCCTTAGTTTTAGATTGCTTCTCTCCTTGATCAGTTTCCATCCATTGCTTCTAGTCCTGCCTTCAGGTGCTTTGGAGAATATATCTTGACCCCCTCTTTTTTGTGGCAGCTCTTTAAATATTGAAACATGTCTCTCTGTCTCTCTTTGTGTCGGTGTCTGTGTAGCATGTCAGCAGAGTTAAGTTAGGGATTTTCCAATTTTTTGACACTGAGTCCAAAAAAGGTCAACACCCCTGCATTAGGTTCAGGAAGACAGCTTGAAACCTATGTACATTGTGAATTTGTCCTATGTGTCTGTATCTCAATTTTATATTTTAAGAAAATGAAAATCATTTGAATTAATCCCTTCCCAAAAAATATGTCCATGGAGGTAATGAATTTTTGGAAGATGGAATAAAGGATTATTTAGCTGTCTCTGAAAAGAAACATAGCTGCCTTTAGTTGGGAAGCAATTGTCAATATGAATTAACTGCAATGATGCAAGGACAGAATTTTAAATATATCTTTGAATACTCTGATAAAGGTGGCTTCTGTATAGTTTTCTCTTTAATATCCTCTATGGGAATATCATATGAATTAAATTGGCCACATAGAGTTTGTAAGTCAACTGCACAAAAGCTAAAGTTTCCTTCAAGCTGTCTTCAGCTCTTGATAATTTTATAGACGATTGATTGATCGTGTGCCATTAAATCAAGGTTGACTCTTGGTAACTGTATAGATTTCCCCACCATAATGAATTGCTCCTAATTTAGGCCTTCAGGTCTGCCAAAGATATATACATATTACCACTGTAACTAAACCCATCCATCTTGTTCTTGATCATCCTCTTCTTATCCTCCCTTACAACTTCATAAATAGGTCCATATAAATAAAACAAAACAAAATACAATAAAATGAATGAATAACCTTTTCTTTCTTCAGTATGGAAATGTTTTGCTTTGCCTTCTGAGATGCTTTTCTGATTAACCTATAGCTCTGACAGTTCCTGGTGATTTCCCATTCAAGTACCAACCAAGCTGGATCTGCTTAGCTTCTGAGGCCAGAGAAGGTCAGTCAGATGCTAGATTGAAATTATAGATATTTGGGTTGATCTAGTTTAAGTGTTTTACTTTTCCTTCTGATTCTCTACCTCCTTACATCTTCTCCTTTCAAATTACTAACTTTGGTTGGATTGAGGTCACTATTTCCCCAATCTAGAATGTTTCCAATGCTTCAGTATTTAGTAACTAGCTTATGGCTCTTGTTTTCTATATATCACTTTGCTGATTCTATTCAGAGAAATACTGTAAACTCTCTTAGCTAAACAGGAAGCTATTGGATTGCATAAAGTAGACACTGCCACCTTGTGGAAAAATTAGGAAGAACCTAAAGGTAGGCCTCAAGTTACAACCACCATTGAGCTCAAAATTTCTGTTGTTAAGTGAGACATTTGTTAAGTGAGTTTTGCCCGATTTTACGACCTTCCTTGCCACATTTGTTAAGTTACAATTGTTAGGTTAACAATCACTGCAATTGTTAAGCAATGTGGTTGTTAAGTGAATCTGGCTTCCCATTGACTGCTTGTCAGAAGGTTGTAAACACTTGAACTTGGAACACAGCAATGGTCATAAGTATGAACCAGCTGCTAAGTATCTGAATTCTGATCACAATAGTCTGCTACAACGTCCTACCTGTCAACGACTACTTCAGCTTCAACCGCAATAATACGCGGGCAAACAATAGATACAAACTCAAGGTAAACCACTCCAAACTCAATTGCAGAAAATACGACTTCAGCAAGAGAGTGGTCAACGCCTGGAATGCTCTACCTGACTCTGTTGTTACTTCCTCAAACCCCCACAACTTCAACCTTAAACTGCCTCCCGTGGACCTCACACCATTCCTAAGAGGTCTGTAAGGGGGGGATGCATAAGCGGACCAGCATGCCTACTGTCCCTGTCCTACTGTCCCCATTTATTTATAATCATTTCCTGTGCTCATGTCCATGTTTATCGTTATACCTGTTATCTTGTACACGTTTGACAAACTAAATAAAATCAATCAGTAATAAAAATGATAATGGGAATGCTTCAAAGGTCATAACTGAAAAATGGCCATAAGTCAATTTTTTTCTGTGCTGTTATAACTTTGAACAGTCGCTAAATGACTGTTGTAACTACTTGCATTTAAATTTCTGTATTATTATTTTAATAATAGCTCATGAATGCAAATAACAGATATTAAAAAATAATTGTGGTCCTTTGTTGATATTTCCAGGGCTATAAAAATATAAATAAACTGCTTAAAATCTCATTCATGCCTTTAAAAAAAGCTGAATAATGATAAACACTAATGCGAGATTTGACAGAGTAAAATACAATAAAAAGGAAATGGTTTATATTTGTTCTGAAAAATTTAATATAGTAAAAGTGATATAAATTCTAAAAGCACAGTACCCATTTCACAACTGGAAAATAAAATCTTTAACTAACGTATTTTTCGGAGTATAAGACGCATTGGAGTATAAGACACACCAAGATTTTGAAGAGGCAAATTAAAAAAATAAAGTTTTTGCACTCTGTAGACCTCCCCAAAATGGCCCATTTTTCGTGAAAACTGGCCCATTTTTTGTCAAAAAAGGGGCATGCATAGCCTTTAGGGGGTTGTAGAGTGCTCCTGGGGGCTGGAGGGGCCAAAAACGAGCAAAGAACAACCCATTTTCTGCTCATTTTTGTCCTGCCCAGCCCCCAGGAGCACTCTGGAAACCTCCTAAAGGCTATGCACGGCCATTTTTACAAAGGAGCGGGGTTTTGGGAGGCCAAAAATGCTGTATTCAGTGTATAAGACGCACCCAGATTTTCATCCTCTTTTTGAGGGAAAAAGGTACGTCTTATACTCCAAAAAATACAATATGTGTACGGGCAGAATTTCAAACATATGTAAGTGCTGCCATGATGTGACTTAACATTTAAATTTGTACAAAATACTAAACCATTGCCACTTACAGAAAAGGAAATTTATTCACTTTAGTGAAAAAGACCAGGCTTCAACGTTAAATCTGGAAAAGTTCAGAGTCCATAAATTCCAATCTTGAAATGTATCTGAATACTATAGTTAGATGTTACATTGCTTTAAAAAACAGAAAAAGGAAACACAACCTTGTAAATGTACATTTTTGTGGTCAAATATTCAAGAACAGCACTGTACACTTTAAATATCTGAAAAACATCTATTGATTAGATAATGGAAGTAAAAAATAATGGATACCATGAACTTGAAATCTATTTATCCATGAGGTTTTCCTCAGTAAGCTATCAGTACCCAGTTTAAGTGCTGCCTTCATACAAAGCACTGATTCACCAACTAGCCAAGCACATTCTATGTAATGTGTGAAACATCTAGCATCACAATGCATTCAAGCAATTGGATTAATTCCCTACAGCAGCGGCTGTGGGTCGGGTGCATCACATGCAGGCCACACCCACGCCAGCTCTGCAAAGGCAAAAAACATCGCAATATGTCACGTGACATCAACGTGACATGGCGAGTTTGACACTTGTGCCCTATGGAGTGTTTGTTTATGCATGCATAACTGAGGTTGACTCAGCCTTCCATCCTTCCGAGGTGGGTAAAATGAGGACCCAGATTGTTGCGGGCAATATGCTGATTCTGTAAACTGCTTAGAGTGGGCTATAAAGCACTGTAAAGCGGTATATAAGTTTAAGTCCTATTGCTATTAGGACAATTGCCCGGGTGAGTGGATTAAACATTTCCTCTTTATCTTTATGGCCAATGAAACTTACCACTAGCCCCCTCCTCACTACATAGTCAGGGGCCTCCTCTAGGGAAAAAGTTAGATCTAGATGTTCCATGATCTTAAGTGTTACATCTATTTCAGCCATTAATAATCTTCTGGTGGAAAAAGTTAGTGTGAAACAGAACAACCTGTTTAGGTTTGAAACTGCCCACATTTAAATGATGTGAATTGCCTGAAGAGGCAACTTTTTAAAGTTGGTGGGTGACTTTAGTTTCTATTGATAGAACTTCTAGTGGTAGGTGGAGGTGACTTGGCCATCTGGAGAAGTCAGAAGAGAGGGCAACATGCTGTCTGAATCACTCAACCTGGGGACGTTTCTTTGTGATCAAATGGGCTGGATGAGTCATTCATTAAGCCACATTGTGTGGGTTTAAGAACAGCAGAAGAAAGGACTTTTCCCCTTGAAAATCTAAACACAAGACAGACATGACTTGGCAATGGGCCATGCCTTTCTTCTGTCCTGCTGCTCTCCATGACGTTGCCTTCACCTTGTCCTCTAGCCTATCAGTAAAACAGGCTTAAGTCATGCTTAGCTCTGTTGGTGTTAAACAAATATTTTCCTCCTTATTGTGACATGGTCGGAGGGCAGCCTCAAGGTATGTATAATCTGTTGCTAGAGGGGAAAGTGAACTGACTACCACAGCTTCAAACAGGGTCTGTTGAAGCAGGTTAGCTGAAGCAGAAGCCAATCTTTATTCTTTCAACAATGAGGACAACCAATTTTATGCTGTGCAGTTTCGGTCAATAGAAGGCGGGCTGGAGAACATGCCTGCTCAGGAGTGAGAAAACATCTATTCTAGTTCTCTAGGGCTTTAAACCCTTGCCAGTGACAATCTGTTAGAGAAACAAGATAAACTGGGTCAGTTTAAAGGTAAAGGTTCCCCTTGCATATATGTGCTAGTTGTTCCCGACTCTAGGGGGCAGTGCTCATCTCCGTTTCAAAGCCGAAGAGCCAGCGCTGTCTGAAGACGTCTCCATGGTCATGTGGCTTGCATGATTAAATGCCAAAGGCGCACAGAACGCTGTTACCTCCCCACCAAAGGTGGTCCCTATTTTTCTACTTGCATTTTTACCTGCTTTCAAACTGCTAGGTTGGCAGAAGCTGGGACAAGTAACAGGAGCTTACTCCATGACGCAGCACCAAGGATTTGAACTGCTAACTGCCGACCTTCTGATCAACAAGCTCGGCGCCTTAGCTGCTGAGCCACCATGTCCCAGGTCAGTTTATATAGATATAATAAAGCCACATTTGCAGGATTGTCTCATCCCACTGTGATTGGCCCGTCCTACCAATGCTGGCTGAGGCAGCATGCTGATGGCCCACCAGCCACAGTATCCCAGCAGTTGGGGTTCAGGAGAAGAGCCTTCTCTGCCATTGCTCCTTTTCTTTGGAACATCTTATCCCTCGGAAAGAGGTTGGCTCCAACCCTCCTGCCCTTCTGCAATTGCTTACAGACCTGCCTCGGCCAGCTGGCTTAGGGTCCAATGGGAGGGGGGATCTTCACATTGGGACCAGTTGACCAACTAA
This sequence comes from Natrix helvetica, assembly GCF_964273705.1. Classification (NCBI taxonomy): domain Eukaryota; kingdom Metazoa; phylum Chordata; class Lepidosauria; order Squamata; family Natricidae; genus Natrix; species Natrix helvetica. The sequence continues at coordinate 208,677,279 of NC_138552.1, read as the reverse complement.
TAGCAGGTCTTACCTCCCCTCCTGCTCATCCTATTCCCTCTCTCTTCATAGTTTAGTTACAGTTGGATATTTATATATTTTTATAATTTAGTCTCTTGTCAGGGTTCTAAATAGCACCCAAAAGTAAATCAGAGTCCAAGGCAAAGTATTGCTCAAAGTTCCAATTTATTAAGAGAGCCATGTTGCATATCTGGGAACACCCAAATCTGAAAGCTTCCCCGTTTTGCCCACCTAGTTGAAAGTTCATGATCTTCCCCCATATCCACAAGTCCATCACATGGTCCAATCTCCCACTGCCATGCTGACAGTTCCACCCATCCAATTCCGATCAGGTGCAGAGACAAAAGATGACCTTGGCTTTCTAGAAAGAATTTTGTTGTGGCTACATAGAATCTGACTCCTTGCAATCTCCCTTTCCATTTTCCCACAATAGAAAATGCATAGCAGAATAATAGAAAGTGTGGCAGGCCAAAGACCCAAAAGAAAATATGGCCGTGTATAGGTTTTGTAAAAAATTACGGTATCTTTTTAATATCGTAAACTGCCCTGAGTTACTTTGTGGTAAGATGAGAAGTCAATAAATTTAATAAGTAAATAAATAAAAACTAAAGAAATGCTAGCTGTGATTTCAGCTGAACAATGTACTGAATGATTTATATAATGCAATATAATCAAATGTTTTCGGCTTGTATCCCTGAGAACATCAGAAATTTGAAGTTTTATCCAGGATTTTGGTTTCCTTAAATAAAGTTATTAGAAATGGGAACATTTGTACTATTTATATGTATTAATGAAATATATAATAATATATACAATTTAGGCAGCTGAGCAAAACTATGTCATAATTAGAGATGTAAATGTGGGGATCCATTTTTAGTAGTACCCAGTCAATCTTGGCTAATCTAAAAATATATATCGGTACTTGATGAAGGAATCATCAGAAAACGTAAAGTCTTTAGGCTGGGCTGGGAATTTGAAAGGGCATTCTGGAATGAAGCTGTGACATATCAATTCCATATTCTTGAACAAATATGTTGACAAGCTCACTCATAAAGACCTTATTGCAGTATACATCAGACAAAACACCTTTATCAATTTGTAAATGTGGGTGCTTACTGGTCATATTACATATCATATTAAAACCCAAAGTGTGATATGTTTGCAGTGATATGTCACTGTACTGTACTGGTTAAAGTGAATAGAAACTGGTCTGTCTCTGGACTGCTACCTGCTGCCCATTCTTGGTTTAGTAGAATGTACAGAAAGAGGAAAAACTTGAATAGAAGAAAATCTTCAAAAATTCTCCAGGAAAAAAAAACGTAGTGTGGATCTTTCTCCAGCAAGGAATCTTTTGTATACTGTGCAATACTTGGATCCAAAGTGGGGGGAAATCACCCTGTCTGATTGTATACCTCTAAGACCTCATTAAAGAATACCCATCACTTTCTTGGCTTTGCATGGTAATTGTGAGGTCCCATTGAAATGAAGCCTTCTTTATTGGTTCAAGACAGATTAATGAAGCATCTTTCCACTGCTCAGCTAGCTGTGATTGACAGATTGATTGACAGATTTCCAGTATTCCAATTTTCAATTGTTTGCTTTCCTCTAGCTTTAGTTTTTATTTATTTAGACTTAGTTTGGGGATAAACAGACATGATTTTTTTTGCCTTGTTACTTGAAATATGCCAGATTTTCTGAAAATAGAAACTGTGGATAAAACATAGATTAAGTTTTTTGAAAAGCTATCAAATATCTCACTAAACCATGATGTGGTTTGTTTGCAACTTATCATATCTCAATGAATTTTGAAGCTGACTTATTTAGCTAACTATCCTTAAATTAAACAACTGTTTTGCTTTTGAATGATATGTGAAATTGACATCACTTAAAACAAGAAAAGTGCATTAACTCCTCTTGGGTATACAAAAAAAAAAAGACTTTGCATGCTGAACTTATCTCTGATCATCCATGAATGGCTAAACCAAAAATTCCCAGATGAGATACAGAATTTCTGTTGCTCCTAGGCATTGGCCAGCTCCAAGATTAAGGAGTTGTTAGCTTGATTACTTTAGTCCAATATCTGTTAAAGAAGTATGGGAGCCTGCAATCTGTTATTTATTATTTATTTATTTATTTGGATTTATAAACCGCCCCCTCTCCCAAAAAGGGACTCGGGGCGGTGTACAGTCAATGAAACAAAGATAAAATACATAAATAACAATATAAATAATATATAAACAATTAAATACTTGAGCATTTGAGTGGAGGAGGTGAGACTGTACAAAGAAATAAATATAGTATAAAAGCCCTAAAACATCCCAATTAAAATACCCAAACCCAATTAAAATATATCCCTGGGAGGTAAGACTAAGAGTGTGCCAGGCCAGCTAATTGAAACAGGTGAGTCTTTAGTTTTTGACGGAAGGAACGGAGGTCAGTGGTGGTTCTGATGTTGGGGGGGAGGTCATTCCAGAGGGTTGGGCCCATCACAGAGAAGAACCTACTCCTAGATGTCGCCCGCTGGCATTGCCTGGTGGACGGCACCAGGAGGAGTCCTTCCCTGCGAGAGCGGATTGGTCGTAGGGACATGTGTGGTAGGATGCGATCCTGCAGATAACTAGGTCCTATGCCATGGAGCGCTTTAAAGATGGTAATCAATACCTTGAAACGCACCCGAAAGGCCACAGGCAGCCAGTGCAGCTCGCGTAGGAGGGGTGTTACGCGGGAGTATCGTGCACTCCCCATGATGGCCCGCGCGGCTGCGTTCTGGACTAGCTGTAGTCTCCGGATGCGTCCCAAGAGGAGCCCCATGTAGAGGGCATTGCAGTAGTCCAGGCGAGACGTCACCAGCGGTGAGTGACCGTGCGTAGGGCACCCCGGTCCAGTAGGGGGCGCAATTGGCGCACCAGGCGAACCTGGTGGAACGCCCCCCTTGCCGCGGCTGCCACATGGTCATCCATTGACAGCCGGGCATCAAGGAGGACGCCCAAATTGCGCGCCCGTTCCACAGGGGACAGTTGTTCGCCCCCTATGGCCAGCGATGGTATCAGCTGGCTGAACCGAGGTGCCGGTAGCCACAGCCACTCAGTCTTGGAGGGGTTGAGTTTGAGTCTGTTGTCCCCCATCCAGACCCCGATGGCTTCCAAACACCGGGACATCACTTCGACAGCCTCGTTGGGGTGGTTTGGGGTTGAAATGTACAGCTGAGTATCATCAGCGTACAGATGGTACTCAACCCCAAAGCCACGGATGATCTCACCCAGCGGCTTCACATATGCATTGAACAGGAGAAGCGAGAGGACCGACCCCTGTGGCACCCCACAAGTGAGTGGCCTTAGGGTCGACCTCTGCCCCCCTGTCAACACACATTGCTTCCGGTCGGAGAGGTAGGAGCCGAACCACCGCAAGACGGTACCTCCGACTCCCATCCCCTCCAACCGGCGCAATAGGATACCATGGTCGATGGTATCAAAAGCCGCCGAGAGGTCTAATAGGACCAGGATAGAGGAACAACCTCTATCTCTGGCCCTCCAGAGATCATCGACCAACGCGACCAAGGCTGTCTCTGTGCTGTGCCCAGGTCGGAAGCCGGACTGGCGTGAGTCTAGATAATCGGATTCATCCAGGTGTCGCGGGAACTGCTGCGCCACCACATTCTCAACAACCTTCACCAAAAAGGGAAGGTTGGAGACTGGACGATAATTAGCTAGCTCCTTTGGGTCGAGCGAAGGCCTCTTGAGCAAGGGTCTCACCACCGCCTCTTTCAAGGCAGTTGGTAAGTATCCCTCACCCAATGAGACGTTCACCAGGCCCAGAAGCCAGTTGTATACCACATGTTCATTTGGTATTGGGAATAATTGTCCAATAAATAAGTGATTATCAAGTTGTTTTTCTTAAGACCATACTCTTCATTCAGTGAATTAGTTAAGCCAATTTCTCACAAGTCTAGCCAAGTGGCAAATAAGAGATAACACTTCTTCCTTGAGTTCATTATAAAAGCAATGTCCCTTTAAAAAAAAGAAACCTAGAAAATATACCTATTTGTAGCATAGAGATTGTTACAATCACATTTCTCAATTGTTAAGAAGACTTCTAAATGCAATATAAATTTTGTAGTCCCCAGATTTAGAAGTGATTCATACCTTCGGTGAGCCTGAAAATAAACTGTAGTATCTCTGTTAATCTAAGTGAAATAATGTAATCAGCCTTTAATAACATAATGAAGAACAAGTGTTAAACTCTTGGGTTGGATTGTTATCTTAAGCAACCTGCCTTCATTAGCTCACACAAAAGAACTCTAACAAACAGCACATAAGCAAGGAATGAGAATGCACTTTGAATGCACAGCATGAACCTTGTGCCATTAGGAAGTTCGCCACTTGTTCTTTGCTTCCACAGACAATTGACAGTTTTGCTCTTCGACAGGTTAGCAAATTACTTATTTCTAAGACATTTAACAACGGATGTTTTAGAAGTACCGCCAGGGCACAAAGCCCTGCAGTCCTGGAAACCCAGTTGTTGGACTACAACTCCAACTTGGCAACATTTGGAGAGCTTTTGATCTCCCATCTCTGCCAGGGAGCATATGCTTTTATCTTTCTTCTGTACAAAATATTTTGATGGCACTTCAAATATTAACAAACCCCTCTGGGTAATTTCAAAACGTTCCCTCATAAATAAATTATGGCGAAATGTGGTTGGAGAAGATGACGCAGCAACATATTAATTTAAAACCTGAATTGTTTTTGTTGGGTAGCCTATCAGGGAAATATAGTTTAAAAAAATGTGTATTTGATTATTCATCTAATAACTGCGGCTAGAATTGTATTTGCACAAAATTGGAAAGCTGAAGTAATCCCTACAGAGGAAAATGTGATTAGAAAATATTAGAATGTGCAGAAATGAGCAGATTAATGAATGATGAAATGTTTGTACTAAAGGAAAACAATAAAAAAACTTTTACAAAAAACCTCCAAATAAATTATGGAGAGTGGAAGATGACTGATCTAATCTTAGGCAAATAACTGATTAATACTACTGGCTGCCAATCTTCTAAAGGAAACTCTTTTTTTGGTCTTAGTTGTGTACCATGAATGTATCATTGAAATGAATGGCAAATGAATTGTTCTTGCATTCATTTCATCCAACTTTGAATAAGAAAAACTCCATGCTACGTCTTCATTTGGAGCAACAAGCTTGTGGGTCAAATGGTTTTCTATGGTTGTTATACCAACGAAACTATTGTCTTTGGTTTGCCTACTCAAGACTTTTCCTCCAGCTTCCTCTTGTGTAATCTTTCATTGCAGAACATTTCTTACTCAAAGAAATGAGTGAAGTTTCCTGTCTCCTTTGAGAAAGAAGAGAAGGTGGGACCTCTGCCAGATTCTTTAGAACCCCTAGCTCTCCGGTATGTGCAATTTGCTCCTTTTAAAACTCAAATGCCATTCTGGTGTTTACTTCAACTGTAAAATAATTGTTTGGAATTAATGATAGAGAACAGGCATTTGCTCAGTTTTGTTGCTGTTTTCCTTTTTTCAAAGATCAGTGTGACTTCCTCTTTTCCTTTAGTTCTGCAGTGCAGATAAGGAACGAGAAGATAGGGCATGGCCCAGAGAAAATTAAACATTTTACATTCCCACTGATTTCAAGGAAAGAGATTTAAATAAGTCAGCTTCTTTGAAAAAGGGGCTTATTTCTGAATTACTGCCTTCAATGCATGTATTGAAATCTAAGGACAGAAACCTTTTACTTTGGGTTTTTATCCTGCTCATTGGACTCAGATGGTGTTTAACATTCATAGTGAAATGTAGGAGAAATGCTAACAGAACAGTTCAGGTTCAGAATAAAGATTTTATGACTGCAATCAAAACAAGTAGAAATGAGTATAGTCTTTGTTGTCAGTATCAGTAATTTGCTTTTAAAACTAAATCTATGCATATAATCATGTTTTTGAATGATTGTCTACCTCAATTGTATTTAACTGGACTTGTTGCTTGTGTTTTGTGATACGTTTGGCTGATTGGGAAAAGGTCCAACAACTGTGCATTAGAAACTTTGATTAGATGTATAATATTATACATTATTATAATATGCATAGCATAAATATAGAAATACAGCAAGAGCAGCAAACCAGACCTCACCTGTCAGATTGCACAAAAAACAAATGTACACACCAAAGGGCACATCTCAATCTCTCTTGAATTCTGCTTCAAATTGTGGATTGCTTTTCCACAGCGGTTATCTCCAGCCTTGACTCGGAGTAAAACTATTCAGAACTCAGAAGGGGTAGGCAGCCTGCTATGTTTCTTCATAGATCCTAAGACATCTCATAACAACTGTCCCAAAACTTTAGATAAAACATTCCTTAGAAGTTTGGAAAAACTGGGAATGATGTTTGTCACCATTTCTGGTACTCCTATTCCTTGATTACCCCAGTTACTAAATTAATTATGATCAGTTCACGGGAGGGAGGCAGAGAGAGTTTGCCTCCTGATGGGAAATTTAGCTCTGCTTAATGTACTTTGCAGAAGAATTGATTACAAGTTTCAAATGTTTTGGCACGTTTACAAGAATTAATTCTAAAAACAAAACGTGTGTGATGCTGTTTCCTTTAAAAATTAAAATCTTTCTAGTTTTCTAATTGGAACATATTATCATATGTTCCAAATTGGAACACATTATCAACTTTTGGGGCATTCTCAATTTTATTTACAATTTTAAATAACGGAATAAAAAATGAGGAAAAAATCGAAAAGTGCAGAATAATTTTTGCTAATCAATTCTAGTGTGATTTTACTGTTCATTTTCATCTGGTTGAATACAGTGGTACAGTGCAAGAGGTTAATTCAGTATTTATTGTTATGCATCAGATTTATTATTTCAGAATACTATGAAGCGAAAGTACATCTTTTCAGCAATCATGCAACACAAAATTTAGTTTAAAAATTCTGAAGAATTTTTAAATTATACATTCTTTTATTCAAATTTGTTTTTTAAATGATATTAATGAGGTAATCTTATACAGATTGCTCCTCTCTATATTATTTTTCAAGACATAAATACTGATGTTTTGTACTTCTGCTTAAGATTGCAAACATGCTTAATATTTATAAGTATATCTAATTATGCATGATATTTTTTTCTTATGGCCTTTTGTCTAGTTTCTGTTTTCTTGTCTCATTTTTCTGGGTTTTGTAAAATTTTTAGTTGATCACTGCTGAATTACTCTTCAAGAAACAGAAAAAGATCAGGAGGTCCTAATAGTTATTCTAATTAATGAAGCTCATACCTATTTATCTTCTTGGATATAAACTAGTAACTACCTAGTAAAGTAATGAATAGACACCAATTTCTTACGTGTTTGTCAGTTTCACATATTATGTCTGAAAAAAAATATTTACAAATAAGCAACTGGTGAAAGCCAGCCTCATAGTAAATAGCAAAAATGCCCTTAAATGTGTTTTTTTTCCAGACAGAAGGAAGAAATATATGAGATCAATTTTAAATGCACATTTTTGTTTTTAATTCAGCTTTAAGTATATGAGTTCATACTCCTCATTTCTTAGATAATCATCTTTTTTCTGGCGTTTGATGGAAAATTCCTCTCACTGTATTTATGATAAATTCTATCTATCATATGAAGAGATTTCATTTTCAGTTCATCAGAATAAACCATTGTGATCTGATTGGTGCATCCCAAACCTGAATCTCTTCATTTAGCCAAAGAGTAACTTCAGCATGTGCACAACAATATTTCACTGTGATGTTGATTTGTGCAATTAACAGGAAACGCGTTATACAAGTTACTTCCTTTCCAGTATTATTATTTCTGATGGTTCCGCAATTATTCTTACTGTCTCCTTCACCCCTATTTTTTTCTAGGTTTTTACCAAGCAAGCATTTTAGATGCAATAACAAAAGAGTATCTTATTTTGTTACAGGTAAGCATTCTTTACTATTGATTCTGATTCTTAAGTAGTAGGTCTGTTTAGGAGTGTTTGAGTGACTCCCTCTCAATTCAAGAAAGCTTTTTCTAATTCTGGCATTTTCTTTTTACTTTATCTGCACCCAAAGATCAACTTTTACTTTCTTTCCAAGTTAGCAGGGGCGTTGGGGATCAATCACATTTTAGTGGTACATGTACCACTACTCAATAAACCCTACAAAACCACAGATAACAGATTGACTCCTCTTTATCGCATAATAATACTGCATTTCTGCCATCCGTTCAAATACTTTAACAATCTTTTTGTCAGCTTTGCTGTATATAAAAATCAACATGGACTTCTTGACCTAGAAGTAACATCATCTTCCAAAATGGAATTCTTTGCAGGACCGATAAATGACAATATAAATATCTATTATTCTCCACTCCAGTCCCAAATCTGTTCAAATGTTATAGTTGGAAACATGGATCAAAGGAATATGTATAGCTATAGCAATAGCATTTAGTCTTACATACTGCTTCATAGTGCTTTATAGCACTTTCTGGATGGTTTACAAAGTCCTCATTTTACCAACCTTGGAAGGATAGAAGGGTGAGTCAACCTCTGTGTGTGTGTGTGTGTGTGTGTGTGTTTGTGTGTATACATGCATACACACACATATATTAAATACTTACTTTTTATGGAAAGGGTGTTTATTAGAAAAGGTTATTCAAAACAGTAACTGTGGACTTCTTAGCCAAAAAAAAAGCCTGAATAACAATTGATGACACAGTATGATGTTATCTAGGATCATCTTAGAAAGTTTTCAAACAAAATGTCTAAGAAATATCTTCAAGGTTACCACCTGTGTTACAAATGTATACTTTGATGGGAAGTGGGAGTCAGTTGACTTGGATTTAATCTCTGGATAAATATCTTTACTTACTGGTTAAAATTATGCCCCAACCCTAATAGATTGACCCATCTAATACCGTACTGGCAAACAACTATAAATCTGACTAAAAGATAGAATAATTTCTAGGTTCTCTTACAAGAGCTGAAACCAACGTTAACAAAACGGTGATAGGTTTCCCTGCCCTTATTTACACAGTGAAGTCCTCATTTCAGTTCTTACCTGAAAATTCATCTTTAGATTTGTCAAGGGGATTCAGGAAACGATAGCTTTAGTCAGGTCTGGATGAGCAGCTGGAGATTTCACGTGTCTGAACGTATGGAAACATTGGAAATTCAGGCAGTTTCAAACATTCCTTACTGTTTGAAGGATCTTTCATCATGCTACACTGTTTTATAAATTAGCTACTAATATAGCCAAAGAACAATGTTCAGAGAATTTTCTCAAAGTGGCACAGGGAAACATATGCATCGTGCTTTATTCCAAATGATAATTAAAGAATTATAGGAATGGAATATTTCAAGCCAGGGCAAGCAAATGGATGCATTCTGTATGCTCTGGAGTGGCATAGCCATAATAGCTGACATTGGCTATGATAACTGGGTTTATGTAATTGTAATAGCAATAGCACTTAGACTTATCGACCGCTTTACAGTGCTTTACAGCCCTCTCTAAATTTACAGAGTCAGCATATTGCCCCCAATAATCTGGGTTCTCATTTTACCCACCTTGGAAGCATGGAAGGCTAAGTCAACCTTGAGCCTGGTGAGATTTGAACTGCCAAATTGCAGGCAGCCGGCAGGCAGCAGAAATAGCCTACAGTACTGTACTCGAACCACTGCACCACCGTAATCCTAATCATCTAGGTGGCACAATGTTATCTTTCCCAAGACATATTATACATGCCAGGCTCAGATAAAATTCTGGGAGCCTCTGATTTCATAAAGTTACTGACTGACAGTGATCTAATACAGCCACAAGCAATCCATTGAGTGTTGCTGAAAGCAAAATGGGGTATTTTTCTCCAAACACATCAGACACCAGACACATCACTAGAAGCTAAAATCATAAGGCTACGTCTGATTTAGTTTGGCCATGTCAAGCGTGCAAATTCATTGGAGAAGGCAACAATGCTAGGAATGGTTAGCGGAACAAGAAAAAGGAGCAAGCAAAGAACATGCTGGCTTGATAGCATCAAATCTGACACAAAGTTGAACATCCAACAATCGAAAGAAGCTGTGCTTGACAGGGTAGCTTATAAAGGCATCAAGAGTCAGACATGATGAAATGGCTAAAATAACAACAGATCCACAGAAAGAGGTATACTAACAGAAATGACCAGGTACAGTTTCCCTTTCTCCCTTTCTCAAGAAAAAAGAAAACAAGTCATAATGAGGGTTTCACTTAATTACTAAACTGCACAAGATGGACCAGGGATTTTTTCATCTCTCTAAATCTTTTTAAAAGCCTGGTATGCTTCTGGCAGCAAGGGATCTTTTTGCAGATGAGAATCTTCTCTGCATTTCCCGCTTTAGTCATTTGACTTCGTGACATTGCAAATTCACATAGTCATTTCAGGAAGGCTTGGAGAAAGGAAGAAGCTTCTCTGCAAACAGTTGAGTTTCTAGAAGTTAAGCAAAGCTGAGTTATTTTACATAGTAAAAAAAAATGTAAATATGATTTCTATCTGCTGCCATGGAGTCTGGGGAATCTTCTTTCAGATTCTTTTGTAGAATTCCAGACAAACAGAGCAGACCTGCACTAATCCCTTTATAACATTAAGTAGGAAGTGAGTCCTTGATAAATTGGGAGAAACTTTAGAACTCTTAGAGCCAGATGCCATCAGATATGCTAGAAACACACAACTATAAGAGCTGTGGTGGTGGTGGTGCAGTGATTAGAATGCAGTATTGCAGGCTAATTTACTGCTCACTGCCAACAGTTCAATTCTCACCTGCTGAAGGTTGGCTCAGCTTTTCATCCCTCTGAGGTTGATAAAATGAGGACTCAGATTGTTGGGGGCAATATGCTAACTCTGCAAACCTCTTAGAGAGGGCTGTAAAGCATTGTAAAGTGGTATATAAGTGGTATATAAGTCTATTGCTGTTTTGGAGGTGGCAGTTGTAACTTCCCTCTCTTGGTTGCAATGGGAGTAATACTTTACTATAGTCCACCTTTCTCTTCACTGCTTCTTCTTATAGGTTTTAAGTTATGAGAATATTGTTTGTTACATTATATCTCTTTTTCTGCTTAACTTTTGTTTTTCCTTATAATGTATATATATCAAAGAAAGGGTTTTCTGTCTGCTTGGGATCCAATTTTTATACAGCACTGAAAATGATTTAATTAATTATAGTTAAATATGATAAGCCGAATGTTTTGATCTATTGTTAGCCGTGGTGATTTTTTAAATTAAAAATAATGTATCCAAGATTATTTGAATATTAGGTATAATTGTATGTAATGATCATTTTATATTGGAAAGATTTTTGTATATTAAATGGACTAATGATGATGTAATGAATAACTGATACATATATGAATTGAAATACTTAACTTCTACTTGGATTCCCAATGGAAAATTATTTCTGGAGTTGTGGATGATTGGTGACATTATGCTCAATTGAAATGATGTGCAATATGAAGTAATGGGAATCTTTTTTTTTCTTAATTTCTCTTTTTCTTTTTTAGAGATAGGTGATGTTATAATTCTATAAAAATATATTGTTACTTAATAGAAAATTATGGATTCAAGAAAATAAAGGTTGTTAGAAATGAAAGAATATTAATGGTAATTTGAACACATAATGCTCAATGACAGTGAAGTATTTATATGTTTAATGGATAACCAGTGATTTTATTCTCAACTTTAAAAACTGATGCACAAAAGCTTATAACCAAACGACATGCTTGACGAAATTGTGGAAAGTTTTTTTTTCTTTTTTGTGTTTGTGTGTTCTGTTTTGTATGTGTTGTTCTGCTTTGTTTGTTTGTTTTTTTAAATAAAAATTTTTTTAAAAAAATAATGTATCCAAGTTGTTCTCATAAAACTGTCTTCTTCAAATTCAGGTTTTTGAGGTTTGGACGTGTGTGTCTGTGTAAATGTCCATCCATATATATATCTCACCTGCCATCCTCAAGCGTGGGCTCAAAATGTGGGCTTAAAATGGGAACGGAGCTGCCGTCTTTCTGTAAGTCTTGGTGGGAGGGGATGGGGTGCTGGCTTTGTTTCAGTAAGTGGAATGATTGGTTGTGTGGTTGTATCATGATTGGTAGATTGGTGCTGATTGGTGCAGGTTGTGTGTGCATTGTTGTTTTGTATTTTAACGGCTTGGGTGGTGGGTGGTGTTCGTTTGTTGGCTAGGGCTGGTTTCCAGATGTTTGGTAGGCGGGAGGTATCATCATGTTTGTTCATGCTGTGGGGGTGTTTCTCTATTTCGATGGCTTCCATGATTATTCTCTTGTGGAGGTGTTCTGTTTTGGAGATTAACCTGGCTCCTTCAAAGTTGATTTCGTGTCCTGTAGCTTTAAGGTGCTGGAAAAGGGAAGAAGTTTTTTCTTTTTTTCTTACTGCATTTTTGTGTTCTGTGATGCGTGCATTTATTCTCCTGTTTGTTTGTCCTATGTATATTGCTGGGCAGATTTTGCATGGTATTTCGTAGACTCCTTGGTTTTCTAGCTGGATTTTGTCTTTGGGGTTTCTTAAGATGTTGGCTATTTTTTGGTCAGTGGTGAAGGCTGTCCTGATATTGTGCTTGTGGAGAATTTTGCTGATTTTATCTGTGGTGCCTTTGATGTAAGGGAGGAGGGCGATGCCATTTTCCTGTTCTGTATCTTGGTTTTTTGGGGGAGTCTCCTTTTGGATTAGGTTGGTGATTGTTTTTCTTTGGAATCCATTGGAGATTAATACATTTGTGAGTTTGTGTAATTCAGTTTTCAGGTGGTCTTTGTCGGCTAGGCGTTTGGTTCTGGAGATGAGGGTCTTGGCTACAGAGTTGATCTGTGCAGGGTGGTGATGGGATTGTGCATTTAAGTAGCGGTTGGTGTGTGTTTTTTTCTGGTAGATGGTGTGTCCTAGGGAGCCATTGGGTTTTTTGTAGATTAGGACATCCAGAAAGGGAAGTTGGTTGTTTGCTTCTATTTCCATGGTGAATTGTATTTTGGGGTGTAGGTTGTTGAGGTGTGTGAGGAAGTTGTCCAGTTTTTCTTTTCCATGTGGCCAAATCACGAAAGTGTCATCAACATATCTAAGCCAGAGTTTGGGTTTGTGTTCAGATTTGTCTAAGGCATTGGTTTCAAAATGTTCCATGTATAAGTTTGCAATGACAGGAGAGAGGGGTGATCCCATGGGTGCTCCTTCTATCTGTTTGTATCTTTGTCCATTATGGATGAAGTATGTGTTGGTTAGGCAGTGGTTGGTCAGGTCTAGGATGTGTTTAGGGGGGTTGTGTGCAAAGACAATCTCAACCTTACACGGGAAAAGACCCGAATACAACAAAACCAGCATATATATATTTTCCATTCCTTAGGCCAAATATTTTTGAAAAGGCAGAGAGAAATGTTTTTATGAAGAATCTCGGAGTAATTGGTCTATCAAGATGTGCTTCAATCCTTAATATCAAATTTTACTTGCGGGAATTGTTCAAAAACCAGTTGGGTTGATGGGTGGACTAGCAGAGTTGTGTCGCTACATAGATGCTGCATCAGTTATGCCTCCTTTCAGTGCCATGGGAGAATTGGAGACAATTTGAAGAGGCCCAAAATTAAAATAAAGACATTTCTTCATCGAGGGTGAAGGTGGCAATCAAAGATTTAATTTCTAAACCGTAGGAATTGGAGCCTGCCTTTGCAGAGCTATGGAGAAAAAAAAAATACACCCAAGCTTTCTAACATCACAGTGTGCACTGTTGTGTGCCTTGTGCTCCTGTTTTAAGCACAGTGGATATGTACTCTATTTGTTGTTATTGCCCACTGAGCAAAAATTACAATCAGAACAAATATTCCTGCAGCGATGGCCCCACGCATCAAAGGGTTTCCTACTTTGCAATCTGGGCCTTTGGATTCTAACTCAGAGTGTTGGGTGTAGAAGAGAGGAAAATGTCTCATGAAATATTTGATTCCTGTCCGAACAATCAGGGATTTGCACCAGTGGTATAATTGTGAATCCCGGGAGAACTTTTTCCTCTTCTTTACTATTTATCCTTTGTCCTTTGTCCTCATGGGTTTCAGACTCCATATCGTATTTCCCCAAGCAACATCTTCTATAGTCAATTATAGGAAGTGGAGGGGGCTACTCATTTTTTAGCCAATGTATACGAACCCACTTGGGGCTAACCCATTGTGTATCAACCAGGCAATTTCTAACAACAAACTATGATTTAAAGAGTTCAAGTTCAATGCTATATGTGCTATGTGAGCTCTTTCTTTTGCCTGTTTGCCTTTGATTCCTTATACAACACAGTGTAACTAGCAACGCTCCAGTATGTCCATTAAATACTAATGACAAGCATTTTCCTAGCATTATTAGTATTTAAAACATAATTATGCCCTTTGTTTTCCAGCTTCACCGTTTATTTCAGTACTTTGGATGGCAGCTGATGACAGAGCCACGGTGAGTATATAATTTTAATGTTAATGAGAAAAAAGAAATTAATATTATTCATTTCGCAAGAAAGTTACTTGGTAGGGTTATAAAAGCTTTTTCTATGTTCTTTTTGGCCACTGACTCATCCAGTAAACTTTCAAGTATCTAAAAGGGATAACGACTTTGGCAGGAACATTGTAAATTGTGAAAAATCTGATTTATTTTTTCAGATGAGGACACTTTCCTAACAGTACACTGCCTGATGATACTTAGATACAGTACTTTGTAAACAATGCATTATGGATGACATTCAAGGATCTGACCATATGACGAGAGTATTTGCAACCAGACTTTGGCACTTTTTAATGCCAAAAGAGATACAGTTAGTTTTATTATATTTAGAAAAATGACACGGTACAGTTGCTGCCTTCCTGATAGTCGGTCACATTCTCCTTGTAAAACCACCAGCAGTATCTGCAGCAAGATTTTAAAAAATCCAAGATGGCATCTGTCTCCATGTGATTCAGGCCCCACCCTATTTTAATGTTCATTATATATACGCATATGTAAAAATGCTTCAATCTCACAGTCACACTTCACACCCACACCCTCCTTCGTACACTGTGATAACATGCAAACATCTATGGGAGAATGGTTAATGGGACGTTTTCTTCCTGAGGTGATAAGTATCTTTACAGAAAAATGGATAAGAATGAACATCTGATGATTTCTACTCCAAAATGGCTGTATTGGACACTTCTTGATTTGCAGTTTTGAAACAAGATGCTGCCTAATGACACCTTTTTGAATTCAGTATTTGTCTCCAAAAAAGCATCTTCATCTCCTAGAGATTATGGTTGTCAGTTTGGCCAGCAGACTTCTTTTCAATGATATGATACAGTGTAGATTGCTCTTGAGATAATTAGGTGCACTGTTCTATTATATTGCTGAAAAGAATAATGCTAAAATTAGAAAGAGAGATCTATACAAACCAATTGTTCTAATACAGATGAGGCTGATTAGAAGCTTCATGAGTTCTATTAGAAGCTTCATGGATGGGTTTTCTCAAATCCATTACAAAAAAATTAAGTGGGCTATATAATTGCTAGATTTGTCCCGTGCCAGGCTTTCAGGATTAATTTAATGCAATAAGCCTGAACAAGAGGTTGGAATACAGAATTATTCAGATCAGAATTCTAGATAATCCATTTCATTATCCATCTCCTTGGTTTTCATAACTCAACAAACAATGAAATAACTTTCTAAGTTATTTTCCTCTCAAATAATGTGGGTGTGCAATCCTTCTGGTGCGTAGGATATTGTAATTACAGAGGATTTGGCTATGTATTAAGCAATTGGCTTAAAAATTCCAACCACATTTCAGAAATAGAAGACACCAAAGTTTGACAAAGTGGCTCCTGGGCCTCTTCTCTGCCATTCTGTCCAGCCAGCTCCTCCATTTACTGGAAAATTGGAAGTGCTGAAGTGGTCAGGTTTATGGCTGAATTGCTGTTTCACAATGACTATGTCTGTAGTTGACGGCAGTGAAAATTATGATGGTATTATCCTGGCAGTTTACCGTAGGGCCATTTAAGTTGCAATGATTGGTGGCTGAGCTTTCCCTCCCATTAACATTCTAATTTGCCAGGTGGAAAAAAAATAAGCACAAATTGCTGTCTCTGCTGCTAGTGGGGTGGGGTTCTGCCAGAAGCAATTTTAGGATGTTGACAGGTCTCTCTCTCTCGCTCCTGTCCACTGCAAGAATCACATGCAATGCTTTAGCCATGGAACAGAGTGATCTCAACCCATTCATGTGGATCTGTTGCTTACAGATGGGCCATCAGGTTGGTGTAGGCTATCAAGCAGGGCATGCTCTATGAATTTGGAACTGGTGAAGACCAAACTTTCCCAGAGGTTCTTTTAGAATGGTGGTTCACCATTGGTATATTCACTTGTGTTCTGTAGTAATGTCATTTATTGGTTTTGATATGTTATAAATGTTGTGGTGTTTATTTAGGCTAAGACTAGTCTTGCCAAGGACATATTATGATGTGGCACTGTTGCAAGCTAGCTTGAATGTGAAAGGATACAGTGGAATACAAATTTATCTAGCAAAGTTGTTGTCACCGCCTCCCTAATCTTGTGGTGTGGACTGGGGAGGGAGAACAGAATGAACTAAGGGAGATATTCCAGGTCATGCACAGGTTAACAGAGAAAGTTTCCCTCTTTAGCTACGGTGCACCACTGTGCGCCACTGTGTGCCAGGGTGGCATAGTGTTTAGAGTGCAGTACTGCAGGCTACTTCTGCTGACTGCCGGCTGCCTGCAATTTGGCAGTTCAAATCTCACCAGGCTCAAGGTTGACTCAGCCTTCCATCTTTCTGAGGTGGGTAAAATGATGACCCAAATTGTCGGGGGAAATATGTTGATTCTGTAAACCACTTAGAGAGGGCTGGAAAGCACTGGAAAGTGGTATATAAGTCTAAGCACTGTTGCTATTGCTATTGAATCAGCTTCAACTCCTGTGCATCTTGCAGGGAGGCTGTGCAAGGATCTGGGCAAGTAAAGATGACTTCATAAAGATGACTTTCCCTTCCTGTCACATGACCTGCGTGTCAGTTTCTATTCAGCCAATATGACTGTTAGAGTACGAGGCATACTAGTCTCCAGCTTATTCAACAGGAAATGAGCAGAGGGCAGCCCCTTTTACGTAATCATCTCCATCACCACTAAAGTACCACATTCAGTAGGGAAGTTTGTGTTGAGAAAAGATAAAATATACTCATTCCACAATGGGTCAGACAATTACTAGGACTTGACTAAGCATAGGGGATATGAAGAAGACATTGTCATGAGCATCGTATTCTTAAAGAGTGGTTGCAATCCTTGAAGGCTTGGTGTGGTGTGGAATATAACTATTTATAGCTGTTCTGACCTAGAGAGTATCACTAATGCAGTTCCAGGGAAAATGTTCAGGAAAAAAAAATCAAACCACTTCAATTTTCTGAATCTGTTTAGGAAATTTGCAAATGTGGCAAATGCTTCCAGGTTGTTGAAATAACTTCACTGCATTTAATTTAATTTAATCATTTGCTTTGACTTCAAATTCACTGGGGAGGATTGTTTTGATTCAGAGATTTGATTGAATCAATTTCAATTTCTAAATTGAAGCTTCACACAGGCCCCTAATCCAGAACACAATACTTTCTGCAAGACTGACTTCAATTGACATAACTAAAGATGGAGACAAAGATTCTGCTAAACCACTGCATTTTCACCCTTTATTTATACAAGACTGAAATATGTTGATTGGGAAATACAGGGACAGATGCTTTGGATGAAGATTCTCTCTTGATACTTGTAATACTGTAGTAAATGTTGTACAGACATGGATATTCTCTTTTGGGGCCAGGTGTCTGAGAAGCAACTGGATGAAGACCATAACCTAAGCTTTTCCCCATCTCAGTTTAGGGAAGCAATCAGAACTAAAGTTGCTTTCATTACTTTTATCATTGTCTCTCCAAAGAGAGGGAGAGGGACATGCAGTATGTAACTACTGTGTACTCTAAGGTGCCTTCTAAATATCTGGGCTCAGTGTCCTAACAGTTTCACTATTACCTGCAAGGTCATGTTTAAAAAGTAGTGCCATGGGAATTCTGCTTAAACCCCTAGCATAGAAGTCTTGAAGTTCCACTGTATTCTGTCATTTCTGACTTACATAACAGTCTATTTGGTTTGAACTTTGGATCAATCCATCTCCTGGGTCATTTATAGATTACATAGAGTCTGGCGTTAGTAATAATTATTAGTCTTATAGATTGGATTGAAAAGCGTTCTACTTGTTGGAAGTGACCTAAAGTTTCAACTAGCGTAGAGATGATATTGATCTTAGATGGTTTATTTAGATGAATCCATGTTACATTATTTCCAAAAGAGCTATATTTGTTGTTTATTTGTATCTTTTTAAAACCAACAGATGAGGCATATGTCTAGTCCTTCCTTCCTTCCTTCCTTCCTTCCTTCCTTCCTTCCTTCCTTCCTTCCTTCCTTCCTTCCTTCCATCCATCCATCCATTCATCCATCCATCCATATAAACTCTGTGCATTGAGGTTATCAGGGGGAAGTTCATCTTTTTATTCTGTTTGTGAGAATGACAAAAGGATCTCGGCAATTGTGGCAAATTTTGGAGTGTCTTCCAAAGGGAGACACTCCATTTGGCATCACCAAAGTGTCCATGTGTGTGTGTGTGTTTCAAAGGTGGTATTTAGGAGTTTCTGACCATTCTGGAGAACCGGTAGTGGAAGTTTTGAGTACTTCGAAGAACTGGTAAATACCACCTCTGACTGGCTCCACCCCCATCTACTCTCTGCCTGCCAAGTCCCAGCTGATCGGGAGGAAATGGAGATTTTACAGTATCCTTCCTGTTCTGTAGGGAGAACAAGAAAGACAGGAACTGAGGCAAGGCAGGTTGAAGCTAACACAACCTTTATTAACAGTATAACATGGCAAAATGTAAGGCAAACCTCGACCCGGCAAACAGCAGCATTTGACAGCTGACAGCCCTTTTTATACTAGAGCTGTCAGATGCTGAACCAATAGGAATGGCTGCATTCTCCCTCCAGCTGGCTGCTCGCATCTCAACCAATCAGGGGCCAGCAATGATAGTCAGTGGCGTTGTAGCCTCGAGGACTTAACACCCTTCTCCTCCCAGTTAGAACATGCGTAGTCAGCCAAATACGCTGGCTGGCATCGGCTCCTCCCAGATCGCCTTAGTTCAGGGGTGGTGGCCAAAGGATGAGCCTCTGGTGGAGAGTCCT
The DNA here is from genome assembly GCF_964273705.1 of Natrix helvetica. Taxonomy (NCBI): domain Eukaryota; kingdom Metazoa; phylum Chordata; class Lepidosauria; order Squamata; family Natricidae; genus Natrix; species Natrix helvetica. The sequence goes on along the minus strand of NC_138552.1, from coordinate 208,658,041 downwards.
GTGGAACATTAGGTGACTGCGCAGCTGAGCCGGCAGGAAACTTTACCACCGTGGGACTGACCAGATTCTCAGATAAGCCTGGCGACAAGAACTCATCGGTGGGGGGGTGTTGCATGCGGCTCTGTCTGCGCTGGAGCAGCCTCTGTCGATATTAGTTCCCCGGGGCAGGATTGGGCCTGCACCGGGTGTTGGTCTGCTGCACTGGTGGCTCGCTGTCTGAGCTGGTTGATGTGTCGGTGCCACATTTGCCCGTCACTGAGCTGGACTTAGAAGAGTAGGGTCCAGTTAGTTGCGTGATTTGTCTGGGAAGCCACCTTGGTTTGGCCCTATAGTTTTGGGCATAGACTGGGTCTCCCACATTAAAGGCCTGTGTGGAGTTGCCTGTGAGGGGGCTTTTCTCTGCTGCATAACCGGTGTGTAGCCGATCTGGGGTTGTCCGGAACCGACGACCCATAAGCCGTTCTGCGGGACTTTCTTTGGTGATTGGGCACGGGGTTGTATGCTGTGCCAGGAAGTATTGGGACAGTTTGTCATGCCAATTCCCTGGCCCCAGGTGGCCCAATGCCTCCTTAGCCAACTGGACGGTTCGTTCTGCCAGGCCATTTCCGGCCAGGTGGAATGGCACCGTCATGTCGTGTCGTATGCCATGCTGTCCTAAAAACATCTGGAAGGGTGCCAACATGAACTGGGGCCCATTGTCAGTCACCACCACGTCAGGCAACCCATGGGTCACGAATAGCCTCCGCAGCACCCTAATCACGGCCTCCGAAGTGATGGATGGCATGAGTGCCAGCTCCACCCACTTCGAGTAGGCATCTACGAGGACCAAGAAGTTCTGCCCTAAGAACAGGCCGGCGAAATCCAAATGGACTTATGCCCATGGAGCCCGGGGCATGTCCCATTCCCTGATTGGCACAGAAGTGGAAGCCGGTCTAGATTGCTGGCACTGCTGGCAGGTGGCTACCCAGTTTTCTATTTCCTGGTCAATGTTGGGCCACCACTCATAGCTTCGGCCCAAAGCCTTCATGCACACAATGCCCAGGTGAGCAGTGTGCAGGGCAACTTAAAATTGGTGACCAAAGCTTTGGGGGAGCTACCACCCTATTGCCCCATAACAGGCACCCATTAAGGAAGGACAGCTCACGCTGATGTACATAATAGCGGTGAAACTCAGGATATACTGGCCCCTGTGGCCACCCCCTGTACACCAAGTCCAAAACTTGGGCCAATATGGGGTCTGTGGCAGAGAGCCTGGCAATATCCCGTGTGGATCCAAAACAGGCACTGGCAGAGGGCAGCGACTGAGGGCATCAGCCTGTCCCAAGTTTTTTCCTGGCCTATATTGTAGCTGATAATTCTATGCCGCTAGAAAGACTGTCCATCTGGACATTCTTGGAGACAAAATCTGAGGAGTCTGGCGATCCCCCGCCAGAAGACCCAAGAGAGGTTTATGGTCGGTCACTAAGTGAAACAAATGACAATAAATGTAATCGTGAAACCGCTTTACCCCTGCTACAGCAGCTAGGGCCTCCTTATCCAGCTGACTAATTTTTTTCAGCTGCTGAGAGCGTAAGCAAATAATAGGCAATTGGGACTTCTGAGCCATTAGGTAGGATGTGACTCAGAATGGCCCCAATGCCATAAGGCGATGCATCGCACGCCAAAGTTAATGGGAGGCGATCACTGTATTGCACTAATAAAAGATTTGTATGTAAGGACACCCTTAACTGCCCTAAAGGCTTGGGCTTCCTTAGACCCCCAATGCCAGGGTGTCTTGGAATCCAGGAGCCTATGAAGAGGTCTGCCAAAGACACCTTATGGGGTATAAAAATGGAGTAAAAATTAAGCAGCCCCAGAAAGTCTTGCAGTTCAGCCTTAGGAGGGAGTGGGAGCTTTCTTAATTGCCTCTACCTTGGACAGAGTAGGATGTCTTTGGAATCAACTAGATGCCCCAAAAATTCTGCACTGGGGACTCCAACCTATACTTTTCTCGTTTGAGTTTCAGCCCCGCTTGGCGGAAACGGGTCAGGACTGCTCCTAATTTATCAACAAGCTCAGCTTGATCCAAAGCGGACATAAGCACGTCGTTGAAATAGGGTACCACCCCTGGCAGCCCCTGGAGCAAGTTGCATTTACATTTGAAACCTCCCCAGTGCGTTACGATGGTTTGAGCCATGGCAGTGGTTTCGTCCACCGGGAGCTGCTGGTGCACTTGTGCTAAGTCTAACTTGGCAAAAATGTTTCCCTGGCCCAAGGAATGAAGCAGATGTTGAACCACTGGCACTGGGTAAGGGATGGCTTGCAACCCTTTATTAATGGTGCATTTAAAATCCCTGCAAATACTAATATTACCATCCTGCTTAATAGGTATTACTATGGGGGTCTCGCAGGGGGAGTGGTCTACTGCTTCGAGCACTCCTTGTGCTATTAATTTATCTAGTTCTAAATCTACTTGGGGCTGAAGGGCAAAAGGCACTCTCCTGGGTTTTAGACGTATTGGCGCCACCTGGGGGTTCAAGTTAAAATAAATGGGGGTCCCATTATATTTACCAAGCTTGTTGTCAAATACATCTGCGAACTTGCTGCCCAGGAATCTGGAACAACGGAGTGGATGCCGGAGATGTTGAATCCCAATGCGGAGAACCAGTCAAACCCCAGGAGGCTGGGCAGATGGCCATCTACAATGATGAGAGGAAGAGGCCCCTGAAAGTTATTGCTGGCTATGGTGAATGTGCCGCAACCCACAATGGGTATTGGCTGTCCTTGATAGTCTCTGAGGCAAAGTGGGCACTGCCTGAGTTGAGCTTTGGTCAGGCTGGGCACTATCCATTTGATATAGCCCAAGAGACCAGGGATTTGGAAGAGCCAGTGTCCACTTCCATCTTGCAGGGCTCTCTCTCTCTATGCGCACAGTCAGGTATATCTTATGGGTAGGCTTAGTCAGGGACACATGTCTGACAGCCCAATCAGGGTGCTGCTGGTCACCTGCGATGGCAAAGCAATCTTCGTGGTGTTCCGGAAGTCTTTTTACGAATTGTCTAGACAAGGCGCGCTCCGGAGGTGGGTCAGCAATTGGCATGGCTAATCTGCAGACCTTGGCTAAATGTCCTTTCCTGTCACACCGATGGAATATTGCGGCTTTGAACCTGCAGACTGACCTTGCAGGTTCCCGCCACAACTCAGACAACCTGCCTGAGGTAAAAAATCAGCCTGAGTCCATTTTTTCCTGGTGGCCAGCTTGAGGTGGCTTATCTCTTCTTCCTCATCTGAGAAGTCTTCTTCGTCATCTTCTTCATGGTGGACAGCATGGCCCCTGCTGGCATGGGTGGCCGGTGGCACAAATCTCTGAATTTCTGTGGTGGATTTGTCCGACATTTCATATGCCGTGGCTTCATCCACGTCTGCCTGAAGTCTCAGCTCTTTTCGTGCCAGAAAGCTTCGCTGAAGTCTGAGGTCTTTGATACCACAGACCAGCTGTTCTAACAGGGCATCATCCAGTACAGGAAAGTCACAGTGCAGGGCTGCTGTTCTGAGGGAAGCCATGTAATCGCTCACAGATTCCCCTTCTCTCTGGGTCCTCTGCCTAAACGCATAACGTCTGGCTATGTGCGAGGGAGTTGGAGAGTAATGATTTTTAAGTTTCTCCAAAAGATTCTTCCCAAGCATCGAATGGACAGATTGAGGTGCTGCTAAAGCCCTGGCTGTTCCAAACATCTTGTGGCCACATGCACTGAGAAAATACCCTCTTTTACGGCCACTGGACAAACCGGTGAAGTCGTTTGCCTCCAGGAAGCACTCGAACCGCTCGAGGTAGGCGTCCCATGTCTCAGTGGCTGGGCTGAATGCTGTGAATGCTGGTAGATTAGCCATCCTTAGAAAGATGGAAATTGAAGAATTAGCCTTGGAGCGACTTCTCATCTCCTGTGACTTGAGGCAGCTCTTATTCGTGACTTCGCTTTTCCTTTACCTCAGTCCTGATCCCACCTTCGTCGCCAGTGTTCTGTAGGGAGAATGAGGCAGACAGGAAGTGAGGCAAGGCAGATTGAAGCTAACACAACCTTTATTAACAGTATAACACGGCAAAATGTAAGGCAAACCTCGACCTGGCAAACAGCAGCATTTGACAGCTGACAGCCCTTTTTATACTAGAGCTGTCAGATACTGAACCAATAGAATGGCTGCATTCTCCCGCCAGCTGGCTGCTTGCGTCTCAACCAATCAGGGGCCGGCGATGATGGTCAATGGCATCGTAGCCTCGAGGACTTAACACTTCCCTTTCCACCAAGTCACACCACGTCCACCAAGCTACGCCCACAGAACCGGTAGTAAAAATTTTTGAATCCCACCACTGGTGTGTTGGCATTAGATGCTCTTTTTTTAGTGCCAATTTACTTTTATTTGGTAGTACATTAAAAATGTATGTAACAACGATCTCCCTCAGGTTAAGTAAATTCAATTGTTTATTTCCAATTGTAGATTTTAAGAAATGTGTGAAAGTGTGGTCTCAACATTCTATAAATAGTTTTTGAAAAAGAATTCACATAGATCTGGACTAAATTCAAATACATTTTCATGGGGCAACTAAAACTAGGTGAAAGAACAATTTCTGGCTTTGATGTTGCAAATTTTCTTCCCTGTTGACATCCATGCTGCTCCTGTGACAATGTGGTGTGTTGTTTACTCATCAGCAGGATGATGATGAGACAGCATTGTCCTTTCGACACTCTCTTTGAAACAGAGATGATGTGATAGTTCCCTAAGAGAGGGGACAGTTCAATTCACATCAGAATCATTTTAATTTACATTGATTGAGATTTGTTTCTAATCTCCCATTCAGTAAAATCAAAGTAAACTTTTTTTTAATAGATCTTATAGTAACCTCCAGCACTCCATATATATTTCCAACTTCCCATGTTTTGAAGAGGTTAAGATACAAAATGGATACCTAAGATATATAAGGCACCTTAGAAAACTCTAACTTCTCCTGCTTTTAAGGAGAAAAATGAATGTTTAATCTTTTTTACCTATTTTGTCCCTTAAAATGCCCACAAAATCCCAAAAGGATTGGAATATGTTGGCCCTGTCCAAGAGATTGCTCATCTATGTGCACACCGGCCAAAAATATTGCTCAAATCTTTTGACTGAAGTCATTTGAGCTCTGTAACTCCATCACGAAAACAATAATTCTCCTGCCTCCATTCTAACACTTTGATTCCAAGAAAAGATTACACTTTCAGAGAGTTTCTGCATGTCTGCTCAGCTTTTATTTCTGGTTGATTACAGTTCCCTGAAAGTGTACAAGTATTGAAAAGAAAACAAAGAAAGTGAAACAAATCAATATAAAACAAAGACTACAGTAATAACAACAATAGTAGAAATAATAATAAATCCATCTGGAAAAATAATAGTTGATATGCTTTGTAGATTAAAAAGGTCTTCAGAGGATATCAGAAAAGTGTCCAAAAAGATTCAGTTCTCAGATGGCAGAGTGGGGGAGGAAGAATCACTCCTGAACAAGTTCTTCCCTTGTGGTGATCCCTCTTGCCTCACTAGGTAGGGATCCATGAAGAAAGATCTCAGAAATATACCATATTTTTCAGAGTATAAGATGCACCTTCCCCCCCTAAAAGAGGGTGAAAATTTGGGTGCATCTTATACACTGAATGTAGCCCTGCCCACCCGCTGGCACCACCCTTTGGCCTCTGCCTTCCAGCAATTTGCCTCCTTGCAGCAAACAGAAAACAGCCTGTTTCAGTTTCAGCTTCAGCACAGCCTGATTAGCATAAGAAGCTGATTGTCGGATGGATTGGCCTTTGGACGATCAGCTCAGGCTGCAGGGATTGCCATTGCCTATTGCTGCCTCTGTGGGCCCCATTTTCAGCCTCCGCATCCCATTTTTGACCTCTGTGTGCCCCATTTTCAGCCTCCACATGCACCATTTTGCACTCATTCTGATCCCCGCCACCTAGAATGGAAAATGGGGCATGGAGGCCAAAAACTGGGCATGCGGAGGTGGAAAATGGGATGTGAAGGCTGAAAATGGGGCATGCGGAGGTGGCAATAGGCAATGGCAATCCCTGCAGCTTGAAACAGCTGATCATCAAGAGGCCGATCCAACCGACAATCAGCTGCTTGTGCTAATCAGGCTGTGCTGAAACTGAAATGGATTATTTGCTGTTTGCTTTAAGGAGGCAAATTGCTGGGAGGCAGATTTTTTTTCTTGTTTTACTCCCCAAAATCTAGGTGCATCTTATAGTTAGGAGTTTCTTATACTCTGAAAAATACAGTACCTTAGAGTCTAGCTAGTGAAAACAAAACATCAAAGTTTAACATATACATCTGCATGGATACTAAAGTCTTTCTCTTAAGCTTCAGTTCAGGCAGACCTGTCTCAAAGCTGCTAATCTTTCCGTCTTACTGCAGCTGAACTTTTAACTTATGAAATGTGCTAATTGTAGTCTGCAAGGTGTTGATGTTGGCCTTTCTATTTTAAGACTCAAGAAAAATTTGTGGTACTTGAGGCCATCAAAATCAGATAAGCAGAGTGAGTGCCAATTCTATCTGAGATGAGAGCGCCATAATTTATGTGTGACCAGGTCCTTCTCTTTTCCATACTAATTATGCCACTAAGTGTGGCCTCACCATCAGATCTTAAGCTGTGGTCAGGCTAATATTTAAGAAGGGAGGATTATTTCAGCCCTCATCTTTTTGGACTTTAAATCTCATTATCAATAATAGTGCCCAGAAACAAACAAACAAACAAATTAACAAACAAACAAACAAAGTATCTAATAGAACCTTGCTGGATCAGGTAATATGATCGGACTTCCACTTTTTTTTTGCTACGTTCTGAACCAATTCCAGTTCCCAAAGATGCAAAGGAAGCCCAAGGCAGAGCACATTTGAACAATTGAATCTATATTCAACTAAGGCATGTGTCACCATAGCCAGACATGACCTTATCAAGAACAAAAGCAGTGGCTGTTCATGCGGAGGTGATCAAAGGCATCTTGACTACATCTGCCCCTCAGCTTTCAAGTAGACTCACATTTCTAGCAAGCTGCAGTGTAGACATGTGGCAGGTTGCTTATAGGGCAAGGTCAACATGGGAAGATGCTTGGTTTTGTGGATGAGGCTTCTGGTAAGAATGTATGTTATAATATGAAATATCAGTTGTAGACTAAAGAGACACAGTTGGCAGATAGCTCTGAGGACTTAAAAGAATTTACAAACACAAAAGTAAAGTGAGAGCTGGCATAGCACGCACAGGAGAATGGGAAATGGTGGTTTGGATGTGAATCAGAGGTGGTATTCAGCAAGTTCTGACCAGTTCTGTAGAACCAGTAGTGCAAATTTTGAGTAGTTTGGAGAACTGGTAAATATCACCTTTGACTGGCCCAGGCCCTGGCCCCATCTATTCTTTGCCTTCTAGGTTCCAGCAGATCTGGAGGAAATGGGGATTTTGCAGTAACCTTTCCCTGGAGCAGGGAGGAAGTGGAGATTTTACAGTATCCTTCTCCTGCCCCGCCCACCAAGCCATGCCACACCCACCAAGCCACACCCACAGAACTGGTAGTAAAAATTGTTGAATCCCACCACTGGTATGAATGGATGTTGTAAGAGGAAACTCAAAATGGACAATGGGTTCAAAAGAGACAAATTATTCTTGCAAGACAATCCAGGAATCTCCTGCCTTGGTGGAAGATGACTGGATATCAAACCCAAGTATAGCTGTATGATGCTTTATCTCTGTAAAGACAATTTTGCCTTTTCCCCTGATTTTTTAAAAATCAATGCTATTGAAATTGCAGGACCTTAACCCAGAGACAAGTTGTGCCAATATCTTCTCTTTCCCAAGTTATAACCCACAGTGCAATAAAGAAAACTACCATAACTAAAAGGTTATGTTATGGGGAACTTCTATTTAAAAATTTTAAAAATTCAACAATAAGAACAAAGGGTGATGAATTGAGATACTAAAGTGAAGCATAGCACCCTTTTTTTGCCAGGGTTGAACAAAGAACTTTAAAAATTTTAAAAATTCAACAATAAGAACAAAGGGTGATGAATTGAGATACTAAAGTGAAGCATAGCACCCTTTTTTTGCCAGGGTTGAACAAAGAACTTACAACTTTGCATACTTACATTGATTAAATGTGTGAATGGCCAGCTGTGTGACACACCAATGAGTAAAAGTTCATTCCAGTTCAAAATCTGCAAATAAATGACCATGGTAACCACACTACTTCCACTAGAGATGATTCATATGTTTGACTGCAAGTCCTGAAGGATTCGCTGTGTGATATTTGTCGATTGAACCTTCATATTTATATCTTATTGATTTCAGTAGGATTACCTTGGCTATGTTGTGGTACGAACTGGTGACAAAAATATAGGTTGAGTCTCTCTCTTTCCTCTGATTCTTTGCTGTTTGCCAAGCTCTGCCATGGGAATGGCTGCTGAGTGGTACAAAGATTAGTGGTAGTTATGCCATGTGGGGTGTGCAGGTTTTCATACTTTACATATCATCGAGTCCTGGACACACAATGTTTTCTTTTACCTTTTGAATATTAGGGACCGATATAAAGCTGCAAAAGCTTCATTTTCAGATGGCTGCTTTTTGGTTTGTGTTCCTGTATCTAGCTACCCTTACACAGACTAGCTTGCTGCAGGTGTGAAACAGGAAGCTGTACTGAAAGAGAAAGAGGAGAGAGAGAGAGAGAGAGAGAGAGAGAGAGAGAGAGAGAGAGAGAGAGAGAGAGAGAGAGAGAGAGAGAGAGAGAGAGAGAGAGAGAGAGCAGTACTTTTTCTCTAGGAGCTCCACATGAATCAATTTTAATTAGAGCATGTTATGCTTCAGCTCCTGGCTTTCCCATTTGCTGTGTGGCGAGCCTGTTTGAAAGATTGCATTCTATGGCAAGCTCTACCTCCACCTCTTCTTCTTCTTCCTCCTCCTCCTCCTCTGTCTTCTGCAAATGTTACAACACCAATTGAAATTTCCTCTTTTCTTTCTTTTCTGCGTGCCTTGCAGATCCCTTTGCGTCAGAAGACGAGGAAGAAAAATCAAGGTACTGAGTCTGCTTTGTTCCTCTTTTTGTTTACATTGATATCTTGCTCATGTGAAGCTGAGGGCTTTTCAAATCAGCTTGTGGTAGTGCTGGTGGCGGCTGCTGTGTCGTACTCTGTTCAATTTTTGGTTTGACAGCAGAAAACAATGACATGCTCTTCATTTGGACTAAACTGCTTTGGTATGTCAATAATGGTGTCTCTGTGTGTATCGGGGTCTGTGTGTGTGTGTGTGTGTGTGTGTGTGTGTGTGTGTGAAGCAAGACAAATGCCTTATCAGCTGTGACCAATAATTTTGAGGCAAATCAGCTTCGAAGGATATTTTAGCCACACATTAATACTTGCTGAAGAGATCTCTAAGAGTAAAAACTAGCAGCTGATTTCCATTGGAAATATATTTCTCCCTCTGAGGGAGTTTTCCTGAAAGCTTTGGTTTTTCTTTTTGTTAAAGTGACACTTGCTTCTAATCACACAGGTTTTTACACCATGAGTCGCCGAAGGATTTCATGTAAGGATCTCGGACTGGCTGATTGCCAGGGTTGGCTGTATAAGAAAAAGGAAAAAGGAGGCTTTATTGGCAACAAATGGAAAAAGTTTTGGTGTGTCCTGAAGGCTTCGTCTTTATACTGGTACAGCAATCAACTGGTAAGAATGTCAATCTCTTCATTTCTATAAAGAAATCAAAATAGAATTGTACTTCCCTACAATAAAACCCTGCCTAAAACTCAACTATATATATATATATGGTGCATTTTGGTGTCATATACGTATGAGGTAATTCAACAATGGTGGGAAAGACCCTGTTTCTGACGGGGATAGTGGGGTTGTCTGTTTTTGATTTAAAAAAAGTAAGTAAACTATATCTCATGTCAACCAACAGCCAGAGAGAAGTTTGGGGTTTGTAAGAAGAGAAGAATGCATTTATTTCCCACTTCTGTGCAATCAATCCTATCCACATTCTCCCCCCCCCCTACAGTTTGTAAGGTAGGGAAGGGAAAATGTGATGACTGGAGTATGTCAGAATGGCTACAAATGCTACATCTTCCCCCTCTACCCCTCCATTAGGCTTGCACCAACTCTGCTGGCCTTCTGGACGGCCCTTGAAACATGGTTTTGTGTACCAGTTTGGTATAATATAACATCCTAGTGGAACCTGCTTGTATGACAATTATGGAAAGCATCTTGGGATGTTTCACTGCTATTTTGTTTTTTATCTGTTTCACCTTTTTTAAAAAAAAATGAAATTGGCTGTTTTAATACTTTTTATATATTTAGATTATTATTTTGAATACCGCCCATATTCAAAATAATATGTGAGACGGGCGGCTACATCAGCGTGATTGAATCAGTCAACAAATGAAAACTGTGTGTGCCCTTTTTGCCTAACCTTTCATTTGATGCAAATGAACTTATAGATCGACAATCCAAGCAATCTCTTTATTGGATATAAGTGTTTATGTCCCACTTTCCTTACACCCATGTACGATTCACAGATGTCCTTTCCTATAAGAGCAGTTTTGTTTCAAAGTGGCATTTTATAAATAACTTAAATATGTCCTTCATTTTTTTAGGAAGTTACACTGATAAATTAGTGTCAGCAAAGCATAACATAAATAGTTTCTGTTTCTATTATTGTTATTATGCCAACTGACCTTTATCTGTCTTTTCCACTCTTGTGGTCTCCATGTTGCAATATCTATAATTGCAGTTACTGCCTTGTATGGAGATTATAGGACTTGCGTTTCAATATGACTAACATTTTCTTACCATACTGCATTCATAAAAGTAATCTGGCATAACATTAAAAAAAGTCAACTAGTTAGGGGGTTACTTATAGTGTATATGTCTGGGCCAGTAGTGGGATTCAGCCAGTTTGCACGACTTTGGGAGAACCGGTTGTTAAGTTTCTGAGCAGTTTGGTGAATTGGTTGTTGGGAGAAATCATTAAGACAGAGAATCCCACCACTGGTAAGCAGGGCAAAACACCATTTCCCCAAAGTATAATTCATTTGAGATTCCAAGGGGATACTAGAAATATGAGTCAATTTAAATGTTGAGATTCTAATCCAATTAGAATACAGAAGCAGCTCTTGTTGCCTTCTGGGAGTCAAGGTGCTAAGGTTGTTTTGGTGTTTTTAAAAAAATAAATCTGACATCAGTATCTCTTTGATCCACTGTAAGGTTTGGTAACTGTGGAGACCTTGGTGCTCTCTTGGATATTTTCTTGGAGACATTTTATTATCAGACTAGATAACATCTTTAGTCCTAGATGGTTCAGTGCCAGAAGTTTTCCTTTATTAAGAAGTTTGTTCTAAGAGAATCCTACTCTTAATCTATGGATATCACAGTATTTTTAGTGGTATCCTATTAAAGGATAGCATGGATAGTGTGTATCAAGATTTTGGTGAGGTGTGTGTCCCGATTAGGTTTGAAGACATGAAAAGCTGAAGTAGGGTTTATTACTGGCTTCCTTTTAACTCTGTTGTTAAACAAATAGTTTCAATTTTGGTTCACTACTGCCTCTGAGGTTTTACTGATAAGAGGAATGAAAAACCATTAAATAGATAGAATTGACAACAATCATTTTAAACTTGATTCTAAAACAGTTGGAGATATTCATGGGGAAATCCACTCAACATTAATTAGCATGATTTGCTTGTTAAAAATGGAATCATGGTCTTCATTAATGATCACTCAATTTAGTTGATTCCTATGTCATTCTTGGATAGATATATTCGAACATTTAGCAGCTATTTCTATAGAAAAGCTAGAGTGAATTAGTGCATTACAATCTACTTAGGGTTTCCCATTACGATTCAGACTATAGCAAGCTCTTATGAATGATAACTCAACACTTCCGAAAGCATTTTGCTCTTTTCTGTTCACAGTTTTGTTCCTTATAATCCTTTGGGATTTGATTTGTTACCATTGTCATGACATATGTCATCAACAACCAAACTACGTTTTTTATTCCAATGGCTATATTCGAACACAGTGGTTCTCAACCTGTGGTCTGTGGATCCTAGGTTCGCAAAGGCTTGAAAAAATGTTATGATTTAAAGCTTGAGTTAAATCTTGATGGTCTGTGGCCATGGTCTCTGGCCACAAAAGGTATTTAAAGGGGGTCCGCGTGATGAAGAAAAGGTTGAAAACCACTGTACAACCATTAGCATATAGTCCTCCCCATCCATTTCTTACTGAACTACCATTCCCGGCAGACTCTGTTTTTATTTCTAATTCCTGAGCATTCTAATTCCTGAGAGAGTCCTGCCTATCAATATCTAGAGAGATACAGATTCTTTACATCCCATGTGATAGATGGGATGATATTGATTTCCACCTGATGACTCCCCAATGGTATCTCCTTGGCCATTGTGGGATAAGAATGCAGGACTTGGTAGGCTTTTGTCTTAGTCTAGCATGGCTTTTCTTATATTTTCATTGCCCTGTAGCAAGAATGATAAGAAGAATTCCATCTGCTGCATGTTTTTTCTCAATGTATTTATTTAATATCCCACCTTTATTGTTATTTTTTATAAATAACTTAACACACACAATACTCCTTTCTAATTCTATTTTCTTCACAACAACAATCCTGTGAGATGATTTGGGCTGAAAGAGAGTGTCTGGCCCAAAGTCACACATAGTCAGATAGAGCTCCAGAATATTTTTCACAGCAGCAGAATAGTTCAATGATTGCCATTGAGTAAGACAGTGAAACGTATGAATTTGAAAATATATATATATAGATCTGTTGATTAGACTATAGAAAATGTATGATTTATTCATTGCCTGTATTTCTAAACTGCCCTACTCCTCACAACTCAAAGCGATTTATTAAATATATGATACATTTAATAGGCTGAAAGTATAAAATATTTTTTGCTAATATAGCATAGCAGATGGTTTCCTGAATGTGATAAGAGAGATATATGCTGGAACTAAACTATGAGTGAGGATAAACAGAATGTGTAGATTCAACACTGAACAGGATATAACCACTTGGTTGTTTAAAGAATTGATGTATAAACATATCAAGGATGTTTTGGTGATATTACAGACTTTTTGGCTAGGTACATGAATGTACATTTTTGTTTTCAACCATGTTGTTGGTTGAAAACCTGAAAGATTTCCAATGAATATTAAATTGTACAATGCAAAAAGAAATATGGATCTGAAAACTAAAATGTCAAAGGCAAACGTATTTGTAGCTGACAGGAAAAAAAAGGTGATTTATTGCATGTTATACCTAAATAGAATATAAACATATACTTGTGTACTGTGGCAGATTGTTTATTAAAGAGGGAAAAAATAATGGAAAAATGTTAGGATGGGTAAATGTTAGTAGAATGGTGGTGAATAATATATAATAAGTAACCTGTTCCCAGAAATTATTATTGTCAAAGGAAAATGTCTGTGTATAAAAACATGATTTTGCCCATCTTGTTAGAGAACACGAGAACTTGGTATGTCAAAAGAAATATAAAAAGTAAACTGAATGGAGAGGGAAGGGTCTGTGGTAAACCATGAAGAAAATTGAAGATGGACGAGTGCTGAATTATATAGACTGAATATAAAATGGCTAACAGGTATAAAAAGGATACATTGCAGTGAGTTGGTTTATAGACAGAATGAACAAGGACTGGATTGAAAAGCAAACACATGAAGAAAATGGAATGAATTGAGAAGAGAGGAAAGTGGATGGAGTTAATGAAATCTTGACAGTACAGAAGTGATGAATTTAAAGGTCAAAAGGCAGTGTCTGAAGCAATATGTAGATGTGAAGAGATGAAAAGATGTGGAGAATTATAATGAATATTATTAATTGGTAAACAATCTCTTCCCTCCCTCCCTCCTTTTTATTATTTCTTATATCTTTCCTGTCCCAAAGGTGCTTTTCCCCCCCAGAGGCAACTGGAATTTCTGGTTTTTCTTTGAAGATGTTTCGCTTCTTGTCCAAGAAGCTTCTTCAGCTTCTTTTTTTCCAAGAGTCCACTTGCCTCTTGGGAACAAAAAGCACTTTGGGACAACAATGAGCTGGATGACTGAGAATCTCCATAGACATTTATCTTGTTCCTGTACTCTGCATTATATTGCTTAGCTTAAAAGGGAATGTGATTATGTAGGACAAGGCTGGGAATAAGGTTTTGACTGTGAGCTTCAAAGCATTACCACCACAATAAGGCCTATATTGCCCACTTACCTGTAGAGAGGTTTGGGGCTGATTCTTTTGATAGTGTACTGTACACTGGAGGCGTTCTTAACACCTCAGCAATCTTTAGGCACCATTTGGTATTCTCTCCAGCCTCTAAAAGTTTGGAATTGAAAAATTGATTATTTAATGCTTCCCGCAGGAGGTACCATGGATGACCAGACTAAAACTGCAACAGGAGTTATCTTTACTGAATAGTGAAGGGAAAAGAGATTTTGATAGTTGAATTTTGCCTGATCATGAAGGCTGTGTAAATAAAAATCTCTTAGTCTTGCTCTTTTTAGGTTACTACTCCACAAATGATTTTTCATGAATAAAGAGCAATAAAAAGTTCAGCAGTCTTACCTAAGAAATGCTCTTACAAGTTGACACATGTGGTGCTCCAAGTACTTAAGGCACCAGTCACTTGTACAGACATCTGTCACTCCTACCTAATAGTCACATAGTGCAAACAATAGATTTCTTTGGTCATGTGGGTATCCTCAGGCTCTCTAAACCCAGCACAAAATAAGAAGTTGAAATTACATAACCTCACAATTATAGAATGATCTCAAGGGAGAGAGATTGATTATCTGTGAGAAAGAAAAAGTTTTTCCACGAATGCCTGTCAGTGGAAGACCCTAGACCTCAGGAGCAAAGAAATTATTTGTAGTACTATAAACAGAACTTATGATTCAGGTTTCACTTCCACATGGAAACAGTCAGTTAACTGCCAAGCAAAAACAATTGCTGTGCAAGCATTCACTTTCTTCGTACCACTGTGAGATGAAATGCTCTAATGCATTCATAATGTCTTCGACTAAGGAAGATAGTTCTAATAATGAGAATGCGTTCTTGAATCAAGTGCCATGTTGTGGTCTTAAATTCCATTGTTTTTGTTTATCAGGGATGGAGACAGCTCAAACCCAAACTCTCTTGGTTGAGGAAGAATATGCATTGTATTCTAGCCATGTTGGCTAGATATAAGCTTTGGGTTTCAGATAGGGGTAAGCATCTGACCAGCATTTGCTAGCATTTATTTTTCTTGGGGCTTCCCTATAAACAGGTGGCTTCTGTTAGCAAAAGTGCATTGGATATAAAAATTGCAAGGCTGTTTTATGTCTCCCAATAGAAATAGAGTTTTCAAGATCAAAAGCTTTTTCTGCAAGCAGAAATTGTAATTGCAACCTAGCACCCATTATTTCCTGGGGTTTTAGGAATATGGTGATTTGTAACCTTCACTATTCTCTACAATCCTATCCTCACTTCACATTCTAATGTTATAAATGGAAATTTTAGCCACTAATGTGTTTGTGGAGGCAGATACCCTAATCACAGAAACATTGTTCGTCCTTCGATTGCCCAGCCAGCCATGGTTGCTTTATGCTTCTTCAGGATATGAAATAATATTTTTATGAAGGAAGAAGACTATTGTCTTTGAACAATATCTTTTGTTGCCCAGAGATTCTGGGATATGTAACTTAGCAACAGCAGATTTGTGCTGTATATCTCCTAGTCTATCAGTAAGCTTCCAGAGAATATAAGTATTCGTTAGGCTTTAAAATTAATTCAGCCTACATTTTACCCTTTCCACACATGTTTGCCAATTATAGGAGGGTCAATTCTCATTGAGTCACACAGGCTGTTAGCAAATAGGGATCTACTTTAGATTTTATTAAATCCTGAAACGAACCGTGCAAAGTCAGACAGATTGATTGATTGATTATTACTATCAAGTTGTTTTGAATCCTAGCAACCACCACATGGATAGACTTTCTCCAGGGTGATTTATCCTGTTCATCCATCATCACTGTAACAGAGTCCATCCACCTTGCTGCTAGTCATTTTCTTCTTCCCTTGCCTTCTGCCTTTACCGGTGTTAAATTCTTTCCCAGAGAACTAGGAATTCTTTTCAAAAATGCACAGATGTGAATCTGAATCCTCCTAAAGTAATGTTAATGATTCAGAATATGTAAAATAACAGAGAAAGGGATATATAGCTTCCAAAACTCTTTATATTTGGGGAAAACATCATAATTAGAGAAGGAGAAAGAGTTTTGTTACTGATTGATCTACTTTCTAACTATAGTAAATGGTTTACCAATATATATACACGGCGAGCCTGTGGCTTAGTGGCTAAGACTCCTGCCTAAGATATAATACAGCCCAGGTTCAAATCCCAGTAAGGGTATGGCTAGCTGATGAGAGCTAATTAGCTCGAAATAGATCTATACTAGTCTCCCTTTATTTATTTATCAGTACAAATACAACACACACACACACACACACACACACACATATGTAGATTTTCACATTCGGGTCTTTTCCCATGTAAGATTACATGGGAAATCTTACAATCTTACACGGGAAAAGACCCAACTACACACACACACATACACACACACTGGGTCTTTTCCCATGTAAGATTGTAAGATTGTAACAAGCATGTGCCATAATACAAAATTTCATAAACACACACACACACACACACACACACACACACACGTGTGTGTGTGTGTGTGTGTGTTATTCGGGTCTTTTCCCGTGTAGGATTGTCAATAGACCCGAATACAACAAAACCAGCATACCTACACCCGTGAAAATCTACGAAAACATACATGTATGTATTTATGTATGTATGTATGTATGTGTGTGTGTGTGTGTGTGTGTGTGTGTGTGTATATATATATATATATATATATATATATATATATATATATATATATATATATATATATATATATATATATATATATATATGTTTGTACTGATAAATAAATAAAGGGAGACTAGTATAAATCTATTTCGATCTATATATATATATATATACACACACACAGACACAGACACACAGACACACACATATACATGTACATACATACATACACACACACACACACACACACACATATATATATATAGGTTTTTATGAAATTTTGTATTATGGCACATGCTTGTTCATGTTCTTCTGTTTCTACCAGGGTTTGTTCCATATCCATCTAGCCTCTCTTCCCTAACTGACAATAGGGACAGTTTAACAGACTGCATGAAAGGTATTGAATAGTGTTTACTTCACTAATACCTGAACCAGTTTTTCTTAACTTTTGTTTGCTAATGTTTTTGACCAAGGAATGGGCAGCTGACTCACACTCCATTTGCATTTGAAGATAATAAAAATTAATGAACTGATCTTTCTAAAACCTTGCAGGCTTCTTACTTGGTGCCATTTATGTGAGAAATGCAGCTCTCATAAGTACAAAAATCCACTCCTGGGGGGAATGGATTGTATAGCATACTCACTACAGTATACTTTATACTAGAGCATACTCTAATGTAAAATTTGGAAATGAGAATTATTTTTGCAACTTCCACTAGAAAGATACATAGTCAATGGTATATAAGTCACCAATCTTCTTTACTTCTCCTTTTGAAATATCTTAGAAGCAGATGACTTAGCAGCTCTCTGATAATGGGAATATTTACTCTCTGAATATTCAGAAAACCAGCTATTGAATGATGTGCTCATATACATCCATGGTAACTTCATACTGGTAGTCCTAGACTTACGACCACATTTGAGCCCAAAATTTCTGTTGTTAAGTGAAACATTTGTTAAGTGAGTTTCACCCATTTTATGACCTTTCTTTCTACAGTTGTTAAGTGAATCATTGCCATTGATAAGTTAATAATCCAGTTGTTAAGTGAATCTTGCTTCCCTATTGACTTTGTTTGTGAGAAGGTCGCAAAGGGTGATCACATGACCTTGGGATGCAACAATGGTCATAAATATGAACCAGTTGCCAAACATCTTCCAATATCTCAGAGGTTGCCACAAAGAAGAGGGAGTCAAACTATTCTCCAAGGCACCTGAGGGTAGAACAAGAAGCCATGGGTGGAAACTAATCAAGGAGAGAAGCAACTTAGAACTGAGGAGAAATTTCCTGACAGTTAGAACAATTAATCAGTGGAACAGCTTGCCTCCAGAAGTTGTGAATGCCCCAACAAAGATGATTAGGGGACTGGAGGGTAAAACATATGAGGAACGGTTGCAAGAACTGGGTATGTCTAGTTTAATAGAAAGAAGGACTAGGGGAGATATGATAACAGTGTTCCAATATCTCAGAGGTTGCCACAAAGAAGAGGGAGTCAAACTATTCTCCAAAACACCTGAGGGTAGGAAAAGAAGCAATGGGTGGAAACCAATCAAGGAGAGAAGCAATTTAGAACTGAGGAGAAATTTCCTGACAGTTAGAACAATTGATCAGTGGAACAGCTTGCCTCCAGAAGTTGTGAATGCCCCAACACTGGAAGTCTTTAAGAAGATGTTGGATAGCCATTTGTCTGAAATGGTATAGGGTTTCCTGCCTAGGCAGGGGGTTGGACTAGAAGACCTCCAAGGTCCCTTCCAACTCTGCTATTGTATTGTATCTGAATTTTGATCATGCAATCATGGGGATGCTGCAAAGGTTGTAACTGTGAAAAAAGGCAACTTTTTCAGTGCTGTTGTAACTTTGAACAATCACTAAATGAACTGTTATAAGTTGAGGACTATCTATGTTTGTTTGTCTTTGTTTGTTTTGTTTAAACCTGAATTTATCTGAATTTCTGCAGCTCTATCAGAGTACACAGTTCAGATTTTACAGCTGTCTAGAATCCTATGAGCTAGTGATAGAAAATAAACCCCTGTCTTGTCCAATTAAATAACTGCTAAACATTTCAGCCTAAGAATGCAGGAAGGCAATGTAGAATAAAGAAATATGAAAGCTAAATAAGTAAGCTGATACAGAAGGTTGTGAAACTATTTTATATTGTTATGTGTTTTGTTCTTTCTGTATGTGTTGGGTTTTTTTCTTTTCTGTTTTTAAAGGTTAAAGTGCTTAATAAAAATTATTAAAAAAAAAAGAATGCAGGGAGCAAAGCAGTGGTGGGTTTCAATTTATTTTACTACCAGTTCGCTTCTGCACGCTCGCTTGTACGATGCTTCTGCACATGCACAGAAGCATAGGGGGCTGGTGGGCGGAGCTACCAGTTCGCCTGATCTGGGGCGAACCAGCAGAAACTCACCTCTGGAGCAAAGGTCCTGTATATTTCGTCCTTATTTGTTATATACTACTGGAAATAATTCCCCAGAATATATTATGGTTTACAATTTAGCTCAAGCAGCTAAAAATATATTTTCCATAATGTGAAGTGTGATACGAAGTTCAATCAATTTCCAATATCCAATTTTGATGAATAACATGGCATACATTAATCTTTTGTGGCTTTCCCCTCCTTAGGCAGAGAAAGCAGAAGGCTTCCTCAACCTTCCCAACTTCACAGTGGATCAAGCAACAGAATGCAAGAAAAAACAGTAAGTCTAGCATTCTGTTTTGGTCTTTGGGAAAGTTACAAATTATTTTGAAGTTACAGCGAATTAAGAAGAATAAAGCAGAATAAAGCTGGGATTGAACATTGCTTAAATAGTAATCCACCCAAATGCATGGTATTGCTTTATTCTGGAAAAAGGAGAGCACAATATTGCAGCCTGATAGATTTTCAAAAAGTTTGTATTTCATTACAATTATTAGAACTTATCTATAAGATTTTTTTTAGGTTAGTGGTTGTTTTCAACTCTTGATACAGTATGGATTTAAACTGAAATATGAGATTGAGATTGCCCAAGTCACCTTGAGAGCAGGATCTTCTTAACTCCCTTGAATTTACCTGGACATTTTTGCCCCCATGATCGTGATAGTCATCTGGAATACCTCACGGAACTAGGATTAAGGGTTATTTCACTGTATTGAAATGCTTCTGATTTTTTCATTCAGCCTAACTTTTAGAAAGTCTAATATTTTCCCATATATTTTAATTTGTTTTGGAAGCGCGATGAAGATCACACATCCACAAATCAAGACGTTCTATTTTGCAGCAGAAAATGCACACGAAATGAATATGTAAGTAAAAATAAATACCCAACTTTAGTTTCTTTCAGTGGATTGATTGTATTGTTTTGATTATTATTTCTATATAGACTGTTGTCTAAAGTGTCAGTTCAATGGCTCTTGTTAAGGTGATGACCTAGAAACCAGGAGACTGTGAGTTCTAGTCCCACTTTAGGCTTGAAAACTAACAGGGTGACTTTGGGCCAGTCACTTTCTCTCTCAGTCCAACTTACCTCACAGGAATGTTGTGACCAAAATATGTGAGGAAGGAGTATTATGTATGTTCACTGTGTGGAGTTACTTGTAAAGTAATCAAGGCAAGAACCCCCAAAGATGACTGTGGAAAATCTGTTGTCAAGAAAACTGTACAATTATATCTCTGATGCCACCAGGAGTTGGTTGAAGGCCATTTTTGCCTTTATCCTAGTGTATGGAATACAGCTGGCAGAGGGATTCCCGCTTAAAGAATGTTGTGTTCCGAAAACAACTATCTGTGCAAATGAGAAATTGAATGTAACCTATACTTGAAGGTTTGTTTTGAGATATACAGCAGTGGAAGTGCAAATAAATACCTTCAATTATTTCCATTTGAGTGAAGATCTTTAATAGGGATTATATCTGCTTGGTAGGTTTGATTCAGTTTACTTTAACACATACTCTAGTAAATGATCAGTTTACATGAACATGTATTAGTCTACGCTGTTCTAAGACAGACTTGATATGACATACAAGGTTGACTCAGCCTTCCATTCTTCCGAGGTTGGTAAAATGAGGACCCAGATTGTTGGGGGGAATATGCTGACTCTGTAAAACCCTTTTGTTGTGGCCCGCTGGCAGCCAGTGCAGCTGGCAGCAGAGTCAGACAATAAAGAGGTTGGGGAGGAACATGGGCCAGTCCTGGAGGTTAAGGAAAGCTCAGACGAGGCCTCTGCGTCAGAGGCAGAGAGGGACAGCAGTGAGGCAGAAGAACAGCTGGAACCTGTTCCCAGTGTGCGCATGTGCAGAGCTGCCAAAAGACAAGAACAACTAAGAAAGCAGGGTCGAATTAGGAGTAAAGCCACACCTTGGAGGTGATTGGCCCCTCCCATAGGAAACAAAAGAGGAATGAATGGGGAGTGGGCTTTTGCAGGAAACAATTCATTCATTTGGTTGGTTCAAGTTTGGCCAAGTTCTGTGTGTGACTTTAAGAAACTCTGTGCCAAGTTTGCCTTGTTCTGCATTTGGAAACTAGTTATCTGGCAGCACTTCAAACGAGATAAGGTGTGTGTGGATAAACATTCCCCTGAAATACTGTTTACTAAACCTTGCTAACTGTGAACGAAAGGAATTCACAATCATGTAAATAAAAGAGATTTTGCAGGGACCAAGACTTTGCTTCTTGTTTTCTAAGGAAGCCTGGGTCAGGAAACTCTTAGAGAGGGGTGTAAACACCGTGAAGCGGTATATAAGTCTATTGCTATTGCTATTCTATTCAAATGTATCTCCATTTTAAATTTCAGATGGCTAAATAAATTAGGCGTGGCAGTCCTAGACCAACAGGCTAATAAAAAAAATGAAGAAGGTAAGTTCAGATGTCAACTTTTTACAAGGAATCTCATTGTGCTTTTGTATATGAAGATTACATTTTTGGGGGGAAAATAATAGGGAATTTAAATACACTATATTGCCAAAAGTATTCGCTCACCTGCCTTTACTCGCATATGAACTTACTGTACCTAATCCATAGGGTTCAATATGATGTTGGTCCACCCTTTGCAGCTATAACAGCTGCAACTCTTCTGGGAAGGCTGTCCACAAGGTTCAGGAGTTTGTTTATGGGAATTTTTGACCATTCTTCCAGAAGCGCATTTGTGAGGTCACACATTGATGTTGGATGAGTTTACATGGCCTACCACTTCGTTGTTGTCATTCCCAAACACTTCCACGTTCTTATAATACAGCTGACAGTTGACTGTGGAATATTTAGGAGCGAGGAAATTTCACGACTGGATTTGTTGCGCAGGTGGCATCCTATCACAGTTCCACGTTGGAATTCAGTGAGCTCCTGAGAGCGACCCCTTCTTTCACAAATGTTTGTAAAAACAGTCTGCATGCCTAGGTACTTGATTTTACACACCTGTGGCCATGGAAGTGATTGGAACACCTGATTCTGATTATTTGGATGGGTGAGCGAATAATTTTGGCAATATAATGTATTTGATTAGACCAAAATTAATCCTTAGTATTGAACAACTTCAAATATTTTGCAGGATAGGGACAGGATTAGTTCTGGGATATGGGAGGACTTGGTTCAGTATGCATACTTAAACCATCTGACTTCATTTCTATTTGTACCAACAGAAAGAATATAGCCGTTACCTTCAGTTTTCATGCTGGGATATCAGCTAAAAACACACAAAAACATACACAGGCATGCACATTTTAGATTAAAATGTGTGCAAACATTCATTAATAGGATCAAATGAGTAAAAAATGCTCATTTAAGGTGAAATGTATCAGACTACATATTTTATGGGCAAATCAGTGGTGGTTTCAAATTTTTTTAGAACCTCTTCTGTAGGTGTGGCTTGCCGGCTATGTGACCGGGTGGGAGTGGCTTGCCAGCCATGTGACCGAGTGAGAGTGGCTTGGCAGTCATGTGACTTGGTGGGCGTGGCCAACTTGTAAAATGTGGTGAAACTCACTTAACAATGCTCTTGCTTAGCAACCAAAATGTTGGCTCAGAAACTTTGGCATTTGAAGCACGCAAGTCTTAAAGCTGTCAAATTACAAGACCCTTTGCACCCCTAACCCTTTAGAAAAAGGATGCTCAAACTTGACAGCTTTAAGACTTGTGGACTTCAACTCCCAGAATTCCTCCTCTCGCTCTTCATCTTGATGATGTGCAGATGGGCGGGGGGGGGGGGAAGGGAGCTGGAACCGGTTCTAAACGGCACTGTAGATTTGTGGAACCTCTTCTATAGAAGAGGTTAGAACTGGCAGGAACCCACCCTTGGGGCAAATGCACTAAAATTATATGAATTGTTGTATAATATTCTTTTTTAAATCACAGGGTGAGGTCTTTGCAAGTGCGCAGAGCAGATTCAGCAATAAAAAGGCTTAAAATGTTAGACTGTTTCAAAATATATCAGTTTCTTCATTCCTATTCAAGGCTTTTGCCATTGTGCCAATTCAATTAATCTGTGTAGAAGATGCCCAAAACACTGGGTGTCTTGTGGCTACAAACTACTTCTGAACTTAACTTCTTAATAGCCTCAGCCAATAAACCTAATGAAGAAGGATGTTTAAATTGGAGCCGTAAAATCCCTAAGATATGAAATCTATATAAAGGCTTTATATATAGCTTTTACGTAAGGCTTACATGAACCTTTATGTAAGCCTTTTTCTCTCCTCAAGTAGTAGTCCAGATATGAAACAGACTGACAATTGACTTAAGGATAGGCTGCAACAAACAAACACAGCTTTATGTACTTACCAATGACTTACTTGTAACACATTTAATTTAACTGCTGAATTAATATTCTCGTTCACACAATACATTGCACCAGGGACGTGCGGTCAGGAGAGGCAGGGGAGGCAGGGCTTCACCTCTCTTCATGAAATAATAGTATATAATATTATATACTATATATATATAATATTATAATATTATATACATTCGTCCGGCCGCGCCCGGGAGCTGCGGAGGCAGAAATGTTGTTGGCGCTTCCGGATGACGAAGGCACGCAAACACGCATCTACCCAGCTGTCTTTTCCAGCTACCTAGCACTCTTTTCCACTGATCGCGCACGTTGTGCGCGCAACAAGGAAAAGTCTGCGGCGAAGCCCTTGTCGCCCCGAGCTCTTGTTTGCGCTTCCCCCCCTTTTTCTTCGCTCCATCCCGCTCCGGCTCTGGAAGGGCCGGCGAGGTTGGCTCCAGCCAAGAGCGACAGGGAGGAGAGGAAGGGGTAGCTGCGGGCTACCTTCCGGCCCTGCCGTGCGTGCCTCGCTCTTGTCAGAGCCTCGGCCGCCCGCAGCTTCGACTGAGAACCGCAACTCCGCCCGCCTCGCCAAACCAATTTTGAAATCATTGTTTATTCCAAATGCGCACGAAAAGCGTGCGCGATCGGTGGAAAAGAGCGCTAGGTAGCTGGAAAAGACAGCTGGGTAAATGCGTGTTTGCATGCCTTTGTCCTCTGGCAGCGCCGAAATTTCTGCCTCCGCCCTCCACAGCTCCTGCGCACGCTCGCTCTTTCGTCTGGCCGGACTGCCTCGGCGCCATTCTGGCTACTTCCGTCTGGGTGCCCCTGGGAGCTGTGGAGGGCGGAGCCAGAAATGTCGGCGCCTCTCCAGCCACCGCCTTGGAAGTGAGTCACGCGGACGGAGCTTTGGGGCTGAGGAGAGAGGCAGGGACGGAGGGAGTGGGGGGTGAGGAGCCAGCCCCCTCACCCCCCAGGCAATGGGGAAAGCTTTCCCAAAATGGGGGGGGTATCGCGGGAAATAAAAAGGGCGCGCGCTGGGGGGGATGAAGGAGGCTTTGGCGCACCTTAGAGGTGGGCAGGAAAACAACGAAAGGGGCAGCGAGGGCGGGTGGTGGCTGCAGGCGGCAAGGCTTGAGTGGGGTGAAAGCGCAGCCCCTTTCGTTGCTTTCCCATTCACCTCACTCAAGCCTTGCCCGAGGGAGCTGGGGATCGGGCTTTGGGTTGGTGGGAGACCTTGAAGGAGTGGGGGGGAAGGGACTGGCGCCGGTGGAGGAAGCAATGCTACGCGGATCAGTGCACTCCGCGGTCCTCTTAATGTTCACTCAGGAAGGCGGAGAATGGGACCACGTGTGCTGCACATGTGGTCCCATTCCCCGCCTTCCTGATGACGTCACCAGCCTCCCCAGCCATAACCCTCACCGCACGTCACTGCATTGCACCATCAACTAACCAATCAGAGCAACTTTAAAATTGACTAGGTTTTGAGCATTGGGCAAATCATTCACAGATTTGTAAGTGACCTAAGTGGTTTCTTGCTACAAGAGGCTTCATACCTCTATTCTATTCTATTCTATTCTATTCTATTCTATTCTATTCTATTCTTTTCTATTCTTTTCTATTCCCTCTTCTCTTCTCCTCCCCTCTTCTCTCCGCTCTCTCTTCTATTCTATTCTATTCTATTCTATTCTATTCTATTCTATTCTATTCTATTCCATTCCACTCCACTCCACTCCACTCCACTCCACTCCACCCCTCTTCTCTTCTCTTCCTTTCTCTTCTCTTCCTCTCCCCTCCTCTATATTCTATTCTATTCCATTCCATTCTCTCTTCTCTTCTCTTCTCTTCTCTTCTCTTCTCTTCTCTTCTCTTCTCTTCTCTTCTCTTCTCCTCCCCTCCTCTCCCCTCCATTCCATTCCATTCCATTCTATTCTTTCCCTTTCCCTTTCCCTTTCCCTTTCCCTTTCTCTTTCCCTTTCCCTTTTCCTATTCCTAATTCTATTCTATTCTATTCCAAAAGTGGGTAGGAAAAACAAGAAGTTGCTCTTTAAGAAAGTAGTTTGCATTCAAAATTCCCTTTCTCAATGATAGGGTCAGAAATCAATATGTTCTGCTTTCAATTAAAGTAATCATGAAAATGTGCTTTATTTTACAGGGCATTAAATAGAATGTCTTCCACATTTTAATGGTTGCAATCTTGTTTCAGAATGCTATAGTGAAAGTGACCATGAAGATCCAGAAATAAATGCAGAGACACCACCCCCTCCATATTCAGATCAGTTGCTGCTGTCTGATTTGGTATGAATTATAGTAATTAACTTGCTTCTATTTGCTAAATGGCTTGTCCAAATGTCACCCTGTATAGTTTAAAAAATAGCTTCCAATATAGGCAATCCGTAGAAAGAGTTGTGAATTGTTTATTCTGTTTAAAGTCATGTGACAAAAAAAAATGTTAAGCAAATCACTAGGATTTTTTGTTTCTTTTAAAGAATCATTTATTTTAAACATTTTATACTACCAGTCATGTAATCCTCTTCAAGCAGTTTATAATCGCAAAATTCATAAAAAAATCAAGATGATGGCCAGGGTGGTATAATCAAAGCCCTATACATACAAAGGTGGACTTTTGATCAAACATCAAGGGATGCAACCTGTTGCCTTAAAAAAAAAACCCACAGTGGAATGCAAGAATTGAGTGTAACAGTTTAAAGGATAATCACACAAGCACACCATGGTCCTCTTGCCTTACAACCGTTTGATTTATTTCTCAAAGAATCAAAAGACAAAAAGGCCAGATTTTATGGACTGCAATGCTCCTGATCCTAATGGGCTACCTTCTCTCTTACCAAGTTGAGAATACCCCCCCCCCCACTGAATTCCCTTTCACAAAGCTGCTGATTTTGCTTTGCTTTCCCCTTTTCCAATAATAAGGACCATTGTGGTTGTTTTTCTGTTGTGCTTGAGCGTCCCTGCTGGTCTTCCCTTGAGTTGATCCTTGGAAAAGTATTTAAGAGCACCATTAGGAAGGGTAGCTCTCTTTTTCTGTTCTCCTTTCACCATGTTTTCTTTCCTTGGGGAAGAAAAAGTAAAAAAAAACCCAAAACCCACATTAGGGACTGAGAAATGATGCAGCCTGTCCCTCAGAGCATCAGGAAAAGGAACATAAAAATGGCATCTTCATTTGAAGAGGAGATTAGAGATAATGGGAGCTAGGAAAGAAGCTAGAGGAAACAGTAAAAGGGTAAAGGTTCTCCTCACACATATGTGCTAGTCATTCCTGACTCTAGGGGGTGGTGCTCATCTCTGTTTCAAAACCAAAGAGCCAGCGCTGTCTGAAGACGTTTCTGTGGTCATGTGGCTGTCATGACTAGGTGCCAAAAGTGCACAGAAAGCTCTTACCTTCCACCAAAGCAGTCCCTATTTTTCTATTTGCATTTTAACATGCTTTTGAACTGCTAGGTTGGCAGAAGCTGGGACAAGTAACGAGAGCTCACTCGGTTATGTAGCACTAGGGATTCAAACCTCCCAACTGCCAACATTTTTGATCGACAAGCTCAGTGTCTTAGCTACTATTCTCCAGCTCTCGAAGGGAGTACAATAAGATATTTGGGTTGTGCTTCTCCTGGAAGCCAATCAGCATCTACAATGAGTTTCTCAACCTCAACAATTTTAAGTTCAAGCCCCAGAATTCCCCAGCAAGTATGTTGACTGGGAATTTCTGGGAGTTGAGGTCCCTGTATGTTAAAATTGCTGAAGTTGAGAAATACTGGTATATGTGATAGAACAAAGAGGCTCCGTGGAAAGAATATTTTAGCCAGCATTAGTAAGAACTTACCAAAGAACCACAGTCAGACAAACTTCTCATTCTTGATTTAGAGAACAAACATTTCAAAATAACATCTTCTTGACTATGTACCTGATTAGTCTAGTTCCAGTGAGAGAGAAATGTTGTTTGAAATCTCTATGGTTCCTTTTTAAAAATAAATGTAATGTGTCTGAGACAGACTCTATGAAAGCTTTGAGGATTAAAATGATTTGAGCTGCCTCAGTGTTTATCCTGAACAATGGTTCCATGTAATTTAGACAGCCCAGAGTCCAGCTGTTATCCCCAAACCATGACTTCGAAATATTCACCGGTGAGGTATTTTACATATAATTAATGGCCTTTTCTTGGGGGAATGGAGAGATACCTGGCTCATGCAGGTTTTAGCCTTGTCAAGTTTGCAAATATCAAATAAGGAATTATGGTATTAGAACAGAGGGCCATGCAAGGCACAATATTTTCTCCTAATAGTTTTCTGCTGTTTTAGTAAGATAAGGTAATCCTTTCCAACTGCCTCTAACTCAGTTCAATTTTGTGGTGAAGAACAAGTGCATATGCGTGCCCACATGCACAGACATGCACCCATACATAAGTGTGCACACATACATACATGTACATTGACTATGCAAGTCCATGGTAGAAAAAAAATAAATGCAATTAAACACATATTTCTATTTTAAGGTGAAAAAGGTCTGTAATTCTGAAAGTCGCCTTAGCAGAGGAAGAGGCTATAGTTGCCTGTTTTCATCTTTTATCCTTTCGTCTTCCTATAGTCTTCTGAGAGGACCTCCAACCTTCAGAACAGATGGCAAAAATGTACAGGTGGTCCTCGATTTACGACCACCATTGAGCCCAACATATCTGTTGTTAAGTGAGACATTTGTTAAAATGCCCATTTTGCGACTTTTCTTGCCACAGTTGTTAAGAGAATCACTGAATTAGTTAAGTCAGTAACACGGTTGCTAAGTAAATCTGGCTTCCCCATTGACTTTGCTCGTCAGAAGGTCACAAGAGAGGATGACGCCCAGGACACTGCAACTGTCATAAATATGAACCAGTTGCCAAGCATCTGAATTTTGATCACATGACCATAGGGATGCTGCAACTGTCATAAGTTTGGAAAATGGTCATAAGTCACTTTTTCCCCAATCCTGTTTTAATTTCAAACAGTCACTAAATGACCGCTTGTAAGCCGAGGACAACCTGTACTAATAAAAAATAATAATCTTTCCCTTGAGAAGAGCACTTCCTGTGGAAACCCTGGACCTAAACCTGAAAATACTCTCTACAAATATTGGGTCAGTGTAAAGAATGGTGGCCAACCAATTCTTGAGGAGGCCCCAAACTTAACAAGGGGACATATTGTAGGAAATCAATGTCTTTCTTGGCCAAGGTGCTTAGAGTCACGCCATACATGTACACGAGGCTGGATATTTTTGTCCATTTTTTTAAGGAACGGGTATTATTTTTCTTTGTTTTTAAAATATGTTAAGCCTAGCTCAGGATTAATATTGTAGTTTTCATCTGTCTTCTGTCTCAGAATTGCTGCGGGGAGTGGTTAGTTGGGGCCACAGGCTACAGTTGTCTCCAGAAATATTAGAGGTATGAAATGAGAGCAGTCAGAAGTTCCAGACATCTAGCTACCAGTGGTGGGCTGCTGCATGGTCGCAAGGGTTTGGGCGAACCCTTAGCTCTGAGCGCTGGCTGGGCTCGGCCTGCCCTCCCCCCCATGTTCTAAACTATCCATTTATAACTTATTTTCTGGCTTGTTGGCTGGCCCAGCTGCATTCCCCACCATCCCTGCTGTTCTCACTGGAACTGCCTGAGCAGATTAGGAGCGTTTTCGAAGCTCTGTTTCTCTCCCAAAGGGGCGTGCGAACGCTCACAACCAGCAAAACCTTTGTTAAAGAAAGTTCAGCCCCCCCCCCCCCCTGCTAGATACCCAAGGAGCTGTATGAAAGTGAATTTATTGATTCTTGGTAATAACAATAATACAACCCTTTCTCTTTTACTTATTTTTATCTGTTCTGGAAAACAGGCCCAGCAAGAGCTTTCCTCAACATCACAACTTTTAAATGAACTACCACAGTCCTTATCTTCCCCAGAAAGTAGTACGATGAAATCCACAGGTTCCTCTTCTTCCTCACTGTGCAACCTATTGCATTCAGAGAGACAGTCGTGGCTGGACTTAATTAACAGCTCTTCTGCTCAAGAAGAAGTGGACAATCAACCTCCAGCTGCCTCCGGTGACTCTGCAGACACTGATTGCTGGTTGACAGACTGTAATGAAAGAGTGGAAAGCGGTACCAGCAGATCCAAGGAAAACAGTCCGATTACAGTGAATGAAGACAAATCTTCATTAGGCAAGGCCAATGATAACTTAGCTGTACCTGGAAAAATAGCATCGGCAACTTTAAGTAGAGGTGAGTAAAACAAAAAAGCCACCCTATACATTATTCTAGCATCCCCTTTACTTTTGCTTTTCATCTATCTTTTCAAATCAAAATTGTCTTACAAAACTAAAAGGTAGTATGAAAACACAATACAGTCAGTCAGTGACATTTGAAATTATGATGGACCTCCCCCCCCTCCCACAAGGTACTTACAATCCAGTTCAGGAGGTCCAAATATGCCCTCCCCCTTAGTCATGTGGATGGTACTTGGCAAATGGCCCATATTGCCATTTGCCGCATCCCATGGTTACATGAGCCTGCAGTGGTGCAGTGGTTAGAATGCAGTATTGCAGGAAACTCGGCTCACAGTCTGGGCTTTGATTCTGTTGGAGATTGACTCTTGAGATTGACTCACCCTTTCATCCTTCCAAGGTTGGAGAACCTAGATCAGTGATGGCAAACCTTTTTTGCACCAAGTGCCCAAACTGGAAGGTGTGTGCATGTGTGTGTGCCGGAGCACTGGAAACCAAAAATCCATCTGGTCTTTGGGTTTCCAATGTACATATGCCTGTTTTTTGGCTGTTTTTCAGGCTGTTTTCGTTCCATTTTCCGGACTGTTTTCCGTACCGTTTTTAGTCCAAAAATGGCCTGAAAACGGACCAGAAAATGGAATGGAAAATGGCCTGTTTTTTGGCTGTTTTCAGGCCGTTTTCCAGTGCACTGGCACCCGTGAAGAGCAGCTGATCAGCATGCAAGTCTGCGCCAAAAACCAGAAGAGCAGCTGCCGAGAGCACGCATGCCCTCACAGAGGGTTCTGCGTGCCTCCTCTGGCACATGTGCTATACATTCGCCATCACAGACCTAGTTAGTTGGGAGCAATATTTTAAACTGTCCAGAGAGTGCTGTAAAGCACTGTGGGGTGGTATATAAGTCTAAGTGCTATCACTATTACATGATCATGAAATTCAGCAGTTTTTGCTGGTTTCTGATTTTCTGGTTTCTGGCCAAACCACCGCCCATTGCAAAAATGGGTTTGTTTAACAATCACACATTCACTTAATGACCACCAGTAAAAAGATCATAAAATTGAGTATGGTTACATAGTGACTTGCTTAACAACTCCCACAACCTATATAATTTCAGGCTCAATTGCAGCTGTAAGTTGAAGCCTACCAGCAAAAGAGCTAGCAAATAAAAAAGAAAGCATTAGTAAGAATCAGAAATACTTATGCAGGTAGGAAGACAAGATAGGTACTGAAATAAAAATAAACATTTCCAAGAATGCACATTATTTTGCTGGACAGAAAGTGTTGTTCAAAGCTTCCCAGGAGGTGATTTAATATCTGAGCCATCGCAGCTAAAATATTTTTCTCTGGTGGAAGCAGGCAGGCACCCTATAAAATTGTCTGAACTTTAATGAAATGGAGTCCAATACTCTTGTACTTTCAAAATCCAGTTGGTTGTATTGTTTTTCCAATCATTTTGAAAAATAGCCTTCACATTTATTGCAATTCAGCCGAGATCCAAATCCTTTGGCTTCTAAGTTAAGAAAAGAGTTATACCTATTATCTGGAAAGAAAGTGCTCTCCTTGAATTTTGAGGACCTGGCTTTTATTCAGGTCTGAAGCTAAATTGGAATAGCTTTTGATTACTCACTTTTTCCAAGACATCTGTAGTTGGATATACAGATATACTTAAAAGAAGCCAATGACCAAGGGCCATTTCACTTTCATTCCAGACCAAGATAAAGCACTAAAACTGCTTTGGTTACCAAGACTGGCAGCCTTAATTGGAGAAGAGATGGGAAGAAAACTAATGTTTGTGTGTTATCCTAGATTTTCTATATTAATACAACTCCCTAGGGATGGTATATATCGGAATTTTCAGTGTGTTTCTTTTTCTATTTAGAATAATCGCATACGTATATTCATAACTCCAGTCAATATAAATAAACTGGATTGAATAAATCCAGATGCTGCTTCTGCCACACAGTTTAACAATTCTTAACAACATGCCGAAATTCCCATAGCAATATATTTTCTATACATGCTCCGTTCTTGATTTAAAAATAACTTGGTTTAGCAGACTTCAAATATAGCAGACAAAGTTTCCCTCTAGATGTCAAGTCAAAATAATGAATAATTACAGCATAGACAATTTACATCAATTCTGACCATGCATGACGAATGTCCTTTCTGCCTTCTGAACTGTCTGTTTAAACGGAGGGTTTACTGCATTTTTGAACATGAGATAACAGAATCCTGATAGATCTTTATTCTGTTGGCAAGCTTTAAGTAGTTTCTTACAGAATAGAATCATTTGCATGTTGTCTTCTGAAAGTAAAAAGTGTGAAATGATTTTAGAAGCCTTTCAAGAAGCAGGAAACCAAATACTAGTATCACAGGAGTTTCACACGCTATTGAATGCTCATTTTCACACCCACTATTGAATGCCCATTTTTAAACTTAAAATTCAAATGTTTGCATGTATTAAAATACACCCTTTTAATTTTTTAAATTGAAAACAGGTACTTAATTAAAATACATACATACATACATACATACACTCACTCACTCACTCACACACACACACACACACACAATCAATGCATGCAAACATTTATGTGGCCTCTATTATTTCCTTCTGTGTAAAAAAAATACTGGATAAATGACTAGAGAAAAAAGAGGGTAAATCAGCCTGCCATGATTGACTAGCTATCTTTATTAAAAGAAGAAGACAATAACAAAGCAGTAACACAAGGTAAAAAATAGCCAGAATTCCCAGTTGCACATTGTTTGACTGTAAAACTATAAACAAGGATTGGCACATGAATCTTCAATCCAGAGGTTTGCTTCTAATCTAAAAAATAGGTAGACAGAAGCAACAACTAGTCACTGTAATTTTTCTTACATTTGATGGGAGTCTCATACGCTTGGTTTTACCAGAAGGTTTAAAAACTAATAATAACAAAGAGGAAATTGCAGAGCATGAAACAGAGCTACAACAGAATGGCACCTACTTATGTTGTATTGTTCATCTATGATAGCAATTACACTCTCTTTTCTGAGATATTTATAGACCTCTTGCAGACAATTGCTATAGGAAGGTCCAATGCATTTTATGTCCAATCATTTTTTTCTGTATTTTATTGCCTCATTAGAAGATATCTATACTTGGTAGAGAATGGCTATAGGTAATTTCAAAACTTGATTTTCAGAAATTAATGGACGCAAACGAGATAGACAGAAGCTTCTAGGTACCCTTGAAATGCAGAAGGATGGGAGTAGTGTTTCAATTTATCTAGAATTTAAGAATGGCTCTTCTATCCAAGTGGGATATCATCCTGGTCTTTCATTTTAAAAAAATTGTGGCCAAAACGTTTTCCTAGTGATAAGGGCACTTCCTGAAGGCCTAAAGGAAAAAGTGGGAATAAATTAGATCCAAAGTCATCCAATGTCTAGAAATCCTTAGAGAGTCACTAGAAATGCTCAATCCTGGTTAAAATCATGTTGGAATAATTTGTTCTAATATGTTTGCACATTGTCAGCGGGAAATTGGCTGCTTAAATGTCTAGAACCATGATAGCAAACCTATGGCATGCATGCCCAAAGCAGCACGCGAAGCCATGTAGCCCATCATAGCGCAGCATTGCCTGTTTGCCTTCTGGGTTTCTGGCACGCCTGCCCATGTGCCAATCAGCTGTTCATGCTCATGGCAGAGCCAAAAACCAGTGTGTGCATGTGCGCTGGCCAACTGATTGTGGGGTGCACATGTACGCCAGAACCCAGAACTTCAGCTTTTCTGAAGCATGATCCCTATGCATGTGCAGCAGTACCAAAAACTGGCCTGTGCATGCATGCTGGCCAGCTGATCATCAGGTGCATGTACCACTAGAAACTGGAAGTTTGGCTTTTCCTGAGTGTTGTCCTGATAAGCGCGCATGCGCATGATGTTTCCACGCAACCTTTTCAGCATTCGGTGTTGAAAAGGTTCGCCATCACTGGTC
This sequence comes from Natrix helvetica, assembly GCF_964273705.1. Classification (NCBI taxonomy): domain Eukaryota; kingdom Metazoa; phylum Chordata; class Lepidosauria; order Squamata; family Natricidae; genus Natrix; species Natrix helvetica. The sequence continues at coordinate 208,624,177 of NC_138552.1, read as the reverse complement.
TAGAAGAAAGGCATTCCAAAGTACAGAGATTAGAGTCACCTTGATTTCACTAGATTTTGGTGAGATCTTTCTAAGAATTCCAGTTGAAAAATAAGGCTTTAATATATCAATGTCATCGACTCCCTTTTGGAGGATTTTAGAGATCTTTGAAAGAAATTAAGATTATTGATTATATCAGAGAAAAGACCTAAAAAGAACTTGGTATACTTCAAATGAAGACAGTGGCCCATAAAGGTTTCAACGATAACTGCCTCCTAGTTCTTTAACTGTGAACTTTAGAAAGATGTTCAGTAAAAGTTGAAATTAACATCATGCAGAGAAATACTACATTTCCCCCTACCTATTCTCATTCAAGCTGTGGAGATAAAATTTGCCTGATTGGGTCTTGCTTAATTAGCTTACATTGGATTTTTCCTACAACAAACGGAGTCACATTTAATGAGGTGATCAGTCAGAACAAAACAATAAAATAGCATATTGGCTATTAGTCTATAGAGATTCTCAATCCTCCAGGTCATATTAGCTATTGTAACAGGCTATTTTGCTAGAGTCCAGGCAGTTTCTTCAGCATTGGGCTTAAGTAGTAACCCAAATTTAGCCTTTATTCAAGGACAATTATGGCATGTTTATACTGGCATAATTCTATAAAATATATGAAACAGACATACTAGGGAGTATTTAATTACAAATGTTTGAGGTGCACCGATGTATTAAAACACTACTGTTAAAAATAAAATAGTAGACCTCGTACAATCATATGTCCAGTTATACTGCCAGGTTCTCTATAAAGATCCAGACAATTCAATTATAAGTTGCTGGAATAGAGACATCCATCATTAATGCATCATTTCTGATATGTGTACATTTTGGCTATTGCACCTGAAATCCTGAGTCCTGTTTTTAATATTCTTCATCCAGTATGTTCGCAGAGCAACTCATGGGTGAGAATGTCAAAATAGTTCATGTATTATGTTTTCCCCTAATTTCCTCCAGCCACCAGAAAAAGCCCTCTCCCATTCACCAAACTTGCTTTACTTAAAAAAAATCTAGCTCACCTGCACTTTATCACAGATTCTTCTCTTTTATCTCCCATGCAGATCGTACCAAATGTTCTGTGGATGAAATGGAGAAACTATACAAGTCTTTAGAGCAAGCAAGTTTATCTCCCATTGGGGACCGGCGACCTTCTACTAAGAAAGAGTTGAGAAAGTCCTTCATCAAAAGAAGCAAAAACCCTTCTGTAAATGAGAAACTTCATAAAATCCGAGCTCTGAATAGTACCTTAAAGGTAAAGGTTGATGGAGGAGAGATGTTCTACTGTTTTGGATTTAGAATGAAAACTTTTGGATGTATTCACATGAACAGCTTAATCAGACTAGTGAAAACAGTGATGGTTGCAATCACCTGGTGGACTCCATGTAGTTAGTTTTAGTTCTGGTTAGTGAACTAACCAGATGTATAATCATACATGTATGATTATAGCTTAGCTTTTTGTATAAACCCAGTTACTTAGTTACTTTGTAATGCATTCCATTATTTATATAATGAAAATATAACTATTACGACTAGTAGGATATTTCGTAACTGTTAAAAATATTTTTCTCTATTGTGAAATGATTACTTTTTTGAAACAAGGGAATTTTTTAGTAATTATGAGAAATAGTTTTTCTTTGAAAAAAAAGTAGTGGAAAGACCAGGAGACTTGACATTTGAGAGATAGTTTTCTCAGTTTTCTGAATGTTGGGTATGTACACAAGAAGACTTAGAATAGCGTAGAATAACAGAGTTGGAAGGGACCTTGGAGGTCTTTTAGTCCAATCCCCTGCCTACACCACTTCATCCAACATCTTCTTAAAATCTTCCAGTGTTGGAGCACCCACAACTTCTGGAGAAAAGTTGTTCCACTGTTTAATTGTTCTAACTGTCAGGAAATTTATCCTCAGTTCTAAGTTGCTTCTCTCCTTGACCAGTTTCCACGCATTGCTTCTTGTCCTACCCTCAGGTGGTTTGGACAATAGTTTGACTCCTTCTTCTTTGTGGCAACCCTTGAGATATTGGAGCACTGCTATCATGTCTCCCCTAGTCCTTCTTGGATTATTTATCTGTCCCAAGGTCTACTTCTAGTAACTTGTTTTTTCATCTTGTGTTGACTAGTGCAAAGAACATGACTTGGCCAAGATAAACCAGCTGCTGGAGGATCATAAGCTAACAGCAAACAAGTATAGAGAGTGGAAGAATACAAACTCCATTTTGATTCAAGATTTCTATCAGCCACCAGACACTATGTCTACAACTGATGGAGACAACATAGAATCAGAAATGGCCCCCCATCATCTTTCGTTGGATAAATAGTATTCACTGGAAATACTATCTGAAGACAGTGAACTTTCCATCATTGATATCTTCAGTCATTCAGTTTGAACTGCCACATCTTCAGGTTTTGCTTCCATAGGTACTGATACTTTCTGTACTGGAACAGACCAGCCCTGAATTAACCAATAAGAAAAATAAGCACATGCTTAAGGTACCAAGGAAGCGGGGGCACCATAGAGGTTTTTCCCCGTAACGATCATGTCTTTAATTCTTTCACTGCCACACTCAACTTTAGTTTTCAGCACTTACTAAGTCTTAATGTCTTGTCGATTAAGCAATGGAAACGTTGCTTAATTATTAGAATAAACGGTGCAGTATTATTAGAATATTATTATTATCAGGTTTAGAGCATCAGTTGACCTTAATCTGGCCCTGGAACACAAAGACTGCTGTCTAGAGCATGATTTCCCTTTCCATATTCGATGAAGATAGGAAAAATCTCCTCTAATGATCCCATCATGACACAACTCTTGTTACATTTCTAAGAAGAACTTTTATCTGGTGGATGAGAATTGGGATTACCTTTTGTAAAATCAGCCAACTTTACAATAAGAATAATATTTTAGGAAATATGTTTCACAGTTTTCTGAATGTAAGATACATACACAAGAAGACTTGGGCCATTTTAAATTTGATTGAGAGAGAAGCAGAACACTTCAGGTTGGGGAAAAAAAACCTACCAGGGTAAGAATTATACAAAAAGCGCTATTTTGCCACAGCTCATCAATATTTTAATTGTTTCTGCTGATGGATGGTTTTGAGTCACAGAAGAAATAAATAAAAGAGGGTTGATGTTTGTATTCTATATAACCTTCTCATGATCCATTCAAAGGACACAGTTGCAGCCATAATAAGCTTCAGGTTTATGGGGGGGGGGGAATCCATTTATCATGTCTGCAAAGTTGTGTTTGAATTGGTTTTTATGAGCAAATAAATTCATTGGGCAAAACGTATGTGTCCGTCTTACCTCAATGTTTTATGGAGCATAAACCTAACAGTAAATGAAAACAAATATAAAGCACAGACATATAAGCTTTGCTTCTGCTTTTTGTGAAAAGGTAGCTATTTTTTCAGTCTCACTTAGTCAAAAAGCTAAGCCAACCCAAATTGTCCTTTGATAGAAGATCACAAGAAAAGTCAAGTGTTATAAATTAGATTTAGAAGCTAAAAACAAAACAGCCCACAGATAGGCAATGGCAGGTTTTCTGCAGGTTTTTAATAGCTGCTGCTTATTGGTAAAATGCCTTTGGGATTATACTTTGTGAGACAACATATATGTGCCAAGGTTGTATTTGTTGCCATGAAAACTACTTAGATATTGCAATAGCAATAGAACATAGACTTATATACCACTTCATAGTGCTTTACAGCAGTTTACAGAGTCAGCATAGTGCCCCCAACAATCTGGGTTCTCATTCTACCCACCTTGGAAGGGTGAAAAGCTGAGTCAACCTTGTGCCAGTGAGACTCAAACTATTGGCAGTGGGCAGAATTAGCCTGCAATACTGCATTCTAATAACTATGCCTCCACGACTCTTAAGTCCCAATACATATGACAGGCATGTCTTGATAGTTCTTCTCAAATTTGAATCCTTTCCAATATGCATGAATACATATATCTTTAGTACATTTATTAGCTGGATAAAACAGAAGCAAGTCAACAGTCCCTCTAAACAAAGCCTAGCACTTCAATATTGCCTTTTTTCTTTCAGGGAGTCCCTATAAAAATGCACACAATTGGTCACTCACTTGCACCACATTTTGCAGTTTCCTCTTTGGTCCCAGTTTCCTGTTTGAAATTAGTCCTAATTTTGACATGCACAAATGGTTAAATCATGAACTGGCCGCTGATCAAAGAAAAGCAACATTTTCATCTGGTGAAAAGGTCCTATTGCTTTTGGAAAATCAGAGCATGCAGCTCTATGTTTATTAGCTTCAATGGTTGGTTTGAAGTGAAGTAATTTCAGTGAAAATCCTCTACCACCACTACAACCCCATCAAGCCCCCAAATCAATTTGTTCAAATGCTTCAACTTATGGTTACTGTTTTCATGGTTGAATGTTTCTTCCTCTTCCCTGGGTTAGTGAAATGATATCACCTACACTGCAATTTTGCCATGAGCAGAATGATACTCCGATATAAAATCTGTAAATGAATAGGATGTGTCAACCCAGCCAAATCCTGAGATAGGAAATAGCATGGTTTATTTACAAGATAGAAAGGAGCGCTCTTGTGAAGACAGAAATATTTACTTATTAATCAAATGTATGCAGCAGAGAGTTGGGCAAGTAATCCATTTTACACCAAGTAGGGAAGTAGAGAATTGCCTTCCCCAACCTTTTGTCTGCCAAAATTCCTGGTAAGTCTCTTAAAATCATGTGTGAATGGGTGGACATAAAAAATGAGATGTCTACCATTTTTAAAAACTCTTGTAATTATATGTGTTTTTTACTTTATCGGACGGGTGAATTTTCTAACAACAGGAAGAAGGTTCTGTGGTTTCTATTATTGTGGCATGAATCTGCCTTAAGAGAGAGAAAGAAAACCAGTTAAATAAACATTAAATTAAAAAAATGGTTCTGCATTGGCCAACCTAATGACCATATTCACAATGCTAAGAGTGAAATTGAATTGTTAGGACTGTATTGGTTGCAGCATCTGCTGCTGCCCAGAAAGTGTGATACTGGCACACAATTGCCAAGTTAACCCTTGTGGCCAAGCTGGAAATTAAGGGAATGCTTGTGCAGAATAGCTGAAGTTTCAAATGTTTAAGCATGTAGGGTGGATTTATCCATCACCTTTCATATAACAGTATCCAATGGTGTCCTGATTCCTGGGGCCCAATATTCTCTCAACAATATTCTGAAAGAAAAGTTACTAATGGCTTCCATTTTTGTTGCTCTGCACATTAAATGTGAAATGCAATGTTAAAGTATTTTAAACTGAGCACTAGTTACATGTGGCCTGATTTTGAATGATGACTGCAACCCACAGCATACAAGTCTAAACAGGATGGACACAATGAGTTTAACTTCTTCTTAAGTGCAAATACAGCCAATATCTACCTAAAGCAAAGTCACAGAAAAATACTTTCTTTGAAACTAGGGTTTGCTAAAAGATTGGTCATGTGTCAATCCTATGTAGGATTATAGGATTACGGTCCCCAAAGTACCGTACACGATTAATAGATATGGAATTATTTCTTTCTTATCCTAACTTCAATGCAGCCTGAATTCATCACCATTTTGGATGAACCATGTAATAATATCTATGGTAGAAAAAATAAATCCCCACTTTTAAAAAGAATTCAGGCAAATTCTTTTTCAGAAGAAAAAAATGTATTTCCCAACATCATTTCCTCCATCTTATTTCCAGGTTATTCAAGGAAAGAATCTAATTTATTTATTTCAAACTAAGCTGCATATAAGCTTCTGCAGCATGTAAGTGCTATGAAGCTGATATGGTACATGAGTGCAACCTTGTGGCATTTCAGGGTGTTACAAACACCAATTACTGTATTTTCCTACTGTATTCATTTTTTTGAAATTTTTATAGTAATTAGTCACTTGAAGATGCCAAAACCATAACATAGTTAGATCTGCAAACATTTTGAGGCCTCTCTCTTTTCTATCATCTGCCTGCCTGCCTGCCTGCCTGCCTGCCTGCCTGCCTGCCTGCCTGCCTGCCTGCCTGCCTGCCTGCCTGCCTGCCTGCCTGCCTGCCTGCCTGCCTGCCTGCCTGCCTGCCTGCCTGCCTGCCTGCCTGCCTGCCTATCTATCTATCTATCTATCTATCTATCTATCTATCTATCTATCTATCTATCTATCTATCTATCTATCTATCTATCTATCTATCTATCTATCTATCTATCTATCATCTATATCATCTATCTATCTATCTATCTATCTATCTATCTATCTATCTATCATCATCATCATCATCTATCTATCTATCTATCAGCTATCTATCTATCATCTATCTATCTATCTATCTATCTATCTATCTATCTATCTATCTATCTATCTATCTATCTATCATCTACCTACCTACCTACCTACCTACCTACCTACCTACCTACCTACCTATCTATCTATCTATCTATCTATCTATCTATCTATCTATCTATCATGTATCTATATATCATCTATCTATCTATCTATCTATCTATCTATCTATCTATCTATCTATCTATCATCTATCTATCTATCTATCTATCTATCTATCTATCTATCTATCTATCATCTATCTATCTATCTATCTATCTATCTATCTATCTATCTATCTATCATCTATCTATCATCTATCTATCTATCTATCATCTATCTATCTATCTATCTATCTATCTATCTATCTATCATCTATCTATCTATCTATCTATCTATCTATCTATCTATCATCTATCTATCTATCTATCTATCTATCTATCTATCTATCATCTATCTATCATCTATCATCTAATCTATCTATCTATCATCTATCTATCTATCTATCTATCTATCTATCTATCTATCTATCTATCTATCTATCATCTATCTATCTATCTATCTATCTATCTATCTATCTATCTATCTATCATCTATCATCACGTATCATCTATCTATCATCTCTATTATCACATACCAATGGAGAGAGATATATGTATTTAGCAGGGGCGGGGGAAAGAAATTTAGCTGTAAGGCACTCTGCTGAAAGAAAGCAGTATCCACTATAAAGAGAAAAAAAAAGAATTCAAGAAAAAAAAAAGAAAACTGGCTATAACAATTGGAAAGAGAAAAAAATAAATAAAAACATTGGATTTTGCTTCAGTACAAAATCATTCCATCCTTTGTTTAAATCCATAAGTTCATATCTATCAGTACATGCAACAGTTAGATCACAAATTTTCATGCTTAGGCAATGTCATTAACATTTCCCTGCCATTGTTTTCTTTTCTAGTACCATAAATCAGGGGTGGGCTTCAAAAATTTCAGCAATGGGTTCTCTGCCCGGTTGCTGGGTGGGCGTGGCCATGAAGCTTTCCTTGAGCCCCTGGGAGGGCAAAAACGGAGTGCCTTAAGCCTTGCAGATATTAACTCCCCATCAATCCCAGCAGCCTCCCATTGGAGGGAACATTTTAATTCTCTATTTTTAAAATTCTAATCCTCCTCCAAGGAGCAAAAATGTGGCCATACCTATCAAAACAATAGAAGGACAAATCCAATGTGATACCCCAAAGGATACAAAATGGTAGTTGTGCCTGGGAATCCCCATTTTGACATCTTTCTATGTGGGAAAATCCATTCTAAGTGGTTAGGTCAAGATAAATTGTGAATGAATTTATTTTGAGATAATACAGCTTCCTTCAATTCAGGAGCTCACCATATAGGGAAATCCAAAAAAATGTAACCTTCCCTGACTTTTCATAGAAATAAGGTAAAAGTAATGATTACCCTTGCGCATATGTGCTAGTTGTTCCCGACTCTAGGGGGCAGTGCTCATCTCAATTTCAAAGCTGAAGAGCCAGCGTTGTCCAAAGATGTCTCCATGGTCATGTGGCCATCATGACTAAATGCCAAAGCCGCATGGACAGTGGCGTAGCGTGGGTTGTCAGCACCCAGGGCAAGGCAAGTAATTTGCACCCCCTAACCTGTGGCAACCCACGCTACGCCACTGGACTCGGGACATGAAGGGAGCTCTGAAGCAGCCGTCCTCCTTAGCAAAGCTCGCAGCGCCCTCTATAGGCCCGAAGCAGAATCATTTTCTTCCCTCTGTTCTGGGAAAATAGGAAAAGGAAAGCCGCCCGAGGTCTTCACTTGCTCTAATTTAAACGTATCGCGTTATTAATGTCCCTCGCCCTGCCCAGCAGTCTTCAAGAGACCCAGATCTGCAGAAGAAAACTTTGGCCCCCTTTCGTGCTCTCGACCCTGGGGAAGACCTGCTCGCGTCTCTTTTGTATTAAACGTGGGAAGCGTTCCTCGGCTTCATTCAATTCAAATTCAGCCTTGAAATACATGCAAGTCAACAGCAGAGAGCTGCGAGTGCAAGCGCCCCCCCAGATGTTGCGCCCGGTGCGGCCGGCCCCCCCCGCACCCCCCACGCTACGCCACTGCGCATGGAACACTGTCATCTTCCCACCAAAGGTGGTTCCTATTTTTTCTACTTGCATTTTTACATGCTTTTGAACTGCTAGGTTGGCAGAAGCTGGGACAAGTAACGGAAGATCACTCCATTAAGTGACACTAGGGATTCAAACTTCTGAAATGCCGACCTTCTGATTGACAAGCTCAGCCTCTTAGCCACTGAGCCACTGCGTTCCCTTTCATAGAAGTACCATACTATATAAACAACTCGAACCTGGTGCCTCCAGATATTTTGGAATTCAGTGACTATTTTCCCCATTCTATTTCCACCTGACTCTTGAAAAATGAAACATGAATACTGTATATGATTGATGCAGAGACTACCAAAACTCAGGAATTGGGGAATGTGTCTTGATCGATAGTTGCTGGAAACATGTCATAATCTATTGACTGAGCCTGCAAAACTTACTCTAAGCATTTCACAGCTTAGTAATTTAGCACTTAGCAGTGTTCTGTTAGCAACCTTCATTTCAGCTACACATCTCAGGCAGACCATTATCTAGACTAATGTTTTTCAGACTTGCCAACTTTAAGATGTGTGAATGTCAATTCCCAGAATTCCCCAGCCAGCACCTTTCTCAGCTACTTTTGCTATTTAGTGGCTGGGTTTGTCTCTTTAACTAGGTTAGTTTAAAACTTAGTGGCAGCAATGGGTTAATTTTAGTCTTTGGTAAATTCTTTGAAGATTTGGCATTGAAGAAATAGACATTATGATTTAATACACTGTGCAATCTTGCAAAACAAATGAAAGGCATTGGATGAACCTACCTATAGAACCAATCTATGTTTAGCATCAATTTCTTCTTCTTCTGATTGCTATGAGAAATTTTATCTACAATATTTCAAATGTCAAATAATGAGGGGGAAAATAAAAGACTGCATTGCTCATTGGCATTTTGGGCAGTTTTCTCTGGAGAGATTGGTAGTTCTTGGAAGAAGAGAGTAAAAATCTTTGAATTGTCTGTCCATGTTTGAAGGCAAAGTTGCCTGCTGCAGTTGTTATGTGATCACTTCAAATTGTTCTTAATAAATCTTAAATGAAGCTCAGAGAAAATTACTTGCATGCTGCTTTTATCTATTCCTAATTGTTGGTATGGGGTTATTCACTTTGTTGTTTTCCTTTTCTTTCTTCGAAGGCAGAGTTGATCCAAATATTGAAAATGGGTTAATTAAGCAACTTCTGAAATGGAAGGGTCAGAACATATCAATTGGTTAGGGTAGAGTGAACTGTTTTCAGATGCTGGCCTGATGGCCATTGAAGGTGGAAATACAGGCAGTCCTCGACTTACGGTGACATTTTTGTTGCTAAGTGAGACATTTGTTAAGTGAATTTTGTCCCATTTTGCGACCTTTCTTGCCACAGTTGTTAAGTGAATAATGCAATTGTTAAATTAGTAATGCAGTTGTTAAATGAAGCTGGCTTTCCGATTGACTTTGCTTGCCAGAAGGTTGCAAAAGATTATCACATCACCCCAGGACACTGCAATGGTCATAAATATGAGTCAGTTGCCAAGCCTCTGAGATTTGAACACATGACCATGAGGAAGCTGCAATGGTCATCAGTGTCAAAAACAGTCATAAGTCACTTTTTTCAGTGCTGTTGTAACTTCAAATGGCACCTAAATGAACTTTTGTAAGTAAAGGACTACTTGTATGACTTTATGATATCAATTACATCAGTGATAAATTAACAGAAAAGTGATTTGCTAATTGTTGAAGCTGGTAAGAGCATGATTTCAGAAAGAGAGTCTCCATGCATAAATACATGGGTTTTTATAATTTGATCTCATTTATTAAACTCACATTTTCACTCAAGATGAGTAGTGCATGTTCTTCCTACAAACTTTTTCTTTCGCAAACCAGCAGTGAAAATGCAGTGCTAGACATTTTAAAAAGAGAGCAATGGATAAGATTTTCTTTACAATCAGAACAAAAATACTCCTTTATTTTTTGCTTCCTATGTGCATTTTGACAATTTAATTGCAGAAACACTAAACAAGTATAACATATTATTTAACTACAAATGATCTGTATGATTATTTCTCTTTCTTGTTCCAAAAAGTATTGTTATTTTGACTTGAGTATACTTTTGTAAGTTAATTACTCCAGTGGCAATCACACAGAGACAAATGAAAACATTTGCAATGATGTAAAAAACTGTGTATAACACATTGCATGTGTTATATATATTATATACATAAAGCTATTTTGAAACATATTGTTTAATTTCATGCTGCATCAATATTTCTTAACATATATGTAGAAATGCTTCACTACTTTACATATACAATTACACTCACATTTTTGCACACATTTTCACATAATGACATTATTTTAGAAGAGTCATAACATATACATGTAACCTTATTCTATTACTCAATTTATGCAGATTTTGAAACAGAAATGTATTATTTAAATATGTGGCATAAAATCAAATTGTATGAATATATTTCTTTAAAAATGAAGTACTGTCATATATTTCATTGCCCAAATGTTAGCACTGTAGAGATATTGACAATAGTATTTACAGAACTGGCTGTCGCTAGCCATTTTTGATACAAAATGTAAGATTAATGTGAATTACTAGTCTTCGCTATTATTCACATGCCATCTGTCTGAAAAAGAATATTACATAATCTGACACCTCTAGTAATATTGGAATTGTACCTGGCTGGGGAAGATGGTTCACACTATTTTTCCACAGGTAACAAAGAAGTTCTTTCCGGGGTTTAAGGGGATATGGACAATCTAGATAGAAGCTTCAATTATTATGAAAGGGTGATCTTCAGTTGATGTGGCTTGTACTTTTAGTGAATGAATGTCTTTTTTCAATATCTCAGAAATAGCATTGACCTATTTTATCATTGCAGCTAGCTTGTACTTCCCCCCTCCCACAAAAGATTAGATGCTTAGAATATTTTCATCAACAAAAAAATCTTTACAATTGTTTATACCTAAAGGGATTTGGTTCAAACTCCTATACGCAAATGCACTTAATATGTTGATAGGTCTTTATCATATATTTGTTTTCCATGTCACACATTATTTTATGGGGTGAGATGGAAGTGGAATTAGCTTGCATTGCATGTAGTTTGGTATAAAATAGTAATCTCTAACCGTTTGTTCCAGAAAGAAGATTGCCAGCTCCAAGACTAAATACCTCTCCAGAGTTACATTAAAACACTTGCTTCTTAGCTTCCAAAGAATTAGCAATAGAACATCAATCTTTGTTATCTCCCTCAAATCAGCTCTGGTTATTAGAATTAATCTGCAACTCTTACCACCTTCATTATCCTCACTCATCTGATCCCCTCATGTTCAAAAGTCTTTGAGATCTCTCCAGCAATGGTTTCAAAGTTTTATTTCTCTTCTAACAAATTATCCTGCGCAACTTTTGAACTTTAAGAATTTCGTGTATAGCTGGAGATGCAAGAAGAGTCTTTGAAAATTGGTTCATGTTTCCCTAGAGAGTTCTGTCATCAAGGTAACATTAAACCTCCAAAATTTTCAAGGTTCTCCATAATAAATATCAGCAGCAGTAATGGGACTGTCTACCAGAGACATTGTAAAATGTTAGGTAGATCATCATCTTATGTGCTGACAGTTCTTCACTTATTCAAACATGATATTACTACCCGTAGTTTACATTCTATTCATTCAAAACGTGCCACATTGAATAGAGAGAAATCTTTGACAAACATATATTAACAGGCACAAAGGATAATATACACCAGGTTTCAAACTGCTTCTATAAACACATTGGTAGAAAATGTGTTCCTATATTTCCTTCTGCCTTGAGCCAACGGTGAAAAGCTATTGTGCTTGCCTCAATGTAATCCTTGTATGCTGAGCATGTTGAGTAATTCCAGTAATATCATTTAAAATCATCAGCTCTTCCAAGCTTTGAAGATGCTCACCTTATTACAGTTCTTGGGGGTGGGGTGGGGAGAAAGCCAGGTCTCTGGTTTGAGAAGGCTAGGAGGATAGAGGCTTGCTAAATTTCAAGAGGAAGGATGTATCCCAGGGCAATGGCTGCCATAGAAAAGGCATGCTCCCTAGCTCCCAACAGTGGCAATATTTTAAGGAAGGGACTAAGAATAAGCCCACCCTATCACTTCAGAAGTGGCCTTGCCCTTGTCATGCTTTAATTCAGTCTATTCCTGAAGATCTGCATGAATATAATATCAGTACATTTGAAGAATGTCATTTCTTAAGGACAGCTAACATATATCCATTCCAAATTTTTGCACATTCTAACAATGTTTATTACTGGAGGCTTTTCTACAGGTTAGAATAGAGGGATCTAGTTAGTGGTGTGGTGGCCTAGAGGTGGAGTTCTCACCTCACAATCAGTCAGGAGACTGTGTGATCGATCCCAGGTAGTGGCAGATCTCTCTCTCTCTCTCTGGGCGAGTAATTGTCTGCTGTGAACTCCACATAGGCATCAGGAAGGGCATCTAGTCTGTAAACACACAGCTCCAATCAGTCGCCCTGACTGCCCCACTGAAGCATGGGATTGTAGGGTCATTAAAAGAATACAAGAGATCTAGTGTACGCTGTTTCAAAGCCCTCAGAACTGGATTTACTTTTCTGTGAACTCAATTTTGTCATGAATGAACAGACAACTTCTTCAGAGATGGACATAGTTTTTTACACTCATTGCTTTCCATTTTCCTAACAGGGTTTCTCAAGTAAAAACACAAAATATTGTGATGTTTGTTTTCTGTGGGAATCTTCCTCGTATAATAAAGAAATCAGCTTTAATTGATTCTTCCCACTCTCTGTTAAGAAGATACAGAGAAAGGATCAGCACCATTTAGCAGTCAAACCCACAAAACTCCTTCTTAACAGTCTTGGTTAGAAATTTAACCAAGAAACACTCACAAGGGACAGTTTTTGTGAGTTGCTAAATAACTTAAGCCTTAGTCTTTCAGTAGATTTAAAGAGTGTTAGGTGATAGAAATAAACAATGTCAAGAAAACAAAAGGACGAAAAGCCATATTTTAGTTTTAGCAAGTCACTCTAACGTCTTTTAGTTTATCTGTGAGAGTTACATTTGGAGTAAGATATATTTCTTGCCTTGAATCCTGGCTCTGCTGTAGAAATAAAAGTAATCAATAAAACAATGTGTTAATTTATAGAAATACATTATGTATATACATTTGTGTCTGCTTATCTCTTCTTATGGGGGAACCCTTTATTGTATATTATTAATGTCACAAAATACTATTAAAAACATTAATGATAGACATACTAACAACAGCTATGGCATTACTAACAATTGGCATACTGCATTCCAAAGACATTATGATTTGAAATGTGGGTCCAAGTATTGCATGTGTGAGTGTGTTGAACACCACACAATAGCAAAGATAATAATGTAATGTATTGATATTTGCCTTTAATTTGATACACTACACTACTGCAACAGTAGGCATGGTTTAAAAGTCGCTGTCATCTGCTTGGCAAATTGTATACAATTGAAACTTTCATTATGTTGGTTGGCCCAAAGAGCAGGAGGCAAATCCAAGGAATTTACTGGTTTTAAAGATGAATATATGATATCATAATTTGAATGATCGTATCTTCAATTATTAAGTTCAGGTTTTGAAAAATAAAACAATGGTGAATTTAGCAGATCCTTATTAGCCTAGAGATTTCCATTTTTGGAATAGGAGAGACAATTAAAACAATATTCTGAATTTTTTTTCCTAAAGCTTGTTACCTGTATGAGTTCTTTTGATCATGAGCTGAAATATTGCTGTTTATTATGCCCAGGATAATTTGTTTTTCTCAGACATGCATTTGCAAAAGAGAAGAAGTGAGAAGATTCTCCAGTCCTCGCACTTATGACTGTCATAGCATTCCCACGGTCAACGGGGGAAGCTGGATTATCTTAACAACCATGACATTCACTTAACAATTGCAATGATTTGCTTAACAACCATAGCAAAAAAAGTTCATAAAATCGGACATGATTCACTTAACAACGACGTTGCTTAGCAATGGGAATTCTGGTCCCGATTGTGATTCCAAATTGAGGACTGCATGTATATATTTGCAGGAACTTTCTATTACAGATAGTCCTTGACTTACGACCACAACTGTGTCCAGAATTTATGTTGTTAAGTGAGACATTTGTCAAATGAGTGTTGTCCCATTTTACGTCCTTTCTTGCCACAGTCGTTAAGTGAATCACTGCAGTTGTTAAGTTAGTGACACAGTTGTTAAGTGAATCCAGCTTCCCCATCGACTTTGCTGATCAAAAGGTTGCAAAAGGAGATCACGTGACTTTGGGACACAGCAATGGTCATAAGTATGAATCTGAATTTTGGTTACGTAATCATGGGGATGCTACAAAAGCTCTAATTGTGAAAAATGGTAATAAGTCACTTTTTTCGGTGACTAAATGAACTGTTGTAAGTTGAGGACTACCTGTAATTGCAGGACTACTAAATATTGGAGAACTGGTTATGAGGCAGCTCCTGGGTCACATAGCCCTGTGCTCTGATTTGGTATAAGAAGTTTCTAAATATACAAAGTTCTAGAATGCTAAATTAGCAAGCATTCAGTAAGCAAAGACAATCAAAGCATCTCTTCTGTTTCCAGCATATTGAATATATAACACAATGATATCCAGACACACTCTGGCCATGCAAGAAGCAACTTGAGGGGTTCTCTAGCTCCCCATCATCATAGTCGGACTGGCACAACCTCCCTAGTGCATCTGGATAAGTCTTTCCATCTTTGTGTATCACCTCAGCCAGGGAACATAAATCGGAAGAATTTTATAAAACTTCCAGAAGCTACAATTCAGTCAAGACCGTGACTTCAGAATTCATGTCATCTCCAGGAGGAATCCTTGTTTCCAAGGTTGACATCTCCACTTCTAGTCATACCTGCTGGTTAGTCCTATCCATTGTATGGGCGCTGGAGGCATGCTCACGGGTGTGCTGGCGGATGCGGGTGGAGTTTTGCTGTTCGATGGTTGAAGTGGTTGGGATACAGAATTCTCTGAAGCATCTTTTGAAGTTTTCATCTAGGAAGGCATAAAGGATGGGATTGAGACAACTATTTGTGTAGCCTAATGCGATGCAGAAGTGCCAGGAGATGGTTTGGAAAGTCGTTTCTGGAATGTGGATCAAGGCTTTGATGATGACGTAAATATGGATCGGAGTCCAGCAGACAATGAAAACAGCCACAACCACAAGGACCATCCTGGTGATCCTCCGAAGATTTCTGTCCTTTTCCTTGGAGCCGGAGAGCATTCGGACGCTCTTCAGACGTAAAATCATCAATCCATAGCAGACTGTTATGATTAAGATGGGCATGATGAAGGCAAAGATGAAAACACAGATTTTCAGTAGGTTCTCCCAATACCAGGCTGGATGCGAGAACTTAAGGGTACAATCAATAGATCCTATGGAAATTAAAAGAAAACAAATGAATTTAAGCAAATCAGGGCAATTTCTTTCACTGTTGTTATCCCTTCATCCCCTCACAAGCACAAACGATAAGAAACAATTGCTTTTGTGTAACATAACATGAAACCTACTTGCAATCTTTGTTTTGTGAAAACCTATTCCCGTTAGAAAGGTGTTCAGACTTTTACTGTCACCATTAGGAGGAAAGGTAACAGTTTGCATAATCTAAAAACACATCTTTATGTATGTATGCATATATCAGCGTTCCTGAGAACCCCAACTCCAATGAAACTGCAGGCATTTTCTCAAAGCTCCCATTTATGAGAATAGATATACAGGCACATCAGGGAAAACCTGAATCTGAGAATTCTAGGCTTTCCCTCAGTAAGTCAAAAGTCCATATCCATCCCCTACATCCATCAGTCCATCACATGGTCCAATCCCAATTCGTCCCAACTTGAGACATCACTCCAACCACTCCTCCTCCAGATGCATGAATGCCATGTCCTTGACTGAAAAGAAGAATACTATTATGTCTAACTACATTCCCTCTACTAAATCCCCACTCTTACTTTCCCAGGCACAAGAATGTGGCAGTATGGAAGCATCTGGTCTTAATATGGCTTCCAAAGCTGACTGTATGTATGCATGTATGTATGTATGCACCATATTTTTCAGATTATAAGATGCACCTTTTTCCCTCAAAAAAGAGGCTGAAAATCTGGCTGCGTCTTATACACTGAATACAGCAATTTTGGCCTCCTGAAACCCCACCCCCTTTGCGTAGCCTTTAGGAGGCTTCCAGAGTGCTCCTGGGTGCTGGGGAGGGCTAAAATGAGCAAAAATGGTTTTTTGCCCCCCAGCTGCCAGGAGCACTCTACAAGCCTCCTAAAGGCTATGCATGACCCCTTTTTGAGAAAAAACATGCCCATTTTCGCAAAAAATGGGGCGTTTTGGGGAGGTCTGCAGATTTCAAAAACTTTTTTTTAATTTGCTTCTTCAAAATCTTGGTGCGTCTTATACTCTGGTGCATCTAATACTCTGAAAAATATGTTATGTTATGTTATGTTATGTTATGTATGTATGTATGTATGTATTTATTTATTTATTTATTTATTATTTATTTAATTTACATGACCACTCATCTCACACTAAGACATTCTGGGTGACGTACAACAATTGAATAAAAAAGCTGACAAATAAAACAACCATCATTCGTAATAAAAAGTAATTGTTAAAATAAAAAATATTAGTTAAAAAAAATCTGCAAACTAGGCAGAGAGCAAGTATTGTGTCCAGTTTCCAAAGACCTTAGGACAGATTTTGAGGAATTTCCTAAATGATAGTAAGGTAGGACAAGCCTCACATCAGGGGAGGGGAATGTTTCAGAAAAAGGGTGCCATGGCAGAGAAGATCCACCTCTGGGACAGTGGCGGGATTCAGCCAGGTCGGGCTGGTGTGGGTGAACCAGTTGTTAAATTGCTGGATGGCCCCGCCCCTTCCTGCCCCACTCCTTTCAGGAATCCCCACACACCCTGTTTTGGCTTCCAGGTAAATACAGAGAGGCCTACCAGGCCTAAAATGGGGTGTGCACAGGGGGGGTGCAGACCGCTTTTGCTCCCAAGGGGATACAGGAGGCCGAGTGCTGCCTTTCACACCCCTTGGCCACACACACCATGGCTACACCCACCAGCATTATTAGGGCAGAGAACCGATTGTTAAATTATTTGAATCCTGTTCTGGGACCTACCAAATGCAAGTCCCTAGCTGTAACACTTTTCCCCTGCCAGATCTAATGAGACAGGCCGATGTAATCAGGGAGATAGGGAGATGTAATTGGGTAATTTGAGGGAGAACTGTAGGCTTAGAAGCATTTTTTAAGGATACTTGAAAAATCTGATTTCTGCAAAGTTAGTTTGAACTGATGTTGTTAAAAGAAAAACAGTTAAAATAGAATCTCCTCTTTAACTTTGACTCTCTGAGACTTCCTGGATATCAATATAGAAATGCTTTCTCTTCTTCTACAAAGCATTCTTCTACGACTTTTTTTGTGATTTTATTTGCCAGCATAATGTATAATTGTGTTATTTCCTGACAATCTCCCATTCAAATACTATCAAGCCAAATGATGGTTAGCTTTAAAAAAAATACTCAGTGTTGTCTAAATGCTGCCATTCAACTGGAGTGAAACATGATTGCTTTTTTCAAATTTTGCAATGTAGTTCTTGCTTAAAAATTTCCATATGTGAACAGTTATTTATATATGACTACATTTATATAAACGAATAAATAAATGGATATCTATCTGCAAGAAAAAACCCCTCATGCCTAAAGCACTTGTTATATTAATTTTAAAACTCTGCACACATTAATGCGAGATAGCATGGTTTTATTAATGAATGGAAAATTGAGAGAAGCACAAATAGCCTGGTTTATCTATTAATATTTCTTAAATATCTGATATTTAGATGGTAATCTTATATACACTTAGTCCAAAGTAAAGCTTCATTAAACACAATGGAATTTACATCCAATGCTTGAGTAGTCCTTTCAACCGCTACAGTTTGATACGTAGTTAAGCACTTGGGAGAATTTCCATTAATCTCAATTGTCTTATTGAGGAGACAGAGATGGATATGCATTTCTTTAAGTGAAAATGCCAAATCTGAGACTTTTTCTAGTAATCAATGCCTATTTTAGATAATGTTAGAATTTTTACATATTTTTGAAACTCTTGGTTGTCTTCTCTTCCTTCTTTTTCTGCTGTGTATCTGGATCTTTCAAATTATATTTCTTGGTCAGATTGAAGGGTCATTCTGAAATAAAATTTGAGCCTAAGTTGATAGTTTGGAGGAATGCCTAGGAATGCCTTTTCGAGAAGATGGGGGGCAAAACACAGCAATTGAAAAAGAGACCCATCAGCCCAGTAAAGGTGGGAAGCAGGAGAAAACAATTTAAAGTAACTCTGCCTTAATTGGGTGTAAGTTGATGTGGCTTTCAAGATGGGTAATTTTGAAAATAAGAACCACTTGGATTTCTTTTATTGCTAGTAGGGCAAAGTATACAATCACTCAGAAAGAGAGAGAAACACAGAGAGAGAGAGAGAGAGTGTGTGTGAGAGAGACAGAGACAGTAAGATAGAGAGAGACAGAGACAAAGAGACAGATAAAGAGGGAGGGAGCAAGGGGAAGAGAGACATACATACATACATACATACATACATACAGACACACACACACACACACACAGAAAGAGACAGACAGATAGACAGACACACAGAGAGAAAGACACAGAGAGAATATTTCAAAAGACACATTCATTCTTTATTTAAAATCTGTTAAACAGTATCACTGCAGACTTGGTACAGTGCCTGCTTCTAATTGGCAATAGTAATACCATTTAAACTTATATATCACCTCCCAGTGCTTTACAGCCCTCTCTGTGGTGTACAAAGTCAGCAAATTGCCCCCAACAATTTGAGTCGTCATTTTATCAACCTTGGAAGGATGGAAGGCTAAGTCAATTCCAAGCCGGAGAGGATCGAATCCCAAGCAGTCAGCAGAATTAGCCTGCAATCCTGCATTCCAACCACTGAGCCACCATGGCTCTTCCAATTCCTTTTGGAACTACATTAGGAATTTGTTTCTTTGTAAACCTGCCCCAGGCCCAGCTATGGACATTCAGATAAAGAAACTGTTGTGGCCCACCAGTGGAGCTGGTGGCAGACTCAGCCAAGAGGTTGAAGAGATTGTGGAGGAAGATGGGCTAGTCCTGGAGTCTGTGGAAGGATCTGATGAGTGCTCTGCATTGGAGGCAGAGATGGGGCCAGGGCTGTCCAACAGTTGTCAGCTTCCTTCGGACTCAGAGATCAGTGGGGCAGAAGAACAGCTGGAGCCTGTTTCCAATGTGTGCATGTGCAGAGCTGCCAGGAGAAGGGAACAATTAAGGAACAAGGGCTGACTTGGGAGTAAAAGCACAGGTGGATGGTGAATGGCCCCTCCCATAGGGAATAAAGAGGAGCGAAAGGGGAGTGGAGTTTGCAGGACACAATTGGTTCACTTAATTAGTGTGAAGATTTGTTCGTGACTCTCAGAGGCTCCTTGCCAAGTATTTTCTTGTATATTATTGTGTTTGGAAGATATTGGCCTGGCAGGTCTCCAAGCTGGATAAGGTCTGTGGTTGTAAATTCATCCTTGAAAGACTGTTTGATGTGAATGAGAAGAATTCACATTAGCTTAATAAAAAGGGGTTTTGTTGGGACAAGGACTCTGCTTCATGATTTTGTGAAGCCTAGGTCAGAATAGAAACATTCAGTGTAAAGATGAAGTGAGGACAGCTAAGGCTCACAATGAAGAAAGGGTTGCCACAAAAGTAAAAAAATAACAAAAAAGCTTTAACATATTCCAACAAGTTAAAAACAAGAAAAAAGTTAAGGAAACAATTGGTCCATTGCTGGGAGAAAATGGCAAGAAGGTGACAAGCAACAGGGAGAAAGCAGAACTATTTAACTCATTTTTTGTATCTGTCTTTACACCAAGGGAAAAAACAGTCCAACCTACCAAAAACAGCACCATAAAAATCAGATTATGAACACAAGTTGAAATAGGGAAGAAAATGGTAAATGAGCACCTGTCTACCTTAGACGATGTCAAGAATGCTTTCCTTAGTAACCAAGAAAGAAACTTCTCACTCCAATGGTTGTGGAATTAAAAGTACTTTTACTGGTTATGAACAGATAGCAGCGAAGTAAAGCAAGGTCTGAGGCAGAAAAGTGCGAAATCATACATATCAAACTTTTGCCTAATCCCCTCCCTCCAACAACCCCCATCCCATTGCCCAATCTGCATCTCCCTTAGGTCTCATGTGGGTTGCATGTCCAAGTAGCATCATCAGGTTGGTATGCAGGATGGTTGGCCTTGACCAGGTCCAAACATCGGCCATCAGCATGCACAGACGATGGTGAGAACAAAACTCCCTGTTTGACAAATCCTCCTGCACTAATTATTCCCATACCAAATACCATGCCCCCCGTTTCCATGGCAGCCGAAAGCAAGCAAGCGAAGCAGAGGCTGACAGACAAGTTCAAATCACCAGGACCAGATGGGTTACACCCCAGGGTTCTGAAGGAACTGGCAGACGAGATCTCAGAACCACTGAACTATATCTTTCAGAGATCCTGGAGCACTGGGGAACTGCCAGAGGACTGGAAAAGAGCTGATGTGGTTCCCATCTTCAAAAAAGGGAGAAAAATAGATCCAGGAAACTATGGACCTATCAGCCTGACCTTAATATCAGAGAAGATTCTGGAAAAGATAATGAAGCAACGAATTAGTGAACACCTAGAAGTAAACAAAGTAATAGCCAAAAGCCAACATGGATTTGTCAAAAATAGATCATGCCAGACTAATCTTGTTGCATTCTTCAACAAAGTGACAAAATTAGTGGACCAGAGGAATGCCATCGATATAATTTACTTGGACTTCAGTAAGGCATTTGATAAGGTAGACCATAACCTATTACTAGATAAAGTAGAAAAATGTGGGCTAGACAGCATCGCCACCAGATGGATTCGTAACTGGCTGACCAACCGTACTCAACGTGTAATTCTCAATGGAACTGCATCTTCATGGAGGGAAGTATGCAGTGGGGTACCCCAAGGCTCTGTTTTAGGCCCAGTACTCTTCAACATCTTCATCAATGATTTGGACGAGGGAATAAATGGGGAACTCATCAAATTTTTAGATAACACCAAGCTAGCAGGAACAGCCAACAGGCCGGAAGATAGGCTTAAGATACAGAAGAATCTTGACAGACTTGAACATTGGGCACTATCTAATAAAATGAAATTCAATGGTGAAAAGACTAAGGTTCTACATTTAGGCAAGAAAAACGAAATGCACAGGTACAGAATGGGTGGTACCTTGATCAATAGTAGTAACTGTGAGAGGAATCTTGGAGTCCTAGTGGGCAACCACTTAAATATGAGCCAGCAGTGTGCATCAGCTGCCAAAAAAGCCAACACAGTTCTAGGCTGCATCAACAGAGGGATAGAATCAAGATCACGTGAAATGTTAATACCACTTTATAATGCCTTGGTAAGGCCACACTTGGAATACTGCATTCAGTTCTGGTTGCCACGATGTAGAAAAGATGTGGAGACTCTGGAGAGAGTGCAGAGAAGAGCAACAAAGATGATTAGGGGACTGGAGACTAGTACACATGAGGAATGGTTGCTAGAACTGGGTATGTCTAGTTTAATGAAAAGAAGGATAGGGGAGATATGATAGCAGTGTTCCAATATCTCAGGGATTGCCACAAAGAAGAGAGAGTCAAAGTATTCTCCAAAGCACCTGAGGGTAGAACAAGAAGCAATGGGTGGAAACTAATCAAGGAGAGAAGCAACTTAGAACCGAGGAAAAAATTCCTGACAGTTAGAACAATTAATCAGTGGAACAGCTTGCCTCTAGAAGTTGTGAATGCCCCAACACTGGAAGTGTTTAAGAAGATGTTGGATAGCCATTTGTCTGAAGTGGTGTAGGTTTCCCTGCCTAGGCAGGGGGTTGGACTAGAAGACCTCCAAGGCCCCTTCCAACTCTGCTATTGTATTGTATTGTATAGTGTCCATTTGAATGCAGGAAAAGAAATTCTAACTCACCATTGCTCTCTTTGGTTGTTGCCATCACCATCACTGGAATGCCAATTGCTGAAGAAATCATCCAGTTACAGACATTGACAATCTTGGCATTTCGAGGGGTGCGGAAATCCAAAGCCTTGACTGGGTGGCAAACTGCTATGTAGCGATCCACACTCATGGTGCAGAGGGTGAAAATACTTGTGAACATGTTATAATAATCTATGGATATTACAATCTTACAAATAGTGGTACCGAATGGCCATGTTCCCAGAAGATAATTCACACTTTGAAATGGCAGTGTACTTGTTGCTAAGGCATCGGCCAAGGCAAGGTTGAAAATATAAATGTTGGTGGCAGTCTTCATTTTGGTATATCTAAAAAAAATCAACAAAGTTAAGGCATGAAACTATGAACAGAGATCATATGAAATTGCTACAATAGGCTAGTAATTAACCCTGTGATGGCAAACCTATGGCACACATGACAGAAGCAGCAAGCAGAGCCATCTCTCTGGGCACACGAGCTGTCGCCTGTTACTCTTCCAGGTTCCAGTGTGCCAGCCAGCTGGTCTTCAGGCACATGGGAGTGCTGAAAACCAGAAGAGCAGCCACCTCGTGCGCATGTGCGCATTGGGAAGATGGTCTTTTGGTTTTTGACATGCATACGCACATCGGCCAGCTGGTCTTTGCATGCATACGTGTGCCAGAAACCAGAAGAGCAGGTGGCTGGTGCGCATGCATGCGCCAGAAACTGGAAGATCACCTTCCTGGTGCACACGCTCCTGTTTCGGCACTCGGTGCTGAAAAGGTTCGCCAACACTGAATTAACACAACTGCAAAAGGCAGAGCTTCCCTTGAGTTAAGCATCTCACTGTATTTTTCTATAAAGAATCAACAACATGGTTTTTAATTAACACAGAAAGTTTGACAAGAAGTATCTTTCCACCATGTAAATATGCCAGTTCTTTCTCTATCTCAGGAAAGAAAAATTAAAAATGCTTTAATTTTTTCCTTTGTCTAACGATATCTTAAATACACAGTACTTTAACATTACATCATCTCTTAAGGCAAAAAAAAAAAGTTTGTTGTCTTGATATTCAAACCCAGATCTTCAATAGGATGTGTAGCAATCAAAACTAGTATCAAAAGATCATAAAAATTGGTTTATCTCAGCACAGCATTTGCACAAAGAATGAAGCGCATTTATATACAAAAAACCCCCTGTAAAATAATTTGTTTAACAATTACTGCAAAGAATAAGAAACTGAATTGCCTATTTCTTACAATTGAAGTGGCTTCATAGCAACACAAGTCTAGGCATTAAGCACCTTAATATAGAAGCACCTTAATATAGGCATATAGAAGCAGGTCTTTACCACATCAGATAGGATAATATTAATACTATATTAAGGTGCTTATAATATTAAGCACCTTAATATAGGCATATAGAAGCAGGTCTTTACCACACCAGACAGGATCTGGTGCAGACTGTGCAGAAAGGCCTCAAAGACAATCCAACAAATAGTGTCAGGGTGTAAGATACAAGCAGGAAGACCATAAGCTGAACAATACAACCAAATAGCTGGTATTGTGTACAGGAACATCTGCATAATGGCTAGTCCCTCCAAGTTCAGATGGAAGATTCTGCAGAAGTTCATGGAGAATAACAAGGCTATGATGGGCTTCCAGAGACAGGTGCACAGGCAGCTACATTGTGGTAGAAGCAGGTCTCTCGCACAGAACATGAGATTGACGAAGGCATATACCACCCACAGGCATGAGAAGGGTTTGTTTTTATGATTGACATATATTTTCAAATAGACAAACAGAGATAACACCACATTCTACTAGCAAGAAACTTTTAAAATCAATACATATATTCCCCGAGTTAGATTTACATAGGTAAGATCTTATTCTAAAACCTGAATATTTATGAAGCATTCTTTAACAGCATTTTGTCAGTTTCCTGAGGTTTTCCAATCTAAGAATAAATTTATGGTTGGTACATTTCATCCTTCCTAGCTCTAAGATCCACAGATATGTTTGCACTGCATTATAATATAGGAATTAGGGTCAGCAATACAGTATGCATGTTAACAACTTAGCTGTTGGTCCTCTTCCCTGAATCCTTCTTGTTTCATTGCCCTATGCTTTGTCTTGAATCATTAATATTCTTATTCAAATTAAATTGTGCAGGTGTTGTGTCATCTTGACCCAATGCAAATTAATTTGACTGCATCCTTCAGTTCTTCAGTCTTTGAGAGAGAGAAAAAAAACCAATTTTACTTTGGAGCAATAAGAAATTAACTGCTTTAAAGTCTAAGGTTATTTTTTTTTTACTAGCGTAGGAAAAGTACACCTTGTTTTAATTTATTTTGTTTGCTTTTCAACAGAATGAGAACATTCAGATGTTCTCTCATCTTTAGAGAAAAATATATTTTTCTTTAGAGAAAAAAAAGTAGGTTGGCTTGCACAGGAGACTTTTATCATCACCATCTTATCCCATCTCCTCCTCCTCTTCCTCTTCCTCCCCCACCTTTCTTGTTTTATGATACCTAGAAATTTCACCCTGCTGTAGAACTGGTTTTTTTAAAAACATCAGATAGTTAAGCTGAAGTATTTTTACACACAGCAAAAAAAAGTGGGAGAGGGATTCACAAAATCTACCGGACGGTGTTGGAATCACAGAATGGAAGGTTGGAAGGGACGTTGGAGATTTCAATTTAAACATCTCTAGCAAAGGGAACTTTTCATCTCCTGACAAAGCCATATCCACTATTGAATAGCTTTTATCATTAGAAAAATATTCCTGTCCTCCAACCAAAATCTATTTCCTTGTAATTTAAACTTTTTGTTTCTCGTCCTGCAGATAAATTACTATGGTAGGTAGATTGGATAGGAGGAGGCTTTCTACTTTCCTTGGAATTCTGCCTGAAATTAGTGGTTTGAAGAGAAATACATTATGTCTGCAATTGGGGAAATCCTTATTTAACAAGCTTGCCATTATTCCATTATTTGCCATATCCATTTCCTAGTTGAGACTCTGCAAAGTTATGATGCATCAATTGACCCATTTCCCCTTCGCCCTTTCTTAAGTCATAAAACTGAATTCATTACATACCTAAGACAAAGAAGCAAGCAAACCTATTTTGCAAAATCAATTCCATTTAATATGAAAGGAATAGCATCTATCACAACACACTAGCCAAAGTAGCTAATTATGTCTATGTTGGTATAACTGAGGGTTAAAAATATACAATGTAACTGACTCATCTGTATTTATTATAATAATACTTTTGACTTTTGGCTTAGGGTGTTGCACTAGAAAGAAATCTACCCTAAGCTATAAAAGTTGGAGACTTTGGGCCAATCAACTCTTTTTCAGCTCAACCTGCCTATTAGTTTAGGTTTTTTTTGGGGGGTGTGTGTGTTTAGGATGAAGCTGCTGGAGGAAAAAATAGAACATAAATTGAACAAATATATGGATAAATACCATTTTAATGCTCTTTCCCATTTTCTCCATATTGCATTTTATATAATTGGTTCGGAGGCATTCCATTTGTCTGTTTTATATTAGTAAACTGTCTCTTTTTTTCTCCTAGAAAGAATTGTCGCAGTCTGTTAAAGTAGATATGACTTCCTCTTTGTAAAGCAATGCATATATTATTTTATTGCTGCTAGGTGGGAATAGGAAAAGATAAGGCAGCCAAGAGTTGTATTTGAAAATGGGCATCCTATGAGCAGAGTTTTTATATAAAGAAATGCACTTTTTCTTCATTGCTTTCTCACAATTTTGTTTCATGGGTCTTGTTGTGTATTTA
Source organism: Natrix helvetica (assembly GCF_964273705.1). NCBI lineage: Eukaryota > Metazoa > Chordata > Lepidosauria > Squamata > Natricidae > Natrix > Natrix helvetica. The sequence goes on along the minus strand of NC_138552.1, from coordinate 208,597,807 downwards.
TGACAGGAGCTAAATGACAGGCAATATTTCTTCAATGTATTTATTCATTGAAATTGTAGCAGTGCAGTAATGCACTGAAGGAAATCTGGCAAGATCCTGGAAAGGATAATCAAGCAATGGATCTGCAAAAACCTATGTAGAGATTATGAATTCGCCAAAAACATATCATGTCAGACCAACCTTATTGGAGTCTTCGACAAAATGACTATATTAGTGGACCACAAAGAGTCCTTTGTGATAAGATGGAAAAAAATTGTGCTAGTTAGTATCATTACCAGATAGATTCATAAGTGACTGACCAACAATACTTAATATGAATTCCTCAATTGAACTACATCTACATGGAGGGAGGCCAATGCCAGTTTGGGTCACCCTGATACCCAAAAATCTGTTGAGACTCTAGAATGAGTATAGAGAATAACAATAACAATGACTGGAGGATAATACACACAATGAAATGTTGCAGGCACTTGATATATTAGTCTAACAACAACAACAAAAGACTAGGAATGACTTGACTGCAGTCTTCCAATATTTGAGGGGTTGCCAGAGTGGAGGGGTTATTTTATTCTCTGAAGCCCCTGAGAAAAGGACAAGAGTATCAGTTGGGACCTTATCAAAGAGAGATTTAACCTAGAACTAAGGAGAAATTTCCTGACAGTGAGAACAATTAATGAATTAATAATTAATCAGTGGAACAACTTGCCTCCAGAAGCTTTTGTGGTGGGTATGGCATAAACACTTTGTTATGCTTATCCAATAAGTTGTACAATTAACTTTATGTGTGACTTCCGCAGAAGATGACTAAAAAGAAAAAAAACAACGCAGAAGGCTTTGATGCTGGTCTCCTAGTCCCAGGAAATGACAAGATACCAACCGTATTTGAAATAAGTCCTTGGAAATACTTTTTTTTAATAGTGCTTCATGTTTTAGGAATGACATGCTTTAGAGAATCTTCCTGTACAATTTTAAGCAGTGTATCACACAGTATAAGGGCCCGTTCAGTTTCATTAGTCCATATTTCAGATCCTCTTTTTCCAAATTTCATAATGTAAACCTTTGCCTAAACCTTGCCATAAATAGTCTTTCAAAGGCCTATTTATTTTGGAAGACTTTGTGTGTTGATGCAATTAGTAAGTTGTCATTAATTTAAGTGGATTGAGCCCCCCCCAAGATGGACAGTAGAATCATCAGATCAAAGAGAGAAAGAGAAAGAGTGAGTAAGTGTGTGTGTGTGTGTGTGTGTGTGTGAGAGAGAGAGAGAGAGAGAGAGAGAGAGAGAGAGAGACAGACAGACAGACAGACAGACAGAGACAGAGACAGAGACAGAGACAGAGACAGACAGACAGACAGAGACAGAGAGACAGAATGACAGAGACATGTTGGTAATAATTCGAGTTTCAGGATTGTGCTAAGACAGATTTTGTTTAACTCTGTTTTCTAAAATAAATTGCAATATTGTGGAATCCTACAACACTTTAAATCGTAAAATATCATTTAGAAACTACAGTTGCTCTGCCAAAAGCATAACAGTTTAACATGATGCATGAATTCAGCCATCAAAATTGTTACTACAAGAAGATATGGTTATAGCTGCTGCCTTAGAAGGCTTTAAAAAGGTATGATATAAATTGATGGAAGATGAGTCCATGATTTGCTATTACTATCTGGAAATTTTATACTCAGAATTACCATCTTTATCATTTGGGGATAAAATCAGTCATGTGTGTCATAAATATCATGCTTCACTTGTGAGATTTCACGAGACATTTGGATACATGTCCTTGCAAACATAATATTGGATGAAATGGCCTATGTAACTCATCACTATATCTTCCTGTCTTATAAAATGTTACACTGTAATGGAATGCCAAGAACTAAACTATCACTCAGATTCAGATTATCTTTTCCTGACTCACAGAACCTCTATGAATAAAGAACTGAGTTGCAATGGAGGCTTTAGCAAAGAAAGATGACTTCCCCAATCCTTCCATTCTCTATAGTTCTGCACCAGTATTGTTCCGAAAGTTTCTTCATTCAACAAGAACAATTTGTGAGGAAGCACAAATCTGTGAAATTCCCTTCCGCTCTGTTTGAATGGGTGTGTCCCATGAGTAGAATTTCATTCATTGGAACTCTGGATGCCATCCATATAATTTGCATTCTCTGTCCTTAGCTGAACTTCTCTCTCAAGTTAGTATGGTTCAGTTTTGAGCCAAGGCATGTACATGCAAAAGAAGAGGGTGGTGGTGGTGGTGATGGAATGACATTTTAGCCATGGTGTCCGTGTGTATTTGAAACCTATATTCTCTGCAATTTATAACGGGAAATCAAGTTCAGAATTCTCAGTAGGCTGCAACACAGTCTTTAAAATCTAACATTTAAACATCATTGGAATTATTTGAAATCTGAGATCTGCTAAAAAGTGCCTTTAAATATAGCCATGGATTACATTTTAAAATAAAAAATAGCCTATATCCATGATGGCGAACCTATGGCACGCGTGCCACAAGTGGCACGTGGAGCCATTTGTCAGGGCACGCGAGGTGCTGCCCTGTCAGCTGGCCAGCGCGCATGCACATGCTGGCCAGCTGAGTTAACCTTTTAAAAGCTATTTTTCGCCTTCCCCAGGCTCCAGAGGCTTTATAGGAGCCTGGGGAGGGCGAAAACAGCCTCCCCCGCCCCCCGGAGGCTTCAGGAACCATCCAAGTCACTTCCGGTTTGCTCGGAGGGTGGTTTTAAGTGCTCCGAAGGCTTCAGGGAAGCCTCTGGACAGTCCCTGAAGCCTCCGGAGGGCCTGCGGGGGGTCGGTGGCGGGGGAGGCTCTTTTCGCCCTCCCCAGGCTCCTATAAAGCCCCTGGAGCCTGGGGAGGGCAAAAAAACATGTAAAAATGGGGGGGTCGCGCGTTTTGCACGCATGTGCACTGGGCAACCATTTAAATATGAGCCAGCAGTGTGCAGCAGCTGCCAAAAAAGCCAACACAGTTCTAGCTGCATCAACAGAGGGATAGAATCAAGATCACGTGAAGTGTTAATACCACTTTATAATGCCTTGGTAAGGCCACACTTGGAATATTGCATTCAGTTTTGGTCGCCACGATGTAGAAAAGATGTGGAGATTCTAGAAAGAGTGCAAAGAAGAGCAGCAAAGATGATTAGGGGACTGGAGACTAAAACATATGAAGAACGGTTGCAGGAACTGGGTATGTCCAATTTAATAGAAAAAAGGACTAGGGGAGACATAATAACAGTGTTCCAATATCTCAGGGGTTGCCACAAAGAAGAGAGAGTCAAACTATTTTCAAAGGCATCTGAGGGTAGAACAAGAAGCAATGGGTGGAAACTAATCAAGGAGAGAAGCAACTTAGAACTGAGGAAAAATTTCCTGACGGTTGGAACAATTAATCATCTTGCCTCCAGAAGTTGTGAATGCCCCAACACTGGAAGTCTTTAAGAAGATGTTGGATAGCCATTTGTCTGAAACGGTATAGGGTTTCCTGCCTAGGCAGGGGGTTGGACTAGAAGACCTCCAAGGTCCCTTCCAACTCTGCTATTGTATTGTATAAATATATTTTTAAGAGACTGCAAGGTGAGTCCTAGAGGAGATCAACCCTGACTGCTCTTTAGAAGGGCAGATCCTGAAGATGAAACTCAAAAACTTTGGCCACCTAATGAGAAGGAATGGCTCACTGGAGAAGAGCCTATTTCGGGGAAAGATTGAGGGCAAAAGAAGAAGGGGACGACAGAGAATGAGGTGGTTGAATGGAGTCACCAAAGCAGTAGGCGTAAGCTTAAATGGACTCCAGAGGATGGTAGAGGACAGGAAGACCTGGAGGAACATTGTCCATGGGGTTGCGGTGGGTCGGACATGACTTCACAATTAACAAGAACAACAAGGCAGTGTTTGAGTTTAACTCTCAAAGTATATGGGTCTGTTCCCAATCAAAATGATGAGGCTAAAATAATGAAAAGTGTATGCCGTAATACAAGCTCCATCCTTTCATATTTGCATTACAAGAACACCCACCAATATGCCATGGACAGAGTCTTCATTGTGACATTGCAACAGCAACACACATTTTACCACTTCCCCTCCTCCTGTGTGTCTCAAAAGCTACCCACCCACACCATGACAAGGCCTCCCAAGGATTCATTTGTATCTTCTAGATATACCTTCACATGGAGCTTTTGAGATAAATATATCAGGAAGAAGGGAAGTGGTGAAATATGTATTGCAGTGTCATAATGAAAACAACCCTAGGACTGTATTCCTGACTGAGGAAATGATGTGGGCTTTTATGTCTTATGTGTTTCTTATGTCCTTGGGCCAGATAGTAACTGAGCTTTAGAAGAAATAACATTAGCCACGGCCATAGGTATGTCTCTTGAGGAAATAGAAGTAAAATGAGGGATTGAGGGCATGTAAAATGGTGTTTCTGTGTTAGGTAACAGTGTGATACACAGAGTGGGTTTTCAACTATATAGTGGCAGAGCAAAAGATATAAATGCACAACATCCTCCCTGTGGGTAAGATTTAAAAGGCACTGGAGAATCTGATCATGCTTCTAGCAGACATACTTTTATCTAAACCAGACATAAGCAATATATAGCCCATGGATTGGGTGCTTTTAAAAATACCACTATTAACTCACCCAGGTAAAAATAAATGATGGATAAGGGGAGGAAATCATGTAAACCTTTGCCCAGATGTTTTCTGATAAATCTAAAGATCTCATTATTCCCTTCAAAGATGAAATGAAGGAAGTCCTATCTCTTTCCACTTCAGTGACTTAACCTGCCATCTCATTTAGGATACTTCAGATCTTGGTTTTTGAACATTTTTTGATCTAGATTACCAAGACATAAGAAGTGGAAAGGAATAGAAATCTCTTTATTTCACTTCATAAGGAGATCTCTAGATTGGTCACAAGATATCTGTTAAATTTAGGCAAAGGTTTACATGAATCCCCCCCCCCCAATTTCCATCATTTATTTCTCTTAGATTAGATCAAAGGTGTATGGAGTCTGGTCTGGCATCCTGTTTTTGTCAATGCAATCTAGTTGCCTTTGGGTAGTTCTTGAATAGGGCATCAATGCAACTGATCTTTACCTTCTTATTCTCAAATATTAATGTCTCAAGGCATAATATTTGATTTTTAGGGGCGACATTGTGACTAATGGCACTGTTATGCTTATCCCCAAATAATTAGTCCAGAATTAATACTGTGAATTAATTAATGATCGATCCAGAATGTATTAGCATATTCCATGATTTAATTATAGTTCACATGATGAAATACCATTATTCAAAAGTGTTCACCTATCCTGAATTACAAACTTTCTATGCATCCTTGCGTAAGAGTCATTTTACCAGCATTGCACCAAAACAGCCTAAACATTAATCTAAATGAATTTTGGTGACTTCAGCACATATTTCCACAAAACCAATATGCATACTGTACAGTTGCTAGGCTGTTAGGATAATCCTTGCTGAATTTGCAGCAAGTATTTGAAACACCAAGTAAACATTTCCTTTCATTAGTGTCCAGAATAGAATTTTTAGTCCGATGAAAATATCACCATTAAATTATTTGACATAGCATTCCATATTTTTCAGAAATAAATCTGTAAGTATGGTTCTATTCTACAATTGTGGGCATTGCCTTTACTGAACCAAGTGCTATGGCTATGGGAAAACGATCTAGCAGTTTTTTAAATTAAAATCAAAAGGACATTATCAAACATTTATATAGAATTTTAGATGCATGCATATGAATGCGCACGTGTTCAGGTACACACAATGTTACTGACACTCATAAAACAGTAATTGCCACCCTTTATTACATCTTGCTAGTGTAAAAGTAAGCCACACTCAAGCATCATGCAAACCTTAAAGCTGAGGTATCATAGGTGAAGCATTATGTCTTAGAATATATCTGTGGGGAAGTTAAAACTTACTGTAAATGCAATCCCTCTATAGAACTGATTGGTAACATTATGAAAAACAGTCATGGATAGCTTGATGAACAGGAAGGAAGGGAGATTAGAGCAGAAGGAAGGAGAAAGGATTATTTGATCCTTTCCCCTTAAGGCTGCTTTTCCACTCCAAAATTGCTTTCTCCTCTAGAAGAAAGAGATGCAAGTCCCAAATATTTGTTTCCACTGATGGAAAATTTAATTTTGCCAGGCAAATGGTAGCAATGACAAAGAAAGGGAAACATTAAAGCAGTCCTTTCCCATGTCTCATGCTCTGTGCTGTGGTGGTTTCTCATTGGTTTTTTTTTAATAGAAGAAAGCTACCTCCTTTTCAGTGCCACATGTCATTTAAATATCAACACTTATTTAAAATGTGCATCTGATCACTCCACGTCAATATTCAACTTTCATTTCTGATTTTTTTTTGGGATTTTTGTACCCATTCCGGGCCCACTTGCTTTATAATTATAATTGTGCGCCATATTACTCTTTTCTGAATATTTCTAAAATTTCCTATTTCTTTTACACATCAACCTATATTTGAAATCACTTCTGACTGCTAGTTTAAAGGTCTGTAAAGCACACATTCACAACAGTCAATGAGCATTATAGGCTGTAATTGCATCCCTGGAGAGAGCTATCAAATCTCTAGCCAACGTTCTAATTGCTCCCTGTTGTGATTTCCTGATTTAATCAGAAATGAAAATGGTCTCCTATAAAGTGTAGACAGGTTATGAAACTGGAAATATTAACTACTGGAAGTTAACTATTTATTTATTTATTGTAGAGAATTGGTGTCCCCTTCTGGCAAACCACGCAACATGCCATGGCAATGATAGTCTCAGAGATGCATTTCGCATCAGTGTCAGAAAAGGGAATGGACATATGATTAAATCTGATCTCTCAGTTTCTTGCCCTTATTTCTGAAAAAAGATCCTGTGTTAGGAAACTGACAATTATTTCTTTATATTTTTATTCACTTTTCAAATAATTCTATCCTCAAAAATGGAGGATATCAAGAGTGAAAGGAAACAAGGCAGTGGTGAAATTCAAATAATTTAACAACCGGTTCTCTGCCCTAATGATTTCTTCCAACAACCGGTTCACCAAACTGCTCAGAAAGTTAACAACTGGTTTTCCAGAAGTGGTACGAACTGGCTGAATCCCACCACTGAAACAAGGTGTAGATGGGAACTCCATTTTTAGTGGAAAACTGAAGCTGGAAATCTCAGGTACCCTAACAACTTTTTTAAAGCATTTATCTTATGCAAGGAGGGGGAAAAATTAAGCCTGCAATAATTAGATGAATCACTTCTTTTACTGCAATGTCAACTACGAGCTTAATTACTACAAGACATCATTGAGAATCCTGTATAATCACCCGAAGGCTAATTAGAAGGGTAGTAATCTAACTGCAAAAGAAAAGTGTGCCAACAGTTCTATAGCCATTATGGACCCATTGAGGAAATCTCAAGTCATCTAAGGCAAGGAGGAGCAATGTGGGCTCATTCAGTTATTGAATCTGAACTCCCACCAGCCTGCTTAATGGTGAGGCATTATAGGAATCGCAATCGGAAAATGTCTCCAATTGTTTTCTGTTCCTGTTCCAAGAAGAGCAAAAGCAGGGGGAGACATTTAGTCAGAGGAAAACAAAGCCTGCTCAGTAGCTTCAAAAGGTTCAGCATCAAGTGAAAAGAAAAAAAAGAAAATTGATGACATAGAATGGCCTAGACATGCTACTTATGCCTGGTGGCATCTTCACTTCAGATGATGCTGTGGACATGCATTAAGCATAGCTTTTTGCCAGCCGACACGGTCCTGCTGGCAGCAAAGTTAAGGAATTAAACAGCTGGCACCAGACTGGGAAGTGCCAGCTTCTAGTATTCTAAAGGATGGCAAGAACTCCCATCCCCCAATATTTAATCTGTGGTTATGTGTTGAATATGAATGAATGCCCACCTTACTTTAAAACAGAGATGAGAAAGATAGAAAGATTTTTTTTCTTGGAAAAAAAGAAGTGGAGATAAATGTTGGACAGGTAAACATCCCTTTCTCCCCTCCCTTTCTTTTCTTAAGGCAAAAAACTCTTTCGCCCTCCCCAACTTGGTTCCCAGAAGCAACAGTTTCCACCTGTTGTTATCCATAATTTCAATAGATGGTGCTGTGTTCCCATAGATATTGACTGTAACTCATTTCTCTGAAACATTTGTGGAATACTAGAAGAATTTTTTCCCTCTACTTGGCCTTCATTAAACAAATCTAATTTAATACCAAACACCTATTAAAACATACAAAAGTACATGGGTCCTTTCATTAAGAACAGACAGCCAATATCCTTAAATATGAGGCAGATTGCACTGCAGAAACTTCCAATGGATATAATTATCTTTGTAGAAGAAGACCAGTTTGCCATTTCTTTCGCTGAGGAATACTCTTGCTGGGAAAATGAATTTAGGCTCTTTTAGTAGAATTTCCTAAATGATACAAAGAAAGGGATTTTGGGCACCAAGTTCAGTTGAGGAAAGAAATAGGAAACTAAACATCTGATTTGATTGTTGGAACTGCTCTGCAATTCGTATCTGTGGATTCCAATGCCTCTCTAACATATTTCACTTCCTTGTATACATCTTATACTCTATTTCATTATATCTGATTTGGATTTTGGTTGCAGAAATAGTCTGAGCTACTCATTTTAATTTTTTTTTACATTATTCTCAGGCACATAAACAACTTTATTAACACGGAATAACTTTTGCTTGCCTTGAATGCTTATGCTGCACAAATGCTCATTTAAAACAGCATGCTTTTTTCTCCCCAAAGCACAGATATTTTTGTAGTTACATTAAGCAAAGCATAGTTATATTAACCAAAGATTTTCAGTCTCTTACTTCCTAATAAATGCCCATATCCTTTCTACAACATAATTAGAAATTATTCTTCAGAATCATCCTAGAACAACTGCTGCTGCTTTCAAAATGTCTTTGAATCTTGAAAATGCACTTAGTTGACAATCAAATTTGTGTTTTTGTATTTGCCAGGATGGAGATGCTGTATCAATCCTCTGGGACTGAAATCAGGAGTAAACATTTACCCGAAACATGTAACAATATTATGGAGACTCATAGTTATGCTCTTTAGTAGGATTTGATCCCAAAAGTGTTTAGCTTGCTTTTATGGGGAGAATTGGGGAAAGAACCACTGAATAATTTCTTTCTGGAGAGAGAGAGAACCCCTCCTCCAAAGCCTTTGGGGTTTTAGCAAGAGAAGAACCACACATTTTTTTCTCTGCCACTTAGCTTGTCCAGATCCAATAGCGCCAACTACAGAACCATTTCCTTGACTTTGGTGGTCCATCATCATCATCACCACCATCATCAAATCCCCCAGCCTCCCTCCCTGCGTACTTTGCTTCAGCAGCCCTTTTGCTCTCCCCCCAACTCGGGCAGCTCCTCCCCCCTGCCCATCTTCTTACCTGATGATGACATACATGACCAAGAAGTTCCCGAAGAGCCCCACTACACATACGACGGAATAGAGGGCCATGATCACTATGGCTGTGATCATGGAAGGGCTGACCCCAGAACATAAACTGCCTCCTCGTTCCCCAAGAGTCCCATTGGGTCCGCCGCAAATAAACTGGGTGCTGTTGGGCTCGCTCTCATTCCAGCTCTCCGCTTCCATAATCGTGGCCGACCTTCACTCCCTTAATCGCCCGGCTTCTGGCTAGCAAGCGCCAGGAGTCAGAACGCAGGATGGAGGCGCGGGAAGAATGGGCGCCGGGAGCTGTCCCTGGTGCTGACTACCTAGTTAGGTGCGAAGCCGCGCTCCTGGGCGAGGAAGCCACCCAAGGCAGGAGTCCCACCCAACGCTCTCTTTTAGTCAGTTTCCGAAGGAGGACGGAATCCCTGCAGTTGCCTGACGCGGCTGAGAGAGAAGCGAAGGACCCGTCGCACTTTGAAGCTGAAGCCCTGGGGAAACGTTGCCTCCTTCTGCGGTTTCCACCGCATTCCCCCCCATCGAGCGCCGAGGGAGAAGGAGGTCGAGGGAGGGGAGAACGGAGAAAGAGAAAGAAGTGTAGAAAGAAAGTCTTTGCAGGAATAAACCCACTGGAGCCTCTTCTCCCTTTAGATGTGCTCGCGCGCGCACACCTGTGCTCACACAGCTGGCTCTGATACACGCGCACACGTGCGCAAATTCAACGGGATAAGTCTGGAAAGGAGGAGCCTCTTTGGCGGAGGGTGGTGGTGGGACGAAACTCTTTTCCCCCCGATCTACTCCGCCCCAGCGTCAGATCTTGGCCAGCAGGTGAGCAACAATCTCTCTCTCTCTCTCTCTCTCTCTCTCTCTCTCTCTCTCTCTCTCTCTCTCTCTCTCTCTCTCTCTCTCTCTCTCTCTCTCTCTCTCTCTCTCTCTCTCTCTCTCTCTCTCTCTCTCTCTCTCTCTCTCTCTCTCTCTCTCTCTCTCCCTCTCCCTCTCCCCTCTCCCCTCTCCCCTCTCCCCTCTCCCCTCTCCCCTCTCCCCTCTCCCCTCTCCCCTCTCCCCTCTCCCCTCTCCCTCTCTCTCTCTCCCTCCCTCTCTCTCTCTCCCCTCTCTCTCCCTCCCCCCCTCTCCCCCTCCATCCCCTCCCCCTCCCCCTCTGTCTCTCTTTTTCTTTCTCAGATTTCAGCCTTTATTATACAGTTGTTTACTTACTGTCAAGACAGCCACTCAAGATGTTGCTGTCTTGGATTTTGCAAATAACAAAGGAATTTAGCTCTTTCTCTTCGTGTAGTTTTCCTGACATAATGAAATACCAAAACGTTCTCCTGACTACTAATGACCACCGTTCAGTAGAATAATAAAATCCAATGGCGGAGACCTTCTCCAGATTATAAAGAAGCCTGTTGCATATTAGGCACACCAAAAGTGTCTAGTGTGTCCCATCCCTAACTTTACAGATATATCTCTGCAACATTCTATACAGCAGAATGAGAACGGTTTGCCATTGCCTTCTTGCAGAATAGATTACAATTCTGCTATTGAGTAGATGTTGCCCATCCAAGTGCTATCTAGGCCCATCTCTGCTTAGCTTCTGAGTGCAAATGGGATGCCGAATCTCAATGATTTATATAAGATATATCTGCACAACACAACTAGTATAGGTATATTCAATACAATTACTAATGTATTGAATACTTAGTAATTAATTCCATTTGGAACCCCTTTTGTAGGCATATGGTGCATATTCATAGGTAATACATTAAGTCCTCAATTTATCCTGCTAAAATAGTTCTCGGATCACAGATAACTTTGTTACCACTTCTGCATGAAAGGAGAAACTAAACTGAACAAAATAATGAGAGGCTAGTTATTCTCTTTCAAGTGCAGCTGTAGTGTAGCAATAGAGAAGCTGTGTTACTAACCAGCATCAGAGATTGACATCTGAGTTATTCACAATCCATGCTTCATTGGACTAAAACCTTAGCTGGGATTTCCAATTTGTTCTAATAAAAGGATTCTGTTTGTGACACTCCTCCTTCTTTAACAATTCACAAATATGCAGATTATTCTTATGTAAAAATTGTAATGATTGCAGAGCTGTACACAAGTCACAGTCTGAACCCTGCCTTTTGTGTTTGACATTTGGGAGCAATGAAAATGATATAATGCCATATTTTGACACTCAGTGTTATAGCATTGAAAGTAATGTTTTCTAAATGTAAGCTCCTCCCTCCCCCCTCTCTCTCCCCTAATCTCTTTCTCTCTTTCATCTATCTTCTCCCCTCTCTCCCTCAATAAAGATATTGATGGTTTAATTATCAATGATTGATGATTATTATGTGCTATCAAGTCATTGTCAACTCTTATTAACCACATCAGTAAATTTTCTCCAGGAGAAATATAGCATTAGGTTGAGTTAGTGATTTTCCAATCTAGGTAGTAATGGCTATGCTGTGTGTAAACTACTAAGAAAATGTCTTGTACAGAGTTTAATAAAATAAATGATACATGCATATAAACATTATCCTATTCCATTCCTATTTATTTTAAAAAAATCACAAGTGAAACTTCTGTAGTGATTTATTTTAAGAGCCTCAATAGAGTTATGGGGACAAAGAGGGCTAAATGAGATGTATCATAGGAATCTCAATAACATAAGTTCCTTAAGTTATAAACAATTGTCCATACTGCAAAGAGCAGTTTATCAGTTTATCTATACAAAGAGGAGCTTCAAGAAGATTTAAATAAGGGGAAAACTACTCAGGGAAATAAGTGCTGTGTACTACTAAGTACTACTTCACTGATCTAATTGTTCTCTCTATACTCTTAATACTTTTATTTGAAGGAGGGGGGAGGTAGAATCTCTTTGCTGAACTGTTGAGCAAAGTATATTAAATTGAGAGCAAAGGCAAGGGCAAGTTGCACCCACTTTTGGGAACACATCTACTTATTTCATTGACAAAAACAATTCCTAAAGAAACTAAGAAACATCACCCCCCTTTTCTCCAAGCAGGTATATTCCTTTAGCATGGATTTGCAAAGTATTTTCTTTGGGGACACTATGTGGCTGCTGTGAAGAATGAAACAGCCGCATATTCTGAGCTGTATAAGTAGGACAGAATGCTTTAGAAGTTGTGCTTTCTCTCTCCAAATGGCAAGAGTGATCAAGTGAGGCCTAGAGCTACTGCTTTATTATGTCATGCATACTGCAACCATCTGGTTGCGACTGATCTGGCAATGTGTTAAAACGAAAACCCACAAAGTGTAAAGTGGTACGGAAGACAAAACCGAACCTCCTAAAGGCCTCCTAATGGGGAGATTCACGGTTTGCTTCATCTCAGTTATGGTTTTCTTGAGATGGCAATCGATACTGAGTATGATCCTTTGAATTTGCTCCAGTGGTACACTTCACAAAGTGTTTATGTCCAAAGCAGAGTTTGTTTTGCTGACAAACTCTGCTTTGGACATAAAATCTGCTTTCATTCTTTGGAACCAGAAAAAATAATTTGTGTATGCCTTTTTCCAGAAGCAATTGCTGACCTTTATTTAATATGAGACACACATAAGTCATAGAGACTGTGTTTTTTTTAAAAAAAGAAATCATATATCTATTCAATATGTACAGGGTGGGTTTTTTTTTAGTCCAAACTAAGTCATTGTTTTTATATAATGTATTTTGAGTCTCTGGCATCTCTAATTCATACAACAGCATCTATGCATCTATTGCAAAAATAATACAAACAGGGATAACTTAGGCCCAATTATTTGCAGGCACTGATGCTAAGAGAAGTGACTTTAGGCAGTCAGTCTGTCTCAGCTCAACAGGGTGGTTGTTGAAAAATAAGAGGAGGAAGGAATACTATGTATATTCATTGCCTTGACTTCCTTTATTACTTTATATTTATTTACTACACTTCATGCGGTATTAAGGCAGGATAAAACAATCAAATGAGAACAAAACTGGGGGGGGGGGAGAAGGGTTGTATAAGAAGTACATAGAAATGTGACACTGTTGGAGAGAATTGTTCTCTTTTGCCATGGCAGAATGTATCAAGGGAACCTATTTTTCTTAAATCAAATATGATTTGATGTAAGAATATAGAACTGTACTATCTCCTGACAGAAGATTGCTTTGACATGCCTTTTATCATGGTAAATATACTCCAACTAGGAAAGGCTTCCTCTTAATGTTTCTTTACAAAAACTATATATGTTGAAGACAGGTAGGAAGAGGCGATTTGGCAGTAGTGATGCCACCAGTCATCAGAATGATTTGGAATTGTTTCCCAGTTTCAACTTTTAAAAGAATAAATTAAGTTAAATTGAAGAACCCTTGATGTTTGTGGATGGTGACTATTAAGTTGGCAATTTCAAGAATTACTAGGAATTTTTTTTGATAACTATATAAATGCACTTAAAAGACCAAATTCTAAACTCCACCTAAACTCCATTAATCTATTAATAGATGATTCTATTCTACAGTAATTAATAGCTCTTGTAGGTGTCATTTATTCATTGAAAGGATTGGAAAGAAAATAAAATCCTGAGTTTAGATCCCCACTTATAGATACAGTGAATATTTTGTGTCCAGCCTTTGGCTGTGGAATAAAGAAACAACAGTTGGTAACTATTAAATGGGATTTCCCTAAACAGAAACTGCCATTAAATATTAAATGCTGCATAAACTTCATGTCCTGCTTGTGTATATTCAGAGACATCTGATTGGTTACTGCTGTTGACAATGGAAAAGGGAGTAGACAGGCTAATCATTGGACAATCTCTTGTTCTGAATTAATTAGGAAGTCAAATTGATACTCTTGGTGTATGTGACACAAACAGAATATTGCTGAAAACCATCTTCTTAATGATAGATAGATGGATAGACAGACAGATGGATGATGATATATGTAATGTAGTGTATTTTATTGCCATTGAAGCATAAGCCACGCCATAGAAAAAGAGGGAGACTGCACTTTTTCAAGTTGTTAATGTTTAGAGCAGGGAGGGCAAAACCTTTTGGCACCCAGTGCCCAAACTGGAACATGCGTGTATGTGCATGCATGTGCGTGCATGTGTCTGTGGAAGAGCACTGGAAACCTGAAGACTAGTTGACCAGTGTGCAAGCATACCAGTCAACTGGTCTTCGTGCAAGCGGGAGCACCGGAAACCCAAAGACCAGTTGGCCGACCCATGCATGCCTGGTTTTTGGCTATTTTTTTGGCTGTTTCCAGGCTGTTTTTGGGCCTGAAAAATGGCCTGAAAATGGCCTGAAAAATGGTCCAGAAAACAGCCCGGAAAATGCCCTGGTTTTTGGGCATTTTCAGGCTGTTTTCCAGTGTGCGCTGGAAACCAGAAGAGCAGCTGGCAATGGCATGCATGCCCACAGAGGGGACTCTGCATGATACCTGTGGCAAGTGTGCCATAGGTTCACCATCACAGCTCTAGAGGCTTCTTGTTGTTCTCATATACTGAAATATATATATTCAAAACTTTGTTTTTGTAACACAAATTACATACCTATTTCCCTGGCTCAGCTGATAAGGAGGAGAGCCTGTGGCTTAGTGGCTAATACATCTGCCTAATATGTAATACAGCCCAGGTTCAAATCCCAGTAAGGGTATGGCTAGCTGATGAGAGCTAAATAGCTTGAAATAGATCTATACTAGTCTCCCTTTATTTATTTATCAGCACAAATAAAACACATAGCAAAGGCAACATTAAAAATAAAAATATGGTTTTCTGCAGTTGGTCTGGCTAGATTTGGGTTCAAGAAGCAGCAAGGTGGGACCCCCATCTGTGTATTATATTCAGTCTATGTGATGGCTCCAAAATGCTATGGTTCCTATACAGATTTACAACTTTCCAGAAGTGTGCCTCCTAGTATTTTAGAATATCACCCACCATAATTGTAATTTTCCATCTGGTTAATTTTTCCAAAATGAATTTTCATAGGGGTCAGATCACATTTGTGGGGTATCAGTGATCATTATCACAATTTCAACATTTCAAGCCACTGATACTGTTGGAGGCAAAATTCTTCTGAATCCAGTTGTGAAGTATTGCTAGTATATGCATTCTGATTCTGACTTTTTCAAAAGCAACTTTAGGAGAATTTTAAACAAATGCTACTGGGGAATCCTTATTATGCTCTTGGCTTTTTTCCACTATAGATCTGTTTTTATTACCTAACCTTTATATAACAAAAAGATATTTAATCACTTTAAAAGACCATTACCTAGCAAGTCCTACCATTCTGTAATAATAGGGGAGGTAAATGAGTATAAAAATGAGAATTTTCTAAGAAAGTAAACAACATTAACCAGTTAATGTTTTTGGAAATCTTCTTTGGACTAGTTTCATTACAAACCTGGGAGCCAATCTGGCAAGTCTTCCCTGCCATGGAGAAAAATTAGGAAGATGTCAAGAAAAAGGGTGCTAAAATTTCATTTAGTAGATACTGTTTGTTCAAAACCGCTCTTTACCTAAGTCACACTTGGTGGCAGCTTTATCATTTCAAACCGTTTTCAGTTGCCCCTTCAGGAAGTCCTGCAATCCCATTTCTTCCTCAGGGAGCAATTTGTTTTGCAGAAAATCCAAAATCATAAAGAGGTTTATAATCTCTTGGTATAAAAATTCAATTCCCAGGGTGAAAATTTTGAGGAACGTTTTGCCGAGAAAGACATGTGTGACTCACCATTGCTGGCAGCATTGTCAATCATTGTCGGGCATTTCATCTGATAAGAATTGTTCAGTTCTGCATCCAGCAGCCTTAGCTACCCTAGTCCCAACTGAACCAGAACCACAAAATATAAAACAAGTGTTCAGGCATAGATACGAAAGATTTAAACTATAGACTACATGCACACAAATGGACGTATAGATAAGCACGCACGCACGCACACACACACACACACACACACACACAAGCACACATAAATGCATGTATATGTGTGTGTATGTATGCATGTGTGTGTGTGTATATATATATATATATATATATATATATATATATATATATATATATATATATATATATATATATATATATATATAATAACACAAATATAAAAAGGCAACATTAAAAATAAAAATATGGTTTTCTGCCTGCATGGTCTTCTGTGATGAGCCGAAGGCAATGTTTCGGCATGATCTCACCTGCTTTTTGAGCCCACGCTTGAAGATGGCAGGTGAGATCCTGCCGAAACGTTGCAAAGACAATCTCAACCTTACACAGGAAAAGACCCGAATACAACAAAACCAGCATACCTACACCCGTGAAAATCTACGAAACACATATATATATGTGTTACAACCCCTGGTATGCCTAAATATGGGAGGGAGCTCACTCCTCCCTCTTTCTGTCCTTTCGGCTCATCACAGAAAACCATCCAGGCAGAAACCCATTTTTTTTATTTTTTTTATTTTTTTTGTTGCCTTTTTATAGCACAAATACTATATATATATATATATATATATATATATATATATATATATATATATATATATATATATATATATATATATATATATATATATATATATATATATATATATATATATATATATATATATATATATATATACATACATACACACACACACACACACACACACACACACATACATATATACACACACACAAACACACACAAACACACACAAGGCTCCAATATTAACTAAGATATTGGACCATTTTCCAGGATGTTGAAATAGATAGACTCCACCACCATGTGATTAAAGGGATAAGTAATAGATCATTTCTGCAAAGTCATAAACCCAGCCTGTGCTCTTACTTCTTCTGCCCTCAGGAATGGTAAAAATGAGGGCCATCGGGTGAACACGTTTGGATGGAGGGCTGATACCAGAGAGTGCTTTTTATCAGTGTTTCTCAACCTTGAGAACTTTAAGTGGTGTGGACTTCAACTGCCAGGATTCCTGGTCAGCGTACACTTCGTTCCTCTTCACACTGTTAACCACAGTCCTTGGTCCAACATCTCTTCCAGAGGTAGGTTGCTCCTGGTTCGGCCCGGATCAGGCAAACTGGTAGCGGTGGTGGCAGGAGGCTCCGCCCAGCCGCATGGATTTTTCTGTGCATATGTAGAACTGTCACATGTGAATGTGAGGGCACGTGAGCACGAGCAAACCAGTAGTGCCGGAATTTGCAACCCACCTCTGATTTCTTTCCTATGGTTGCTACAGAGTACCATACTGGACACTGGAGGATCCTCTGGAACGATGGCCATCAGGGAGAAATTAGAAAAGCGATCTCTCATTAGTGGGTATCTGAAGTGCCCTTTCCATGAATAGAGACCTTTCCATACAAGCTTACATTTCAAAATGAGAGGGTTAGCCAAGCATTGCAAGAATGAATCATGAATCCTTGCTTCTTGGAGTCCATCCGTAAACAAAAGTGGCCAGCCCAGAATTCTGAGCATGTACAAATTCCATTTGTCTATGGAAGTATGTAAAACAATAGATCTGAGCTAAATCTGATTTCGCCTATCTAACTTTAAATTTGATTTCTTTTTTTCTCTTGTTACAGTACAGTAGTACCCTTGATGCTTTGCTCTTTATTCCAATGGGTTAATAGAATCCACTAAACATTATTCTACCACACTGCAACCCTTTGAATAAAGACCAAATGATTTTAGTTAAAGAGATTCAACCTTCCATCTTACCCATTTGATTGAAAACATTAGCAGTAATAAAAAACAATGGAAGTGTTTATCAGTGCCTGGAACATTTTAGAAGAGCATTCAATAAAGTTTTACTTGCAAGTATGTTTCCCTCCCTCTTTCCCTCAGTCTGTGACTGTCTGTCTGTCTGTCTGTCTGTCTATCTATCTATCATCTATCTATCTATCTATCTATCTATCTATCTATCTATCTATCTATCTATCTATCTATCATCTATCTATCTATCTATCTATCTATCCATCCATCCATCCATCCATCCATCCATCCATCTACCTATCTATCTATCATCTAATTTTATCTTAAAAGTTGTCCGCTGCTTCTAAGAGAAAGATCTTCTCAAGGTGGCTTAATAGATTGAATAATAAATGCAATTCACAATAATAAAACAGTAACAGCTAGTAAAAGCCTCTAAGATGCAAACACATGTTGCTCAGGAAAACAAAAACCTTCAGCAAAATCAGTGAAAAACATTTCGGCTTACAGGGACCTCTAAAATTGGGAAAGAGAGAGCAAGAACAAGCCTATTTTAAAAAGCCTTCTCCAAAAAGCTTCTTAAAGTAGAGGCTCTTTAATACTTGAACATTGCATCTTCTAGTCATGGAGCCGGCCCTGAGTTTATTTCTTACTGCTTCCTAGCTGCTTTCTTTTCAAAGATGGGCCTAGGAAGTGACTTTGGAGTACCCATATAGGTGAAGATGATTCTTCAGAAAACTGGGGTCAACATTTTTAGGACTGAAAAGGCTAACTGGAGGTAACAACCAGCACATCTGGTTCATTTTATTGATCAGATTGAACTCATGCTTCTGGCAATATTCAGGCAGCTGCATTTTGCACCAGTTGAAGCTGCAATACTCCAAATAATTTTAATACCATTTTAGAAAGATATCTCGACACTTCGTGTGCAGGAAGGCTTCTTTGTCAACATTTAATTTAGAGTTGGTTTTTCCTCTTCTCCCGATAAAAGAGCAGGGAAGAAAACTACAGACTAATTTGGCCAACTTTCTGGTACACATTTCTAAGCTTTTCAAAATTTCTATATTGCATTATCTCTGTTGTATATAATTCTTGATCTTTCACAAAGCACAAAAAGCACTTTTGAGAGAACACTGCAGCTGGATGTGTCTAAGTGATGGGTAAGTAACTGAAGAAAGATCTGTCAGCAGGATATTCACTGGCCTATGGGCCAAATTGGTAAAAAGCACACTTAGCGCTCTCTGGCTCCAGATAGTGTAGAATCCAAGTGGAATTTCCAGATGCAGGCCAATTTTGAACAGTTATAGGTCTCCATCTAAAATAGGGTGACCACTAAAATATCTTAAGAAAGGAGGGCTGTAACTCTAAAAAAAAGGAGAATATGATGGAGTAAAGGAAATATAAATGAAGATGGATTTCAAAAATCTGAACACGATCTGCAACAACAATAAAAATGTAGGCTATATATGTGTCCCAGGATTTTGGAAGCAGCAGAACACAAATTCTGAGATTTGCAAGTGGTATTGCACACTGTAAGAGGATAAATCATGCATTGTAAATATTGCTTGTAGGTGAGATACTTTTAATGTAATGTGTTGGATCCTCTGTATGGATTGCCCCTATGTAGGACAGACAGCAAAAAAGCTAATCACCAGATTGAAAAAACACAAGTGAATGGTCAGATGAGGAGTCTCGAACTCATTGGTAGCCTCACATTGCAATGAACAAGGACATATTTTCAATCTTGCAGCAACTAAGATTGTTGGCTGAGGAGGTACATAAACAGCCAGAGAAGTGATTGAAGCCTAAGAAACGAGCCCCTTGTCAGTCAATTGGAGTGTTGATTTACCACCAGTTTAGGAGCCAAGGACTTGACAGCAAAAGGAAACAACAGTCAACACTCCAATCAGTCAATAGTAAGCACCCAACCATGCACCACATAAATGCAATGCATAGAATAAAACAAATCACGCATTCTGGTGGTGAGAAATTCCCTGAGGATGGGCTTCAGCACAAATCTGAAAGCTTGAAAGGCTAAACCTCTGGTCCTGGTGACCAACCCAAATTGGATCCTCCAATAAAAATGTAATAAGACTAATGTTAGATGTGTAGTTACCAGACCTACATAGACTATTCTGCCTCTTCTTGCCCAATATCTTCCAAAGTCTGACTCTGGTAAGGCTGAAAATTTCAGGCCAGACAGAGTTGTTACATACACCTGATGCAGATGTGTGTCTATTATTCAAACTATGGAAAAGTACCCAAAGTTCACTAATTTGAAAAGGCAGGAGTACTGATTGTATGTATTTACAGACTGATCCAGCCACACTCTATCATCAGATCTGGGTGATATACAATATTAAAAGAAA
Organism: Natrix helvetica; assembly: GCF_964273705.1. NCBI lineage: Eukaryota > Metazoa > Chordata > Lepidosauria > Squamata > Natricidae > Natrix > Natrix helvetica. The sequence goes on along the minus strand of NC_138552.1, from coordinate 208,577,313 downwards.
AATTGTAATAAAAATCAAAATAATTATCAAAAATCCAAATATAAGATACAATATTTTGGATTGGATGTCTGTGTTTTGTAGCAGGGAGATCTTCTAGGTGTGTATGACTTGTTTTCTATCTGCAGTAAAGCAATTTATCCAGCAAATCGAAGGTAGTTAATGAACTAGCTAATAATTAGTTACCGAAGGTGGAATTGTATTTATGGAGTCCTGAGATTTACAACTGAGTATGGTGTGAAGTCTGACAGACATCAGCATCCCACCTCAACCCATAAGACTATGTGGGTTTGGGAGCTTTTTAAACAGCAAGTAAAAGCATCATTAGCTTACTTAGCAGTATATGTTTAAAATTACACTGGCAGCTGCCAAGAAGTAAGGTGTGAAAGCTTGATTGTGGATTCAACTATTTGTTTTGCTTTAATATCAGCTTGTCCTGCTTTATCATCATGCAAACTATTTGAAGGTCAGTGAAGTATGATGAGCCTTAAGAAGTTGTTGCTGAACTCACCAATCCTGGACAATTTTCTGTCAGTTTGAAACTTCTCTTTTTAGGGAATGTTGTGGAGAAAACAAATGAGCTTCAGTCCTAGAAATTGTCAAAGATTGTCAAATGTGTTTCACTGGGGATCCACTGGGTTTCAGAACAAAGATAGCATTGATTAGACTTGTTGACCTGTGGCAGAATTGGGATGCATCCATCTTCACACTCCTTGAACTGTCAGTAGTTTTCAATACATCAATCATTTTCTATACTGTCTGCAACATTTTGCCAGGAATACTCTACTGCAGTGTTTCTCCCTTTTTTGTGTCTTTTGAAAAACCATCACACTCACACATTCCCCTTTCAGTTCCAGTCTTCTACCAGAGTGGCCAATTATTTCTATTTCATATCTAGCATTAAGAAATCAAGCCTGCCTGTCCATTTGTAGTAGTAACTGTGAAAAGGATCTTGGAATCCTAGAGGGCAACCATTTTAATATGAGCCAACAGTAGGCAGCAGTTGCCAAAAAAGCCAACACAGTTCTAGGCTGCATCAACACAGGGATAGAATCAAGATCACGTGAAGTGTTAAAACCACTTTATAATGCCTTGGTAAGGCCACACTTGGAATACTGCATTCAGTTCTGGTCGCCACGATGTAAAAAAGATGTGGAGACTCTAGAAAGAGTGCAGAGAAGAGCAATAAAAATGATTAGGGGACTGGAGACTAAAACATATGAAGAACGGTTGCAGGAACTGGGAATGTCTAGTTTAATGAAAAGAAGGACTAGGGGAGACATGATAGCAGTGTTCCAATATCTCAGGGGTTGCCACAAAGAAGAGAGAGTCAAGCTATTCTCCAAGGCACCTGAGGGTAGAACAAGAAGCAATGGGTGGAAACTAATCAAGGAGAGAAGCAACTTAGAACTGAGGAGAAATTTCCTGACAGTGAGAACAATTAATCAGTGGAACAGCTTGCCTCCAGAAGTTGTGAATGCCCCAACACTGGAAGTCTTTAAAAAGATGTTGGATAGCCATTTGTCTGAAATGGTACAGGGTTTCCTGTCTAGGCAGGGGGTTGGACTAGAAGACCTCCAAGGTCCCTTCCAACTCTGTTATTCTATTCTATTCTATTCTATTTGCTCAAGAATGGCTGATTAGATTTTACTGCATGGTATGTTCTCAAATCTTGAGGTCTAACTGTGGTATTTTCCAATAGCAATAGGTTTATTTTTTCTTTCCAAACTATGTGGACCAAATCACTGCTAAAGAAAGAATTTTACATTTTCAAAGGAAGGACATTGCACAATAAGGGTGTCCCCGTTGATTCTTTTCTCGCTAATTGTTCAGCTTACTTTATTAAGTTGGGACATCTGGGCAAGGACTCATTTTTAGGGCAGAATGATTTTTCAGGTAACTGGGCTCCAGTTTCTCCTGTATTTTAGAGTTAATGGCTCTTTGAATCAGGCCATCTGCAGCGTAGATGAAAAAAAACACCAATGTAAATGACTGTAAACATCTCTCACATTGCTGCTTCAACTAGATTGGCTAAAATTACCAGACTATTTACACAGATAGCCCACATGTAACACATAATAGCAATTCAACTATAACTGATACAGATGACAATTTGTCATCAGTTGTGTCAGCTTTTAGTGACTGCATAGATTAATTATCTCCAGGAAGATCTGTCCCTTCCACCTGTTCCTTCACCTCTTCCTCAGGACCTCTGCAATTGTATCCATTTACCTTACTGATGGTTGCCTTCCATTTATCATTCTTTCCATCTTTCTTAGGATTATAGTTTTCTCCAGAGAGTTAGTCTTTACTTAATGTGTCCAAAGTATTATAATTTGAGACTGGTTTTTAAGGTCTCAACTGAGAATTCTGCATCAATTTGTTCTATGAGCTCATTGTTTGTTTGTTTTTTGGCTGTCTAGATTCTAGAATATTCTCAGGAATGTTCTCCAACAGCAAAGATAACTGAGGTAAATAGAGTTGAAAGATCTAGATAGGGTTGTAATCAATATTGACAAAATGAATTTGGCTACTTTTTAGCTAGGTAGCTAGTGACCCACTTGTTAATTTGTGGGTCCAAGAAACTATATTCAAGCGATAATCAATGCACCTCAAGTCTGCCCTATTGAGATTAGTTGACCTTGAATATTGTTTCATCAGATGCTTTGCAACCTTATGGCATCTGCTCTGGATCTCTGTGAAGAGTGCTGAGAACATGGCAAGAACAAAACCGAAAGAAGATAGTAGGTAATAAGAACAGTGACAAAAGCAATGAATGAATAATAGCCAGATGTTGTGGAAGAGTCTGAATGTCAGGCCTGGAAGCCATCTTTTATTTTGGGCTTTCAGGCCTGCCACATTTTCTACTGTGGAAAAATGGGAGGGGGGATTGTATGGAGTTTGGGAGATATCTAGTCTAAATAACATTCCTTTCTCAGAGAGTCAAGGACAGTTTGCCCTGCACATGGAGTGGTGTGACTGGGACGCTTCTCCAGTTGGGAAGGTGCCTGATTGGACCATGTGATAGACATGTGGATGCTGGGCAGAGATTTGAACTTTCACTTGGGCGGAGAAAACCTGGAAGCTTTCTGATTTGGGTTTCCCAGATATGCCAATATCTCTAATCTCTAATAAAATGGAACTTTGAGGAAACTGAAGCCTCTGAATCTTCTTTCGTTGCGGGTGTTACTTGGAACACTGAATGAATGATAGACTCCTGACACTCTTGCTCAACATCCTTCTTCTGCTTCCTTCCTACGGATCCATAAACAACAAAACATTCTTCTGTAACGATAGTTATTAAAAATACTAACAAAGACATGTCTGGCTTTCATACCTTATTTTCAACTTTTAGTACTCAGTTCTTTTCTAGGATACTTTTGCAAGAAGATCTAGTTTTAAGCATAGAGAACACAACACTGAACCATAATCATTGTTATTTAAAATATGACAACTTCTAAGTAGGTAGTTTTCCCTGAAAATAGTAAATAATTTTAAGTTTGGCTTGCTTTAATTCTCAGTGCTGAAGTAGATGCCCTACTTGCCAATTTTGACAAAAGAATCTTAGTATTTCATGATTTTCCAATTCTTGGGGAGGAAATAGCCATTGTTAATTGATTTGAAGAAAAGATACGGAAACAGTTGTAAACAACTAATTGCCAAGCAATAAGAAAGGGAGTTTATTTTCCCTTTTGAGTTGAGTTGTAGGTAAATTACAGTGCAGAGATATTTCCTTGAAACTGGAGAATGCTTATTACTTATGCTGCTTGCTATAGGAACATATCTTACCTCTACTAAATTCTGCTTGCATCCTAGAAAATAAAACAAGTATTGTGGAGGGAATATACATTTCTAATTGGTTTTTCTTTTAATCCAAATGATTCTTGGATAGTCAGTAGTGCTATTCCTGGAGTTCACATTGCCTAGATAAAAAAAACCAGGGCAAAAACAATAGTAACGGCTGAATATTGCTGTTGCCTAAATCAACTAGTACATATGTGAAGATGGAGCAAATGGTAATCTTTCTGGGGATGGGGAAAAAGCAGCAATTCCTCAACAGCAACCATGGCAGAAACTGCAGATAAAAAGAGATAAAAAGTAATCAGAAGCAATGGTCTACCTTGTATTTCACAATTGGTGGCATCTATGTAAGCAACAGGTAGGAGATATAATAAGCTGCAGTGGAAAATGTTTTGATAATAGGTTAGCACTAACATTGTAATAAATTAGCCTTTAAGGTACCATAAAACTCTCTTTTGCTAGACTGAAGTAACATAGTTATCTCTGTGCTAGGCATGCTTAAATCAATGGAAATCAGTGTACATTAACAGAGCCTAATTGGGCAGGGTAGCGATTCTTACGGCTACACTGACAATAATGATTTTGGAGGAAAGGAATTTTTGTATTAAAAGGATAGTGCTATTTCCATTATTTTGAAAGATATATATTTCCCAGTGACCTGCATGGTTTGACTCTTCTAATCACTCTAATGTCTTCAGATAGGTTAATTATTTAATTTCCATTTTCATTCATTGCTTTTCTTTAAATAACATAAAATTAGCCACTGAATCTATCTCTTCTCTTCGTTTTGCAACAGCGTTTTCCTGGATACTTTTTTCAAATTAATATTAAATGCAGGTGAGTAACATAACCAGATGGGGCATGGTGGCTCAGTGGCCAAGATGCTGAGCTTGTCGATCAGAAAGGTCAGCAGTTTGGTGGTTCAAATCCCTAGTGCCATGTAATGGAGTGAGTTCCGTTACTTGTCCCAGCTTCTGACAACCTAGCAGTTCGAAAGCATGTAAAAACTTCTTCGGACAGCGCTAGATCTTCACATTAGAAACAGAGATGAGCACCACCCCCTAGACTAGGGAAGACTAGTCTAGCACATATGTGCGAGGGGAACCTTTACCTTATCCAACACAACCAAAATATCAGGCTAATGTCTAGTGCATTATAGTAGTTCCTTTCAGTTACAGAAGGAAAGCTTGCTCACATGTATCCTTTTATTTTTTTTAAAAAATGGCTCTCATCATTCCCTAATCTAATGCAAAGTGGGGAAAATGAAATAAGCATTTATAATTGCAAGTAATTGCAAATGATTGCAAGTGTGTGACACATTTTATCTGAACCTTCCACCATATTTCAAGTACACTTTGAGTGGGCTCTAACCTAGTTCAGCAAAAGGGCCTTGATTTAGCACAACAGTTCACGTTAAGCTTATTAGTTTTAATGATAAAGTGCCTGAAGTGCACTTAACGCCTTACCTTTGATTTGTAGCTGCTAGCTGCATGAATAACAAGAGACCCCATTTTTATTTGATATGCATTTTCTACAGATAACAACCTGAAATATGAATGCTGTCAGAATTAAAATGGTGATTCCTTCCATATAGGTAGTAGGTAGTAGGGAAAATGGTGAGCTTTAAGATCTTAAATAGGATATCTTTAGTATTTTGCAGACTATTTCTTTCCATCACAAATACAGGCTAAAAAATTGTGTGATGAAAAGAACACACATCTTTGGATGTGTGGTTTATTATTCATGCATCAGTGATGGACCATTTTAGGTCCTAAAGCAGGGGTGTCCAAACTTGGGAACTTTAAGACTTGTGGACTTCAACTCCCAGAATTCCCCAGCCAGCCATGCTGGCTGGGGAATTCTGGGAGTTGAAGTCCACAAGTCTTAAAGTTCCCAAGTTTGGACACCCCTGTTCTAAAGGAAATATTTTTCTTAAATTATCAAACTTGATAATTGTCCCTGCAATTGGACAGACCCCATATGTTTCACCTAAACACTTTGAGGACGTCCTCCAGAGACTTCTAGAGGAACTTTCCAAGTTGTATATTTTTTAAGGTGGAGGAATGAAACAAGTATCAAATACCTGGTTAGTTAGCCATCATATTAATTATATTTAATCCTAATTAAATATGTAGGATATGAAATAAATAGATAATAATTTTGGTCTTGGCTCTGTCTGCCAATTCCTATAATATATGGCTTGCCGTTAAAAGTCAAGTATGTCCTTTGTCCAGAAAAACCTGTTCCCCACTCACCCCACATCCCTTTTTCTTAAATTGAGGATACTAAAGATTGACATTTCATTTTAGGCTTGTAACTAAATGCAATTAGGCTGAAAGCTCCTCTTGCTTATGTTTTACTCTCATGGAATCGATTTGATAATTCTGACCACAATCGAAGTCACTCATGAGAGTTAATGCAGTCCTGAAAAGTATCACCAGCCTGCAGAACTAGGAAGACAGATGACAAACATTCTGAATAGGTAGGAATCCAGTCACATAAGAAGTTTAATATAGATGAATTTCCAGCTGATGCACAAAGATTCAGTTTGCTTCGTTACTTAGTTGACTTAACTTAGATAATAGATCACATTGACTAATGACTGTGGGGAAACTAAAAATGTTCTACTGAGACGTGTGTGAGAAGGAATTTATATCATTAATAGGGTTACCAAGAAAGGAAAAATCCTGGGCAAATGCTAGGAATACAAAAATAAAACAATTGTTATATTGGTGATTCAGTAAGTAAACAATTGGAAAATGATTTATGGAAGAACGTAAAGACAGTAGCAACAAATTATGGATAAAATGGCTTGTGATAGATAAAAACAACTGGTGAGGAATTATTAAACTTTTCTACAAAAATGTTAAATTTAATGTCTGTAAAAATAAGAGGAAACAATCTTTAAAATAGCCCATTTAATTATGACATTTCCACCATCAGTAGTCTGAATAGGAACCTTAAGAACTGTGCCATTCTCAATTCATCCTTTCAATGTGTATTAGGCACTATGCCTATAGAAGTTGGCTTACTTATATCTATCTCTCTGTTCACCCACTCACCTATCCATCCTTTATTTATGCCACTGAATATATTTTCATCCCTGGAAACAGGTGATATAATAATCATGACAAAATGACCTATCATAACTTGGGCAAAACAGAAATAATTTTGTTAATATCACATTTATTCACAAGAAAGAACATTTCATTTCAGTCAGCTAACATATATACGTAGCTGTAATCCTTTGAAATTTTTAAAGGGTTTAGACATTTTAATCAGCATGATCATCAAAGGGACATCTGAATAGACATGTTCCTTATGACATCTTGGTGAAATATTTCAGTACTAGAATATGAGCATGAAACATTTAAGACAGCCAGAAAAGAAATTAAATCAGCCTCACTGACCAAGCTAGCTCTCTCTCCCTATATTTTGTTTAGGATATTCATAAGAACTTGACTTACTCACATACACACATACATACATACACAAATCCATTAGCTTTCTTCCAGTTTTCACATTAATACATGAGGATCTTAAACTGGGCAGAGTTTAAATCCTGAATGCTATGTATTCAGTCAAATCCTGACCAGGAGTGATGTTGTGTTTACTTTATTGACAAGATTAAAAAGTTCAGTCTTTCTTGAATTCAGCTTGACTCCTCATACTACATGGATTTGTCTAGGTAGTTTTCTTAGCAACTAGGGAGAAGGGATTTCCTATTTTCTTCTCCAAGGTAAATCTAATCTAATCTACAGTACTGTGATTTTCTGGGAATCAAACCTCTGAATGCTAACCAATCCTCTCCTTGCTTAGTTTTTCAATAACAGCCAAGATGGCTGTTGTTGTTAGTTGCAAAGTCATGTCCAACCCATCACGACCCCATGGACAACGTTCCTCCAGGCCTTCCTGTCCTTGAGTCCATTTAAACTGACAACCACTGCTTCAGTGACTCCATCTAGCCACCTCATTCTATGTCGTCCCCTTCTTCTTTTGTCCTCAATCTTTCCCAGCATTAGGCTCTTCTCCAGTGAGTCCTTCCTTCCCTTTAGGTGGCCAAAGTATTTGAGTTTCATCTTCAGGATCTGGCTTTCTAAAGAGCAGTCAGGATTGATCTCCTCTAGGACTGACTGGTTTGATCACCTTGCAGTCCAAGGGACTTGTAGGAGTCTTCTCCAGCACCATAGTTCAAGGGCCTCAATTTTTTGGCGCTCAGCCTTTCCAAGTCCAAGTTTCTTATGGTCCAAGATGGCTAAGGAGATGTAATACAGACTATCTCGACTTGCAACATTAGTTTAGTGTAACTTTTGAACTTACAATGGCACTGAAAAATGATTTATGACTTTTTCACATTTATGACCGTTGCAACATCCCCATAGTCACATGATCAAAATTGGGGCACTTGGCACTGATTCATATTTGTGACAGTTCCAATGTCCCAGCATCATGTGAGGAACTTTTGTTACCCTCTGACAAGCAAAGTCAATGAGGAAGCCAGATTCACAGAACAACTGTGTTACTAACTTAACAACTGCAGTGATTCACTTGACAACTGTGGCAAGTAAGGTCATAAAATAGGGCAAAATACTTAACAGCTGTCTCACTTAGCGACATAAATTTTGGGGTCAATTGTGGTTGTAAGTCGAGGACCACTTATACATGGTTCTAATAAAAAAAGGGAGGGCTTACCTTCAGCTGAAGGGAAGAAGGGAAAGGAAAGAGAAATGTTCCATGTACTTTCCTATTGTCTACACAATTTGAATGAGGGATGCGGTGGCTCAGTGGCTAAGATGCTGAGCTTGTTGATCAGAAAGGTTGGCAGTTCTGTGGTTTGAATCCCTAGCGTCACGTAACAGAGTGAGCGCCTGTTACTTGTCCCAGCTTCTGCCAACCTAGTGTCACTGCGTTAATTGTTTGCTAGCTGAACTGAAAAAGTTACTGCGCAAGTCATAGGCCCTTATCAGCAATGATTTACTGCGCATGCTTCTTAACATGTTTTATATACATCATATATTCCAGAGACTTCTTTACTTTTGATCTTCTGTTCGTCTGCCAAGAAGGTGGACGATAACTGCTCTTGCCAAAATGTAACAATTAGATAGATTTGTTTATTTTCTTATTTTTGTATTAAAGCTTGTTTTTAATTAGAACATGTTCTCGGATTTTTATTTTCGCTTTTTCTGAAGATATGCTGTTTGGAAAGCCATCGATTCTAGACCTCGTTAGCTCAGGGTGAAATTTTCCCCCTGACACCTAGCAGTTCAAAAGCATGTAAAAATGCAAGTAGAAAAATAGGGATCACCTTGGTGGGAAGGTAACAGCGTTCCGTGCGCCTTCGGAGTTTAGTCATGCAGGCCACATGACCACGGAGACATCTTTGGACAGTGCTGGTTCTTGAAATGGAGATGAGCACCACTGCCTAGAGTCAGGAACAATTAGCACATAAGTGCGAGGGGAACCTTTACCTTTTTACACAGTTCTTACAGTTCAAAGCCCTCCACATATTAATACGAAAGAAAAATGCTAATGTGTTTTCTATATTCTTCAATGGTAAATCATGATGGAACTTTTTGGAAAAGTTCAGAGTTTCATCTAGGCACCTTTGATGGAGTCCACCTTTGATGCCGATCTCTTCTGAATTGATTGGAATCAACTTCTTTGTTCAAGCTTTCTCCCCAACAGATGTTTATGTCTAGCTCTTCACAGCCAGCAGTTGCTTTACTGCTGCTTTTTATTTAAAAAGTTGGTTAAAAAGAAGTAAAATGTGGAAAGAAGGTATAATAAATTCAAGGGAGCAGATGACATCCCATTTACTCCGGTTGTTGGCTGGTTTTAGGCATGGCTGAAGAAGAAACCCAAGTAAGGGATGTGTTGTTGTTACTTCTGCAAGAGCCAAAGAGCAGTTACAGCTGAGTCTGATGGGCTTCGGTTTTCAGCCAGCCTACATCAGTGACAGATCAGTGGAGCAACTGGGCTTCTGATTTGATGGCCTGTGATGCACAGCTGCAAGTCAGAAGGTGAGGATTTTAGCCTACATTTATATGGGCATGTGTCCCAGCATCAAACTGAAGTGGCGGTTTATTGGCTTACTCTGCAAATCAATTTGCAGCCTATCTTTGCTCATTTCTGCTGAAAGCGGAAAGTAATGGTAATGGCTGGACTTAAGCAAAGACTAGTGATGAAAGCATGGGAAAGCTTCCCAATTTCTGATTTTAAAATCTAATGCGATACTCTCCGCTCATTTCCCCCACATTGCATTCCTCATTTGAACTTGCTGAAGTCAATCTCATTAACTTCAATGGGCTCTGGAGCTGTCCCTGAGGATAAGTTACACCTGTCTGAGCTGCTGGAAAGCCATTTGGAATACTATCTGGACTGCTGTGGCTCTCATTATTTAAAAAGTTACACAATTTAAAAGGTGAATAGATGAACTACAATTGTTCTGAGAAAACTTTAAATGGAAGGCAGGAGTAGTCACATTTTCTCTCTCAAATCCTCCAGGGTGGCAGATATGTACATGATGAACTATAAAGGAAAGAAAGGAGATGTAGCCATCAGTTTGGATCCAATCAACAGAGCTTCTGCCGTGCCATAAAACAAGCCCAGTTCATTTATTGTCAAAGCTGCAGTGACATATTTCATCTATCTTTTCTTCTAATGGCATGCTCTGCCCAGCATCTCTGTACAATACAATAGGATTAGCTACCTTAACTATAAGAACTATAGGATTGCAGAGCGCAACAATCACCTAATTTGAATTTATGGGATGTCATCCAGTGTCATGCCCTGAATCTGCGAGGGAAGATGAGCTGGAAACTGAGCTGACAGAGATTGAGGGGGCGGCTTCGTTGGCTTCGGAGGAAAGTGGAAAAGGAAGGGCCAATCAGGCCAGGTCCTTTCAGGATTAGGACATCTTGCAGACAAGGAGGAACAGGGGCAGGATGATCCTGAGAGACATTGCTCAGGCAAGGACCACCCTCTCCTGATCTGAGAGCACAGAGAGTGGAGAGAAGGCGAGAACAGTGCAGACTGAGCAGGATACTTGGGAGAAGAGTGCCCACCCCCATCTTCACAAGGCACACCTGGGGAATGACACTTAAGGAGATGTTGGGGGGGGGGCATTTGTCGAGAACAAATGCTGAGTTCCTGAAGTGTTAAGTGCCGATGTTTGAACTTCCCAAGAGCCGTTGCATTCTTTCTGGTTTTCTGGACTAATTAACTGGATCCTTTGTTTCCTGAACACCTTGATCTGCCCTGCTGGATTTATTGCTGTGCAGCCTTGGTGTACACAGCGCTGGGATGGGCCATTTGCAGTCAGAGGCTACTTGAGGTGTGTATGGTGGTTTGTCATCACTTTGCCCTTGCCAGAAATGCAGGAGCGTTTGGGGAAATTTGGAGCAATAAAGGGGCGGTCTGAACTGCCAGCTGCTTATATTATCTCTGTGCTGTGTCCCGGGTCATCACATCCAGTTTCAAATCTAAAAAATTGCCACATTGATTTGATTTTCATTATTTTTATCTTTAAAAAAAGGATTCCACAAAATGACGTAGGGCAGCTACAAGCCATACTGACACCATTTTCAAGCAGAGGCAAGTGGACTTTGGAAAAAAAAATAAAGTCCAGTTTTCTTTTGAGAAAAAAGGCACCTTTGGGACAACCATGGCCTGGATGACTGAGAAACTCCATAGATATTTTCAAGTACCTTATGCCTTTCATCTTTGTTGACTAGAAATTGATAATTGTTGTCAAGAGTTTGACAAGCATTTGTCAAGCTTCTCTGGAAGCAAAAGCCTTCCTTTGGAGTGCTCTTTTTCAGTGTTTCATCCAACATGTCATGCCTCCTTTTAGGATCCTCTATCTCAGTCAGCTGCATCATGGGAATTCTCCAGTAGGAAATGATTCCCACTTGTCGGGAAAGCCATTGCGGAGCCCTGTAGAAATTCTCATTTAGATGATGACAAACTTCGGAAGGGTCTTCTATCTTTTCCTCTTCTCTTTCACCTCTTACAGAAGTCATTTAGGAACCCATGACCGCTGAATACGCCTGTTAGGTTGCTTTTGAGGAAGGCACGCTCATCTTTGTTTATTTCCAAGCCTATAGGCTTGGAAGTCTCTTTTTCCCTAAACATTTTCCTTCTTCTGAAAATGTTGATGTTCCTGCTTGAAGAATATCAAGACTTTCCTCTTCATTCTTGGTAGTCTTACTTTGTTCAATGCCAAATCCAGATTAGAACATTTTTAATGAGTTTATTTTGAATTTGAAATTCATTGTTTTGTGACCTACTTTTTGAAAAGATAGATATATTTTTTTCTCTGAGTGGCATTTTTCATATATTTGAAAAGGGTCATCATAACCCTTTTCAATCTTCTCTTCTCAAGGCTAAGCATACACTATTTTTTCAATCTTTCTTCACAGAACATTTATTTCTCTGAATCTGTTCCAGTTCCTTCAAATTCTTCTTAAAGTATAGTAGGAGTATTGGACAGAGAACTTGAGTTATGTCTGACCAACTCAGACTAAAGAGGAACTGTGGTTTGCCAGGCTTTGAAGACTATACTTTAGGTAATGCAGCTTAAATTTTATCTCCCCTCCCCGATATATTACACTTACAATCAGTTAAGTACTTTCCAAAAGTGTCACCTATTCCAATTCTATACATTTAATTTATGTTTCCTAAGTGAGGAACTTGGCATTTTTCTTAAAGTTCACTTCTTTCACCTGATCTACATAACCTGTCTAGATCATGAACCTCTTTGTTTTTCTTTCTGTGCCCTATGATATTAGCTATTTGCTCCATTTTTGTGTCACTCACAATCAGCCCTCCTTCCACTTCATACAAGTCATTGTTAAAAATGTTAGAAGAACAGGGGCTAGGATTAAACCTTGAGGCACCTCATTTGATACTTCCCTTTTCTTTGATAAGCTACCATTGATGAGCACATCTGAAGTAAGTGCAGATTCAACGGATAATTAGAACTGGAGAAAAAACAATTGCTACTAATCTGCCTTCCATTGAGGACCCTTCTATTGCACGAGTCAAAAAGAGGGTTGTGAAAATATCTACACGCCCCTCACATCCTGGACAAAATTGTTTCAACTTTTATCCTCAAAACGATGCTATAGGGCACTGCACACCAGAGCAACTAGACACAAGGACAGCTTTTCCCCAGAATGCCGTCACTTTATTTTAACAACTAATTCCCACAACACTGTCAATAATTTACTAAGACTGTATTACTATTATTCATCTCCTCCTTTCTAGTATCTATCTCTCTCAACTTATGACTATAACCATGTTGCTTGTATCTTTCAATTTATATTGTTTTTATTTCTTTCCTAGTATGATTTGATAGCTTGTTAGTAACCTTGACTATCACTAAGTGTTGAATCTTTTTATTCTTGATGAATGTATTTTAGTCTCCTTATGTACACTGAGAGCATATGCACCAAAGACAAATTCCTTGTGTGTCCAATCACACTTGGCTAATAAATAATTCTATTATATTCTATTCTAAAGCTGTGCATCTACATGCAGATACTCCTCAACTTACAACAGATCACTTAGTGATTGTTCGAAGTTACATACAATGGCACTGAAAAAAAGTGACATGTCCAGTTTTCACACATGACTGTTGCAGCATCTCCATGGTCACATGATTTACATTCAGCTGCTTGACAACTGATTCACATTTATGACTGTTGCAGTGTCCCTGGGTCATGTGATCCCCCTTTGTGACCTTCTGACAAGCAAAGTCAATGGTGAAACCAGATTCACTTAACAAATGTGTCAAGAAAAGTCATAAAATGGGACAAACTCACTTCACAAATGTTTCACTTAGCAACATAAATTTGGGACTCAATTGTGGTCGTAACTCTAGGACTACCTGTAGTTGTCATGCCCATGCTTTCACTAATTTGCGAGTTGGAACGTCATGAGATACTTTTGTTAAATGCTTCATGAAAATCAGGATATACTATTGCCACGGTATTATTCCTATCTGATTAAATAGAGATAAGTTACTCTGCAGCTTCCTGGTAATGAATGATGACTGTATTTTCAAAGCCCTGGCAGATGTATCTCTTTATGATCTGCTCTATAGTCTTCCCAGGTATTAGTGAGGCTGACCTTGCTGGTCTCTGGATTCTCTTTTCCCTCTTTTTAAACATTTAATGTGCTCCTTTAATTATCTAGGCTTCACCATTAGAGGGCTTTCTCAATGTTAATACATAAGAGAATGGCCAGACAATTACAAAAAAATATAACCTTTTTCTGTTTATATGAATATATAATTCCCTTCCTCATTCTAATAATTTCCTGAAAATTTCCATGGAGCACATACCTGGCCACTGCAAGTAAAGAAATCCTAACCATCATAATGAACACAGCATCAGTTGCTACAAGCTGTATTTGAAGTGAGGAATCGCTTTCATTTAAGCTGCTTAGTAATAAACTTTTGCTGAGGGATTGAAACCAATTTTCACTCTGTATCTCATGGATTTATGATTAGGCTGAGCAAGGCTAGAGGTGTCAAGTCCACTAAAGATGCCATTACACAATTCTTTGCTCAACACACTACAGATGAACAGGGGGGGGGGGGAGAGGAAGTAACGCTAAATGGGAAGCAAATGAATGAGGCCCTTATTTCAGCCATTCCACCAGAAAACCTAGGGCCGTGATGGCAAACCTATGGCATGCCTGTCACAGGTGGCATACGGAGCTCTCACTGCAGGCACACGAACCATTGCCCAGCTCAGCTCCATTGCGCATGTGCGTGTGCCTCCTACCAGCCAGCTGATTTTCGGGTCTCTGCTACACATGCGGGAGACATGAGTGCATGCGCAGGGGTGGTGGTGGAGAGGCGCAGCCCCCCGCTCCATTGTTGGTGCCAGGAGGCTTTAGGGAAGGCCATTTCCCCCATCCCAGAGGGCTTGAGGAAAGCCTCTGGAGCCTGGAGAGGGTGAAAAACGGGATTCCTGGCAGTTCTGGAAGTCCAGAAATGGACTTGTTTCTGGCCTCCAGAGCCTGGGGGAGGCCATTTTCATCCCAGAGGCTCGAAGAAAGTCTCTGGAGCCTGGGGAGGCGGAAAACACCCACCCCGCCATGGTGGGTGTCATATGCGCACGTGTGTGGGGGGGGGGGAAGGGTCCATTGCATTGTGGGTGTGGGCATGTGGGCACACGATTGCATGCGCACACATGATTTTGGGATGCAAGGATTAAAAGGTTAGCCATCACTGACCTAGGGAATATCACAGGAGGTTAAATAGCAAACAATGTAGTCCATATCTGTTATCATGTCTTGGGACTTACATAGGTCTCGAGTAGATGGTATTCTGCCATCCTTTCTCTCTCTTGCTTTCTTTTCTTTCTCTTCCTGTTACTGTCTTGCTGAATAATGTGTGGTGTTATCACCATTGCCTTCCTTTCTTCCTGATTTAATATCACTGACTATAAGACTAGGGAAAACAAACTATGCTAACGCCTGGGGATTGTATGAGGTCCTGATAGTGGGTTGGAATTATTGGATAATCAATAGAAAGGCCCATCTAAATATTTTAAGGAGAAAGAAGGCAAGGAAATAGAAGGGAATGACACACAAATTTCTTATTGTATTTCACATTATTGCATATTGACAACGAACAGTCTGGATCTGAGTGAAAAGCATTCACTTATTTTAAAAATTGAAAACTCCAAATTGCTGCATTCAAAGTACCCAGGATATGGATTTTTCATAATGACTTAATGGCATTGACTTAAATGATTTTAAATCAATCACTGGATGCAGAAGCATTATGTGTTTCCAGATTAAGCTTCTATTGTATAATTTTCCTCCCTCATTTAGGGAGCTGATGTTGTAATTACTTTGAATTTTTCCACATGTTTTCCAGTTTTAATTCTAGGCAGAAAATCAGAGACTTCCAGAGTTACACAAGAAAAGATAAAAAACTTTAATATGATACGGCTTCTATGTGATGGCTTCTCCTTGAAAAGGAGAATAAGCTAAGGGTGGTTCTGGAGGGACTGGACCATACAGCCAGTGCTGGGATTCAGCCACTTTGCACCTATTTGGGAGAACCAATTGTTAACTTTCTAAGCAGTTTGGAAACCAGTTGTTGGAAGAAATCTCATTTTTCCCAATTTACAGGGCTAATGCTGTAAGGAAGGCAGGAAGGAAACATTCTGGTGTTGTTTCTAGTCTAATCTTTATTGCCCTTGTAATAGCTAAGGCGAAGTGCCCATCGACCTGAGGGACGTTGAGTTGGCCACGCCCACACAGTCACATGACCACCGAGCCACACCTACCCAGCTGGTCATTAGGGCAGAGAACCGTTAAATTATTTGAATCCCACCACTGCATACAATATACAAATGGACTGGAAAAGAACCTAACTAATAAAGGAGAATATTTGTAGCTAAGGACTGAAATGAGGAATCCTTGATGCTCTCTGAGCTTGGATGTTTTCTTGCAGACATTTCATTATCTAGACTAGGTAACACCATCAGTCCTAGCACTGATGATGTTACCTAGTTTATATAATGAAAAACAATCAAGCTCAGAGAGCACCAAGGATCCCTCAAGAACCAAATTCCCATTGAGCAAAGACCAAAGGGTCTTCAATCTCCCAGCTAGAATCTCTAGCACAACCGCTGAATCTTTGACATACATTGATTATCCCAGAACTGAAAAGTGTAAAAGTCAAAGAGAAGAGCTCCACAGTCAAAGTCAAAGAGAAGAGCTCCACAGGAGTAAATGGGCAACATGTGAAGTCTTTGTCATTCTCAGTGATCCCTGCCTTCTGATTATGTCTGAAGCAGGTAGTTAACACTGGTAAGGAAGCTGAGAGATCTTCATCAGAACCTGCCCGGTTCTGAACAAAATATTTCTTTATTGATTCTTATCTCACTTTCATGTGACTTCAGGCAGATTTGGCTGCAGCACGTGGTTGCCAAAGTGCTGATTCAACTTACTCATTCAGACAGCTGAATATGTCTTGGCTATATTCTGTACTGAATCTTAGTATCTAAACTAGGGGTGTCAAACTCACATCATCATGGTGACATAACGTATACGGACTTGTCCCACTTTGCTAAACCGAGCATGGGCGTGGCCAGTGCCTGACACATTCGGCCCAGAGGCCAGGAGTTTGACAGCCCTGATCTAAACCAACTTCATATTTATATCATATTACAGTCCCCAAATTCAGGAGAATCTTATCTCTAGCTAGGGCAGTGTGATGGTTCAGCAGTTAAGATGCTAGGCTTTTTGGCTAGAAAGCCGGCAGCCCGGGTTCGAGACCTGACCACCAAGTGATGGGGTGAGCTCCTATCCTCATCCCAGCTCCTGCCAACCTAGCAGTTTGAAAGCATGCAAATGCAAGTAGATAAATAGGTACCACTACGGTGGGAATGTACTAGTGCTCCATGATGTCATGTTGGCCACATGATCATGCAAATATCTTTGGACAGTGTTGGCTCAATGGCCTTGAAATGGAAATGAGCATCACCCCTACAGTCGTCAACAACTAGCAGAGTAAAATCCACAGAGACTTCCTTTACCTTTACCCATTTTTACTCTTTAGTGCTATCCCACAGCTACTTTGGAAGAGAAATATAGGAAAATCCCATATGAAACTCAATATTTCCCCTTAACTTGAGTACTATAGAAACCACATCCCATGATCTTTTGTACTGCCAGTTCTACAGGGACCTTTGCCATCTGAAGATGACCCCCTCCCCTTTTTATTTCCATTTCTGGGGCCCTCCTATCTGTTAAATAACCAAGGTAAATTCATTTCTCTAAAAGTAGCAACATTGTGTTACAATATGTGTGAGCTTTATCCTCAAATGCTTGTTAAGAATTATTGATCTTAGGGGATAATTTTGCTTTGTGTGTTTTATAGAATGTATTTTTATTGGTCAAAGTTTTTCTTTTGTTCCACTATTCTTCTTGTAGCATGTTGTTAATATTACTAACAGCTTTGAATTCTGACCTGATGGGACAAGCTTTACTGTTTCCCTTCTGCTGAAAATATGACATGTACCCTGGATTATGGGTTACAGTTAGACCATGGTTTTTCCCATGATGCTTTTCCTTCTCTGCTTACCAGCACCTGACAGAACATACAAAGACCCAATACTCTCTGCTCCATTTATTTACAGATCAGGACAATTTTTAATTTCCTGAGGGAGAATTGATAGTTCTTTCTGCCCTATCTCCTATTTCATATCCAAGTCTTCGTCCTGATAAATCCTTTTTATTTAATTTACAGTGAATTCTTCTCCAGCAAAGTCTTTCCTCTCCCACAGTCTTTCAAGATAGTTCACAATTACCGACCTTTATCAGGCTTGGAGAGTGGCCAGGCGGATATCTTTCAGACACTGCAATACTTGGCAAGAATGCAGGAATGAACTAATTGTCTCCTGCAAACACCCCTTCTCTTTTGCTCCTCTTTTATTCCCTATGGGAGAGGCCATTCACGGTCCACCTGTGGCCTTACTCCCAAGTCAACCCTTGTTCCTTAGTTGTTCCCTTCATCTGGCAACCCTGCACATATGCACACTGGGAACAGGCTCCATCTGTTCATCTGCCTCACTGATGTCTGCCTCCGAAGCAGAGCCCTTGTCAGAACCTTCCCCAGACTCCAGGACTGGCCCATGTTCCTCCCCAACCTCCTCACTGTCTGAATCTGCTGCCAGCTCTGCTGGCGGGCCACAACATGCAGGTCAGCCCTCACATCCAAGCAATCTTTCTAATCAGGCTTCTTGAAGTTTTCCCAATCATAGAATTTGAGGCTGCCTGTGGTAGTGGGAAGCAGAGAGAACTTGAGAGACTTTGTTTAATCTGACCATTTCCTTACCTGATTGTTTGCACCACCCTTCCCTAGAAATTGTTAAAAGAAACCCCAGCCACTCTTTCATGGCTCTCTTATCCGCCTAGCTGGCTTAAAGATTGCATTTTGTTTTGTGAATAATGGCAGTGAGTTAATAACTTGCATATCTCTCTCTCTCCTCTCTCTCTCTCTGTCTCTCTCTCCCCTCCTCTCCTTCTGACAGTAAGCTCCAGTCCATTTATGAAAGGATATAATTAGACATAGCCATCACTGCTCCCCTTTGCATAAAACCCTTTAACCCTTCTGTCTGAAATTTAACAAAGGTATTTCTCACATAAGATTCATGTATGTTTCATATTTTATTATATTATGCTTCAAAGCAAAAAAAAAAAGGTATGGGTATTTTATAACTGGAATTTAAAAGTGCATACTTTGAAAACTTCTGTATCAATTTCTGTGCATTTTAACATGTTCATCCCTCACTAGTGATGCAGCTTCTTTATAACTATAATTCCTTTATATTATATGTATCAATATTTACCATCAGGTACAGTATAGGTGGTACCTTGCTCAACAATAGTAACTGTGAGAGGGATCTTGGAGTCCTAGTGGGCAACCATTTAAATATGAGCCAGCAGTGTGCAGCAGCTGCCAAAAAAGCCAACACAGTTCTAGGCTGCATCAACAGAGGGATAGAATCAAGATCCCGTGAAGTGTTAATACTACTTTATAATGCCTTGGTAAGGCCATACTTGGAATACTGCATTCAGTTCTGGTTGCCACGATGTAGAAAAGATGTGGAGACTGTAGAAAGAGTGCAGAGAAGAGCAACAAAGATGATTAGGGGAATGGAGACTAAAACATATGAAGAACGGTTGCAGGAACTGGGTATATCTAGTTTAATAGAAAGAAGGACTAGGGGAGACATGATAGCAGTGTTTCAATATCTCAGGGGTTGTCCCAAAGAAGAGGGAGTCAAACTATTCTCCAAGGCACCTGAGGGCAAGAGAAGAAGCAATGGGTGGAAACTAATCAAGGAGAGAAGCAACTTAGAACTGAGGAGAAACTTCCTGACAGTTAGAACAATTAATCAGTGGAACAGCTTGCCTCCAGAAATTGTGAATGCCCCAACATTGGAAGTCTTTAAGAAGATGTTGGATAGCCATTTGTCTGAAACGGTGTAGGGTTTCCTGCCTAGGCAGGGGGTTGGACTAGAAGACCTCCAAGGTCCCTTCCAACTCTGCTATTGTATTGTATTGTATTGTATTGTATCTCAAAAATTAAACGGAGGCATCCATCCCTATAGAAGTATTTATTTATTTATTTATTTATTTATTTATTTATTATTTATTATTTATTATTTATTATTTATTATTTATTATTTATTATTTATTATTTATTATTTATTATTTATTATTTATTTATTTATTTATATAAAATAATATTAAACCCATTAGATACTAACATAAACATTTTTCATGAACAAAATTCTTATATTTTTAACAAATAGAAAAATAATGACAAGAATGTCATTGTTCTAAATTTTTGCAAATATCTTCCACATTTGGCAAATAAATTTGATTTTGAGGACCACTGACATGAGAAGGTTGGGGGGGGGAGACGGGACCCTTGGGGATCTTTGGACCACACTTTAAGAAATCCTGTCTTAGCGATCCCTGATTTGGACTATTTCCCAAGTCAACCCAGAACCAAACTTTTAGTTTTGAAGCAGGTTTGTGTACAGAGGTAAATGGCAATGTTAGCAGAAGCACTCCAACTGAGCATAGTGAACATTATGCCATTGAGACACACTCACATTCAGCCACACCCACATGGCACCACTTGAAACTAGCTTTCATCTAATTCTGAAGTGTCTTAGAGATCAACAATAGAAGCCAGCAGCCCTGGTTATAATGGAATAACAAATCACAAGACAATTTGGAGGTCCTCTGGTCCAATCCCCTATTGAGCAGGAAACCCTATACCAGTGATGCAGTAGTGGCTTCCGGATCCTGGTGCAATGTGAACGCACGCAGCACATGTGCATGTGTACTTACCGTCTGTGATGCTCTGCGATGCCTCCGCGATGCTCCAGCTGCTCGGCGGAGCGTCGCGCAGGCAATGTACTCTCCATGCACATGTACAGAAGCCCCGAAGAGCTTAAATACAGGTAAGGACAGCAGGCGGGTGGGCGGGCCCTCTGGAGCACCGTACTGGAATGGTACCTGGTTCTCCCAGCGGGTGCCGGTATGCCCATACCAGATTATACCAGTCGTAACCCACCACTGCAGGGATGGCTAACCTTTTTGTCGTTATGTGCCGAAAGCATGCATGTGACAGCGCGCCCACGTGGCTGCACCCATAATGCAATGTGTGTGCCCCATATGCTCCTCCCCCATTCATGCACGAATGACCCCCTGCTCATGCGTGCATGACTTCCCATGCTTCGCCCCCACGCATGCCCCCCACCCCCTCACCCATTTTTTGCTTCTAGGTTGGTGCAGGAGACTTTCCAGGCCCAAAACAGGGTGCTGGGGGGGGCAGGGGAGGCACGTGTGCATGTGCGGTGGAACTGAGCTGGGGTGAGGGCTGGTGTGCCTGCAGAGAGGGCTTTGCATGCCATCTGTGGCACCCATGCCATCACGGCTCTATACCATTTCAGATGAATGGTGGTCCAATTTCTTCTTAAAAACCTCCAGGATTGGAGCACCCACAGATTCTGGAGGCAAGATGTCCCACTGATTAATTGTTCTAAGAGTCAGGAAATTTCTCCTTAGTTCTAGGTTCTATATTTCTACAACGGGTAGTAGTGAAGAGGAAAGATGTTTGATATGAACTTAGGAACAATACTGGTCTTTTAGAAGAGAGAGAGAGAGAGAGAGAGAGAGAGAGAGAGAGAGAGAGAGAGAGAGAGAGAGAGAGAGAGAGAGAGAGAGAGAGAGAGAGAGAGATCCACCATATTATTCCCTTTCATGGAAAAGATAATGAATACGTAAGTAAAAGAAAAGGAAGCATATCTAAAACTAGTTTTTAACAACGTCATTCATTAGTTCAGTTCATTAGTTCAGTTCATTTAAGTCATTTTTGCTTTCATTACCCTGTTTTCCCGAAAATAAGACCTCCTTTGATAATAAGCCCAACTGGGCTTTTGAGCGCATGCACTAAAATAAGCTCTCTCTCAAAAATAAGCCCTCCCCAAAAATATTGCAACACAGCAGTAGCCATGAGGTGACCACGCTCACTACCTCCTGCACCTCAAAAATAATAAGACCTCCCCTAAAATAAGGCCAAGTGCTTATTTCATGGGTCAAAAGAAAATAAGACCCGGTCTTATTTTCGGGGAAACATGGTATATCCATGGCTACTTCATACCTTGCCTTTTGTTCTTTAAACTCCTTAAATCTTTCTTTTTGAGGATTTTATCAAGTCCATCCAACTGTGACTTTCTTTGTCTTGTCTCTTTCCTTGGGACCAATTCTTTCTTCTTTCCTATGTTGCTTTTTCTATTTGAAAATCATTTATGATCACACCATTATTGTGCTCTTCTTTGAAACCGGCTACTTATTTTTGTATTCAATCTATTTTCATTCATTCGTTGATTATTATTCCCATCTCTTCTCAGGATTGGTATCTCAATAAGTGCCTCCTTTCCACTGCATTACATTTCTGTTAAGTCTCTCCCAACATACCCAACTTTCTCCTGGGGAGAAGCCTGCTTTTATAGCCAGCTATCTATTTGCTTTCACTATTTATACATAATGTGCATTTTTTTTCCTGTCAAGCACAACTACCTTGGTGTTTTATGTATATATTTACAGATCCTTTCCTTAATTTCATCAATCTGCCTAAAGTTCACTGCAACTTATTATGGCTGTGATTTGTTTGTGCATTGCCTTGGGGATGTCTCCTCATACATCACCTCTCAGGTTTCCAGATTTTTCTTGAGAGCTGTAACCTCCCTTAGTTGGGCTTTTGGTGACTGGCTGCTATGTCTCTTTTGTAATGGTCATGTTTTGGTCTGTGACTGTAAATAAAGTAACTAACACTGCAACTTATTTCAGTTCTCAGAAAACAACATGGCAAAAACGAGATTAAAAAAAAATAGAAACCTTAATTAATATCCCAGCTTTATTCCATTCAATAATCAGCCTTCAGCTCTGTATCTATGCAAAACATGATATAATCCATATGTTTTCTCTAAAACAATAAAATAAATATCCTTACCTCAGATTCATATGACGATCTGCTAGATACTGCAATTTTTCTTATTTTTAATGCTCACCAGATGGGGCCTAGGAATGGGAAGACTCACATGGTAAAGACGCTGGGTTGGAGGTTAGCAAGCCTGTGTTTGATATCTACTGCTGCTATGTGACAGAGTGAGCTCCTGTCATTTGCTCTAGCTCCTTGACAGGGACATGAAAGGAGCCCCCACGAACTTTCCATCACGAGCAATCGTGATGTTTCTGGCTAATCTTTTCAAACTGGAAGTGCCTTAAATGGTTCATCCAACATGAATGTTGATAGACATTGCTCATCATAGCTTTGATCAGTTGAGACTTTCACTTAGTGCTTTTCAATGAAACAGAGTTGTTCCAGGTTTATTAACAACCCTAGCTGAGCTACATTATGCTACATTAATCATTCCTACTAACACTGATAATAATGCTGGTTAGTGCTGACATAAGAAGATACTGCTTCTGCCATAGGACAATGGTCACCAACTAGTGTCCGTGAGAAAATTTGGGTGGCCCACAGAAAAATTATTTGCACTTTTTATATTGCACTAAATACGATTAATTTTTTTTAAAAAATCATATCAGTGGTTTGAGGGATTTAAAATTATGAATTTAGTGGTCCCTGAGGTCTGAAAGGTTGGTGATCCCTGTTCTATGGAAAAGAAGAAAAAGGATGTTTGACCAAACCAGAGTACAGCACACTAGCTTAGGAGATAAGAACAGGCTCCTTCTTCAAGAATGGGAATTTTTGGCAGCTCAAATGGAAGGCTGCCCCTCTACTTCTTAACATTGCCTAACAATAGCACCCGGGAATGGCATGAGATAAAAGCACACGGGTAGTCATCAATTGATGACTGTTCATTTAGCAATTGTTCAGAGTTACAATCATTGGTGGGTTCCTATTGGTTCGGACCAGTTCGGGCGAACCGGTAATGGTTTGGGGGTTTGAGTTGCTGGAACTGGCAGCGACCCAGGCCTGCCATGCCCCCAAACTGATTCCCTGGTCTCTTCTCCCATTGCTGGCATGTTTCTGAGCATGCACAGAACATTCGTGGCGCATGCATGAGCAAAGCAAGCTGCGCACACTCAATTTTTTGGCACGTGCGCAAAACACCCTCTCTCAGCAAACCGGTAGTAAACTGGTTAAGAACCCACCACTGGTTATAACGTCCTTGTAATGGGTGCTTATCAGACTAAAAAGTATTTCTGGCTGTAATAAAATGTCATGCCCTCCCCCTCATAGTCACATGGCAATTGGCTCACATTTACGACTGGTTGCAGTGTCCCATGGTCATGTGACTATGATCTGCAATGTTTTTTTTTTTTTTTGCAGTTTCTGGCATTTTTTACCAGTTTCTGGAAAAGGCAATTTAGAAGAATGGGTTTGCACTTACAACTATGTGATTGGCTTAAGAGCCATGGTGATGCAGTGGTTAGAATGCAGTATTGCAGGCTAATTCTGCTGACTGCCAGTAGTTCAACCCTCACTGCCTCTTTGTTGACTCAACCTTCCACCCTTCTGTCAGTAGAATAAGGACACAGATTGTTAGGGGCAATATGCTGAGTCTGCAAACTGCTTAGAGCGGACTGCAAAGCACTGTAAAGCAGTATATAAGTCTAAGTGCTTTTGCAGGATCCAATCTGGGTCAGTCACTGGGACCAGAGGTTTTATCTTTTGAGGTTTTGGACTCATCCTGGAGCCCATCTTCAGGAAACTTCTCTCTAGCTTTCTTTCTCTGGATGGTATTGGATGCTCACATGTAGATCTTGGAAGCTGTGTTCTACAGCTTCCGAAATGTTTTTGATGTAAGGGCTATTCTAAGTGCTATTGCTATAAATGATGATCATAAAAATATTTTAAAATTGGGTTTAGTCATATAACTGCCTCGGTTTATGACTGTCCACAATTTACAACCAAAGTTTCGGTCCCAATTAATCCCCTGGAACTACCTGTATATTGTTTTAGCATGCTAGAAGGACACACTGTCATTCTAGATTCATTAAAACTCTTTACAAACGCTGTCAAACTTGGTTTGTTGCCTAAAAAAATCATTAAACAAATGTTATCACATATTGAAATCAGATACAAATAGACATACTGTATTGTGCACTTTATGGTGAAAATATTTAGCCACTGTTCCTAAAAATATGCTTAGAATATTGTTAGAACAGGGACATACACAGAAAGACAGAGACACATGGTTTTCTTAAGTCATTTCAAGAGCAAATTGTAACCATAATTTTTCGCTAGATATAAGAGCATCCTGAAACAAAAAAACAAAAAATACGTGCTTCAAAGTTAAACTAAATAATTACCAAGCAATGGGTTGGAATGTGCTAATCCTAACTTGGAATGAATTATTGTTGTTTGGAAGAAACGGTTCCAATGTGCAACATTTGTTTTATTAAGCAACTGTATACAAGCAACATAATTGTTGTTGAGTATTTTTAAAAGAAGGCTTATGACCACCTTTTAAAACCTAAAACCAGAAACTCAATCACAAATCGATATCATTGCATTTACTGTTGAACTCAAATATTTAAAGCATGCAACATATAGCAAGATTTGATCCCTCAACCCTAAATGTGGCAGTGTTTGTAGAATCAGAAGGACTTTGAAAGTCTAATAATAATGGTATCAGGTTCTTTGAGAGCTACTTAGATGTGGAATTTGTGGGTGTACTTTGTCTTGTATACATTAGACCAAGGGTCCCCATTCCCCACAGAATGTCAGAAACTGAGCCGCACAAGCAATTGAAGTCCCATCCTCGAGATGCAGGCAGTACACGAAACTACATCCCCTCTGGTCCATGAAAGACATTTCTCCATGGAACTGGTTCTTGGTGCTCAAAACATTTTGGGGCCACTGCATTAGACACACAGCCAGAAAAATACAAGGGCAGCCATACACACAACCATATTATAGGTGTCATTCATCTCCTATCTCATAGCTGAAAATAGCTGGCTTACCAAGCGAATCAGAGACTGGGTAGTGAGAAAAATGGACAGAGCTCCTGTAGCTTTTGAAACTGTACTTTTTACAATGCAAGTTGCTCAGCTATGAGTAGCCCAGTTTCCTGACCCATGTACAATCCATGCTTCAGGATGGTAATAGGATAACTCCAACAAAAACAGATGACTGAGTTATCCTGAGTGTATGTCAGTATATTACATATGTTTCTGAACTGGTGGGATATATGCAACAGCATGTTGGCTTGCAAGGTAGCTTCTGCATTAGAAATCCTAGCTGTCATAGAACAGCATAAATATGTTTGGCGTCTAAATGAAATTTGGTTGTACTTGTGGTATGCTGTCCAAATTAGCCAAAATTGGCCGGTCACATCATAACTCTTGGCAGAAAATGCTGCATGTGCACAGGGATGGGCAAAGCTGGTACCCTCATAAATGCATTATGTGAAAGTCTTCATTGGCCAAAGCCACGATGAGCAGCAGTAGTCAGTATTTATGGGGCCATCTGGTGGTGTCTGGCATGTGGAAGATTATGACCTGGAAATGGTAAAAAGTATGACTGAACAAATGGAAGAAAAAATGGCGTGTTTCATTGAGTGAAGATGTGTAATCTTATGGAGTGCAGCTAATTAATACATGCAGGGAATTGAATGTATAGAGTTATTATGAATGAAAGGGCTAAAATGTTTGTAAGAAACTATGAATTGGTGTCACTTAGGTAGTATTGGGTATGCATGAAAATAAGAATCCATATTTGATAATAATAATTAAATGTTACACTCCAATAACATGTAATGTTAGTGATAACGAACATCTTCCCCCCGTCTCCAGCCAGAAATTATTTTTTGATAATCCAGAACTCCCTGAATGAATGTAATCTAGGGAAAATATTTATTCTGTTAGGAAACAGGGATGAATGGGTAGATATACTGATTGGGTCATTTGGAGAGCCAAAAGTGAATGAGACTATTTGTTGAATATCTGCTTAGAAAAACGTATTTATTCTGGGCCTGAATACATGCTTTAAGCATATTATAAATGTATTCATGAGTACACATGATGAAAAAAGGAAGCTAAATTTAAAAGAGCATTCGATTTGATCGTTTATGATGAAAAATTGAAAGAGTCAATGAAGGGTATGGTAATAATCCAAGATCAAAATTTCTTGGTGGTATTAAAAGTGGATCTTAAGAAAAAATGGACATGGAATAGAAAGGAAAAAAATCTCAAAGCTTCCATTTCTTGGGATTACTACTGCTTACTTCCTTCATCTACAAAGCCTGAAAGAAAGTAGCAAGATAGTTATGAATATATGTAGGTCCGTATAACAACTTTCCAATCTTTGCTTGAATGTACCATCTAAGACTCCTTGTTCTGTTTCAGAACATTTACTATTATTGTATCTTCTTCCACTGTTTAATTGCATTTTACTCCTATGACTTCTACTCCTGCCCTCTTGAATATTTCTTTGCCATTTTTACAAACCTCTCTGCTTTCCTTTTTCAGAATAAACCTTTTCAAAGTTTCCTCATAATACTAATATATCAAATATAGTTTCACTGAAAGAAGTTTATGGATGGTGGGCACCATTACTCCTGGCAATGATCCATAATCCACAGGTTATTTTTCCGGATCCTGAGTTGTTTTCCAATTTTGTATACAGCTGATCAAGAGAGACAGATAGGTTTAGCATTGGTAGAAACAAGTCTATCACTGCATTGAAATAGTAACAGCAGTTCCTAATCTTTTTTCACATCTTTTCCCCATTACTGTGCCTTCTTAGTTGTAGTCTCCATGTTTGTGTCCTGAACGGCAGCTTTTGTGCATGTGCCAGTGACGTGCGGTGAGGTTTATGGCTGGTGAGACTGGTGACGTCATCAGGAAGGCGGGGAATGGGACCACGTGTGCTGGAGGCTCAGGCTTCCTCAGCCTCCAGCACACGTGATCCCATTCCCCGCCTTCCTGAGCGTGCTCCGCCGGCTCGCGCTCCGCAGTCCTTGAAAGCGACTGGGGAATGACGAGAACCTTCCTGCCTCTGCTGGACTTTGCGCGCTCCTCGTGATTGCATATTGCAGTCGCGATTATATACTATTATATACATATTATATACTATTATATACATAATATATACATATTATACTATTATATACATAATATATACATATTATAATATTATATACATATTATATACTATTATTTCATGAAGAGAGGTGAGGCTCTGCCTCCCCTGCCTCCCCTGACCGCACGTCCCTGGCATGTGCTAATGCTCATCTTCATGCAGTAATACGTTTCACTTCATGATCTAGGCAGATGAAGTTATTGTTAAAAGCACTGCTTTAGTTTAGACGCAATTTTCTTTCTAGTCCGCTTTATCTGTGCTACTTCTTATCACTGACTCATGCCTGGGAGCTGCTTATGAACTACGAAAACTAGCTTCAATATCAGTTAATCCATTCTGTTCTTTCAAGCCCCCGTTTTGCAAATCTGATCATTTCTCTCAGTTTCTTTTAAGTTCACATTAAAACTTGGGTACAATTTGAGGGCTTATACATTTGGGCTAACACTTTTTTCTACCCTATTATTATACATTATTTTCTCACATAAACATTACGATGCATTTCTTCTACTATACTTTGCTTGTTTAAACTAATGTGCTACTGAGCAATATTTGGAAAATACTGGATGTTTCAGGACAATTGAGTGGGGATATTTGAATTTGGTTCTCAGTTCTTATGGAAGCCCTTCGGCGTTTGTACCTGATAATGCCCTCTTTACTTGATCTGAATTCAAGGTGAGCTCCTTCTCTCAAAACTAGGAGGAAAATACCTTGCTTCCATCTCTTATCACATTCTCAGAAAACCTGAGAAAACCATCCTATTTTAAATAGCAATCATTTTGCGTCAAAACTCAGACTCTCTTCAAAGTAAATTTGGTCAAAGTAAATTACAAAATTTATGGATGATGGAGAATGCTGTTGAATAAACTAGTACCTTTTAGTTTGGTAAAAATAATATTCTGGCTTCAGCTGTTGCACGTTAAATAGAATTTTTAGAAGTGAAACTTATTTGTGGCTTGGGTGTTCCTACGAAGTTTATATTTGGTCCTTCAACATGGTTTGAAGGTGCTAGAGTATTAATAAACCTACTTGTCTTTTGCACTTTTTGCTGCTGTGACTTTCAGCCTTTCATGAATCGGAACAAAGGATTTAAAGAGGGTGATCCATCATATGAAGTTCAGTGCAAGTGTGCTGGTTATTTTAGTTTGATTTCTAGATTGCAAGTAGATTCGGGTTCTGGGTACTTTGAATGAAAAAGGTGTAGATAGCCTGAGAAAGAATCAGAGCTGAATATTTGTTGCTAGCCAAAAGAAATAGCATTGGCTGGAAGACTGTCATCAGTTCCTCTTCTATGGAAATAATGTGGCACTAATGGAGAGCCTCATGTTCCCAAAGCACATGACTGAATTGCCAGACTGTTTTAGCTTTCACTCAGGAAGGGACTGCTGCTTCCTTGGATTACTCATCTGGAGATCAGCCAGTAAGCAAGGTCTGTAAGCTTTCCTTTTTTTGCAAATTGTATCACAATCTCATTAGGTGGAGGTGACTACAAAGCAGGCTCTCGAAGTGAGATGCAAAGGGCAATCACCTTCCATAGGGTTTCCAGGGATCTGTTCCCAATACTGTGTAATTGCAATGTCAAACCCAACAGGCAGCAATCACGCTAGCTCTGCATTTGTTCACAGGACATGCTGCAAGAAGTTGGAGGACATCCTGAAGCTGTCCAGGGACAACAAAGCACTGAGAGCAATAAGAGAACATCAGGGTTTCCCAGCAACCTATGTTCATTGCAGAAAAACTAGATGTGCTTTCTGATTTTAAAGGCTGCGGTTGTTGCTATTTGGCAAGCATAATATATATAATCAACCCAATCTCTATTGGAAGTCAGGCTCCATATCAAACAACCGCATATTATTCCCAGGGATGAATTAACTCTCTATTTTATAACCCACTAATCAGAACTTTCACTACAGTAATTGGATTTGCAGATGTGTCCTAGAGGTTGTAATCAGCTCTGCTTTGTGTTTGGTTCTTCATCTAATAACACTGTAATGGGTGTGTGTGTGTGTGTGTGTGTTTGTGTGTGTATGCATGTCTAAAAGGAGAGGGAGAATGCAAGAGAATGAGCAAAAAAGAAAAAGGGAAAAGTTGATAGAGAAAGAGAAAATTATGTTTGGCAGAGTAGCTAAGTGGTTCACTTATTGCTATGGAAACCTTCACATCTTAGCAACAGATTGTTGGTACTATGCTGGTATGATACGATGAGCTGATGGCACCAAACAAAAAACATGTTTGGAAATCTTTTTTCAGATGTTTTGGGTTGGCTTAAAAATGTGCTATAAGGCTTTGTAACACCCTTCCCAAATAAAATAGCATGATAAGTGTCTTCATTACAACCAGCTTTGTGTGTGTGTGTGTGTGTGTGTGGCATTGTGCAGAAATGGTTTACCATTGCTTTATTCCAATATGTTTTTTAAAACTTTATTTTATTTTATTTTACTACATAGCCCTGGACTGTTTATATGATTCCCCAACTATGATCAACTCTAGATCAACTAAAACCTGTTAGCTACTATTATTTATCATGTGAAATCAGAGCATTTCCCCCCACCCCTAATAACTATAATTTATGTCATGGAAGACCTGATTCACTGGCAAAATAATGTTAGTAAAAGCCTATTAACAAAAACCCTAATCACTTTTGATTTTATTTAGATCAGTATAAAATGCCTTTTAAACAAAACAATACTTTTACTAACCAGTTGCTGCTATGCTTCTGAAATTATTGCTATGAAAACCATTAATTCCTCTTTTTTTATCAAAAATGCTTTGAAATAGAATAATTGAAGCAGATTTTGGTGAAAGAAAAGAATTATGGAGCTTTTCAGAGTAGTTTGCAAATCTTGAACTTAATATCTACTTTGTTAATGCAGTATCTCAGTGTGCATTTATAACTCTCTAGGGAACCTGGCTTCTAGGATTGGTCTAGAAATTAGGCAATGGCTTTTCATCAGATCAAGACTTTAAGCCAACAGCATCCTCAAGAGTAGAGATAACATTGGCAACAAGGAGACTAAACCTCATGTTTGTGCAAAGCACAAACATCAGCATATGTTGATGTTGCATTCTGTTCCAAGGGGCAGGCTTGCATTGCACTGGATTCATAATTCTATCACATCTTCTAATGGAAATATAAAGCAGACTATAACAGAGGTCATTCTGGGTTTGTTCAACAAACTGTGTTCAAAATGAATACCAGTAATTTTATTTGCACAAATCTACCTGGTGTATGAATTGCACCCATGTCTGTACCCTACTCATAATCACCTCCCTACAATAATGCACTCAAAGTATGCCTGTGTCACATCAATGCTCTGTGGGCTTCACTGGCCCTTGGTGAATTACTGGTACAATTCCAGGTACTGCCCTCTTATAAAGCCCTACTTGTCACAAGGTCAGCTTTGTGGGACTTTATTTGTGATTGTTTCTGCTTGTTTGATTCTGACAGAGTGGTGATGCTCAGGATCTGTCGACCTACACCACATGGGAAATAGGCCAGATGAATTACTCCTACTTTATTGTAAGGCTTCAATAACAGAATTCTAGAATGAAAAGATTGCAACTCTGAAAGTACAAATATATCTTTTACAGGCTGAGAATTTATGGAGGATCCCTTCTGAACCTCTTTTTCTACCTGTTATACAGTTACAGGATGTACCCTGTCTTATCTAATCTATCTTTCCTTAGACAACATCTCTTTGGCCAAGGTCTTTCTCACATACAAATCAGGTCCCTCCCCTATTTAGCAGTACTATTCTACTGCTCCCTCTCTCATGGCATCAAATTAGTGATGCAGTATTTATACCACATCCCTCCAAGATTTGGATGGCCCTGATCCTGCTGCTTATTTTCAAGGCATGAAAGACCCAACTTTCCCAAAATACCTGGGACTGGATGATTAGATGATTGGTTAGCTATTTGCTGTTTGCCTATAAATGATATATTTGGACCTCTGCTGTACTGCATCTTGATTATTATTGGGATTGATTTTAACTATTTGGATTGCAATTGTTTTGTTTATTAATTTAACAAAATGAAATTCAATGTAGATAAAAGTGAAGTCTTACACGTAGGCAAGAAAAACCAAAAGTACACATAGACTGGGTGAAACCAGGCTTAATAGCAGTAACTGTGAGCGGGATCTTGGAGTCTTAGTGGACAGCCAATTAAATATGAGCCAACAGCGTGCAGTGGTAGCCCAAAAAGTCAATGCAATCCTAAATTGCATTAACATTGGGATAAAATCAAGATCAAGTGAGGTACTAATATCACTTTATAAAGCTTTAGTAAGACCACACCTAGAACACTGCATCCAGTTTTGGTCACCACACTATAAAAACGATGTTAAGACTCTAGACAGAGTGCAGAGAAGAGGAACCAAGATGATTAGGGGACTGGAGACTAAAACATGTGATGAATTGTTGCAGGAACTGGAAATGGCTAGTCTAGTGAAGAGAAGGACTGGAGAGATCAGATAGCAGTGTTCCAATATTTAAGGGGCTGCCACAGACA
The DNA here is from genome assembly GCF_964273705.1 of Natrix helvetica. NCBI lineage: Eukaryota > Metazoa > Chordata > Lepidosauria > Squamata > Natricidae > Natrix > Natrix helvetica. The sequence continues at coordinate 208,544,843 of NC_138552.1, read as the reverse complement.
GGAGGGGGTCAAGATATTTTCCAAAGCACCTGAAGGCCAGAGAAGGAATAATGGATGGAAACTGAACAAGGATAGAATTTTCAGACAGTGAAAGCATTCAATCAATGGAACAGCTTGCCTTCAGAAGTTGTGGGAGCTTCATCACTGGAAGCTTTCAAGAAGAGACTGGACTGCCATCTGTCAGAAATGTTCAGGGTCTCCTGCTTGGGCAGGGGGTTGGATTAGATGAAAAGGTAAATAAAAATATTGTATAAATAAATGGATTTTAAAAAGAAGTTGAGAGATTTCTATGCTACTGCAGTCAAACTCAAGCAGGCAAACCACATAATGAAAGTTCATAAAACATTCCTCATAATCAAAGTAAGTAATTCAAGAAAAGAAAATCAACATCTATTCTAAAAAGAGCCAAAGCAACAGTCAAATGACCTGATGGAATTGCATCATTTCATACTAAAAAAGCCCTCCAGGAAAAAAGCTGCTTTGAGCATCTTCCAGAAGACTATTAAAGTCAGAGCAAGGCTTCTCCAATTCAAGAGTACTGTGATGGAAAAACAATGTCTCCTGATCTTTCAAAAGTGAGGGACCATCAGCATTCCTCTCACCTTGCCAGGACATGGTGAGGGGTTGATTTGGTTGGAGAAGGCATCTGGGGGTATCTCAGCATCCAGGACTTTATAGATTAAAACCAGCATTATATATTCCACTTGGAAACCAATTGGCAACCAGTGCAGAGTCTGTAGCACAGGTGTTAAGATGTTCCTGAAGGCTAGTACCAATTAACAAGTCATTATATTGTGCACCTACTGTGCTTTCTTAGTACACTTTAAAGACATCATGATTTTGGAACTCTAAAATAGAGGGCAATCTTAAACAAAAACATTTATGGGTTGTTAAGGACATTTCAGGGTTATTTCCCCCCCCCCCCAGATTACCTTTCAGGTTAGTGTATTTTTTGGGGTGTCAGTGTGACGCTTTGTGTGGAATAGAACCAAATTCACTGATAGGCAGACCCAGAATAAAAACGCATACAATGTACTTTCCCCTTTCTCTTTGTCTCTTTCTGCATTTCTTAGCATGCAACAAGGGCAGGAATAATGTATCAGTTCACAATCAGAAGTGTGAACTGCTTGCTTGCAAACAGCTTTTGAAATTAGCCAAATGTTGATAAGTTTCTACTTCATTCTGTGCTAACATATCCATATCACCAATCATCAGCCTTAGGTGGTTGTTAGTTCTGCTTCAGAATCCCTGTTTGAGGATTTGTTCATTCAATGGCTTATCATTATTCTAATTTATACAGTGTTTTCTGCTTTAAAGTACTGAGTGTGGATACGGTTTGCATTTTTAAATAAATATTTAGTAAAATGCCATCCTGGCCTTTGAGGTACTCCTGTACTACCAACTTTAAATGTAGAGAATAAGAAAATTATGAAACTTGTTGAAACTCTTTGAAACAAAGTTCCTACCTATCTAAAAAGAACTTTAATCTTTATTGTTGGTTAAATTTTCTTTTGTCAATCTACATCTTAACAGATGAAATATCATGTCTTTATTGCTATGCCAACAAAAGCCTTTAAAGAAAAGATAAAGGAAAACAAAATAGCCCTTGATGATCATCAGACTTTATTTGGTTCAGTCTTTTTGCCAAACATGCTGGGTTTCTCGGCGTTTAGTTTGTTCCTTGTTTTCAACAAAATGATCACTTTATAATTTGCAAAGGGCACTTTTCAGAGTAGTTTGAAACATCTGTTAGTTTCCTACTTGCTTCACGTCTAAAGTTTTAAACAAGCATGACATAAGGCAGGGGTGTCCAAACTTGGGAACTTTAAGACTTGTGGACTTCAACTCCCAGAATTCCCCAGCCAGCTGGCTGGGGAATTCTGGGAGTTGAAGTCCACAAGTCTTAAAGTTCCCAAGTTTGGACACCCCTGACATAAGGGATTTTTTTCCAAAAGGAAGTGGCTTTAAAAGGCTGCTGTGAAATTTCCTATCAATTCAAAAATTGTAGAATAGATAACAACATTAGCTGTTCTCATAGCAACAGAAGCTTTCAGTACTCTTCTGTACAAAAATTTTGCTTTTTTAAATCAACCTCTTACTGATCTCACATATGGAACTCAACTGACTTAGGAATTAGTAGTTATTGAGCCACGGTGTCACAGTGGTTAGAGTGCAGTACTGCAGGCTATTTCTGCTGCCTGCTGGCTACCTGCAATTTTGCAGTTCAAATCTCACCAGGCTCAAGGTTGACTCAATACAATACAATAGCAGAGTTGGAAGGGACCCTGGAGGTCTTCTAGTCCACCGCCTGCCTAGTTGTTCCACTGATTAATTGTTCTAACTGTCAGGAAGTTTCTCCTCAGTTCTAAGTTGCTTCTCTCCTTGATTAGTTTCCACCCATTGCTTCTTGTTCTACCCTCAGGTGCCTTGGAAAATAGTTTGACTCCCTCTTCTTTGTGGAAACCCCTGAGATATTGGAACACTGCTATCATGTCTCCCCTAGTCCTTCTTTCTATTAAACTAGACATACCCAGTTCCTGCAACCGTTCTTCATATGTTTTAGTCTCCAGTCCCCTAATTATCTTTGTTGCTCTTCTCTGCACTCTTTCTGCACATCTTTTCTACATCGTGGTGACCAAAACTGAATTCAGTATTCCAAGTGTGGCGTTACCAAAGCATTATAAAGTGGTATTAACATTTCACGTGATCTTGATTCTATCCCTCTGCCTTCCACCCTTCCAAGGTGGGTAAAATGAGGACCCAAATTGTTGGGGCAATATGCTGACTCTGTAAACCACTTAGAGGGGGGATGTAAAACATTGTAAAGCGGTATATAAGTGTTATTGCTATTAAAAATTGGCCTGTGTTAATACAGCACCAACTCTCTGTCACGTTTTACACAGAGTGGTATGAGATGTAATTGCAGCAAACTATCAGTCAAGCACTTCCTAACATAATCATGTGGAGAGATGCAATCAATACCTGCAGGAAAGTAAAAGTCAGACACAAAAATATTTCTGATAAGTTTTGACCTTTAGCAATGTGCAGAATGGAAAACTTAAATCAAGCTAGACCAACCCGACACTCTTCAAATTTCCCAGCCAGTGCTAGCTAGCATGGCTGAGGGGAGTTTTATTTCCAGCACATCTGGAAGGCATCATATACTAGGAAAGATTATTTAAAATATATAGCTTCATCAAAAAGGACAATTCATTTAACATATTCTAAGCAATCATTTATTTTTTCCCCCTCACCACATACTTTTTGTTAATGCTGCATTTTACTGAGACACAAATGGATTGTTTTGTCTCTCTTTCTTTTTTCCCTTCAGAATGCTGGCAAACAATATAAAGAGGCAAGATTTAATGTCCTGGAACTAGCTAAACATTCTGGTTTGGTAACTATACTTTATGCAGTTGTGGCTATGCATATCATATCTGGACTGCAAAAGTCCAGATTACGATTAGATAGCAACAAAGTGTCTTTACAGCCATCTACTGTTTTTCTATTTTAAAAATTTAAGCAGCTATTTCTGTTGTTTCAGTCTTAAATTAATCTCTCTCCCTCCCTCCTCTTTCTCTGTCCCCTTTCCACTTCCATTATAGTGATCTCAAAATATTTTTATTATCATTAAATCAATGCACATAGAAGTAAAATATCCAATTATTCAATGAATGTTCACATGTCTTAGAACATGGGTGTCAAACTCATGTTATCCCAGTGGCATCACGTAACATATCGGGAATTTCTCCCCCTTTGTTAAACCAGGCATGGGCGTGGCCACCAAGTGATGCATCCAGCCCTTGGGCTGGTAGTTTGACAGCCATTTCTTAGAAAATGGTAGTTCAAAATACACTTCTTCCCATAAAACTGAATTCTTATTTTATAAACTATTTCCAATGAATCTACACTTAAATATGTGATTTGTACTATTGAAATCTGACTTGTGGGGAAGATGGAACTTTTTGTTTGAGACAATCTAGCTATCCAAGATGGGATGCGGTGGCTCAGTAGTTAAGATGCTGAGCCTGTCGATCAAAAAGGTAGTCAGTTCAGCGGTTCAAATCTCTAGCCCCGAGTAACAGAGTGAGCTCCCATTACATTACATTAGCTTCTGCCAACCTAGCAGTTTGAAAGCATGTGAAAATGCAAGTAGAAAAATAGGAACCACTTTTGGTGGGAAGGGAACAGCATTCCGTGCTCCTTTGGCATTTAGTCATGCTGGTCACATGACCATGGAGACATCTTCGGACAGCGCTGGTTCTTTGGCTTTGAAACGGAGCACTGTCCCCTTGAGTCTGGAACAACTAGCACATATGTGCGAGGGGAACCTTTACCTTTAGCTGTCAAGAAAGAACTGTGAGTACTGCATGGTATAGAATTGAAACTGTACATTTTGATTTCCAAACTATTTCTCCCAAATTGAATGCATACCTAGCAATAATGCTTAGTCGGGAAGCAATCATTTCAGTTCTGGAAATAAATGCACAACATTCTTATTCCAGCAAATTAAAGTTCTCTTTTTGGATGCATTCAAGACGAAACTGTGAAAGCACAATATAGCTTATTTTTTATGAACAGTGTTGTCAGTTTTGTCCAAATAGAACAGGGCTGTCAAACTAGCAGCCTGCAGGCGAGATGCCTCATGTGTTGGCTACGCCCCTGTCTGGTTTAGCAAAGGGGGGAAAAGCCCTGATACATCATATGATGTTGCCGTGACGATGTGAGTTTGACACCCCTGACATAGAACATTCTTCCATAAAAGTGTCTAAGGGTCACTTAAACATAAATGTCTTCAGTTTGACCAACCTCAAGTTGTATGGACTGCAGCTTTCAACATTCCTCTCAACTTGGTCACTGTCTGAGACTTCTGAAAATAGAAGTTGGGTTATCTGAGGGTATTCAGCTGTGAGAAAATACTATATTTTGACAACCTTTTCCCATGCTTATTTTTTTCATTAGTCTGACTGGAAGCCATTTATTATGGGTATATCAAATTAAACCCAGGATGAAGAAAAACAATCTTATTTCACCAAGGACTAAAATAACAGTGGCTTTCTCAATATTTTAAAGTTATTCTCAAAGAGATCTCTACATTTTTTTAAACTCAGAATAAATAACTTGGATAATCATTCATAGCAAAGCTACAAGTATATTTTGCAGTTCTTGTTTGATGTGCCAGGCATTGTTATAAACATCATTAATTACATTTTTTGAGTGCGTATTTGACTGACATCTGGACAGCTTTGAATAATGCTGGATAATTCCCACAGAAACAATATTAATCATATAATTACTAGTACTGTGGTGCAGTGGCCTAGAGGTGGAGCTCTCGCCTCACAATCAGGAGGCTGTGAGTTTGATCCTAGGTAGCAGCAAATATTTCTCTCTCTGGGTACAATGAGCAAATATCAGTTGCGAACTCTGCACTGGCGACAGGAAGGGCATCCTGCCAGGAAACACTGAGCTCCATTTAGGTGCCATGACTTCACCCTAATGCAAGGGATTACAGGGTTATTCAAAAAAATACTACTATTCTTACTGTTTCATTAGAACAGGGGTGTCCAAACTTGAGAACTTTAAGACTTGTGGACTTCAACTCCCAGAATTCCCCAGCCAGCATGGGGAATTCTGGGAGTTGAAGTCCACAAGTCTTAAAGTTCCCAAGTTTGGACACGCCTGCATTAGAACAAATAAATCATGGAATGAGAAAAACAAAAGGGGAATAAAACCGGACGTCTTGCCTCCAAAAGGTTTCCATTTCATCACTAATTCTATTCTCCCTTTAGCAATAGTTGTAAGGAATGTGCAAAGGTGCCTCTACAATATAGCAACATCACATTGGCAACGAGGGTGGGATTTTTTTTTTTTTATCATCTGGTTGCTGCACAATGTTTCAATGGAAAGTTCCAAGAGAGTTTATCTGAAGGATTTTTTGCTTCACAACAATGAGTTATGACCACTGCTGCTGTTGGGCATGCTCCAGAGTTTTCTGACACGAGGAGTTTTATTGTTAGAAAAGTTTGAGAGAGGGCTAGCTACAAATGGTTCAGAAGAAGAGGCATTTTTTTCCCTACCTACTTTACTTGCAAAGCCACACGGCTTTCTGAAAATGCTCATTGCTCTTCTGAAGCCCATAAAGTCCAAATATCTGAGAGTTATAAAACCCTTGTCATAGCATCACAAGCTTCAGCCTATCATTACGGCTGGATGCTTTAGATTCTATGGTATAAATCACACAGTGGGAGAAAGCCGTTTAGATGATTGTATTGCCTTTTAACGACCATCTGTCTCTTGTACTTTTGGGCCCTTCTTGGATCAAACTTTGTAAGATAAATTTGGCCTTACATGAAAAGTATTACCTGCATAGGTGACTAAATACAGGATCTGTGCTTTTTCACTATCTTCTAGTAACAGTGTTTTAGCTGTGGAACTCACCAAACAAGATCCTTAGCTATTATTAGCAATAGCATTTAGACTTATATACCACTTCACAATGCTTTCCAGACCTCTGTAAGTGGCTTTAAGAGTCAGCATATTGCCCCCAATAGTCTGGGTCTTCATTTTACCCACCTCGGAAGGATGGAAGGCTGAGCCAATCTTGAGCCTGGTGAGATTCAAACTGCCAAATTGCAGGCACCTGGCAGTCAGCAGGAGTAGCCTGCAGTACTGCACTCTAACCACTGTGCCACCACAGCTCTTAAAAAATATAATAGTACCCAGAGAGATTCCCATAAGGTAACAACATCTTTCCAACACAGTGACACTGAACTGAGGGCATCACAAACACTGCAATGGTCTCAGCATGATAGAAAACTCACTTATGATAAAATATGGAATCGTCTCACAGTAGGAAAGCATATTTGCAACAGAACTTGGAAACTTGCCATGGTTATGGGGAATATATTACAGAAGAATTGCTTTACAACAGATTATTGGAGTAAGTCATACTCATCCAGGATACTGGGTGTTTTCAGCAATAAAGCCATTTTAAAGCCTGAGATGCCAAAACAATATACAGCTAGTCCTCAAGCTCATTTAGTGACCATTCAAAGTTACAACACAACACCACTGAAAAAAGGGACTTATGACCATTTTTCACACTTATGACAATTGCCATGGGATCAAAATTTAGACATTTGGCAGCTGAGTCCCATTTATGATCTATCCTGTGCCTTTGGATTATGCGATCACCTTTTATGACCTTCTCAGAAGTAAAGGCAATGGGGAACTCAGATTCACTTAGCAACGGTGCTATTAACTTAACAACTGCAGTGATTCACTTAACAAATCTGGCAAGAAAGGTCCTAAAATGAGGCAAAGCTCACTTAACAAATGTCTCACTTAGCAACATAAATGTTGGGCTCAATTGTGGTCATAAATGAAGGACTACCTGTATCATAAATTGTGATGAGGATCTGGAAGCCCAGGAAGGAGGGAGAGTAGGGAGGAGGAAGGGATTCTAGAGGAGTAAGGCAACTCATCCCAGACATTATGTATGAGAGAACAAAGGTAAAGACACCCTCTCTCTAACAGTTCATAGAGTATATTGTAGATGCAGATAGTAGAGTGTTCAGTCTGAAAAGTATTTGTGTACAGGTGTGAAATAATTAAAAAAAAACTCAGCTTGGAAGAACAGCTTTGTGTCATTCTTGGGTTTGGGCCTGAAATAAATGCCACTGATGTTGGAAATGATAACTTCTGCACAAAGCTCAAAATTGAGGGGTCCCCAATAAATATAGAGAGAGTTGCATCCATATCATTATTTTCTCAAAATTGTTTTGCATTTTTCACAACTTACAGTACATGAGTTACCTTCTTCCTCCAGGAAATCTGTAAAAAGACAACTGGAAAGAATGGAGCAGAATGACATTGTACAATGTGACAAGTATAGTAAATGAGCAGTTCTAATTGTAATTGTTCCAAAATGAAAGCAAACAGAAACTAATGGATAATTTTATGAAACAGTAGAGATTACAAAGAAATTGTACATTGTTGCACACAACCAAAACTATATCTCTGTATCCAAGTCTGATGGTTACTGAAAATGGAGGGAGGGGGGGTTGGTGTTGGTGATAATAGGGAATATTAATTCCAACACTCCTGGAGTGTTTCTACATGTAATGAATTCAACACTGTAATGCTTGGGATCATGTGGATTATATTCTGTTTTCTGCTTCCTTAACGGAAGAACATTCAGCACCACTAGACAATGCGCTAATTAGATCGGAACCTATGGAATGCAAGTGAAATTGTCTAGGTGTCAAGTTCTTCAACCGTTAATAAAGTAATATTTATCGGCATGACCTCCATCTCACAGGAAATAAATTGAACTACACTGAACTAATACCATTTTAGGCCTTCTTAAATTACCATGGAGGATTCCTGTCAACCCCTTTACATGTATCACTTGAGTTGTAGCATTGCAACCATTCATTGGAATTGGACCACAAAAATGAAAAGGCTTTTCAGACAGCAAAGCAAAGGCTGTTTATCAGCAAGTAACTTACACAGCTACAGCTCAAATGAACCACTGAAGCTATTATGCCTGTCAAGCCCTGAAAAACTGGCAAACCCAGGAAAACAGCATCATTTGGCTTTCTGGAATGAACTAGATTGCTAGTAGGGTAATGTAATAGAAATGTCAAAGCATGCCAGAACTGATCAACATATAGGTTGACTCAGCCGCCCATCCTTCCGAGGTGGGTAAAATGAGGACCCAGATTGTTGGGGGCAATAGGGCTGACTCTGTAAAGTCTTAGAGAGGGCTTTTAAAAGCACTATGAAGTGGTATATAAGTCTAAGTGCTATTGCTATACTTAGCATGATTATGGTGGAGTTTCTCTTTCTTCACTTCCCCCCTCACATAGACTCAGGAATCTTTCTGTAATAGCCCAACTCCATCTAGTAATAGTTCTGCTGTCTCCTTTATGTTCCCATTATCTCTATATTAAGTATGTTCAGGACAAAATAATCAAGACTTATTTTGAGAAGAGAATGGAACTGCAATATCTGGAGAATTTGGGTGATTATACTGACAAAATTCCAATAAAGATTCTTACAGGAGCTCCACCAGAGCCATCCAGATATTTTTAGGAGGTAGGTAAGAGCCATGGTTACTTAGGATGGCTTGAACAAGATAAAGACGTAGAAGAGTTTATATGTCAGAGTCTTGCTTAGATCCGTTCCTTATAATACCCCTTTATCCATTGTGATTGGGCAACATGCACATGGGGGGGGGGAGTCTTTGTGAACTGCTGAAATAAGCAGACAGACTTATGATTCCAGGCAATTATCCCAAGGTGTAATCTGCTAACATCAGTATTAGCAACAGAACTAACTACGAATGTTTGCCTCTTTTGGTCTAGTAAAAGAATTGACTTCATATACTGTAATGGGTCTAAATTCTCATTGTATTTTACTGAGACAGAGTGGAATGAAGCACATTTTTCTCTGCAACATCACCCAGTTTCAAATGGTGCAGCAGAACGAACTATCCAATTGTTCAAAAAAAGCAGGGATGAAACAAACTATTGAGGCAGCCGCCAACAAAACAGAGGAAAGAGTAAACAGTTCTATATCCAACTATAAGAACATTATATACATGGTACTGAAATGACTCTTTCAGAACTATTCCTAAAATGCCAACTTAATAGCTGGCTGGATTTGTTTAAACCTTCACTGATCCATACTATAGAGAAGCAGTAGAAGTTGCTAAAATTGACACACAATTATCTTGCACAAAGAGTCAAATTATTCCACTTAAATAGACAATATGCTTCCAGTCAAGTGCCCAAGCTTCTCTTTTCAGTTCTAGACCTGTGCCACATAATACATTCACCAGAGGAAGTTTATATAGCACCACTTATTGAACTTCTTTATTGGATGATGCTTTGCCTGTTTCTTTGTGTAATCAAATATATAGAAGGTTTTAAAAATGGTGGTTCTTAAATTGTTCATAAAAGTTTAATAAAAGGGGAAGAAATAAAATAATAATAATAAGAGTTGGAAGGGTGGGAGGTTTATCTTCTCATCCAATCTGTTCAATGAAAGACCCACTGCATTATCTCTGGGAGATGACCAACCTCTGTTGGTAGACGTCCAGTGTGGAAGAACTGAAAACTTATTATTGTAGCTTGTTCTGTAAGATGATAATTCATACAGTCAGGAACCTCTTTCAGATATTAGATTAAACCTACTTTCATGTTGTTTTAACCCAGCCTATTTCTTCTGTCTATAGGAAAGTAAAATGGCTGCTTCCCATGATCTGAATTCTGTGCTACTTAAAGTTCAAGTACACTACATCCGTAGCATTCTCCTGATCTACTGTATTTTGTATTGAATATATAAGTTGGGTTAAGTCCTTCTAAAGTGAAACTAACCTTTAGATGATTCTAACTGTTAACTTCAAGTTTTGGAGGGAAACTTAGAACATTCATATTTGGGCGGGCTTTTTCAAGTATTATGATTGGTTAAGGCCCTGTGGGCCCAGAGTATAAATTACAGGGATTGTCTCAGGGGTGAAATCAACTTACCTTCACTACTGGTTTGCAAATGTGAGCACATGATGACCTCCAGGTGGGTGGGTGGAGCTTCCCACTGCCAATGCTACTGATTTGCCTGAACCGGATAGAACCGGCTGAATTTCACCACTGATTTGCCTGCAGTTCCTCAGTTCCAGTTCTGAGTCAATCAATGCTGTTGTATCTATGCTGGTCTGTTTTTGCCTACTGACGCCCACTACATAATAGACTGTACTAGGCAAGTAAACTTATTAAAAGAGATAAGGCCAGGCTAGTGTGTTTTGTGACAAATCCAAGTTAATAGCATGCCATCCATGTACTCATAAACACACTGTTTAATTTTAAGGACCTTGTCCAATATAGATGCCAAGCAGTGGTGGGTTTCTAAATTTTTTACTACCAGTTTGCTCGTGCGCTCTTGCACGCTTGTGCATGCAGCACTTCTGTGCATGCACAGAAGTGTCTGGGCAGGTGGGCAGAGCCTACTGCCACCCCTACTACGGGTTCACCCAATCCAGGCTGAACCAGGAGCAACCCACCTCTGATGTCAAGAAGGAAGAGTTTCCTGGTTTCCCATTTCTGAAGACAAGTAGGTGACATTTGCTGTCATCCAAGAGTTCTTCTAGATTACTAAGAGCCATTCTGCAATTAGCTCTGCTACAATTTATTAATTGGGTAATAGCTTGGGCAGTCATTTTTGCAAAAGTAGCACTCCAGTGGTAGGATTCAAAATTTTTTACTACTGGTTCTGTGGGCATGGCATGGTGGGCTTGGCTTGGTGGGCATGGCTTGGTGGGTATGGCGGGGGAAGGATACTTAAAATCCCCATTCCCACCCCACTCCATGGGAAAGTTTCCTGCAAAATTTCTATTCCTTCCCGATCAGCTGGGACTTGGGAGGCAGAGAATAAATGGAGGGCGGAGCAAGTCAGAGGTGGTATTTACCGGTTCTCTGAAGTACTCAAAATTTCCGCTACCAGTTTGCCCGAACTGGAGAAAACTGGCTGAATGCTATCTCTGTAGCACTCCCTTCAGGAATCAAGTGATGTTAAGAATCTCTTGGCAACCATTTTCAATTCAGAGATGGCATAAGCTTCATGGTTGCAAGCTGAGTTCGCTGCTACATATGCTACATTGAAGTTCAGAATAAAACTGTTCTCATCAAGAAGTTTTGTTGGTGATTTAGAAGCACCACACATGCATACACACACAAAGCACTAATCTTAGAATGACATTTACAGGATTCTAAATTTATTACAAGTAAGACTTCTCTCCTTGTCTTTTACATATCAATTTATTTGTCATGCAAAGCTACAAAGCTGGCTTAATGGCAAGATGCCCATGCTCACCCACACTCTCTACCTATAAACAAGCAGACATAATGAACTCTGGTGATCTATGTTCAACATGACCTGCAAATATTATACTTTAGCTTAATCCACTTGGAAGGAACAAGATTATGAAGCCTCTAAGCAAAGTAAAAGCAACCCAGGTGTCTTTTATTTTTTGGCTGGCTCAGGAATTCTGAAGGTGAAGCCTACAGATCATAAAGGGGCCGTAGTTGCCCATATCTGACCTGGAATATTATTATGTAATCTGTGGTGGGAGGAGACAAGCACTCTCAGAACAAATCTTGTCTGTCAGAGTATATATGACTCGGATACAATATCTTCCATGAAACATAATCAGTGTAATTTAGCCAGTGGTGGGATTCAGCCAGTCCGCACCACTTTGGGAGAACCGGTTGTTAACTTTCTGAGCAGTTTGATGAACTGGTTGTTGGAAGAAATCATTAGGGCAGAGAACCGGTTGTTAAATTATTTGAACCCCACCACTGAATTTAGCCTATAACTGGAAACTTTGTGTGTTGTTCTCTATATGTGAATTTTAGCTTACAAATTAGAAGAAGATTGTTGCAAGTCAATTTTACTTTTTTATAGCTTTAATGATGTCATAAATCTCTATATAGAAAATAATGAGAACAGACCAAATTAGCACATTGTATTTCCTCAGCTTCACCTCTTAATACTTCCTGTAATCTAACAACACAATGTTCTCGTATGAGCCAATTCAAGAAAAAAAAATTAAAACAATATATATTATACCTTGTTTATATTTGGGGGTGAAAGACACAAGAGAAAGGCAACAGAAAGTAACACAGTGGATCAGCTTTTATACTTGAATATTGTTTATGGTGAACTGATAGTTCCACATAATCAATTGATGTTTCGGATTCATCAATGGAAATGGCATGACAGAATATGATTTCATTATAGCGCTGCGGTGGTGCAGTGGTTAGAATGCAGTACTGCAGGCGACATCTGCTGACTCTCCGTTGCCTGCAACTTGGCAGATCGAATCTCACCAGGCTGAAGATTGACTCATCCTTCCATCCTTCCAAGGTGGGTAAAATGAGGACCCAGATTGTTGGGGGCAATTTGCTGATTCTGTAAACTATTTAGAGAGGGCTGTAAAAGCACTGTGAAGCAGTATATAAGTCTAAGTGCTATTGCTATTGCAGCAGGCCATCCAGTATAATAATACTGCTCAGAACTTTAGAAAACTTGACACTATTTGAACTGGGAGAGTAAACAAGAAAAAGGAACTAAACTTTGCAATAGATTTAGCCAGCTGCCGGTTATTATGCAAAAGTGTGGGAGGTATAGCAAATTCTTGCTTTAGAACATGTTGTAAATTATGCTATCTGCAGGAGTTTCTATCTCTTCTCTTCACTATTCTGAAGCTGCATGTCTCTAAGAACAAACTCCTTATAGTCCTGGTGTTCAATATCTGGAGGCCACACAAGCAGGGTAAAAGACCCAGAGAAATTTGTGTGTCAGAGGAGATCAAGGCATGGACCCTCAGCAGCAGTTGTTGACAAAATAGCTTCAGAAGGTATGTTGCTTCCTGTATTGTACAAACTCAAGAGGAATACTAAAACAGCACTTAGACACATAAAGAAATATTCCATAACAGCTCCTGTATGTCTTCCTGAGCCACACAGCCTACCCAAAACACAATGTTTGAGATCCACAACCCAAGTCACTAACCCACTGTGTCTAAATGTGCCTAGATGCAGTTGCCAAAACTAAATACCCCTGTTACAAGCCAAAATTGGAATTGGAAATGGTAGTGGAAGCAGGGGAAGTGCCCTTTGCGGTAAAGTGAGATAAAATAGTATGAGAAATTAGCTTCCAAAGGAATTTTGTCTCCTTCCCACCAAATGTGTAAATGCTACAGCTTTGAACTGATAAACATTTGACAGTGGAAATGTTTTCTGGAATGAAAGAAAATTCTAGGAACCATAATGAACCAATAATTTTTTTCTTTTGCCCAGGGTTCTGAAACTACATTAAGTCTTATTTCTCGGAAAAGATCAAGTTTTTTTCCCTCTTGTAGCAAACGTTCAAAAATAGTCACATTACAGCCCTACACAGATTTATTGCCTTTTTGCATTTTTACAATGAAAATAAAAACATAGAAAACATCCAGAGTACATGGAGAAATTGTGACATTTTTACACTGCAAATACAAGGTGAGAGGGCATTGTGATATTACAGTCTGTTCAAAGATGTAGTCTAAAAATAATGTAAATGATATACTTTAAAATAACTTCTCCTGAGCAAAGTTTCTTAGTCTGAAATTATTCAGCTCGATAGAATCGTGGATGACCTTTCTGTTTCAATGATAAAAATGAATCATAATCAACATTCTTCAATTTTCAACCAGAAACTGAATGAAGAGGATGGAATAATTGAAACTGTGCACTGTCACCACTCTGGTTAGTAAAGTGCACCTTTGAACTTGGAGTTCATAAAATTAGAATAGGTAAAGGTAAAGGTTCCCCTCGCACATATGTGCTAGTCATTCCCGACTCTAGGGGCTGTCTGTTTCAAAGCCAAAGAGTCAGTGTTGTCCGAAGACATCTCCATGGTCATGTGGCCAGCATGACTAAATGCAGAAGGCGCATGGAATGCTGTTATCTTCCCACCAAAGGTGGTTCCTATTTTTCTACTTGCATTTTTACATGCTTTGGAATTGCTAGGTTGGCAGAAGCTGGGACAAGTAACGGGAGCTCACTCCATTATGTGGTGCTAGGGATTCGAACTGCCAACTGCCGAACTGCCGACCTTTCTGATTGACAAGCTCAGCATCTTAGCCACTGAGCCACTGCGTCCCCTAAAATTAGAATAACCAGGCCATAAAAACCCACTTATACAATCTTATACATTGAGGCATGGGGAACTCTATGAAGCAGCTTCCCACTTCTAATCACCTTAACATAGATATGCGTGGAGGGTTATCAGCTACCACCAGTTCAGTATCTGAAAAAAAGTTGCATAGTCAAGTCATTCATTCTCTTTGCATTAACCTTGTAGTTTTAAAAATGGGTACATCAGTCAGATTGTTTTTTTGTATATTTTTATTTCTATGTGTATACAACTTTGGAGAGATTTATTTTTTATATTTATTCATATAATCAGCAAGGGAGTGGGCAGTGTACCACTGTGCCATCAGGTTCTTTATAAGGCTGTCTGATGAGCAAGAGCCATTAAAAAAGAAATGCTTTAGTTGGGCTCCCAGGTGTTCTGAAGCACAGTTTTGCACAATTTGAAGGATACCCGGGAACACAGATAAATGGCTTATTTTCACATTATTAAAGTAGTCTTGTCTTCTTCCAGAGTTGCATGAATGCTTTGGAACCTGATCCTGACTCTCTACAAAAATGCCTTTCAATTTTTTTATCAGGAAAGGAAAAGAGGAGGAGGAGGAGAGCAGATCACTAGACATAGACATGAAATAGTTGGGGATCATCATAAAGATGAAAAGGAGAGCTTTGAACCTATTCCTATACATTCTGAAGAAATTCTTTCCAAGTATCTGTCCTAATAATACCCAATATAAGATCTAACAATTGTTAACTACTTTTACACATTAAGAATTGGCCATTGAATATGGTACAGTGCTTCCATTCAGGGAAAAATGCTTTGTTTGCAATGCATCAGGAATAAAACTCATGGGAGCTTTCATTGAGAAAAAAGTATTCTAACAGTATCTTGCAAAAGTGTATACAGCTGAGTGGGCATTTGGTGGAAAGCAGTGACGTGCGGTGAGGTTTATGACTGGTGAGGCACTGACACAGTGCTGGGTTTCAAATATTTTTAGACTTGTGGACTTCAACTCCCAGAATTCCACAGCCAGGCATGCTCAGTTCCAATTTAAAGCGACAGCATTTGTTTTTCTCCTTTGTTCCTTCTTTCTTTTTCTTTTTCTTCTCCTTCCCCTCCTTCCTCCCTCTCTCCCTTCCTCCCCCTCTCTCAAACACACACACACACACACACACACAAACACACACACACACACAAGTTGGATTGGACTATCTCTCCTACCCCTTCCCTCTCTCACTCACTCTCAAACAAACCCCCCCCACACACAAAAGTTGGATTGGATATCTTTTCCAGTGGCTTGAAAGCAGCTCCTCTGCCACCATCACCACCCCCATTCCCCTGCTGCCATTCCCAAACACCTCCACCATTGCAAATGCAGCCTGCTGTCTGGGTGGGAAATGCCTGGAACACAATAAAGCCCACCCACCACCTCCTGCTGGCAGGCTGGGGTGAGAGGAGAGGCAGAGAAGCCGGAGGGGAGCCTTCCAAAAGAAAGAGGCTGGGGGGAAGTGTGTGTACTACAGCATGGCTCTTTGCCTGGCTTCTTGCCTCCTCCTGTGGTCTCCTCAGTGCTCGCTTGTGCTCTCCCTCCCCAAGTGTAGTTTGATTGCAGGTGGAGCCACGTTGCCTTTTCAAACTTGTAATCAGTGAAGCTGGGCTAGATTTTTATATAGTTTTATCCAGCTGTATGTGTGAGAGAGAGAAATGAATGGGGGCCTGGGGAGGAAGTCACTACACTTGGGGAGGGAAAGCACCAGTGAGGTTAAGCAGAGTCATCCACGGTGAGGCAGCAACTAGCTCAGCTTTTTCCTTTTACTTTTTTTTTCATGATGAGAGTGGTGAGGCTGTGCCTCACTTGCCTCACCTGACTGCACGTCACTGGTGGAAAGTTTATCTAGTTGTTTAAGTGGGCCTAGAGTTGGAATTTCTCAGGGGTGCTGACTTAGCAGTGAGGTGGATAGTTTAACCTATTCCTTGAACTAGATGCTATTACTAGAGAATATGAATTTCTACAGTAAGAATAGAGGAAGCTAGATATTATCCAATGTCCAAAATGTCTAATGGTGGGTAGGATGGTATGTTGTGTTATATTAAAACCCTTTTTCATTTGTAATCCTTCATTTGGAAAGAAAGTTTTGCTCACCCCTTTTCTACTTTTCTAATTATTCTTCAATAATTAGTGAATCGTAGTGAATCATAAAGGGAAAAAAAACCTTAACTTGGAAACCTGTTTTATAAGTAGAAAGAATTGTCACCTCTCCCATATCCAATGGGCTGTGGGTTATGGTTTGGCATAGTATTGCTACTGATTCTGTTCCAGTGGTGCTTGTGAGATGTCATGTATGTGTTTGTATGAGCAATCAACTAGTGCTTGGACTCAGAAACCTCATAGTCTAAGGCAATCTTCATCCAAATAGGTTTTATGACCAAAAGTCTCAGGGGCTTTCTATCCAGTTGAACTACTAACTGTTGGGAACTCCAAAGCATATAGAGAATACTGATTTGGGATAACAGAATTTAAAAAGGACCTAGGAACTGTATCTTTTCTGTCCTGGTAGCTGCACTCTGGAATGAGATTTCTTCTTGAGATCAGGGATACTCCCATCTTTTTTTTATAAAAGTTTTTTTTTTCATTTTTTATTTTCAAAACAAACACAACACATAAAATCTTCCTTCTTTACATACTGTAGAAAGTGTATCAGTTGGTTACAAAAGACTTTCATGCATCTCTTCCACAGTCATCAAGCATAATTCATATTAACTCAAGTATTTTAACTCAGATATTTATACATGTTACCATCAACATACCTCCATTTTCATTTGACTATAATGGTTTAAATGTCCTTCATCATAAAATATACCAAGATTTAATACATAACCACATACTAGCATTTCATTTGCTATTTCTAAAATCCTCCAATGACACTAAATCCTTATGTCCTATTCTAGCTAAATATCCAAAATATTTAATAACAGAGTTTTCTAATCCTTCTTTCCAAAACACTGTTTACAATTTACATCCCATTTCCTTATGTTGTACCCATACATACATATATATAAGTTATTATCATTATCCCTCCTTTATTTGACTATATCCTGCATCATATCATCCCCCCCCCCTAATAATCAAGACTTAACTGAATCTAACTTAATTCTTTTTTTTTAAATTAACCTTTATTTATAATCCAAAAGGGTTTCTAATCTTCCTTTCATGGGTAACATTCAATATTTATATCCAGTTATTACTTATCATAACACTACACATTGTATACATTATTATCATTATCAATTATTTATTTAACTATATCTATTGTCACTAAATTTCACTAAGTTTAGCTAGTTTAAATTATACTCTTCCATCTATCAACCTGTATCTTTCCAGTAATAAAACAGTCTCATAACTTGTGCCATTTGTGGTGTCAGTCCTCTAAACTTCTCCTTAATCAACTTTGTATGGACTCCTCTTAGCAACTCTTTGCTTATAAAATCTCTCATGTAATTTCAATGCCCTTCTTCGGTTTCCTTAATCAGTTTATCTTTGATTGTCGGTAGTGTTATCAATGATATTGCTAATAAAATTTCACTCTTTAGATCCATAAATTCTTTTGTTTTCTCTTCTTCTGTATCTTGCCATCTAGGGTAGATTTCCCCTCCATTTAATTCCTCTTTCAGTATTCCACTCTTTTCCTTTTCAGAGACAAACCAATCACCATAAATATCAGCAATTTTAATTTCTCTATATTCATTTTCCTCTTCGATTTTTAGGATTTTAACCACCACTTTTTCCATTTGATTAGCATCTTCAACTTCTTCATCATATTTTACTGTTAGGTGGACTAAGTCTTCCAACATCTTCTCTATCCCCTCACGTGTATCTGATAATTTCTGTATTTCTGGGAGTATCTTTTGCAGACTTAAAACTTCTTTCTGCTGTTGAAATTGTGCCATTATCCAGCTAACAAACACTGCTGCTCTAGCTTAGAAGGTTTTAACAGGATTAAGCATAGATTCACAATAACATTTCACCTTTCTCTGGTTAAAAATATACTTCAAAGGAACATCTGTGTGCTTTTCTTTTATCACTCTCTATAAACAAGCTATGAGACCTTGAAGTGCCAGGCCAGGATAATCAGTGAAAAAAAATAAAAGTGTTTCATTTCCAATACACAAGCCTCTAGCCTCCGAGTAGCAGTGTTGTGTTACAATTTCTTTGTTTCTTTTTGTATCTTTTTTGTATTTCAAGTTTAAAAAAAGTTCGATTCTTAAATGAGTTAGAAAAACACCCACAGTAATGAAAGAGGAGAATTTTAGTCCGTAGATTACAGAGAATAGTAAAAGAAAAACATAGAAGAAGGAAATGTAATCCATTCATTTTAAAAGGCTTGCATAAATTCCATCCATGAAGATAGCGTTTAAAAAGTAAGATAACCCACTGTCCAAAACCAGTCCAAATTTAATTCTGCTGCTTATTTCTTCTGTTGTCCAATTTAAATTAATTTTAAGGTTTTTTTTTATAGGCAGTCACTTTTAAAACAGTAAAAATTCCTCACCAGCTGGAAACACTTTCTCTTTCCATATCCTTCCGTTTTGGAGCCGCTCTGTCAGCCAGTCTGTTTTGGAGCCGCCCCATCAGCTAAATGGCTGGATTTTTTTTGGTCACCTGCTTGAAGAACTTCTCTTGGATCAATCAGGGACTTTGCAATGTCCCTGAGATCAGCAAGACGTATTCTTCCGGTTCACCATCTCTGCCGGACGGTTTAGGTCTGTTTGGATCACCCAGTGGCAAAAGTATCGACTGCGATCTCAGAGCATTGAGATCGCACGTCGTGTCGTCGTGACTTCGGCTCCTACCCCTGGGATACTCCCATCTTGAGGGCTTTAAAAAAACTGATTCTTTCCCAGGTTGCTGGTGTTTGTTTGAGCTGTGTTTGGTAGGTGGTTCAGTATTGTTAGCTGGATTTGCCATTTTGTTCACTGTTTTTAATTTGAAAAGCATCTGAAAGCAAGACATGAAGCAATAGATAGAAACTAATCAAGGGGAGAGAAGCAACCTAGAACTAAGGAGAAATTTCCTGACAGAACAACAAATCAATGGAATGACTTGCCTCCAGAAGTTGTGAATGCTCCAATATTGAACCCTACACCATTTGTCTGAAATGGTATTTCTGGGGTTTCCTGCATGAGGAGGGGGTTGGATTAGAAAACCTCCAAGATTTGGTTATAGATTATATACTTTTTTTCTTGTTTTTTATATTGCGAGCTACGCGGAATTGGATTGGAGATGGGTTATGCCTAAATCAAATGAATAAATTAACAAATATAATTCATGCATCCATTCCCAAAAGTCCCTTTTTGTGTAGCACTGTCTCATATGTCAATATATCACATTTCTTATCATTGGCATCAGGCTGGGAGAAAAAAAAAACTCCATGAATTAAATGAATATATGGAGAAGTAAGGCTAGGGATAATGATAATTATGGCTGCTTCTCTCTTTGGGAACAAGGCCTAGATCCACTCATCTATCCTCATTTTGTAAATAAAGTGCGAAAGAAAGAAGCATAGCAGACTTTCAAAATACAATTTAGTTTTTAGTGGAAAATGAAATAGGTGGAGTGTAATGCAGCTTTGAATGTGTTTCTTTTTTTAAAAAAAAAACTAACTATAAATGGTAGGACCAATTAGAAAAAGAATTCAGTAAATCCAGTGTAAGATTTCCACAAATAAAACAAATTTTATGCCAACTTTTAAGAGACAAAGTAACGATGGAGCAAATATGGCATTATATGAAGACTTAGATTTACCGTATATGTCGTTTTGACAGATCAGTATATACATTTTGCATGTATGCATGCATGTGTATAGGTATGTGTAGGTATGTGCATGTAAGTGTCTATGTATACCCAACACAAACACACACACACACACCCCTATATGGACCAGACAATAGAAGTAACAGTATAGACTATTACACTTAACAAAGAGAAGTTGCTGTTTGGGATGGGGACACAGTATTTTGTGTATCATCTGCAATGGAATGGAATATTAAACATTCAATAAACCAACAAAAATTTTGCATGCTGGACATTATTATCGTTTGCAGGTGGTAACATCCTGTAGAAGATATAATGCTTTAATTAAGCATATAGTTGGTATTTCAGCAGGCAGAGCCCATAAATCCCCCACATAAAGCTATGTTTAAATTAGAAGTTCATAATGCTTCTAAACACCAAGATGAATGATAAAATATATAAGCTTCTACTTAAGCCTCCAGAGTTCGCTGGGGCTAAGCAAATGACTAATCCCAGGTCTGCAGCCACTGCTTTTTACAAGGGAGGAAGCATTAACTTCCATCAGTCAACAGCCTCAAAAGGCTGTTAAGGCTCAAATTCCCCCAAAGCCATTGTTTCCATGCTATTGTTCATGGAAGACAGAAAAGTGGGAGGAAAAGGATTTCTGTGGATGGCAAAGGAAGACACTTTACAGCAAAAAGGCCACTTTAGATATGGAGAGTTCAAGCAGTTCCCATAATCACATCTTCTGCACAAAGATTATTGCTTTTCTTGAAATCTTGCTCTTTTTCTACCACTTTATTTTGGCTGTATTTTGCTTTGACTTTTGTCCCTTTGAATATTTGAGCAGCCACCAAAAGCATACTTTCAAAATCTGGCCATATTGCTGCCACAATTTAGTCACATGACTTGGGGATACTTTGGGGGCTGCAATGTGGAAAGTTGAAGCAAGCCATAATTGGCCCTACCTGTGACATACATGAAAAGCACAATCAGCTTTCAGAGATGTTGGATATGGACTATGCAGTTTTGTAAATGGGATTTTAAAAACTCCCCACATGTGCAGTGGTCTCTAAGAAAAATATTGTCCCTTCATAGCAATAAAGGTAAAGGTTCCCCTCGCACATATGTGCTAGTTGTTCCTGACCCTGGGGGGCGGTGCTCATCTCTGTTTCAAAGCCAAAGAGCCAGTGATGTCCGTCTCTGTGGTCATGTGGCTGCCATGACTAAATGCTGAACGCTGCTTACCTTCCCACCAAAGGTGATCCCTATTTTTCTACTTGAATTTTTACATGCTTTCGAACTGCTAGGTTGGCAAAAGCTGGGACAAGTAACGGGAGCTCACTCTGTTACGTGGCGCTAGGGATTCGAACTGCCAAACTGCCAACCTTCCTGAGCAACAACCTCAGCATCTTAGCCATTGAGACACTGAGCTACTGTGTCCCTTTTTCATAACAATAGCAATAGCATTTAGACTTATATACCGCTACACAGTCATTTACAGCCCTCTTTAAGTGGTTTCAGAGTCAACATATTGTCCCCAACAATCTGTGTCCTCATTTTACCGGCCTTGGAAGGCTGAATGGCTGAGTCAACCTTGAGCTGATGAGATTCAAATTGCCAAACTGTTGGCAGCCGGTGATCAGCAGAAGTAGCCTGCAGTACTGTATTGTAAATACTGTGCCACGGCGACTCATAATTGGGAGGAAACTGTTTTCTCCTGCTGGCTCAGCATGGGAGTAAGGAACTTGTAATCCTATATAATCAGAATATTTGTTTTCTTCCAGACACATAGCTATTTATCAAAAGCAACCAACCAAGCAACCAATCTAAGAAGAAATTCTGTACTTTAATCCATAAAATAGGGTCAGGAATGTCATATATTGTTTCCTTTCTCCTCATTTCATTGTCTCCCTGAAATGCTCTGCAGAACTCCACATTCAATTTAAATTGTCCTATTCTTGACTACAGCCTACTTCATTTGAAACACACACTTCCTTGCTCTACAGGTATTGTGCAATCTTGATCATTACAGTGTCCCCATCTTCCTCTGCTCAGGTAGGCTGAATACCTAAAAAGGGCCAACATTCTGAATAAATTTTTAAAAACCCACGGCAATTTCATTCTTTGCTCTGGTAACATATGCAATCTGTTTTAGGATGACTTACTTACTTCATTAGGAAATAGGAATTGGACAAAGTTTAATTGTAGAACACAGGCATTATAAGCAGAAACTCTAAAAAGTTCTCCTTGTAATCTTCCTAAGGTTCCCTAGTTCTAAATAGGACTAAGGATAAAAAATCTGCCATCAGTTAAAGTAGATAAGCAAATTATATAAAAAATATAATCAAAGTCTGTTTACATGGGTGAGAAGCATGCAGGACCTGCCTTTCAGGTCTGCCCCAAGCGACTTTCTACTTCAAAGGGTTCAGTATTTCTCTAAGAACAATTGTGCTGTTTGAATGGGGCTTCTTCAACCTCCAATATTTCCGTTCCTTTTTGATCATGAAGTTCTTTTGTCTTATGGCTCCATTTTGTCAATTGCTGGTTGAATTGTTGATGAGTTCTTTCTGGTTGGCACCTGAGTACGGTATATTCAGAGCTGTTTCCTCCAACTGGATTCACCATCTCTCTTGGGAGAAACTACTGATAGCAACATTTCTGTGAAATAAGATACTGAAAATACTAGGATTTATTTCTCCACAATTTCCCCCTATTCCTCTGAAGTACCCTCTCTGAGAGGGAATATCAGTGCCATTGTTTATAGTCTTCTATTAGAAGTCATTAGCCTTAATTTCTAATTTGTAAAGACTGAGCTTTTCCATACATTTTGGATCAAGTGATTTGATTTTCAATTTAATTTGACTTCATTTAATTTATTATGGATATTTCACCCTTGCTTTATAATTGTTGTTATAATTTATAATTGAGGAAGTTGCTCAGTGGCTAAGACCTAGCGCCGCATAATGGAGTGAGATCCCTTTACTTGTCCCAGCTTCTGCCAACCTCGAAAGCATGTGAAAATGCAAGTAGAAAAATGGGAACCACCTTTGGTGGGAAGGTAACAGCGTTCCATGCGCCTTTGGCATTTAGTCATGCTGGCCAAATGACCATGGAGATGTCTTTGGACAGCGCTGGCTCTTCAGCTTTGCAATGGAGATGGGCACCAGCCCCAAGAGTTGGGAACCACTAGCACATATGTGTGAGGGAAACCTTTACCTTTTAGCCTTAATTCCTAATTTGTAAAGACTGAGTGAAATAAGAATACTGAAAATACTAGGATTTATTTCTCCACAATTTCCCCCTATTCCTCGGAAGTACCCTCTCTGAGAGGGAATATCACTTCCATTGTTTATAGTCTTCTATTAGAAGTCATTAGCCTTAATTTCTAATTTGTAAAGACTGAGCTTTTCCATAGACTTTGGATCAAGTGATTTGAGTTTCAATTTAATTTGACTTCATTTAATTTATTATGGATATTTTGCTCTTGCTTTATAATTGTTGTGAACTTCCCAGTGTTCTGAGTTGTCATATCTAAGAAAGTAAACAAATCAATAAATCACAGTAGGTAATCACAGTTAATAATTGAGACAGCTTTTGGCCAATGCATCAAATCTTCTTTGCATGTTATTTACAGTTCCTAGAAATTAGAGCAACAATTTAAAACATTCAACCATCATTCTGGAACTAATATAGATGGGCTGGTCTTTTTGAACAATGGAATTCAAGGAGAAAGCTGATCTGTGCCTCCTTAATGCTAAGTATACATGTACATTTGAAATGTTTGAGAAATGTCAGTAGCAACAGGCAGGAATCTTCATTCGGAGAGAACCCCCAGAGTTTTGCTTAGGCAAATAACTTCTCTTTGAAATGGTGAGCTTGAAGTTGGAAATAAAGGTGAATTTAATTTTCAGTTTTCTTTTGAACATGGAAACAAGGAGGCAACACATTCTACACAACATTCTCCCTGAATGTGTGAGAAAACATGCTAGGTTCTTCATTAGCTTTTCTCATTAAAGAGAAGACTATTCATCTTGTCATCTATCAGTTCTCTCATCTTTTACAAAGGATACATTTTTTTTTGTTTCTCAGGTTCGTAAGTCTGTTTGGTAAATTAATTTCTCCAATGTGTTTAAAATTTTAAATAGGTTTCCTGTGAGATTCCCTTGCATTTTCTTCTGTTGTCCAGAGGGGGTGCTGGGTGCTTAGATTCCACATATTTAAAACTGAACCAGAGCTAGAAAAAAAAATCAAAAGACACTCTTTGGTTATGTTAACATATTAAAGCTGCAATTTTATTTTAGGAGTACTGATATCTTAAAATTATTGTCTCTTAGCTCTTTTGTTGTTGCCTGTTTTACCTAGACATATTTTTCTTTCCTAAGCCATTCTATGATTGTAAAAGAGAAGTAAGCTGTAACTCAGAAGTTACCGTATTTTTCAGAGTATAAGACGCACCTTACCCCCCCCCCCCAAAGAGGTGAAAATTTGGGTGCATCTCCTACTGGCCCCAACCCTTTGGCCTCTGACTCCCAGCAATTTACCTCTTTGCAGCAAACATGGGAGGCTTCAATAAGGTATAGCAACCGTGCAGCCTGTAACAGCTGATTATCGGGAGAAATTGAAAGTGAAATTTACTGTTTGCGCCACGTGGCAAATTGCTGGGAGGCAGTTTTTTTTCTTGTGCTAATCAGGCTGTTTGCTGCAAGGAGGTAAGTCAACAACTATAAATGCCTATAGAATGTTCAAATTATTAGACTTATTTTTTAAAGACTTTTGTTATTTTTTGTTATTATTCTTGACAATTTAACAAAATAAAGAAGCTTTTTAAAATAAATGCTTTATCTGAAGAGGCCCAGTACTATTGTTTTTAAAACTGCTATTCTTTTAAATAGCAGAGAATACCTATACTTCCAGAAAGCACATCAATTTTAATAGCATCTGTACAAGTATAGTCTGAAATATAACACTACAAACAGTGTATGTTGTCTGTACTGTTTGTTGCAAGGAGGCAAATTGCTGAGAGGCAGAGGCAGATATTTCCCCTTGTTTTCCTCCCTAAAATCTAGGTGCATCTTGTACTCTAAAAAATACTGTGACTAACTAGTTACATTTGGAAATAAAACATATTGCAATGGTGGGAAATTGAAAAAAGTTGCAATAAGCTGCATAACTTCAACACAATGAAAGCTCAGCAGCTTCTTTGAAAGAAGGAATAGCCAGGAAGATTTGTCTGCCCTGGAGCCATCTTCTCCTGGCTGGCATTTTTGTCACTCTTCCCCCCACTTCCAAATTAATATGAAATGTCAGGTAGTATTGAAAGGTGTCTTCCACGCTTAGACCTTCATCCTATTTGTCCAATTGCCATTGGCATATTGACTTTTCAACCTCTGTGCGTAGATGCCCTGCAGGCAGGCTTTAGTTGACACAGGAATAACACAATGGCATAATCTGGGATATTTTTTACTTCTAATGTAGTTCAATGACATCTTCTAGAGATACTCCACCTGGGAGGAATTTGAGATTAATAGAGTGCTTAGTTCTGTTTTTTGAGAAATGGGAGCAGAGATGGTATTCAGCAGGGTCTGACTAGTTCTGGAGAACCAGTAGGGGAAATTTTGAGTAGTTCAGAGAACTGGTAAATACCATCTCTGACTGGCCCTGCCCCCATCTATTTTCTGCCTTCCAAGTCCCAACTGATTGGGAGGAAATTGAGATTTTGAAGTAATCTTTCCCTGGAGTTGGGAGGGAATTGGGATTTTGCAGTAATCTTTCCCTGGAGTGGGGAGGGAGTGGAGATTTTTACAGTATCTTTCCCCTGCCACACCCACCAAGCCATGCCATGCCCACCAAACCACACCCCCAGAACTGGTAGTAAACATTTTTGAATCCCACCACTTAATGGGAGATTTGGGTTGTTAATAAAAATGCCAAGGAATTTATAATATGATGCAAAGTTGAGGGCTAAGCAATTGAACTTCATTAATTTGTGAGAGAAGCAGTTTTTCCCCTTCACAGGATGTAAGAAGGGCTGTCTGCTTCCTAGCACTTCAAGGTGATTGCTAGGTGCAATCACCTTATTGTGGTTAAGCAGTTATTATAGTTAATCAGCCAGGGTGACTCAGTCCCTGAGAGTTTCTATTCCTGTTTACATCTAGACACAGAGAGTAGCCTCTTTATCTTTCCCAGAATCAGCAAGAGGACAGAATTGTATTAGATACTACATTCCCTTCAGATCTATCTACTAGACCTGTAAATATTTCTTTCTGATCCTACCTAGTACTGCAAATATCTGTATTAGCCATGAAGCATACCCTTACCCCAGTGTTGGGATTCAAACAATTTAACAACCGGTTCACCCAAGGTCAGGTTGGTTGTCGTGGAAGGCCTGGCCTATCCCTGTCCTCCAATTCTGCTGCACATGCGGCATGATCCTCCTGCCACAACCAACCTGACCCTGGGCAAATCGGTTGTTAAATTACCATCCCCATCAAAGTGGATGCTGGGAATTGCACTACGCTGCAATGGAGAACTGAGCAATGGAGTGGCTGGCATGAAAGAAGGCGGAGGGAAAGCAGCTTTCTCCTTCCCTTGTGCCACCTGCTCTGTTGCCCGTTTCCCCATTTCAGCGCAGTGCCCAGGATCCACTTTGATAGAAGGGGGTGGGTAATTTAACAACCGATTCATGTGAACCAGTGCGAATTGGCTGAATACTACTACTGCCTTACCCACACTAATCCATGTTTCATTTCCCATATTACAGCAATAATGTTAACAGAGCAGTTTTAAAAAGAAGGCAGGTAAAAGGATGGGGAGGAGCAGAAGCAGTGGGCTTTAATTAGTGCAAAATAAAAAAGGGAGAGATGATTTCCATAATTAGACTGATTTGAACTTAACTCTGATTATAATGGGCTTCTAATATGTCAGTCATTGCACAGAGGGTGATGCTGTTTTCTTGAGGTGTGTGATATAAGTTAGCTGAAACCTATCTTTTCTTTATATTGTGTGGAAATCCATTCCTTGAAATAATAACAATATGTGGATTTTCTTTTCTGAATGTCTCCATGAAGAGAAAATATTAGAAATGGAGGATGTTACACAAGAAACAAAGGAGGGAGGGGCTGAGGCCCTGCCAGTAGACGGGGGGGTGGGGGGGAGAGAGAATGGGACAACTAGAAGACTCAGATCACAAAAGTGATTCGAAACATTATTGCAATTGTTGCTACAATGTACCTTGATGGAAGTGATACAAAACAAATGATTGAAACATACTGATGATTTTGTGTTAAACTCAAAACTGCTAACATTTATGTAAATGTTGACATTTTTTTTATTTTTGTTTGTAAAAGTTGTGAGACCTGGGGGGGCTTCTCCCCTCCGCACGATGTAGCTGTCAAAATGTTCTATAACCCTACAATCCCTTTTCCTTGTAAAACTTTTTAAATCAATAAAATTTGAACAATAAAAAAGAGAAAATATTAGAACAGCCACCCTTTTATTAGCATGTTTATGTAACTATTAAATTTAATACATAAATAGGTTTTGCATTTCTATCTGTTCTATGGATGGATAATGAGAATCAGTTTAGTTGGCTAAGGCACCAGTCTAAAACTAGGGAACTGTGACTTCTAGTCCCACCTTAACTGTGACTTCTAGTCCCACCTTAACTGTGACTTCTAGTCCCACCTTAAAGCTAGCTGGGTGATCTTGGACCAGTAACCTTATCTCTAGGAAGGAGGCAATGACAAGCCACTTCTGAAAACCTTGCCAAGAAAACTGCAGGGATGTGTCCAACAATCTCTGAAATTTAGATACTTGATTCAATGAAAGACAAAAACAAGTATGGATACATTACATATCACTATGTAATTCTATGGTGTTTACTGGTGATGACAATAATCCAAAATTGTTGAACAAACTGAATTTGTGTCACGGAGAACCAGAGCAGTCAGAAGCATTTTAATTGCTGTTAGTTAAAATGATTGGATCCTAGAGAGGTTTCCGGAAAATCAAATTACTATTTTACAAGGACCAAACAGAAAGATGGACAAACCACAAAGGTTCCATACTTTAGCATAGGAAAAATAATCTGAGCAATTTTTTAAGGAGCTCCAGATTTTTCACCCCAAAACTTCGTTGCAAAGGAAGGATCTTCAGAGCTTTCCAGTATCTATATAACTGCTTTTATTTTCAAATATAGCACCCTGCATGAAAAGACACTGAACAGAAAACTGGGGGGGGGGGGCACCTACAGAATGAGATTCAGCACACTAGAAGAAACCATCAAGATAAAATCATAAATATATACTTATAGAAATAGCACTTAGGCTT
The DNA here is from genome assembly GCF_964273705.1 of Natrix helvetica. Taxonomy (NCBI): domain Eukaryota; kingdom Metazoa; phylum Chordata; class Lepidosauria; order Squamata; family Natricidae; genus Natrix; species Natrix helvetica. Next base: position 208,516,030 of record NC_138552.1, on the reverse strand, counting down.
ATACTGTATATTGCCCCATACAGCACTGCCTCTACTCTACAGCAGTTTACAATGTTACAATATGGGTCCTCATTTTACTGACCTTGGAAAGGTGGAAGGCCGAGTCAACCTTGAGCCCTATCAGGATCAAACTCCAGACTGTGGGCAGAGTTTGCATGCACTACCGCATTCTAACCATATAATAAACCCTTTACAGATTTACTGTGATGTTGCCAGATGATATTACCACTAGATGCAAATAACAGTATAGAGTCACATGAATGGGGCAGGCAGGTAGTAAACTGTGATTTAATCCAATTAAAGGGACAAAAGAAGGCATTGTATCCTTTGTAGCTCAATTCAGAGGGGCTTTCCACCGAAAGAGAGGCAATTCAAGAAGTAGTGTCTGGGGCTTCCGGTTCCGGCGGCGGCGGTGACGGGCAGCTCTTTGCCCGCTCCGGCTCCCCGGTGGGCTTCCCCACTCCTTGGGGGGCACAGGACACCCCGCAGAGGGGTCCTGCCGGAGGGGCGGCATCGCGGAGGACTCCTGCAGCGGCGGCGGCCGGCGGGAGGTCTCTCGCATGCCCAAGGCACCGGGGAGCAAGCTCGGAGGGCGCTTCGCGTTCCTACGCCTCGCGCCTCGCTATAAGCCGACTGGAGAATGCAACAATTGAAGGAAGCAGCTGCAGTGCGGTGAGGTTGCTTCTCTCTTCATCCCTTATTCTGCATGAAGATTTACTCAGCTTTTTAAAACTTTAAAATAACTTTCGGAGCATTTTGGAGGTGCGGCTGGAGGGAGGGGGGTTTCCCCCCCCCTTGGACAAGCGGCGAGGAACAATTTTGCTCTCAGCCCCCGGGGAAGGAGGAGGGGGGAGAGCCAACGAATGAAGCCTCACTCAGGCTGAGATGATTTTCTTTTCAATTTAATCCTACATATTACAATGATTTGAGGACTTTTGGAACTTTTTAAAACTTTGTTATGCCTCTGTGCCCAAAACTGGCAGGGCAAGATGGCACACTTCCGTTGTCTTTATGAACTGTGAAACCTGACTCCACCTTTAAAATTCAGGCTTCCGGTCTTTGTCTCCGTGTCTCCCAGAGGAATCTCTTGTGGATTGGTATTTTTTAAACCTTGACATACCATGATATGGAGATAACCATTCTGAAGCAGATCCCTAAGAAGATTAGAGAAAAAAGGAAGAATTATTCGCAATTAGCGAATAAATTATACCAGAAAGGGGTGTGGTTTAGATGGTTGATGCCTGAAGGTATGCTGATATTCTGGGAGGAGACAAGAATTAGAATCAATTCACCCATAGAGGCGCAGGCCTTTATGGAAAAAAACAGAACACTCCTAGAAAAAACACAAGACACTACAGCGGACACGCAGGACACGGGAGGGGCCAGAGCTCTGCCAGTGGAGGGAGATGGGGCAATAGCAAGAAGACTCAGATCACAAAAATAAACAAGAAAATCATATTATTATAAACTGACCGAAAGTGATAATGGAATTATATCTGGATTTTATACTGTAATGTCTAATCTGATTGAATTTAGTAATAGAACTAATATGCTGATTGTAATCAATTATATACCAATGCATTATATATAAATGTATACTATGAGTATGGAGAGAGGGGCGCCTGTCACACTTTGCAACTGCCATAATTTGTATACCTGTCCATTTACCCTTTTCCCTATAAATGTTGAAAAACCAATAAAAAATTTTGTTAAAAAAAAAGAAGAAGTAGTGTCTGCATATAGAGCGGAGGGCAATTAAGGAAGCATACAAGAAACCACTGAATGATGATGAACTTGCAAATTGATGTCTCCCTCAGATTTTTTTTTCTGGGGAAAAGGAGATGCTGAGTGTTATAGAAGGTAGTGGAATCTTCTGTTGATTTCCTTCTTTCCCCTTAGCTGATGCTTCTTTATGCTCTTCAATGTGTGCATTCCACAATTTAGAAAACAGGCAGCAGGCTAGAAAGCGGGAGGCTGTGAGTTCATGTCTGTCCTTGGGCATAAAATCCAGCTAGGTATCCTTGTGCCAGTCATTCTCTCTTAGCTCAACTCATCTCAGGTTTGTTGTTGTGGGAAAAATAGGATGAGGAAGGTGTGTTGAATAGGTTTGCCATCTTGAGATTGTTGAAAGAAATGTCCTTCCGGGTTTGGCTCCAAGTGGGGAAAAAGACACTGGAGACATGGAGGCTGCTTGGAAAGATGGTTTATTGGTGGACAGGACCACATGGCTTGAGTCCTGAACAGAAAAGGTGATCACATGCTTCAATGTTGGGGAGAAGAAGAGAAGGAAGGACTGAGATGCTGAGTCCCTAGTTTTATGCCCTCTCTGGCCTTTGATCTTGAGCTTGTATTCTGATTGGTTGTCACACTCCCATGGAGGCATGCAGGGGCACCTCTCTAGGCTGCATTTTGAATCCAGGTTTGGTTGATTCTCAGATGCCATGTGGCCAGTTGGATAAAGGGCCAATATTATCATGCCTTATAATCCCATCTCCCCCCCCCCCCCCCCCCGGAGCTGAAGGGGAGAACTCTTTATTATGTAAAGGGACTGGCTTGGCCACCTTAATGGCCCATTGACAAAGTGGGTGGAGGCAGGAAGCTACAAGGAGCTATTCTCTCTTTAAAAATGTTTCTTCCTTTTCACATCCAGGGAAATGTAATATTCTGCCTTTTTAATATTTCCTAGGATATTTCATTTTTCTGGGAGAGGGCTGGGTGATAACTTTCCACAAGATAAAGGCAAAAATATTAAAGGTGGGATGCAAAAAAATAAATTAATTAACAAATTCTTTTTTTTTCACATTGTCCAGATGAATGTGCTTTCATGGTACTGGGAAAGAGGAAAGAGATGCAGCGATGATGGGAATTGGTATCCTGGAAAATAAATTAAATTACAAAAAGAACATATAACCAAATGTTATGAGCAGGTTTGCTGTTCAGAATTCCTAATAGTCCCCGGCATTTTCTTTCTTGTGGTATTCTTTTGCTTTAAATATTCAGTACTTTGTATCCATTCAGTATATTTAATTTTCACTGAGCTGTAATTCTTCTTGTAGGAATCAAAATGAGATCGTTTTCAGTGTTGTCTAACGATCTTTGGACTTCTTCCAAAATTGATGATACTTTTTGCTTGGATGCTTGTTACACAAATAATAAAGACCTATTAATCTTAAGAAATGCATGCATACATTCAGTAGATATCAGTGGTGGGATTCAATTTTTTTTACTACCAGTTCTGTGGGCATGGCTTTGTGGGTGTGGCAGGGGAAGGATACTGCAAAATCCCCATTCCCTCCCCACTCTCAAAATTTCACTACCGGTTCTCCAGAACTTGTCAGAACTGGCCGAATGCCACCTCTGGAAGACATACTGTAGTTTAGAAGTGGAGGATCCTATACTGCATACAGTATTCATAATTTAGTGAACCTAAATTCATTTCTCCAACTTTTTAAAGTGCGTATGTGTGTGGAGGTATTTTATATAAAATCCTATATAATATATAGGATTTAGATAGGAGGCAGGAGTTTAGTGTCTGGCATTTTTCTTTCCTTCACCATGAGTATTCACCATGCATATAACCATCTGTTAAGATCTCTAGCTGTAGCTATGGTGTGAACTGTTCAGTTTGGTCCAAGATGGGCCAGTATTCAGAATAATACTCTTCCATTCCTCCATATTGCTCAACTGCCTACTTTAGGAAGCCTGTTACAAATGAAGATAACACTAGTTCACTAGTTCTTGACAACTTCTTCTCAAAGTAGATAGCTCTTTAAAAAAAATCCATCTTCTGTCATCCTGTCATTTATAGATGCTTCTTTATTTCTTGTTTACAACTATGTATTTCTACACTTAGGTATGCTCCACGCATTCCATTTACCATCTGCAACAATTAGATGGCACCTTGTGGAAAAATTTGGCTGATCATGAAAGGCAAAACCAGGTTTGAACTTGGTTTATGTTTGGATGGATGACCATGAGGAAATTATAAACCTATATTATTGCTAAGAAAAACCACAATCCAGAAATGTAGTTTAACATAGAGATGCTATCTTTTTTTTGGTACTATCTCTTTACCTTACATGCTACTTTTTATAATTCTGCTAACAAACCATCCAGGTTTATACATAATTGGCACATAGATCTCAGCTATTGTCAGTCTCTGATAGTTCCCTATCCTGACATCCAATTCTTCTCTATTTAATATCGGACCAAATTTTTTATAATGTTTAATGTTCTGCAATGTGCAATATAAAGTTGAAAAGGCGAGCCGCAGAATTTTAGGAGCTACTTTTTTTCCATCTTTAAGTCTGATTACTGAGATTAAATTTTTTTTTCCACAGTACATCAACAAATAATTTCAACATATGAGGTATCTCTTTTAGCCGTTTTCTCCTGGAGAATCTCCTGGAGACCAAACTAGGCAAAAGAGAAAGAAAAGAAGTTTATTTCTCTTCAAGAAGAGAAAAATAAATTGTTATGCCAAATTCTAGACTCTGGCAAAAAAACAAAACAGGATTGTTTCTTTAAACATGTTCTACACACTGTACTAAACCACAGAATATTAGCCTTGTTTAGTCCAATGTCTGGAAGGCTATTGTTATTAACTAAAATAATAATACAGCAAACATAGAGAAATGATGTAAATATCATTTCAGTACCATGAAATAATTTTTAAAGTGCTTCATCTCAGATCATAGCTAGCTCTTTTAACTAAACTCTGAGGACAAAGCCTTGATGGAATAATAGAATAAATCATCCTGAAGTGGTTTCTAGCTTTGAAGTGACTGTCAGGTGGGGGGATGAGGGAATAGACATCATTCAAACCATGGTTAGCAACTTCAAAAGGATATTGGATGTACAGGTTTTTTTCTAATCACTTCCAGAAATTGTTAAATGTTTTTAAAAATTAAAAAATCCTTTGGATCATCAAATTTTATAGCACCAGCTGAGATTCTATCAATCCGTAGTGAAAGATGTTTTGAAAATATGTTTAAAGTTTTTTTTAATAAACACAGAAGGGTGCTTAAAACTTTGATTTTAGAAAGATAAAAATGCATTATGGATTCAGATACTGTAAATTTGAAACAAGACTTTGGAATTAATTATAAAGAATCCTTACAATGGGAATATGCTTTTGTTTTAAATTATTTTTTTAAAGCATACAAGCACAAAGCTTTAAAAAATGGACACCAGAGAAAATAGAAGGAACCTAAATTGTAATCTGGATAAAGATTACAATTAAAGGGGAAGAACATTTAAACTTAACTTTCAGTTACCAAATGAAGCAAAGTATTTTAACAGTGAACATATTGAATACAATTTTTGAACACTGAATCAATTTTAAGACATCTGCCTCTATAGATTGTAGGTAAAGGAAATTATGAAAGTAGAACAAGTATTACCTAACAAATTGATCTGAAAGTGGATTTAAAAGTGGCTTAAAATTATGCACTACAAACTAACATTGGAAAAGGCATTATAAAAAAGAAACTGGCTTATTTCTTAAGAATTAAATATTATTAAATAACAAATCAAGAGTATGACCTGGATAATTTTCCTATATTAAATTTACAAAAGAGGTTTGTTAAAGGTTTGATGAATTTTTGAGAAAGGACAAATAAAACATGAAAATAAATCAAATTCTAGGACATTATTTGAAGGGACTAAAATAAATATTATTAGAAGTAAAAGGAAAGAATATAAAATTGGCTTATTTGATCAAAATTAAAATATAGCTGTGATAACATTTAACTTTTGCTGACATCATGACTGAAATGACAAGGCTTTATAGAGTTCTTAAATTAAAGGTGAGATATAAGTAGAAATTATTTGTTGTATTTTAAGAGAAGGTGATAACTTACTGAAATTGTTTAAATTTGTTGAGAGGAAGAGGGGAGCAACTTCTCTATGTATTCTTTTTTTCTTTACTATATTCTTTTTTTCTTTTCTTTTTTTTTCTATTATTTCTTTTCTTGCACCTTCTTTTTTCTGTTTTTAAATTTGTATTCCTTCTTCTTCTTGTAATTATAATCGCTAATAAAATTACTCTTAAAAAGAAGGAATTGGCCATTTATTCCAAATGTTTAAGAGAAATGCTTATCCATAGAGTCTGAACACCTTCATTTAGCTCAGAATTAATTGAAACATTTAATCCCCCTGTAGGCTTCTTTTGGGCAAGTACTAGTGAGAAGGGAAAGAAAAAGAAAAACCAAACATTACATAAGAAATTGAAACACAATTAGAAAACAAGCAGCAGGATTAGTATTAGCGAGAAACTTTTTTGTTTGCTGATGTACTATGAAAGAATTAAAAAAAAAATTTATGCACAATTTAGCTCCTCTTCCTGTTTCCACAGACATCTAGCACAGGGAAGGATAGAATGATGAATAGTTTAAAGCATAAAGGACACTGATCTGAAAATACCTCCTACATCCTAGCACCTTATGCAAATTATTTTACTATTCTAAGCTGGAGCCAGTGCTATGCATATGCAGTTCCGAAGAAGAATTAAGCATTGTTAAGAGGCACCATCAGAATAATCTTTCTTCTTGAGAAGGGGAAAACCAGGTAATAATTTACGTTATGAGAATGTATGAAATGGAATGTATTTTTTTTTGTTTCAAATGTGGAACTAAACACTTGGAATATTCCATCAGAACAACTGCGTTGTTTGCATTTGATCGGAGTAGAATTTGCAATGACTCAGATTGGGAGTGCTGGCTGGGGAATTCTGGGAGTTGAAGTTCAAAAACCTTAAGGTTGCCAACACTAACCCTAACCGTAACCCTAACACCCCTGGCTTAGACCATAGCACTTTGCTTAGAGCTGCAAATATTCAGGCTACTGTATTTTTGGAGTATAAGACACACCAAGGTTTTGAAGAGGCAAATTTAAAAAATAAAGTTTTTGCAGTCTGCAGACCTCCCCAAAACGTTTTCATGAAAAACGGGCCTGTTTTTTTTTTAAAGGGCACAAATAGCCCTTGTAGAGTGGCTTGCAGAGTATTCCTTGGAGGGGGGGGGCAAAAAGGAGCAAAAAATGGCCCATTTTTTTGTCAAGAAAAGGGCATTAGGAAGCTTATAGAGTGCTCCTAGGGGCTGGGCAGCCTCTTTTTTGAGGGAAAAGGGTGCGTCTTATACTCCGAAAAATACGGCAGTTTGTTACAAGATTTCTTAGTTCCTAGGACTGAAATCCTAGAAACCTTGCCCCTTGAAACAATGATGTTTGTTTCACGGTAGCATTTTCTTCTAAACTCAAATATGGCATTTGTTTTCAGCCTGAAACATTCTGAGCTCTTCTAAGCTGAAAACTGCTTGCACATCATGCCTACTGTATTTTCTTTGAACTTTTGTTTCTTGAAAAGGAGCTTAACGTCCAAAACTGACGTGCCATTGTATTTCACAAATTGTTCTGTCTTTCCTAGCTTTGAGTCCTTTCTTAGGTGTAGGAAGTTATCACCCAGCCCTCTCCCAGAAAAATGAAATATCCTAGGAAATATTGAAAAGGCAGAATATTATATTTTCCTGGATGTGAAAAAGGGAGAAACACATTTTAAACACAAAGTAAATTCCTGCAGCTTCCTGCCCATCCCCACTTTGTCAATGGGCCATTAAGAAGGCCAAGCTAGTCCACTTTACATAATAAAGAGTTCTCCTCTTCAGCTCCAGAGTGATGGGATTAAGGCAGGATAATATTGCCTTTTACTCAACTGACCACATGGCATCTGAGAACTCAACCAAACCTGGATTCAAAACTCAGCCTAGAGGGTTGCCCTTGCACGGGCCCATGGGAGTCTGGCAACCAATCGCATCCTACTGCATACATCCCTGCGACCAATTCGCTCTCACAGGGAGGGACTCCTCCGGGTGCCGTCCACCAAGCAATGCCAACAGGCGGCGCCTAGGAGTAGAGCCTTCTCTGTGATGGGCCCAACCCTCTGGAATGACCTCCCCCCCCCAATATCAGAACTACTACCGACCTCCGCTCCTTCCGACAAAAACTTAAGACTCACCTGTTCCAATTAGCTGGCCTGGCCCATTTATAGTCCCATTTATACCTCCTGGCAAATATTTTACCCTGGACTAGTTTTTAGGGGTGTTTCTAATGTATTTTTAAATTTTTTAAATTTTAAATCTAACTTTAACTATTGTACAGTAAACTATTGCTACCTCCTCCAGCCACATCTATATTTATTTTATATTTATATTATGTATATTTACTGTTTTTAATATGACTGTACACCGCCCCGAGTCCCTTCTGGGAGAGGGGTGGTCTAGAAATTAAATAAAAGTTAAAGTTAAAAGTTAAACCAATCAGAATACATTTCTTACACAGGAACAGGAAACAGATAGGTGGGACTGAACAGATTATAAAAAGCCATGCAAGCCCTTCTTCAGCGCTCCGGTTCTCTGCTCTTCTCTTCTCTTCCCTTCTCTTTTTTCTCCACCAACATTGAAGCATGTGATCACCTTTTCTGTTCAGGACTCAAGCCATGCAGTCCTGTCCACCATTAAAACCATCTTTCCAAGCAGCCTCCATGTCTCCAGTGTCTTTTCCCCCACTTGGAGCCGAACCCAGGACATTTCTTTCAACATAGGTTTTATTCTTCTCCGAACCACCTATCTACAATATATGTTAAAGTTTGTCTATTTTATGTATTTGTAAGTTGGATGGACTCAGTCAGGGGTGGGTTGCTGCCGGCATTGCTGCTGGTTTGCTTCACATGTGCTTTGCGTGCACGTGTGCAGTTGATTGTAAATTGCTCTGCGCATGCACAGAACATGAAAAAATTAGTAAAAATCATGTCAGCAAAGGCAGTGGTGACCGGGGAACCGCTTTGGGGTGTGTGGCCAGCATGGGTTGCTGCCGGTTCTGCGACCAAGGCCAAAATACCACTGCCGGTCTCCCCAACTGGTGCAAGCTGGTAGCAACCCACCTCTGGACTCAGTTATATTGGAAATGAATGAACTGTTGGAAAATTTGAACGATCAGGTTAGGGAAAGCTGTCATGGAGAAAATCTATGTGGTCACTAAGAGTAACATCAACTTGATTGCATACCATTCCTCTTCTATGTCTTTATGTTTGTATGTTTGTATTCCATTTTATCTGTTTTATTTGACTGTACACCGCCCCGAGTCTCTTTGGGCAGAGGAGGCGGTATAAAAATCGAAATAAAGGTAAAGGTAAGGTAAAGGCAATCATATTCGTTTATTAGAATTATTTGCATATGACCAGTTGCCTATTAATGCAATTCATGCTTTCCTACAATAAATCAATATCCATGCTCACCACTAATTCCTTAATGTCACATTGATGGAGATGAAGAAATAAGTATTTTGCCGCACAAAAAAAACAACAAAAGTTGATTTAAATCAACTTTCCAGCCTAGAGCAGACTTTCAGACTATGTCTACTCATTTATGAGGTATGTAAGGACGATTACTTATAGTCTAAAAAGTTGGGAAATTGGTCCAATACTTAGGTGTTTCTATTGCATGCCAAGGCAGATAGGCTGACAGACCACCAGTAACTGCCTTTGAAAAGAAGAGATTTCTTTTTATCACTTTCAGCTGAAGATGTCAGATTCAATTGGTTGCCTCAGATTGTGTCTAGCCATCTATATAAATTGAGTTTTGTGATCTTGAAAAATGTTACAGACAAACCAGTATAACTAGATCATATTGTTGGACAGAAGGGAAGGGAAAAATAAGTGCTAGAAACCTATTTGTTTGTAAGGCTATAGCTTGTGCATAGAACCCCCCCCCCTCTTTCCCCACATCCAGGGGAAGTTCAAAGTTGTCAGTGGAAGTAATGTGATCTGCTGCCATGTTTCTTCTGAAAATGGAATCAACCTAAAACATAGTGGCAGATGGCACAATCATTCCATGGCTGGCATTCTGTATAGCACAGTTCTATTTTCAATGAACCATATGCTGAGACACACAATCCTGGATGCTGTATCAGTCTGTTTTGGTCCTCCAGATTTCAAAAGAGGAAATAGCAACCATGCATCCAGATTGTACTGTATGTTCTGAACCCTGAAATTACAATAGTTGTGCAGTCCAAAAGGAGGAGCACTTCTCTTTACGTTGTACTTATTTGGTTACATGAAATAATGTTAATCTAAGACAAGATGTACTGGGTTAGTTTTCTTATTTTTCCACCTGTAGGATCTCAAAACATATTGTGTTCAAAGGGTTGTACAAGATCTGTTTATATGTATCACATCCCTCTGCATCTCATGCTTTAGCAAATGTTAAATGGGGTCTGGAATTTTGCCCAAGAAGCAAACAAGCTAGGTTTTGTTGGTTAAATATGATTGGTTGATATATGCAACACATTTTTAGAACAAAATATTTAAGTCATACTTTCGGGTCATTTTTAGGATTTACAGGATCCCAAATTGCAAATTATGCCATTCAGCAGTGTTGAAAACTATGGCTGTTTTTTGGCCTTTTGATTATGCTAGCACATAGCTGAAAAATGCTCTTGTAGAGTCACTATTTCAGCAAAGGTTGTTGTTTTGAATGCTTGCAGAAGGAAAGAAAGTGCAAACAGGCTGTCATTTTGATGTAATCTTAGGTTGCTGTAGCTACCTTTCAAAAACACTTCTATAACTTTGATTTGATTCTGTAAGTTATCATCCAATGTCCTTACTAAATGTACAATATGATCATCAGTCCTGAATACATTTTTAAAAAGTGGTACTAAAATGGAAATAAATAGTAGAGTTTTCATTACACATGGAAAGAACTTTTGATGTAATGTGATTGAAATTTCTAATATAAAGTTTTTGCATACATATGGATTTCTTCCATGTTTACATATGTAATATTTTAATGTTAGAGTTAGTACAGTTGTAATGTTCTCTGCATCTATTAAGATTTCAGTAGATTTTATCTCCTCTTATTTTTAAGTGGAAGCATTGGTCTGTTTTATTAACTGCAAGAAGTTACTGTAATGTTATTTCTATTATTAAGAAGGACATTCCAACTATACCAGTGACTATGTGAATATAAATAGTCATGATATGTGGGTAGTACACTTTCCCTATTGATAAGTATATATTTTCTATATGGAAGTGTAACTTAAATTGTGCAATGTTTGTACAATATCAAAAATTAGAACATAACACATTGAACATTGCCATAAATTTGGAACTTACTAAACATAAAGGGCAACAAAAAGAATTGCTGCAGTGTTTGGAAGGCAACGCAAACTCAGCTTTGCAGTATTGTATCACTGATCATTAGAAGTAGACCATAATCCTTAAGTATTATCCTTAAGTACATCTACCTGGGGAGAAATAAGAAGTGGGGCACTAGGTTCCATCTTAGGCTCAGTATTCTTCAATATCTTCATAAATTATTTAAATGAGGGTGTTAGATCCGGGCAATGAGAGGACAGACTCCAGACGAACGTGACAACAGCTCTTTATTCAAGTCAAGCAGATCCGATCCAGCAACTGTAGGGTCGGGCAGCTCCCCTTTTATGGGGAGCTGGCGGACCTCTCAACCAATCAGAGTAACCCTCTGTTCCCGCCTAAACGGCAGACCTGAGTGAAGACTACAGCAGTTTATGTAAATATCTAACAGAGGGGATAGAAGAGGAACTCATCACATATTCAAATGACACTGAGCCGGCAGGAATAGCCAACATCCCAGAAGTCAAGCTCACGAACCAAAAAGATCTTGACAGACTTGAACAATTGGCCCTATCCAACAAAATTAAATATAATGTGGAGAAAAGCAAGGTTTTACACTTAGGCAGGAAAAATCAAAGATTAGGCAAAACCTGTTTCAAAAAGTGTGACGGTGACCTTGAAGTCTTAGTCGATGATCACTTCAACATGAGCCAGCAATTTGAGACAGCAACCAAAAAAGCTAATACAATTTGGTTGTATAAATAGAAGCATAGAATCAAAATCACCTGAAGTATTAGTGCTGCTTTATAAAGCCTTAGTAAGGCCACACCTGGAATACTGCATCCAATTTGGGTCATCACATTACAGAAAAATGTTGAGACTTGGGAAAAAGTGCAAGGAAGCGCAACTAAAATGATTAAAGGCCAGGAATCCCCAACCCCCAACCCCCAATCTATGGACTGGCACAGGTCCTTGGCATGCCAGCAACTGGCCTGTGCAAACAAATGAAGTCCAATCTATGGAATGTAGGCAGCATGCAAAACCATGCCCCTTCCAGAAAACTTTTCTCCACAGAACTGGTCCTTGGTGCCCAAAAGGCTGTGGGGAGCTGCACTAAAACATACAAAGAATGGTTACAGGATTTGAGAAAAGATGACATGGGGAGGCATGACATAGGGGGGACACGATATACCAGTATTTGGCATAAAGGTTACCACAAAGAGAAGAGGATCAACTTATTTTCCAAAGCACCAGAGGGCAGGAGAAGAAACAATGGATGGAAAGTAATCAAGGAGAGAAGCAACCTGGAATTAAGGCGAAACTTTCTAACAGTGAGAACAATGGAACAGTGGAACAGCTTACCAGCTTGCCATCAGAGGTTATGGGTGCTTTAAGAAGAGACTGGACAGTCATTTGTCTGAAATGGAATAGGGTCTCCTGCTTGGGTCTCCTGCTTATTCTGATTGATAAGCAGCAGTAATGGATGTAATTTGCACACATTTGCAAACCTGGTGAGACATTCATCTGCCCAACAAATAAATTACAATGTGCATTTCTAATTTGCATTTGAAAACTTTCATAAATTACATTTTATTATGTTTTTGTTCTTGCCAATAGACCATCACAATTTCCTGAAATATTAGAATGCAGAACAAATTTCTTCCAATTAGTTAGAATTAAGTCTTGGAAGGACAGGACCACTAATAGCTGAAAAATTAAGAATTCGGTGTTAGTTCAAAGTCTGTCATAATCAAATTGCCTGAATCATAACCATTGTAAACAAGTCATACTGACAAGGCAAGTTTCAAGAAAGAAAGGGGACACTGTTGTGCAACTGTTTGCTTGGAGCTTAAACTGCCTTCTTGACCTCATAAAAATCTGATTTGCTCCCTTATAGACAGTAAAGGTGAGATGGAAACAGCTAGCAAAAAATATTCCCCTCTAAAGACATATCCTACATTTTAACAGGGGGCTGTCAGAAGAAATGTGATGTGATCTTTAAGAGCTTACGCAAGCAAGAAATGAAACGGAGTCCTCTTCTCGTTTTACTGCATTTCCATCCGAGAAACAGAAGACCACTGTTTTAAAAAAGAAGACCATTTTTAAGAAGAATACAGACATTAGTTTTGGCAATAATCACTCAACTTAATATTTTCACTTAATCTCAGCTAGGAGATTTGCTGAACTCCCCTTCCAGAATGCTCCTAAGGTGGATGAGTGAAGGAACCAAAGTAAAGCTGCACCAACGGCAACTCATGCCCACCGTGTTGCATTGTAAATGCTGTAGAGAATAACAATCACAACAGTGATGATGTTGAGTGTGATGTGTGAAACCCCCATTTATGTCATGTTTTTGATATCTTTGAAGACATACCTCATTGCTCAGGCCTTTCCTTGGTATGTGCTATTGAATTATTTTGATTCAGGTATGTTTAAAAAGTATATTAAAAAAACAATTGTTTTACTGAAATAGTTGCATTTTTTTTCCATGGCTTAACCCATGCTGTTTTGTACATGATCTAAGGGTTATAGCCATGAAAAACAGTTTTGTTTGGATCTACTATAATTCTAAAAGCTGCTCTAACCTCTTAGTTACCTAACTCCCTGTCTGCTTTGCATTCACTTCTCATTTCCCTTCATTTCACTGAAATATCTAATAAATCTTTAAACAGCCTAGAGGAAAATTAGGCATTTTAAAAACTATTTTCCTTGAGCATCTGATTTAACAACAACTGAAAAATAAGCCATTTATTGCCTTTCTGTTGCACTTGTATTTGGCTAACAATAATAAATAACTAAAATAAAAGCCTGAAGCATTATTAAAGTACTTCCCCATCAAAATGACACTTTTCACTCTACTCTACCCCATACAGCTTTCTGATTGAGTGTGACTTGTTCTTTTGTTTCTTTTTATTTGTTTGCTCTGCTCTCGGGAAGTTAAAAGTTTTTGCAAATGACTGCAAATGACGGGCAGAAAACTGCAGTACTTTTTTCATAGACTAGGCCTATTTTTTCCATAGAGTACAGAAAGTTTTCTGATCTCAATAAGTTCCAGTCTTCCAATTAATATTTCCCCACACAAGTGAATTCCAGGCATATTTTTTTAAAAAAAGGAGACTATAAAATTCACATGAAATAAGAAGATGCTTCAGATAAGAGTGGTTGTGACTGCATGATCATTTTGCTGTGTGATGACTCATCATCGTGATTAGTCTATTTGGTTCCTAAGGAAATGAATGTAGGACAGCTTGCAGAATTGCACATTGATGCCATAACTATATGTCCCTCAGGAAAAAGTTGAGTGATTTCTAGATGTTGATATGGGCCATTTCTCACTACAAAGGGAATGCAAAAGCTCCTATTCTCCCCCCTGCTCCCAGCATTCTGACAGCAGCAACCACACATAAGGAGAAAATATGGAGATAAATGTTGATTCTCCAAAGGCAATTCTAGATGAAGCTTGAACATATGTGTCTGTAATTGCCCTATTCTCTTTTTCTTGCATTTTGGGGAGTTGGAGAAATATGAATGTCTTTCTTACAATTCTTCCCTGCGACATTTTTTCTGTCTTTATGGAGAAAAAATGCAAATGTTCAAACTAGAAGCACCCCAAATTAACACTTAAATGAGCTTCCATTAAAATTGAATTCCATCCAGAGTTTATCTTTCATTCTGTTCTGTCCAGATTATCAAAAGCAGACCTTATAGGAGAGATAGAATGGGTGTCTTGTTGGATTGAAGTGTGAGAATGACAAAGGAAAACTGAATCGCATCAACAAAGGAGCTTCCCTGCCTTTGTTAGCTGAAGGTCCCTGAACTCCCTGATCAACAAAAGACAAGCTCTTACTTTCATCTCTCCTAAACTTCTACTACATAGATTGCAATTCCAATTCTCACTCAGGTGAGGCAGTCCTCAGCCCAGTTCCAGGGAACATATCAGCATATGATGGATATCATATGGAAGTGAAGTAATAATGAATTATTTTTCTAGTCCCAGAGGTGCATGGAAAACAAAGGCAACTGGACTTTGTCCTTGAAGATGTTTTGCTTCTCATCTTGAAGAAGATTCTTAGATGAGAAGTGAAACCTCTTCAAGGACAAACACTGTCCAGTCGCCTTTTGAAAAAGCACCTCTGGAACAACCATGACTTGGACAACTGAGAATCTCTGTAAGCAATTATTCCTCAGGTTCATGAGAATTCAAAAGAATTGTTTATATTAGCAGCTTACTCTAAATCAGGGCTGTCAAATTCATATCATCTTGGTGGCTTCATGTGATGTATTGGGACTCCCCCCCCTTCATTAAACTGGGTGTCGGAATGGGCAGCACGTGACGCATCCAGCCCATGGGCTGGGAGTTTGGCCTCCCTACTCTAAATGACTGCTACAGTCTTGGTGCATTTTTGGTACACAGATCTGCACAGAAGGCTATGTAAAATAGGAGATTGAGAGAATGGAGAAGGCAAACATCATCTGACATTTTGTCATGTGACCTCCCAGACATACCAACTGTACTTATTGTGAGGGGTCCTTGGTGCTCTTTGAGCTTGCTTGTTTTCCTGCAGACATTTCATTACCCTAACTCTTAGAAATCTCTAAGACACTCCCCCTTACACAGACAAGCAAATCACCCGAATATAAACTGACAGCAAACAGCACTCCTTACTAGCACTGATGATGTTACCTAGTTAGGGTAATGAAATGTCTACAAGAAAACAAGCAAGCTCAGAGAGCACCAAGGACCACTCCTTTCAACCCTGAGCTACAAATATTTTCTTTTATTGGTGTACCTATTATATGGGATGATAGATGGGGTCTGGGAAAAGTACCAGGTAATGGTAGCTTTTCCATGTAGGTAATATTTCATGGAAGGTGAGAAATTGAAACTGGACTAGGAAGCTAACAGAAAGTTATTGTTTGTAAGCTGGAGACGGAGAAAAAGAAGAAAGTTGGTTACAGAGTGATGGTAAGTGTATGGCAGAAGTAGTATTCAGCAGGTTCTGACCAGTTCTGGAGAACCAGTAGTGGAAATTTTGAGTAGTTCGGAGAACCGGTAAATACTACCTCTGACAGTCCCCGCCACCATCTATTCTCTGCCTCCCGAGTCCCAGCTGATCAGGAGGAAATAGGGGATTTTGCAGTATCCTTCTCCTGAAATGGGGTGGGATTGGAGATTTTACAGTATCCTACCCCTGCCATGCCCACCAAGCCACGCCCACCAACCGACACCCAGAGAGCCGGTAGTAAAAAAAATTGAATCCCAACACTGGTCTAAGGCTGCTAAAGAGATGTAGGTTGCAAGGTGATTTAAGAACACTGGTGAAGAAGTAGCATAGAAGTCTCTGAAAGAATGGGATCTGTCCACCTGTCAGTCTTTCAAGGTGGATCAGATCAAGCAACAGCAAAGCATAGATGCCAGGGATGATTTTTATTATTGTAAGGTAGAAAAAGATAATTATTAAATCTTTTTGCCCCACCAAAATGAAGGAGGGGTTATTTTGAGTTTCTTTCTCCCAGTTTCCTCTTTCTCGGGACTAAGGAATCTTCTCTGAAAGTGCCCCCTTCACCTTGTGCTGTGTAAAGCTACATTTTAAGATGGGCATATGATCATTTTAGGAGAGGTGCTGCTATTGCTGATGAAGAGAATTTTAGTTTGTTAATCTCAGATGGATAAAAGCATTTAGGGCATAACAAAACTGGCTACATTTTATGGACCTGTGAGCACAGACACCAGGGGGAGGCAAAGGGTAGGATTGTTTGCGTGCATTCCTGAATTATACTTGCATAGTTATATAACGGGAGCAATTGCAGAAAATACTGCCTTTGTACCTTGCTATACTAAGACAAAAAGGAGATGTTTATTGTTAGATATTAGCATATATCATGGCAAGTCTCCCCTCTGGTCCGCTGCTACAGCGGGAAACAGGTATCGCTCTGATTGGTCGAGGGGCATAACCGATCCCTATAAAAGGGGAACCCTCCGACCACAGAGCAAGCTGGATCACTACTACTATTAATAAAGAGCTGATAAGTCACTTCGTGTCCGCAGTCTGTCCTCTCGCTGCCCAGATCCAACATTTATAAAGTGGTTTATAAGAAGGCACTTGTATGCTGCATTCTATCTGATCACTCCTGAGGCCAGGAGCGATGAAAATCAGTAATATTTTAACTGAGCAAGAGACCAATCTAAGAGTTATTTATCACACTGCCATATCCTCCTGGCATCATGGCACAGTGGGATTAGTTAATGAGATACATTGCATACAAGGCACCTAACCAGTGGATAATTTTAATGTCTGAAAGATCAAATTATTTATTCTGAAGAATTTTCATTCAGGGTGGTTTGCACACATAATTGAGCAAACAGCTGAAAATGACTTTGAGAAAGTTGTGAGCACAAATCTTTGTCCCAAGTTGCCTGTTTTGTCATCATACCTGTTGTTTATAAACAAATGGATCGCTGTTAATCGAGGACACTAAGATGGGAGTAATCCTCTCCCTTTCTTTTCATTATCAATACCCAGAGAGCTTGGTGATTATTCATTTTAGTGCTGCCAGAGCTAGATTTGAACAGTTGTATTGCTACAGCTGTATTTTCCTTTTTCAAGGCAAAGCCAAACCATTTCTACAAATATTTGCTGCCATTGCTAATAGACAAGCTTTATTTAATTACGCTAGACCATATGCTGTAGGATGTTTCTTTGATAACCAAAAGCAAATATATTAACCTGTCGTTTGTCATTATTGTGAGGTTATAAAACATAAGTTGGGATTTAATGTATATACATTAAAGCCTTGTGGCTTTAACTAATATGAAGGTCAGTAAATCTGATCTGGCATAATAGGAAAGTTATTCTTGAACAGCTTCCATATTTTAATTTTCAGACCAGCAATACCGTCTAGTTGTTTGATTTTTTCCTAGTAAATCTTTTGTCCCACTTCTCTATTCCTGTCTTCTCCCTTTTCTTTTTGTTTTGACATGTCCATCTTCTTCAATTTTCCCCAAGTCACTGTCAAACCCAGTGAAATCTTTTGTATTTCCCTTTGTTGGGGCATAACCCCCCTCTACATTTTTCCCTATGCCACTGTCAACCTCAGTAAAATCTTTTGCTGCTTTTATTTCCTTTTATTGGGACACATCCCCGCTTTTCAATTTTCCCTATACCACTGTCAAACCCAATGAAGTTTTTTTGTCTGCTTTTTATTTTCCACTGTTTCTACCCCTTCATTATCCCTCCCCTCTTCTTCCTTCACTTCTTCCTTCAGTTCCTGCTTCTCTGAGTTCAGAATTCTATTTAGACTTGATTTTAATGATTTATGCATATTTTTTATAATTAAACGTAGTTCTTCAAATTCCCACGTTTCCATAATGTCCTGTTCCAAAGTTACAGTTAGATTGATCTGATTTTCTGACTTCTTTTTGCAGAAATCATTAAACAAATGCTGCAGTTGTTAAGCAAATACCAGAGTTGTTAAGTAAACTCATTTTTCACAATGGGCATTTATTTGCTGAAAACCAGTAAAAGACTTTGTAAATTTTGGTCATGTGTCTGCAGGATGCTATAAATGGCCATAAATGCAGGTTGGTTGCTGAACACGCAAAATGTGATCATATGACTGCAGAATAAACAGACTGTTGGAACTTTGAATTTGGGTTGTAAATAACTTTTTTTGTGTGCATTGTTACTTTGAACAGTTGCTAAGCCTTTAAGCCGGGACTATCTGTATTGGTGTTTCTCAACCTTAGCAACTTTAAGATGTGAGAACTTTAACTTTGATTATGCTACCTGTTCTGTCCCCCAAGCCTCCAAATTATACTGATGCCGGCTTGGCCAACTGCCACAACTAATGAAGTAGATAAGCCACTGTTAGATCTGGGCAACGAGAGACAGACTGCGGACACGAAGTGACTTAACAGCTCTTTATTAGTAATAGTAGTGATCCAGCTTGTTCGGTAGTCGGAGGGTTCCCCTTTTATAGGGATTGGGTACGCCCCTCGACCAATCAGAGGGATACCTGTTTCCCGCTGTAGGAGCGGACCAGAGGGAAGACTTTCCCCGATATATGTTAATATCTAACATCCCTCCCCTCCTAGATGGGACGTTGCGGTAGGTAACATAATCTTTTAGGTAGGTGGGTGTTTGTCTTGCTCGGGAGGAACGTCGTAGTTCGGGTTGGCTTGAAGTGGTTGCAGGACTGGTTTCGGGTTGGTTTGAAGTAGTTGCAGGATCGGGTGCTTTTTCTATTTCCCGTTCTGGAGGTCTTGTGCCTTCGTTGCTCGGGCGTTCAGGAGTTTGTTCGGCTGCGTTGTCTGGGGGTTGCTCTGCTACGTGCGTGTAGTCTTGTTCTACGCTTGGCTCGCCGGCGTCGTTGTTTCCTACGATGGGGTTTTCTTGTGGCTGACTTTCCGTAGACAGGAAACTTTCGTCTTCATTTCGAAGGTTGGAGTGTGCTAGGCGACCCCGTAGTTGATCGATGTGCCTTTTCCAATTCCGCCCATCTTCTAGCTCTAGCAAATACGATCGTGGACCTGTGATGCCAATGACCTTTGCCGGCATCCACAATGTCCCCCCCGTGTAGTTGTGAGCGTAAACTGAATCCCCTACTCTGAAAGACCGGATCTTACTTGTAGAGTCTGGGGGAGCCGTGGCAGAGTAATTCGGGTGGAGCCGGTCTAGGTGAGACCGTAGTCGACGACCCATGAGTAGTTCAGCGGGGCTCCTACCCGTCGTTGCGCTCGGGGTAATGTGTTGAATGAGGAGGTAATGGTCAATGCGTGTTTGCCAATCACCTGGACCCATCCTGGCGAGGGCCTCTTTTGCGAATCGCACCATTCTCTCCGCCTGTCCGTTTGATGCTGGATGGAATGGCGCGATGAGGGCATGCCGGATTCCCAACCCTGCTAAAAATGTTTCAAACTGCATGGCCGTGAATTGGGGCCCGTTATCGGATACGAGGAGATCTGGCAGGCCATGGGTGGCGAAGAGTCGCCGTAGAACCTTTACGACTGCCTCTGCCGTGGTTGAAGTCATTAGGACTACATCTAGCCATTTTGAGTATGCATCTACAACTATAAAGAAAGTCTGACCTTGGAATGGCCCTGCGAAATCGATGTGTATTCGCGACCAGGGTGCTTTGGGTTTCTCCCATTCTGTGGCGGGCGCTTCCGGGGGTGCTGGTCTCGATTCCTGGCATGGGTCACAAGTGGCCACCCACTCCTCTATTTCTTTGTCCATGTTTGGCCACCACACGTAACTTCTTGCTAACGCCTTCATTCTAACAATCCCCGGATGACCCATATGTAAAGCATCTAGTACATTTTTACGTAAAGCATACGGAATAACAACTCGATCCCCCCACAACAAACATCCTTGTAATACTGAGAGCTCGTCCCGTTTTGACCAAAACATTTTGAATTCCGGGCCCACATTTCCCTTTGGCCACCCCCTCCAAACCCAAGTTTGAACTTGCTTTATTAAATTGTCTTTAGAGGAGAACCTTGCAACATCGTAGGAAGAAACCGGTCCTGAATCCAAACAGTCAATGAGCAATACCGGTACTTCTGGAGTGGGGTCTGGCAGAATGTCAGGTAATGGGCAACGGCTGAGTGCGTCTGCGTGTCCAAGAGTGGAGCCCGGTCGATGTATCAATTTGTATGAATACGCAGCCAGGAAAACAGTCCACCTGGTCATGCGAGGAGAAAGGGAGACCGGAGTGGGGCGGTTTCCCGCCAAAAGTCCCAACAGCGGTTTGTGATCTGTGATTAGTTCAAAATCACGTCCATAGAGGTATTCGTGGAAACACTTTACTCCCGCGACGGCAGCCAGCGCTTCCCTGTCCATTTGGCTGTAATTCCTTTCGGCCGATGAAAGAGTCCTGGAGTAGAACGCGATGGGTGCTTCTTTTCCGTCGGGCATCCTGTGGCTGAGGACTGCTCCAACTCCGAAAGGTGATGCGTCGCAGGTCAATACCAGCGGTAGGGTCTGGCTGTATTGAACAAGCAGTGAGTCAGTGGTGAGCAGGCGCTTTACCCCGGCGAAAGCTGCAGCTTCTGATCGTCCCCATTTCCATGGTGCGTTCCTCTGGAGTAGACGGTGTAGTGGCTCAGCAACGGTCGCTTTCTGCCTCAGAAAAACGCTGTAGAAGTTAAGTAATCCGAGGAAAGCCTGCAACTCGGTCTGATTTCGTGGTGTGGGGGCGTCCTGGATCGCCTTAATTTTCTTTGAAGTGGGGTGTATTCCCTGACCATCGATTCTATAACCCAGGAATTCTACGCTAGGCACGTTAATTTGGCATTTTTCTTTTTTAAGGCGGAGACCCTTTTCTCTGATTCTGGCCAAAACAGATCTGACTCTTTTGTTTAATTGCTCCTCGTTTGCAGCTGACACCAAGATGTCGTCAAAATAGGGGACGACTCCTGGTATCCCTTGCAACAGTCGTTCCATGACGCTCTGGAACAGTCCTGGGGCAATGCTTACGCCAAATTGTAGCCGGTTGCATTTGAATGCTCCTCTATGCGTCACTATAGTTTGGGCCTCCGCTGTGGCGCTATCAACTGGCAGTTGCTGGTAAGCTTGTGCCATGTCTAACTTTGCAAATACCTTTCCTGGTCCCAACGAGTGCAATAAGTGCTGTACTACTGGCACAGGATATGCGCTCTGTTGTAGCGCGACATTAATTGTACACTTATAGTCCGCGCAGATGCGGACTGATCCGTCTGGCTTGACTGGGGTCACGATGGGCGTTTCCCAGCGCGCGTGATCTACCGGCTCAAGGATTCCTTGCTCCACTAACTTATCTATCTCTTTGTCTATTTTAGGGCGGAGTGCAAAAGGCACTCGTCTTGGTTTAAGTCGGATTGGCGCCACTTTAGGGTCTAAACTGAATGATATTGGTTTACCCACATACTTACCAAGACCGGGGCTGAACACATCCTCGAATTCCTTAAAAATCTGTTCAGCGCTGCTGTTTCTTACGGCGTTGATCCCGGTGACTTCTAACCCCAGGGCTTCAAACCAATCAAGCCCCAGAAGGTTCTGCAATGGCGCGCTGGCGATGGTCACGGGCAGCTGGGCTTCGATGTCCTTGAAACGGATGTGGAATGTGCCTTGGCCCACGATGGGGACTTGGTTCCCCTGGTAGTCTCGTAGCAGGACGTCTGGGGCGTGTAGTTGGCTCTTTCTGAGGCTAGGGATAGCCTGTTTCATGGATGCCCATGAAATGATCGTCAGGGTTGATCCTGTGTCAACTTCTAGCTCGCAGGGTGAGCCCTCCAAGAGGACTGTGACTCTCAGCCTTTTTGGTCGCTTAGGGCGGACCTGATGTATTGTGGTGAGATACGTTCGCAACTCCTCTCTCTGGGTCAACTCTATCTCACCGTCAACATCCTGCAAATACTCTCGTTGAGCGTCTTGATAGAACGCTCTTTCAGCTCTTTGTGTGTATTCTCTCTGGGGATACGCTCGCTCACTTTCTTGTGAGTAATCTCTCTGGGAATACGCTCGTTCAGCTCTTTGGAAATTTTCTCTCTGGGTAAACACTTGTGGATTTCTCTCTGGGCGCCCTTTTTGGTTTCGCCAAGCCCCTGGGTTGGGCTTCTGTTGGCGGTACATGGGTGGCTGCCGTGAGGCAGGGACTCCGCTCCGGCACACTCGTGCGATGTGCCCAAGTTTGTTGCAGTGCGAACAAACAACGTTCCTGAACCTGCAAGTAGACTTGGGGTGATTCCCTCCGCAGCTTGCGCAGGGCGGCAAACGGGATCCGGGTCTCCCCCCAGGCCTCAAGTGACTGCTCTGCATCAGGTGACTGTCCTCGAACTCGGGATTCTCGTAGTCGGGGCTTGTGTCCTCATAGTGAACTCTGGTTTGTCTCGGTGCTGGCTGGTATGCGCTGGCCCCTCGTTGTATGGTCACCGCTGATTTCTCCGCTGATTCTGACGCTCTTGCTTCATTTAACGCTGCCTGTAGGGTTAAATTCGGGTTTGCCAACATCTTCTTTTGCAACGAAATGTCTCTTACCCCACAGATGAGCCGCTCTAAGATGTGCTCTTCCAAATCTCTGTATTCGCAGTGAGCTGCTGCCTTTCGTAGGGCTGCAACATATTGATTGATTGATTCTCCCGCCTTCTGAGTCCTCATGTTGAATTCCTTGCGGCAGACATGGCGGGAAGGTTTTGGCGCGTAATGAGTTTGCAGAGTTTGTTGCAACGTCGTCCACGATACTGCCTGTATTGGAGTAGGCGCAGTGAGGTCTCTGGCCGTATTGAAGACTTCCTTTCCGCAGTAGCCGAGGAAGATGTTTTTCTTCCTCGCATCGGTGATCCCCGTGTATTCGTTTGCTTCGAGGAAACACTCGAAACGAATCATGAAAGCTTCCCATTCGTCGTTTTCTGGGTCAAAAGGAGCGGGGGGAGCATGCATCGCCATCTTCTCAGTTTGAATTTGCCGCGCTGCGGTGATCTGAGATGGCTGTCGGAATTGCTGCCGAATTCCTGGGCTGGATCAAATCCGGAGATTCTGGAGTAGCGTTCTTCGTCCTATCTGTCTCTCAATCCCACCTTCGTCGCCAATGTTAGATCTGGGCAACGAGAGACAGACTGCGGACACGAAGTGACTTAACAGCTCTTTATTAGTAATAGTAGTGATCCAGCTTGTTCGGTAGTCGGAGGGTTCCCCTTTTATAGGGATTGGGTACGCCCCTCGACCAATCAGAGGGATACCTGTTTCCTGCTGTAGGAGCGGACCAGAGGGAAGACTTTCCCCGATATATGTTAATATCTAACAGCCACCCCTTGGCTAGGACCCCAGAAACTTATCTCTGTGAAAAACCAGAGTCACGGAATTCACGAACTTCTTCAAACTTAATCTGATGTTTCCTGCAAAATTCCCCTCCCATCGCTCCACCTATAAGCTCTCTGGGAGGAGCCAATCAGTAGCCACCTGTATCCTATTTCCTTCTGCAAGCCTGTTTCCACAGCTGCTGCCTTCTCCTATCAGCCCTCCACATCCGTATGTCAGGGACAACCTCCCCCTGTTCTTCCTCACTGCTCCCTGGCTCAGATGCCATCTGGTGGCCAACAGGACTCTCTAGTCCCTGCTCTGACTCTGAACACCGCCCCAGAATCTTCCTGAGCCTCCAGGGCAGTCCCATAATGTTCAGTACTTTGGATATATTATTATTCTGCAGTGAACTAGGAACAGACCTTCTTGAATTCTGCTGACCTTCCATAAATTATACATTCTTTCACAAATATATATTTATTTAGTCATGTAACTTCTCAGCAATGCAACCAGAGGCCCAAAGGTAATCAAAGGCAATTTCATTGTAATTCTGTAGTTAACTCTTATCAACCAAAAGCATGTATCGCCATAGTATTATTACATATATTTTGTTTTCCGAAGTGCTGCGAAGTTATTCAATCCATAGAGTGCTAACAATGATGACATGTGGTGATTGCTGTTGCATGCCAATCAAGATAATTCTAATGGCTGTGCAAACTCAAATATTATTTTTCCTTCCACACAGAAACATATGTAGGGGAAATTTCACATCATATTGGCTGTGTTCACCCATTATGCTAATATTTATGGTTTCTTGCTTTTAGTTTACCATGATGTGTGGCTAATTTAACAAATGATGGAAAAATCAAGCTATGCCTTTTGAACCCAGTGACTGATGATAATAAATGTAATTATTTGCAAAATTCTCTTTTAAATCTGATGAAGATAGAGAATTAGGCTGTAACTCAAGGTTAGACAGACTAATATCAGCATCTAATCAGAATGATGGCGCAAAACCTTTGTAGGGTCACAATTGCGGAGAATAGTGTTTGTTTTTGAGAAGGGAGGAATGATCTTTGTTGGGAAGGGTCAGCATAGAATTTGATCCCTTGCCTGCATTCTTCTGTCCCATTCTTCATCAAATTTTAAAGCCCAACTCACACCAAGTCAGGATTTAGGATTGAGTATATATTATATTAAGCAAGCAAATTGATCCAGAAGTTCAATTTGGGGACACATCATCATCAATAACGGATACTTGTTTATCCATTGTTTGTCTTTTTAATCATGGGGTGAATAATGATTTTTTATTCCTGAACTTCATTTAACCTTTGTGGGACCAAAGGCTGTGTTGTGCAGCCGTTTTTATTTTCACCTGCATAACTTGAAATGATTTTTCCAGTTTGTTTTTTTCTGTACACCTGTGACTCATTAGATTCAGGGGCATTAGATTTTATATTGTATATCTATATGAAAATAGGTGATTTGTAAAGGAATAAATAATTTCCTGTTGTGTCACTGTTTTGAAGTTATTGGCCTCTGGAAGTTACACCTCTTATGACTCCTGATTCAATCTATCTTATTCCATTTACTGTGTTACCTGTTTCTGCTTCTCTTGCTTCATCAATCTCAAGGGAATCCATCCACTATATTATTTTACTAATATACTCCAGAACTTTCAGGAATTCTCATCTCAATTATCTAGAGATAAGAACATAGCAAAGAAGAACATAGAAGTCCACAGCCTTACCCTGGGTGTCCTAGAATATAAATCAAACCTGGATTTTTTGTCTCTTGATGCCTCTCATATTCTTTTATCTCCAGGAGATTATAGAAGTAGCAAATAATGAAAGGATTTTATATCTGTTTGAAGTGCTGATAACCACATTCATAAAATCACTGTGATGTAGTGATTAAGATGCAAGACTAGTACCTGAGAAACTCAAGTTCAGGTCTACCTTGGAAGCTAATGAAGTGACTGTGATAGTCATTCTTTCTTAGTCTTATTACTTCAGAGCTTGTTGTGAAATAAAATAGGAGTAGCTAATATTATATATATATGTAGCTAGTATTATGTATGTATGTGTGTGTGTGTGTGTGTGTGTGTGTGTGTATGTATGTGTATATATATATATATATATATATATATATATATATATATATATATATATATATATATATATATATATATATATATATATATATATATATATATATATATATATATATATATATATACACATACACACACACACACACACACACATACATACATACATACATAATATCTTTTCGTAGATTTTCACGGGTATAGGTATGCTGGTTTTGTTGTATTCGGGTCTTTTCCCATGTAAGATTGCAGTACTTTTTTTTATCTTCGCTAAAATGGGGGTGGACCTCACCAGTGCATGACACATCTGTCCCATGGGCTGTGAGTTTGACACTCCTGGTCTACATGATTCTAATCACTGGTATAGAAACATCACGGCATATCTTTTCCAAGGTCTTAATTGCTAGTATGTATTGCTAATTTGTGGCCTGTTTTTTGACTGTTGGTTCATTTACTCTTGGTAATTAATCCTAAAAGGCCAAAGCAACCCCTTTGCTGTCTTCCCTGCATTTCTGGTTGCCATTGTCATTAATTTATCTTCTGTGTAGTTCATTGTAGTCCCATTTTTTTCACTTTACTCCCTGGCGAGGTCTCACTCGCCATCTTCAGGCTGGTGTTTTCGGCTTCGTGTTTGTGTGAGTAAAGCGAAGCCGAAAACACCAGCCTGAAGATGGCGAGTGAGACTTCGCTGATAATAATCCCGGAATGGGTGATTCCAGTGGTGTTGAGGACAATAACTCTTCTTTGGCTGAGGCAGATCCCACAAATCTCTAAGACTCCCTGCCTTAAAATAGCATGTAGACTACTATAGCAGTACAGAAGTATGACAGCTTCTCAAATTCTGAAATTCAGGTATCTACTTAAACAGAGGCATGCTTTAAAGGCACAAGGACAGAGGCTTTTGTTCTTCAGTTCAGGTAAACTGGCCAAAATGCCAGCAAGACTGTAATAAGTAATTCGTTGTGCATTCATTTGGGTGGAGACTTGTCTTGGCTTAGTTAGTTGCAATGTTCCTGAGGAATAAAGTGCCAAGAATAATTTTTCAAGCTTCAACTCTATGGGGCTTATGTTGCTATGGAATGGGACAACTCACCATCTCACCACAGCCAACTCACCATGGCAAATTCCATGCAGGATAATTCCATGTGATAAATGTTACCCTCCACTGTTTCTTTGACATAATCTCCATTTTTGTTAATGTAAATAATGTCAAAGAAATAGTAGCAGGGAACATTTATTGTTTTGAATTATCTCATGTGGGATTGCCCCATGGCAAGTTATCCTTTGGTGAATTGACCATGGTGAGTTGGCTACAGCAAGATGGCCATGACAAGTTGGCTGTGGCAAATTGTCCCATTCCTTTTGTCCTAGACTCATCCTGCTGTGTTTAGAAAAACTACTGGATTTCCTCTCACCATGACTCTTATTCCCCCCCCCCTCAGATTTATCACTTGTTTACTGGATTCCTGGCCTCAGCCTGTGCCGAGGCTTTGACTCTCTATATTGGGTGGAAACTAATGGGTGGAATGGGTGGAAACTAATCAAGAAGAGAAGCAACTTAGAACTGAGGAGAAACGTCCTGACAGTTAGAACAATTAATCAGTGGAACAGAAGTTGCCTCCAGAAGTTGTGAATGCCCCAACACTGGAAGTCTTTAAGAAGATGTTGGATAGCCATCTGTCTGAAACGGTATAGGGTTTCCTGCCTAGGCAGGGGGTTGGACTAGAAGACCTCCAAGGTCCCTTCCAACTCTACTCTTGTATTGTATTGTATTGTATTGTATTGTATTGTATTGTATTGTATTGTATTGTATTGTATTGTATTGTTTTGTATTGTATTGTATTGTATTGTATTGTATTGTATTGCTGCCATCTTAAGATATTGGTAAAAAGGACTTGTTCTTTTAGAAATTCTCAGATTTTCCTGTGATTGGATTGGGGCAGGCATTCAATTAACTTTCTTGTTGGTTGGCAGCTGGCAGTGCTGGCAGAGAAAACAAAGACAAGCAGCTTTGACTCACCCCTTTCCTGACCCGGAACCAGTCTTTTTACCATGTTCTTAAAATCTGACCTTTCCTTACCTACCCTAAACTCAATTATTTAAAGCTAAATTTAACATCCTTTCATCTGCATTTCTTCAAGGCAGATACAGTAAAATCCCTGCAACTCAGTGTATTTGCCCATGTGGTAATAACAAAGTTGAAACCATCTCACATGTATTTCTATGCTGTAAATTTTACAGGGAGATCAGGTCAAACTACATTTTACTTCTAACAGATAAATCCCTTGGGAGGCCAGATAAATGTTTACATCTACAGGATTTAAAACCATTCATTATGTCTGAATTTTGTGATGTTGAAATGAAAGTAAGATGTAATATGTCAAAACATATTTCCATTAGTTTTAAAATGTTACTTGGTTCTGATACATTTCAACTATAGCAGATATATCATTTTTATTTTTATTTCATACCTATTAAAGTTTTAGTTTGTCAATAAGGTAACAATTATAGAAACATAGCAATAGAGAAGTGAATGTTATATTCCATATTTATTTTGCTAACAAAATAACAGAGTTGGGCAGAACCTTGGAGCAGGAGACCCTGTACCATTTTGGACAAATAGTTGTCCAATTTCTTCTGGATGGAGCATCCAGAACCGTCTATATCACATTTTCTATCTTAACAAGAAGTAGTCTACTTTGTCAAATGCCTTACTGAAATCCAACTCTACTATGTCCTCAGAATTTTGCTAATTTTGTCTCTAATTTTGTCAAAGAATGAAATAAGATTTGTTTGGCATGATTTGTTTTTAACAAATCCATGTTTGCTTCTGGTTATAACTTTGTTTGCTTCTAGGTGTTCATAGATCTGTTGCTTGATTATCTTTTCTAGGATCCCCAGTATTTGTCAGGCTGTTTCGTCTGCAGTTTCCTGGATCCATCCACCACCACCCCCGGCCGCCTTTTTGAAGATGGGAAGATCAGCTCTTTTCCAGTCTTCTAGTAGTTCTACAGTGCTCCATGGTCGTTGAAAGATATGGTTCAATGGTTCTGGGATCACATCTGCCAGCTCTGAGATCAGTTCCAAGCTTAATCTGTTAGCTGTTAGTATATTGATTCACAACATTTTGTTTGTTTTGTTTCTTTAAAGTTTTCTGTCATTGATCAAATAAATATAACTGATTGATTGATTGATCGCACAATTAACTCCTATACTTATTTTTCCTGTTGTAACTGAGCTCTTTCATGTCTTTGAATATAGTCAGTCTTGTTTCTGTGTGTGCTCCATCTGGTGAGATCCATGTATTTCATTTTGAATGTCATTTTAGTTGTTTGAAGAATGTAAAAATTGAATTGACAGAAACTGATTATCCTTCTCCTGCTTCATTTCTGTTTCTGTTCTACATACACTTAGCTACATTTTCTTCATTGCTATTTGCAACTTCAGTGTTTCAGTTTCCAACCACATGTGTATACAATGTCTTCCTTGCATCTTCTGTCAGTTTTAGATTGAACTTGCCTATAAAACACATACACTTCCTCTAATTCTGCATCAATAATTAGGCCCTGGATTTGAATAACCATTATATTAAAAAGTTGTTTGCAAAATCTAATTGATATTATCATTGACTGCATTGTACATACAGTAAGTAATGCCTTTGGTATATCCTATATCCAGAATATAAAAGCAAAGTCTTCCTTTCTTTGTTTTTGGCTCCTGAATAGTAAAGTGGATAATTATCAGTGGATAATTACCACTCGTGGGTATGAGCCATGGTGGCTCAGTGGTTAGAGTGCAGTACTGCAGGCTACTTCTGCTGACTGCCAGCTGCCTGCAATTTGGCAGTTCAAATCTCACCAGGCTCAAAGTTGACTTGGCCTCCCATCCTTCCAAGCTGTGTAAAATGAGGACCCAAATTGTTGGGGGCAATATGCTGATTCTGTAAACCACTTATAGAGGGCTGTAAAGTGGTATATAAGTCCAAGTGCTATTGCTATTATCTTTTGACTGAAAGTATCCAAATCCTATTTCATTTTGTTGATTCCCAGGCTGTCGATCTGTACTTGATTCCTTTCATCTTTCCAAATGTAAACCTTTCACACATTGCTAATCTCATTCGAATTATATTTTTGCAGCATTTGATTTCTTTTTATATGGTAATATAATAACTAGACTTTGGAAATCTTTAATTGCTATTCAGCTCACAGTAGCCTATTGACTGCTATCCAGCTTGAGATTTTCATCATCCAGCACTATATTTCCTCTGTAGACATTAAAACCTTACACATTCTTGGTGAGGTTTGGATTGATTATAATAAAGCTATTGACCAATTATGGATTTAGGATATTTTTAATGGATCATAATTATTATGATTATTATTAAGAAGTTGTGAATGCCCCAACACTGGAAGTCTTTAAGAAGATGTTGGATAGCCATTTGTCTAAAATGGTATAGGGTTTCCTGCCTAGGCAGGGGGTTGGACTAGAAGACCTCCAAGGTCCCTTCCAACTCTGCTATTGTATTGTATTGTATTATATTGTATTATCCTTGGGTTTTTTTTTTAATTAAACAGACAAAAGGAAAGTCAGTACAAACTTTGAGGTGCTTAATATGGAGCTATAGTTTTAAAAATATATTGTGGAATTTGTTGAATATATAATTCAGTGAAAATATTATGAAATAATTTCCTCCATTTTTTAAAAGAGGAATTTAAATGCCATACATGTAAAAGGATGAGTATGCTTAAATGAATAATTCATTTAATTCAGCATCAAGTATTCAAATTAACCTATCAGCATTAACAATTTTAACAGAATGTTTTGCTGTGAAAGGCTAATTGAGGCTGCTGAAGCAATATGCCATCTTAGCAAAGATGAAGGTATTTCATTGAAAGCATGCATGCACTGGCAGGCAAGCAAACCCCATTATACTAAGCAGTGTGGAGGGTTTTTTTTTAAGCATCCCAACATCTACAAAAATCTGTACATATCTTAAAATGAACCAGCGTTTCTTCTTTATATTTTGTATTTGAATTTGTGGCTTGAGTAGTTAAATCTTGTCTTCTGCCTCTGCCCCACCTGGTTCTGGGCGAATTATTTGCACAATCAATGGCTATCCCAACCAGTTGATACATATGTTGTGATCCCTTGTTATGATCTTTCCTTCAGTATTTCACTTTTTGATATTTTGGAAAATTGACCATCACCAACAGAATATCATCCAAGACAGCTGGATAATAAAAGCTGTTTATCACTTCCCTTCCCCCCCCCCCAGAAGCCAACTTAGTATATGTGTCTGTATGAATGTGAACAAGGAATACCTATATGTTATATTTGTGCAATAAATACATGTTGAATAAAATCTTTCATACTAAGCAATTGTATATTATCTCCTGGGATAATATTGTTGCATCTTATTTAGTGTTGGATGAATACTTGGCTTCAGTGGTGAGCTGCTGCGTGGTCGTGCAGGTTCGGGTGAGCCCTTAGCTTTCATCGCCCACCTGCCTTTGTACTAAGCTATCTATTTATAACTAACTTTCTGGCTCATTCCCTTCACCCTCGCTGCCCAGCTGAATTTCCCCCTGCCCCTCCTTTACTCACCAGAGCTGCCTGAGTTGATTACCTACTTCTATGAAGCTCCGTTTCACTCCCAAAGGGGTGCGTGCGAGAAAAGCTAGCGCACACGTTCTCACAACCAGCAGACCGCTTGTGAATGTAAGTGCAGCCCACCTCTGCTTGGCTTGGATCAAAACCCTTTTCAAAAGCACTCCTGCATCAGATTTAATTATGCTTTTGGGGGCAAGCAATAAAATCAATTTTAAAGATATGTGCTTTTCCCCATGATTCTGAAACCCTGCAAAATTTGGTTTACAGACAGCATTTGTAATCTGTTGGAAAAGTGGAGCACCGGGTTTCATTGTGTGTTTTCTAGTGTATATGCACACATGCTGCAAAAGGTGAAACTCAGAAATTACTGTCAACTATTTTCAAAAGGCCAAAGGTAAGAGATAAGTGAATCACTTTCCTGAGATCTTTCTGGTTTTGAAAAGTAGAAATTACAACAGCATTCTGTGGAATATATTCTTCCACAGTATATTAAGCCCCCCTCCTGTAGATTTTTCAGTAGTGGTTGTAGGTCTTCATGGGCTACAGAGGCATTGTACAACACTGATCAACTGCAACATGATTATTATCCACGCTTTTCTGCAGTTCCCTATACATAAATAATACTCCATGGATCTCAAATCCCCAAAGAGAAACTCTGAGCCAGAGGTGGGTTGCTCCTGGTTCGGCCTGGATTGGGCAAACGGGTAGTAGTGGTGGGAGGAGGGTCTGCCCACCCACCTGGATGCTCCTGCCCATGCGCAGAAGCGTTGTGCACACATGTGCATGAGCAAACTTGTAGTAAAAAAAAATAGAAACCCACCACTGCTCTGGGCTCTGGGCTGTGGTTGACAGTAGCTCAGTAGTGGTTCTCTAATTAGACCTTTTAAAAATTAGCTTTCTGCTTTTAATTAAGCAGAGTTTTATCAATTTATTCCAGGACTGGAATTTTAAAATCTGTAGATCAACTACATAGAGGGACATCCTTTCCAAACTCAGTCTCTTTTTCTCTGCTATATACAATCTTTTCCTCATTTTGGTGCCCTCAACTGAGTTGAGATTCCAGTTCCAAGAAAATGCAGACATGCTGAAAGGCCAAGGGAAATCTGGAGTTGTCGTTCCAACACTCTGAAAGTGGGGAAGTCTGCTAAATATCTTAATGCTTTGATGGTGTTCTAATAGGAGGGCTCTTGCCACTACCTGCATGACATGTGTCTTTGCAATCTTCTGGTTTTTTTTTCTCTTTAACCAATTTTGTGATGAAAAGGAAGAACATAAAAGAAAGGAGAAAAAAACACCATTTTCCACTGGCTGTTCTTAGCTTGTGCATGTAATTTAAAAACCTCTTTGGAGTGGGGGGAGAAAGCCATCAGCTAATCTCAACCCTCTCCTCCCAATTCCTGATATCAAAAACATTGTTTTCTTCAATGGCAGTGTTGCCATGAAGACACAAAGCGTGACATAATTACAAAAGGCAAACTGCCAAATCTATAACCCTGGCTACCAATATATTGTTGTTGTTGTTTTGAGCTGAACATTGTTAAAAAAAGAATGTCCACCTTGAGGACATGACCCTTTTCGGACAATATTTATAGCAATAGTTAAAAGTGGCGCAGAAAGAATAGATAAATCAATGCTGATTAGCAATGAAATATTTTCCAGGGAAGGATTAGTTATTCCAGGTCAAATGGACCATTATATAAAGATATTGATCACAATGTCATTGGCCAAAGGAAGCCACTTCCATTCAGAGTATTCTATGAAGAGAAGGTCGGTTGGGAGAGAGGACTGTGGCTTCCTCCTGTCTCCATGACAGATCAACTCAGCTTTGTGAAGCAAACGAGCAGGGTTTATTGCTTGTTCAGTCAGAGAAGAGAACTCCTTGCCTAGGCATAAAAACAGTATGCAGATGGCTTTGTTTATCTTTTTATTTTAGCTATTTGTTTCAAGTGCTCAGATGGGATAAGTACTCAAACGTCTGCTTGTTTTTGTTCTCAATATTTGCGTTAAAGACTTGGTTGAGCAAGGGGATTGGCTTTGTAAGGGATTATTCCACCATCAGAGTTTTGGTTTTTAACTTGCCATCCTGGCATCTCCTGATATTTCTCACAGCATTGTTCTTTCTAATAACTGACCATGCAGTGTTTGTTCTGGTCAGTTTATTGTACATGGTTTATTGTTTAGCGACAGTTCACAATTAGGATGGTGTTCAAGAAACAACTTTGCAACCAGTTTTATTTATTTAAAACATTTATATAGCTTCCTATCTTATACTGAACTCTGGACGGCTTGCAACCCACAATTAAAACCCATCCCTGATATACCATTAATGCATTCAAATATCTAGTAAAAGCACAAACATTAAAATTTGACCCCGTAGTTAAACTTTCACATGCAGTCTATCAGTAAGTCATTTTGTCAATCTCACCCTCTCCCAGCACTTGGGAGAAAAGCCACATCTTAAGTGTTTTACAGAAGATTTGGGGTGGGGTGGGGTGTTGCTCTGGTGGCCTAAAGGTGGAGCTGTTGCCTCACAATCAGGAAGTTGTAAGTTCGATCCTAGGTAGAGGCAGATGTAGGGTTTCCTGCTTGGGCAGGGGGTTATACTAGATAACCTGCAAGACCCCTTCCAACTCTGTTAATCTGTTAACTTCAGGAGGAAGGGGCTGCCATGGAAAAGACACACTTCCTAGATCCATAAAATGGTAATATACAAGTAATGTGACTAGGAACAAGTTCTTGCATTGATAACCTTCACTGTCCTCATATTTATGACATTTGTAGGTCTGTAAAGAAAAATCATAAGCATAGTTGTGGTTTCACTTAGCAACCGCTTCACTTAGTTGCTGGTCCCAATTGTGGTTACTAAAGGAAGACTACCAATATGGCCCATGAGATCCCGCGACATCTTTTGCGTCCGAGAACATTTCTACCCAGAGACTTTGTCCCGTTTTGAAATCAGCCTCGGATCCATTTATTTTCATGATCTGGGTTGAGTTCAGCGCAGAGTCACTTTATCTCTAAGTCTTCTGAGTTATTCTGTGCAATTGTAGCGAAATCTAGTTTCTCCATTTGAAATGGTAGAGTCGGCTCAGCTCACTCCATTTCCTAGGTTCTTCATTTCATGCTGGTAGTCTATCTTTGAAATTGGCAGCCATGAAACAATCATGAGTCAGTTTCACTTAGCTTTTTGAGGAACTGGGGAAAGGAAATGTTGATATTTCAAAATATTGCCAATTTAAGCTACGAAGCGTGCATTTGAATATGACTTTTCCCCATGATACTTTATTTCATTGTCTTTTAGCTCTGTGGCACCTCCTTAAGCAGTCTTTAGATTGTGGGTGGGTGGGTGGATTTGTCTGTTTCTGAATTATACATATTTTGCACTTATTAATTCACAAGCACATTTCATATTGTTTCTTCAAGTTATCCGGGGGTGGTGGTGGAGGGGGACCCATCCTGAAATAAACAGCTCTGTACATTTTCTGTCATAGATTTTGAATGGATGTATAGATACGTTGGCATGATTTTCAAATATAATGCGATGGTATATTAAATATACTTGGATGACTTTGTTCCAGAATAATGCACCTAGAGGAGTTAGCTTTTATAGCCAATGGTCATTACATCTGCATGTGATTCAAATTCACTCCAATATCTGTAATTATCAACACTATGCATGGAATTTTATCTATGCATAAAGCAAAGAGTAAAGGAATAGAAGAAAGCAGGATAAGGATCTCTCAGACCCAAAAGGTAGATCAGACCGAGAAATCAATTATACAGAAAGGCTAAACTACTTTTATTGAGATTGGCTAAAATAACAGAATCTTGCACATCTTATTGTCCACTAGACAATGTCGTGGGGCGGCGCCTAGGAGTAGAGCCTTCTCTGTGGCGGGCCCAGCCCTGTGGAATGACCTCCCTCCGGATATTAGGAATACTTCTGACCTCCGCTCCTTCCGTATTAAGCTGAAGACCCACCTATTTCAAGCAGCTGGCCTGGCTCAACTCTGATCTAACCATATCGCTCCTGATGGGTTTTTAACTGGGTATTTTAATTATATTTAATTTCTAGGGGTTTTAAATACTGTATTTTAATTGTTTTATCAATCGACCTCCTCCTTGTGTATGTTTCAGTGTATGTCTTTGTTATATGTTTGTTTTGTTTACATATTTATTTCGTATGTTTCGTTGTACGCCGCCCCGAGTCCTTCGGGAGAGGGTGCGGCTAAGAAATAAATATATTATTATTATTATTATTATTATTATTATTATTATTATTATTATTATTATTATTATTATTATTATTATTATTATTGTGCTATACCTTTCCTCACTTCTTATATTCCAATGGATTAGGATGGTGTCTTCCTAAACTGCTCAATTTTCTGGGTTTCCATTAAAAAGGATGGGGTATTTTTTATACCACAGAGTCAGAACTGGGCATTTTTAGCTTGTGTTGAACCTTGCAGTTTCTTTGAACTATGATCTAAGGATGCAGGGCATTTCATAAACCACAACTGGCACAATGCTAACATATTTATAGCTAGCGAAAAAAAGTGATGCAACAAGAACATGGCAAAAGTATTATCTGCAGAATGCAGAGACTAGAGGGAAAGAAAAAAACAATTCTCTCTCCTGTCCTGATTAAGAATATTGTTTTCATGCAATTAGAATTAGATAGTAGCCATGTCATGTTTTCCATTATAATCCCTATGTGATAAAAGGGGGAAAAACCCTGTCCATATTGAAGTCTAATTAATGCTCTTGAAGGAAAAATGTAAAGTATGCCTTTTAATGCTGCCATATTAATTTAAATAGGCATGTGGCTCATTAAGAGAAGTTGGGGAAGTGTGACTACCACTCTCATCACTTATGGGGCTGAAAGAGATAATCTGATCTTTTTGATCATACATTAGCCTGAGCTAACTGCAGCTTCTAGGATGTTTCAGTAAATGCCTAATTACCTAGGTATAGGTATAAACAAATACATTCTAATTTGAAAGAACAATATTTGTTTTGGTTTCCCCTTTCTTTTGATTCTCCTTTTATTGCCTCTTACAAGCTCTGTTGATAATTCATCTCTCTTTCCCTCCTCATCTCCCTTCATTACTGCCTTATAAAATCTCATGTTATCTTACGGCTTCTTCTAATGTAATTGCAGCTTGGGGTCCTGCTTAAATTTTAATTGATGAAAATAAGAACTTTAAATCCAGCTGCATTTCAAATTACATAGAACAATCCTGTATTGAAAGTATAGGCACAGTATTTGGTAGATATGTGTTAATGAATGCAGAAGCAGACTTAATATCCTTACATTTCAAAGAAAGAACAACCTCTTGAGTTCCTATTCCAGGGTTATTAAATAAATACAATATTAGGACTCTTTTTGCCATAGGAGAAGAAACATTTCTCGTAGGGCACATCAGCTATATTTTGGATAGCCTAGGATTTTATGTCTATGTGTGCTATAAGAAGCATAAAGGATAAATTCCTTAGGTAGTTAAATGGCAATTGCTTTAAAAACATGTTGGGATTGTTCAATGTAATAAAAGAAAAAAAATCAATGAAAAATAAGAAAAACTTTAAGAAAAAAGAAAAGAAATGAATCACGAAAACATAGAATTGTAACTTCTACACGTCTTTCTATGAAGTAACATCCTCTTTAGCCTTTTTAAATTTCCAAATCCATAAATCATCAGTTCACACTTTTCGTCTTTAAGCAAAAAGTCCATATAAGCAGGGGTGGGCTTCAAAAAATTTAGGAAGGGGTTTTCTGCCCGGTTGCTGGGTGGGCACAACCATGGTTGGTGTGGCCTAGTCAGCCTCCTGCACTATGGTGTGTGTGTGTGTGTGTGTGTGTGTGTGTGTGTGTGTGTGTGTGTGCCCTCCCTAGTCTCTGAAGGCTTTTTTTGAGCCTCCGGGAGGGGAAACCGGCCACCCCAGGTTCCGGAAGCCCTCTAGAGGCCAGTTCCTGAACTTCCAGTAGACCTTTTTTTTTTTTTGCCCTCCCTGAGCCTCCGTGTGTGCCCTGCACTTACCTGCATCCAAAATGGGCCGCATGGGGACTCCTGGGAGGGGCGGGATGGGCAGGGCTTCTCTGAACTGCATAGAATCTTAGCTAGAGGTTCTCTGAACCCCTGCAAACTCCCAGCAGCCTACCCCTGTGATATAAGGCTTCTAGTCTTTTTTTTTAAAAAGTGTGTATTAAATGGTATTTGGGTTGCACTGGAGCTTGGGGAAAATTCTCTCAACAAAGTCAATAATTCATTGGTCAGGAACTTCCTGCCTCCAGAAGTTGTGAATGCCCCAACACTGGAAGACTTTAAGAAGATGTTGGATAGCTATTTGTCTGAAACGGTATAGGGTTTCCTGCCTAGGCAGGGGGTTGGACTAGAAGACCTCCAAGGTCCCTTCCAACTCTGCTATTGTATTGTATTGCCTTGTTCTGTGTGCAGGCTTTATACATGGCAACTTGTGAAGCCAAAACATTTCCCCTGCATTCATCTTTCCTTTTACCTCATTCTAAGCAGGGGAATGACAAAATCATATCTTTAAAACGACTCAGATGGAAAGTAGAATGAGAATATGATTTCAAGCCCCAAAAGTGGAGGCCAACCCAGCCAAACACCTCTTGTTGTAGAGAGAAAAAGGTGGGATCCCTTGCCCCACACATGCATCTATTTCATGGAGACCATGCCACACTATCTTCTCCCACTGACAGTAGAAGTTTAGGCACTAAGAATAGAGCAGCTCCAAGGCAGCAGGCTGTCTAGTAGTCTAGTGGTTAAGACACCAGGCTAAAAAGCCAGAGATCATGAGTTCAAGTCCCACCTTAGAGCCATGGTGGCACAGTGGTCAGAATGCAATACTGCAAGCTACTTCTGCTGACTGCCGGCTGCCTGTAATTTGGCATTTCAAAGCTCACCAGGCTCAAGGTTGACTCAGCCTTCCATCCTTCTGAAGTGGGTAAAATGAGGAGCCAGATTGTTTGGGGGGGGGCAATATGCTGACTGTGCAAATGGCTTAGAGAGAGCTATAAAGCACTGTGAAGTGGTGCATACAGTAAGTCTAAGCGCTATTGCTATTAGCCATGAAAGCC
This sequence comes from Natrix helvetica, assembly GCF_964273705.1. Taxonomy (NCBI): domain Eukaryota; kingdom Metazoa; phylum Chordata; class Lepidosauria; order Squamata; family Natricidae; genus Natrix; species Natrix helvetica. The sequence continues at coordinate 208,477,286 of NC_138552.1, read as the reverse complement.
ACCTGGGTGACTTTGGGCCCAAATCACTTCACAGGATTGTTGTTGTGGAGAAAATAGAGGAAAGGAGATGCGTCTGATGTGTTCACAACCTTGAGTTCTTTGCAAAAATAATAAAGGTAGGATGTAAAGCAAACAAAATAAATAAATGCTAAGTGTTCAGTGTTCTTAAAAAGGTAAAGTTTCCCCTCGCACATATGTGCTAGTTGTTACCAACTCTAGGGGGCGGTGCTTATCTCCGTTTCAAAGCCAAAGAGCCAGCGCTGTCCAAACACGTTCTCCGTGGTCATGTGTCTGGCATGACTGCATGGAACACTGTTACCTCGCCACCAAACTTAACTTTTTTACAATGAAAAGGAGGACAAATAAATTGGAAAAAATATATCGTAAATAAAAGAAATATTTTATTCATTGCAACAATAATACACTAAAATATGATATATGCATAATAAAAACATTTGCAACATTTTATATTGTAATTATGCTTACATGCCTGTTAATTATTATTTAAATGAGTACTTTTCCATTGAATTAATATTTTTTGTCAATGTATCATCTTCTAACAATATATTGGAAATATCTGAACAAGAAATATCCTTCATATTGAATTTTACGGCAAGTGCTGCAGCTAGAGTATCAACATTCAATCTCGATTTCTCACTTGTCGAAAAATCATTGGCAATTGAAAAAAACTCTTTCAACTGCTACATTAGTTCCAGGGCAGCACAACGTAAATTGAACAAGTATAAATAAATGTTCACATGGAATATGTTCATTTTTGAAATGGCTGAAAATATCCACCCATCTTTTATCAATTTCAACATGTTGATTTTCCCATTGTATTAATTTTTCAGAATTTAAATATACATTCAGTCTTCTAATTTCTTCAAAGAGACAATTGTCGTCTATTTTAATGTCTAGCATTTCTTTAGATAAAAATTGTCAACACAAGATTCAATATCTGTTCAATATACTTGCGATGAAGTAAAAAAAACACCATTAAAAACTGTTCAATAAAACGTGAATTGTACTTACCTCTGTATAATTGAATATTCACTGAGAAAGAAATAATTACCATGAGTCATTCAATTGCCGACGTGCCGTGAGTCTACTGCGTGCATATGTGCCGTGTCGTGTTTTGGTAAGAAGTAAACAAAGCCACTTGCAGGCGGTGCTCTCTCTCAAGGTCTCCTGTGCGGAGTGCATGCGTCTCATAATCGCGTCTTATACCGCACTATACCGAGTCTTGACGAATTGTCATGTCAAATACAAATACGTCACATAACGCGCAACAGATTAGTCTTCAAATATCGAAAAGGAGGACATGTAGGAGGACACTTTTCGAGGGAGGACAGAACTTACAAAAGAAGGACTGTCCTCCCTAAAGGAGGACGGTTGGTCACCTTACCAAAGTGGTTCCTATTTTTCTACTTGCATTTTTACATGCTTTCAGACTGCTAGGTTGGCAGAAGCTGGGACAAGTAACAGGAGCTCACTCCGTTATGCAGCGCTATGGATTTGAACCACTGAACTGCTGACCTTCTGATTGACAAGCTCAGTGCCTTAGCCACTGAGCCACTGTGTCCTTTCTTACTCCTTACTCAGTCTTCTTACTCCTCATCAAAACCTTCAGCAGCTTGCCGTGACTGTATACTACTGTACATCAGCATTGTGAGTCCATTCTTGTTCAAACCAGATAGGAATCCTTTCTATGGTCATTGTTCTTTTTCTTCTTCAAAAAATATCTTCCTTTAACATCAAAACAATAAAAGAGCTACTTACAGAAGTTAAGTAGCTTACTACTTACTACTTGTATTTCAAAGGGAATAAATACATATTTAATTTTACACATGTTAACAGCTGTTGGAATTGTGTTTGCACAACAGTGGAAAAAACAAAGATATGAAAATGAATAAATATTAGAATGTGCAGGAATTAATAAATTGACAATTAAAATCAAGACGGCTTCAAATACTTTTTCACGTGGGATTTCTTTTATCAATTGCTAACTAACAGAAACATCAATTAGAAATCTAAAAGTATGAAAGAAAACACCAATTATGCAAGGAAAGGTCACTAAAATGTATAAGGAAATATTATTAGTACTTGATCATTATTAATGTGTAGATAACTGCGGGACATTACATACCCACACACACAAACTATGACAATGCCAGGAAAACACCAAAAAATAACAATTTCCCCCCAAAAGACTGCAGATGTAACCAGTTTTTTTCCCTAACCCTAAGAACAGGAAAGACAAAGCCACTGGAATAAAATCCATCAAGGCATTGTGGGAAATTATAAAGGACAGTGCCAGGAAGCTCACAGAACCAGCAACCACCTCACAATTACCTAAACAACCAGGTATCACACAGAAAAACACAAAATCTGGCAAAGCTGCCTTGCACCAAGCTGGCCTGCCCATAGAAAAGCAGCCACCTTGAGACACATAAACCATGCACCAACCTGTACACTTAAAAGCAACATATTGCATCACAAATAAAACATTTGCAAAAAGGAATAACATTTCTTGTAATAAACATTCTATAAACAATAAATAAATAAAAATTCCCTACAAATAATTTAAAACCACCAAACTCAGGGAACACCAAGGACCCCGCTGTCGTCTCTCCCCCCTCCTCTTCCTCCTCTCAATATATCCCATTCTTTCTAGCACTGATGATGATGATAATACCTGGTTTGGGTAATGAAACATCTGAAAGAAAACAAGCAAGCTCAGAGAGCACCAAGGACCACCACACAGTCATCGCCCTCTTCCTCCACCTCCTCCTCCACCTTCTCCTCTCTGTATACACCATTTTTTCTAGCACTGATGATGACACCTGGTTGGGTAATGAGATGCCTGCAAGAAAACCACCAAGTTCAGAGAACACCAAAGGACCCCACAGTCCTCTCTCTCCTTATCTTTTTCCTTTTTGTCCTTCGACTTCTCCTCCTCCGCCTTTCCCCACAACCCCATTCCCTTCTAGCACTGATGATGTTACCTAGATTGGTAATGAAATGTCTGTAAGAAAACCACCAAGCTCAGAAAGCAGCAAGGATCCCACTATCCCCCACCTCCACTTTCTCCTTCTCTTTCTCCTTTTTGTCCTATCTCCCCCCCCCTCCAAACCCCACTCCCTTCTAGCCCTGATGATGTTACCGAGGTTAGGGTTACTGGGCAACATGTGTGTGTGAGGCTGGAGTTACGCCCCCCCCCCCCGGGGTCGAAGCGCCTCAAAGGGACAGGCAGGCTGACATAGCTCCACTGAGAAGATATTTCTGAGAAGAAAAACTTCTCCGGTCAGGCTGCACTGGAGCTGGTGGAGCGCCGGCAACAGCCTGCCTGTTGCTTTCAGGAACTCTACTGAGAAGACATTTCTGAGAAGAGAAACTTCTCCGGTCGGGCTGCGGCCGTGCAATTGGCGCAATCACGTGGTTCACCTCACTGACTCTCTCCCTGGCGATGGGCCGGCGATTGCCGGTGCTCCACCAGGTCGGGCGCGACCAGAGAAGTTTCTCTTCTCAGAAATGTCTTCTCAGTAGAGTTCCTGAAAGGGACAGGCAGGCTGTTCCTGGCGCTCCACCAGCTCCGGTGCAGCCTGACCGGAGAAGTTTTTCTTCTCAGAAATGTCTTCTCAGTGGAGCTGTGGCAGCCTGCCTGTCCCTTTGAGGCGCTTCGACCCCGGGAGTGAGGGTGCAGGGGGGGATGTAACTCCCGCCACACACACACACACACACACACGTTGCCCAGTAACCCTAACCTTCACGCTCTTATCCGTGCTCTCCTCGGCTCCTCACGACTGCAATAGATGTCCAGAATCAGCTTTTGGGGCTTGGGTTTCTGGCCCCTGCCGCTTCTGGACATCTATTGCCATCGCGAGGTGCAGAGGAGAACACGGATAAGAGCGCGAAGGTCCTTGGCACTCCGGGAAGCCGCGAAAGTGGCTGGGAGAGGCGCACGGTTTGGTTTAGCCTCCCTGGACATCGCAGCAGCAGCCCCAAGTGCCCTGATCTCGCCATTTTTTGCATTGGGACATGCTGCAAGGGGGGGGGGGAGTGAAGACCTTTTCCAGCTGGCACAAAGGATTTCCCCGGACTTGCTTTAATGAGCACAGGCCCACACTTCCACCACCACCAATCCGGAAAAGGTATTTACACCCTCTTTCTTGCAGCACGCCCCGATGCAAAAAATGCCAAGGCCTTGCAAGCTCCCCGAACCTGGGCTGGCCATGCCGCGTAAGCTCCCGCCACCGTCCCCACCCCCGCACTTTCTGGCAGCCCTGCGCTATAAGAGAGCCCGGGATCCTTGCAAGGCCGCAAAAGGTCATAGTGCAGGGCCACGGCAGCCCCCCCACCCCACACTTAGTTGCAGCTTACTTACCTCCTCGGAGTTGGCAGACAGCAATAGAGCGCCAAACAGGAAAAAAAGGTAAGTGGTTTAGATAGGATTCTTAGAGGCGGGCGGGGCAATTGGTGAGGTAGCCAATCAGTGAGCAGTGGGTGGGGCTAGGATAGTGTAGACGGGCGGGGGAGCGAGCAATGGAGCGGCTTCTGGATGGGCAAGGGCGAGCAAGCGAGTGAGTGACAGGGGCAGGGCAGGAACTTACTTCTGGGTCCATTGACCTGGTGCGATCTGGTGCGAATCGGCAGAAACCCACCACTGGCTGGTGGTGAAGAATCTGCAGTGCACGTTAGAACAAAGCTATTTCTAGGACTTGATTATCTTCTGACAGTGTTGTTGCAGTTCCTTCTTCTAGGTTTAAACCTGTTATATGTGTCCATCTTTTTCTTTGGCTTACTGGGAACATTCATCATCGCTTTTCACCTTCATTACTAGGTGGCAGTAGGCTATTGTCAACATTCTCATCTTAGGAAAGAATGTGAACATAGTGTATTTTCGTCATGTGGCTGGTTTCCTTTGAGGGAAGTTTGTAAAAGATGGAAGATGATTTGTATGAGTCTGAAATGGCATTGGAGGAGGGAGAATTCATTTTAATTTCTCCCTTTCTGCCAACAGAGATTCCACTCTTAATCCTGCTCCTGGTTTATTGTCAATCATATTAGAGGACCCAAGTCTGTTTCTAATGTATTGATTAGGACACAATGGTCAGAATATGTATAAAAATGTGATGATCAGTGAAAAGCTAAAATTAAATAATTTGAGATTAGACAAAGAAAGAAGATACTTTAATGAAAACATGTGTATTATTTGTAGAATTATAAGGATTGAATGATTGGAAAGAATATGAATATGAACAGATGTACATTAAATGCTTGAATGATTGTGATTGGTACTAGTATATTGAAATACTGAATAATGAAAGAAGGAAAGACCACATTTTTGAATATTAGCGTGATATGGGAGGGAAAAGAAAAAAAAAGGCTAAAATAGAGGTAGAAATAAGAGAGGAATAATAGTAAAAACAGACACTAAAACGTTACCAGGTATGGAAGAACTAGGAGAAATGTTAGAACTGAAGGACAATAGTAAAAGTTATGTGTTAACAAAATGAAAATGAAATGTAATTATTAGAAATATATTCTTATGTTTATTTGTATTGAAATGTATGGTACACAGGTATCACACCATCCATGCAATGAGATGTATAAAATAAAAAACAAAAAACTTGAAATAATAAAAAAAGAATTCTTCATATTGCCTTAGGGAAGCCATTGAAAAGAAACTTTCCTATGGAGATGCATACCTATCCCAGCAGTAATATTACTGTGCTGGTGTGGGGAAGAGAGAGGAAGTGATTCCTTGTGGCAAGTCATATCAGAGCCATAATATCACCAAGAATGGATAACCTTCCTTTTAAAACCACCATGCGTTCTCACAACAGGTCACGAGGAAGACTAATAGCAGAGCCTCACAGTTTGATTATATTTGTCTGCATTTTGAAAATACCGACAAATATAATCAAACTGTGAAGCTTCACTATTTGTCTTCCTCGTGAACTGTTGTGGGAACGCATGGAGGTTTTAAAAGGAAGGCTACCAATTGTTGCACTGAAAACTTGTTTGTTTGTCTGGAGTCATTTCATTGGGAGGAAACCGCTCCTGTGGTGGTCATAATTTATGTTCCATCTCTGAAGTGAGAAATTGGTAAATGGATTGGACATCACTTACCTTGCTCCAGCAGAGAGCTGATTTCTCCAGTGCAAGCTCTTTAAGCTGTTGTTTTAATAAGGGTCAGAAACCCTTAAAGCATTTGCAGCTTCTTTCATTCATGCAAGCCCCATTGGAAGGTTCACATAACTTCTCCAATATGTTTGGATCCTGAGCAAATGACCCTACAAATATAGTTGATGCCATTATGAAGAGTAAGTACATTGGTAAATCCTAAATTGGAATCATGCTGGAAGGGGTCATGTAGGCCATTGTGTCCTATCCCTAGTCCACGTAGAAATTCAAATTAAAGCATAAAGATATACAGCTGCTTAGCTGTCACCTGAACATATCCAATTAAAGAGAAAGGGCACTAGTTCTCTGAGCAACTGCCAGTTGATTTCCAGGAAGAATTAACTAATATAGGTAGTCCTTGCCCTACATCCATTTGTTTAGTAACTGTTCAAAGTTACAAGGGCACTGAAAAAGTGACTTATGATTGTTTTTCGCACTTACAATCATTGCAGCAACCCCAAACTTATGTGTTCTAAATTAGGGCAGTTTACAAATTGGCACGTATTTATGATATTTGTAGTATCTCAAGGTCATTGGTCAGTTTTCGAAAACTGACAACTGAAGTCAACGGGGAAGCCAGATTCACTTAATAAGCATGTTACTAATGTAACAGTTATTCACTTAGTAACTGTGGCAAGAAAGATCATAAAATGGGGCAAAACCTCCTCAACAATTTTCTCATATAACAAAAGAGATGTTGGGCTCAGTTATGGTCATATGTTGACGACTACCTGCAATGTATCTGTTAGGTAATGCAATATCTTTGTATCTGTATGTGCATTTGTGTATCTAGTTTATATATAACTACATACAAACACACATGAATGTGTGTGAATGCTTAGTATCCTTTTAAATGAGATGCTATGCCCCTTCACATAGCAGAAATATTTTTGGATCTTTTGCACATTGATCTTTTCAAGGAAAGCAGAAATTGAGGAAAGGAAGCAGAATAAGGAATTCCAGTAAATATTCCAAGATTTATTTGTTCATAGAACTGCATCTGGTTTCTTGAGAATGTGTCCTTTTGGTGATCTTGCAAAGTAGATCTTGCAGAAAGTTGTATCCCCTTTTAAATCTTTCAAAAATGAAAATTGTGAGTTTGAAGTAAAAGCTGTACAGCACAAATCTAATATATGCTGGAATTAGAGAACATTCTAATTTTCTAGCACATCAGACATATGCAAGTATTTTTTTTATTGTAACCAGAGGAAAAAGCAAAATATTGTGGCATCCACCAGAGTGACATTATCGTGCATTTTGGAACAAAGGGATGGAGCAGAGGTAATGCCAGTAGTAACAAAAGCTTCAAGCAATTTAGCATTAATTGGAACAATTTTAGCAGAGCCAAAACATGCATTTCCCGTCCCCAAATTATTTTAGAGTTGCCATTAAACCTTACAGAAAAATGAATTTCATATTACAAAGTTTCTGCCAAAGTTGAAAACACCAAACTCAGAATAAATCAAGCCAGTTCAGAATTGCTTTTCATTTACTCAAGACAGAGTAGGTGGCTACAATTTACTTTGACTTCAGTTTTGAAGTTCCTACTCAGATATGTAGGAACACTGCAAATCAAAGAAGAACATCATTTTGACTTTACATGGGAAGGAAAAAAATAGTGAGTGATGAACAGGTCTCAATCACCCTCAAATCAGTGTGATTGTAGTGATCAGGCTACATATGTCACTGATTATGGTATCTTGGGAGCAGGGTGGGGGGAACAGAACACATTATTTAAGCACTTGACCCCCCCTCTTGCTATGCCCCCTTTTCCATCCATATCAGTAATAGTATACTATTTTCTTCATTACCAGTTCAGTAGTGGGAGCGCATACATCTGGGCATGCACAGAACCTTCTTCGCATGCACAGAAGGTCCGTGATGACATCTGGGTGGGTGGATGGAGCCTCACACCACTGCTACTACCGGTTCACCTGAACTGGTGCGAACCAGCAGAATACCACCTCTGATACATGTGTGTAAGAAGGTAGTTTAATATTTTTCCCTTCTGGCCTTTCCCTTTGTATGGAATCCAATGGATCTGCCTCCAAAACTATTCTCCAAAGCACTTGAGGGTAGGACAAGAAGCAATGGGTGGAAACTAATCAAGGAGAGAAGCAACTTAGAACTAAGGAGAAATTTCCTGACAATTAGAACAATTAATCAGTGGAACAACTTGCCTCCAGAAGTTGTGAAAGTTCCAACACTGGAAGTTTTAAAGAAGAGATTGGATAACCATTTGTCAGAAGTGATGTAGGGTTTCCTGCTTAGGCAGAGGATTGGACTAGAAGGTTCCTTCCAACTCTGTTATTCTATTCTACCTGACCTTTACTACTGACACTCCATGCTACAAGCTTCTGTTCTTCTGTAACTTTAATTACATTACACAACAAGTATTGGAAGTCTGCCATTTCAAAATTGTTCCTGCTTACTGTGAAGTTGGGATGTGATTTATTTCTTCAAAAAAAGAAATATTAGCATTATTTATATTTTTCCAGTATGTTTTGCTCTGTTCTGGTAATGAGCACCAAAACCATAGTCACTTTCATATTAGGACTGTCTGGATCTTCAAAGGTGTCTTTTCCTTCTACTATTTCATACAAGTGCTCTCCCAAAGCACAAGATGGCTTCAGCCAGCTTCACTTCAAAGTTGACAGTTGTTTGGCAAAGCTGCATCAATAGCTTAGTTTTAGGAAGTTGTGTTTTGCTAATCTGCTTTTGGTCTCTAGTGGGCCTCTCGGCAAAACCTCTACTGGGTATCATGAAGGATGTACTGCTTGAGTTCTTTGCTCTGCTTCCCAAAAGCTTTGGAGAATGCTATGAAAGATGCAGCAGTCCTTCCCCCTGCAAGGCTGCTACAGGTGCCCTCTCCAAATTCTATCTCTCTGTCTTTTCCAGGATGTTTTTGCCAAAGTCCAAAGAGACATTTTCTTGGCGTAAGTCTTTTCTAGCTTTGTAAAGTTTAAATGTTCCTGTTCACTGAAGGAATTCACAGATGCACTGAAGCAAAGATCTCAGTCAAGGCACATTTAGTTCACTTTGCGCGAGCCAATTCATCAACTCAGATTTTAAGAGGGCAGTTCACAAACCTATGATTATTTCCTCTGAAGTCCATTCTTCATTTATAAATTCCAGCATAATTCAACGTGTTATAACATTCTGACAAAAAAAAATGTTTACAGTTGCTTTTTATTTTTCCCGTGCTAGATCATAGAAGAGCAGGCTCTATAGCCCCCACCCCCACCCACCCAAAGTAATGCTTTAGAATCCACACAGATTTGCAGACTGACAAAGTTGGTCTCCTTTCAAAACCAAAGATCCAAAAGCAAAAATGGAATAGGCTTGAATAATTCAAGGTCCTGCTTTAGCAAATTATCTGTGAAATTTTGGCAGATGCTACCAGATATAAGCTGAGATTAATAGCATTTCAGTAGCAATAGCAATAGCACTTAGACTTATATACCACTTCACTGTGCTTTACAGCCCGCTTTAAGCAATTTACAGAGTCAGTAGATTGCTCCCAACAATCTGGGTCCTCATTTTATTGATCTTGGAATGATGGAAGGCTGAGTCAATTTTGAGCCAGTGAGAATCGATCTGTCAAAATGCTGGCAGCTGGCAGTCAGCTGAATTAGCCTGCAATACTGCATTCTAACCACTGTGCCATCACGACTTTTAAATTGATTTAAATTGCTTTAAAAATGAAAAAAAAATCTGGAAATTGCTGTTTGGGAGGCAAAGTAACATAACAGGTCTTGGAATTATGTAGGTAGTTGCCCTCAAACTAATCCCTATAATGTCTATAAACTTCTTTATCTTCCTGTAGATTCTATGAGACAGAGATGTGTCTGATGGCTTACAATGGTTTTCTCCTCTTGACTGGATGTTTTGACTGGCTTTCAGTTTGGAAAGTTTTGGTTGTTGTAGTTGCAAGGAGAATAGCTGATGGGTTCACTAATATGAATGTTCTTCTGCCATCTGTTTTGGCTGTAACCTGTTGTATGCAATTTTGACCAAGCTTGGCTATCATCCCACCAGTATAACGCAATAGACAGCATGATGTTATTGATGCATGTATGGGTGAATATGAATGAATGAATGATGATATGCTTGGTGAGATGGGTGATGTGTATATGGTTATGTGTAGATGTTTGACAGGACACAAATATACATACTGTACATACATACATACATACATACATACATGTATATTTGTTCTTTTATATGTCATATATATACATATATACATATGTGTGTATATGTGGGTGTATATATGCATACTAATCTCCCTTTATTTAGTATTTATCAGCACAAATGCAACACACACACACCACTCAGGCCGTTACAATACAAAACAACAATGCACACATAGCCAGCACCAATCAGCACCAATCTACCAATCATGTTACAACCACACAACCAATCATTCCACTTGCTGAAACAAAGCCAGCACCCCATCCCCTCCCACCAGGGTTTACAGAGAGACGGCAGCTCCGATTGCATTTTAAGCCCAAGACAACAGCCTGAAGATGGCAAGTGAGATCTTGCTGAAACATTGCCAAGACAATCTCAATCTTACATGGGAAAAGACCCGAAGACAACAAAACCAGCATACCTACACCCGTAAAAATCTATGAATATATATATATATATATATATATATATATATATATATATATATATGTGTGTGTGTGTGTGTGTGTGTGTGTGTGTGTGTGTGTGTGTGTGTGTGTGTGTGTGTGTGTGTGTGTGTGTGTGTGTGTGTGAGAGAGAGAGAGAGAGAGAGAGAGAGAGAGAGAGAGAGAGAGAGAGAGAGAGACAACCCCTGGTATGCCCAAATATGGGAGGGAGCTCACTCCTCCTCCTTTCTGTCCTTCGGCTCATTACAGAGGACCATCCAGGCAGAAAACCATATTTTATTTTTAATGTTGCCTTTTTATATTTGTGTTGTATTTGTGCTGATAAATAAATAATACCAGGGGTTGTAACACAAATACATACATACATACATACATACATACATACATACATACATACACACATACCTAAGAAACTATGAAGTTTAAACGACTGTACCACCCATGATTTACAAAACAGTGTGCAAGTTCTAGAAATAGAATACTATATTCTAATCCTACAGAGAATCAAATTTAGTCATTGTCTTAGCAATACTTCATAGTCACACACATAAGAGTGCAATGATATATATATAATGGCTTTCTATTTTTCTTGTGCTATATAGATAAGCTCACATTTAAGACAATCTTTCTTAGTTCACTGTTCTAGCAGCAACAGTTAACTATATCTACGGTAACTTATAAAATGCTATTCTAATGTCAAGCAACTGATGATTTTCATAAAACTAGCAGACATAACATTTTAGTGTGATTGATATTGATGGTATGTATCTGTTTTTCAGATCAATTGACTCGTTATAAATAAAGTTTAATAAATTATTATTAAAAAGAGCCATTGGTTGATTACCTAGAATGAAGAGTTGAAACATGACTTGGTAAACCTTCTTCTCATATACAGTATGTATTTTCCTGCAAAGATTTATATCCTTATTGCATATAATTTTGGATCAAATTGCCAGATTACTTCATGTTACAGTTTTGTGTTGATTTTTTTCAAAATGTCCTTCAGTGATATTTGGCCATTTAAACTAGTAAAAAACAGATCTGATCATCTATATTTAGTTATGACTTTATGAAAGAATGATCTCTGAGTCTCCTGGAACCAGCAAGACTCTCAGTCAATGTGACATGGAACAGTAGAAGTCACTGATATGAATACCTCCAGGAGAATCCAAAATGGAATGAAAATTCAATTATTCAGAACAAATAATATGTTTTTGTCTGTCTGTCTGTCTGTCTGTCTCTCTTTCCCTCCCTCCCTCCCTCCCCCCTCTCTGTCTATCTCTGTCTATCTCTCTTTCTTTATCTTCTGAAGGCATGGGAGGGGAAAAATGGGCTGCTTTTGCCTGTTTTTCGGCCTCCTGGGGCATGCCCCATTTTTCACCTCCCCCAGAATGTCTCTGCAGGCCAAAATTGTTGGCCTTAGCTTTCAATTCTAGCCCACGGGGCTCATGAAGGAAAGTCCTGAGCTCAGCCAAAGGGTGAATGGAGTGATGTGGGTAGGGCAGGCTCGTGGTCCTGAGCAGACCAGATTAATGGCTTTGGTGGGCCGGATGTGGTTCCTGGGCCATAGACTGAGGAACTGTGATATAGATCTTTTGGATGTGTGAAGCATGAACTCTATAATGTTTTAAAATTCACTGCATTAATACAACTAAAGTGAATATACTACTATATCTAAACTTTTGTGTTAATATTAAAAAAGGCTTAGGACTTTTTTCCTCTTAGGATAATGGGTTATCTTGCTGTAACTCATTGGCAGCAGCAGAGAAAAGTAAAGATCTATGTATTTACAAGGTTATTTTGCAGAAATAATGCTGGCTACTCCTAAGTTTAACTTTCGATCCAGCTTTATTCTTTATATATTACTTATGCCAGTACAATTAGACTGTTTATTCTACATATTAAATCAAATGAATGTCTTTTGTTTCTTGTCTATAGTAACAACAAACAATTTTTGCACAGCACAAAAGATTTCTGAAAAATGGCTGTTATCTTGAATGGAATGCTAGTAAATGAAAGCAGTCACACATTTATATTCTATTTTATATTTTATTTTATTGTTCTATATATTTTTATTTTATTTACCTTGTTGGAGCTAGGTTATAGGTCTCCAATCTGACTGATATCTATAGTCTTTGATGTTTGATGTTTATTGATTTTTAGTGCAGTTTTTAAAATACTATGTTAGTGATGGCGAACCTTTCTTCCCTCAGGTGCCAAAAGCATGTGTGCGCTATCATGCGCACATGCCCGTAATTCAATCCTCCCTGCTCCTCCGCGCATGCGTGCACCCCCCCTGAGAGGCCCCTAGCAGACCCCTCTGTAGCCTCCGGAGGCTGGAAACAGCACATTTTTTTGACTTCCGGTAGGCCTTTTAGGCCTGTTTTTCACCCTCCTCAGGCTCCAGAGGCTTTCTAGGAGCCCAAGGAGGGCAAAAATGGCATCTCCCACCCCCTGGAGGCCGGAAACGCCCTCCCAAGACCTCCGGGTGAGCCCTGTTCTTATCTGGCATCGTGTGGAGATTCTGGGAGGGAAAGGGCAGCATGGGTGGGCCAGCCGAAAATCAGCTGGCCAGCGTGCGCATGCATGCTGGAGAGAGCTAGGCAACGACGGGAGTGCCCGCAGATATGGCTCCGTGTGCCACCTGTGCACGTGTGCCATAGGTTCGCCATCACGGATCTAGAACAAGTGACAGTTGGGCAGCCATATAAATGGATATAATGAATTGGTGTAGATTGGGGCCAGTGAGAAGGAGGTGCAAAACGATGTGAGCAAAGCCAAGAAGAGGAGAAAGGAAACGTCTCAGGGTATTTCTGTAAGACAATGAATGTTTACTTAGATATCTGTGTGTCAGAGAGATTGCAGTCTCCACGCAAGCTTCTCAGAACTGTGGTTTCATTCATTCCTGCTGAGTTTAATAGCTATTGTTTTGTAAAGTCATTCATTGGTTTATATACCTGTATAAATCTGGTTTCACATATGGTTATTGTTTTAATGGAAGAAGTAAGACAGAATGCAGGGCAGTGCATGAAAGTAAAGAGGTCGTCTGTTTATAATTAGAAATTATGGGGAGTATCCAGATACAGCCACCTGCTAGTGAGAGAGTTAGCAGCTGGTTTAATGGTTTAGATAAGAATTAAAAAAAATACATTGGCAGGGTTTCCCTCAAAGGTAGTATAATTCTCTCAAATTAAGAAGTAGCCACTGAGTTTAAAAATCAAGGCTACCTCCTCACAAAAGTATGTTTATGACATACAGCATTTTTAGACATAAAGCAATAGTAAGTTAACTCTGTTTATATTCAAAAGTTTCCAGACATAAGCCCGATATCTTAAAATAGGGTAAAACATAATATCTGTAAAAAAATATTGGGATTTTCAGTTTCTTGGCAAAGAAACATTGATCATCTAATTCACCGTGAAGTAGTTTTCTAGGTTCATAATGGAATTTAATCATCAAGTGGCATGATGTTATTGCATCCTGTTGTGAAAGATTAGCCATATAAAGATATAATTCAAAGTCTAAAAGTCTGAAATTCTAAGAGATTGTAAAATCAGATGTCTGAGGTTAAAAGTAGGTGTGTTACTCTGTGGTGCAATAATATATTTATCTTTTCCTACCTACAATTCTGCCACTGCAATTTATGAAACTAGCAGAGTAACATTATTCTTTCTTTTCCCTGGATTGTAGATGTGTCTATTTTTATGCCCTCAACTCGTCACTGTTACTACACACATACCATTTGCAGTTTTAATCTTATGGAAGACTAATGTTCTGCCTGCTAGTGTCTCATAATGGGATTCACGTAAAACATAATGAAGCTATTCTAAACTTGTACAGTGAATAGGAGACATGTTATAATTCTGTCACTGAACCTCTTTTGCTTGAAGTGTTCTGCTTCTCTGCTAAATTTGTTCTTAATAATCTAGCACATATCTATTTTTAAATTTGCCAGAGTAAAATGTTTAACATTAGAGAATATTTATCAGACTGTTCTGGTGTCAAGCTTTGCATCCTCCAACCTGAACAAATATATTTTTATTTCCTACCCATGGCAACTTATGGACATTTGCAACACTTCTTTCAATTTCTTTCTTTCATGCACTCATATATATCGTGCACTGGGATTCTTAGCATGCAACATCAAAAACAAGTCTTCATTGTGGTCAAAATTTTACCAAGGAAACTCTGCCTCTCCTAGTATTGCTGAGTTATAACTTCCAATCCAACACATCAGTGTTCTCGCTTCCTGCAGCAATTAAAATATGCAATTTTAGCAAATTCTGAAATTTTTCTATCCCAAATTTAAATGATTGCCTCAGTTATAAGTGTCTGCAGGAGGGACAAAGGAAAAAAACATTATGCAAACATACACAATGAGATCATTGTACAAATGGCATAAATTATGATTTTGCATCAGATCCTGGGATGCAAGCAAACATCTAATTTGAATGATGATGTCACTATACGTATCTCATAATATTGGAGTCATTGCAGTTTGCCAAGATTGCCTCTGAATTGGAACACTGGTCTCTTTACAGCTACCTTCATGGAACTGTCTAGATCAGATTATTTGCAGTAAACAGTAACAGAGTTGGAAGGGATCTTGGAGGTCATCTAGTCCAACCCCTTGCCCAAGCAGGAGACCTGTACTAGGGATTCGAACTGCCGAACTCTCAACCTTTCTAATCGACAAGTTCAGTGTCTTAGCCATTGAGCCACTCCCTATAAAGATTAACCCTAACTTTTTGTAATTGAAATGAAACTAATGATCAGGCACCTGAAATAGAGGGAAATTTACTAGTAATAGTAGAGCATTTCCATGGTTCCAAGAGATGAGGTGGGAAAATAAAAGGCTGTTATTTGCTTTTATGTTTTACATTTTTTTCTTGTTTAGCGAGGTAAGCTTTGAAAATCAACCCAGCAAACACAGAGAAATGGTTGGGCTGCTTTAAAACTGACTGCTAAGCAAAGTTGGCAGGAGCTGGTGTTGAAAAAAGTATTCTGTTTATGTCAATGGGAGCTGGATGAAGGCCTGGAAGTTTAGTCTTTACAAAGTTTTATTGCCTTTTCTGGTACTTAGTAGAGTGATGATTTTTAGCACCACTGGGGAAAATTTAGAAGACAAGTCTAAGTTATTAAATTTGGAATTATGTCCACGTTATTAATCAAAATAAAAAATACTGGTTCTAAAGAAAAAGTAACTTTCTGATTTTGGTATTGTGTAACTGTAATCATATCCTCTGATTATGTTTGGGAATTATATTTAATCCATCATGGGTTCCCCAAAGCAATAGATCTTATATCCAGTGATCCAAATCTAGTACGATAAGAACAGTCTTATTTTTCCTAATATCTGCCATATGTTATGCCTGTACTTAACATATGCAAATTGCAAATTACAAATATTAGTTCATTTTCCAACCTGTATTAAGCAACAGATGGAAATTGCCACACAATTATGACTTAGAGTCCTTTCTACATATATTGTATAATGAACAATAAAGGCAATTTGCTATTTGGCTAGGGGACTGATTTCTCATATATTTATTTTCATTAAAAACTGGCAAGCAAAAAATAATCTTTAAACAATAAACAAAAAAATCCAGGAACAGAAAACATGCTATTGGATGTGAAAAGTATTGCAATCAATAAGTCCACTTTTTATATGATCACTCAATTAACCTGGGAGATGTGTTAGCTCTTTAAAATGAATGGAGCAAAAACTCTGTAAACTGCAAAAGGGAAATACTTCTTTGCTCAGATAAGTCAGGAACCCAATTAAAATGCTTAGGATCCGTCTTTTTCTAAAAACAGTCACCTGAATTTCTTGTATTTGGACTTTTAAAACAGAAGATATAATCTCTTTGTCAAGAAGGAATGACAGTTAGTCCACTGAATCTAATGTATTTCCTCATCTATTAATTTGACCTTAAGGTTACCAATGAAATGAAATAAACCTTGTTGTTGTTTTTTTAATAGGAAAGGAAAACTATTCAAAAGCATTACAATTTGAAATAGATTAACAACATTTGTGTCATTTTGAACCTCCTGGGTTGGAAATTGGTAGCTTTGTATGCAGAAATGCACCATGAATGTTCATTATTTACTATCTGTTGTTCAGGTTAAATAAATCTACTTTCACGGTGTACAGTAATGCACCTCGCTAAGTCCCACCACTCAAAAATACACTTTGTGGAAGCAAGATACTTCATCTCAGGAAAGCCTCAAGGCCAGTCAGAACATAGGTTAGGCCAGTAGTTTCACATTTATTGGGGCAGCATTAACCATCTTGACTGAGTAATCACACTAGCGAGCTAATTTTAACACTAGAGAATATTGCTTGAAATGATAATGCAAACTATAAGGTTCAAATCAGAGATAATGGGCCAAGCATTGTTTCCAAGGCTTTTCAAAGTTGCATTAAGGGAACGAGTACCTTCTGTTTGAATTCAAATGCCAAAGTGTAGTGTGTTTCTCTGTCATATCAAAGTGACAGTTACTTTGATAAGGCTGTGTGTCTTTTGACCTCCAGATATATTTTCACAGCCGAAAATCTTCAAGGTCATTCTAATGAGTCATGAGCTGTCGATAAAACCAATTTATTGCAGACCTGAAAAAGAGATAAACAGTACAAAATTTAGATTGGATGCTTAAGCCAAACACTAGGTATACCAAAAGCACATAAAACAGCACAAATTCTGTATAATCAAGGAAATAGAAAGGGTGCAATTTTCTGATTGGTTGCACAATCCAGCTATTGGAATTCATTACATATCTCTATTCAATTTCTAATCAAGAATGTATTTCGTCAGTTTCACAATCAGATAAGAAAATCATCAATATTTCATTAATCGTCAATTTAATCATTCTTCAATGTTTTCATATTGTAATATAGAATCTATGCAGAAAGATTCTTAGAGACCATGTTTGAGTGTAATCTCAATTTATTTATTGTCAATTATGAATTGTCAATTAAGAACCAGAAAACGCATCATCATCATCATCATCATCATCATCATCATCATCATCATCATCATCATCAATCTTCTGTATTACTGTAGGTAAATTTGGAATCATTGCATGCTGGAGCCTACCTGAATTTTGTGGATGAATTCTTCTGCCCTGTTCTTCTCTTAGATGGAGAATAATAATAAACAACAAACAAGGATGCTTGGCAGTGTAATCTGAAAATATGTTGCTTTGGAAGTTTGTCTTCCAGAAGAAAGCTGATTGGGTCAAATTATTTCCTCATGTAAAATAAATATTAAATTAAATTATAATCCTGCCTTAGGCACAAACCTTTGAGTGGCCTTGGACCAATCCCTCTCTCTCGTCCCCAGAAAGGAGATAATAGCAAACAATTTCTGAAATCTTGCCAAGAAACTACAGAAACACGTAGTTACTGAGGAGTCAACACTAATATGAACACACACACACACAAACTGAGAAGACATCCTTCAATTTTGGAGTTAATAAATTTTAATCTAGATTAAGATGAGAATCCATAAACCATTAATAACTTTCTGAAATTAAATTCTTAAGATAATAACCTTGAAAGTGTACTAAATATATTTTGGGATCTTGCAACATAACTGTGGTAGAGCAGTGGTTAGAATGCAGTATTGCAGGCTAATTCTGCCGACTGCCAACAGTTCGATTGTCACCGGCTCAAGGTGACTCAACCTTCCATTCTTTCAAGGTTGATAAAATGAAGACCCAGATTGTTGGGGGCAATATGCTGACTCTGTAATCCTGTTTAGAGAGGGCTATAAAGCACTATGAAGCAGTATATAAGTTTAAATGCTATTGCTATTGCTAATGCTAACGTTAAGTATGGCCTGGAAATGGGAAATTTGGTACAACAATAGTATAAATATACCTCACCTTATCATTTAATGACCAAAGTTATGACAGTCTTGGAAAAAGTGATTTATGACTTGCCACAATTCAGGCACTTGGCAAACAGCTCAAATTTATGTCAGTTGCACCATTTCACAGTCATGTGATTGCGATTTGTGATGTTCAGCATCACCTTGCAATTGACCAGCAAAGTCAATTGGAGAAGCTGGATTCACTTAACAACCATGTGATTCACTTAACAACTGCAGTACAAAAATGGTCATAAAACTTGAGTCTGGTCACATGACAACCTGCTTTACAATTGCACCAACTTGTGATGGAACAACCACTTTAAATTGTGGTTGTATATTGAGGACTACCTATAAATGAACATCTATTTTGATGGAAGGCAATTTCAACCCAATTATGATATATGTGCTATATTGCATATATGACATACTAGTAGATGGAGACAAATGTTCTAGATTGCTATTTCCCAAACTTCTGCTGAGTTTCCTTAGACTTTCTACAGTTAACTATTATAGCAATCTAGAACATTTGTTTTGTTTAATAAATGTTTCTATAAGAGATTGTCAAGATTTAAATCCATAATGTGGAGGGCTAATGAGTATAGGCTGAAGTAGGAAGAGTGGTAAATGATTGGCATTTTAAATTATGATAATATATCCAAGAGTACTATATTTAATATTATCCATTTGCCTAATACTAATTTTACCTCTTTCATAAGTGGATAATCATTTGTCAGCACTCAGTCTTCCAAGCAATTTTCCTACTAGTATCCCAATATATTTGACAGAAAAAATTGAATTGCCTTCCTGAAAGCTTCAGAACAAAATACAATGTATGACTAGTATATGAATGTGGTGGAATCAAAGTTGGTTTGCAAAGATAAAAGTGATAGAAAGATACAGAGAATGGGATTGATGTAACATACATTTGAGTGCCATTTTGGTGTAGTGATTAAAGCACCAGGCTAGAAACAAAGAGACTGTGAATTCCAGTCCTGCCTTAAACCTGAGTTAGACTTCTGCATCACCACATGTCAGGAAGCATATGCATCTATTGTTCAGAGATGGCTGCATAGCTTTTGCATTTATACTTCTATGAATGTTAATGTTCTGGCTAGGGGGTGCTCTAACAACAAAGCACAGAAAACATATTCAGATCAACCAATCATTGTGCAAGAAACTAATCTCTGCAGAACACATAGTTGAGATTTGAGAAGTGTGTCCATTCTGCAACCATTTGCAACCTATGCTTACTCATCAACTCCTTCACAGCATACAGTAGGTATGAATTGACATTGTGTGCAGTTGTAGATAAGTCTAAATCAAGCTTAAGACACAAAACCAGCTGTGTGACCTCAGGCAAGTCATTCTCTCTCAGTCCTAGGAAGCAGGCCACTTCTGAAAAACCTGGTCAAAACAACTTCAGGGATTTCTCTAGGGACTTGTCCAGGCAATCACCAGGAATCCAAAACTTGACTTAAAGGAAGAAGAAGAAGAAGAAGAAGAAGAAGAAGAAGAAGAAGAAGAAGAAGAAGAAGAAGAAGAAGAAGAAGAAGAAGAAGAAGAAGAAGAAGAAGAAGAAGAAGAAGAGGAAGAAGAGGAGGAGGAAGAAGTAAAGAAGATAATAAGAAGGATAAATAATAATACTACATCCATACTATGTGGGTAAATATAACTAGATTTAGTCAGCACTGTGAGAATTAGGCATTCAGCAGAGTAAAGGATCGAAATTGGTATATTGTTGTGTATGTCACCAGGGAAATTGTCTAGCATGAATAAAAGTAATTCAGATCTATGTTGGAAATATGAAGAATAAGAAGGAACATTTTATTAAGCTTGGTAGGCATATAAAAAGCCAGACATTTAAATATTCAAATACATACACTAATACATTAGTATATCTAGCCAGAAGCTTTTCTTTGGGGGCTAATGGACAAACTTTTGGAATATAGTTTTGGAACTTTCACTTTTACACATAACTGCAGTAAGATTATTATATGCATATATAATTCAAAAGATTCAATGCAACTCTCAGTGGAGGAATGAATGATAAAAATGATAGAATTTAAAGAGATGGCCAAATTGATTATTTTTAATTTGGGAAAATACATTATCTATGTTTATTGCTGAATGGAAACTATTTACAGACTTTTTGTGTGAAACAGGAAAAAAAACCTTATGATTTATGGTTTTTCTTCGAAAAAAATATTATAAAACAGAAGAGAGTTATGCTACAATCACAGTATAAGAAGTAAATTTATACTTGTTCTTATGACTGCTGTAAGAAAACCAGAAACTATTTTTTATATTTTCTTTTTTTTCCCCTGCACTTTTGGTTTTGTCTTTCATTTTTCTCTCTCTTATTTTTATTCTGTATTAATTTCTGTGAGTTTTTAATCTTTCTTTTTCCCAATTTTTTAAAATAAAACAATTATACAGAAACTGAGAGGTGGAAAAGGCACAATTGGTTGCTTATTTATGATCAAACATGCTACTTTGCCATGGTGGTGCAGTGGTTAGAATGCAGTATTGCAGGCTAATTCTACTGACTGCCAGGAGTTCAATCCTGACCAACTCAAAGTTGACTCAGCCTTCCATCCTTCTGAGATCAGTAAAATGAGGACCCAGATTGTTGGAGCCAATATGCTGACTCTGTAAACCATTGAGAGAGGGTTGTAAAACACTTTGAAGTGGTATATCAGTCTAAGTGCTATTGCTAGAAAGAAAGAAAAATTGCTTTTCCTGAGTTAGGAATAAAAATCAGAATGCCATTCATAAAGGGATCAATCTTATATTCAGTGCAAATGTTGCAAGTGTTATTGCCTTATCATGCAGTTCGACTTCAGATTATCTTTGGTAGTGATTCACTGGCAGCTGTAGAGAGGAGATGATAAAGAGAACATCCAGGCCTCATGATTCTTCTCAACACAATAATTTGAAACTCTGAATGTTCATTCTCAGTAGTGTTGGTGAACTTTTGTAGGAATGTATAAGGCTGAAATAAATTCAAAGTAATTTTAAAAGTTAATGTCATCCCACTATACTTCTAAGAGAGAAAAACTGCAGGGAATCTTAGTGTGTTGGCATAATGAGTATCATTGAATGCTCAATTGAATGCTTGTGAATCTACCATCTGCTGATTCAGCAGGAAAACTCATTTGTTGGTACAATGTAATTAGAAATAAAAGAATTGATTCTCCATGCAGGAATTGATGTAAACATATCAAGATTAAGTCTTAATAATATCTGCAAGAATCCAACTTTTAACTTTAACTTTAACTTTTATTTAATTTATAAACCGCGCCCTCTCCCAGAAGGGACTCGGGGTGGTGTACAGTCATATTAAAACACAATATAAATACATAAATATAAATAAATATAGATGGAGGAGGTAACATATAAACTGTACAATAATAGTTAAAATTAAAAATTGGAGATACATTAAAAACAACCCCTAAAAAAGCTACCCCAGAATAAAATGTTTGCCAGGAGGTTAAAAATGGAACTATAAATGGGCCAGGCCAGCTAATTGGAACAGGTGGGTCTTGAGTTTCTGTCGGAAGGAGCGGAGGTCGGTAGTGGTTCTAATATCGGGGGGGAGGTCATTCCAGAGGGTTGGGCCCATCACAGAGAAGGCTCTACTCCTGGGCGCCGCCCGTTGGCATTGCTTAGTGGACGGCACCCGGAGGAGCCCCTCCCTGTGGGAGCGAATTGGTCGTAGGGATGTATGAGGTAAGATGCGATCCCGCAGGTAACTAGGTCCTGTGCCATGGAGCGCTTTAAAGATGGTAATCAACACCTTGAAACGCACCCGAAAAACCACAGGCAGCCAGTGCAGCTCGCGCAGGAGAGTTGTTATGTGGGAGTACCTGGTACTCCCCATGATAGCCCACGCGGCCGCATTCTCAACTAGCTGTAGTCTTTGGGTGCATCTCAAGGGGAGCCCCATGTAGAGAGCGTTGCAGTAGTCCAGACGGGACGTCACCAGCGCATGAGTGACTGTGCGTAGGGCGTCCTGGTCCAATAGGGGGCGCAATTGGCGCACCAGGCGAACCTGGTGGAACGTCCCCTCGCCACGGCTGCCACATGGTCATCCATCGACAGCCGGGCATCTAGGAGGATGCCCAGATTGTGCGCCTGCTCCACGGGGGGCAGTTGCTCGCCCCCTATGGCCAGCGATGGAATCCACTGGTTGAACCGGGGCGCCAGTAGCCACAGCCACTCCGTCTTGGTGGGGTTGAGTTTGAGTCTTTTGTCCCCCATCCAGACCCGAACGGCTTCCAAGCACTGGGACATCATTTCGATGGCCTCGTTGGGGTGGTTTGGGGTGGAGACGTAAAGCTGTGTATCATCAGCCTACAGATGGTACCCGACCCCAAAACCATGGATGATCTTACCTAGCGGCTTCACATATGTGTTGAACAGGAGGGGCGAGAGGACCGACCCATGCGGTACTCCACAAGTGAGCAACCTCAGGGTCGACCTCTGCTCCCCTGCCAACACACATTGCGTCCGGTCGGAGAGGTAGGAGCAGAACCACCATAAAACGGTGCCCCCTACTCCCTTCCCCTCCAGCCGGCGCAATAGGATACCATGGTCAATGGTATCAAAAGCCGCTGATAGGTCTAATAGGACCAGGATAGAGGAACAACCCCTATCTCTGGCCCACCAGAGATCATCTACCAACGCGACCAAGGCCGTCTCCATGCTGTGACCGGGCCGGAAACCGGACTGGCGCGGGTCTAGATAATCGGTTTCCTCCAGGTGACGTAGGAACTGTTGTGCCACCACACTCTCTACAACCTTCGCTAAGAAGGGAAGGTTGGAGACGGGACGATAATTAGCTAGCTCCACCGGGTACAGGGAAGGCTTCTTGAGTAAGGGCCTCACCACCGCCTCTTTCAAGGCGGCCGGTAAGGACCCCTTGCCCAACGAAGCGTTCACTAGACCCAGGAGCCAGCCTCGTGTAACCTCCCAGGATGCCAGTACAAGCCATGAGGGACACGGGTCCAATAAACATGTAGTGGCTCGCAGCCGCCCACATAACCTCTCTAAATCCTCGGGGGCAACAGAGTCAAACTCCTCCCAGCGTGGTCCCTCAAGATTCGCTTCTGACGTCTCCCCTGGTCCACTGAAGGGGGCCCATCCACTCCGGATCTGAGCGATTTTGTCCTACAGATATTCCCCAAACTCCTCTGCTCTACCCTGCAAAGGGGCTTCCCACGGCCTCTGCGATAGGAGGGAGCGGGTCACCCGAAACAGGGTGGCAGGGCGGTTATCTGCGGACGCAATAAGAGTGGCACAATGTCTACGTTTGGCCGCTCTTAGTGCCACAAGGTAGGTCCGTAAATAGGCTCTCACCTGTGTTCGGTCAGATTCGGAGCGTGAGGACCTCCACCTGCTCTCTAGGCGTCTATTGTGGCGTTTCATCACCCTTAGCTCCTCGGTAAACCAAGGAGCCAGGGTGGTTCGTTGCCGCAGGAGAGGCCGCAAAGGTGCAACCCGGTCCAAGGCCCCGGCAGCCGCACTATTCCATGCGGCCACTAGGTCCTCCATCCGGGAGCGGGTCAGGGCTACAGGAAGTGGCCCAAGCTCCGTCTGGAACCTATCAGGTTCCATCAGGCGCCTGGGGCGGAACCATCTGGGACAATCTGGTTCCGCCTCCCCGCGGCGGGGGGTAGCGCCAGGGAAGTCGAGCCGGAGAGATGAGTGATCTGACCATGACAGGGGTGTAATAACCAAATCCCCTATTCCCAGATCACTCGTCCACTGTCCAGAGACAAAAACAAGGTCCAGCGTGTGGCCACCTTCGTGTGTGAGGCCCTGAATAAGTTGGGTCAGGTCCATGGCTGTCATGGAAGCCATGAACTCCCGAGCCACCTCGGAAGCTTCACCCGTGGACGGCAGGTTGAAATCCCCCATAACCAGAAGTTTGGGGGTCTCAACCGCCATCTCTGCGATCAGCTCGAGGAGCTCAGGCAGGGCCGCTGATGCATAGCGAGGAGCCAAGTATACAATCAGCAAGCCCAACTGCCTCCCTGGGCCCCATTTCACGCCAAGGGACTCACACCCAGATATCTGTGGCACAGTGAACTCCCTCGGTTCCAGACTCTCCCGTATAATTACCGCCACCCCACCACCCTTACCCAGGGCCCGCGGCTGATGGAATGCACGGTAGCCCGGTGGGCACATTTCCACGAGGGGTAAACCACCCTCGTGGCCCAACCAGGTCTCCATTATCCCTGCAAGGTCCAGCTCCCCCTCCGAGATCAACTCATTAATGAGGGGGGCCTTGTTAACAACAGACCTTGCATTGCAAAGCATCAGCCTCAGGCCCTGGCTCTGTAGGTCCTGGCCACCTAGACTGCAGGGGTTGGTACAAGCGACCGGGCGTGTCCAACAGCCACGGTCTCCCAACCGACTACGAGATTTTCTTCCATCCTCGCACCCACCCCTCCCCACGACCGTTGAAATAAAACAACCCTCTATTGGAATATCATTGTCCCTCCCCCCCCACTCCACTCACTCCCCTCCTGACCTCACCTGTTCGCCTGGCACTGGTCCCCCTCCTGGCCTGATTAACCCTCCCACCCACCCTGGAGCCCCCTAAAACGGATAAAAAACATTTTGTTAAAAAACCCCTGAGTCTGCGCTTCCTCCAATCCAAGAACTCTACATCATTCCTAATCTTAGGAATGCCAACAAATCTTAAAGCTTATCAAGTTCCTCAACCTCAACTTACTAGACGATTGTAAAATAACAGTTTTAAATGAGGTGTAACTACTGTACATCTTTAAGTATTTATAGGAGTCAATATTACAACTATTTGTCATTATTTGTAATTAAAAACCTCTAGGGTTTTTAATTATAGCATTTGCTCATTTGGCTATTAGATTGGTCAAAGACAGCTAGCACTGTGTTCAATTTGACCAAGAAAATAATGGCTCTTTCTAAAATCATTTAAAGCAGAGCTATAAAAACTGGGCATTAAAAAGTTTCTAAAATGTAATGGTGAAGAACTTAACAATGTCCAGTGCTATTTGGGAGATTATTTTTGCTTTTAGTTAAATTTGCCCTCTATTTTTTTTCCTCAAAGATCTGGCTAATAGTTTTCTCTCATTTGGATTTCAAATGTTTATATTTGAATTATTTCATAATAAATTTTGCTTGCAAAACAAATTGCATTCATGAGTAGAAAAGGAACAGTTAATTGTCTTTAATTATATTTTGTCTTATTGATTCAGTTTTTTTGGGAGTTTCTTGCAGTGTTTTGTACAAAAAAACTGCTCCAAAAAGGGTTAACATGAAAAGTTGGCAGACAATCAGGTCAGGAATTTTCTTCATTAAAAATAAATTTCCCCTTTATATTACACGCAATGTGCAATTCACTAAGAAAAAAATACCACATAATATTTAGAGGCATTCCAGATGCATGATGCAATCTTGTACATTGAACATATGAAATAGAAGGATGTGACCGAGAACTTAAATGGACTATAATCATTGCTTTAAAAAAATAAAGGACCATTCATAACTTATCAACATTGTAAACTCAAATACAGGAATATACACCATTTCAATGTGCCTCACATAGTGCCATAAACATTTTCTCCTCCTCCCCTCCCCAACCAGCATATAGTCTTCCCCTTAAATCAGGGGTTCTCACATTGTGGATCAAAATTCCCTGTAATATTGCAAACAAATCCGAACAGGGTTTCTATGAACTTGCAACAAGCTTGTCTAATCACATTATAGAGCAAGATGTGATCCAAAAGGACTCCAGGTTTATGTTCAAAAAGGACTGTCATGGTCTCTTTCTTTAATGTCATGGTAAAGGCCCTGTAGCTGGGGCTACGTTGATTAATTGATTATGTGCCATCAAGTCAATGTCAATTCTTGGCAGCCACATAAATTTTCTCCATAACAATCTGTCTCTAACTTGCTCTTTCAGGTTTTTTAATGATGCTCTCACTACCACTGTAGTTGAGTCCATCCAACTTGCAACTGGCCATCCACTTCTTCTCTTTCCTTCTGTCATTTCATATTGTTTTCCACAAGGTTAGAACTTTTGATATTGTGTCTAAAGTAGGATAATTTGTGCCTGATCATTTGTGCCTTGAGTGAATACTCTGGACTGATTTGTTCAATGATCCATTTGATACAATACAGCCATGGTGGCACAGTGGTTAGAATGCAGTATAGTAGGAAAACTCTGCCCACTGCCAGCAGTTCGATCCTGACTGGCTCACGGTTGACTCAGTCTTCCATCCTTCCAAGGTCAGTAAAATGAGGACCCAGATTGTTGGAGGCCGTATGCTGACTAGGGAAATTGCTAATAGAGGGCTGCAAAACACTATGAAGTGTGCCATCATTCTGCTAAATATTTAATTCCCACAGCAGTCTCATTTCTCATTTTTTCTCATCTTCTCATCTTTCCTTCTATTGGTTTCTTGTGATTTATCAATTGTTGTTTGTAACATGATTAATGATAGTAACTATAATTTATGATTTATGATCTATTGCTTGCTCTTTATATGTACACTGTGAGCACATGCTCCAGAGACAAATTCCTTGTGTGTGCAATCACACTTGGCCAATAAAGAGTTCTATTAATTATTATAAATCTAAGTGCTATTGCTATTGCTGTTATTGGCTATCCATAGTATTTAGAGGAATCATTAAAAAGCATTCTTAGGGATGTAACCCTAGGCTTGGCTTGGCAATGTGTATAAGCTATGATTACTTTACTGTTACTTTAAATGCTTAACAGATTTCTACATAGTAAACTACTATATTTTTATAATATTCAGTGTCTCTGTATGCTGGTTTGTGCGTGTTATTCCATATCACTCTCATTACGCTTCTCTGCATACTCGCTCTCCCAACAGGGAGCTTAATTACTTAACAAGCATCAATACTCCTCCTATTCTGTTTCTTCAAAGTCCAACTTTTACTTCTATAGGGATACAGAGAATACCGTCCTGTTCAGAATTCTGGTTTTTGTATTGGAGGTGTAGGCACATAACAGCACATCTTTTCCAAGGCCTTTATGACTGCTCTACTAAATGCTAGTCTGTGAACAGGAAGGCACAAAGTCACAAGGTCATACTTATCTGGTTATATTTACCAGAAGGGGATAGTTGTGTGGAGACTGTAAAGAAAAGAACTGGCATCAGCAAATTATCTTGACAGCAGAGCCAAAGGAGGCTGTCCAAGCAGAAAGGAGAGCCAGGTATAATATTGATCCAAAGACATATAATTTACTTCTCACCCTGCTTGATTTTATTGGCTGGGATTCTAAAATAGTGCCCTGTTTCAGGTATCCCCTGAAAGCTTAGTTTTCGGGGATATCAAACATCTACCATTTGAGGAAAAGAATAAGCCTATGCTTATAATCATTCCTATTTTTCTGAACTGCATCCTTTAAGTCTCACTTCAAAAGCCTTTGGAATGGTGATTCCTGCTCCCTTGTCCCATGTATCCTTGTATGGAATGAGCCATAGAACCCCAAATGAAGTGGTTGCAAAGCAATGCCATGGAGAAGGGACGGATATAAATAATGTACCATTGTTTATGCTTAGGGAAAACCTGTTGAGTTTACCTCCTGCATCAGAAATAAGAATGCTACCTTCTCAACCCCCACTCCATATATCTCCCCTGACATCCAGCTCACAATCAGTCATCAAAAATATTCTAAGTAAAACTACCAGATCTGAGCTGTAAAAATCTGGATAATAGCAGTATATTAGGGGTGTCAAATTCGTGTTGTCATGGCGTTGTCACGTGACGTATCAGGACTTACCCCCTTTCACTAAACTGGGCAGGGATGGGGCCAGTACATGATGCATCTGGTCCGTGGGTTGTGAGTTTAATATCCCTGCACTAGATGATACCAAAGAAAGAGATTTACTGACCCTTTTTTGTTACTATATAGCAGTGATGGCTAATCTTTTCAACAAAGAGTGCCAAAATCTCGTGCATGGATCCATCATGCAATGTGCATGCAACTCCCCCTTGCATGCCCCACCCCCTGTGCATGTGCCACCCCTGTGTGCACCCCACCCCCGTGCATGTGTGCACATTTCCCATATACACACACACACACACCCTCGCATGGGCAGCAGAGACCCAAAAACCAGCTGGCTGGCAGGAGGTGGGTGCGCATATGCGGTGGAGCTGAGTTGGGATAACAGCTTGGATACCTGCAGAGATGGCTCTGCATACCGCCTGTGGCATGTGTGCCATAGGTTTGCTATATAGTCTTTACTTTACTTTGTAGTCCAGATCTGGCAGTGCTGATTTTAATTGAACCAGCTATTTGGGAACATACAGCCTCAAAATTTGCCATTTTCAAAGAAGACTCTAACTGAGTGCAGGTCCCAGATAACTGAAGTGCTAATTTGTTCCCATGATGGTGATTGCTATAGCAATCAAGGAAGGGTTATGGTTGTTAGCTGTTTGTCCTTGCCTGGCATAGAATGGTGTCAGGAGAAAAGCAAGCACTTAGACTGGCTAGCAGACATATCTAGTGCTAATCAATAACAAATGGCTGCATTCATAAACAATTCAGAATTCAAAGCAAAAAAAAAAAGAGAGAACTGATGTTTGACAGATTGTTTCAATTTATATTCTTGATGGAGCAAGACAGTCTCTCTTTATGAGAGGCAGCTAAAAGATAAGTCCTGCCATAATATTCTGGGGAAACTAGCATACAGTCCCTTCTTCTTTGTCCCTTCTCATGAATACACATGGACAAAGGTTTATCTGTATCAGACATTTGCAGGATTCAAAATTAGAGCACCCTATTCGCCTGGGATGCTTTAATTTGGATATCTGTATCAAGCAGAAGGTTGACATGATGGCATGACCCCTTCCAACCTCTTCTAATATAATTTTCTCTACTCAAGGATTCAACTCAAAGTGATACAACAATTGGTTGAGCCAATTGTATACTCAGCTTTTGTGGAAGACTGAGTTACAGCAGGCCCTATTGGTTAGCCAAACTAACAGTGTCTTCTAAAATTAGGAAAGGTGTCTTATTGTAGGCTTACAATCTTTCTTGTTGTGGGCCCTCTGCTTACGAACTTTGTCAGCTTTAAATTTGATGATAATTTCAGCTTCATATACTATTGACACAAAATGCACGGGCCTTTCAGTATTGATTATTAGTTTGCCAGTGTATTTGAGCTTCTGTGTTTTCTTCTTTTCTAGAAGTTCATTGCCATCAGGATCTTTGCTTCCTTGGTTTCTTTCCTTTTGAAGTGACTCAGTATAATCATGCTCCTTTGGGTGAATAAGAATGTCTTCTTCTCTGTGTTTGGATTCTGAGCTGGTATGTAATTTATCCTACCTTTATCTCAAAGCTTTCACTAAAATGCTGGGTGATATTTTTTCTATCATCCTTCTGTTTATAGTGAATCATTCATGAATATCAAAGTACAGATTGTCCTGTCTATCATCTTGATATGCAAGCATAGGTTTATTGGTCAATGACCAAAATAAAGCTTCTGTCTCTTTGTCTAATGTGCAAACATAGTAAGCCTTAGATCTTAAAAAAAAAAACATTTCTATCAAAACTTTGTTAACTGTTTCATCCCAGGATGTGCTGACCTGTTTTAGTCCATAAATGGTGTTTTGCAATTTGCAGATTAAATCTACCCAATTTAGAACTATTGATTTTGGAGTTTGTTCCATATATTGCTCACTATTATCTTGATATAGCAAGACCTGTTTTCACACCTAAGTGCTTCCCCTACATTTTTTTTACTTGCATAAGCAGGATCCTTTTTGTGTGTCCTACTTAAATGCTGGGTTGAATATATTTTCATAATGCTTTCCGAGCAGGATTTCTGTGAATATCCATTGGCAACTGCTCTGGCTTTATAGTATTCAACTTTCCCATTTATTAATTGTACTTAACTTTAAATTTATATCCATTTATATCCAATTGCCTTTCAGTCTTGTGGCAGTCAGATAAATGTCAGTTTTGATTTCCCTGAACCAATTCCATGACATCTTGCCCAGCTTTCCCCCTTCTGATGGCTTTATTTATAGGTAGTTGTTCAGCCTCTGGCCAAGCATTAAATTCACATACTTTGCAGGTTGTCACCATACATTGGAGTTTTCTAGATGGTATAACCTTCATTGTCTGATTTGATTAGATTTTACAGTATATCCAACTGTTGGCTGAATATGCTACTTGGTTGCCATTTGATCTGATGTTTTTGGGCATGTCTCCTGCTTCCACAATGCCTGTTTGGTTGACATAACCCAAGCCTTTCTGTTGACTGATTGTTCTACGATGAAGTACACTTCCTACTTCACAGTTCATTTAATCCATGATTCCCAGTTGCAGGGTCTCATTGAAGGATGCATTGCTGCACATGGCCACTTTGTATATCCTAGGGTTAAAGAACTGTTAGTGTATCCCGCCATGGTGCTTTCAGTGGCTTTGTTACTCAGCTTTGAGCATGTGTCACTGGAGATGTAAATGTAGATTTAGCAGCTAATTATTCTTATAGGTGACCAATTCTTGACTTTGTGCAATCTCTTGAGATGCAATATCTTTTTTTTTGTAACATTCAGAAGATGGTTCTATAGGTAGTTAATTGTCATTGCTGCTTCTGTCCAGAATTTTTTGGGTAGGGTAGCATATATCAGCATCTTCTCACAACCGTTGTTGTGTTTCTCTCTGTTTTGTTATGGTACTCAATGCCCTTGTCACTGCGTTAATTGGTTTGCTAGCTGTGCTGAAGATTTATTGCGCAGGTCACAGTTCTTATCTGCAAATGATTTACTGTGCATGCACTTTCACATTCCTTCTTAACTTTCACTTCTGTTCTTCTGTTCGCTTGCCAAGAGAGGCAGGCACATAGCTCTGCCAAGATGTAATTAATTCAGGTAGCAAGTTTGTATTTTTACTTTCTTTTATATTAAATTTTTTTATTAGATCATGCGTCGGGTTTATTTTTGCTTATTCAGAAGTATACTGCCAGGAAAAGCCACGATCCATCATCATTAATTACAAAGGGTTTAAATTATATTCCTCGACAGCCCTGTTGTTCCAAGTATGCATTTCTCAGTTCACATGATTTTCTGTATTGGAATTTGTTGTTCCTTGCTGCCATTTACCCTTTGAGTTTTTCCAGAGTTTTGTTTTTATACTTCTTGAGTTATATCCTAGCATATCGGGAGAAGCTATTGATAAAGCTGATGAAAAATATGTTCTTTTTATATATTAATTCCTGAGGATGACTTGCTTGGTTATGGTTCAGATTACAACTTGTCTTTGCTTCACAGCAGCACACACTACAGCCTGTACATGCCTTCATGGCACCATAGGGGACATGCTCACTTTTTATCCAGCTTCAGAATTACTGTGCCTAGTCATCTGTACAACATGAGGTACCTTTCTGCTCAATGGGTAGACTGTCATTCTGCTTCTTTGCTTCTGAAGAGTGTGGACAGGTTGTCTTCTGCAATAACTTGAGGATGGATCTTTGGCCATGCAGAAATGCACAATACAGCTCTTCTTGGTCAAATTCTTCACATCAAGCAGTCTTCCATCTATTCTTGACACATGCAGGGATCGTGCATTTCACAATTAAGATAGCCGGAAAGTCAATCAGTTTGAAAACTTTGAGACACTATCCCCCCCCCCCCTGCCCTGGCATTTCTCTTACCATGAGTCAGGAATGACCACAGCGAGCTGGTGGCCTCACACAAGAGTGGCGATTGACTAGAGCTGCTTTGGGAGTGATGAGGCAGTTGTGATGCTCCCATTAAGCATGGAGGTAGGTCTTGCTTCATTTTTTCAATGGAAAAGGCTTCTTTCTTGCTGGATCTAGCCTCAGCCTGCTTCAATGGTGGGTAGTGACTGAGATTAAGAATTGACTATAAGGTCATGGGAATACCAATAGCAATAACATTTAAACATATATACCACTTTACAGTGCTTTACAGCCCTCTCTAAGCGGTTTACAGAGCATATTGCCCCCAACAATGTGGGTCCTCATTTTACCCACCTTGAAAGGATGGAAGACTGATTCAATCCTGAGCCTGACGAGATTTGAACTGCCAAATTGCAGGCAGCCAGCGGTCAGTAGAAGAAGCCTGCAGTACTGCACTCTAACCACTGCACTATCGTGGCTCTATTGGGGACAGAATTCCGCTCGTGCACTCGTGAAGAATGATCTGTGAGGTCATGACCTCTGGAAATGGTCAATGGGCTCTCCTGGAATTGGAGCAAGGAGGCTGCCAGGTTGTGCAAGCAAAGCTTTGCAGCAGACAAGTCCATTGCCGTATAGTTGCTGTAATAAAGAACTGGGTCATCTCCCGTCAGAGGATCCATCTTATCTAACTTTACCTGACTTTCTTTTCCTCCTGTAAATGTACTCATCCATCCGCTTGTTTTTCATGTCCACTAGAACAACTTGGCGTTCCTGTCTCTCGTCTAAGGCATTTTAAAAGGATCCTGGTAAAAAAAGCACAGCAGCAAAGCAGCTTTATGCCTCTTGCTTTTCCTCTCCCGTGCTTCCAAATGGCTTTTCAGCTCTCAGCATTAAATTAGCGTGAACTAGCATTTCTTGAGATCTTTACAACCTCATTCCATACAGCTTCCATCATAGATTTGATTTACTGTTTAAATTAGCCTACTCGCATGATCTGTGTAGGAAAGTCTACATTCCTTTGACCACCTGTTCTCATCTTCATTAATTAACTGATTTTTTGTTATTATCCAATGAAAGTGTTTTATTTTACAAGGTTGCAAAGTTTTATTGTTTCAGATGACTGTTGTCATTGTTATTTGGATTTAAAACATAGCTGACCACTCTAATGGACTCTCGGCAGCTTACAAAATACAATACTAAATCAAAACAGTTAAAAACATAAATAAAACGGCTCAGATTAAAAGCAACTATTAAAACAAAGCTTTTTAATAATTACCATCAAAATATACACACAACCCAAACAGCCGAGGTGGGAGAACAAAGCCATATCTTGCTTTTTGGATCCCCAGGAGTCAGGCACCATCCATATTTGAGTGGGAAACTGTTCCAAAGGTGGAGACCGCAACAGAGAAGGCACACTTCCTTAATCCCATAAAATGATAACATTTAATAGAAGAAAACTGAAGTTTTCCCTCTCTGTTGGAATGTACCAGGCTGGGAGAAATAATTTGAGACAGGTGCTAACCAGTTTCTATGCATGAGGGACTTTAAAAGTAGCAACCAGCTACCTGAATTAACACCTGGAAGCCAACTAGCAGCTGGTCTAACTTGCATAAACAGTGCTCACACATGAGAACAGTGGTGGATTCCGTACCGGTTGCAACGGGGCCCTGCATCCACCACATGAATGCATGCAGTGAACGCATGTGTCCTTACCTCTTGTGATGCCTCTGTGAGCCTCTGCGACCCTCCAGCTGCTTGGCAGAGCATCACACAGGTGCCATGCGCTCTGTGCATGTGCGCGGAAACGCCAAAGAGCTCAAATACAAGTAAGCAGCTCAAGCGGGTGGGCGGGCCCTCTGGAGCACCATACTGGAACAGTACCCCATGCTCTGGGCAGGCACTGGTACGCCCGTACTGGGGAATACCCCCTGCAACCACCACTGAATGAGAAGTGCCTATTACTGCTCATACCGTGGAAGCCTCCAGATGGTTCAATGGTCCAGATTGCACACTGCGATGCTCCAATCATGAGGCCACCAGGATGTTGGTGACAATCTGCAGGGCCTCCTGTTTGAGGAGCAGGATGCCCTGTGCAAAACCTCTCCTGACCGCAACTGCCATCTGCTCTTAGAGCAGTAGCTGTGAATATAGGTAAAGGTAAAGATTCCCTTGCACACATGTGCTAGTCATTCCCAACTCTAGGGGGCGGTGCTCATCTCTGTTTCAAAGCTGAAGAGCGAACGCTGTCCGAAGACGTCTCCAGGGTCATGTGGCTGGCATGATTAAAAGCTGAAGGTGCACGGAACACTGTTATTCTATGTATTCTGTATTATGTTATTTTGTCAATACAGAAGGACCCCTAAATTGCACACCAGTCTTGAATGGGAAAGTGCAACCACTGTAGCCAAACAGCCACAGCCACTTAGTCTTATCAGGACTGAGCTGAAATCTGTTTCTCCTCATCCAGGCCCAAACAGTCTCTAGACACTGGCTCAATACCATGACAGCTTCATTTGTGCAACTCAGCATACAAATATAAAGCTGGATATCCTCAATGTATTGATTGTACAGAAGCCCAAATGGACATATGATCTTTCCCAGCAGTTTCTGACTCTCAGCCAACAATAGCCCACTTACTTGAGGACCTGTCTCACAAATATAAGTGGTTCGTGACTTACAAGCATAATCGGGTCCAGAATTTTTTTAGCTAGGTAAGGCAGCTAAATGAATTGCACCTGATGTTATGATTTCCTTTTGCCATTCATTTGTTAAATGAATCACTGCAGTTTTAAGTGCATC
The DNA here is from genome assembly GCF_964273705.1 of Natrix helvetica. NCBI lineage: Eukaryota > Metazoa > Chordata > Lepidosauria > Squamata > Natricidae > Natrix > Natrix helvetica. The sequence continues at coordinate 208,442,117 of NC_138552.1, read as the reverse complement.
ACATGGTTATTTAGAGAATCCAATTTCTCCCATTGACTTTGCTTGTAGGAAGCCGGCTGAGAAGGTTGCAGATGGGGATCACATGACTCCAGGATGCTACAACCATCGTAAATACATGGCAGTTGCCAAATGCCCACATTTTGATCCTGTGATCATGGATATTGTCAGAAGAATAATTTGGGGCTCCAACTCGAGCCGGGGTTGCACAAGAATAAATAAAAATGAGATCTGTGAGGAAAGAAGAAATATTTATTCCGAAAAGCAAAACAGTTTGCTTTTAAGGGTGGGCTGCAGAGAAATGGGGTACAGCAGCAGATTTTTTTAATAATGGGGGCTTGTCCGTGGTGTGGAAACTGTCTATGTGCTGATTCTAGGGTGGCACTTGAGGGGCTTTTGGGCATGTGTAATCTTGTGAACATGCAGTTCCGCTGGGAGATCTAACTTAATCAACTGTTTGCTGATTTGATTAATCTGGAGAACACTGATTCTCACACCATTGTAGCTTTTGTTAATATTTTAAAGGAAGATGGAAACAGCATAAAGAATAAAACATATTTGGATGTAAAACTTCTCACAGTATGCTATGATGGTTATAAGTGGAGGAACTGATAATAATTCATTTTTTTTCAGTATTGTAACTTTGAGCAGTTGCTAAAGGAATGATTGTAATATCTTCCTGGCTAATTCAATCTTGCAGGATTGGCACACTCCATATTCCTTTGATTAAACAATGTCATCTATCAGGACTGTGAGTCCCTTGGTGTGAAATGGGGCCCAGGGAGGCAGTGGGGCTTGCTGATTGTATACTTGGCTCCTCGCTATGCGTCAGCAGCCCTGCCCGAGCTCCTCTAGCTGATCTCAGAGACGGCAGTTGAGACCCCCAAGCTTGTGGTTATGGGGGATTTCAACTTGCCGTCGACGGGGGAAGCATTCGAGGTAGCTCGGGAGTTCATGGCTTCCATGACAGCCATGGACCTGACCCAATTAATTCAGGACCCAACACACGAAGGTGGCCACATTCTGGACCTTGTTTTCGTATCTGAACAGTGGACGAGTGATCTGGGAAGAGGGGATGTAACCATTACCCCCCTGTCATGGTCAGATCACTCATGTCTCCGGCTGGACTTCCCTGGCGCTACCCCCCACCGCGAGGAGGCGGAACCAAACTGTCCAAGTTGGTACCGCCCCAGGCGCCTGATGGAACCGGATAGGTTCCAGACGGAGCTTGGGCCATTCCCTGTAGCCCTGGAATAGGGCGGCCGCTGGGGCCCTGGACCGAGTTGCGCCTTTGCGGCCTCTCCTGCGGCGATGACCCACCCGGGCTCCTTGGTTTACCAAGGACCTGAGGGTGATGAAGCGCCATAGGAGACGCCTAGAGGGCAGATGGAGGTCCTCACGCTCCGAATCTGACCGAACACAGGTAAGAGCCTATTCACGGACTTACCTTGTGGCATTAAGAGTGGCCAAACGCAGACATTGCGCCACTCTTATTGCGTCCGCCGATAACCGCCCTGCTGCCCTGTTTCGGGTGACCCGCTCTCTCTTATCACAGAGGATGCGGGAAGCCCCTTTACAGGGCAGAGCAGAGGAGTTTGGGGAATATCTGCAGGACAAAATCGCTCAGATCCGGAGCGGATGGGCCCCCTTCAGTGGACCAGATGAGCCGCCAACAGTGAGTCTTGTGAGACCATTCTGGGAGGAGTTTGATTCTGTTGCCCCCGAGGATTTGGATAGGTTGCGTGGACGGCTGCGACCGACCACATGTTTAATGGACCCGTGTCCCTCCTGGTTGGTACTGGCATCCTGGGAAGTGACACGAGGCTGGCTACTGGGCTTGGGGAACGCCTCTTTGAGCGAGGGGTCCTTACCTGCCGCCTTGAAAGAGGCGGTGGTGAGGCCCTTACTCAAGAGGCCTTCCCTTGACCCGATGGAGCTAGCTAATTATCGACCAGTCTCCAACCTTCCCTTTTTGGCGAAGGTTGTAGAGAATGTGGTGGCACAGCAGTTTCCACGACACCTTGAGGAATCCGAATATCTAGACCCACGCCAGTCCGGCTTCCGGCCCGGACACAGCACGGAGACGGCCTTGGTCGCGTTGGTCGATGATCTCTGGAGGGCCAGAGATAGGGGTTGTTCCTCTATCCTGGTCCTATTAGATCTCTCGGCGGCTTTTGATACCATCGACCATGGTATCCTATTGCGCCGGCTGGGGGGGATGGGAGTTGGAGGCACCGTTCTGCAGTGGTTCGGCTCCTACCTCTCTGACCGGACGCAATGTGTGTTGGCAGGGGGGCAGAGGTCGACCCTGAGGTCACTCACTTGTGGGGTGCCTCTGGGGTCGGTCCTCTCACCCCTTCTGTTCAATGCATATGTGAAGCCGCTGGGGGAGATCATCCGTGGTTTTGGGGTGGAGTATCATCGGTACGCTGATGATACGCAGCTGTACATTTCCACCCCAGACCACCCCAACGAGGCTGTCGAGGTGATGACCCGGTGTTTGGAAGCCGTCGGGGTCTGGATGGGGGACAACAGACTCAAGCTCAACCCCTCCAAGACTGAGTGGCTGTGGCTACCGGCACCCCAGTTCAGTCAGTTGATTCCATCACTGACCATAGGGGGCGAGCAATTGCCCCCTGTGGAACGGGCGTGCAATTTGGGCGTCTTCCTAGATGCCCAGCTGTCAATGGATGACCATGTGGCAGCCGTGGCAAGGGGGGCGTTCCACCAGGTTCGCCTGGTGCGCCAATTGCGCCCCCTACTGGACCGGGATGCCCTACGCACGGTCACTCATGCGCTGGTGACGTCTCGGCTGGACTACTGCAATGCCCTCTACATGGGGCTTCCCTTGAAGCTCGAAGACTGCAGCTAGTCCAGAACGCAGCTGCGCGGGCTGTTATGGGGAGTACTAGGTACTCCCACGTAACACCACTCCTGCGCGAGCTGCACTGGCTGCCTGTGGTCTTTCGGGTGCGTTTCAAAGTGTTAATTACTATCTTTAAAGCGCTCCATGGCTCAGGACCTAGGTACTTGCGGGATCGCATCCTACCACACACTTCCTTGCGACCGATTTGCTCTCACAGGGAAGGACTCCTCCGGGTGCCGTCCACTAAGCAATGCCAACGGGCGGCGCCTAGGAGTAGAGCCTTCTCTGTGATGGGCCCAACCCTCTGGAGTGACCTCCCCCCCCGATATCAGAACCACCACTGACTTCCGCTCCTTTTGACAAAAACTGAAGACTCACCTGTTCCGTTTAGCCGGCCTGGCCCATTTATAGTTTTATTCTACCTCCTGGCAGATATTTTAATTGGGTATTTTTAGGGTTATTTAAATTTGCTTTTAACTACTTTGCTTCAGATATGTACAGTTTCTTATTGCCTCCTCTTTTGTGTTTGTATTTTCTATTTATTGATGTGTTTTTATTTGACTGTACACCACCCCGAGTCCCTTTGGGGAGAGGGGGCGGTATAAAAATCTAAATAAAAGTAAAGTAAAAGTAAAGGACTCCAGATGAACGCATTTCTGCAGCAACTTCTATCCTCTGTAATGAGGTTCCCCTTGAGATCTTATTTAGAAGAGCCACGGAGAGCTCGTTGTGCCGTGGTGGTGCAGTGGTTGGAATGCAGTACAGCAGGCTACTTCTGCTGACTGCCTGCTGCAAGCAGATCAAATCGCACCAGGCTCAAGTTTGACTCAGTCTTCCATCCTTCCAAGGTCGGTCAAATTGTTGGGGGCAATATGCTGCCTTTGTTAACTGCTTAGAGAGGGCTGTAAATAACTGTGAGGCAGCATATACAGTAAGTCTAAGTGCTATTGCTATTGTTCACCCAGGCCTTTGATGAGGGAGAGTGAGACCCCTTATTTCAGTGGTTCTCAACCTGTGGGTCGGGACCCCTTTGGGGGTTGAATGACCCTTTCACAGGGGTCACCTAAGACCAGCGGCAAACACATATTTTCAATGGTCTTAGGAACTGAGACACCAATTTTATGGTTGGGGGTCACCACAACATGTGGAAGCGTATTAAAGGGTCGTGGCATTGGGAAGGTTGAGAACCACTGCCTTATTTCATTCTATCTGGTCTGCTTTTCTTGCCATCATTTATCGTTTTACCTCCTTTTTAATTGGCTTTATTGTCACTTCTTGGCTTGTGAGTCGCCCAAAGTCATTGAGAGTCAGGCTGCATACAAGTTGAAGAGATAATTAAATAAAATATTAAACAAGAGGGAAGGCAGCATCAAAACCACAAGAGAAGGTCTGTGGGCATGATCTCTCCCCTCCCATTAATGCTTAGAAGAAAGGAAATAAACAGTGCATCCCACTCCTCGCCCACACAGTTGTTTCAGAATGGATATCATGGTCCATGGTATCAAAAGCTACTACAACAATGCAACTATGAATAGGAATGGCTAGATTTATTTTTTGCACCAGTCCTAACCCCATTACGATAACTAGTTGTATTTATTTATTTATTATTTATAAATCAAATTTATATAGCTCCCCCCATCTCACAGGAAGTGACTCTGGGTGGTGTATGATAACCAAATAAAATTAGCACATATACTGTATCTAACAATAATCATAAAAATAAAATCAACATTAAATATGAAAATCAAAATTTCCACTGGCATCTTTCTTGGTGCTAACTGTGAATGTGATTTTCTCTCTATCTCTTTGTTTTAGGGATAATTGTACTGATTAGTCAGGTGACCCTGTATTGGATTTCACATTAATGAGGTTTTTGGATTGTTTTGTTTATAGAAATCTCAAAGCTCCAGAAAGATAAAGGCACAAAGCTTTCATTTAGTAGAGCATCATAGATTAACATGAACAACTATTGTAAGTTTGTTTGACCTCTTAATTTATTTATGCAGAGAACACACCATTAGTGTGGTAATGCAGCCAAAAAAGAAACAGTCCGTAAAACAGGTAAAAAACATTGCATTCTAAAGATGATCACTAGTATTTTACCATCATTATTATAATACCATCAGTTTCAGTAGAAGCCATAAAATGTATCGTGTCCATCAAATATCATTCACTGAATCAAATAGAGCAGTGCTTCTCAACCTTGGTCACCTGAAGATGTGTGGACTTCAACTCCCAGAATCCCCCAGCCAGCTCTGGCTGGGGGATCCTGGAAGTTGGAGTCCACTCATCTTCAGGTGACCAACATTGAGAAGCACTGAAATAGAGGGTCCTGAGATTCCTGCCTCTTCTTGCTTATTAACCTGTTGCTTGAGTAATTATGATCCGTATTGCTTAGCAACAGCAATCCCAGTCCCCATTGCCATTGTAACCTGAGGATCACCTATAAAGATTTTAGGACTTTTTGGTAAGCCCTTTCTCTTCATCCATCCCTCTGATCCCATAAATACTAGCCCAGTCACTGCTCTTGTAATAAAGTTCTAGTATAGATGGCCGTATTTCTTTCATTTTAGGCCTGAAATCTTCACTTGAGTCCCCTTTTATAATACAAAGTATATACCTCCAGAACACTAATAATTTCCAAAATTAGCAAAAAAAAAAATTTAAATATTTTTTATAAAAGACAAAGACAAACAAAACATATAAAACATACAACCTTCAACTGTTTCATATAGCATGTCGTTTGGTTACAGGTTTTTGTGCATCTCCCTTCTCACCACTTACAATTGTGTATCAAATCACAAATTATCCATTGAATAAGCATAAATACATTATTATCATTGTTCCACTATGATTGTTATGCTTCATTTTACACAAAATATTCTAGGTATTGGGTTGGTATATATAGCATTATTATACATCAATTGTTCCACTCCAATTGTTATTCCATCATTTAAAACAAAATGTCCTAGATATTAAAAATTTTTGAAGATCTTGATTAATGTCTGGGGATTCATTGTTCAGCCAATCCTAGCTCATTTGACAGTTCCCAGACACTCACAACCCAAAGGGCCTCTACACAAAAGATGCTTGCAATCTCCCTTCCATGTCTTCTGTTGGCTCTTTCCTTCTGACTTTGGAAGGGGGGATATCATGGGTCATACAAATTCATTCATCATTTTAAAGGCCCATTACTCTATTAAGTTTAAAGGGATAGGTTTTTTTTTCCTTGACCTGTTCAGTGCTTCAGAAATAATTCAGAAAAAGTGCCTCAAATTGCAAGCAAAAAGGTATGTCTTCAATCTTGAAATCTTTTCTCAAGGTTTCAAAGCTGCCGTCTGATTTCCCCCCTCAAAGTGAGGGTGCTTTAGGAAGTTATAGTCATATTTAGTTATTTATATCCTGTTTGTATTATTTTTATTATTTATTTATCCGATTTCTACAGCTGCCTATCTCAATCCAATGGACTCTCTCTGTATAAATAAATCAAGACAGCAAACATGCCTAATACTCCTTCCTCCTCCTATTTGCCCCACTCAGTTTCTGTGGTGGGTTAGGCTAAGAGAGAGTGACTGGCCCAAAGTCACTCAGCTGGATTTCATGCCTAAAGTGGGAGTAGAATTTACAACTTCCCAGTTTCTGGCCTGGTATCTTAATCACTAAACCAGAGTGGCTTAGATGCTCCATTAACATACCTGAATCCTCTAAAGCAACTTTTTAGAATCAAAGCAAAAGCATCAAACAGCCCTGGTCTTCAAGGAAAACCAGCCAAACAACACTCATATCAAATTAACAACTTCCATGTCCCTGCAACAACTACAGCATTAATACAAATAACTATAGACAAGGTAGGAAAACCACAGCATTCAGATCTAGGTAAGATCAGGATCAAGGAATGTCACTGTAAAACTTTGAGGAGGTGGCGGAGAATTCAAGGCTCTTTGGGGGTAATAATACCATGATTCCTAACCTTGGTTAGGTCCTGAACCTTTGGAAATACCCTGTTTAAAACTGTGATATTAGTTGGATAAGTAGACAATACTAACCATAATGTCCCTTGGTCTTTGGCCAAATGATTTACATATTTGTGCAATGACTTTGCCAATGGCATATGTTGTTAATTCAGGTAATAATTTAGGTAATTAATAATGCAACCAAGTCTGCATTTTTAAAATCATATCGTAGAAGAAAGAATTAGTCATCCATATTGATTGAACCCTCCTCGATACTTTTTACATGAGATTGCAATCCAAGCAGATGAGAAAGCTATAACCTGTTTCAAATACTTAAGCATCCCTAATATTCCTTTATAAAGATGTTGGACCATGATGATTAACAGATTGATTTAATAGAATATATAGTAACATAGACTGTGACTCTGAAGGAAGCAAAATGAGAGTTGTGAAGCTATCTTAAAAGATGGCATTTTTATTTTCTCTTGTTTGAGTTTGTAATAGGTTTAGTTGCCTGCTGAGAGGAAGCAGAAAAACTAATCTTATTCCATATACAACCTTAAGGGCTCAGCTTTTCTTTTCTTTTTTTCTTTTTAATAAGAGCACAATTATTCAAAGTGCTGTGAAGTATCTTAATAGCAAAGGAGAAAGCATTTCTTTATTGTTTTAAATTATTCTCCAATTTAATCTCAAAGAAAACAGAAGCCTATTGATTTTTTGAAACCAGTTCAACACAATAATTCACAGCCAAAAAAGAACAGCATTTTAAAAACCAAGTAAACACTGCTGTGTATGTATATAATGTGATTAAAGGTCTCAGGCCAATGGTTGGTGTAATGTCCTTGACTTGTGACTGGTCTTTAGTCCTCAACTTACGACCAGCTGCAAGTCCTCGACATACAACTGACAGCGAAGCAACCAAAGGCTCGTGCCTATTGGCTAAGACGTGCTGGGCTGGAGGCGGGCTTTTTACACTGTTATCATTGGCTGCTCTGCTTGACAGCTCCCATATAAATAGCTGTCAAGCAGAGCAGGATGATGAATTGTAGCTATTGCATAGTATTACATATATTGCATAGTTATTCTTGGAGCATTGTTCTGTGGAAATAAAAGCTGTTTAATTCACCTCAGCAGTCTGTCGTCTCTTCAGTCGGTCCAGACTTCTACAGTTGGATTGATCACAATTTATTTTCTTCTGGGGAAAAAAAGATTTAGATTGTACCTGTGGTACAATGAATGTATATAGACAATGTCACGATGTATGGAAGACTATAGAAACACCAATAATGAATGCATGGATTATGAAGTTGTCTGGATTTAAATTGACTTGTTTGATGAAGAAGGGAACTACAATTACTTTTATTTAAAAAAAACCTGAAAGCTCTTTATAGACTTTTTGCTGAAAATGGATAAAAATGAACTGCTGTGTTGAGGATTTACTGATTTAAAATATTGGCTTATGGGAAGAAGGAAACTGTGATATGCAGCATGGGAGGGTGGAGGTGGTAATTACTATATTTGTAACTCCTGCAAAGAAGATGAAAAATTACTTCTTTAGTGTTTTTATTTGCTTGTTTGTTATTCTTCACTTTTTCTTTTACTATTTTGTACTTTTTTTCTATTCTCTCTTCTGTATTCCTGTACTTTCTAAAATCTTTGTCAAAATCAAGTTTCAGATCAAATGTATTACAGGCATAATCTTAAATCTTTGTGATATATACTTTAAAATAAAAATTACTTTAAAAACCCAAGATGTCAGACATGTAATATATCATATCCTCAGTAGCATCAGACTGGTGTTTTAGGCTAATGTAGGAGAGGAACTCCTAGTTTCTGCTTATCAAGATCTTTTTGCTAATATACATCCACCCAATAAAATGAAAGATGGCAAGATTTGTCATCAGTCAGTAATAAGGGCTTCATGGATATTTGTGAAATATATACTTTTTTGAATGATGCAATGAAAAGTCTGATTGGTTGTGCTGTTTTAGTTTAATGAGCTACACTCAATGAGAATATAATGGTTAAGAATTTGCCCTGGATGAATTAAACATGTTCAACAATCTTGCAGCCCTAATCATGTTTACTCAAAAATAATCCTGGTTAATTTTAGTGGGATTTGTCTTCCAGATAAACAGTGGTGCAATCTGAAATTTTTCTCAGTCTCTGCAGTTAAAATGCATGAAATCAGCGAAAAAAAAATTATTCAAACAAATTTAATTATTGGTGTATTTTGCACATATTTTCCCCACTTGATTTTTTTTAATCCTTTATGAAATTGGCAAACTATTCAGTGGCACAGACATCTCATAATCTCTACAGATGCTGGATTCATCTCTCCTAATTTTGGCCAGTATGTCCGATGAAAGTTGTAAGAGTGAGGTACCAAGCAGGGGTGAAATCTACTTACCTTCGCTACTGGTTTGCAAATGTGAGCACTTGTGCGTGTTCAGTGCTTGCACAGAACCTTTCGCGCATGCGCAGAGCATCAAAAATGGATGTGATGACATCCGGGTGGGTGGGCAGAACCTATTACCGAGTGCACCTGCAAAGTAAATAGAACAGCGGGGGGGGGGGCGGAATTTGATGTGCCACGCAATTTAGATTAGCTAGAAAGCAAGAAAGCTTTCTAGCTAATATAAATCACACATCATAGCTGATTGTCAGAAATAATGGTTTGTCCGAACCAGTAGCATTTTTTTATTACTAGTTCATGTGAACCAGTAGCTTTTTTTACTACCAGTTGGGACGAATGGGTCTGAACCAGTAGCATTTCACCACGGGTACCAAGTGCCAATGTGGGATCATTGACATCTTTTTGAACCACAATTTTGCTAGAAGCCAACAGTGGGTAACAGAGTGACATATTTTCAAATTCATTACAAGCAAGAGATGTATATAAAGATATGCTTGGCTGTGTCCACATACCTTCCCGTCAACGTGTACATTTCTAGATTAGTTATACTTCTGCCAGAGAGTTGATAGATAGAATAATTACTTTTTTAATGCATAATATATAAGAATTCCAAGCATCCATCTATATAGTGGGAGATAAGAAAATGTACAATGTGATAAAAATCATGAATGATAAGAAAAATGCAGCATCACAATATTGGGATTTGGGACTTGAATTTATCTTCTAGCATTTCTAGTTAACAGAATTACACAACAGTATTGGAAAAGATAATGAAAGATAATTTAGTTATATTTTCATTCCCAACTCCTTTCTAATTTAAATTTTGCACCAAAAGAGGGAGAAAAAGGACCTGATTAATGTTTATTTATTCACTGTAATTATTTATGCACTGCATGTTGTCTAATAATAACTCTTAATTATTATAGATAACTCTGACCTTAGTACAAACTTACCAGTCATATAATTTCACAGTCCCACTTCAGCATTGCCAAAATCTTCCAATCTGAGTTGTCTATTGATAACATACCACTTAATGTGAGCTGAATCAGTAAGGATTGAGTAGGAAAAAATTCAAACGAGAAAGAAGTGAATAATTTGATTGTTTTTCAATACCAGTGTTCAACAGAATATATAAGAAGCTTATATGCATGTCTTTCTTACTCCTTTTCAATGAATAGTGAATATTTCAAGATGGCTTTTTTCTGTACTTAGATAGATGAGAAGCAATTGGCTTTGTAGAAGAATAATATGATTCATGTGAAAGAGGAACAATCTGTCCAGCTTCTATTTGCATGGGAGATTAATATAACTAATAGTCACCCTAAGACAAAGGATTATTTCAACATGAGCTGCAGTAACATTTATACAGTCTTGAATTTATTTTTTCTAGCATTTGTATTTTGTTCATAGGAAGGGTTTTTACAAACAGTGGGGGATATTTAGTTCAATTTGTGGAAATTAACCTGTTAGAGTAATTTGGCTTTCTGCTGGACATATTATTATCTTAATTTTTGTATATTTATGAACATAAACTGCTCAGGATTCTGCTCTGAATGGAGACTGCATAAATTGCATTTAGTAAATAAATTTAGGGAGATTATGTGTGTACATATATTAGCAGTGGGCAGGGGGCACCCAACCAAAAAATAAGTAACAAGTAATTTGGTGATTGAGACCAAGTTCAGTGTAGTTGACCAGGCTAGAAATTGGAAGATGGTGAGTTCTAGACACAAAGCCAACTGGGTGACTTTGGGCCAGTCACTCTTTCTTAGCCCTAGGAAATCAGCAATGGCAATCCACTTCTGAAGAAAGTTCACCAAGAAAACTGAAGGGACTCGAAAGTTCAAATACACAAGTTAATATAATACTATGGACTGAATGTATACAAATCAATACAACTAAACTTATTTCTGAGTAAGTATTAAACCATACCTCTTCAACTGTAAAGAATTTTAAAGGACAGTGGAACAACCTCTTGTTTTTCAGTCTTATTTTTAAGTCAGACTATATAAGAATTGAATTTGCATTTGACAGCCTATTACTAAAACCAAAAACACATGATGTCAGTAACTCTTTGCTCATAATCTGTTTCTTAATTGTGGCTCAAAAGGATGACTTAAGTATGTTGGATTTATGAATGTGGTTTCCATCTGCTTTGGAAAGGTTTGTCCTTGAAAAGGCTTTGTCTATCAAGAAAATCAGTGCAGCCCTTTAGATAGTTTGACAAACAGTATATCATTATTCCAGTATTGGTAAATTGAATTGCTAAATCATCTATCAGATTTCTAGATGAGTACAAATTTACATCTAAACTGGAAATCGTCAGATTGTTATGAAACACCAGGAAAACAGTTGTTGCATTTTGAATGAGGATCTACAGCCATACTGGTTTACTATTAGACTATGTTACACAGGAATGGATGAAGCTGACAAGATTATTGATACATTTAGTCAAGTCCTGTTCATTAATATATCCATTAATACCATTTAATAATTTAAATTGGAACTGTTTCTCAAGCCTTCTACTAGAAAGAATATGCTTTTGAATTAAATGAGATTATTCTGCTATCAATTTGGGCTGGGGGGCGGGGAGTATCTTTAAAACTATGGAAATGTTTGACAATAATTGAAGATAATAATCTTCAATTGACCAGCACTGGAGAAAGACTTTTGCACTTTTCCCCCATGCTCAGAATTGAGGCATAAATATAAAACTATGCATTAATTTAACATTTGCATTAAAATATTGTATCCTGAGCTTGATAGAAATACACTGGCACAAAAAACCCCACTCCCTCATTATCAGTAGTGAAGGAAACAATTAAGACTTATATGGATGAATTGAATTTAATAGACACCTTGGTGTTTGATGTATCCAATTAAAAGAAAGAATACATTTTATTCAAGTGTGCATCAGAATTGTTTTAGACTTGAGTATTTTTTAATATTAACTTTCTATCATCAGATTTAAGAATATTGGCATTTGTTAAATATCTGAACATAGTGCAATTACCTTGAAATGTGTATTTCAAAAACCACTTAACGTATCAAGACATTGTATTTCAATGTTTCCCTGTTGAATGATAAAAGAATTTGCACAACAAATGCAGGCAGAGACTTTAGGATATTTTTATTTGACTTCAGAAACATCAAGTGCCCAATTTTTTGAATGGAAAGCATATAAATCACATATCCAAGGTAGGAGGTAGAATTATTACTTATGCATCATATAAAAATAAGATTAAAAATAAAAAGAGAAATAACTTGAAGCTTGAACTGGAACATTTATGAGCTCATATGGTTAGATACCCATTCATCTGCAATTATAAACCTTGTATTTTCTTTGAAGGATATAAAGGCACAGCAGTATCTTAGGATCATAACTAAATTCCTAAGCCTTACTTGACTCTTTTGCAAGACAAAGAGTATGAAACAACTTTTATATTCCATTCCATTCCATTTATTGCCCATCAGGTTATTGGAAGCATCTTTCCATCCCTAATTCATTAAAGGTAAATGTTCCTGTTGCACATATGTGCTAGTCGTTCCTGACTCTAGGAGGCGGTGCTCATCTCTGTTTCAAAGCCGAAGAGCCAGCGCTGTCCGAAGAAGTCTCCATGGTCATGTGGCCGGCATGATTAAATGCTGAAGGTGCACAGAATGCTGTTGCCTTTCCACCAAAGGTGGTCCCTCTTTTTCTATTTGCATTTTTATATGCTTTCCAACTGCTCGTTTGGCAGAAGCAGGGACAAGTAACTCACTCCATTGCGCAGTGCTAGGGATTTGAACCGCCGAACTGCTGACCTTTCTGATTGACAAGCTCAGCATCTTAGGCACTGAACCACTGCATCCCTATAGCCATTGCATTCCTAATTCATTAGAGGCACTTAATTTAGAAGTTTGTTCAAGTATCTTTCTTTTATATTATATGATTCTTATCAAGAGGTGACACTGAGTTCAAGGAAATTACTCATCAACCACAAGGGCAAACCACAGAACTGTTTTTATTGCTTAAAATGTGTAGAGACTTGTCTTGCATGACATTTTATATCTAATTCCATCTGAAACTTTTCACTTGATAAGCAGTTTCCACGGTTTTTAGTGCCTGCAAATATTATCCCATCCTGTTGGATAATAAGAACAGTTATAATGGTTCCTGTAATAGTCAACAGGGAGATATAAAATTCTGACTTTCAAATCTCACTTCAGATTTGCCCTGAGTCAAGTCAAGTGACCTCCAATAACTATGAAATACAATTTTCTAAATGGCCAAATCAGAAACTGTGCCAATTTCTGAAACTTCTTTTTAAAATACCTCTCTCTTGCTTGTTTGTTTCCTCAAACAGATGCAGGTGGTCCTTGACTGATGGCCACAACGTGAGCTCAAAATTGATGTTGCTAAATGAGACAGTTGTTAAGTGACGTTGCCCCATTTTACAACCTTTCTTGCCACACTTGTTAAGTGAAACACTTAATCACTTGTTAAGTTACTAATACGATTGTTAAGTGAATCTGGCTTCCTTGTCGACTTTGTTTGTTAGAAGGTCATAAAAGTTGATCACATGACCCCGGGATATTGCAACTGTCATAAGTATGAGTCAATTGTGAAATGTCTTAATTTTGATCACATGACCTTGAGGACACTGCAAAGGTCATAAGTGCGAAAAACTGTCATTAGGCACTTTTTTCAGTACTGTTGTAACTTTGAACAATCACTAAATGAACTGTTGTAAGTCGAGGACTACCTGTACTTAACAGATACTATCTTGATATCGTTGCCTTGGCAACAATATCTGGCTCCTAGTTATATTTGTTAGCTCCTGATAATTTGTTGCTTGCATGCATAAATTGGTAGAAAATATCATGACCCTGCTGGCAAGTACTTTTCTTAGCTTTCCTGTTACATATATTAAGTTTAACCAGTTCAAGAAACACCAAACCATATCCATTCATATCCATTTGGGGAATCATGTTGATTTTCAACTCTGTGCCTATTCTGCCTTTCAGATACTAATATCACACCAATGGGGAAACGGCAGTTTAAAGATTGCATCCAACATTTTAATGTCGCATAGAATCCTCTCGATTCTGCAAAACTATTAGGAATCACTCTTGTCTACCTATATGTGGGTAGATGGAAAAAAGATGAGAATCTATTCAACATGCTATTTTTTGTCTCTTTAGCATCACCCACCTAGCTATTTGCCTGCTTTAGCAGTACCCCTGATTGGCTTGTCTCATAGATCTCTGGCCCTTTTAGGAGAAAAATCTCCCTTCTGTCTTGTTTTGATATAATTAATTCTGGGCTAAAAAGATCATGGGAGGCATTAATAGATCTGTGTCAGGACAGTTTGGATTGACCTTTAGGAAGAGCTTCGTACATTTTTTTATCACTTTGTTTTTCTTGAGTGCTTCTTGCAAACCAAAAAAAGATTTATAGGTACATGTGATATACTGGAAGTAATGTGGCCACTTCAGTTTGCTCTTAAAAGCAAGGGAGCTGTATCACCTCACAAAGCAGATTAGAAGGCCTGTTCTGCTCAAACTTTAGTCAAGGTGAAGTGTTCCTCAACTTGCACAATTCAACTCAACACAACATAAGAGGAGAGACTACATGTTTGAATGGTTAAAATGCTTGACTGGAGCAGGGAAGGGAAGGCTCAACCCATCTGATAATATGGACAGTGAAGTATATAGGATTTTTACAGTCAGTTTGTGTATCCCAACTAAAGATATGTGAGGGGAAAAGCCTGCAATGCCTTCCTATCCAATCCTATACGTTTCTTTTGTGCATCAGAAAGAATTGGTGGAAAAGGAGACAGATAAGCATTGATATTGGTGAACTAAATTTTCCAGAATGGCACCGCCAACATGAATTGGGTTCTTCTCCTATTCCCCTCTGCCGCTTATTTCATAACAACTCTTTTGCCTGTTTCAAATGTTACATAGATGTAGAAAGACAGGCTTGGAGATTTAATAACCACAAATGAGGATGTCAAGACAAAATTCATGTTTAATCAATAGGGAACATGAGTATTAGTTTATAACTGTAATCCTAAACACATTTAATTTGAACTTATAATTAAATCAATAAAATTTATTCAATCAATGTATATGTGCCATGGCTAAGGTGAAAGAGCAATGTAAAATCACTAGTTGAAGACTTATTTTAAAAAAAAAATAAAGTTGAGAGTGCTAGAATTCTAACATTTCTTTTTGTGCAGCAAGAAAGTTAGCATCCTTCACATAGCAAGTTAACATTCCTAACACAACAACGTTATGGCAAAAGAAACCATCAGAACTTCTAAAACACATGGCGTTTAGAAAAAATGCTATGTTTCTTAGAAGTAAAAAAATAAGATCCCCATCCCACTAATTTATAATTGCAAATGATTTTCCTCCATTCAGTAAGAAGCTCAGGACAAATGGATAAAACATGACTGCATTCAATCCAAATGAATTTGTAAGTTACCTTGAATTAAAAACACCACTGTATTTCTCCCAACTAAATGAAATGAAAAAAATGTAGCATTATACCACTACCAATTTGTACCTGTATCTGTTATTGCATCCATACTTATCTATTTTATTTATTTATTTATTTAGTTTGTCACTCATGTATAAGATAACATGTATAAGAATAAACATGAATAAGAACACAAGAAATGGGTAAAAATACACGGGGACAGTAAGACAGGGACGTTAGGCACACTGGTGTGCTTATGCACACCAGTGACGTGTGGTGAGGTTTATAGCTAGTGAGGCAGCAATTTTTTTAGACTTGTGGACTTCAACTCCCAGAATTCCACAGTCAGGCATGCTCAGTTGCGACCTGCCGCCCTCTGCCCTGGGATTTGGCCACGGCACCGCCTGCCAGAGCTGCGCGGAATCCGGGGCATGCTTGTTGGGTGAGGGCAGTGCAGATGGGGAGCGGACGGAGCGGAGGAAGCATCCCCCCCCTCGAGTCTAGGGCAGCGAGTCATTCGATAGGAAACTTTCCTCTTGGAAGGAATGACTCGGCTTGGCTCCTGCTTTGTCTCTCCTGCCTCTTCGCTTCTCCGTTCGGTCGTTGGGCGGCAGATCGAAAGCAGGAGCCAAGCTGGGTCATTCCTCCTAAAAGGCAAGTTTCCCATCGAATGACTCGCTGCCCTGATGATGAGAGGTTAGGCTGTGCCTCACTTGCCTCACCTGACTGCACGTCACTAATGCACACCCCTACTGACTTCTTAGGAATGGGGTGAGGTCAACATTAGACAGTTTAAGGTTACAGTTATGAGAGTTTGAGGATGTAACAACAGAGTCAGGCAGTGCATTCCAGGCATTGACCACTCTGTTGCTGAAGTCGTATTTTCTGCAATCGAGTTTGGAGTGGTTGACCTTGAGTTTGTATTTATTGTATGCTCGTGTATTATCACGGTTGAAGCTGAAGTAGTCATTGACAGGTAGGACATTGTAGCAGATAATTTTGCGTACTACGCTTAGGTCAGACCATAGGCAGTGTAGTTCTAGGTTGTCAAAGCCCAAAATTTCAAGCCTGGTGGCATAATGTATTCTTTTGCGAGCACAGGAGTAGAGTCCTCTTCTCGTGAAATATCTATGGACTCACCCAATTGTGTTAATGTCCGATATACAATGTGGATTCCAGACAGATGAGATGTATTCAATAATTGGTCTAGCAAAGGTTTTGTATGCTCTAGTTTGCAGTACAATATTTCCGGAGAAGAAGCTTCACAAGATTAGATTAACAAATTCTTAATGCCTTTTTGACAATCTTTCTATGATGCTGTGTTTATTTCGTTGGGAGCCATCCTGATATTATATTTTAGTGTTATCATCTTACTTTCTTTTTTGTTTTAGTAAAACTTTAGATCCACAAGAGGTCATAGATTTGAGCCAATCTTAGGACTTGTCTGCACTGTCTGAATGTTATTGTTTTTTTGCCTCACAGGCAGGCAACTTAATTCTGGGAAGCAGCGAAGAACAAGGTTTCCCACTATTAATTCACCACTCTCTGCCAAGGTGTCCTCGGGATGCTGCTCTATTTCCAAAATACAATTTCAAATGTTATACAGTCTTGAGTATTCCTGTCTATTTGGTAGAGCACACCAAGAGTTCTTGAGAGAAAATCCCGAAGTTCATTGATTACTTTGCAGGAAAGGAATGCTCATTCAGCTGAGTCGGTGTCTAATATCTTTCAAAGCTGCCTTTTATCCTTCTGTTCAGGTGAGTGGAAAAACAGTAATAAGGGAATAGTGTAGGTTTTTTTTAAAAAAAAAGAAGGAAGAGAATGAGGAGGGGAGCAGAGGGGAAAATAAGGAATCCAGATAAAATAATAAAAAAGTAATTAGAAATATTTTTTCTTGGTTTCAAACCAACACTTTTCTGCCTAGAAGACAAGAGTTATAGCCACTGTGCTATTAGAGGACTCTGAATCAATTAATAGTCAGGCAACGTCTAAGTTGAAAATAAATAAATACAGCAAATGTTTAAGGAAACTTGCCTTTCCTGGGAAGATATTATAGAAGGAGAATTGTCCAGGACAGGAACATGTAACCTCTATTCTGACTGACTGTTTTACAAGCTCTAGACAAAGTATCTCAACCTAGACTGGATTTTCTTAAGTCATAATTTGAATGAAGCTGGTATGAGCACTGGACAGAAGCAGGGATTTTAAGTGCAAAGACTGGTTTTAACCAATTGCATATAAGAATTCATCTTAATAAGTAAGACACTTTTCATTTTTAATTGAGTTAATTGACATTTAAAATTTAATTTTAATTTCCGTTAGGCATCTGGAGTTGCATTACTGAATGCAAATGGTCATATAAATATAAATAAATAAATAATTTACAAATTCTCGTCCAGCTGAGAGCATCTCAACCACTTGGATGCCTATGGTTGCTTATTAGGCAAGTGGTAACTATGCCAGTCTTCCCAACTATCTTATCAGTCTAGATGGAACGATTGAACTCCATATGTGTAAACACTATAGCTGTAGAAAAGAAACAAACCACAACACCCTGAAAACCTGATGTCAACGCCTAAAGCGTTTCCATGACTACTATCAACTTGAGAAGGGTGGGGTGGGGGGATGCCATACATACATTTGGCCAGAGTAAAAGTCTCATATTGCTGTACTAGGATGTGAATGCGCATGTCCAGAACCCTGCCATAACGTCCTGTTGGAGAATGTGATTGATGACCTCAGCCAGAGGGGAGGGGGCACAGGGGTAAAGTTCAGACGCCATTAAGTGGGATTTAGTTTCAGCTACACAGAAGCCCGTGCCAAGATGTTAGTCCTAATAAATGAATGGGGTTTTTTTTGAACCTTGTCTCGGGGCTCGTAAATTAATTAGGGCAACTCTTGGAAACTACACACCTAAGGCATGCTAAGGCTTTTTTTTGCTCCATGCTCTGGGATAGATCATGAGCGTAGCCATACTGTGGATGATGGGCTTTTGTATGTTAATGGTTTAATATCCCCCCTCCCCCTGTATGTCCATTATAAGGCAAGAAATTTTCCCAATAAACCAATAAACAACATTCTTTTTCAATTATGTATTCACAAGTAGATGGACAATGACTTGAAGTCCCAAGATTTAGAGCAGAATTGTACACCCTGCTTTCCAAACGTACTGTACCTTTGTCAATGGATGTCTTTCTTTTCCGGTAGGATTACTTGCATTTTCCCTGAACAGAAGCAAGTCAAAGGGAACATTACATTGCTTGAAGACAACTTTATTATCCTATAAATCATGCCTTGAAAATCACTATGTGATCTGACCTGAGTCAATCCTTCTCATTTGCTTACTTTATTGTTTGTACCCACAGAGTATTCAGGACTGGTGAGAATGCTCCATGCTGGAAAATTATTCATGTCCTACTAATAAAGATTAAAGTGGGGGGAGGTGAGAGAGAGGTAGCTAAGAAAGGAGGGCTTGATTGACAACAAAATTGAACTATTAATATAATTAGTGCTGGTGAAATGGGATCCTACCAGCAGGCTGTTAGTGAGTGTAATTATAAAAAAAAATTCCCCAACATAAAATGATGCCAAGGTTGAACATAATTACCCTAGTCTCCTGAACTAGCCTATTACTTGGTATGTCTACCTAGCCAGCACTACCATTTAAAGTGAGTGAAAAAGCATCAGAGAATAGAAAATTTTGTTCAGATATTGTGTACTGTGTTAGTGAATTACTGAAACATGAAAACATTAGAAGCCGTAGATTCTTCTACTATATATTTTGTCGGTTTAGCATAATTGCTTTTTTATCATCATGCAGGGAAAGTCCATTTGCCTCCCCGTTGGGAGGCAATGGACCTTAGGTAATAAATACCCAAAATCTTTGGACCATAGTCCAGCTACTCTTTTGGTAGATCTTGGTTCAATGCATGGATAAGATTATAGTTGACATTTTATTTATTATAGCTTGCTCCATTTGTCTCAGCTTGGAAGAAGGTGTTTGGATTTTTCATCAGGAATCAATGCTGACTGAAAGGCACATATCCTAAACAGTCTGGTAATACCTTTTAATATGGTATAATATGTCTGGAAAGCAGAAAAGGAATTACAAAGGCCCACCAACCAGCATATTCAACTGATACCCCTCCATACAGTAGAAATGCATTTAGTCCTTGGTTTATGACTGCAATTGAGCACAAAGTTATGGTTGCTAAGTGGGACATTTGCTAAGTAAATTTTGCCCCCTTTCTTGCAACAATTGTTAAGTGGATTGTTGCAATTGTTAAGCTAGTAACAATAGTAGTTAAATGAATCTGGCTTCCCCATTGACTTTGCTTGTCAGAAGTTCACAAGGTGATCACATGAACCTGGGACACTGCAACCGTCATAAATATGAGTCAGTTGCCAGGTGTCTGAATTTTAATCAGATCTACCTGTATTAATGGCAGTCAGACATCTGATATTAGTTCAGCTGATTTTTCATAATGTTTAATATTTATGATGGAACACTAGTAATGAATTGAGAGGTTTCTTAATAGCACACGGTTTGTATTTATTTTATTTATTTATTTATTTAAACTTATTAGTCGCCCCCTCTCCCCACAGGGACTCGGGGCGACGTACACAAGCAACAGTCAGCACAGTGTCATACAGAGGAGGTAAAAAATAAATAAATAATTACAATACTGAAAAAGGTTAAAACCCCAATAACATTAATAGTTTAAAAACTAAAATTGACAATTAAAAATGACCTAGGGGTGGAAAAGTTGTCGAATTATACACATTGCATCTCTATATCTACAAATATATTTCTGTATTCGTTCCATTTTTTTTCTTCTCTTGCATCTCTTCTCTGTCTCTTTCTCTGAGTTTAGATTGCATTGCCTTTCTAAAAATTAAATCAATGAAATTATTAAAAACAACCACAAATCACTCTGACTTTTTCACTAGGATAAGGATGGCATTGGATGGCTACCAACCCAGTGCTCAGCTCTGGAACTCCCTAATTCCACTAGCAATGATGACAGAAACATCTTCATTCTTCCATCTCACTCCATAATCAATACTTCTTAGGCCCCATCTTCAGATCCATAGTTCTCCAGCCTGGATATAATAGGACCTACTGATTTTTCCAAAACAACAAATAAGAACGTTCAATTTTCATTGTCATGTTTATATATGTAGAAGCTTTTACTGTGAGGATATAATTTACAGTATTATCAAGCATTCCCAGTCAGCTCTTACATTACTCATTTATTTAAATTCTCACCAAATTGCAGAGGCTGAGATCATTACTGATTTCGAACATCAATCTTCAAGAATGAGTTAGCATTGAACTGAAAGTGTAAAACCACATTTGTCCATTTTCTATTTACAGTACTATTCATTCACACACAATAACTATTTTCTCTTTTTCTCTTGTATGAACACAGGCACTGCAGACTTCCCTTCCTGTCCTGTTTGTTCCTACTGCTACAAAGCAGCTGTGTTTACACAACCCATTTGAGTTTACATCAGGTCAGTTAACACACTGGCTTCATTCATTTAAGATTCTGTGGCTGGCTAGTATTGAGTGTGTGAGTGCGTGGTATGTTTGAATGCAGCCAGTTTGATTGGTTTATAGTATTGCACAAACCCAGAAGCTGTGTTAATTTGGTAACCATGTCAAATATTTTGTGTGAACACAGCCTTCATGTTGAGGAGGACTTTGATTAGACAAATTGTCTCATTGCTCTCAAATGTTGTCATTCCAAAATTATCAGCTATTTTGTCCATTAGTCCAAACCATGAAATGTAACTGCTTTAGTCAATATTCTCCTTTATTATCTTTGCTACCACTTTCAAAAGGTCCTTTCTGTACAAGTCTACTGCTAAAGCAAGTTTAGAAAAGAAGCAGTCAGAAAGTAGCAAAAAAAAAAAAAGAAAGAAAGAGGGAGATATTTTCAAACATTCTCAATTTTGTAAGACTCCAACTGGTTCTCCTTGGCCATCTCAGTACCCCATCTTAGTCTTCAATAACATGCTCCTGATTAGCGATGCTATTTTTTCATTTCTGATTAGAAGTTGCTATGTCTTATTCTCTTTCATTTTTTGTTTATACTACTCTTACTTTATGTGTGAAGATGCCCCTGCAATTTTTAAGTAAAGTGTGGGTTTTAGTTTATTTATTCATCAAATTTATATACGGTAGCTATCCATCTCATGAGAAGTGACTCTGGGCAGCATACATGAGTCAATTAAAACAACAACACTCATATAAAAAGATATTTAAAATAGATCAATTAGCATTTGAAGAGGAGATAATTAAAACTATACACACACACACATATAGATCTATCTATCTATCTATCTATCTATCTATCTATCTATCTATCTATCTATCTATCTATCTATCATCTATCTATCTACTATCTATCATCTATCTATCTATCTATCTATCTATCTATCTATCTATCTATCTATCTATCTATCTATCATCTATCTATCATATAGGTAAAGGTTTCCCTCGCATGTATGTGCTACTTGTTCCTGACTCTAGTGGGCAGTGCTCATCTCTGTTTCAAAGCTGAAGAGCCAGCGCTATCCGAAGACATCTCTGTGGTCATGTGGCTGGCATGACTAAACATCGAAGGCTTACAGACCACTGTTACATTCCCACAAAGGGTGGTTCCTATTTTTTCTACTTGCATTTGTACATGCTTTTGAACTGCTAGGCTGCTGGGACAAGCAATGGGAGCTCACTCCTTTACGCGGCGCTAGGGATTTGAACCACCAAACCGCCAACCTTTCTGATTGACAAGCTCAGCATCTTAGCTACTAAGCCACTGCATCCCCCCCCACACACACACACTAGGATAGAGGGGGGAAGTGAAGGGGGGAAAGAGAGAGAGAGAAAGAAAAAAACCCATCCATCTCAATAATAGAGCCACCTAAACAGTCCCTAGGATTGGTGGCATAACCAGGTCTTGAGGAACTTTCTGAACACCAAAGGTATAATTCCTAAAACATATTAAATAAATAAGAACTAAAGCCTAGGCATCTGAGGCATTCTACTTGCAAAATAAAATATTTGACACACTAGATACAGTAGATTGAGTCCTTACACTCAATCACTGGTGTCAATTGGGGGAAGAAATAGGCAAGATGGTGGTTATTGAATGTACAAATGCTCACATGTATAAAGAGGCAGGACTTCAACAATGCTTGCAATCATAATTTGCCTGTTTTGATTCCCCACCCCCATGCTGACACTGCTGTAGCCAATGTGTACCACATTCCCATGTCATTACAAAATCAGGAGATTACAGGATTAATGTAACCAGTTTCTTGCTATACAGAATTCCTGATGTAGCTGTCATTGTCGATGAATGAATCTCACGGGCTTTAAATGACAGCGTTATGTCAAGCTGTAAACTTGCTATCTGAAGAAAAGTGAAAACCATTTTACAATATAAAGGCCAGCTGTCTGCATCATAAATATTATAATTAGTTAGAGAAGCACACAAGTTTACAACCATTCATTTTTCCACATACACACTTCTCTCTCTCTCTCCCTCTCTCTCTCTCTCTCTCTCTCTCTCTCTCTCTCTCTCTCTCTCCATATTTAGATGTAATAATTTATTTAACTTCTGTTTGCCAACAGCATCACTCATGCATAGTCCATACACAATTTCACACAAAATTCAGAACTAGGAAGGGATTTAAATTGGACTGGGGGTTTAAGAATTTTCAAATAAATGACAGACCCCAGGAGCATGTTAAATAGCTCATCAAGTGATTGTGATGTAAGGAAGCCTAAAATAGATAAGAAAAATTGTGAAATCATTTGACAAATGATCACGCTTTAATGTGTGCTTCATGGATCATAATCTTCATGAGCTTTTTACTAAAACTGTAAATATATTTCTCTTACTGAGAAATATATTTGAGGGAGAAGTGTTCCGAACAATATTTTTAACTAGTAATGACATTAAAAGGGAAAGAACAGATTCATGGATTCACTTACTTTGGGGCAAAGTGAATAATTGTGATGTTGATAGATACATGTATCATTCAAGTGAGAATAAGAATCAAGTTTATTTTTATATATACAATACAATACAATAAAATAGCAGAGTTGGAAGGGACCTTGGAGGTCTTCTAGTCCAACCCCCTGCCTAGGCAGGAAACCCTATACCGTTTCAGACAAATGGCTATCCAACATCTTCTTAAAGACTTCCAGTGTTGGGGCATTCACAACTTCTGGAGGCAAGCTGTTCCACTGATTAATTGTACATGTTATATTCATGTATATCATGATTATGTGTATGTGTGTCAGTGCATTTTAGGCAATATTCCATCATCACATTTTTGAACGCTAAAGGGCATCTGCATCAGCAAATACAGGCTGATTATGGTAAAGACATTGTGTGTTGACAGTCATGTGTTGACAGGAGTACTATACAACACTGGGTCCAAACAAAATGTTAAACTGGTGAACCAAAAAGAGTGGATTTTGCTGATCAGAAATAAGTGGATATTATAACTGATGTTCTTCAGTATTGGAAGGTTTATATAAGATGCCTTTATCACATACAATGTAGACTGGTACCACATGACTTCTACTTTTCTTTTTTTTCCAAAATGGAAAGAATAACTTCAAGGGCATCTGCTTAACTTACATGAAGTGGTAGAAAGGACTCTTCCTGGTGCAAGAGACAAAGTGTGGAGTTGTTTTGTGGTGACTTTAAGACGTTTGTATAGCAAATGGTGAAGATTATGCAGAGAGGTAAATGCAGATAACAAAAAAAGGTCATTTCAGGATTTTTTTTACTATTTCATTCATTAAAATGTACCTATTTAAGTCAACATTATGTAGGTCAGGGGTGTCCAAAGTTGGGAGTTGAAGTCCACAAGTCTTAAAGTTGCCAACTTTGGACACCCCTGATGTAGGTAGATCAGGAGTGGTTTCCAGTTTCTTCTATGCTGGTTCACTCAGGGATGTGCTTTGGGCACACACATGCTTGATGCACGCTACAGTAGGTTAAAATGCTTCTGTGCATGCGCAGAAGCAAAAAACAATATGGCAATGTTTATGGCGCCACCGATAGAACCGGTTCAGAGAGGAGGGGGGAATGGCTGGCCAAGTTACTACCTACTCATCCGAACCGGTCCAAACCGGTAAGAACCCACCTCTGAGATAGAAACATTATTTGTTTCATTCCCACCCCATCTCTCTGTATTACGTTTCCTAGCAAAAATAGGACAGTGATCAGCAACAATAAAGATTACATTTGCAAACCCAACAGTCAGCAAAATGCAGTTAAGATGCATGATTGATTTTACCTTTTTAGTAGAATAATATCCAAATTCTTTAATTTAGTTTAATGCCAGTTTCATCTTAGAATAACTGTACTCCAGAGATGTTATTAAAAATGTATAGTCACTTCTTTTTTAAAAGTTTGCAAATTAAGATAGCTCTTCCAGACAGTATCCAATTCTTTTACACTCTTTCCAGTGTTGTTTCTTAAAATGAATTATTTTTTTTGTTCTGAAATGCAGTTTTGTGCTTTTAGATTTAAAGAAAAAAAGTGTAACAAGTGGTTTTCTTTAGTAGGCTTCCACATTAGAGCCATTATGCATTCTGGGTCAAGTATCAACTTCAGATTATGGACAATGGCTAAAATAGTCTTTTAGCTGAAAATTGCAATAGCAACTTACTCTTACCTTAACTTACTGTGCAATACTAGGAAAGAAATTCAAAGTTCCCTAAATATCAACTAAGGTATACCTAAAAAGCTTTCCCTCATCATTAAGAAAATTGTTTAAATTACTTCAGGCATAAAATTATTCTTCATAGTCTTTTTATTTTATACACCGTGTAACGGTCTTGGGAATTATAGGAGGAATTTAAGAGAAATTATCATTATTTCCTCTTAAAATACCTACTTTGACACTTTCTGTTAAAACATCTTAGAACATTTCTTATAATTTGAACTAGGATAATTTCTAAATGGTTAAATCTAGAATTCCCCCTTTCAATTCTCAAATTAATACATAGGGGTGACAATCCATGTGAGAACAGGTTCCAGACAACCTTGGCCCAATAGGTTAACAGTCCAAAATAAACACCAGGCCAGGGAAGCAGGAAGCCATAGGATGGTATTCAGAAGGTAGCGGTGCCAATGGAGTCCCTTTGTATGTGCATAGATGACAGTTTTGGGTGGTAGTGTGGATGTAGTTAAAGAGAATTGGGGGGTTCCCTCATGTTCCCTCCCTTTCTGGATAGTTTGACCAATAGTATTTTTACCTCATAACAGCACTTTATGCTTTAGAGTTCAATCTCTTAGCTAGTGATTGTCACTTTCCCCAGGAGAATGCTCAACAATGGATTCATTGCACTCCTTATCATGGTATCATAGAACCATATTGGAAAGGGCTCTAAGGGTCATCATCAAGTCCAATCCTCTGCACATTATGCATATCCCTAATAGATGACTAACCATCTTCGGTTGGAAAACCTCCAGTGAAGGGGAAGAAACCATGCAGTAACTTATTTAACTGTTAGACAGTTGTTACTGTCAAAACATTATTCCTAATTTCTAACCTGTATCTACATCTTTGAAGTTTCTTCTCAATACTTCTAGTCTAACCCTCTGGAGCAAGTGAGAATAAGTCTAAGCCTTCTATACTTTTGTATTTTTGAAGATAGCTATCATATCCCCTCTCAACCTTCTCTTCTGCAAGTTGAACATACTTTGGTCTTTTAACCATTCCTCGTAGGATTTCCAATCTTTCTTGGTAGCCCTTTTCTGAACAAGCTCCATTTTATCAATGTTCTTTTTAACCCGAGGTGCATGGAATTGAATACAATACTCGAAGTGCTAATTACTTCATGGATTTTGCTCCACTTGATGCTCTTCAAGATGTCATTGCCCTTCTTTGCAGTTCTGTTACATTGCTGACACATATTCACCTTGTGATGCCGTAGTAGCCCAAAGTTATTCTTACCTGTATTGCTCTTGTGCCAGATTTTTCCCACCCTGTACATGTTTCTTTTGTTTTCTTATTTAGATACATTACTTTATATTTGTGTTACATTTTTATTTGTTTCTGTCCACTGTCCAAGCCTCTTTTTAAAAAGTTTTCCCTCTCCAGGAACAGCCTCTGGCATGCAATTCAAGATGTCTCTTCAGGTGGATTTGACACTATTTATAATTACTCTTTGACTATGACCCTGGAGCTACTTGTGGATCCACCTAAACACTGAATTGTCAAACCCCATTATATCATTTTGTTAGTAAGGATGCTATGAGATCCTGTCAAAAGCCTGGCTTAAGTCGAAATATACTCCATTCATGGCCTTTCCCTGATCAACCATTTCAGTAGTATTTGTCAGGCCCCCAAACCAAAACAATGACATGTGGCAATTCTTCCAAGCTGAGTTTTTTTTATTGGCTCATACCTATAAACCAAGATCTTGACAGATTGAGCACTCTACTATCTTTATCTACTATATACTCTGCAAACTATTATGGAGGAGCGGTCTTCATCCTCTTTTCTCACTCTGGACTGAGTTGCTTCTTACTCTCCTGGAATGCACCCTACCACCACTTGGGGGACCCACCTCCTCTCTACATTCCATCACACTGTTTCAGAAGAAGAGCTGAAGTTAGTTTGGCATAACTTGTTTTGCATACATCTATGTTGGCTCCTCATTAATGGATTCCTATTTAAGGGCCCACAGACATGCTGCTTGATAATCTTTTTTGGAAAATTTTTTTTAAAACATTAGCCCTCCTGTAGTCTTCTGGGATTTTGCTTGTACTCAAAGATTCTCAAACATTACATAGAGAGGTTTTGCAATTATCTCTGCTAGTTCCTTCAATATCTTGGGGTAAAACCTATTTGCACCTGGAGGCTTTAATTCATTTAGATTAGAGAAGAATTCCCTCATTTTCTCTTTGCTTATCTTGAGCTTTACTTCCCTAGTGACACAGCGGGAGACAACCAAGGGTTTATTCACCTTCCACAAGAAAAGGGATGTAAAGTAGGAGTTGACAAATTATGTCCTCTCATAAAAAGGTAAAGGGTCCCCACACTCATATGTGCTAGTTGTTACTGATTCTAGGGGGTGGTGCTCATCTCCGCTTCAAAGCTGAAGAGCCAGCGCTGTCCGAAAACATCTCCATGGTCATATGTCCGGCATGGCTAAATGCCAAAGGTGCACGGAACGCTGTTACCTTCCCACCAAAGTGGTCCCTATTTTTACATGCATTTTTACGTGCTTTTGAACTGCTAGGTTGGCAGAAGCTGGGACAACTATCAGAAGCTCACTCCATTATGTGGCACTAGGGATTCGAACCGCTGACCTTTCTGATCAACAAACTCAGCATCTTAGCCACTGAGCCACCACATCTCTCTGTCCTCTCATACTCCAGCTTAATCATTTCATCATTCTCTGTCTGGAGAAGACTTATTGTATCCTTGACTTTCCTTTTGGTTCTAACAATCCCCCCCCCCAAAAAAAAGTTTTTGTTGTTGTTTTTGGCATCCATTGATTGCCTAATCTTGTACAAGACTTTAGCTTTTCTCATGCTAGAGCTATTGTTTTTATAGAGGGCTTCATATTTTTCTTTGGATATATTCCCCTCTTGTACATTTCCTTTTTCCTCTTAAGCAATTGATAAAGTTCTGGGTGGATCCATTTTGTGTCTTTTGATATTTTCCATTTTTCCTTGTAGGAATTGTTTGGGTATGGTTCCTACAGTATCTTCTTTTGCAGAAGCTCTCAGGCTACTTAGCATTTTTTCTCCTTAGGGGTATCAAGCCATTGGATCCTTTATACTGTTCTTCTTAGTCCATCAAAGTCTGTTCCCTGTGCAATTTCTTCATCTTGGACTATCTGAAATTTCAGGATAGCATGATCACTGCCTTCATGGTTGTCCTTACTTCCTCAACCCTTAGGTCCTCATCCATTTCTGTCCTGCTGATGAGATTTAGATGCAGAGTAGCAGATTCACTGTTTCTTCTTCTACCTTTTGACAACTGAAATTGTCTGTAAGAGAGGACAAGAAATTATTGAATTTGTAACTCTCAACAACATAAGATTTCCAACAAATGCCTGCATAATTAAAATCCTCCATGCTCACTACCACATGCTTCCTTGAAGGTGGGGGTCAGAGGTGGGTTGCTCCCACTTCAGCCTGGATAGGGCGAACTGGTAGCAGCGGTGGCAGGATGCATGCACAGAAGCATCATGCACGCACAGGACCGCGTCCAAACCGGTAGTAAAAAAAATTGCAAACCATTGGTGGAGGTCATCTGGTACAGAAGAATTTCATCTTCCTCTTCAGCTTATCTTGGAGGTCTATAATAAATCCTCACAACTGCATCCATTTTAATTCTCTTTTTAACAGTTACAGTTTTAACAGAACTTGCATGCTCCCAAACCTGAATGTCTGTAGATTTACATTTTCCTTATATACAAGCCAATACCCCTTTCTTTATGTTGAGCCTAGTTCATTTGTGTGAATTATAGTCTTCCAGCAGTGTGTTC
This sequence comes from Natrix helvetica, assembly GCF_964273705.1. Classification (NCBI taxonomy): domain Eukaryota; kingdom Metazoa; phylum Chordata; class Lepidosauria; order Squamata; family Natricidae; genus Natrix; species Natrix helvetica. The sequence continues at coordinate 208,412,882 of NC_138552.1, read as the reverse complement.
CGCCTGTATGTATAACCCCATTATGTTTAAGTAATACCTATGACACTTATGACTCAGCAAAGTGGTGCAGTGGTTAGAATGCAGTATTGCAGGCTAATTCTGCTAACTGCCAGGAGTTCAATTCTCAGTGAGCTGAGGTTGCCTCAGCCTTTTATCCTTTCGAGTTGGTAAAATGAGGACCCAGAGTGCTGGAGGCAATATGCCAACTCTGTAAACTACTTAGGGAGGGCTGTAAAGCACTATGAAGCAGTATATAAGTCTGCTATTGCTGTTGCTATGCTAGGATTTCCTGATCTTTCATGTTTCTTTATGCTTTGGCATAGATGCATTTTAGTCTGTAGCTGGCATTCTTTACATTCTTTACTTGTATTTTCTTGCCCTCCCTAATCAGGCTTCAACTACAAAAAGATTTGTTCCAATAATAAATAGTAACTGCGATCTCATACATTATCTAACCCATGTACTGTGGAACGTACTCCCAGAGAAATGAATACAGGAATGGATAAATCGGTATGGAGTCTAATTCATATGGTAAATTAGCATGAAATTCATCAACTTTATTGGCAGAAGATAGAAGAAAAAAAGAACAAGTTTAGAAACCCAGACTGGAACACAAGAAATGTTGATTTGAGATGAAAGACTATAGTAAAAAGAGAAAATTAACATAAAATAAGAAAAACCAACATTAGACCATGTGAGTCATTTGTACTATCAGTAGGAAGGAGAACAAAGAATGGGCTACAAAAAATTAAAATATTCACAAACGGCTCAAATGTGGTTTTCGAAGAATGTTCTTTACAACATAGCATGATAAGATAGCAATATAATAAGTCAAACCAGAATATTTGGATGTGCTTTTTCTTTTGAATAGATGAGTTATTAAGATGTGGAATTTTTAGAAGACTGATACAAAAATAAGCCTTTTAATTATTGGATGTAGATATTCTAGGTGGGGGGGGGTTGGTTATAGTTATATTAAAGGACTAATTTTAAGAAAGATTATTATCTTTAAGATGCAACATTCAGTATCTAATTAGTTATGAGAAAACATCTAAAAGAATCTAAGAATTTTGGATAACTCTCTAAGAAACATGCTTAAAAGTAATAGATGATGAGAATTGTATCCCAAAATATGAAATAGGCTGCTATTGCTAAATAGGCTTTATGAAATAGGCTCTTATTGAGAAATTGAATATATATGAGGAATTTTGAACCTAAAGGATTCCTCTGTGTGTTTGTGCATGCACACCAGGAGTGGGTTTCAACTGGTACGGACTGGTACGGCTGTACCGGATGGTGAAATTCAGCATGCCTTCCTGTACCCGTTGGTCAGAAGGCCCCACACCGGAAAGCTCCCTCCCCTCATTTGCTCTTCCACACACCCCACCCATCCGCACCATGCTGCCGAAAAGTTCTCAGAAGAAGAACCAGAAGAAGAAAGAACTGGTGAGTGGCTGGGGTGGGGGGGGGGAGGATGTTGGGGAAGAGGGAAGAGGCAGAAGGGCTGCTAGAAGGGTGTGTGCGTGTGCACAGGCTGTGAGTTTTTAAAACTTTGAGTGAATACAGGAAGAGGGAAGAGGCATACTGGAAGGTACTGTGGGTAAGGTGGTCAGTAATGTTGAAGACCGGCATATTTCCTCTGTCAGTAGGTGTTTTATTGTTTTTGTGTACTTATTTTATTCTTATTTAAGTAGTAAGTGCACAAAATAATAAATTTCCTTTTTTATATCTTCTTTTTGTAGGTCATTCTTTGGGCAAAGAATTCAGTGACATCGACTTGGCCACTCCCACCCAGTCACATGACTGCCAAGCTACTCCCACCCGGTCACATAACTGCCAAGCCACTCCCACTCAGTCACATGACTGCCACGCTACTCTCACAAAACAGGCCACACCTACAGAATAGGTTCTAAAAAAGTTTGAAACCCACCACTGATGCACACGCATACACACACACACACTTGTGTGTGGTAGTACAAGTAAAAGTACAAGTTTAAAAAATATCAATTTCCCAATTCTGATAGGAGAACTTACAATACAGTGTTGTTTAAGAAATGTAATAATAAAAATAAAGACCAGAAGAGCTTTAATACCTTACTTCACACTATCTCTTTGCTCAGCTCTGATCTAATTTAACACCAGAAATCTATTTGCTATATTCCAGAACCTACTTTATGTTCACACAGAGCAATTAATTTTAGGTTAGTTCTGAAACGGTTGTAATATATATTATAGATGTCCTTCATTGGACTTGAAAATGGATGTTCAGGGAAGCAATAAGTGCAGAGGGACAGTGCTGTTGGATGCATTTTGCAAACCTCTTGTCAAGATGAATGTTTAATTTGTGAAATTGATGACTCTGGGTTTGTGAAACATGAAACTCACCTCTTATTCTATTTCAGTATCTTAAGAGATTCTGCAGGAGAAATGACCATCTCAAGAGTTCTTACTGTGTATATGAACAAAAGAACTAAGCTGGGGAATTTACATACCCATTTGAATTAGCAATACTCAACTTTATATGAATTCATCTAGAATCTACTGAAACACCCAAACAAACAGTAACCTTACAGCACAAGGATCAGGTTGCAATTATAAATGTAAAGTATGAAGAGGTGCTAATAAAGCAGTGGCATTTACAGCTTTTGTGTGCTTCATTACTTCACAAACAATAATGATTAGCCACGCTAATTAAGTGTGGACAGAAATGATCACTTCTTCCTGAGTTCAACAACATTGCAGGCAAGTAATTGAAAATGTTCCCAGTTCCAGATTCTATGGCTCATTCACTTATCTGTGAGGTTTCTAAATGTGTGAACAAACACCCAGAATTGTTCAGCCAGCTAAATATTCAGACTTGAATTCCACAAACCTGAGGATAATCGTCAATAGGAAAGTGGAAAGAGAAAGGGAAAGAAATAAATTTTCTATTGGTAAGAAATAGTATTCAATCATATACAGGAATTTTGTCAGGAGTGTTGTATAATATTTTCCTTCATTCTTTCTTCTGTAAATTAGAATGCAGTGTTTATTCAGTTTGTCAGTATTACTTTTGCATATAACCCAGCTCCCCCAATCTAGAATTGCCCAGATATGTAAAATCCAGATTCTAGAATTTCCAATGGGAATTAACCCTTCTGGAGAGATCTGAGTCAAATTGGAGACGGTGGAGAAGTCTCTTTCAATTTCCATATTTCCCTGAATGTTAGAAACAAGAGAAAAGCATAAAAAAATTACACCCTTCTAATACAGCAGTCCCCAACCTTTATGGCTTGGTGACCCAGCAAGGTGGGCAGGCACATGCCAGTACATCACGTGCCCACTGCTTGTGCAAGTTGAGCTGAGCACACAAGCAAGCTCGCCGCTCGGGTAGCCCACTTACAAACCAGCCATTTGTATGCCATTTCCTTAATCTTCATATCTTTGTATATAACCATTTAGTTGAAAATTGCAGTGGAAATTTGTTTAAGGTTATGGCCGAAAAGATAATTAAATTCATAAAAACATGTTCTGGTCAGATTATAGCATATGGATTCTGAAAATGCAAAGTTAGCGACTTATTTGAAATTCTGCCCTATTCCTATTATAAATCTCAGGATGTGCCATATGGCCTTCAGCATAACTCATGCCCCGAAATGGTTTCTATTGCTGCATTACAGCATTGCCTTTATTAATTCATCTTGCAAAATATCTTCCAGTTCTAAGTGGTGGAAACTACTTTCTTGGAGAAAGTGGCTTATGAGAATTTTTTTCCCTGGGCACTGCTCTTTTACTTGCCACATCACTGTGATAGGGAAGAAGATACCTAGAGAAGAACATCAAACGCATACAATGAATTTCACAACCAGGGATTGTCTCATTAAGCAACCATTGACAGTTACAATAGTGATGGAAAGGTAACTTTGCAACCAATCATCACGTTGGTGAAATGTAAAACCCTATTTCAGGTCTGCAAAGGAACCTCTTCACTTAAGAACCAAGCTGCCATTCCCAGTTGTGGTTGCTAAACAAAAACTACCTCTATATCTGGAATAACAGGTCTCAGTTCTTTCCAAGCAAGGTAAGATATTCCCTGGGAGCCCATGAATTATTTGATTCCTTTGCCTTCTTTTCTTGTTTTAAAGCAAAGTAAATCACAAACTTTTTCCCCATCTAAAGGGAGATGGTGGTAGATCAGTGATGGCAAACCTTTTAGACACTGAGTGCCTAAACTGTGTGCATGTGCAAGCCTAAACTGAAAGATGTGCATGCATGTGCAAATGTGTGCATGTACACATGCGCAGCCGAGACCCAAACTCCAGCTGGTTAGTGGGAGGAGAGGCATCCCAACATTGGCAGTGTGGCAAGAAATAATATCTTTTTTCTTTCATGACCTTCTGTTTTGTCGTTTGCAGGGAAACAGAAGTTCACGAAAGAAACACCATGGAGATCTGACCTGGGGCGAAGGCACAAGTGCCAGGACAGCAGTGGTGGGTTCCGGATCCTGTTGCAGCTGGTACAGTGCCATGGGGCAGGGCGTCCACCACATGAACATGCACAGCGCATGCATGCATACTTACTGCCTGTGATGCTCCTGCTGCTCAGCGGAGCATCGCAAAGGCACCATACGCTCCGTGTGTGTGTGCGGAAGTCCCCAAAACCTCAACTATTGGTAAGGAGCATGGGCGGGTGGGTGGGCCCTCTGGAGCACCGTACTAGAACGGTACCTGGTGCTCCCGGAAGGCACCGGTATGCCCGTACTAGGGTGTACCGGTGGTAACCCACCACTGCAGCAGAGAGGACTCTGTGTTCCACCTCTGGCACATGTGCCATAGGTTCACCATCACAGTGGTAGATTCATCCTTTTCCCCAAATAAGGATTTGCAAAGTGCTTCCAACAGACATATTTGGAGGGAAATGGATGCACGATATTTTGTACATGCACGTCTGTTGGAAGCATTTTGCTTGTTGGAAAGTGCTTTGAAAGAAGAAGGATATTTATGGCCTGTCTGACTTAGGTTTTTCTTATATACCAGCACAGAGACCTAGGCTTGACCAATTTCATCAAGCTAAATGTTTTAACCTCTCTCTATATATACTTCATTTTTCAGCCTCAGTCACTTTCTTAACTGCAAGAGAGCATGCCATCACCTTATTTCACTTTTAGCAAACATTGAACACCACACTAGGAGCCTATGGCACATAAAAACAAAATAAAGAATTCTTAGTGATTGACAGGGGTAGAAATTAAATGGAAATTATCATCAGTATAGCTACAGCTCTGAAGTACACGGACATATTGTGAATAAAGTTCCCAAAGCTGTATCTCCAACAATAGTCGCAACAATGTCTGTATGTCTATGTTTCTTCACACACACACACACACACACACACACACACACACACACACAGCAATTCATAGCAGAATATTTAGCTTGGTACAATCATCTGAAAAAAAATATTGAAACTAGAATCCCCTCCCCACATTTCTGAATAATTGGCAAAGTTGGTAAATTATAGACATAGGGAATATCAATTTCATTTCATAGCCACTGGTAAACTTGCTTTCAGTGAGGGTGAAAAAATAGCAATGAAGAGCCATACAGTCACGGCTTCCAGATATTATATTTTGGGGATGAAGCTGGCAGCTTTTCTGAAATGCCTGCGTCAATCTACACTGCAGCTGAGTCATAGGACTTGAAGTTGCTGTTGGAAAACATGAACACAAACACGAAAGAAATAGCTGGAATGGCATTTAAGGGCCTGTAATATGAAGCAAATGGAGTATTTGTCTCTACTTATTCAGATGGAGAGAACCACAAGGTCTGGCTCTACACAGACACAAAAATTTCCCTCAGGACTGAAATGAGGTTCTTTCTACCCAGCTATGAAACATTTATGAAACAATCTCAACAAAATTGGGAAATGTCTCATCACGCGAAAAGCAGCACAGTTTGCTCAAAGAAACAGCCCAAGAAAGGCAAGCAGAGTGTCAGATAGTTTCGGAATTCCATTAAAGTTTATTGTATTATTGGGGGACGTCTGTCACTTTACTGTGGAAATACACAGGGAACCCCTCCCCCGCCCTTTTCAGAAAGAGTTAAAACCTAGACCAAATTTGGGCTCAGGTTCAAAGCACCTGAGCTAGTCCAGAATATAGTTGAATGACTGGGTGACTGACTAAACACATTTGTAGGTTGTTTTCTATTAAAAATAAACAACAACTTGAAATGATTTGCAACAACATTCCCAGTTAAAAGAATTTAGAAAGATCAGCCATTAAAACCTTATCAGGTAGCCCTTGACTTACAACTGCAACTGAGCCCAACATTTCTGTTGCTAAGTAAGACAGTTATTAAATGAGCTTTGCCCCATTTTACAACCTTTTTTGCCACACTTGTTAAGTGAATCATTGCAGCTGTTGTTAGCAACATGGTGGTTAAGTGAACTGGGCTCTTCCACTGATTTTGCTCCTTAGAAGGTTGCAAAAGGTGATCACATTACCTGAGGATACTGCAACTATCTGCAGTCCAGTTGCTAAGCATCTGGATTTTGATTATGTGACTATGGGGATTCTGCAATAGTGTGAAAAATGGTCGTAAGCCATACTATAATGTCACATAATGTCACTCCTTCGGGGAGAGGGGGCGGTCTAGAAATCTAATTAAATAAATAAAATAAATAAATAGTCACTCAACAAATCTCTTCTGCACTTCTGCTGGACAGGCTGTGCTCTAAGATGCCTGAAGTCCCAAAGGAGAATTTTGTTGGACTTTGGCCTGCTGAAAACAAACCAATGGCTATTGGTGTTCTATTTATTCTATTCTACATCAAGGGCTGCCTGTATAAAATAGCCAACATGAAGCAAGCATTAAAACAGCAACAGAGTAAAACCAGGAGGAAATGTTGTATTATTGTATTATTGTATCAAAGCAATGCTAACGCGTTATTTAAGTGGCCTGAAGAATAATCTATTTGCCTGGCACAAAAAAGATTACAAAAATAGTGCCAAGGAGAACGTTGATACTAAAACAGATGCCTCACCATCTTCTAAGTCAGTGATGGCTAACCTTTTTGCCATCGCGTGCCAAAAGCGGGGGAAGTGCAGGGGGGGGTCATGCATGTGCATGCCTACACCCATAATTCTATGCACCCGCCCCTGCGCATGTGACCCACACACATGCACATGGGACCCCCACTCATGCGCATGTGACCCCCAACACTCCTCCCACTTTTGGCACGTGATGGCACGGTGGACCTGTTTTTCACCCTCCCCAGGCTCCAGACCCTTTCTAGGAGCCTGGGGAGGGCGAAAAAGACCTTCCCCATCCTCTTGGAGGCCCACCGGAGGTTGAAAACAGCCTGTTTCCTCACTTCTGGTGGCCTGAAAATCAGCTGGCTGGTACATGCATGTATGCTGGAGCTGAGCTTGCGTGCCCACTGAAATGGTCCCGTGTGCCACCTGTGGCACATGTGCCATAGGTTCACCGCCACAGTTCTAAGGCTCTTTTTTTTGTGCTCCAGGGTATTTTTCAGAATCATTTACTAAGACATGTGGAGAAATCAAGTAGACTGTCTAATCTCACTGTCTACTCAACACAGAAAGTCAAATTTAGGATACATCAGACTCAATGGTGGGTTTCAACATTTTTTAGAACATCTCCTGTAGGTGTGGCCTGCTTTGTGGGAGTTGCTTGTTGGCCATGTGACCAGGTGGGAGTGGCTTGCTGGCCATGTGACTGGGTAGGAGTGGCTTGCCAGACATGTGACTGGGTGGGCATGGCCAACTTGTAAAATGTGGTGAAACTCACTTAACAACACTCTTGCTTAGCAACCAAAATGTTGGCTCAGAAACTCTGGCATTTGAAGCATGCAAGTCCTAAAGCTGTCAAGTTACAAGACCCTTGCACCCCTAACCCTTTAGAAAAAAAACCCCCAGGGGTGTTCAAACCTGACAGCTTTAAGACTTGTGGACTTCAACTCCCAGAATTCTTCCTCCAGTCATGTTGCCTCAGGAACTCTAGCATTGAAGTATGCAAGTCTTAAAGCTGTCAAGTTACAAGACCCTTGCACCCCTAACCCTTTAGAAAAAAACCCCAGGGGTGTTCAAACTTAACAGCTTTAAGACTTGTGGACTTCAACTCCCAGAATTCCTCCTCTCGCTCTTCATCTTGATGATATGCGGATGGACAGGGGGAAGGAGCTGGAACCGGTTCTAAACGGCACTGTAGATTTCTGGAACCTCTTCTATAGAAGAGGTTAGAACTGGCAGGAACCCACCCCTGATCAGACTCCAGCAGAAAGGCCTAGCCTTTTCTCACACATATTCAGCAATAGAAAACCCATTCTTCTAGAGAACTAGTTCCATTTTAAACACAACACCATTATGTTTTCTAAGAATCAGTACATTTGGATTTGTGTATTCTATATCATCTTTTAAATAAAAGAAAAACAAGTCCCTCCCCTTTTGATAGAAAAGCAATATATTCTCCACAAATCATGAATTAATGTTAAAAAGCGTAAGTTTTATATAGAGTATATAGTATCTTTTCAGATAGATTCCCATTTGATATGCCAAGCAAACTAGTAAACACAGTTAATTTCATGGAGAAACCAGGATTGAAGCATTCAAAATGGAGATGGGTGAGTAATTTTGAATCAAGACGCTTTTTATGTACCGCAATGCCCGTTAACGCTACCTGTCTGTTTCTGTTACGATTCTATAAAATATAAGGTACAGCTCAAAAATGGAAAAAGAGAAGAAGACATAGCATGTACACTCAACACAGCTTTGAAAAAGCATTTGATTTCATCTTTCTGTTTGTTAAATTAATATAAATTTATATTAAATTGTTATTGTGGCTATTTTGCTGCTTATACACAATGAGCTTCCATAGCTGAGGAGAACTTGGAGCTGAGTCCAGCCATACGTAGTCAACTATCTTAACAGCTATACTGCTCCGAAATGACTCATGAGAGCCTGATGTAAAGTATTTAATCACCTCACCTTCAAATCATCTCAGCTTCAAATAGCTCTGATAAAAAAAAACCTCTCCCCACACATTCAGAAGCTCAAATTCATTATGAGGTTCAATTACCAATCTTACAATGTCATAAATGAACAATCATGTGAATTTTCAGAGCAAAATCTAAGCTATACACACACACACAAAAAAAAAAAAACACCCCACAATGCATTTTTAGCCAGGAGCCTTATTCGTTTAGCTAACTTCAATATCGAATTACACATTGTGTTTATACTATGGTAAATATGCAGTCAAAACTAGTGAACAATGTTAATCATAATCAAAATTATAAGGAAGACAACCTGGGGGAATGATACAGCCAATGCTGCTTTAAATGGATTAGGAAAGATATTGCTTACAATTTATCTGTATTAAAATACGTTAATATTCTGCATGCCTGATATTTTATGAGTAAGATAAATGGGGAATTCTCATCTCTGTCCCTTTGAGATAAAATTAAGGCTGCCTTAGTGGACTTCAGAACCTAATTTGTAACTTCGCACGAATCCTCTAAGTGAATCCAGATTGCAACAGTGTGATGTTTTATATATTTACTTGGCTATTGTATTTGGTTTTTGGCAGACAAGAATCATTATAACAGGAAATATATGTAACTATTGCTTGTTGCAATCAAATTAGCAGATGTAATCCCTGTCTGAACTCCACTTTGCCTTTATCTAATGACCCCGAGGTTTTACCATTTGCCACCAGTTAAAGACAGTGGTAGGATTCAGCCAGTTTGCACCTGTTCAGGAGAACCGGTTGTTACCTTTCTAAGCAGTTTGGAGAACCGGTTGTTGGAAATCTCATTCGGGTTTTTTCCACTTTAAAGGGCTAATCCTATAAGGAAGGCAGGAAGGAAACATTTTGATGTTGTTTCTAGCCTAATCTTTATTCCCCTGCTTACAGAAACTGCCTCTCCAGTTAATCCTTATTACATTGTAACAGCTAACAGTTAACGCCCATCGACGTGAGTGATGTTGAGTTGGCCACGCCCACACAGTCACATGACCACCAAGCCCTGCCTACCCAGCTGGTTATTAGGGCAGAGAACCAGTTGTTAAATTATTTGAATCTTACCACTGATTAAAGAGGCTATTTTCTTGCTGTGTGGTAAGTAGAATTACAGAAAAATGAATGCCTTTTTCTTGCTGCCCTATTTTATATCAAACCAAATCAAGATGAGATTAATCTGAGCTTCTTTCTCACACCTTCTACTTTTCCAGGACTGAGTTACCAGTTTCTAGATAGAAATCTGGAATGGATACGGGAGGTATAATGGCACTATCATTACTTGTGTCAAGCTAAATGTAAATAAACAGATTTATAACTAAGCATAATGCGTGTCAACAGAGGTATCAGCAGAGTGTCTACAAAATGAAGATGTTGATTGTGACTTAATGATTGAAAACCTCTCTCTTACATGCATTGCCACCATCTAGATGCTTGCTATGACCTCATCGCCATCCACCATCCTCCCTTCCTCCCTTCCTGTTCACCAAATGTGTTGTTGTTTTTTCCTTTCTGGCTTATCTTGTGGATAAATATGGATATCTTCAGCAAATTCAAGGCAGTATGGAAGAATCAAGGAACAGTATATGCCTTTCTTAAATTCCCTTTCTTTTTCTGATAAATTGTAACATTTGAATATACCTAATGAGTAATTCATATCTGGTTGTTCTGTGGCTATATGCAATTTGATGTAATATTGAATTTAGCAGAGCAGAATATCGGATTAATATTGCTCTGGGATGTGTAAATTAATGATCCAAGACAATCAGTTTGCTTGTGGCTACTAAGTTAAATAAAGTCAGGTATTATGATTTGGAAGGATTTATAGCACAAGAAAAATATTAAAATCGCAATTTGAAACTAATTAAATTACTGATCATTTATGTCAATATTTTGGATTAAAAAAAATCTGGTGGACAAATTCATAATTTATTTTTAAAAGCATAGTGTCAGCTAAAGAGGAATGACACAAAAATGCTGAAATTATGTACTCTGGTTTCTCTTCAGATTGTATAAATCTCACTTTTTACTAAAACAAAATGCTGAAATTCAGACAAATCAGCCATCAATAGACATAAACTAGACAATAGATACATAGAGATAAATCAAATTTACACACCATTCAAAAGAAACAATAAAAAAGCTAAGAAGGAACCCAAAAGAGAAGATATATCCTGTCCAGTAGTTTACACCCAGATAAGCAGGGATTAACCTCAGACAAATAATCAAGCAGAAAACAACATCCTAATCAAAGAATTACCAAGGAGAAAATTGCACTCCACCAACACTGGCAGGGCAAGCTACTGTATATAAATGGAGGGAAAACTCCACACTCATTACCACTGACAATATTATCTAATTAGATAATGCAACATCTGCAAGTGAACAATAAAGTTCAGGGAGCACCAAGGACTCCACTTGACATCTGCCTCCATAGATTTTAAGTGTTGTTTCTAAAATGCTAGATTATATTGAAACATAGTCATCTAAAATGATTGAAGAGGCTACTACCTACACCATAAATAATGGAGAAATTAATTTAATAAATGGTCTTCAGGCATTTTGATTGCATCCCTAATTAGAACATGAAATAGCTTCCTGAAAAAAAATACTGAGTGTACAAAAGAAAGAGTCCCATTGTACTAATAACAAGAAAGATGCTATAGAGATAAAAATAGTATGATTCAAGCATAACTGAATTAGCACATCTTTAATTGGCTTGCCAGAAAATTACTTTTTATATGAAATTAATTCTGAATGTTGAAAACCCTGTCTCTTTCTTGGGATAGCCTGGAGCTTCTGGCCTTTTCTCCTTCTTCCATTTTCTCCTTCCCTTCCTATTTTTCAATCCTACTTATTTGTATTATTTACAACTTATTGAAAATTTGGAAAGAAATTATATAAAGGGAATTAAAATTCTTTAAACTGAAAACTGAACACAATGGTGGAGCGTGAGAAAGCTGCAAATGAAAGATTAAGTTTGAAAATGACTTGATAAGGATGGGGTTTGCATAGAAAACAAATTCAAAATGAATTGCTATGAATGCTCTATTACAGTGATGGTTAACCTTTTCGGCACCAAGTGTCGAAACTGGAGTGTGCACGCATGTATGCGACGGAGCACCAGAACCCGGAGGAGAGCAGCTGGCCATTGAATATCCACATGGCGGCCAGCTACACTTCTGGCTTCTGTCACATGCATGCACACACCAGAACCCATAAGATAGCAGCTGGCCAACACGCATATGCGTGAGACCAGCTGTCTGACATGCATGTGCGTGATGGAACCTGGAAGAGCAGCTGGCGATGGCGCACATTCCCACAGAAAAGGCTCTGCATGCCACTTCTGGCATGCATGCCATAGATTTGCCATCACGGCTCTATTATAAACCCTCCTACTTCCTGGTCATATAACTCAAAAAGTAACTTACTATTAAGGGACTGATAGTACATGCACCTTCTCATGCACCTTCTCCTTAATGTGTTTTCCTTGCTGTTTAATAAGGAATAAGAGTAGATTAGATAGATAGATAGATGATAGATAGAAAGATAGAAAGATAGAAAGATAGAAAGATAGAAAGATAGAAAGATAGAAAGATAGAAAGATAGAAAGATAGAAAGATAGAAAGATAGAAAGATAGAAAGATAGAAAGATAGAAAGATAGAAAGATAGAAAGATAGAAAGATAGAAAGATAGAAAGATAGAAAGATAGAAAGATAGAAAGATAGAAAGATAGAAAGATAGAAAGATAGAAAGATAGAAAGATAGATAGATAGGCAGGCAGGCAGGCAGGCAGGCAGGCAGGCAGGCAGGCATAGATGATAAATAGAGAGATAGAGAGATGGAGAAAGAGAGAGAGAGAGAGGCAGGCAGGCAGGCAGATATAGATAGATACAGGGATTGGTTCCAGCTTCTTTTACTGCTGGTTTGCTCAGAGAAGTACTTTGGATGATGCACATTATGCGCAGATGTGCAAAAGTAAAAAAATGCTTCTGCACATGTGCAGAAGCAAAAAACAAGATGGTGGTGCCATAGATGCTGCCGATAGAACCGGTTCGGCACGTGTCCAGCCGAGTTACTACCTATTCGGCTGAACTGGACGGAACCGGTAGGAACCCACCTCTGGATGGATGGATGGATGGATAGATAGAGAGATGGATGGATGGATGGATGGATGGATGGGTGAATGGATGATATGTAATTCAATGCTTTTTATGTAAAACAAAATATAAATATTATCACATAAAGTTTTGCAATAACAGGAACCCTGTTGTACCAAAGCAGGTGTTATAAGAAACATGACTCACTATCTCAACAGATCGAGGACAGAAAAAGAATATGGAAACAAAATGTTTTGACAAGTGGACTATGAGAAATCAAGATAGACATAACGGAATTATAAACCCGTAAAAGATATACAGTTCAGAAAATGACATTACTTCATTCTATTTTATGTTTAAGGGGGGGGGGCACTTGGAAAGACTCATTCTCGTACTGGGGGAGCCAATGTCGTGATGATACGGACGTGCTCCGAGACCGCAGCCAATACTTTTGCTGCTGGGTAGTCTGATCGGACCTAAGAGACGGTGAACAGGAAGAATATGTCTTGCTGATCTCAGAGACATTGTAAAGTCCCTGATCAATCCAAGAGAAGTTCTTCAAGCTGGCAACCAAAAGTCCAGCCATCAGGCTGATGAAGTCGGGGTGGCTCCAAAACAGAAGGATACGGAAAGAGAAAGTGTTTCCAGCTGGTGATGAATTTTTACCATTTTAAAAGAGACTGCCTATAAAAAACTTAAAGTTAATTTAAATTTGAGAACAGAAGAAATAAGCAGTGGAATTAAGCTTTGAATGGTTTTGGACAGTGGGTTATCTTATTTTTTAAATGTTATTTTCATGGATGGAATTTATGCAAGGCTTTTAAACCGAAGGGATTAAGTTTTCTTCTTTTTTCATTATTATTTTTTGCAACCTATGGACTAAAATTCACCTTCTTCATTACTGTGTGTGTTTTTCCCTTTTTCTTCTCTATTTCATTCAAGAATTTGACTTTTTTAAAAACTTGGAATAAAAAAGATACAAAAGGCAACAAAGAAAATTGTAATAAAAGAGCGAAAGGCGACACTGCTACTTGGAGGTTTGTGTATTGGAAACAAAACACTTTTACTTTCCTCACTGATTATTCTGGTTTGGCACTTCAAGGTCTCACTGTTTTGTCTATAGAGAGTGATAAGAAGAAAAGCATACAAATGTTCTTTTGAAGTATATCTTTAGCCAGAGAAAAGTGAAAATAAGATCTTATTGTGAATTTATGCTTAATCTTGTAAAAATCTTCCAAGCCAGAGGAGCAGTGTTTGTCAGCTTGAGATAATGGCACAATCTCAACAGCAGAAAGAAACGTTAAGTTTGCAAAAGATATTGTTAGTAATTCAGAAATTATCAAACACATTTGAGAGGACGGAGAAGAAGTTGGAAAATCTAGAGCATCTAACAGTAAAATATGATGAAGAAGTTGAGAGATGTTTATCAAGTGGAAAAAGTGGAGGTTAGAGTTCTAAAAACCGAAGAGAAAAATGACTATAAAGAAATTAAATCCGCTGATATCTATGGTGATTGGTTTGTGTCTGGAAATGGAAAGAGTGGAATACGGAAAGAGGAATTAAATGGAGGGGAACTCTACCCCAGATGGCAAGATACAGAAGAAGAAGAAATTAAAAAAAATATGGATTTAAAGAGAGAAATTTTGTTAGCAACATCGTTGAAAACACCACTGACAATTAAAGATAAGCTGATTAAGGAAACAGAAGAAGGGCATCGAAATTACATGAGAGACTTAATAAGCAATGAGTTGCAAAGAGGAGTCCATACAAATTTGATTAAGGAGATCATAAGAGGACTGATACCACAAATGGCAGAAGACATGAGATTGTTTTGCTACTGGAAAGATACAGGTTGATAGATGAAAGGGTATAATCTAAAGCTAGTTAAACTTAGTGAAATTTAGTGATAATAGATATAGTTAAATAAATAATTGATAATGATAATAATGTATATTTGTGTATTGCTATGATAAGTAATAATTGGATATGAATATGAATGGTACCTATGAAAGGAAGATTAGAATTTTTTTTGGTTATATATAAAGGTTAATAAAAAAGAACTAAGTGAAATGTAGTTAAGTGTTGTTTATTAGGGGGAAAATGTTATGATAAAGGACAGTTAAATAAAGGAGGGATAATGATAACAATGTATATATATGCATGGGTACGACATATGGAAAGTAGATGTAAATTGTAAACAGTGATTTGGAAAGGAGGATTAGAAATTTTTGTTACTAAATATTATGGATGTTTAGCCAGAAAAGGCCATAAGGATTCAGTGTTATTGGAGGATATTAGAAATAGCAAATGAAATGCCACTATGTGGTTATGTTTTAAATCTTGATATATTTTATGGTGAAGGACATTTAAACAATTATAGTCAAATGAAAATGGAGGTATGATGCTGGTAATATGTATAAATATATGTGAGTTAAGATACTTGAGTTAATATGAATTATGGTTGATGACTGTGGAAGAGATGGACGAAAGTCTTTTGTAACCAACTGATACACTTTCTACAGTATGTAAAGAAGGATGATTCTTTGTGTTGTGTCTGTTTTGTGTATATATATATATATATATATATATATATATATATATATATATATATATATATATATATATATGCTGGTTTTGTTAAAAAATAATAAAGTTCTTCATGTGGAAGTCTTTATGTGTAAATTTTTATCTCTTCCTTAAGTTCATCTCTTTCTCAAGCTCAGTACCTCTCCTCATATTTTAATGATACATCATAGTACAGTGCTTTACAGCCCTCTCTAAGCAGTTTACAGAGTCAGCATATTGCCCCCAACAATCTGGGTCCTCATTTCACCCACCTTGGAAGAAGGATGAAAGCCAGAGTCAACCTTGAGCCTGGTGATCTTTGAAATGCCAAATTGCAGGCAGCCGGCAGTCAGCAGAAGTAGCTTGCAGTATTGCACTCTAACCACTGCGCCACCAAGGCTCCTGGTATGGGGAGATAAAACATAGCATTGGCTTTGGACTCATTTTGCCCATTTCAATGTTTATGTCAGATGTATACTAATGCTATTCAGCATTTGACAGATTATAGTATGAGATCATTTTATAATTCTTATATAATTCTTTTAAATTTATGATTGATTGAATAGTGTACAAATATGTTTTTATTAAAAATTAGGTGCATGTTATATCAAAGAATATTACTTCCTCAGAACTAGTTAGTATTTGGATGAGTCAGCTATGGAAGAATGATAGTCTCCTTTTCAGTCTTCTGTAAACATGATGTTTCAGAAACATTTCCCAAAGACTCTTGACATCCATTTTCTGGATCATTCAGGGAGGAAGGAATTACTTGGCCACAAATAAGCAGAAATACCTGTTGGATCTAAGCCATAAGCAATTTATATGAAGCTATACACTTAATTGCCTTCCTTGAGTTTGTTATTGCTATGTACCTGTTGGCAGATGGTTCTCAATTTGATTGAGTAACACATCTGTCATTGCAAATTCCATTATATCTCCCCACAGGTGCCAGAGTATCTCATCACCAATGCTTATTTTGTTTAACTTATATAGGGAACCGTGACAAATCCAGACTTCAGAGCTGCTATATCTCACACTTCTATTGAAGGTGCTTAATTTCAGCTATGCTATATAATACTTGTAGTCATTCAATGATAATGGAAATATATTTTGCTGCCTGGCTGTTATGGGGCAAAAGTGCACTTTAGTTAGGAATCAAACCTAATTAGATAGATAGGAGGTACATGCAACAAACTATATTTTATTGGCATGCGCTACTGCAGTGATCACCATTATTGTCATCATGGTCCAAAAATTGCAGAGGAGCCTCAATGACCATACAAGTTATATACCCTCTGAAATGATACATAAGAATTAAAAGAAGATGTAAATTATAGGAGTGTAGCATTTTATAAAAACTTGGAACGATCTTGGTATGGGGTGACCCATGGCCTCTAAATTCTATATTTTTAAGGAGGCTCCAAGTATTACTAATACTAATACCTTCTGACATAAACAATGTCCTGTTGTAGGCTTACATGGCCAGTATCTTTTAGGAAGTGTTGAACTTCAGGATCAGACACAAAGAACCAATCAGTGACCAGCCTTCACCAACCAGCACCAAAAATGCTTTTAGGATGCTAAAAGATCTTTCCCTTTCCCTTTGCCAATGCTATGTTCCACAAAAGACAAACAAATAGTTAATGAACAGCTGTCAAAAAAGCCAACACAGTTCTAGGCTGCATCAACAGAGGGATAGAATCAAGATCACGTGAAGTGTTAATACCACTTTATAATGCCTTGGTAAGGCCACACTTGGAATACTGCATTCAGTTTTGGTCACCACGATTTAGAAAAGATTTGGAGACTCTAGAAAGAGTGCAGAGAAGAGCAACAAATATGATTAGGGGACTGGAGGGTAAAACATATGAAGAATGATTGCAGGAACTGGGTATGTCTAGTTTAATAGAAAGAAGGATTAGGGGAGACATGATAGCAGTGTTCCAATATCTCAGGGGTTGCCACAAAGAAGAGGGAATCAAACTATTCTCCAAGGCACCTGAGGGTAGAACAAGAAGCAATGGGTGGAAACTAATCAAGGAGAGAAGCAACTTAGAACTGAGGAGAAATTTCCTGACAGAACAATCAATCAATCAATCAGTGGAACAGCTTGCCTCCAGAAGTTGTAAATGCCCCAAAACTGGAAGTCTTTAAGAAGATGTTGGATAGCCATTTGTCTGAAACGGTATAGGGTTTCCTGCCTATGCAGGAGGTTGGACTAGAAGACCTCCAAGGTCCCTTCCAACTCTGCTATTGTATTGTATTTTTTTGTATTGTATTGTATTGCATCAGGCTTAGCATTCGGAATCTAGATGAGATTTTGATCTCCAACCTGTTTGCATGAAAATCAGATGTTGTTCTCACTAGCTAGGATTTTTGTATGTCATCCATCTTTAGGATATGGACAACTAGCAGGAAAATGGCCAATTGCTTGGATAGAGAAGCAAATGTGGACCAGATTGTCCTTGGCAGGAATTGAATGTGCTAAGCAATCTGCAAACCTTGAACAATGAGTGACAGCTGTTGATAATCGAAGGTTGTGTTGAGAGCCTCCACATGTTTCTGCACATCCTCTTAATGAAGGTAAGGTTGTGGGTTCGTATCTTTCTGAAGTTCTACAGATTGACATTTCTGAATATTGGCATTTCAAAGCCATAGTTTTTATATCTCTATAAGGTCATGTACCTAAGAGTCTGAAGATGAGAAATGACTGATTATATTTTATAGCCTGTTATTAGCATTAAATATATTAACTTTCACAAGTGATTTGAAGTCAAGGATGAGCAAGGAGACAGCCGATTTGTAAGTAATACCAAATTATGATAGAAGTTCATGCTGATGAAGAGTTGATTCCTGCCAAGTGACTGAAGAAGCAACACATGGATCATGCAGTTTATTTATATTTATAAATTATATGACACCCATCTCATTAATTCAACTGTAGGTGGGTAACAAAACTTTAAAAATACAATATAAATATGATTTAAAAATACTTATCTTGACCAACTAACATACAAAATGACAACACCACAGACCAACAATATGCTGCCGGTGAATCAAACTATCTATTTCACAGTATAATAACCCAGAAGTTTAATTGACTAATTTCATTTCAGATTTTCTGTGTAAGGGTGAGGTTTCAACACTTCTCCTTCTCAAATGAACTTCTCTTGGAAGCAAATGTGGCAGGCTATAATGAAATTTCACTTCCTGGTTTTTTCAGGTATAAACAACCTGTCAGATCTTTTGTTTGTTTGTTTGTTTGTTTTATTGGATTTATATGCCGCCCTTCTCCCAAAGGACTCAGGGCGGCGTACAACATTAAAAAACACATATCACAAAAGTTAAAAGGAAATTAGATAAATATCCAAAAAAAACAAAACCAAATCCAATTAATATGACAGTAACATTTAAAAAATTAGATAAAATTAACAGGCCAGGCCGGCTTGCTGGAAGAGCCAACTTTTTAGGGCATGTCAGAAGGACCGGAGGTCAGGGATTATGCGAAGCTCCAGGGGCAGCTCATTCCAGAGGGAAGGCGCTCCCACAGAGAAGGCTCTCCCCCTGGGGGGTCACCAGCCGACACTGTCTGGCCGAGGGCACCCTGAGGAAGCCAACTCTGTGGGATCGTACTGGACGGTGGGAGGCTACTGGTGGCAGTAGGTGGTCTCGCAGGTACCCTGAGCCTAAGCCATGGAACGCTTTAAAGGTCATAATTAATACTTTGAATCGCACACGGAAAACAACCGGCAACCAGTGCAGGCTGCCTAAAAGGGGTGTAACATGGGAGTACCTAGGTACCCCCATGATAACCCACACGGCTGCATTCTGGACCAGCTGAAGCCTCCGGGTGCTCTTCAAGGGCAGCCCCATGTAGAGAGCGTTTTGTACTCATGTGGTTAGAGAAAGGGTCTCAATTTACATTATAATAATTGTTGTTAGTTGTGAAGTTGTTTCCGACCCATCGCAACCCCATGGACACCATTCCTCCAGGACTTCCTGTCCTCTCCCCTCCTCTGGAGTCCATTTAAGCTCACGCCTACTGCTTCAGTGACTCTGTCCAGTGACCTCATTGTCTGTCGTCCCCTTCTTCTTTTGCCCTCAATCTTTCCAGCATTAGGCTCTTCTCCAGTGATTATAATTTTACATTATAATATACACTATTTAAATAAATGTAGCTTAATGTATCTTTAATGATTTGACATTAAGAGTCATTCTTTTGCTGTGTATGTAAATAGACATACTTTTCCTATTTTGCTCCCACCATCCACTTGTGTTATCTTCATCCACCTTCATACATTTTCTCCAAATCACCCTTGGTTCTTTCATTAGCACCATTCACAAAAGTGTTAACATGCAACTATCACCAGCCTGTACATTTCTAATTTCATGCAAACCAACAGTAGCCTAGATGACATCAATTCACACTTCTGACATATTTTAGTCCTTTCATTCAGAATTAAATCTACAACTTTACTTTTTTGCTTACATTCAGCTCTATTCAACCAGATCAGATTTACTAGATGCTTCCTCTTTTTCTTTGTTTCCCAGAAACATAAAATATCGTATTTTTCATTTTGTTTGAATAGATATACATAAAGAATATTGAAACACCTAGATATTTTAAGGTTTTTTACTTGTTTGGGGAATGTTCCTTCCTACAAGTTTCCTATAAGTGCACTTTCTGCTTTTTTCAGACCAACTGAGTCAGGTTTTTGGGATCATCCAATAAAGTATTGATCCAAATGCAGCATGAATGGACTAATTAGCTTGTCACTTGAACCTGATGTCATGGGTTGAGAAAGAGTGACTGACCCAAAGTTATTTAAGCAGCTTTCATACCAAAGGCAGGATTGGAACTCATAGTCTCCAGGTTTCTAACCTGATACCTTAACTATTAAGGTCAAACTGGCTCTCACCTGCTTGATGACCGTACTGTTAATCATTGACTGATAGGTCTGTATTTCCTAAAACATACAAATAATTTTGTCTTAGAGTAATTTACTCAGGGGTGGGCTGCTGGAGGTTTGCACAGGTTCGGGCAATCCTCTAGCTAGGATTCTGCCCAGTTCAGCGAACTCCTAACTGTCACCCCTGGCTGGCCATGATCACCCCTCCCCACCCACTCCTCCCAGGAGTCTCGACATGGCCTATTCATCATGACAGGTAAGTGCAAGGAGGTTCAGGGAGGGCAGAAAATGGCCTAGTGGAAGTTCCAGAAGTCTGGAAATGGACCTGTTTCCAGCTTCCGGACGGTCTCCGGAGCCCTGGGGAAGCAGTTTTCATCTTCCCGGAGGCTCAAGGAAAGCCTCCGGAGCCTGGGAAAAATGCCCCCCTGCCATGGTTCAGGAGGCCAGATAGGCCAGGCCCACAATGGTCACACCCACTCAGCAATGCTGCAGCGAACCCGTTGCTGCAGTTTTGAAGCCCACCCCTGAATTTACTTCAATAAGCTCTCTCTCTCTCTCTCTCTCTCTCTCTCGAGAGAGAGAGAGAGAGAGAGAGAGGGAGGGAGGGAGAGAGAGAGAGAGAGAGAGAGAGAGAGAGAGAGAGAGAGAGAGAGAGAGAGAGAGAGAGAGAGAGGGAGTTTGGAGGTTTATTTTGGTTATGGTTGCATTACCAACATAAAGGAAAATAAGTAGAAATCAAACAGTGGGCAAGAGAAGGAGGTTAAAAATCTTGCCTACTGGTATCTTAACCATATTAACATAAAAGTTGAATAATAATGGGATGAGGATACAAGCTTGCTTAAACCTGTCATCGAAAAGACGAGTTCCATTAGTTCACCAAGGATATTTCCCTTGCATGGTTGTGTTGTGGTGAAAACTGGACTCCCCCACTATGTATATTAATATGCTTCCCAAAAGGCTCTCTATCAGACTGAAGATTCTGTCTCGATAATTATGTTAGACAATTACAGAAACCTCACAATCTATCATGCATTTCAGTAAAATTATGCTTTGCAGTAACATAAGCTGTCAACAGTTTCTCTTAATCACAGAAAACTTCAAATAAATTCACAAGGAATTCTCACTGAGTCACATTCTCATCAAACAAGTGAAGTTTCACTGGGTGGGAAAACCTGACCCCCAACTACCTCTTTACCAAAACCTCAATAATTTTTTAAAGTTATAAACATCTGTTTCATGGTACCCACTAACATATCTTAAATAATAATAAAAGGATAAAGATATCCTGAAGCTAAGCTTAACTCATAATTATTCTATCCATACAGTTTTTGGGCAATGACAACAAAAGCCTTCTTCTGGGATATTTGTTTGACTTTTCAACCTAATTAATAATCCTAGAATTTTCAGTTGGTTCCTAATCCAAGTGAGAGCCATCACTGCTTAGCTTCTATGATTAATTTAGTTTAGCTAGAAGCTGATTCCTGCAGAAGTTTATTAATCATACCATCTCTCAATCCACAATATGTATGGTTTCTCACCATACATATTTCACTGTCCACATACAAAGCTGTGTTCACATACATTTGCGTAACCCTTGACTATCACTAAGTGTTGTATCTTATGATTCTTGATGAATGCATTCTATTTTATTTTTCTTTATGTACACCAAGAGCATATGCACCAAAGTCAAATTCCTTGTGTGTCCAATAAAGAATTCTGTTCTGTTCTCCCATATACATAGTTATTGTGGCAAAATCAGATTCTGAGATGCTCCAGGTGAATTGCCTCATACAGATAATCCTAAGCAATAGCAATAGCACTTAGATTTGTATACCGCTTCACAGTGCTTTTACAGCCCTCTCTAAGCAGTTTACAGAGTCAGCATATTGCCCCCAACAATCTGGGTCCTCATTTTATCCACCTCGGAAGGATAGAAGGCTGAGTCAACCTTGAGCCAGTCAGAATTGAATTTCTGGCAATGAACAGTGAGCTAGTCTGCAATACTGCATTCTAACCACTACACCATGGCTCATAACAGTTACAACAGTTTCTTTAGTAACCAATTAAATTACAACAATGCTAAAAAAGTTTTTCACACTTATGACCATTGCAACATCTCCATAATCAACTGATAAAAATTCAGATGTTTGGCAGCTAGTTCATATTTATGACAGTTACGGTGTCTCAGAATCACGTGATTATCTTTTTCGACCTTCTGACGAGGAATGTTAATGGGGAAGTCAGATTTCTTTAACAACTGTGTTACTAATTTAACTGCAGTGATTCATTTAACTTCTGTGGCAAAGAAAGTCACAAACTGGGGCAAAACTTACTTAACAACCAATTCACTTAGCAACAAAATTTTGGTCATAAGTCCAGGACTACCTGTTCCTTCTCACAACCATTCTTCCTCACACACATATCCAACATCTATAACTCAAGAAACAGGGAAGACAGGATTTTCGCTAGCAACGAAGTATTCAATGAAAAAACTAATATTGCTTTGTTTGGGTTTGGGGTTTGGTTGTTTTAACAACAAATGTTCTCCAAAATGTAGAAACATCTCAGGGGATCAGAAAATTTTGAATATAATTGTTAACAAATGAACAATAGCATATTTTTAGCTCCCTCTGGGATGGCAGTGTTGTTCAATTCAAAAGTTAGAAAGTAGCAGTTCATGATGGCAATGCCACAAAATAAGGGAGAGAGGAGAGTAATTTTAACTTACAATGATTATCATATTTCCATCAAATCATTACAATTTATCCCACAGTACCCCAAGTAGCCAAAATACTGATGTTGGAATGAAATAGCACCAGGCGTACACACACACACACACACACACACACACACACACACACACACACAAACACACACCACTATTCAAGACAGCAGTAAATTTTATTTCTATGGTCTGCACTTCAAGATAGCAAATTGAGTACAATATCTCCTTCCCCTTCGTTTTTTTTTTGTATCAGATAAGTTTTACTTTAGAGAACACACAGTGCTAGAATAGATGATTTTCTTAGAATGACATATTGCATTTTACTCAAAAGTATCTTCTTTTCACTTGTCCTCTACAACTCTGATGATTCTTGTGCAAAAAATGTTGATCAGGAGGAGACATTAAATCAAAAATTGCATTACAAAAACTCCTTCAACTGACAATGTATCAGAATTCTTTTCTTTGGAGGACATAAGAGTCACTTACTTTATTGCTGAGAATAAAATTCCACATAAGGCTTTCTTCTTTTTTAAACATGGCCACTATTTCTTTAGAGGAAAAAAACAACAACATCTTACCAGTTTGTTGCTTCCTTTTCACTAGACAATAAAAGGTGATTTTTTTTTGATAAAATATTCTGAATGATTGGAAGGCTTTCATATGCTATATAAATGATCAGCAAAAGCTACTTATTCCCAGGTGAGTTAATACCTTCAAGTCATTATTATTGTACACATAATCAACTTGATTTTTAAAGCATCTGCCAGGTGGTAATAATTGTAAAGTTTGAGCATATTAAGTGCAATAAATACACCAGGGATAGAAAAGACAAATGTCTTCAAAATCTGATGTTTTGAACAGCAGTTCCCAAAGTATTAACGAAAGCTGGCTAAGGATTATAGAAGAAAATATTTTTTTAGGAAGAAGACAAAGGTGTTTTTTAACAAAGAAAAACCCCAATAAACAAGTTTAAAATGCCCATGATCATACTCTGGTTTGCATCAGCATACATACAAGGCTTTCTACTGTATACTTTCCCAAAACAACAAAAGTAGAGAATAGTGGGAAAGAGCAGGCATATATTCATGGCATTTTCTCCCATATGAACTCTTAGCAGTCATTATCCCACAGCAATCCTAGAACCAACTCAGTACCATTTCTGAATGTTCCGATACTGCAGAGAATTCAATAGGTAGAAAACATCACCTAAGCCAATGAATCCAACTCTTGTCTACTGCGGAAATTCAAATTAAAACCTACTTGACAGATAGCTCTTCATCAACTTTAAATAGAGAACTCACGACCTCTCTGAGTAATTGCTTTTAGTAGTCAATCAATTGCTCAGTCCACCCTTTATTATGGGGAATGGCCAGAATTCAACTTTAAAAAGTTAGAAATTAAAAATAATAAAAGTTAAAAATAATAACGCATGCGCAGAAGCAAAAAAAAAAAAACAAGATGTTAAAGATGAAGTGAGGAAAGCTAAGGCTCACAATGAAGAAAGGCTTGCCACAAAAGTAAAAATTAACAAAAAAAGCTTCTTCCAACATGTTAAAAACAAGAAAAAAGTTAAGGAAACAATTGGTCCATTGCTAGGAGAAAGTGGCAAGAAGGTGACAAGCAACAGGGAGAAAGCAGAACTATTTAACTCATGTTTTGCATCTGTCTTTACACAAAGGGATAAAATAGTCCAACCTATCAAAAGCAGCACCACAAAATTAGGAACACAAATTGAAATAGGGAAGAAAATGGTAAGTGAGCACCTGTCTACCCTAGATGAGTTCAAATCACCAGGACCGGATGGATTACACCCCAGAGTTCTGAAGGAACTAGCAGACGAGATCTCAGAACCACTGAATTATATCTTTCAGAGATCCTGGAACACCGGGGAACTACCAGAGGACTGGAAAAGAGCTGATGTGGTTCCCATCTTCAAAAAAGGGAAAAAATTAGATCCAGGAAACTACAGACCTATCAGCCTAACCTCAATACCAGGAAAGATTCTGGAAAAAATAATCAAGCAACGAATTTGCGAACACCTAGAAGCAAACAAAGTAATAGCCAAAAGCCAACATGGATTTGTCAAAAACAGATCATGCCAGACTAATCTTATTTCATTCTTTGATAATGTGACAAAATTAGTGGACCAGAGGAATGCCGTTGATATAGTTTACTTGGACTTCAGTAAGGCTTTTGATAAGGTAGACCATAACCTACTACTAGATAAAGTAGAAGAATGTGGGTTAGACAGCATCACCACCAGATGGATTGGTAACTGGCTGACCAACCGCACTCAACGTGTAGTTCTCAATGGAACTGCATCTACATGGAGGGAAGTATGCAGTGGAGTACCCCAAGGCTCTGTTTTAGGCCCAGTACTCTTCAACATCTTCATCAATGATTTGGATGAGGGAATAAATGGGGAACTCATCAAATTTGCAGATGATACCAAGCTGGCAGGAATAGCCAACACTCCAGAAGATAGGCTTAAGATACAGAAGGATCTTGACAAACTTGAACATTGGGCACTATCTAATAAAATGAAATTCAATGGTGAAAAGAGTAAGGTTCTACATTTAGGCAACAAAAACGGAATGCACAGGTACAGTATAGGTGATACCTTACTCAGTAGTAGTAACTGTGAAAGGGATCTTGGAGTCCTAGTGGACAACCATTTAAATATGAGCCAGCAGTGTGCAGCAGCTGCCAAAAAAGCCAACACAGTTCTAGGCTGCATCAACAGAGGGATAGAATCAAGATCACGTGAAGTGTTAATACCACTTTATAATGCCTTGGTAAGGCCACACTTGGAATACTGCATTCAGTTCTGGTCGCCACGATGTAAAAAAGATGTGGAGACTCTAGAAAGAGTGCAGAGAAGAGCAACAAAGATGATTAGGGGACTGGAGACTAAAACATATGAAGAACGGTTGCAGGAACTGGGTATGTTTAGCTTAAGAGAAAGAAGGACTAGGGGAGACATGATAGCATTATTCCAATATCTCAGAGGTTGCCACAAAGAAGAGGGAGTCAAACTATTCTCTAAAGCACCTGAGGGTAGAACAAGAAGCAATGGGTGGAAACTAATCAAGGAGAGAAGCAACTTAGAACTGAGGAGAAATTTCCTGACAGTTAGAACAATTAATCAGTGGAACAGCTTGCCTCCAGAAGTTGTGAATGCCCCAACACTGGAAGTCTTTAAGAAGATGTTGGATAGCTATTTGTCTGAAATGGTATAGGGTTTCCTGCCTAGGCAGGGGGTTGGACTAGAAGACCTCCAAGGTCCCTTCCAACTCTACTATTGTATTGTATTGTATTGTATTGTACTTATGGTGCTGCCAAGAGAACCGGTTCAGGGGCATGGCAGGCCTGAATCACTGCCAGTTCCAGCGACCCAGGCCACCAAACCGGTAGGAACCCATCACTGAATTTCGGTATGGATATTTGTTTTAAAAATCTTGCTGGTCTAAAAAAGGAAATGAAACATTAATTAAACACGCACATACCTTGTCTCAGGAGGGCTGCCAAATATATTTGCCTTTCTACAGCTATAACATGATCTTAAAGGTTGATGCCATTTTTTGTAGACCATCATCTGTAAAAAAATCATTTTTGAATTTTTCATATTTTTATTAAAGACTTTTTTAAGAATGAAGATGAAAAAAAAATGTCTTCAGGAAAACGAACCATACTAATCAGGTGCTCTACTACTAAAGCAACAACCGCTCAAACAGAATTGAGTGGATATATCGCTTCCTATATTTTGGAAATTACTCATTTATTGGTGAAGGAGTGGTGATTTTTTTTTGAAGAAGCCACGTCATGCAGTTTTATTTGCTCTTACATTTGCTTACATTTCTCAGATTTTTATCTTCAGTTCCCACCAGTGTAGAAATCCTGGCTACACCCCACTTCCCACCCCACCCTCTATGGCACCTTTTTAAGCCAAAGCCATGCACAGAAGGCTGAGCATGTGCTCACATTTGTCAACAGGTAGGGAAGGTAAGTGAATACCACCCCTGGTTCCCACGGATACATTTTGACATCCTCTTGATCAAGCTTGCTATATTTCAGCCAAACACATTTTGATCACTCCTTGGGAAATGTAATCTGACCGTTTTATGATCGGTCAAAGTTAGAACAGCCATAGAATGTAAAGGAAGCTGTAAAGCATTCCTAGCCACAGTTAATGCTTCCACACACACATCCCCTGCAGTCACAATACAGCATGTTAGGCAGGTGACTTTTATGACCTGTCGCAGAGCTCCAAGGCATGTGAACATGAGCCATGATGTGTTTTTTGCTGGGTTTGAGTAGGTTCACTCAATTGTGGCGTTCGCTTAGTGACCACTGGGAAAAGCATCAGAATATTAATTATATTCATATGCATGCCTTGACCTACAACTTGTCATGACTTACAATTGAAACTCTGGGCTCATTTATGGTGGTAACTTGAGAATTACCTGTAGGCACTTGTAGTATTCTTCTTTCCCCTTTTAAACATTTTTCAAAGGCTAAAAGATTTTGAAAATGTTCTGGCCCATCTTAACCTAGAAATCTATATTTCACAAACTTGTGGATTAGTTTAGCTGTCCCACTGTGGTAATAGGGAGTTACCAACTTCTATAACACGCTGTGACTCTTCTGAGGTCTTCCTCTGCCTTTTTTTCAACATAATTTCCTTTTTCTTTTCCAAAAATCCTTGAACAAAGGCCTCAAGGCTGGTTTCTGTGTTCCCCACAATGCAGCGGTTATTACTTATGTTTCTCTCATCCACTGGGCTTGCTCCTTTTCCTGATGCTTTTTTGTGATCAGTTTTTGTTAATAATGCTTCTACCATTTGGTGTAATAAATCTGAACAAGTTGACACATGGGCAGTGACTGCTCCAATTCTCTTACTGTTTTTCCTCAACTGCTGCTATAAGCTTGCATTTGCTGCAGATATATGGTAAGTTTCTTAAGGCAACCCTGGGAGAAAGGCATTTGTCTTAGCTTTTTCTTTGTTAATTTTAATGTGTTGTTTTATTCTTTCAATCTTTCGTAATATCATTTTATCAAACTGTGGGATGCTCAGAATCACAGGACGGTGAAATGGGTAGTGAATAAATTTAATAAATAAATTGTTGCAGAAAATCAGGAGATTTGGACTGCGAGATCAAGAAAAAGCTTTATTTGGCCAAATAATTCAGATAGAGATAGCAATTTCTAACATCTGAGCAGCGTTCTAATCCAAACAAGCATTCTTATAGTGTGTTCAAAGCATCAAAAACATGGAAATATGTTAAAGCATTTCAATTGGCTAAGTTCTTCAATGCCAGGCAGAGAAGCATGCAGGAAACACTAGTTTCATTCTGGCTTTTGTGGTTAAGCTATATGCCTGACTCGCAAGCGAGACCTCCAACTGACTTGGCCTACTTACAACAGGTGTCACAGTTTGACATTTCAAACTTCCTGTGTTCAAACTTCCTGTTTTTAACAAGATAGGATAGATGGGGCCCCCAAGAAATCCTCTAGTCTGACCCCGTTTCATGTTCACTCTTATGTCCAAATCTCGCTTTATGTCCTGCCTTAGTCCCCCCCTTCAAGACTCTATTTTTAGCTACAATTGAGGCTTGCCTCTTATAGTGCCTTATTGTAACCTTTGGCATATCAAATGGAAAGATTAATATTTCAGCAGTACATATTAGCAATGTAAACATATAATACAATCAGATCAGGATAATGATACATAGCAGTGAGAAGAAAGAGACAAGTAAAACATATATCAAACTTAAATCTGTTAAGGCACCTTCTCTAGTCCCCAGGATGAGCTGATATTAACCGCATATGCTGATGCAAGTTTTGCAACTGACGTGTCCACACGTAAATCTACATCAGGTATCACGATATTCTTGGGAAAGGCATTAATTGGATGGCGGTCTATTCGTCAAAAGCATTTAAATTTATCAACAATGGAGGCTGAATTTTCATGTTTATCATTGTTATGTACCGATTTAATTTGTTACAAGCAACTCCTGATAGATATGGGAATTAATGTACGTGAGCCTATTGTTGTATACGAAGACAACCAAGCAGCGATCCAGATGGCATCAAATATTGCTGTAAAGACAAGGACAAAGCATACTGACTTAAGATATATTAATGTACAGCAAAGTGTTAGTAGTAAAATGATTACACTAGAATATTGTATGTCTGAAGAAAATATTGCTGATCTTTTTACCAAAGCTCAAGGTCCGGTCAAACATAAACAATGTTGTGAAGTTTATGGATTGAGAATGTAAAGTTGTGTGTAAATACATTGACAACCCAAGAGGGGAGAATGTTAGGGATGTAACCCTAGGCTTGGCTTGGCAATGTATATAAGCTATGATTGCAACAAATGTAGCTGTTACTTTAAATGCTAGAGAGATGTAATTGGTTTGTTACCTCAAGCAGCCAAAAGAGGGAGCCAGAATGACTGTTAGCTCTCTGTTTTGTTAGACGCTGATCGGTGTATTGTGAGGTACTGTGGTTTGCTACTGTTAGCTGTTTTGTGTGCTAGACTGACTATTTGATAACTGAAATGACTGAACCGTGTATGACCTTGGACTGTTAACTGGACTCTGAATACTTCTATATTTCCACATAGCAAACTACTATATTTTATACTATTCAGTGTCCCTATATGCTGGTTTGTGCGTGTTCTTGCATACCACTCTCACTACGTTTCTCTGCACACTCGCTCTCCTAATGGGGAGCTTACTTACTTAACACTGGGAACTACTGTTCAGGATGCTATCACTCAACAGGCCCTTTGCCAATAACAGCCAAAGCCACAAAAATCTCATAATTGTCCTTTACACAGAACCTACCCAATCACAATTCCCTTAATCTACAAAATCACCACGTCAGGAAGAAGGTTGGGGTTATATGTGACTTGGGAAAGGGCAATTTCAGTCTTAAGTGTTCCACAAAACTACCTCTTGTTTGCAACATACAATGTCCACAGTCCTAGGACCAATATAACACTACAGAGACCCCACTCCCTGGTTTCCTCAAACGTAAATGTCTCCAGGGGTTTCGTAATGCTCTCTGTCACAATCAATGATTTTTGACTCAGCACCTGCCTTTCTGGGGAAGGAGCAATTCCAATAGAATGAATATCCAACACAGCAAATCACAATAAGGGCAAGCACACTCACTAAAGCAACAGACAATGCAGCTATGGCTATGTATGCTCGACTATCCATCCCCTGACAGGGTTACATCTAACAATTGGAAAGTTGTCTTCCTCCTCCAAATCTTCAGCGATACAATGAGAGTCAGCTTCCAGTGTGACCCAGTAAGGCCTCTTCTGCCCCATGTGTTGAATGCCCGTTGCTGGTAGGACAGTTATAGGGGGCACTTCTTCACGCATACCACTAAAGGACAGGCTTCATCCTGGTCTGCCTCCCAATACTCATCAGCAGCTGGGTTAACTCGAGTCCAGTGAATCCAAAACTTGGATTCCAACATTCTTACTGCAAGTGGAGAACACCTGACCACAGTATACAGGCCCTTCCACTTGGGTTCAAGTTCTTCTCCTTTCCAGTGTTTTACCTATACTTGTCTTCCACTTGAATATTATGACTAGAGGTGCTCAGAAATGGTGAGCTAAGGGACACACAATATTGTTGGATTTCTTTTGCTTGTTTAATTCTCCCACCATTTGACTCACCCATGAGGCCCCTAGTTAGGCAAGAGGGTGGCCAGATTTAGGGCATTTGTCTGTTTCAATGTCACTTGAGGATTATGAGTGAAGAGAGTTTGATACCTATAAATTAGTTGGTTGTCCAAAAGTCAATTTATTAGTTTCCTCTATCAGAAGAGCAGTGGCATTATATTATTCTTTGAGTCCACATACAAATTAAAAGGTTTCTTGAGGTTGGGAAGTCCCATAACAGGAGCTTGAGACAATTTTTACTTCAAGGTTTCAAACACTGGTTTCTGTTCCCACTCCCAAACAAAGGGTTCTTTTTCACCCCCCTTTGTAAATTCATAGAGTAGTTTGGCTAGTAGGGCAAAATTTGGCATCCATTCCATCCTGTCTTTAGGTTGTTTTGTGCACAACATAGACAGGCACTTTCTTTCCAAATAGCCCCATGAGCATGTAAAACTCTATAGTAACTGACTATATCTCAGGGTTTTTTCCTAAGAGTGTTGTATCCTGCCCACCCAGGACTACACACCTTACAACTCTTTCCTCCTCCTCCTCCTCCTCCTCCTCCTCCTCCTCCTCCTCCTCCTCCTCCTCCTCCTCCTCCTCCTCCTCCTCCTCCTCCTCCTCCTCCTCCTCCTCCTTTGTTCTGAGTCCCAGAGACTCATGGTCATCAACAGGAATTGCAGTGACTTAACCACCCACACAATTCTAGAGCCTCATTAGGATATGCCAGTTCCGTTATGAAGGGACGCTATCCCGGGCTCAGGGGCATGAACGGGCCCCTCTTTCCACTCTCAACCGAGTGGGTCTACAATTCCCACAACACTTGCCTGCAAGCATCTTCTTTTCTCAGCCGGTGTTATTTAGGAGCTTGTCTTGATCTCGTGGTAGTTCTTGGATCAGTCGGTGACCACCAAGTGCCAAAGGTGAGTCACCTTCCAGAGAAACACTCTCTGTTGGTGCCTGAAGGTAGGGTTAGATGGCCTCAATTGGGCACTGGTCGGTCCGTGCCTTCCTCAGTGAAATATCGCTCCTCAATCTCCTGGCTAAGGCTCGGCATAAATGTTGCAGAAAATCAGGAGATTTGGACTGCGAGATCAAGAAAAAGCTTTATTTGGCCAAATTATTCAGATAGAGATAGCAATTACTAACATCTGAGCAGCGTTCTAATCCAAACAAGTATTCTTACAGTGTGTTCAAAGCATCAAAAACATGGAAATATGTTAAAGCATTTCAAT
Source organism: Natrix helvetica (assembly GCF_964273705.1). Taxonomy (NCBI): domain Eukaryota; kingdom Metazoa; phylum Chordata; class Lepidosauria; order Squamata; family Natricidae; genus Natrix; species Natrix helvetica. Next base: position 208,380,648 of record NC_138552.1, on the reverse strand, counting down.
TGGCTAAATTCCTCACTGCTAGGCAGAGAAGCATGCAGGCAGAGAAGTATGCAGGAAACACTAGTTTCATTCTTGCTTTTGTGGTTAAGCTATATGCCTGACTTGCAAGCGAGACCTCCAAGTGACTTGGCCTAATTAGAACAGGTGTCACAGTTTGACATTTTAAACTTCCTGTGTTCAAACTGTGTTTAACGAGATAGAAGGGATAGATGGGTCCCCCAAGAAATCCTCTAGTCTGATCCCGTGTCATGTTCACTCTTATGTCCAAATCTCGCTTTATGTCCTGCCTTAAAATAGAGTTTTTAAAAATAAAATACATTTCTTCTTGTTCCCTTCTTAAGTTCTCAGGTACACAAGTTACATGTTGCCTAGACTGAAGGCAAAATTGTTGGAATTGTCAACTGAATTCTGCTACTAAATATCTATTAGTTGTGTCTGTTTACTTATTCTCATTTCTGGAAACTGACTACCTTCAATTTCTTGCAAAGACTTGTACAGTATGTATAATCTTAGCAAGACGTAATCACTCAATCACCATTTGTGGGAGATAAGCAATTCTTAACAAACATTTTTTTTTTCTTTTCAATCAGCAGCTATTCAAGACATCATTTTTTCATTCAATACTTTGAGTACAAGTTCTATAGAACAGCAATAGCACTTAGACTTATATACTATTTCACAGTGTTTTACAGCCCTAAGCGGTTTACAGAGTCAGCAAATTGCCCCCAACAATCTGGATCCTCATTTTACTTATCTCAGAAGGATGGAAGGCTGAGTCAGCCTTGAGCTAGGTGAGATTCGAACTGCCAAACTGCTGGTAATTGGCAGCCAACAGAGGTAGCCTGCAGCAGAGGTTGGTTTCTACTGGTTCGCACCAGTTTGGGTGAACCGGTAGTGGTGATTTGACTTGGGTCACAGAACCGGCAGTGACCAGGTGGCCATGCCCCTGAATTGATTTCCTGATCTCTGCTGCCATTGCCGGCATGTTTTTTATTAGTTTTTCAGGGTCTTTGCACATGCACAGAATAATTTACAGTGAACTGTGCTGCATGAAGTGCCCGCAAAGTGAACCAGTACCAACACCAGTAGGAACTTAGCCCTGACCTGCATACTTCAGTCTAACTTGTGCGCCACCATAGCTCTTTGCAGACAGGTCCTTCTCCCCTTTATCTCTAACTCCCATAGACAAACTCCAATTAGATCTTTTTCTTTGCTACCTGAATGAGTTCTCTTCCTTGAAACTTGGTGCTTGTCAGACCTGCAGCCATCTTTTCTTTTGGATCTTAAGCCTGCCACACTTTATATTATTCTATTATTCATTTTCTGTTGTGGGAAAATGGGTGGGGGATTATACAGAGTTGGATGATATGTAGTCATAACAAAATTCTTTCTAGAAAGCCAAGGTCATCTTTTGTCTCTGCACCTGACTGGAACTGGATGGATGGAACTGCCAGAATGGGTATGGGACAAGATCTTGAACTTTAACTGGGTGGGAAACCCGGGAAGCTTTCAGATTCAGGTTTTCCAGAGGTGCCAATATGGCTCTTTTAATAAATTGGAACTTTGAGGAATCCTTTGCCTTGGACTCTGATTTACTTTCGGATGCAATTTGGAACCCTGACATTAACCCAAGTCTCCCTTAAAATACTTCACCAGCTACCCAGAACTTTGGGGTGCTATCCAGGATCCTGAGCCCCAGCATCGACCTGAACATGGGTGGCACAAAGACTCAGGGAAGATGGAGGAAGAGAAGAAGACAGTGCTACTCTGTTATTCCCAAATCTGTGTTGCAAAAAATGTAGTCATCCAGCAGCTGCCTAAACTTTTGCATATTTGGTAATATTTAATCATCCATTTTCTGAAGCAGTCTCTGCTTGCTCAGTAGGAAACATTCAATTTTTGCTTCGGTTTATAGAAGCAGAATCATCATTTAAGGAAAAGACAAGACAGACTAGATTGCTTTGCTAAGACATTAAATGCTGGAAACTGAAGACTAGTATAGAAACCAGCATCATCTTGTTAAAAGTAATCAGGTATCTTCACTGATATATCGCTTAATATCAATAGTAAATGCATTTTTGTATTTCTGGTATTGTTATTGTGGGTCTATGGACTTTGAACTGCCCTTTTAAAATTGCTATTCCATTTTCTTTGCTCAAAGTTAACACTGCTAAAGAAAAGCTGAATCAGATGAACAGCTGGATATTGTATTCCATATGCTTATATACTTGCATATTTCATATGCTTATATACTTGCATATTTCATATGCTTATATACTTGCATATTTTATACAAAAAGATCACTGTTTTGAATGATTTCAGATTTCAAATTTAGTTTATCTATTTAAATAGTTTTCCATTATTTAACTATAACTTTTTCTAGTTCTAAACTAGAACAAAACATTTCTCCCAGCATTTGGCAAGGATGATTGATGCTCCCTTTGCATTGTATTGGTCTGGGTTCCTTGCTTTGTTATTTTAGTTCCTATCTAATTGTCATCTTTACCATCTTTTACTTTTTCATGTATTGTGTTCCCCCCCTCTTGTTTTTAATGTTTTTAATCAGTGAACCACCAAGATTCATTGGGAGTCAGGTACTATATAGATTAATAAGTAAAATAAAAAAATAGTTTCAAAGTTTTATTTTAGTCTAGTCCAATTAAGCAGAGGTTTTAGTTGCACATAGATAAATAGGGAAAGCTATTCAAGGAATATTTCAACTCTCTAACTTTCCTTCCCGTACTTTCCTCATTCATACTACCAGAAAAATACATGATAGATATTCTGTAGAGCCCTAAAACAGCTGTTATTTTCTCCCTGCAGTGAAAGAAATTGCACATAGTTTCAAACTTCATTGGAAAAATAAAAGATGTAACCCTTACATATTTTGATTTGCGTACAGCTACATTGTGAAGTCTGCTATGTTGCCAGTAGTTTCTGCATTTTAGAGATGGTTCCAAAAAGTAAATTAACATTGACTGCCATTTCAAAAAAGCACTGATTATTAATAATCTACCCACTCTCCTCCCCAGACTTTTGTATTTCCTAGTTCTAGTGGACAACCATTTAAATATGAGCCAGCAGTGTGCAGCAGCTGCCAAAAAAGCCAACACAGTTCTAGGCTGCATCAACAGAGGGATAGAATCAACATCACGTGAAGTGTTAATACCACTTTATAATGCCTTGGTAAGGCCACACTTGGAATACTGCATTCCGTTTTGGTCACCACAAGGTAGAAAAGATGTGGAGACTCTAGAAAGAGTGCAGAGAAGAGCAACAAAGATGATTAGGGGACTGGAGACTAAAACATATGAAGAACGGTTGCAGGAACTGGGTATGTTTAGCTTAAGAGAAAGAAGGACTAGGGGAGACATGATAGCAGTCTTCCAATATCTCAGGGGTTGCCACAAAGAAGAGGGAGTCAAACTATTCTCCAAGGCACCTGAGGGTAGAACAAGAAGCAATGGGTGGAAACTAATCAAGGAGAGAAGCAACTTAGAACTGAGGAGAAATTTCCTGACAGTTAGAACAATTAATCAGTGGAACAGCTTGCCTCCAGAAGTTGTGAATGCCCCAACACTGGAAGTCTTTAAGAAGATGTTGGATAGCCATTTGTCTGAAATTGTATAGGGTTTCCTGCCTAGACAGGGGGTTGGACTAGAAGACCTCCAAGGTCCCTTCCAACTCTGCTATTGCATTGTATTATATTTGAGCAAATTATTAATTTACAGATTATAATGATAGTATGCAGAGAACTTTCAGGCGTTCACAGCCAGTTTGAACATATGGGTAATATCTGCAATAAACAGAAGAGGAGGTTTGGCCATGAGGGTATAGTTTTGAGAAGAAAAGCAAAAAATCTTTATGAACATGGCTCCACTTTCAAGCACCTGCTTTGATTCAGATTCAGATTTATTAATAGAAAACCAGTCAAATTATTTGAGCCAAGAAAACTGCTGGATTGGAAATCAGTTTCAACCTCAGCACTGCTGAGCCTCTTGATCCAGAAAGTTCTACGATGAATCCTGATAGAGTCCTGAACCAGCCAAGAAGTCCTATTGTATCCAGTCTTTATTATTTTTTTACAAATAACTCAAGGTGGCAAACATATCCAACACACATTCTTTCTCCCATTTTCCCCACAACAACAACCCTGTGAGGTGAATTGGGCTGAGAGAGAGAGTGACTGGTCCAAGGTCACCCAATTGACTTCTATGGCTAGGGCAGAACTAGAATTAGGCCAAATCACGAAAGTGTCATCAACATATCTAAGCCAGAGTTTGGGTTTGTGTTCAGATTTGTCTAAGGCGTTGGTTTCAAAATGTTCCATGTATAAGTTTGCAATGGCAGGTGAGAGGGGTGATCCCATGGGTGCTCCTTCTATCTGTTTGTATCTTTGTCCATTATGGATGAAGTATGTGTTGGTTAGGCAGTCCTCGCCAAACAACTCCAACCCTACGCAGAATCCATCACCTCACACGTACAAAACTTATACATGGAACATTTTGAAACCAACGCCTTAGACAAAATGTTCCATGTATAAGTTTTGTACGTGTGAGGTGATGGATTCTGCGTAGGATTGGAGTTGTTTGGCGAGGACGGCCTAACCAACACATACTTCATCCATAATGGACAAAGATACAAACAGATAGAAGGACCACCCATGGTATCACCCCTCTGACCTGTCATTGCAAACTTATACATGGAACATTTTGAAACCAACGCCTTAGACAAATCTGAACACAAACCCAAACTCTGGCTTAGATATGTTGATGACACTTTCGTGATTTGGCCACATGGAAAAGAAAAACTGGACAACTTCCTCACACATCTCAACAGCCTACACCCCAAAATACAATTCACCATGGAAATAGAAGCAAACAACCAACTTCCCTTTCTGGATGTCCTAATCTACAAAAAACCCAATGGCTCCCTAGGACACACCATCTACCAGAAAAAAACACACACCAACCGCTACTTAAATGCACAATCCCATCACCACCCTGCACAGATCAACTCTGTAGCCAAGACCCTCATCTCCAGAACCAAACGCCTAGCCGACAAAGACCACCTGAAAACTGAATTACACAAACTCACAAATGTATTAATCTCCAATGGATTCCAAAGAAAAACAATCACCAACCTAATCCAAAAGGAGACTCCCCCAAAAAACCAAGACACAGAACAGGACAATGGCATCGCCCTCCTCCCTTACATCAAAGGCACCACAGATAAAATCAGCAAAATTCTCCACAAGCACAATATCAGGACAGCCTTCACCACTGACCAAAAAATAGCCAACATCTTAAGAAACCCCAAAGACAAAATCCAGCTAGAAAACCAAGGAGTCTACAAAATACCATGCAAAATCTGCCCAGCAATATACATAGGACAAACAAACAGGAGGATAAATGCACGCATCACAGAACACAAGAACGCAGTAAGAAAAAAAGAAAAAACTTCCTCCCTTTTCCAGCACCTTAAAGCTACAGGACATGAAATCAACTTTGAAGGAGCCAGGTTAATCTCCAAAACAGAACACCTCCACAAGAGAATAATCATGGAAGCCATCGAAATAGAGAAACACCCCCACAACATGAACAAACGTGATGATACCTCCTGCCTACCAAACATCTGGAAACCAGCCCTAGCCAACAAACGAACACCACCCACCACCCAAGCCGTTACAATACAAAACAACAATGCACACACAGCCTGCACCAATCAGCACCAATCTACCAATCATGATACAACCACACAACCAATCATTCCACTTACTGAAACAAAGCCAGCACCCCATCCCCTCCCACCAAGACTTACAGAAAGACGGCAGCTCCGTTCCCATTTTAAGCCCACGCTTGAAAATGGCAGGTGAGATCGTTTTGTTGTATTCGGGTCTTTTCCCGTGTAAGGTTGAGATTGTCTTTGCAACGTTTCGGCAGGATCTCACCTGCCATCTTCAAGCGTGAGGTCAAAATGTGGGCTTAAAATGGGAACGGAGCTTCCGAAACGTTGCAAAGACAATCTCAACCTTACATCTGTTCCTCAGATACCCGGGTGTGAGTCCCTTGGTGTGAGTTGGGGCCCAGGGAGGCAGTGGGGCTTGCTGATTGTATACTTGGCTCCTCGCTATGCATCAGCAGCCCTGCCCGAGCTCCTCGAGCTAATCTCAGCGACGGCAGTTGAGACTCCCAGACTTCTGGTCATGGGGGACTTCAACTTGCCGTCAACGGGAGCGGCTTCCGAGGTGGCTCGGGAGTTCATGGCTTCCATGACGGCCATGGACCTGACCCAATTAGTGCAGGGCCCCACTCACGAAGGGGGCCACACACTGGACCTCATTTTTGTATCTGAACAGTGGACGAGTGATCTGGGAATAGGGGATTTAGTTATCACGCCCCTGTCATGGTCAGACCACTCATCCCTCCGGCTGGACTTCCCTGGCGCTATCCCCCACCGCGAGGAGGCGGAACCAGACTCTATAAACTGGTACCGCCCCAGGCACCTGATGGAATCTGATAGATTCCTGACGGAGCTTGGGCCAATACCTGTAGCCTTGTCCCGCTCCCGTTCCGAGGACCTAGTGACTGCCTGGAATAGGGCGACGACTGGGGCCTTGGACCGGGTTGCGCCGTTGCGACCTCTCCTGCGGCATCGACCCACCCGGGCTCCTTGGTTCACTGAGGAGCTCAGGGTGATGAAGCGCCACAGGAGACGTCTAGAGAGCAGGTGGAGATCCTCGCGCTCCGAATCTGACCGAACACAGGTAAGAGCCTATTTGCGGACTTACCTTGTGGCAATAAGAGCGGCCAAACGTAGACATTGTGCTGCTCTTATTGCGTCCGCGGATAACCGCCCTGCCGCCCTGTTTAGGGTGACTCGCTCCCTCTTATCGCAGGGGGCGCGGGAGACACCCTTACAGGGTAGAGCAGAGGAGTTTGGGGAATATCTTCAGGACAAAATCGATCAGATCCGGAGCGGGTGGACCTCCGTCAGTGGACCAGACGAGCCGCCAACAGCGAGTCTTGAGGGACCATTCTGGGAGGAGTTTGACTCTGTTGCCCCCGAGGATTTGGACAGGCTGCGTGGACGGCTGCGACCCACCACTTGTTTAACGGACCCGTGCCCCTCCTGGCTGGTACTGGCAGCCTGGGAGGTGACACGAGGCTGGCTCCTGGGCCTGGTGAGCGCCTCACTGAGTGAGGGATACTTACCAACCGCCTTGAAAGAGGCGGTGGTGAGACCCTTGCTCAAGAGGCCTGCGCTCGACCCAATGGAGCTAGCTAACTATCGTCCAGTCTCCAACCTCCCCTTTCTGGCGAAGGTTGTCGAGAATGTGGTGGCGCAGCAGCTCCCGTGACACCTAGACGAATCCGACTATCTAGACCCACGCCAGTCCGGCTTCCGACCCGGGCACAGCACTGAGACAGCCTTGGTCGCGTTGGTCAATGATCTCTGGAGGGCCAGAGATAGGGGTTGCTCCTCTATCCTGGTCCTATTAGACCTCTCGGCGGCTTTTGATACCATCGACCATGGTATCCTATTGCGCCGGTTGGAGGGGATGGGAGTCGGAGGCACCGTTTTGCGGTGGTTCGGCTCCTACCTCTCCGACCGGAAGCAATGTGTGTTGACAGGGGGGCAGAGATCGTCCCTGAGGCCACTCACTTGTGGGGTGCCACAGGGGTCGGTCCTCTCGCCTCTCCTGTTCAACGCATATGTGAAGCCGCTGGGTGAGATCATCCGTGGTTTTGGGGTTGAGTACCATCTTTACGCTGATGATACTCAGCTGTATATTTCAACCCCAAACCACCCCAACGAGGCTGTCGAAGTGATGTCCCGGTGTTTGGAAGCCGTCGGGGTCTGGATGGGGGACAACAGACTTAAACTCAACCCCTCCAAGACCGAGTGGCTGTGGTTACCGGCGCCTCGGTTCAGCCAGCTGACTCCATCGCTGGCCATAGGGGGCGAACAATTGTCCCCTGTGGAGCGGGCGCGCAATTTGGGCGTCCTCCTTGATGCCCGGCTGTCAATGGAGGACCATGTGGCAGCCGTGGCAAGGGGGGCGTTCCACCAGGTTCGCCTGGTGCGCCAATTGCGCCCCCTACTGGACCGGAGTGCCCTGCGCACGGTCACTCATGCGCTGGTGACGTCTCGCCTGGACTACTGCAATGCTCTCTACATGGGGCTTCCCTTGGGACGCGTCCGGAGACTGCAGCTAGTTCAGAACGCAGCCGCGCGGGTTATTATGGGAAGTACACGTTACTCCCACGTAACACCTCTCCTGCGCGAGCTGCACTGGCTACCTGTGGCCTTTCGGGTGCGTTTCAAGGTATTGATCACCATCTTTAAAGCGCTCCATGGCAGTGGACCTAGTTACCTGCAGGATCGCATCCTACCACACACGTCCCTGCGACCTATCCGCTCACACAGAGAGGGGCTCCTCCTGGTGCCGTCTGCTAGTCAATGCCAGCGGGCGACACCTAGGAGTAGATCCTTCTCTGTGATGGGCCCAACCCTCTGGAATGACCTCCCCCCTGACATTCGAACTACCACCGACCTCCGTTCCTTCCGGCAAAAGTTAAAGACTCACCTATTTCAATCAGCTGGCCTGGCACTTTCTTAGTTCTACCTCCAGGGGATTTATTCATTTTAATTGGGTTTGGGGTTTTAAAAAGTTTTTAATACACTATATACTATATTTAATATTTATTATTCTATGTACAGTCTTGCAACCTCCTCCACCTACGTATTTAATTATTTAACTGTTTTGTATGTATTTTATAACGTATTTTAGTGACTGTACACCGCCCCGAGTCCCTTTCGGGAGAGGGGGCGGTCTATAAATATGAATAATAAAATAAAATAAAAATCTCAAACTTACACGGGAAAAGACCCGAATACAACAAAACCAGCATACCTACACCTGTGAAAATCTACGAAAACATATATATATATATATATATATATATATATATATATATATATATATATATATATATATATATATATATATATATTCAAACTAATTAACAGAAGAAAAGCATATGCACAGCTGAATATATTTTTGAAATTTAATATATTTAATATATCCTCAAAATTAATTCAAAATTTAATTTAATATATCCTCAAAATTAATAAGCATAACAATAATTTTAAAAGGAACTGAAAATCATATTATAAATGAAAGAAAAAATAACCATGTTTTTTTGAAATTTTAACCCTGCTGTTTATTGTTGGGGGAAAAAAGTCGATCCAAACGTTCATAAACAACACGTATTGACAATCCTGTGCTTTAGATCAGGTATAGATTTCTCCTTGAAATGTTGCTTAATAATCTTTCTAGTCAATGCCCATGCCAAAAAAAGGTCTACACTTCTTAATGTCTTCAAATAGATTTCAAATACTAGGGATAATCATGAAGAATATATGCATCTTTAATCCACAGAGATTGATCCAGTTAAATTAACATTCCTGTGGACCACAACACAAAAAACATATAAAGGTTTAAGACTAGCTGAGATCTTCCATTTTTATTCAATGTTAACTAGGAATAATAGAACTTTAATAAAATATGGAGAAGATGTTTTGGCAATTTTAGAGAGCCAGTTTTGTCCAGTGACTAAGGTATCAGACTGGAAATCAGGAGGCTGTGAATGTCACCTTAAGCATGAAAGCCAGCTGAGTACGTTTGGGCAAGATACTCTCTCTCAGTGCAACTCAGCTCACAATGTTGTTGTAAGAAAATGAAGAGGAAGGACTATTAGATATGTTCATTGAGTCGTTTATAAAAATAATAAAAGTAGGATAAAATAATTCAGTGAACGTTTCTGACAGGAAATCAGTTCTTTTACCATTTTGTATAGATTAATTCATATTTTGATTATTGTGTCTAACTTATAGGAATAGGAGGAATGCTAAGTTCCAAAGCAAAGTTTTAAGCTCTTAAGCTTTCAGACTCCTTTAGGAAGAGCAATAATACAGAGATTTCTGCTCCTGAAGGAATAGAAGGATTCAGTTTAGTTCTACTCTTAATTGGTGGCACTCCAGAGTGTTACTTTACTTTGATAACTTCTTTTCAAGACCAAGACAAATCTGATCTCCATTCAGTGTGTTATGTCAGAATTCGAGGTCTTTTAAAACAGGAGAAAACGTGACATCAATGCATGTAGACAAATAGCATGTGCATAAATGATTTTGATTCATTCCACCTCCTATAAAAGTCCTGGAACCATTTCATTTCTCATAGAGTCTGGATCATGTAAATTTTCACCAGATAAATCTGGGAAGTGGACCAAGCAACCAATCTGTCAACGCAGATATCCTTTCTTAAACTTTCCACAGGCAGATCTTGAAGCAGATTTACTACAAGAGTCTTCATATATTTAACTCCCCCAAATTACCTTTTTTGTTGTGCTGCTCTTTAGGTAAAGTTCAGGTAATGTCAGCAGTATCGGCAGAGGTACTGTTTCTCAATAGAACTTTTTTTTAAAATATATAGATTTCTGCTGAAAGTTGAATATTTCAAATTATGTTGCACTCCTTCATTATTTACACTAACAAAAATTCATGTTACTTGCTCTGTAAAAGCTTGCTAAAACAATGATCTTTACAGAGTTGTTGTTCAGTGAGAAGTTGACCCATGTGTGCTAATTAGCTCTTTCTCCTTTCCACTTATAAAAACAAGAGAAGTTTACAGTTCAATTGTTTCATCTTGAAAATTCTTTCATATTTCTTCCATTGGCTTCTTCACTCTCTTCTACTTCTTTCATTTTTTAAAATTTGACTAGCCTCTTCTCCACTTTTTAAAAATGACTTCATTTAAAATAAATTGAGGTACATTATTTGTCTCGGGACACAAGTTAATGGTCACATTTTTGTTAGGAAAACACAAGTGAGCAGTTACTGGAAGAGAGAACACAAATGACTACAATATGGATAGCTTAATTCTAACAGACATACTGTAATTCACTTTTCCCTAAATTAATGTAAAAATAATAAAATTATTAAGCCAGTTCTCTAGTTTGGGTACAGTATGGAAAGAATAATTGCCTGAATGCCTTTCTGCATATGAGAATCGCTTACCTGTGTGGTAACAAACCTTTTCCTGCCCAAGGAAATATGACTATTTGATATATTTATCTTATGTTAATATATAGTGTTAGATCTGGGCAACGAGAGACAGACTGCGGACACGTAGTGACTTAACAGCTCTTTATTAGTAGTAGTAATGATCCAGCTTGCTCTGTGGTCGGAGGGTTCCCCTTTTATAGGGATCGGGTACGCCCCTCGACCAATCAGAACGATACCTGTTTCCCGCTGTAGCAGTGGACCAGAGGGGAGACTTACTACGATATATGCTAATATCTAACACCCCTCCCCTCCTAGATGGAACGTTGCGGTAGGTAACATAGTCTTTTAGGTATGTGGGTGTTTGTCTTGCTCGGGAGGAGCGTCGTAGTTCGGGCTGGTTAGAAGTGGTTGCAGGATCGGGTGCTTTTCCTGTTTCACGTTCGGGAGGTTTTGTGCCTTCGTTGCTAAGGCGTTCTGGAGTCTGCTCGGTTGCGATGTCTGGGGTTCGCTCTGCTTCGTGCGCGTTTTCTTGTTCCAAGCTTGGTTCACAGGTGTCGTAGTTTTCTATGATGGGGCTCTTGCGTGGTTGACTTTCTGTAGGCAGGGAAATCTCGTCTTCGTTTCGCAGGTCTGAGTGTGCTAGGCGACCCCGAAGTTGATCGATGTGCCTTTTCCAGTTCCGCCCATCTTCTAGTTCCAGCAAATACGATCGTGGACCCGTGATGCCAATGACCTTTGCCGGCATCCACAATGTTCCCCCTGCATAGTTGTGGGCGTATACTGAATCCCCTATGCTGAAAGACTGAATTTTACTTGTGGAGTCTGGGGGAGCTGTGGCAGAGTAATTTGGGTGAAGACGGTCCAGGTGAGACCGTAGACGGCGGCCCATGAGTAGTTCAGCAGGACTCCTACCCGTCGTTGCGCTTGGGGTAATATGCTGAATTAGGAGGTAATGGTCAATGCGTGTTTGCCAATCACCTGGACCCATCCTAGCGAGGGCCTCTTTTGCGAATCGCACCATTCTCTCCGCCTGTCCGTTTGATGCCGGATGGAATGGCGCGACGAGGGCATGCCGAATTCCCTGACTTGCTAAAAACGTTTCGAAATGCATGGCCGTGAATTGGGGCCCGTTATCGGAGACTAGGAGGTCGGGCAGGCCATGAGTGGCGAAAAGTCGCCGTAGAACCTTAATGACTGCCTCTGCCGTGGTTGAAGTCATTAGGACTACATCTAACCATTTTGAGTATGCATCCACATCTATAAGGAAAGTCTGACCTTGGAATGGCCCTGCGAAGTCGATGTGTATTCGCGACCAGGGTGCTTTAGGTTTCTCCCATTCTGTGGCGGGCGCTTCCGGGGGTGCTGGTCTCGATTCCTGGCATGGGTCGCAAGTGGCCACCCACTCCTCTATTTCTTTGTCCATGTTTGGCCACCAAACGTAACTTCTTGCTAACGCCTTCATTCTAACAATCCCCGGATGACCCACATGTAAAGCCTCTAATACATTTCTACGTAAAACATACGGAATAACAACTCGATCCCCCCACAATAAACAACCTTGTAACACTGAGAGTTCGTCCCGTTTTGACCAAAACATTTTGAATTCCGGGCCCACGTTTCCTTTCGGCCACCCCCTCCAAACCCAAGTTTGAACTTGCTTTATTACATTGTCTTTAGAGGAGAATCTTGCAACGTCGTATGAAGAAACCGGTCCAGAGTCCAAACAGTCAATGAGCAATACCGGTACTTCTGGAGTGGGGTCTGGCAGAATGTCAGGTAATGGGCAACGGCTGAGTGCATCTGCGTGTCCGAGAGTGGAGCCCGGTCAATGAATCAATTTGTATGAATACGCAGCCAGGAAAACAGTCCACCTGGTCATGCGTGGAGAAAGGGAGATCGGGTGGGGCGGTTTCCCGCCAAAAGTCCCAACAACGGTTTGTGATCTGTAATTAGTTCAAAATCGCGGCCGTAGAGGGATTCGTGGAAACGCTTTACTCCAGCTACAGCAGCCAGCGCTTCCCGGTCCATTTGGCTGTAATTCCTTTCGGCCGATGAAAGAGTTCTGGAGTAGAAGGCGATGGGTGCTTCTTTTCCGTCGGGCATCCTGTGGCTGAGGACTGCTCCAACTCCGAAGGGTGATGCGTCGCAGGTCAATACCAGCGGTAGGGTCTAGCTGTATTGGACAAGCAGTGAGTCAGTGGTGAGCAGGCGCTTTACCCCGGCGAAAGCTGCAGCTTCGGATCGTCCCCATTTCCATGGTGCGTTCCTCTGGAGTAGACGGTGTAGTGGCTCAGCGACGGTCGCCTTCTGCCTCAGAAAAACGCTGTAGAAATTAAGTAATCCGAGGAAGGCCTGCAACTCGGTCTGATTTCGTGGTGTGGGGGCGTCCTGGATCGCCTTAATTTTCTTTGAAGTGGGGTGTATTCCCTGACCATCGATTCTATAACCCAGGAATTCTACGCTAGGCACGTTAATTTGGCATTTTTCTTTTTTAAGGCGGAGACCCTTTTCTCTGATTCTGGCCAAAACAGTTCTGACTCTTTTATTTAATTGCTCCTCGTTTGCAGCGGACACCAAGATGTCGTCAAAATAGGGGACGACTCCCGGTATCCCTTGCAACAGTCATTCCATGACACTCTGGAACAATCCTGGGGCAATGCTCACGCCGAATTGTAGCCGGTTGCATTTGAATGCTCCTCTATGCGTCACTATAGTTTGGGCCTCCGCTGTGGCGCTATCAACTGGCAGTTGCTGGTAAGCTTGTGCCATGTCTAACTTAGCAAATACCTTTCCTGGCCCCAACGAGTGCAATAAGTGCTGTACTACAGGCACAGGATATGCGCTCTGTTGTAGCGCGACATTAATTGTGCATTTATAGTCCGCGCAGATGCGGACTGATCCGTCTGGTTTGACTGGGGTCACGATGGGGGTCTCCCAACGCGCGTGATCCACCGGCTCAAGGATTCCTTGCTCCACTAACTTATCTATTTCCTTATCTATTTTTGGGCGGAGTGCAAAAGGCACTCGCCTCAGTTTAAGTCGGATTGGCGCCACTTTGGGGTCTAAATTGAATGATATTGGTTTACCCACATACTTACCAAGACCGGGGCTGAACACGTCCTCGAACTCCTTAAAAATCTGATCAGCGCTGCTGTTTCTCACGGCGTTGATTCCGGTGACTTCTAACCCCAAGGCTTCAAACCAATCAAGCCCCAGAAGGTTCTGTAATGGCGTGCTGGCGATGGTCACGGGCAGCTGGGCTTCGATGTCCTTGAAACGGATGTGGAATGTGCCTTGGCCCACGATGGGGACTTGGTTCCCCTGGTAGTCTCGCAGTAGGACGTCTGGAGCGCGGAGTTGGCTCTTTCTGAGGCTAGGGATAGCCTGTTTCATGGATGCCCATGAAATAATCGTCAGGGTTGATCCTGTGTCAACTTCTAGCTCTCAGGGTGAGCCCTCCAAGAGGACTGTGACTCTCAGCCTTTTTGGTCACTTAGGGCGGACCTGATGTATTGTGGTGAGATACGTTCGCAACTCCTCTCTCTGGGTCAACTCTATCTCATCGTCTTCATCCTGAAAATACTCTCGTTGAGCGTCTTGATAGAACGCTCTTTCAGCTCTTTGTGTGTATTCTCTCTGGGGATACGCTCGCTCAGCTCCTTGTGAGTAATCTCTCTGGGGATACGCTCGCTCAGCTCTTTGGGAATTTTCTCTCTGGGTATACACTTGTGGATTTCTCTCTGGGCGCCTTTTCTGATTCCGCCAAGCCCCTGGGTTGGGCTTCTGTTGGCGGTACATGGGTGGCTGCCATGAGGCAGGGACTCCGCTCCAGCACACTCGTGCGATGTGCCCAAGTTTGTTGCAGTGCGAACAAACAACGTTCCTGAACCTACAAGTAGACCTGGGGTGATTCCCTCCGCAACTTGCGCAGGGCGGCAAGCGGGATCCGGGTCTCCCCCCAGGCCTCATGTGACTGCTCCGCATCATGTGACTGTCCTCGAACTCGGGATTCTCGTAGTCAGGGCTTGTGTCCTCGTAGTGTACTCTGGTTTGCCTCGGTGCTGGCTGGATTACGTTGGCCCCTCGTTGTATGGTCACCGATGATTTCTCTGCTGACTCTGATGCTCTTGCTTCGTTCAGCGCTATCTGTAGGGTTAAATTCGGGTTTGCCAACAGCTTCTTTTGTAGAGAAATGTCTCTTAACCCACAGATGAGCTGCGCTAAGATGTGCTCGTCCAGATCCCTGAACTCGCAGTGAGTTGCTGCTTTTCGTAGGGCTGCAACATATTGATTGATGGATTCTTCCGCCTTCTGGTTCCTCGTGTTGAATTCCTTGCGGCAGACATGGCGGGAAGGTTTTGGCACGTAATGAGTTTGCAGGGCCTGTTGCAACGCCGTCCACGATACTGCCTGTATTGGAGTAGGCGCGGTGAGGTCTCTGGCCGTATTGAAGACTTCCTTTCCACAGTAGCCGAGGAAGATGTTTTTCTTCCTCGCGTCGGTGATCCCCGTGTATTCGTTCGCTTCGAGGAAACACTCGAAACGAATCATGAAGGCTTCCCATTCGTCGTTTGCTGGGTCGAAAGGAGCGGGGGGAGCATGCATCGCCATCTTCTCTGTTTGAATTTGCCGCGCTGCGGTGATATGAGATGGCTGCCGGAATTTCTGCCGAATTCCTGGGCTGGATCAAATCCGGAGATTCTGGAGGTAGCGTTCTTCGTCCTATCTGCCCCTCGATCCCACCTTCGTCGCCAATGTTAGATCTGGGCAACGAGAGACAGACTGCGGACACGTAGTGACTTAACAGCTCTTTATTAGTAGTAGTAATGATCCAGCTTGCTCTGTGGTCGGAGGGTTCCCCTTTTATAGGGATCGGGTACGCCCCTCGACCAATCAGAACGATACCTGTTTCCCGCTGTAGCAGCGGACCAGAGGGGAGACTTACTACGATATATGCTAATATCTAACATATAGCATTATATGTACCATGTAATATTATATTAATGTACAATATTAATTATTTTATATAGTATTCTATTATTATAGTATAGTATATATTTCTAAGTGAACCATTGCATGAAAAAGAAATATAACACAAGGATTTGTTAAAAGATTATTGTTTTTTTTATTTTATAAGCTATGATTAGACAACTTTTGCTGCCTGGGAAAGTACATTTAACATTTTCAGGGACAGTCTAAGAAAATTAAGAGGCTGCAGCTGCAAGCACTCTATATGAAATAAGTTACTTGGTTCACTTTTAGTTAGGATTTAAAAGCATGGTGGTGCAGTGGTTTGAATGCAGTACTAACTCACTGCTCACCCCAGGAGTTTAATTCTGACTGACTCAAGGTTGATACTTTCATCCTTCCGAGATCGGTAAAATGAGGACTCAAATTGTTGAGGGCAATATGCTGATTGTGTAAACTGCTCAGAGAGAGCTGTAAAACACTGTGAATCAGTATACAAGTCTAAGTTCTAGTGCTATTCAGTTCTGAGAATGGGATGAAAATAATATTGATCACTGATACAGACAATGAGTCCACCCGGATATTTTGGGCTATTCAGTAGCCTTCATATCCATTAAACATGGTGCATGTAGTCCTTGACTTACAACCAACATTGAGCCCAAAGTTTCATGACTAAGAAAGACAGTTAAGTGAGTTTTCCCCCATTTTATGACCTTTCTTGCCACAGTTCTTAAGTGAATCATCACAGTTAACTTGATAATGCAGTTGTTAGGTGAATTTGGCTTTCCTATTGACTTTCTTTGTCAGAAGTTTGCAAAAGGTGATCACGTGTCCCCGGGACATTCAATCATCATAAATATGAGTCAGTTGCCTGTCACTGCGTTAAATTGTTTGCTAGCCTGAACTGACTGAATTGACACTAAATAATTAAACTGAAAGAGTTATTGCGCAGGTCATAAGTTCTTATCTGACAGTGATGTACTGCGCATGCTTCACACATTCCAGAGCTTTCCTTCTGATCTTTGTCCGGCTGCCAGGAAACTGGGAGACGGAACTCTTTTATCAAAATGTAACAATTAGTTAGTTTTGTTTTATTTCCATTTATTATTTTTGTATTAAAGTTTGTTTATTAATTAGAATATGTTTCTCCAGAATGTTTATTTCTTTTTCTTCGCACCTTAAAGAATATGTCTGTTGGAAACAGCCGCGGTCTAAGCCTCGTTTAGTTCAGGGTGAAATAAATCTTCCCCTGACATTGCCAAGCATCCAAATTTAAATCACATGACCATGAGGGTGCTGCAACAGTCATAAGCTGCCAAGATGAAAAACAGTCATTAATCATTTTTTTCATTAAATGGATGGCTGAATTTGAGGACTACCTGTATCCGGCCAGCAGGGTGATTAGATCTGGTCTGCGGAGCTGTCCTGGAAACAATGAAAGACCAGCCAGCAAAAACAGATCCCCCCCAACCTCCATTTTTGGTTACGACGGCCTCATGCAGTCATCTGCCAGTGAAAACGGAGCTCGGGAGGACCACACATGCCCCTTCCAAGTTCTGTTTTTGCCAGCAGAGAGGTCAGGTCACCACAGGTGCCCCCAACACAAGTGATGTCATGCTGGCCATGCCTCCCAGTCCCAAGGTGAAACACAACCCTGATGCGACCCTCAATGAAATCAAGTTTGACACCCCTGATCTACAAGTTACTGTATACTTGGTGCAGAATACAACCTCTCTACCAGGTGAGGTTTCTCAGCCCAGCCTATCAAAACTTACATAATTTGGCTCCCCAAGTATTGTGACAACCGTCTCTGCTAAATAGAATCAACCTGTCTGATACATTTGATTTTGGACAGACTATATGGAACCTACAAAGTACAAAAAAAGAGTGGTTATTCAATTTTTTTTAAGTATGTCCTTCACACTCATGCTTAGGAAAATGATAAAAAGTTATTTGACCAAGCTTTTAATTTGTAAGGATTGCCATTCTAACACTTGGATTTTGGACTTTGTGCTTCAAACTCTAAATTATGTTGCTTTTTTATTCAATAGAATTTATGTATTTAAGTCATGTTTACTTCTATATAACTTTAAATAATTTAGGATATAACAATCATCAATCCATCAGTAAAGGGAGGAAGGGAATAATTATAAAATATGCAGATGGTATTTAATGGGTTAGGTTGGCTAATTATCTGAAAGACAGCAATAAAATTCAATATGAATAGTTCATTAGCTATTAATCAATTTATAAAATGCAAATGCACATTTCTTAATATAGGAAAAACTAAGTGAAAATATGTACAGGTCAAGGAACATCTGCCTTTTAACAGTAAGTTTGAGAGTTAGTTTTCATACCATAATAGCAATAGCACTTAGATTTATATACCACTTCACAGTGCTTTATAGCCCTCTCTAAGCGGTGTTACAGAGTCAGCCTATTGCCCCCAACAATCTGGATCTTCATTTTACGACCTCGGAAGGATGGAAGGATGAGTCAACCTTGAGCCTAGTGAGATTTGAACTGCCAAATTGCAGTCAGCTGGCAGTCAGCAGAAGTGGCCTTCATTACTGCATTCTAACCACTGCTCCACTAATAGTCACAACTAATATATCAATTAGTAATATTAGTTGTGACTACTATCAAAACAAGAGACAGAAGGAATTGGGTCTTCTGCCTCAAACAGGGCTGTTCATCTCATTGTATAGTAAAAGTGGGAGAAATAAAGACATATAAAACCTGGACATTGATTTCATCATCTGTCTTCTAATGCACAATAGTCACTGGAATTGCCTTTCTACAATAAAAAACCTTAATAGAAGTTCCTGGATTCTTGTGAATCAGTTGTTTCCAAACCAGCCTGCTGGGGCAGAAGCTTAAATGTGTTTTTCAAAAGCATCTTAATCCTTCATCAATAGAGATAGAGCTTCTGGACCTTGGGAAATAATTGTTTGGTAATATTATGTAGTATCTGGAATACTCTGACTACTTAGCTCTACCAAGAAATGTGGAAACATTTTGAGAGATTGAAAAAAGATGCAAAAAAACAAAAGGCATCAAGGATTGAGGCAACCAAGTAAATTAAGCTTAAGAAAAGACAAGAAGGGGAGGGAATGGTAGCATTTTTCAAGTACCAAAAGTGTCCTACAGAAAAGGGCAAGGTTTGTTCTCTAAGCCTGGGTAGCTCTTTGACAGGATGAATTAATGATGCTTCTATCTCATCATATTGTGGAAACAGATCAAAGAAATGAGTCATCCAAGGATTTTTCTGATGCTTATGGCTTTTTCAGCCTTTTATACAACCGTGCAACCTTTCTTCCTAAAGTGGACAAAGCCAAAGTGGTTGACTGAACTGATGAGCTCTTGGACATTGACGTAAGTCCTTAGGCAGCCAAAGCTAGAATGAGCTCAACCAGCTCCACTTTTTAGGACACTTATGGCGAACACATTCTCCAGGTTTTTTTTTATGTCTCTGCCCTTCTTTACTGACTCATTCTGGCACTAGTTATTCTGGCCAGTTATTCTCAGAAAAAGCTCTCCTTTTCATGCCAATCAGCCCGCAGCCCAATGAAGCCACAATGGACTCTTTGCTAGGTAACCTGGACAATACTATGCTCTTCTTTCCTCATCGTTACTGCTTTCAGAGAGTTCCAAAGGGAATATTTTAAAATTTATTACAGTAACCCTTGAAGCTGTCTGCTGGAAAGATTGCAGGATAAAGTCCTCAGACACGTCTAACATTCTTTCTTTTCATCTAGTGCTTTCTCTAAAGAGAAAGCCTTTGGATGAAATTTTTCTACAAACGTTGGGTCTCTCTGTTGGGTTCTCTCTGATTTTTTAAATGTGAAATGGAATTCAGTCTTGAATCTCCAGTTAGATCTCCACTATCAGATCTTGAATCCTCAGTTATAATCAAATCGGGGGGATGATTCATACTCCTTCCCTGTTTTATACTGACTCCAAGTCCAGGACAGAAGCAAACTCTCAGGTTACAGGCAAGAACAGTTTCACATTATCTTCACTGGATGCATAACAAAAGACACTAGTTCCACAATGGCGAAGCTATGCCATGCGTGCCATGGGTGGCACACAGTGCCCTTTCTGTGGGCACGCGAGCCATCACCCTAGTTTAGCTCCACTGGGCACATGCTTCCCACCAGCCAGATGGTTACCAGGTCTCTGGTGTGCATGCACAGAGGGTGGAGTGCAAGTGCATGGAGAACATGCAGGGAGCATGTACATGTGGGGGGGGGGCACATGAGGGGGCGGGTGCATTGGAGTTTGGGGGTTTGGGGGTGGGCATGCACATTTGTGATTGCGCTTTGGGCACTCACTCTGGAAAAGGTTAGCCATCACTGGACTAGATAGTCATCTATTGAAGATATTGTATTCCATATTTTTACATGTTTACACTACCTAGAGAGGTGGTTCACCCAATCAAAGTGTCTTTTTCCAGCTCAATAATTCCCACAACTATTTACAAAGATTGTATTACTATTCTTCTTCTCATCCTTCCTAGTATCTATCTCTTCCCACTTACGACTATAACCATGTTGCTTGTATCTTTCAATTTATAGTCTTTATTTGTTTCCTAATATGATTTGATAGTTTATTAGTAACCTTGACTATCACTAAGCATTGTATCTTTTTATTCTTAATGAATGTATTTTATTCTCCTTATGTACACTGAGAGCATATGCACCAATGACAAACTCCTTGTGTGTCCAATCACACTTGGCCAATAAAAACTTCTAGAATTCTGGGATGTTATTTATGTGTACATTAAAATGTGTGTGACATATATTTCCTTGATACATAACAATGTAAGCCTGAGGCCTCTGTAAATAAAAAGGGAAATACAAGCACATATAAATTTGCTACTCAATAAGAATGCCAATTACATTTCTGCTCCCCCCCACTCCAAATGATATCACCGCTGCTTAAGGCTACTGTGTCCGACATCTTCAAGTTAGACTGATAAATGTACTGGAGCCTTCAATTCCCAAACTCTCTAGCCAGCAGCCTGCGGTAAAACCAATCCATTTGGGGAACATCAAAAGAAGGCTGTATATTGCTATATATTTATATCAGCTACTAGGTCATGTTTTCCCTACCCATCCCCCAATGGGGTTTGTAATTCTTAACTCCACTCTTGATGTAGGTGATGAACATTGTTGTGCCTTTTAGAGGCATTTTGTTAGATTCTAACCATTGTGTTGAAAAGCAAAAGTACACTCCTGTCATGCATTCGTATGTTTTATTCAAACTGGAAGCTGAAGGCATCAATCAAGACATTTTTATGACTATGAAATGATTGCAGCAGGTGAGTGATGTTCTCGCTAGATTCATATACCATTCATTTAGGTTTCAGAAGTTAGCCAGATTTGTAAAGTTGTCAGTAGCACTGCATTATAGTATTTTTAGATTCTTCAGAGACCTGGAAACTTTTCCAGGCAGTCATATACATCAAAAGTAAGTCCTACCAATATCAGTAGAAATAAACAAAGAAAGGGATTGTTAAATTCAGTGGTTTCAGTCAGTCCATTTTATATTTTGGGGACATTCATAGAAGAAGTTTCAGTATTGGATCCATCCAAGAATATTTTCATCCCTGAAAAATTATAGAGCAGAGATCTGTGCTCTCCAATATTGAATGGTCTAAGCCAGGGGTGTCCAACCTTGCCAATTTTAAAGATCTGTGGACTTCAACTACCAGAATTCCTCAGTAAGCCATACTGTTGCCAAGGTTGGACATTATTGTTCTAAGCAAAACAACACTGAAGGTTCCAAGTTAGTTGCAAAATGTGTTGTGAAATGCATTTTAGTAGCTTAACTATTTCAAGAGAAGTATGCAAAGAACTGATGTAGTAAATAAATATCTGGAAAGTATTTGGGAAACATTCAAATCCCTTCCTTTTATACTTTTGCATTCCACATTGTGTTCCCTTTAAAATGTAACCAAAAAGGGGGGGGGAATGTATATAGCAATAGAGTATGTGTAGGTAAATTTGTTTATATAGAAATATCATTGCAGCTCTGTCCCCATTCTGTTTCCCAAATGTCTTCTCTCAATGGTTGAAGTGATTTCATTGGATTCCATAACCTGGTGCCTTTGGATTGTAACTATACCATTGTCACAAAACTGAAGTCATCCAGGTAAAATAAAGCTTGTTGAGAAACTGAAATAAAGCCATGTTCAGAATAACGATGCTCCTCAATTACAGTCATAGATAATTGATGGAAGGAGAGGGAGAAAAATCCTCACACCTTAAGTTGTATTAATAAAGACATACTGCATGTGCATTCAGTGTGGCTATTCTTAATGAAGCATACATGTTTGGTAATTATGCCTATTAATTAAATCATATTGGAGTCAACAAAGTTTATTCTCAGATATGCGTTAAATGTTAACCTCATATTTTCTTTGATATTTACATATATGTTTTTCTAACACATTCTGGTTCTAAATTCTAGAACATACCACATGCTCATTCTCTTTCTTTCTTTCTCTCTCTCTCTCTCACACACAAACATACACTCACTCTCTTACTCTCTCTGTCTGTCTCTCATTCTCTCATTCATTCTCTCTAGCTCTTTCATTCTCTCTCTCATTCTCTCTCTCTCTCTCTCTCTTTCTTTCTGTCAAATGTATTTGTACATATACACAAACAAATCAGTGGTGGGTTGCCAATTTTTTCACTACCGGTTCGGGTGCACATGCGCAGAAGCATCCCAGTGGGTGGGTGGAGCCTCTCGCCATCGCTACTACCAGTTCTGTCGAACCGGGCCAAACCAGAAGCAACCCGCCAGTCATACAAATGTCTATACACTCAGTCTATATTTTGGAACTACGAACAGTATGTAATAATATGAAGCTGCATTCCTGCTCCATTCCTTTTTCCTTAGTGAATAGAAAGATGGGAACCTTTTTTTTTTTAAGAAATAGAGGAATATTAGTCCCGTGTATTCCTTCAAATTGAAATCTTACTTTGATTGCATTTTAGTTGTTGTTTTTTAAAGTCTGACACAAGCACACTTTATTTTAAACTTCTGAATTTTGTAGACAACAGATTTTAACATATGAAATACATCAATTTGTTAATGTTAACATATTCAATGGTTTAGTAAATTTCATGTGCATCCCACGCAACAGTAAACAACATCGGGAGTCATCATATTATGCAACTTGAAGGAAGCAATATTTACGATAGATGGACACCTCTTGGACACCATATAGTAGATAAAGGGCCACATCCATTGTGTTTATTATGAAGATATAATTCAGAAACTAGATATCTACTTAGCAATTATTTCTTTTTTGTGAAAAGCTAAGATCAGGTCACCTAAATCACACACTTACCACATTTTGCTTTTTAAAAAGGTAACTTCTAAACAAAAAGTTAATTAACAACAAGATAAACTTGACAATAAAGCATTTTATGTAAAATGCAACTCCCTATAGTTTTATGTGACAGGTCTCCTTAATTATACGTAATTCCAAGACTTACCCATCCAATTACTTTGCTAAAGTTCTTGTTTGATGTAAACACATGTTGTGTACCAACATTGCAAAGATGCTAAATGGTCCTGATAATAATTATGTCTCTCTAATTTAAACCTTAGTCAAAGTCTAAAGGCTATAATGCTCTGAATTAAAACAAAGAGTTTTATCTTCCTCATGGGCCAAAATGGTCTTTATAAATGTTTTATATGCAAATAAATCAAGAGTCAACCAATCAAAATTATCTGATAATAATGAACTGATATTTAATACTGGGATGCAATTTACATTGATGCTATTATCTATCTTTTAAAATAAATGTCATTCAAATCTGTTCCAGTTTAAACAAAATGTTTCAAATTAGATAGAGAAGACAACCTGAAGATGATGAACATCAGTGAAGACTGTCGTGGTGTTCTTGCTCCTCCTTGATTTATAAATGGCTTTCAAAAATGTAAGTAAAAGTATCCTTCTAGACCAGGGATGTCAAATTCAAGGTCTGGGGACTGGATCCTGCAGGGTGCTTAGATCTGGCCCACAGTGCACTGCAGGGTGCTTAGATCTGGCCCACGGGGCCACCCTGGAAACTGTGAAGGACCAGCCCATGGTGTGGCCCTCCCAAGTTCTGTTTGTGCTAGCAGAGGGTTGCAGGAGGCCGTCACAGCAAAAAAATGGAGCTCAGGAGCTGTCATGGCAGCCTCCCTCAGTAACCAAGAACCAACAATCCTAAGTCTTTTGAGTCCCCACCAAATTTCACACCAAGTGGAGGAACTTTAGCTACCCAGCGTCTGCGGGGTGGCCCTTCTCCTCTTGGAAGGGCTCTCGTGGCTGCTGCTGCTGGCATCTGGGCTTCTTCATCCTGGTGAGCTCCACTGTCTGCCCTCAGGGCCTCTGCAGTTCTCTCCTCTGGTTCTGGGAGATCAGCTTCTCTTTCGGGATCGGTCTCGTGTAAGCGTCACTTCTCCCAAGCCTCCTGAAAGAGTTTCATAATCTGGGATATCGTAAGATCCTCCTCATCGGTGTCCTGCCAAGCAGCTGCTGGCCGCAGATATCGCCTTGTGGTAACTCCAGCCAGAATTTCTTCAGGGTCATACTTCTGTCCCACTCCCAATGACCACCTGGGGTGGATGGATCGTTCCTCCAAATTCAGTTCCGCCATTTGCTTTGTCTCCAAGGGACACAAGGATGCAGCAGCCCCCAAGTCGTCCTCATGGTCGCTGCCTGGGTAGGACATTCTTTGGAAGGTTTTGGTTTTATTTACATTCCCCTTGGAAGGTGTTAGCTCCGGGATGAGTGCAAAAGTGAGATCTTGCTTAATGTCATGGCAGCCTCCCTCAGTAACCAAGAAAGAAATCACTTAACTCCATGTTTTCAGAATTAAGAGTACTTTTACTGGTTATGAAAAGATAGCAGCTAAGCAAAGCAAGATCTAAGGCAAAAGTGCATGTAATCATAGATATCAATATGTAACCCAACCCCCTCCCCCTGGTAACCCCATCCCTTGTCCAATCTCTAAATCCTTCAGGTGTCATGTGGGATCCATCTTCAAAAAGCATCATCAGGTTGGTATGCAGGACAGTTGGCCTTGGCGGGCTCATCCACTATCTCCAACATGTGCAGTAGATGGTGAGAATAAAACTCCCTAGTTTCAATCTCTCCTGTACTGGAAACTTCCCTTGCCAAATACCATGCCTTCCCCCCCTCCCGGTTTCAATGGAGCCGAAAGCAATTGTGAAACAGAGACTGACATCTGGCCCTCCTTCAGGAAAGGAAATCATCCCTGGAAGAAAACAAAACAATAGAAACAAGACAACATAAGAAATGTACAAGGCAAATAGGCTCAAGGCTTATCAGGGTATTCAGCGTAGAACTTCCGCAAGAGTCTAGGAGCCCTGACATGGGATTTATCAACCCACTGAGCCTGGGAGGGGGGAAATGCTTCCAGGAGACTAGATATTGAATTCGATTCCTATGTTTCCTGGAGTCCAAGATTTCCTTAACCTCAAAATGTTGCTCTCCCTCAATTAGAATAGGGGCAGGGGGTGAAGGTAGGGGTGCACGAAAAGAAGTGTGTTCTGGTTTCAAAAGGTTTACATGAAACACCGGATAAATCCAGTTAAGATGCTTCAGTAACTCCAATCATACAGAAACAGGGTTAATGATTTTCACTATAGGGAACGGACCGACGTACTTCAGCCCCAGTTTCTTTGATTTCTGGGTGGTTTGGAGAAACCTGGTGGATAAAAACACTCAATCTCCTACTTTGTACTCTCTCTGCATCACCCTTTTTTTGTCTGCCTGTTTCTTGTGCGCCCGGTGATCAGCCTCCAATGCTTTGGCGAAGCCAGTCACTCCACTCAGTGGGGGACAAAATTTGCAGTTTTTCCTGAGGTAATTCAGTAATCAGTACAAAGTCCTGTCCATACACAACCCTATAAGGGGTCAAGCCAGTACTGCTGTGCACAGAGTTGCTGTATGCCACCTCAGCATATGGTAACAGTTCAGCCCAGTTATCTTGCTGATAATGGATGAAACACTGGAGGTACTGTTCCAAAACAGAATTAGTCCGTTTGCAAGCTCCGTTAGTTTGAGGATGGTGGGCGGAGCTTAGCCCCTGGGCGGAGCCAATTAACTTGAGAAACTTCTTCCAGAAGAGGGAGGTGATTTATACCCCCCTATTTGAAATTATGCATTCAGGAACTCCATGCAGCTGGTATACATATGAAATAAACAATTTAGCTAACAACTTAGCCAAAGGGATTTTGGAACAGGGTACAAAATGAACTTGTTTGGAAAACAGATCATTATAATCCAAATCACGGTATTTCCCAGACTCTCTGGCAATTCAACAATGAAAACCATCGATATCTCCTTTCACGGGGCCTCTGGATGGGCCACAACTTGGAGAAGGCCTTGGGGCTTTCCTGGTGGGCGCGTTGCGGCAGCACAAACTGGACAACTGCTATGTAGGACTCAATGTCTTTTTTCAAAATTGCCTCTTAACGAGATGTAGAGTCTTTACAAAGCCAAAATGGCCTGCCATTCGCGAATCATGGGCCTATTGAAGAACAATAGCTTTCAGGTTAGCAGGAACATACAATTTAGCCCCTACCCAAGCTAGTGCATCTTTCATAGTATATTCATTTGAATGGTCTTTGAACCAGTCATCGGACTCAAGGCCTTCCTTGAGTTTTCCTATGAGGTCCCTCGTGACCTCTAAATTTGAATTGTTTTGGCTTCTGGTAACTACCGGGGCAGCAAGATTTTTCGCTGGGTTGACTGGGTGAACTACGTTCAGCCTTGAGCTGTTGTATTGTGGAAGTCTGGATAATGCATCAGCCATGAAATCCCCTCCCCCCTGGGGATGTACTTGAGGGTGAAATTAAAACAGTTGAAATGTTGCGCCCAACAAATTTGTTTAGGAGATAGCTTATGAGGGGTCTTTAACATTTCCAATTTTTTATGGTCAGTCCACACTTCAAAAGGGTGTTTAGCCCCTTCCAGGAAATGTCACCAGGTCATCAAAGCCCATTTGACTGCAAAAGCTTCTTCCTCCCATATAGCCCATCATCTCTCCATCTCAGTCAATTTTGGAGAGGTGTAAGCGCATGGTTGCAGCTTCCCATCAGCATTTGTTTGAAGTAATACTGCCCCCACTGTAATGATGTGTATGTTTTATGTTATATTTTAAGTGCAATTGGTGTGCCTAGCTCTTTAAGAAGGCTAGGAAACAGTTAACCTTTTTAATGATGTCATCTAGGGCAGAAGTCAGTTTGAAGATGGCTGCCGCTGAATAAAGACAAGCCGCTAGTTCAAGCTCCTTGCTGTCTGCCTTTATTTTATGCCAAAGTTATCACATGGTACCAGGAGTGAGGTGAGAAGAGTCATGGCAGCAAACAGCAACACAAAGAACATTCCTTCCCTGGATTTGGAATCAGGGAACATATCTGAAAACTGGTTAAGGTGGAGGGAACTGATGGAGCTCATGCTTGCAGGACCTGATGCAGACAAATGGACTAATCAGCAGAAAGCAGCACACTTTCTAATATGTGTGGGACAGTAAGGACGTGATGTGTGCAGAGCCTGGCAAGCAAGTGGGATAACACTGCAGAGGACAAAAAGAAAACAGAGGTACTGTTTGCAAAGTTTGAAGCATACTGTAACCCGAGAAAAAATTCCACAGTGCAGAGAAAACTGTTTTATGAGAGAAACCAGTCTGGAGGTGAAGCTGTGGATGATTTGGTGACCCAGCTGCGCTTGCTTGCCAAAAATTGTGCTTTTTATGATGCTGGAGATATGATTAAAGACCGTATTTTGATGGCAGCAAGTCTAGGAAGTTCAGGAAAAACTGCTGCAGGAAGAAGACTTAAATCTTGAGAAAGCCGTAAGGATTGCCAGAGCATATGAAATATCAAGAAAAGACATGCAGATACTGGAAAGAACACAGCACCAGATCAGTGCTATAGAAACTCAAAGCAGTAGATATGGTCAAGAAAGGGCATACAGGTTCCGGTTCCGGCTGCTGACGGTGAAGGGCAGGCTCTGCTCGCCCCGTGCTTTCCCGGTGGGCCCCTCACTCCTTGGGGGGCACAGGACGCCCCGTAGAGGCTCCTGCCAGAGGGGTGGCACCGCAGGGGATCCTCCGAGTTGGCGGCGGCCGGGGGGGCCCCCGCATCGCCCCAGGCACTGGGGAGCATGATGGGGAGGCGCTCCGGCGTCTTTGCTGCGAGGCAGCGGGAAGAATAAACACTCAGAAGGATGCGGCTGTGGTGCAGTGAGGCGGAATCCACTCTCCATTTCCTTTGTATATGCGGAAGAAATTGCCAGCTATTTAAAATCCCCGTTCGGCTTGGCTTTGAGAAGCGCGGCTGGAGGGAGGGGGATTTTCCCCCCCTCGGACAGGCGGCTGTTAACTATTGTTGCTCTCGGCCCTTGGGGGAGGAGGCAGGGAGAGAGCCAATTAATGACGCCACGCTCTTAGCAAAGGTGAATTTCGGATTTAAACTGATAATGGAATGATGATCTGGAAACTTCGGAAACTTTGAAACTTCTGTTATGCCTGCTAAGCCCGAAGCTGGCAGGGCAAAATGGCACACTTCCGTTGTCTTCATAAACAGTGAAAACTGACTCCACCTATAAAACTTCACGCATCCGGTCTTTGTCTCCGTGCTACTCAGATAAAGCTCTTGCTGTTTGTGACTTTTTTGGACTCCCTGGACTGAAAAACTTTACTCTATTGCCAGTGTGACTAGAAAAATCCTCTTCTGCCTGGACCTTTTGTCTCCTGAACTCTCTTGGCAGTTCTACCTTTGTGACTGATCATTCTCTGTACTGACTGAACTCTATAATGTCACGTAAAAAACCAACTTCGGGGAAGCCTGGCTTTGCTCCCTCTGCCCCGACATCTACAACATCCAGTCCAAGTACACAATCAACGATAACATCTCTGATGCAACCCAAAACCACTGAGACTGAATTCCAACAAATGTTTCAACAAATCTTACAGGGACAAGAGGAGATTAAAAGACAATTAAAAGAGATGAAAGAAGAAATTAAAGAGAACCAGGACCAGATTAACAAAAACTCACAGAGACTGGATCTTTTGGAGGGTGGGACAGCTGAGATGAGGGAGGGGATGGAAGGGGTGCAGAAGGGGAACAAAGAACTTGACACCCAACAGATGAAAATAGAATTTGAGAGAATGTCCTTTTACCTTAGATTTCAAAATGTGGTGGAGACAGATGATGAAGATATAAGGGACATTATGACAAGTATTTTGGCTGAATACATTCAGAAAGAGAAATAACAGATGGGGTGGGAACTAGATTTGGTTTATAGAGTGAACTCAGCCTATGCTAGAACACACAACGTACCCAGGGAGGTACACATTAAATTTCTCAGAAAAATCACAAGAGATGAAATTCTGAGTGCACAAAGGTGGCAAGCTTTGAAATACCAAGGTAGGGAAATAACCACCCTGAAACAGATCCCCAAGAAAGTGAGGGAGAAAAGAAAAAGCTATTCACAATTAGCGAAGAAACTATATCAGAAGGGCGTGTGGTTCAGATGCTTGATGCCTGAAGGTATGCTAATATTCTGGGAGGACACAAGAGTTAGAATTAATACACCCATAGAGGCGCAGGCCTTTATGGAAAAAAATAAAGCACTCCTAGATAAATCAGATGATCCTACAACAGACATGCAGGACACGGGAGGGGCCGGAGCTCTGCTGGCGGGGGGAGAAGGGGCAATACCAAGAAAACTCAGATCACAAAAATGAGTAAGAAAATCCACTTGATATAAATTGATAGAAATTATTAACTGAATTTACATGCTGACTATATATTGTTATTTAGTATTGAATTTTTTGTAATTGTATTCTATGAGTATGGAGGGAGGGGACTCCTGCCGCACATTGCAACTGCCAAAATTTGTAACCTTTCCTTTACCCTTTTCCTATATTATTTCTTTAAAAACCAATAAAACTTTGTTTTTTTTTAAAAAGGGCATACAAAGGAACAAAAGGCACCTAGCACCAACAAGGTTAGCTAAAATATTGGCAAATACATCCCCAAAATGTTGGAAATGTGAATTGATACACGGAACATACAACCACCTATGGTGGACCTGTGAGGAGGCTAAAAAGTTTTGGAAAAAGATCCAAAAGTGGCTGGAGGCAATAACGGGAGTTAAAATAGATTGGAAACCCGAAATCTTCTTATTAGAATTACTGCCTACAAAATACAAAAAAGAAACCCAGTACTTAATATTGCATATAATAACGGCGGCAAGGATTGCCTATGCCCAGAAATGGAAAAACAAGCTAACTCCAAGTGAAGAGGAAATAATAAGAAAGGTGATGGACTGTGCTGAAATGGACAAACTAACTAAAGAAATCCAGGGAAAAGAAGAATCAGAATTCTATCAGATATGGGATAAATGGTATAGGTGGATGGAGGAAAGAAATAGGAATCCTAGGCGATAAATAAGCAGAATGTGGTAGCTCTTATAGATTGTTGTCGGTGTTAAAATGTTTATTCATTGAATAATATAAGTATGAATGATTCTGGATAAAAGTACTTTCAAACAAATGTAGTTAAAGGAGAATGTTGGTATATTCTTTGATTTAAAATGCACAACTCAATTTGAATGAAGTATAAAGAATGATTGTAGTAATGCATGGAATTTAAATGTAACCAATCGACATGCTAGCTGGAAGACGTATTGAAGAGTGTTTTGTGTGTGTGTTATCCGTCTAATTAAAACAATAAAAAAAATTTTTAAAAAAGAAATATCAAGAAAAGACATGCAGATACTGGAAAGAACACAGCACCAGATCAGTGCTATAGAAACTCAAAGCAGTAGATATGGTCAAGAAAGGGCATACAAAGGAACAAAAGGCACCTATGGCACTGGAACAAGTAACAGAGAAGCAGCTTGTGGATATTGTGGAAATATGCACCATAAAAACAGTGTCTGTCCTGCAAGGGGGCAAACATGCAACAAATGCAGGAAAAGAGGACACCTTTCCAGAGTGTGTAAACTGTCTTTGCAAACCGGAAGGCCACAAACACGGGCTGTATATGCCATAGAGGACAATGATGACAATGCAGGGTCAAACTTGGACTGCTCCCCGATATATCTTGCAGCGATACAGAAAGCACATCAGTCTGCAGATGAAGCCAATGTAACATTACAGATAGGGGCCAATAAAACTCCAGTCACATTCAAAATAGATACTGGAGCACAAGTAAATTGTGTGCCAAGCCACATATATCTGAAACACCTCAGGAACGAATCCTCTTTAGAGACTCTGAATTTACTGAATTTAATGGGATATGGTGGTGAAAAGCTGAAAGTAATGGGTCGCTGTCAAGTACAATGTGCCTACAAGGGATCACAAAGGGCTTTACAATTGTTTGTGATAGAAATGCAAGCCCCAGCTGTGCTAGGTCTCAAAACAAGTAAAGAGATTGGACTTGTGAAGTCATAATGACTGTGGATGGTGGGCATAGAGGTCTGATGGAAGTTGACATTAAACGTGAGTACTGTGATCTATTCAAGGGCCTGGGATGTCTCCCAGGCATAAGCCACATATGTATAAAGGATTGTGCACAGCCTGTCATCCATGCGCCAAGGAAAATACCTCTAACTCTTGTGGATAAAGTTAGACAGGAACTCACTAGGATGGAGAAGTTGGGAGTAGTAAAGAAGGTCACTGAACGATCGGAATGGGTCAGTTCTATGGTTGTGGTGGAGAAGAAGAACACAGGTGCAATTTGCATATGTATTGACCCACGTGATTTGAACAAAGTAATAATGAGAGAACACTACAAACTCCCCACCATGGAGGACATAGCACACAAGCTGGTAGGAGCAACAGTGTTCAGTGTATTACATGCCCAGTCTGGTTACTGGCAATTGCGTCTTGACGAAGCTAGCAGTTACCTCACTACTTTCAACTCTCCTGCAAGTCGATGGCGCTTCACAAGGGTGCCTTTCAGCATAGCATTGGCACAGGAGATATTTCAAAAGAAATCACATGAACTAATTGCTGGTCTATAGGGTGTTGAAGTAATAGTTGATAATTTGTTGGTCTATGGAAAGGATCAAGTAGAGCATGACAGAAACCTTACTGCTTTGCTCAATCAATGTCATGAGAGAAATCTTAAACTCAACCCAAATAAAATGCAAATTGGGGTAGGAGAAGTGACATATTTTGGACACCTACTAACCAAAGAGGGCTTGAAGCCTGATCCAAAGAAGATCACAGCAGTTCTTAATATGAAGGCCCCAGCCTCCAGAAAGGAACTGGAGATGTCATTGGGCATTTTCAATTATCTATCGAAATTCTCTAAAGGCCTCGCACAACAGACAGCACCATTACGTGCCTTGCTGCAGAAGGATGCCACTTGGTGTTGGGATGCAAACATGGAAAGGACTTTTGACAAAGTGAAGAAACTGATCACTAAATATCCAGGGCCAATACTGAAATACTTTCACGTAAATGCTGACACTGTGCTTCAAGTGGATGCATCCCCGTTTGGGTTAGGTGCTGTACTGACTCAACAAGGACATCCGGTGGCTTATGCTTCACATGCACTGACCACAACACAAGCTAATTATGCTCAAATTGAGAAAGAGATATTGGCCATTGTGAATGGATGTGAGAAGTTTACCAGTACATATATGGCCGTCCAGTAGTCGTAGAAACCGACCACAAGCCGTTGGAGTACATACTACAAAAACCACTAGCTTCTACACCTCCACGCTTGCAGCAAATTGTTATGAAATTACAGCAGTATGATCTTGCAGTGAAGTATAAGCCTGGGAAGGAAATTCCAATGGCAGATTGCCTGTCAAGAGTGTTTCCAGAAGGACATGAAGCCAGGGATGAATCTGAGTTGGAAGAGCAGGTAAATACAATACTAGGGAACATGCCAATATCAGATGTACGGCTGGAGAAAATAAGACAAGACACCAAACAGGATAAAGTACTAGAGAAACTAATGTGTGCCATGTGCAATGGCTGGCCAGAAAAACGCAAGAAGCTGTGTCCTGAGCTGCAGGAATTCTGGCCTGTGAAAGATGAACTATCCATTCATGAGGATATCATACTAATGGGTGACTGTATTCTTATACCTAAGTTGCAGCGGGCAGAAGTAATGAAAAAATTCATCAGGGACATTTGGGCATTACTCTGTGTAAGCGCAGAGCACGGGAGGTGGTCTACTGGCCTCAGTTGGACTCTGACATTGAAACACTTGTGAAGAAGTATGACACATGGCAGACATTTCAAAAAAACAATGTGAAAGAACCTCTTACACCGTGGAATGCTCCTTCATGGGCATGGCAGAGACTGGCTACGGACATTTTTCATTTTGGAGACATCCACTATCTGATAATGGTAGATTACTACAGCAAATACTTTGAATTAGTGCAGCTGGGAAGTCTAAAAGCGGCAACAGTCATATGGGCTTTCAAGACAATACTTTCAAGACATGGAGTGTGTGAAGAACTGGTGTCTGATAATGGGCCACAATTCTCATGTGCTGAATTCCAGTGCTTCCTGCGTGAATGGGGAATCAAGCATAAACCCACAAGGCCTTATCACCCACAGACCAATGGCCTAGCAGAGATGTATGTTGGCATAGCCAAATCCATTATACAGAAAGCACAAACGTCAGGGCAGGATGTATATTTGGGCCTACTA
Source organism: Natrix helvetica (assembly GCF_964273705.1). Lineage (NCBI taxonomy): Eukaryota > Metazoa > Chordata > Lepidosauria > Squamata > Natricidae > Natrix > Natrix helvetica. The sequence goes on along the minus strand of NC_138552.1, from coordinate 208,346,896 downwards.
AACTATCGTGCAACACCGTAATTATTCTTATTCCTCCTAACTGGTTTTAAATTGTATTTTAAACGTTAAATTTTAATTCTATATGGGGTTTTTATAATTGGGGTATCTTAATGCGGGTTTTTAACTGTCTATATGATGTAAATTGTCTACCTCCTCCGAGTTCGAGTCCGTGTTTGTGTATCTGTATGTATGTTCTGTATGTACGCCTATGTGTTTTTATATATTTTCTGTGTTTTATATGCCCCATTGTACGCCGCCCCGAGTCCTACTTGGAAAGGGAGCGGCTAATAAATTCAAACTTATTATTACTTATTATTATAACACCCATTGAGGGTTTATGCTCACCAGCTCAGCTGTTAATGGGAAGAACACTGAGGACTACAGTGCCTACTGCTCCGCCTAAATTGCAGCCTCGTTCCATCGTACATGAGCGGGTAATAGCTCAGAGGAACATAAACATGAGAAAGCAAAACTGTATTTTGATAAATCTATCAAGGCTCTACATCCACTGTGTGTCGGGCAAGCTGTGAGACACAGAGTCACTGGGAAAACATGGGAACCTGCTCGAATTGTCAGAGAGGGCAATTCACCAAAATCATATGTAGTTGAAACCAAGTGTGGACAGAAATTGAGAAGAAACAGGTGTCATCTGCATCCAGACACAGCTGCCAATACTGTGTTAGAGGAAGAAAACAAGGAAAGTGAATCGCAAGCGCGTGATGGCACAAAACTCCTGAACACGGATATACAGCCTACCGAGAACACCACGGACAATGTAAGCATATCAGCATGTGACAATGCTGGGACCGACTCACAACTTGACAGTAATTTTACTGATGATCAGACAGCGGTAACTTTCTCTCGCTATGGTCGAGCTATTAAACCAAAAATATGGAAAGATTTTGTATCATATTAGATGTTTTATACTTAAGAAGGGAGATGTAATGATGTGTATGTTTTATGTTATATTTTAAGTGCAATTGGTGTGCCTAGCCCTTTAAGAAGGCTAGGAAACAGTTAACTTTTTTAATGATGTCATCTAGGGCAGAAGTCAGTTTGAAGATGGGTGCCGCTGAAAAAAGACAAGCCTCTAGTTCAAGCTCCTTGCTGTCTGCCTTTATTTTATGCCAGTTATCACCCCCACTCACTGACAGCCTGGACTTTTGCTGGGTCCATATCGATGCCATTGTGGGAAATGTGGTAGCCCAGGTAATCATTTTTTGCCTGGTGAAATTCACACTTAGACAATTTGGCATAAAGTTCCGCGGCCCGAAGTTTCTTGAGTACTGAGCGTACTAATGTCATGTGTTCTTTACGTGTTTCCATGTAAATAAGGATGTCGTCCAGGTAGACCATCACGCCTTTGTATAGGTGTTCATGTAAAACTTCATTTATTAACAGCTGGCGCCCCCTGTAGGCCGAATGGGAGTACTCTGAATTGGAAACACCCAAGTGGGCAGTTAAAAGCAGTTTTCCATTCATCTCCCTCTTTGATTCTAACTCTGTAGTAGGCCTCTCTTAGGTCCAATTTCCCTTTCCTTTACCCAATTGGGCCAACATATCTTTCATCAGAGGGAGGGGGTAAACATTCTCCACGCATACTGTGTTAAGATTCTTGTAATTAACACAGAGATGAAAGGAGCCATCTTTCTTTTCTCTGAACAACACTGGGGCGGCCACACATGGCCTAGCAGGTTCAATAAACTCCCTTTTTAAATTTTTGTCAATAAACTTCCGTAATTCTTCCATTTCGTGTGGGGTCATTGATAAATCTGGGGTTTGGGAAGTTTTACCCCTGGGAGGATATCAATGCTGCAATCTGTTGCGCGATGAGGCGGTAATTTTTCACTGAAAACGTCCCTCAGGCCCCAATATTCTTTTGGGATTTTCTCCTCCCCCTCAATTTTTTCCTGCACTGTGGCTGCTAAGCTAGGTTCAGCGTTGACAATCTTGGGAACCCTCCCTTCTCCTTCAGGGGGTTTAGCAGACCGGATGTGCAACCACCCTTTCTTCCAGTTGATGCATGGGTTCCATTTACGTAACCAGGGTAAGCCCAGTATGAGAGGCCAGTCCATCCCCGATGCCACAATGAAACTTAATGTCTCTTGGTGATCTCCCATCCATATGTCTATTGATTCAGTCACAAAATGGGCAGGGTCCCTACCCAGCTATAGACCCATTTAACTGCCAAAAAGCAATGGGGACTTTCAAACTTCTCAATTTTAAGCCCAGTTTTTCCACTACTTCTGGGCTAACGATGCAGCGTGTGCATCCCGAATCTAAAAGGGCCAGCATTTTTGCTTGGGCTCCAGTAGAGGGCACTTTAAGCTCAACTCGGATGGTCATGGGACCCGATCAGGAGCTTAACAGATGGTCATCGTCAGATTCGGTTTCGCTTTCTTCTGATGAGGAGGACGGTTCTTCTTCTCTTGGATTGGGAGGGAATTGCACCGAAGGCTCCACCCCTTTCATGGCGGTGTCCCTTCTCTTCCCAGGTTGTTTGTCTGGTTTCCTCTCCCCCCTGGTAGGGGGCTTTGGGCCCATCTTGGAGCAGCAATTTGCTACCCGATGCCCCTCCTTTCTGCAATGGAAGCAAGTGATCGATCGGGGTTTGCTTGTAGACCAGCTTTTCCTTCCTTTGGGAATTCCTTGGGGGGGGGGAGGTTGGGAGGTGTAGTTTTCTCTTTCTCGCTGTCTTCATGGTACTTGTCTCTGGCTAGATCTATTTCCACATCTGCTGCCAATTTGTACCAGTATTGCAAGGTACGCCCCCCCCCCCCTTGTTCACACAGTTCTGGTATATATCTTTGTTTAAGCCATCCATGAAGTTGTTGATTAAAGCCTCTTCTGACCATCCCCACATGTATACAAATAATTCACAAAACTCTTGTATATACTCAGCCACTGGGCTCTTTCCCTGGGTAAGAGTTTTCATTCTGGTTCTGGCCTTCCGTTCTATGAGCGGATCATCAAAGCATTTCCTCAGGGCAGCCATAAACCTATTATAGTCTGTCAGTAGGGGGGATTCATTGTTATGCAGGGCAACCATTCAAGCTGCTGCCTTATTCTCCAGAGCCATGGTAACAACTCTTACCTTGGCTTCCTCTGTGGGGAGATCCTCTCTGAACTGTTGCATGAAATTCCAGACCTGGACCACGAACAATCCTAAGTCTTTTGAGTCCCCACCAAATTTCACACCAAGTGGAGGAACTTTAGCTACCCATCGTCTGCGGGGGGGGGGGGGGCTCCTCCTCTTGGAAGGACTCTCCTGGCTGCTGCTGCTGGCATCTGGGCTTCTTCATCCTGGTGAGCTCCACTGTCTGCCCTCAGGGCCTCTGCAGTTCTCTCCTCTGGTTCTGGAAGATCAGCTTCTCTTTCAGGATCAGTCTCGTGTAAGTGTCACTTCTCCCAAGCCTCCTGAAAGAGTTTCATAACCTGGGATATTGCAAGATCCTCCTCATCGGTGTCCTGCCAAGCAGCTGCTGGCCGCAGATATCACCTTGTGGTAACTCCAGCCAGAATTTCTCCAGGGTCATACTTCTGTCCCACCCCCAACGACCACCTGGGGTGGACGGATCGTTCCTCCAAATTCAGTTCCACCATTTGCTCCGTCTCCAAGGGACACAAGGATGCAGCAGCCCCTATGTGGTCCTCCTGGTCGCTGCCTGGGTAGGACATTCTTTGGAAGGTTTTGGTTTTATTTACACTCCCCTTGTAAGATGTTAGCTCTGGGATGAATGCAAAAGTGAGATCTTGCTGAACGTCACGGCAGCCTCCCTCAGTAACCAAGAAAGAAATCACTTAACTCCATGTTTTCAGAATTAAGAGTACTTTTACTGGTTATGAAAAGATAGCAGTTAAGCAAAGCAAGATCTGAGGCAAAAGTGCGTGTAATCATAGATCTCAATATGTAACCCAGCCCCCTCCCCCTGGTAACCCCATCCATTGTCCAATCTGTAAATCCTTCAGGTGTCATGTGGGATTCATCTTCAAAAAACATCATCAGGTTGGTATGCAGGACAGTTGGCCTTGGCGGGCTCATCCACTATCTCCAACATGTGCAGTAGATGGTGAGAACAAAACTCCCTAGTTTCAATCTCTCCTGTACTTAAAACTTCCCTTCCCAAATACCATGCCTTCCCCCCACCCCCACCCTGTTTCAATGGCAGCCGAAAACAATTGCGAAACAGAGGCTGTCAGGAGCCCATTTTTGCTGGCAGAGTGCTCGGGCTACCACCGGCACGAGTGATGTAGAGCTGGCCATGCCCACCCACCACCACACCCTGAGGTCAAACATAACCCTGATGCGGCCCTCAATGAAATCGAATTTGACGCCCCTGTTCTAGACTGAGTCAGCAGGATAGGGGGGAGAGTTGTGATGGTTCTCCTCCTTCCACCAAGTTCAGTTCCAATCAGAGTTGGGAGGTAGAGTGGTATTGCCATAAGTATCAATTTGCAGGATTCAGCAAGAAGGTACTATCTTTCCAGTCTAGTTCAACATCCACATGAAGCCATGTGGGGTGATTAGATGGCATGATATGTTAGTGATACCCAATTATTTATCTCTACCTTAGGCTAACCAGGTTATTTCTCAGTATATGGAGTCTGTGGGAAACAGGCTCAGATTCAACCCTAACAAAACCAAATGGCCGAGGGTCTTATGTTGGGAGACTTTCCATGACAATGGATGGGTAGTAACCTCCCAGACAGAGGTAGTGCACACTTGGCGGGGGGGGAGGCTCACCTAAACTCTGTCTTGCTCAAAGATCAAATGACAACACCTTTGCAGCGTTCCATCTTATGCATTGCTTGCACCTATTCTTAGACTGTGCGGCTCCACGTACAATCTCACATTTGGTCCTCTTATATCTGGATTATTGCAATGTGCTCACCATGGGTTTGTCCATAAAGTCCACTCAGAAGCTACAGATGGAATGCAGTGGCATGGTGGATATGGTTATACTTTAGTGCCCCTTATAGTACCTCTGTTTCTTAAGCTACAAGGTTTCTGGGTACAGTTCAAAGTGCTGATAATCACGCATAAAGTTCTTTGTGGCACAAGACTCATTTATCTATGGGAGTATCTGTGTCTGTGTATCTGTGTCCAATCATATCTGTCCAGCCCACATTTATTCCAACAATATGTGTCAGCTCCAGGTCTCTTCTATCATTGTGCGATTATGACATCAGTTCCATGTCATCTGATGGGAACAAGAAGGCGTATCATGATGCCTGTCGTATGGAATAGAATCAGGGATGGGCTGCTGCTGGCTTTACTACTGGTTCGCAACCCCCCGTGCGCCAGATGTGCACTGCGATTGTGTGAGCTGTTAAATGGAAATTGTTCTGCGCACATGCGCAGAACAATTTACAGTGAACTGCACACATGCAGTCACTAAAATTTAACATGGCGGCGACATCAGCAGTGGTGAGGGAACCAGTTCAAGGAGGGGGGTATCAGGCCTGGGTCGCTGCCGGTTCTGCGACCCAGGCCTGAATATCACTACCGGTTCGGCCGAAGCAGGCCGAACCGGCAGCAGTCCGCCTCTGAACAGAATGCCTCGTAAGACCCAGACAGCCTTTTAAAAAGTATTGAAGACCTGATTCTTTCCTTGGATGCTAGGTGAGCCCATATTTGAGGAAGTGAGTCTGTGGATTAAAAATCACCCTGAATGCAACGTGCTGTTTTAATCCATGACTGTTTTTAACGGATTGTGAGCTAGACAGAGTCACATGCTAAGTGGGAAGCCACATAAATTGAATTAATAAAATGCATGAATAAATAAATAAGAATACTATAGTCCTTCAAGCAACTACTAATGGGGCAAATAGAAGACAATCTTATCTATATATACTGTAAAATGGGTTCTTGGTTTTTTTTTATTTCTCTGGTGGTATGTAAGTTGTACTTTTAAAGAATCTGTGGACTATGTTTTTTGTTACACGGGAAAGAAAATTTCCATTAGATTTCCATTTAAGCTAAAGAAACTTTAGCCAATGTGATGTCATAATGGAATAGAACCAAAGGAATTTTAGAGATGCCTGAAGCTCACACACTATATTTCTACCTAATTACTTGTTATGAGAATAAATGAGATAAGAAAAACCCAATATCTTGTATTGGGCTTCTGGAGGAGAAATATACAACTCTGACAAACAATTAAAATGAACATTATTTCGCAGTATCTAGGTCTCTTCCAATGAATGCATGAGAAGAAAGTTTACAAGAGCAACATTTACACATATCTATCTTGGAATAACTATTAAAATGCCTCTCCCCCAAAAAGTGTGTGTGTGTGTGTTTAATTTAATGTATGGTATGGTTTGAACACTTCCTCATCTCTCCAAAGTAATGGAAGATTTCACTGGTCAAAACAAACTCAGGACTCTCAGCTATTATGCCATGAAAGTAGGGATAATACTATAGGATCAGAATCTGATGAACATCAAAGAAAAGAATAAATTCTAAATAACAATCTGGCAAGTCATTCATTCTGCAGCCTATCTCCCACTAAGTTCATTCTGCTGCCCTCCTTTCCACACTGGAGCCCTGAAAAAAATAGCTACCATTCATAGTGGGCACTGATAAAAGTAATAAGCATGACTTTAGTTTTATGCAAAAGATGGTAGGATCCATAAGTCCAAAGAATTTCAAAATTCAAGCAAACTCTATTTCTTATCTGAAAGAACAGCTGACTTGTTGCAGTCTGTTGAAATAAAATTGATAGCCTTGTTGCACATTGAAGACCATTGCTTCCATCATTAAGGGAGATGTGTTCTTGGAGTACATTCCACTTCAATAAATCAACACTGAAGCAAACGGTCATCCACAAAAAGGATGTTGTAATAAATTATGAATTATAATAACCATACTGTACGCCTTAAGGCTGCCATTTTTGTATTTCAAAAGAAGACACACAGGTCTCATTGTGCAAAATATTATCCACACTAGCTTGGAAGGCATTGTATAACAGAAACGAATAAGACAGATGTTTGCTGTAGGAACATTAAATTCATACACAATCCAGCCAACTGTGCAAACAGCTCATGCTGTGTGACTGCAGTTTGTTTAGGCCTTTCTGATACACACTTTTTAAATGTTCTGCTTTGGAAACCTCAGCAGCACGTCTACCTCCTTTCCATTTTTTCCCCCAGACAGAATATGGACAGGCATTATTTAGAGTGAAAGCACCTTCTCTGCCGAAAGAGAACGATAGTAAGTATATGGAAGATACATGCTATTTCTCCTACATCAACACACAGCAAAGACGTGGAAAAGCACAGCAGCTTTGCTTTTTGAGAGCTGTACATAATTTGAAAACATAGGAAAATATCCCCAAATTTCTAAATATATCCACATGGAAGCCAACTTCATCCAGGTTAAGGCATGTCAGAAAGGAAAGTGACCAGAAATAGGTCAATATGACAATAGAAAAAAAAAGAAAAACTTTCCTCCCATTTATGGGCTCAAATAAATTGAGGAAAAAAGAATTCATATTAAATGAATCTTTATGATGGATTTTTCTTGTTAGTGAATTTTTTTTTTTAGAAAATTACAGAAAGAACATATAGAAAAGGGGTGGGTAGGGGCAATGGGAACCAGTAGCAATACTGATTTTACAAAAGGCATGTCATGTATTTTTCAAGGGTTTTCTCCTAGATATTTTTAAATAGGAAATCTATTATTAATTAATGCTGACAGGGGAGTCAATGTAATTCAAAATCTGTAGTTTTAATTGATTATCATCCCCAAGAGAAGGCAAATTCAAGAGCACTTTTGTGACGAGAACACAAGGCTGGGCAGTGATGCTCTCTGGTCTTTTAATTGCCATTGTCTCATCTGAATTAATGAAAGATAATTTGGTTTAGCAATAATGGATAAGTATTCTTATGGACTGGGCATTTAGTTACACATTGGCTGAGTGGCATAAGTGAATATCCTCTTTTTCTTCATGACATAATCATCATCCAGTAATTTGCTGCCTCCCTGTTTTTTCATGCTTCAGTCCCAAGGAAAGACAGAATGAGACCACAATACACTTATGGTACTCTTGTCACCACTGAAAGGGAGAAGAAATTGTTGAAGAATATCTCCTTTTCACAGAGAAAGACCAAAGAAGTTACAAACTTAGAAGGAGAATTTTAAAAAATACATAGGAGCAACATTTAGTCTTTTTACTATTGACATTCACTGATTTGATCTTTGAGAGGAGGAACAAATCATATGTTGTCTGTGTTGCCCCATCTCTGTGTTACATGCTTTTATCATGTTTTGTTCCCTGTGAATATTTTGTCATTTTACATCATTGCTGTTTAGATTCTGTTTTGTTACTCTTGTTATAACCGTCTGTAAGCTGCTTAAGGTAAGTGAGAATTTAGCAAGAGAGACGGCTTAGTGAATAGATAAATAAAATGAAGTCCATTGATGCGGAAGTCTTCCTTCTCTGTAGGTGAATATCTACTACTAAAAAATAAATATTCAGAGCATTTCCACCCAATATATATCAGGTCTTATTGTTGGCAGAAAGTGTCCAAAAGAGTACCTATATTAGTTTGCTGCAATGTGAGAAAAGACACACAATACCTGTCACATTTTCCTGAGTAACCAATTTAGGAAAGGCTAGCTTTTTGTAGATCTTAATCACATGTCTAAAATGAGAACCAGAAAGAGGGTTTTTATATGGACTTGGAGCTGTCACTGAAGGGAAAGAAAAGAAGAAAGAGAAAGGGAAATGTTGATTGGAATTGGATTGCATGAGTGTTATGGATGTGATCAATCAGCAAAATCTATTTTTGTATTTCAATAAAAATCTTTAAATACACACGGATTCTGCTTTTCTCTTGTTAAATATAAGGAATATGTATTCTACTTTTGTTTACAAACTGAGTTCTCAGAAAATATTTGCTGGAGGAGAAGAAACAAAAGACTGCTGTAAACGACTGTAAATGCATTCCTAACTATGTTAACCATTTGAAATATATATTGCTGTCCTGAGCAACATTTAAATGTTGCCCTCATACTTTGTCTTAACATGTGCTGTGCAGCATATTAAAAATAGCACACTAGAATATCTAAGCAAACCAGAAATGTTGTTTTCATTTCTCTGTCATTTCAATTACTAACTCCCCTGTGATGTAAATATTTTGAAAGACTGATGAAGATCACAAGATTCCACATAAATACAAGGAAAATCATCGCAAGAAACAAATTGCTTGAAGTGCCTCTGACTTTTGGTTCCCTCAAGACAGAATGGAGAAGCTTTCTTTTGTGGGATTGCATTGATCCACAAGAAAAGTTGATTAGGTGCTATTTTTGGATGGAGTTAGAGTCAACTCTTAACACCTGTTCTCTGACCAGTGTAAATTTAGGAGAATAACTATCTGTTAGTGTAAATGCTGGATTGATATACCCTTCTTTAAATTTAGGCATATGTGTCTAAGTGATCTCAATGGACTTGCTCCATATCATAGGCATGGTTGAAAAAAAGCACCTAATTTACTTCCAGCAGAATACAAGTTGCCTGACAGGAAAAAAAAGTATGGAGAAGTAATATTTTCCAATTCACTACCTGCCAGCAATACATATGTTCACAGAAGTTTGAAAGAAACTTGTGAGGCAGATAATGGATAAAAGATAAAAGAAACACAACTGAGGTAGATAATGCAAAGAAATGAACACAGTGGGGTATTTCTTTTAGTTTTCTTTACAGGAATGTGATAAGGTACAATATAAAAAATGGATAGCATTTTCATAATGCATTCATACTTCACCTGCTTTTAAAATATTCCAGCAGAACTAGGTAAATGCTGTGTTTTTAGAGCTTTGGTCTATTAAATCTCAGCAGAAGCTGTAATTGAGAAGATTCTCTCACTAACTGATAAAAGGGAGATCAAAGGAAAAGTCATAAAGAAGAAAGCTCTACCTAAAATTTTATTACAGCCTAGTCCAGCCAGGAGTAATTAAGTAATGGATCATCACGGGTGTCTTAGAAGTAGGTTCAATTAGCACATTAGTCTTCCTTGTGTAAATGTATTCTGTGTCCTGCTAAAACATGGGCACTTTCTCTGACTGGAAATACTAATTTACAACCAAGATTTTCCCTTTAGCTTGGAAAATGCATATGCATGTGAGAATGACTGCTAGGATTATCTACATTATATTTTCATTATAGAAAAAATATATATCCAAATGACTTTTTCCAGATTGCTGTATTATGCTTTGCAGTCATATTTTTGTCCTGCCTAATATTCAGGGGGGCTTGTAATTCTCAATTTGTCCATTTTTTTTAAAAAAAGATTGTTTATGCATACCTGTGTATGAGGAATTATTATATTACATCCTTATATTACATTTCCTGTCGTATTAATTACAGTGACGGCTTGAATGAGATTACTTGAAGCAATGGGAAGAAGAGGATGATCACATTCATAATTTGCTATAGCTTTGCCAGAAATTGCTAGTTTCTTCTTCCTGTAGAAAAGAATACTGAATTGAATGAGTTGATTTAATCCTATGCAACTCTTATGCTAATTGCAAGCATTTGGGGCTATGGAATTCTATTTTTCCAAAACAACAAAGAATAGATAGTTAAAATAGTTGGCTAGCTACTGCATAAAGGTACTTTTCATGCATGTCTCCAATGATGTGTCCTCTTTTTTATGATATGTTTCTGCAATGCTTTCTTTTGTTTCTCCCTCCCTATTCTGCAAGACTCATGCATCTATGTGATAATATATAACATATTTTTTTATTATTATTTTGGAAATACAGAGATTCTTGCTTTATGTGTACTATTAGGTCAGTCATTGTTGTACTATTCCTTTTTTCAGCCATTCAAAAACTTTCAACTCCTTGTGATGAATGTATATATTTTTACCAGGAGTATTCATCGATAATTGCTTCTTGTGCGTCCTGTTAACATCAGCAATGTGCCTCACTACCTTGTTTTCCATTAGTTTCTTTTTTGATTACCATCAATATTTCTAAGCCAGGGGTGTCAAACTCACATCATCACAGCGGCATCATGTGATGTATTGTGACCTTTTTCCCCTTTGCTAAACCGGGCATGGCCAGCACGTGATGCATCTGGCCCATAAGCCAGGAATTTGACAATCCTGTTTTAAGCATTTGGGTCTTTTCTAATGTCTCTTGCCTTCACATTATGTGTTCAGAATATTTAAGCTTTAACTTCATTATCAGAGCTTCCAATGAGCAGTCTGGTTTAACTTCATGTGGGATCTCTTTGAGATAATATCATTTTTATCTTTTCTCATTCTGATAAAATGCCACGTGCTTAATGGTCTATAAATGAGATAAACAATAATTGCATACTTGAAAATTAAGAGATAATCATAAAGGACTTTGGATAAAAGATTTGGGTAATGATACATTACTAAATATTTACACAATTTCCAAAAGTGATTGGAATTCCAAGAATAGTAACAAAGACAATGATATGTCACTTATAAAATATTTACGAATATCATCTTGTAAACGTTTCATCCCATTATCCATTAAAAAAAAAATTAGAGAAAAAAGTTTGCATTGACTTTTCACTGCTGTTTTCTTCAAGGAAGTTTACTATAAGTTAGTTTTCTGAATTAATAAAATTAATGTTTGGAAATGCATAATCTTCCTACAGCTGATTTTTTTTCATGTACAATGGAATGGTTCCTTTGCTCAAATTTGTAGGAGGTTTTCTTAGATTACAAGAGGCGTGCTATGTTCAGTGTTTTGATGTTGCTTCTAATATTTTGAAACTGAATGCCAAAGAACAATGAATTCATTACCGCATCATTTGAGAGTTCCCACAAAATTGCTTGGACCCTAATATTTATGAATATATTTTTCAGAGTTACAATCTGAATCCAGAAAATTAAGGATTTTGTTTTCATAAAGTTTAAAGTTTATATAACACTGGAGAAACATCGTGCTATGATTATATTTTTATATAACCTTCATGTTCATTATAATGGTGTCATCAACTTCAACGTAAAATAATATGCATAAAACCTCAGGCCCACAATACAGGTATGTACAGAATCAGCATAATCTTAAGCAACAATTAAATCAACAAAAGTAAATAATTGTTAGAATTCAGTATTCTAATTAAATGTTCATCTAGATCAGGGGTGTCCAAACTTGGGAACTTTAAGACTTGTGGATGGGGAATTCTGTGAGTTGAAGTCCACAAGTCTTAAAGTTCCCAAGTTTGGACACCCCTGATCTAGATGGAATAACCTGGAATAACTTTTCAATCAGCCTTTACCAGGAACAAATACTTTTCTCTTTAAAAAGCACACGTCTTTAATTCTTCACTTTACTCACTTATGTGCACTCACTCATTAAAGCTGAACTGATCATTAATCAATTAAAATGTATTAAGCATTTGCATTCTCAGGTCATAAGTGAAAGCAAATTATATGGTATACCTGCTTCATGTTATAGCACAGCATGTCCCTCGTTATGTGGTAAGTGCTTAACATTTTTTTCTTCCTTTTTTGTTCTGGGTGATTTAACGAATATCACAGAAAGTTTACAATGTGATTATGAAATTATTAGATCTAAAAAATGTATAAACATTGCAGTAAAGTCATGTTGTAGAAGAAACTGAGACAATCGCTTTTTAAGCTATTTAAGTTATTTAAAGTAAAGGATTAGATCAAGCTTCTTATTTTTTTCTTTAAAAAGTCAAAATTGTCTGGAAAAGGCCTTTTTAAAGGTCAGTGTGTCAGTTGTGTTGTGTATCAAAATTAATCTGTGGGCTAAAGTGCACCATTTACCTCTTTCTTAGATAATAAAAGGCATAAAGACATTAACATCCAATGTCACCTTTGCCCTTTTGATAAAATGTGTTCTTTCTTAGATTTTTATTATTTTAAAGAAAATGTTGACAAAAACACTGCCAGTAGTCTTAATGAGCTGGGTAGTGGTCAGGAAATATCAGAAGAGCTCTTGAGTGGGAGGCAGTGAAAGCAAACTGAATATCCAAATAGTGTAAACTTTCCATCCCTAACCCCCACCTATCAAAAATCAAGCTAATATCAATATTAGTTTTTCAGTCTGCTTGAGCATCTGAAAAAAAACATTGATATATTGGGGGGAGGGGACACACACAAAAGATGATTTGCATGAGATACTGTAATCATAGTGGGCAGGCTAAGTCCATTATATCTGATTGCTGGGGAGACCCCCATATCATTCTAAGAGAAATCTGTATAATTCTAACTAGCAGAGAAAGGTGAATTATGGATGATCCATTTTAATGAAGTATTTCACTTCGTGGAGATCCATCTATTTGATGTAGTGAAAAACTTTATATAAACATATCACCCCGCCTTGAGAATGTGACAGGAGGGCCAATTAGCCAATATGCTTCTGTTGGAAGATTTCTTGAATACTGGTGGGATGTTGCTTCATTTTGCAAATTGCTCAAAAGGATATTTTACTTTGGTATTGAACAAAGCATGGCATCAATTCGAAGATCTGCCCTATTTAGGTCCAGAACTTGGTTTCCACACATGGGAGGGAAAAAAATGATGGAACTTCAATCCTTCCTTCCTTCCTTCCTTCCTTCCTTCCTTCCTTCCTTCCTTCCTTCCTTCCTTCCTTCCTCTCTCTGTCTCTCTCTTTCTCTTTCTCTCTCTCTCTCTTTCTTTCTTTTAAAATAAGGTTCATTTTAGCATTTTGAAAATTTGGGATAATGAAGTGAGACTATAATCATTATTCTGCTCATTTTGGACAAAAAGCCTATTCTTTGGTTCAACAATCATAGCAATATTTGATTGACACAGTCTGAAAATGTAATGGTTCATTTCCAGTGATGTGCGGTGAGGTTTATGGCTGGGGAGGCACTGACACAGTGGTGAGTTTCAAACTTTTTTAGACTTGTGGACTTCAACTCCCAGAATTCCACAGCCAGGCATGCTCAGTTCCAATTTAAAGCGAGAGCATTTGTTTTTCTCCCTTGCGAAAGAAGTTTACTTCTTTCTTTTTCTTCTCCCTTCCCCTCCTTCCTCCCTCTCTCCCTCCCTCCCCCCTCTCTCTCACACACATAATTTGGATTGGACTATCTCTCCTACCCACTTCCCTCTCTCTCACTCACTCTCTCTCAAACACACACACACACACACACACACACACAGTTGGATTGGAGGGAAGAGCACCAGCAAGGAGACCACAGGAGGAGGCAGGAAGCCAGTCAAAGAGCCTTACTGGAGCACACACACTTTCCCCCAGCCCCGGAAGGATCCAGCCCAGCTTCACTGATTACAGATTTGAAAAGGCAACATGGCTCTGCCTGCAATCAAACTACACCCCAGGGAGAGCACAAGTGAGCCAGAATCCTTCCCTCCAGCCTTTGCCCAAAGCCCCACACCAGGAAGATGAAGTTTGAATTCCTCCCCCTCCCCCCGACCTACACGTACCTTTTCCAGCTGTTTCAGAGAGGATTTCAAGTCTGCTCTTGCCTCGGGTCCTCTGAAGAAGCCCCACCCAAATGAGTGCCCTCTACTATGAGGCGGAGAACTGCGTGCCTCACCTATGTCAGGAATTTTTAGGCTTTTAACCCCTGCTTAACTCTGCTCAAGTAATCATAAAAGGCCTAAAGTCAGACTAGATGAGTCTGACTTTAGGCGTTTTATGATCACTTGAGCAGAGTTCTCCTGCCTCATAGTATAGGGCACTTTTTAAGAGGCTTTTTTAAACAGTTAAGCAGAGTCATCCACGGTGAAGCAGCAACTAGCTCAGCCTGACCTCAGCTCTCGCCTTTTTCCTTTCACATTTTTTTCTTTTCATGATGACAGTGGTGAGCCTATGCCTCCCCTGCCTCCCCTGACTGCACGTCACTGAATCATTTCTCTCAGACCTCCCCAAAAACAGTCTTTCTTTGATAAAAAATTGATTGCTTTTCCATAAGAAAATTTTAAACCATGACCTTGGATTTGTTCTGAACGGATACCTGGAAAAAAAAAACTAGAGGAAAAATCAACACATATAGATAAAATCCATCATTATGCACTTATCATATATTCACATTTGACAGACTGTGAATTCCTTTACTATTCTATTAGTTTTTTCTTAGGGAATATTCCTTAATAGAATGCAATGCTACATAATCATGTACGAAACCAAGAAAAGTGGGTCGACATGTGACACTCACATGTGTTACTTGTCAGAGAAGAAGAGGTAGAACCTGGGGTCGGGGTCAAGAAAGGACTCATCCTAGAATCATTACATATCCACAAATGGTCCAATTCCAGCCCCTCTTGAATTCTGCTGATTCTTATCTAGTGCCAATTTAGCGCTGACCATCAGTTGACTAGATTCTTGTAAATAAGCTTGAACAATAAATTTTCTTCATTGCAATTTAATATATGATCCTGATTCTTTGTGCCTGTACCTGTACAAACCATAAAACAATATACTATAAAACTATAAAAACAATGTATCTTTTGTTCTGCTCCCTATCTTCTAAAAATGATAACATATGTCCCTGCTTTAGGGTTGAACATGGCATAAGAAACTTGTTGACTCTTCCACATTTTCCAGTTTGAATTCTTTTCCATCACTGAGTTTAAAATCACATTAGCAAGAAGGAATTAGGAATTAAAATGTAATTGCGAATTTAATGTTTGGAAAATGTCAAATAAAAAAAAATCAAATAGCAAGAAGGAATTAGTTTCATTCCTTTTCCAGTTCTCAACCTATAACTCAAATATTTTCCATTTTACGTTAGTGAACAGCCTTACTTAAATGGGATTCCAAGTAAGATAAAAAGGCTGTTGATTCATAAGTGAAGAACTTAAGATCTTTCAGATGTTGGTTGTATCTCTCAACAACTTCCAGACAGTAGAGAGTGTTCCCATTTGTCATGAAACAATTAATGTTCAGTGGTATAAGTACAGATTTGGCAGTTGCCTTTGTTCCTTTCTATGAATTCCATGCACAATGTTCAGACAATACTACCATGCTCTATTCATAGTAGGGTGCTATACAATTTACTTGTATAGTCCACTGAGTATTTCCCTTTATAACAGGATGATGCTCAATTATGATATATTTTTATATGTTAGTAGGGAGTGATTGTTATTTTCATAACACTGCATAATAAAAGGTTACCTCACAGTCACAGTGCTATTTCAAGTATATGTACAATATGAGAATTAATCCATAGAGTAAGAATTTTAAGGGGGTTGATATTATGGTCTCTCAGTAAGAATGGAAGCAATAAAGAGCATTTCACGTTTTTTTTTAAAGAAAGAAGTTTTCTGCATAACATTTACATGAGTTGAAAAAGATATGCCTTAAAATACTGCACTTATATATATATATTTTCTTATCAAACTTTTAATAATGTATTCCCTTTTTTATGTCTTCATTGACCTTCATGCACCGTATAGTTAGATCTCATAATGCCTCAAATGAAAAGGTTAATAAAGAGCAGATAAATTAAAGAGATCTCAAGCTAATAATAATACAAATGAGAACATAATGTTCTAGTGGATATTGCTAAACTGGATTTTTATTCTATTAAAATATCCAAATTCTATAATGATTTTACAGATGTTATATATATATATATATATATATGCATTTGTGTTACAACCCCTGGTATGCCCAAATATAGGAGGGAACTCACTACTCCCCCTTTCTGTCTATCGGCTCACTGCAGGAGACCATCCAGGCAGAAAACCATATTTTTAATGTTGCCTTTTTATATTTGTGTTATATAAACATAAACACAAACACAGAGAGAGAAAGAGAGAGAGGAATGCCTCGAGCAATTTAAATCAAACTCTGGAATGCCTCGAGCAGTTTCAACCAAACTTGGGGATAAGACACTCCTAATATCTCTCGGTGTGTGTGTGTGTGTGTGTGTGTGTGTGTGTGTTCTGTTAAGATACCGCCTGTTGAGTTGTATGGCTGTACTGGCTTCTACTGTTCAGTGCAGTGGAGTTGCCATGGTAATGGCTCCACAGTACTCCACAAGGGGGTTCCCTCTGGTAAGGGGAAAAATCCAACATTAGAAATTATGTTTGGTCCGGGCATTTCCCCCCCATAAATAAATATGTGGGCAATGCCGGGTTATCGCCTACCAGTATTATATAAAGCTGATGATAATTACAATTAAACTTTGCTCATAAGTCAAGCTTACCATTAAGCCTGTTTGTAGGGATTTGCACTGAACATAGTACCAGTAGGCTAAAAACACAGCATGACCATCTGTGCAAAGTAGCATTCCCAGGTTTATCACAATGAAATGCCATTGCCTACTCTCCACCATGCATTTAAAGAGCAGAGGATTGTTGAGCTGAAACTCACAATGTCTTCTTCCTGGAACTCCAATTCCTGGAGCACCTGCATAGCTATTGTTAACACCGTAATCTCCATGATTCCTTTGAGAAAAAATAAAGCTTGTTTCAGAAAGACCAAGTTCACCCCATCATACCAGGAAGATCTTTAGGACCTGCTGGCATAAAAATAATATTTCTCCAAGCAATATAAATTACCTGAATAGAGGTTGGGACAAGAAGAGCTGTAAGAACTGAACAACGGGTGATTTCTACAGCTCAGCAGCTTCAAATAAAAAAAAATAGCTGTGCAGATTAGCTTAAATAAATGTCCTTATTTGCATGAAACTTTATTCCACGTTTTATAACTACATTCTGTGCAATCTTATTCTTTTGTGCTTTTGAGAGATATTACCATTTCTACTTCAACTCCCTAAAAAAAGTCAGACTTCATTACTCCACGGAATATTTTGGAAGGGATACAAGCCATGTAAAAGTACTTTAAATGTATGAACATGTGTATTGCTGTTACAAACATTTTGTTTTAGAAAATTGTATTTATCTTTGAATAAATACTGTTAACCATTCTGAGATTTCAATGTACAATACAGAATAATAGTTCTCTATTATATAAGAATGAAAATATATTTCCATTTCCAGGGTGGGGTAGATGGAAGGGGGTGGAACATACACATTCACATTATTTCCTGAATCATTTTGTAGCCCAAACTGGTTTCTGAACACAACTGAAATGTTGAAAAAGGGAAACAGAAAACTGAATGAGTTTTCATCTAACCTCAAATTCCCTGGAGCACAATTTAAAATTTCCATTCAGTGCAATACCAGCTGCTATACATGAATAGATCTAGACTGAGGTCTGCAGCTATTTTTTTTATTGATCAAACTTGCATGCTGCCCATCTCACCCAAAGCAACTTACAGACATTGAATAAACTGCACTATAAAACATTAAATGAGGATCTTAAATTTCAATTTCAATTAAAATAAAACCAAGCAGGATGAAGAGAGAGGGAGCAAAGTGTATTTTCTATTCAATTAGCCACTTCTAAAGTGTCTCACCCCATTTGGGACCCCAGGGTAATTGACACAACTATTGTGGCCCACCAGTGGCCAGCAGAGCTGGCAGCAAATTAAGACAGTGAGGAGGTTGGGAGGAACATGGGCCAGTCCTGAAGTCTGGGGAAGGCTCTGATGAGGACTCTTGTCGGAGGCAGAAAGGGGGCCAGAGCCATATGCCAGTTACCAGCTGCTTTTAGAGTCAGACATCAGTGAGGCAGACGAACAGCTGGAGTATGCACATGCCAGAGTTGCCAGATGAAGGAAACAGCTAAAGAATAGGGGTCAACTTGGGAGTAAGGCCACAGGTGTATGATGAATGGCTCCTCCCAGAAGAAATAAAGGAGGAGCGAAAGGGGAGTGGAGTTTGCAGGAGACAATTAGTTCACCTAATTGGTTCATAACTCTCCAATACTCCCTGCCAAGTTTTGCAGATATCAGCCTGGCAGCTCTCCAAACCAGATAAAGTCTGTGACTGTAATCCTCCCTTGAAAGACTTCGCTGGATGTGAATGAGCAGAATTCACAGTAAATTAATAAAAGGGGATTTTGTCGGGACAAGGAGTTTGTTTCATGCTCTCAGGCAGCCTAGATCAGAACAACAACTATGTTTTCAAGGATTTATAGAAGTCCAGGAGGGTGGGAGTGGATCTGACCTTGGGGGATTAGGGAAAGATGCTCCAGACGATGAGAGCCAGAAGTGGTATTCAGCAAGTTCTGACCAGTTCTAGAGAACTGGTAGTGGACATTTTTAAGGTGACCAACCGTCCTCCTTTAGGGAGGACAGTCCTTCTTTTGTAAGTTCTGTCCTCCCTCGAAAAGTGCCCTCCTACATGTCCTCCTTTTTGATATTTGAAGGCTAATCTGTTGTGCGTTATGTGATGTATTTTATTAAACAGTTTTTAATGGTTTTTTTTTACTTCATCGCAAGTATATTGAACAGATATTGAATCTTGTGTTGAATTTTTATCTAAAGAAATGCTAGACATTAAAATAGACGACAATTGTCTCTTTGAAGAAATTAGAAGACTGAATGTATATTTAAATTCTGAAAAATTAATACAATGGGAAAATCAACATGTTGAAATTGATAAAAGATGGGTGGATATTTTCAGCCATTTAAAAAATGAACATATTCCATGTGAACATTTATTTATACTTGTTCAATTTACGTTGTGCTGCCCTGGAACTAATGCAGCAGTTGAAAGAGTTTTTTTCAATTGCCAATGATTTTTCGACAAGTGAGAAATCGAGATTGAATGTTGATACTCTAGCTGGAGCACTTGCCCTAAAATTCAATATGAAGGATATTTCTTGTTCAGATATTTCCAATATATTGTTAGAAGATGATACATTGACAAAAAAATTAATTCAATGGAAAAGTACTCATTTAAATAATAATTAACAGGCATGTAAGCATAATTACAATATAAAATGTTGCAAATGTTTTTATTATGCATATATCATATTTTAGTGTATTATTGTTGCAATGAATACAATATTTCTTTTATTTACGATATATTTTTTCCATTTTATTTGTCCTCCTTTTCATTGTAAAAAAGTTGGTCACCTTAACATTTTGAGTAGTTCAGAGAACTGACTGGCCCCACCCCCATCTATTCTCTGCCTCTTGAGTCCCAGCTGATCAGGAGGAAATGGGGATTTTGCAGTAACCTTCCCGTGGAGAGGGGAGGGAATGGCGATTTTACAGTATCCTTTCCCTGCCATGCCTACCAAACCATGCCCACAGAACCGGTAGTAAAAGAAAATGTGAATCCCACCACTGGTGAGAGCCATGGCAAAAAAAAAAAAAGACTCTTCTTCTTGACTTGCCATCCGAAATTCTTTGGCTAATGGGGTCTGTAGCATGCCTCTTTGGCTAGCATGGGTGGGGTGGCCAATCCCATCCAGCTGAGCTGGTTTCTTAGATAGGTTGTCTCTATCTCTATCTCTAAAGGTAACACTCACTACTGACCTTCCTGGATGGCTTTTTAAATTTTAAATTTTGGGGTTTTAAATTGGTTTTAGAATTGTTTTTAATTATTTAATTAGTTTGGGTTGTATATACAGACGGTATGTTTGCGTTGTTCTGTCTGGTGTTTTATGTTATGTCTTGTTGTTTTATACACGAACGGTCTGTACACCGCCCCGAGTCCCTACAGGGAGAGTGGGCGGTCTATAAATTTAATAAACCTAAACCTAAACCTATGCCAGGGAGGGCTTTTAATGTGATAACCAGCACCTCGAATTGAATCCAGAAATGAACTGGCAGCCATTGCAGCTCATGGAACAGCTATATAATATGGCCACCCTAGGGGCTCCTAAACCGGATGTGCCACTGAATTCTGCACCACTTCCGTATAATCTTTTGAAGATTATTTTTTTAAAGATGAAATAAATGTAAAAAAAAAATCCCTCCTGTATTTCAATCTAAATTAAAAGAGGTGAATATAAAAATGTGAATAGACAGTATATGCAAAGCAATATACAGAAATAAATACAAGGCTTTATTTAATCTCCTCCACAACTAAGCTCTGATGGTAGTAACTACCAAATATCTAGCAGCAGCAAACCATGAATCAAATAATCAGTTTTACCAATTGCTTCCATACTTTAACATTTCAGCTCAGAGTCTAAATACTTTTTGTTAAAAGATTTTCTCAACATGACATTTGCTCTTAATATTTTATATTAATATTATATTTTTAAATGTTTTTATTCATCCTTTGGTATCATATGCAAGGAATTACGTATCAGCAGGGCTCAGTTTCATACAATTATTGGTTTGGAAGGAACCATAGAGGTCCTCTAGCCCAACCCCCTGCAGGAATCACTTGAGCCACACAGACTATCTAATCTCTGGTGAAAGAGCACCCATAACTCAAGCAGGTAGGCTGTTCCACTGCTTAATTCCTCTCACAATCAGGAATTTCCTTTTTATTTCAAGTTCGGATCCTTCTGTAAAGATTACACCTGGAGTTATGAGACTGAATCCTGTGAAAGGCCTTTAAGTATTTGGAAGTTGGTATCACATTTTTCCTCAGTCTTCTCTTAATTAGGTAAAGTATAAGCCAGCTCCCATTTATGGTCCAAGCCCCTTAAGGGTGTTGCCATTTTGGTTTGGTTTGGTTTATTTGGATTTATATGCCGCCCTTCTTCAAAAGGACTCAGGGCGGCGTACAACATTAAAAAACATACATCTCAAAAGTTAAAAAAAAGATTAAATCCATTTCCAAAAAAACAAACTGAATTTTTTTAAAAAAAACAAACAATACATTTAAAATAAGTTAAAATTAAAATTAACAGGCCAGGCCGGCTTGCTGGAAAAGCCAACTTTTTAGGGCGCGTCGGAAGGACCGGAGGTCAGGGATTATGCGGAGCTCCGGGGGCAGCTCATTCCAGAGGGAAGGCGCTCCCACAGAGAAGGCTCTCCCCCTGGGGGTCACCAGCCGACACTGTCTGGCCGACGGCACCCTGAGGAGGCCAATTCTGGGGATCGTATTGGATGGTGGGAGGCTACTGGTGGCAGTAGGTGGTCTCGCAGGTACCCTGGGCCTAAGCCATGGAGCGCTTTAAAGGTCATAATTAATACCTTGAATAGCACCCGGAAAACAACCGGCAACCAGTGCAGGCCGCCTAAAAGGGGTGTAACATGGGAGCACCTAGATACCCCCATGACAACCCGCGCGGCCGCATTCTGGACCAGCTGAAGCCTCCGAGTGCTCTTCAAGGGCAGCCCCATGTAGCGAGCATTGCAGTAGTCCAGATGAGAAAGGACGAGGGCATGAGTGACTGTGCACAGAGCATCCTGATCCAGGAAGGGGTGCAACTGACGTACCAGGCGAACCTGGTAAAAGGCCCCCCTGGTCACGGCCGTCAGGTGTTCTTCTAAACTAAGCCGCGTATCCAGGAGGATTTTGGCTTCTCGTTGGCACAGTGGCTGGATTAATTGAGACCTTATTCTAAATTGCCTAAATGATAATTCCAACACAGAGCAGAGATCTTGCCAGAATGTATTCTATTTGTATTTTTGTATTTATTTAATTTATTGAACATGTACAAGATAACAGGTATAAGTATGAACATAAACAGAAACAAGGAAATGAGTACAAATAAATGGGGACAGTAGGACAGAGATGGTAAGCACACTGGTGCGCTTATGCACGCCTCCTTTATGGACCTCTTAGGAATGGGTTGAGGTCCACGATAAATAATCTAAGGTTGAAGCTGTGGGATTAGAGGATTTAATAATGGAGTCAGGGAGAGCATTCAAGGCATTGACACTCTGTGGCTGAAGTTGTATTTTCTGCAATCAAGTTTGGAGCGGTTTACCTTGAGTTTGTTTCTATTGTTGCCCGTGTATTATTGAGGTTGAAGCTGAAGTAGTCATTGACAGGTGGAACATTATAGCAGATAATTTTGTGTACTATGCTTAGGCCATTCAATGAACAGTCAACCATGTTCATTGTCTGTTCAAGCCAGTGGTGGGTTCTGGATCCCGTTGCAATTGGTACGGTGCAATGGGGCTGGGTGTCCATCACATGCAGGTGTGCAGCGCGCATGTGTACTTACTGCCTGCAATGCTCCAGCTGTTCAGTGGAACGTCACTCAGGCACTGTACGCTCCATGTGTGTACCCAAAAGCCCCGGTCAGCTTACATACAGGTAAGGAGGACGGGTGGGTGGGTGGGTCTTCTGGAGCACCATAACAGAACGGTACCTTGTGCTCCCAGCAGGCACCAGTATGCCCATACCAGGGCGTACTGGTAGCATCCCACCACTGGTTCAAGCTCTCGGTTGTCCTGTCCTAGAGCTAGGTTTGCGATTTTCCCATCTAAAAATTAAACAGGAATTGGACCTCTAAATTTTTAAACCAGCCACAAAAGGGAAGGAGAAATATATTAATCTTTACCATAAGCTAGAATGATCTGTGCATACAAACTGAGCTTTATAAGTGACATATTGTCTGCCACAAAATTCTCCCACAGTATTCCCTACTGACTTCAGCAGGTCAAATTTCTGAGACATATGTAGACTTGAAATTGAAAACAAATAGGAAAACAATATGCTTAATGGATCAGAACAATCTTTCCAAACACAGTGTCAGATTATAAACCTGACACATTTTCTGTCAGCTTGGCTAAAGGTGATTGAAACTGTACTCTGATACATCCAATGGAAGCAGGTTTAGAAAGAGTAGTTTAGATACTAGGTACCAGGACATATGTTTGTTGTTTTCCAGGCATAATAAAATTGTGCATCTGCAATTGCTCCTTGTTTTGGTAATAAAATGGAGGGATCATGACTCCAGTATTATGCTGCCCATGACCTCATTATCCATGATGAATGGCTGATATAATCTCTGGCAGTAACCAGAATAGAGGGCTGGTAACTATGCC
The DNA here is from genome assembly GCF_964273705.1 of Natrix helvetica. Taxonomy (NCBI): domain Eukaryota; kingdom Metazoa; phylum Chordata; class Lepidosauria; order Squamata; family Natricidae; genus Natrix; species Natrix helvetica. The sequence continues at coordinate 208,323,131 of NC_138552.1, read as the reverse complement.
ATTTTAGTAATGATACTTCCATTTCAAAGACACACAAACAAGAAAATACTTAAAGCCAAATAAGTACAGTGCTTACCTAAAAAGAACTGCTCGCCTAACATATCCATATAGATTTCTTGGCAACAATATGTAACTAATTTTGCCATTAACAGTAATGGCAAAATAGTATTAATCCACATATGCAACATAAATTATTCCCAAGAAAGAATTTACCCAATATTTAAACAGTGCCTAAAATGTTTTAATCATGTCTACGAAACAACCACAGTAATCAAGAAATCTCTGTTATTACAAACTGCATAACAGGTGTTTTAATGAAATTACTTGTGGTGTAGGGAGAAGAATGGCTAACATTTTCTATGTTATAGACTAAAAATTTATTCTCAGAAATTAGACAAGAAATTCATCACATTGTAGAGATGAATCTAACGTGCAAAACAGATAGATGCCTGAAAAATCTCCCAATGTCTGGATTCAGTTAAACACATATCAAAGATTTGTGTTGTATTCAATAGTTTGGAAATTCAGTCACATTGCTTCCCTTTCTAACCAATCTTTGCCCCTAGGGAAGATGACTGTCCTAGCGGTCATATTCTGTTGCTTCACGCCTACGTTTCACTATAATTCAAAAGGATAAATCATAAAGTCTCCCGCTAGGGAGACATCAACCTTGCTATTTTAAATTTTACCAAGATGTTCATCATGGATTTCCCAGCAGTTCTAACCTATTCTTAATTTATTGTGTACTTAACAGCACAATAAATCAGGGCTTCTCAAACTGTGGGTTTCACCCAGTGGTGGGTTTCAAAAAAATTTGGAACCTCTTCTGTAGGCGTGGGACTGCTGCTTTGAGGGAGTGGCTTGCTGTGACTGGGTGGGAGTGGCTTGCCACCCATGTGACCGAGTGGGAGTGGCTTGCCACCCATGTGACCGAGTGGGAGTGGCTTGCCACCCATGTGACCGGGTGGGAGTGGCCTGCCATCCATGTGACCGGGTGGCAGTGGCTTGCCGCCCATGTGACCGGGTGGAGGGATGAAGACGATGTCACTGAATTCTTTGCCCCTAGGGAAGATGACTGTCCTAGCGGTCATATTCTGTTGCTTCTTCATCCTGTTAAATAATACTAACTGCAGAAGAAATAAAACAATATTGGACTCAATTGTGGTTGTAAGCTGAGGACTACACTACAGGTAACAGAAGGGACTTCAGCTAATCAGTGAGCGGCGGGCTGGGCTAGTTTAGTGCGGATGGGCGGGGGAGCGAGCAAACTGCGACGGAACAGGCAGGGCGAGCGAGCGACAGGGCCGGGGCAGGCATTCCAGAACTTACTTCCGGGTCCACCAGTGGAACCTACTTCTGGGTCCATCGGTGGAACCTCTTCTAACCAGTTTGGTAGATTTGACGAACCGGTTCTACTGAGCCAGTGTGAATTGGTAGGAACTCACCTCTGGTTTCACCTCTCTGGAAAGTTGCAAACAAATTTGGGTGGAAGGTTACAAAAGGCACTCCCAGGGGCAGCCCTATCTTTGGACTGAAATATGAGATATTCTTGCCCAGTTGGAAGCTGTGTGTTATCTTCTGTGGTCATCTTCTGATGATCATCTTTTCTATCCAGGTGACAAGCCCAGGCAGATACCTGACAGGGGAAACAGAAAACCATGCTGGAAAGGTGAGGCAGTCGAAGCTCCTTCTGTGTGTTTTGTGGACCTCATGGCAGGCAACTATCAGAGGTTTGGTTCTTCTGATCACTCCAGGTGGTTCCCATTTTCTTATGCCCCTCCCAGTGGTGGATTAAGGCTCACTGGTGCCCTAAGAACTGACAATCTTGGTGCCCCCCCTCCTTTGTACATACTGTACAAATCTTCATTGGTTTTTTTTCTTTCTCAACTTTGTCGTGCCCCCTTCGACTTAGTCCCCTAAGCATATGCTTAGTCTGCTTAATGGTTAATACACCACTGGCCCCTCCACATTCATCACCACATTATTCCAATGAAAATCTGCTCAGATCAGGCTGAATTATCAATGTTTTTCTCAATCCCAAAAGACTTAATTTCTGACACTGAATGGGAAGGAAGAGGAAGTTTTCGACCCCCCCCCCCCCCCCCAGATAGGCCAGACCAAGAATCATCTCCACAGGAAGGCTGGGACTACTTTTGTTGAGAATGGCTATAAGCTTGCAGAATCTTGCAATTCTGATTGTATTATACTTTCTGCCCTTCTTATAGTTTAGTGAATTAGAGATGTGTCTGTGGATCCTCTTCCACATATTTTCATCTTGTTGTTGACTTATGTTTTTCCCTTGCTGCTTTGATAATTTATCTTACCTGGTGATGTCAATATTATCTTTTTTGCTCTCTACTGAAGCATACATACATATGTCCATATCTTTATTATTATCATTGAAAAGTATAGGAGAGAAAGAAGATCTTTTGTTGATGGAATCAACAGAAGCAAGGAACCATATCTATTTGTACCAATTGCACCAGCATAAAAAAGATCTATTTTTCAAAATGGAAATATTGTTTTCCTGAAGCAGTATATGGGGAGAGATCCCCATGGTGTGTTATCCCTCTTAGAGGTGGGTTCCTACTGGTTCAGCCGAACCAGTAATGGTATGCCGGCCTGGATCGCAGAACCGGCAGCGACCCAGGCTGGACACGCCTCCAAACTGGTTCCCCGGTCACCGTCACCACAATCATCTTTTTTTGAGTTCTGTGCATGCGCAGAACAATTTCCATTGAACTGCACATGCATGTGCAGGGTGCATTCAGTGCACATGCACAAGCAAACCATCAGTAACGCCGGCCAGAACCCACCCCTGCCTCTTGGTCTATGTGGCCCAGTGGGGCTTCTCATACAACCACTCACTGGAGTCACTGACATAAGTATCAAGACATTCCTATCAACTCTACTTTTAATTGTCTCTCTTTTCAGTGGGTATTTGCAGCAGCTATCAGTGTTGTCCCTTGTGAGACAACAACCAATATGACATGACAAGCATTCTTTTTTTTTTACATAAGGGGCAAAGGAATAAATCAATTATTTGCTAGACAGAGCTTAGCTCAAGATATCAATATGCTCATGATTTGAACTAAATTGTTTAGTGCCTTCTTAAGACTTAAAATAAATTAAAAGCTCATGAATCTTGTAAAGATATTGATCTTACAGGAACAAATTGTCCAGACTTAGTAATGTACAATGTCAAAAACAATTATTTTAGTTTAAGAATTAAACTGAAATTATATCTTAAACGCATTTTAAAAATTGAGAACAAAGTAGTGCAAAAAAATTTACATTAGTACAAACATTTTCTTAGGAACACATCTTTTTACAGGCTATTGCAAAAAAGTTCCTGGATAATGGATAAATATAAAATGTAACCCAATGTCATCTTTGTAAAAAGTAAATGTAACTCCAGGAGAAGGTGGAACTTTTAAAAAAGTTAACAGTGGCTGGAATTTTGAGGGATTTACACCATTGTGAATAAATAATATATTTCAAAGTTCCATGAATTTAATGTGTAATTTTAGATAACTAACAATAATTTTTATCCATAATTAATTAATAAGATTGGAGGAAGTTTGAAAGCAAATTAATTCTGAGTGTGATTATTTTAAGAAGCTTTAACTAAATAAGTTCATTATAAATGAAAGAGTTTTTTTTTCTGCTCTGTTCAATGGGACCCAAGATATTGAAAGTTTAATTGAATGTAATTATATAATAGCTACATAAATAAAATAGACGTAAGAGAACTTTCCCATCCAGTACATTTTAAGTAACCACACACTAAGTCTACAGACTTCAGGACTAGTTTTATATTCCCTTTCTTGGGACTTAGAACTTTCACTGGTTGCTGTGATATCTCTCTTATTCTTATTCTGACACCCACTCTGAAATCTATGGGGAGATGAAGTTTTTTTTCTCAACTGCCTTAGCCACAAGGAAACATCTATATGTACAGTTAGATCAGGAGTGTCAAACTCAAAGCCCGGGGGGACAGGGAGAATTTGCCCCTGGGGGTACTTAGATCTGGTCTATGGTGCTGCCCTGGAAACTGTGAAGGACTAGCCTGTGGTGCCTCTGCCAATGAAAACAGAGCTTGCAGCCCTCCTGAGCTCTGCTTTCATGGGCAGAGGTTTGCAGAAGGCCGTTGTAGCCTAAAACAGAGCTTGGGAGCCTGTAGAGTACTCAGGCCCCCACAGGCGCCCCCACATGAGTGATGTTGAGCTGGCAATGCCCACCTTGGCTAAGCCCAGCCCGGCCACCCAAGGTCAAACACAACCCTGATGTGGTCCTCAATGAAATTGAGTTTGACATCCCTGAGTTACATGAATAAAGTGTTTTTCTCTTTATATAACTTTGTGTGGGGCATGTTCATTGCCCTCTTCTCAAGACCAAAGACCTATTGCTGCCCTCAAATTGTTCTTTCTTTCTTACAGGACCGTCCATCCATCTATCCATTATGCTGAACCTGTTTTTGAAACATGAATTTCAGAAGAATCATTCGTCCATGTGCATTTCAATCACACATTCAAAAACAAAAGGGGAAAAAAAATCAGTTTATGTCATCCTTCCCAAATGCAAAACGCACATGCCCCCTAATGTTAAAGTTCTGTGGAACAAAAACTTCAAGAGGAACTTCTTGGCAGAAAGTGTGACAATATTCTTTGCTGTAGTACAACAAATGCTTAGGATATTTGGTTAGTGGATAAAGTCCTTGCTCCAAATACCTGAAAACATAAAATATTTTATGATGGGACATACTTTGGAAATTTCAGCAATCTTAAAAATCTGTGGAAGGTGAAAACACAGTGACATAAAGTTCAATGATTTGCTGGTGTAGCACAAGTGAATCGCTATTTTGAGAAAGAGAGCGAAAGAGAGAGTGCATAAGAGAGCGTATGAGAGAGTATCTCTCAAAACTTTTGAAGAGGTCACAAATCCTCTATATTATTTCATCTTATAAAGCTGGTAAAAAAGCTGTAGAAAAAAAGGACTTGCTCCAGGTTAAGATTTTCATTAGAATCTTAAATAACTGTAATAATATATGATTCACAAATCCATTTCAGACTTAGTTAATCTCCATTTATTATTTGATGTTTCTTTTAAAAAAAATGGGCTTAAAATCAAATCAATCAATCAATCAATATTTTATTCTAAGTCATTCGTTACTTTATGCTTAAGGAAACACTGCTGGTTTCAAACAAAATGAAATAAAATCTGTTATAAACCAGTGTTTGTTTCCAATCAAAATAAAAACTCTCCATTCTATAAAGCCTTGTTTCAATCAAATATTTATGTTTATGAACCACCAGTGTTCATTAAATTAATCAGATTTCTCCTTGATTGATCTGTTTATTCAAAACAAATACCTTTTCAATCCCAAAAAGCATGCATCTACCCTCAACATAATGCATTTTATGTTAGTCACTACCTATCTTTCACATAATATTATCATTTCACCTCAAATACTGTTAGAAGTGATGAAATATTCCATAATCTACCCTTATTCTATAAGTGTTGTGGATCTAAATAATCAACTGTTAAATCAGGAGTAAAAACCCATTTCTCTGTTGAGGGCCATGCTGATTCATCACATATCAGTGAAAGACAGTACTAAAAGAATTGAAGACAGAACCTAAATAAGTATAGCAATCATTTCTCTGTGTTTCTAACACTCTCTCCTTCCCCCTTACTTTGTCCCTTCTTTTTTTCTTTTCTGTTGGTTAGCTAACAGAGACAGAATTATCTCTTATGTCAACTGCTGGGTAAATTGCAATTAATACCTGCGAAAAGCTTTGAAAATACTACCAAATGCTGCCTAAATTACTCTGAAGTTAAAACAGGGTTCCAGAGCTGCAGGAGACCTACTATTAGTCACACTTACATAATTTTATTAAAGATTATATTTCATTAAAGATTTTGATTACATTAACAAAAAGTAATACAAACTAAGACAGAGAGAAAAACGAGTAAAAAGTACAAAGAAGGGAAAAAAAGAAGAGGAGAAAAGAAAAGAAAAGAAAAGAAAAGAAAAGAAAAGGGGAATAAACAAAAAGAAAATAAATATGTAAATATGTAAATAAATAATCCAATTTTCATTATAAAAAGTATAAACATGTTTGATAGAATTGTGTTACAGTTTTTTTTGTTTTTAATTCTTTTTTAACTGTGTTCTTTGTGTAAAATCTTATTTTGGGGAAGCGCTTTAATAAAGTTGATTTTAGTTTCAAAACAAAAGAAAAAGAAAACATTATAAACATGTTGGTAGCTATTCACCCTCTATGTTACAAGATGAGAACCCATTGCACATCTATATATCTGCTTGTAACATTATAGAGGAGAACACACACATGCACACAAACATGCCACACACAGAGAAAAGATATAAACTTTTCAGTATTGTCCGCAAAAAAATCTGTAAAGGTAACTAGAAAACATATTTTATTTTAAGCTTGATCAAATAAACCAACTTTATATTCCTTTCTATGAAAGAATGAAAACCTATGAAAATCTTAATCTTTAGTTCATTCAAATATTGTCATTGGATTTGATCTCTTCAGTTCTTCTTTGTCTCACTGCATAGGCTTCTTCCAGGCTTTAATGAGCTTCTTTTATAGATCAAATATGAAAACATGATCGAGGTAATTCTCTTAGTTTATCATTTGTATTTCCCTTTGAATTTTTAAACTTTAGTTAGTTTCATGTCAGGTGAGAAAAACAGGACTACGCATGAAGTTCCAGTTAAAGTGATTTATTACTAATCATGTCTATGCACAAGAATCTACTCAACTAGCAGCATTAACCTGGTGTTACATAAAGGTTAATGGAATTCAAGAGAGGTTTGATTTAGTCCATTTATGGCTTTGTAGAGATTCTAGATTAGTTCCTCTTTTAATTTGGCCCCCAGATTCTATCATTCCTTTGTATGCCATTCTCTTGGGCTGTAACTTGCATTTCCAATTTAAATACTTTCTCTAACTAGTAATCCACACTTTTTCTTCATTCCAAATCCACCTCACATATACATAAAAACCACATACATACATACATACATACATACATACATACATACATACATACTACATACATACGAAAGCCACAATAGACCAATGACAATAAAATAAAATAAATCTTGATCACATCTACCATTTACTAATCCTAACTTGTGGTCAAATCTCTTCATTTCCAATTTTATTTCTAAGCTTGGTCTTAGCTGACTTTCAGCTAGCCATGATGGAAAGATGTTCCTATTCCTTCTAAGAAAGATAAAGACAAAGTCGAGATTGTCCTCTCCTCTTTGTACAGATGTGTGTGTGTGTGTGTGAGAGAGAGAGACAGACAGACAGACAGACAGACAGACAGACAGACAGACAGACACAGAGAGCAAGAGATAGTATAGTTAAGAATTTGAACTGAAATCAAGCTTTAGTTTCCTATTTTATGTGAGATTAAATATTATGCTACATGGATCTTTGTTTGAAGAGCAAGCTGACTGAATGCTCAGATTTATACAAAAAGGTAGATGACAGTATTGTATTTGTGAAATGTGAATTTTCATATATGAATATGGAAAATCAAATACATGTTGGAGATCCAGAATTCAGCCATGCATCATTTGAAAAATACACATTTAAATCCACGTGCTGAATAAATTAAAAGCTCCCTGGTCTGAAATGCAAAGTCCTATCAGAACATCAGCATTTTATCTATAACCAGAGTCCCCAAACATGCTATAGTCACTGCTGAATAGATAATCCCTGAAATAAATTATAATAACAACAAAATAAACTGTAGGCTGCCAAAACAATCAGTTTCCATTTTAGGTTCATTCAGAGATTTGGGAAGAGCTTCAATCTGCACCTTCATTAGAGACAAAAGGGTGAAAGATTTCTTCATTAATAATGTTCATAAAAGCATAAATGAAAAATATTAATAATGTTTTACTCTCTTTTCTAAAGCCCTTTTTGTCACCACCTATTACTATCACTCTTTTAGTTACAACTTTTGTTTTCAGTTGCTCTTGGATTTCAAGGAGGAGGAGAGGATAAAAGAATAAACCCGAGGCATTTTCCAGAACCTTGATCATCACTTGAAATTGGTACTCTATTTGCTGGGTTATTTTAGAACCTGCTTCTGAACTGCTAGCCATATACAGTAAACAAGTCCAAGTACTTTTGTTATGCACTGGTCTATGACATGGCACAATAATTCATTATATCACACAATTAAAGGAATTAAGAGGCAAATACAGGTTAAATCTCAATGATCATAAGCTCTTCACAACCAAATGTCCAACATTCATGAAATGAAAAGGTGCATTCAATATCTAAAGGAAGCTGAATCCAACACATTTGTGACACTTAGAGATGGTAGCTTAGTTAAGAATTCTTAACCTGGCTCATTTTCCTTTGTTTGCACCAAAGGGTGGGACTCTACCGGTTTGGGTGAACCGGTAGCTCTGACTATCAGCTATCGACTTTGAAGTGGGCCTGCCTGCCATACTCACTTATATTTCATTTTCCAAAGCCCAGCTGATTGGCGTGGCAGAGAGGATTGCTGTGCCTCAGCTGTTTTTTTCACCAGCAGTAGTGCTGAAGGTGAGTTTTCAGTAACTGTGCATGCACATGCAGCATGCGTCAGGCGCGAGTGCTCAGCGAACCAGTTGCTAAATCGATAGGATCCCACCCCTGTTTGCACCCAGTTTGTCATTTCACCATTTTTATCCCTTGTCATTTTTTTAAAAGATTTTTTTTGAATAAACACAGACAAACAAAACACAAAAAACACCACAAAGCCATCTTCCATTACAAATTGTAGAAAGCGTGTCAATTGGTTACGTAAAACTTTCATGCATCCCTTCCACAGTCATCACCTACAATTCATATCAAGTTATATATTTTAAATCAAATATATTTATATATATATATTACTCATCATACTGCAACCTTCATTTGACTATAATTGTTTTTACATCCTTTTATATAAAATATTCCAAAATTTAAAGAAAAACCACAAAATGGCATTCTGTTAACTTTTTCCATTATCATCCAGTAGCATTACATCTTTATGACATGTTCTAAATAAAAAAATTGATTATATTTAATAACAAAGTTTCTAGACCTTCTTTCTTAATCACTGTTTACAATTTATATCCAATTTCCTTTTATCAAACCAGTACATATATATACATTATTTGTAACTAAATTTGGCTTAATTTTTTATTATAAGCTTTCATACATAACAGAATTTCTAAACTTCCTTTCGTAATCACCATTTGCAATTTATATCAAATTTCCTCTTATCAAACCAATACATATGTATACATTGTTATCATTATCAATTATTTATTTAACTATATCCATTAACACTTCATTTTTTACATAATGCTCTATGCTCAACCTGTGTCTTTCCAGTAATAGTGCAGTCTTATGTCTTTTGCCATTTGTGGGATTAGTCTTCTGGCTGTTTCCTTAATAAGATTTGTATGGACTTCTCTTCGCAACTTGTTGCTTGTTGCATATCTTATATAATCTCGAAACCCTCTATCTGCTTCTTTAATCAGCTTATCTTTAGTTATCAATAGTGCTTCTGACAAAATTTCTCTCCTTAGATCCATCAATTCTTCTCTCTTTTCTTATTCTATACCTTGAAATCTGGGTAGAGCTCCTGTCCATCTATCTCCCCTTTCCATATTCCACTCTTTCCATTTCCAACCACACTCAGTTCACTGTTGGTATCAACAATTATCTTGTCTCTTTGTTCATTTTTCCCTTCAGTTTTTAGGACTCTAACCTCCACTTTTTCCATTTGATGAACATTTCAATTTTTCCATCAAATTTTACTGTTTTACAATCTATGTTTCCCAATCTCTTTTCAATTTTCTCTGTTACTTCTAATAATTTTTGAATTTCAAACATAATCTTTTGCAATGTTAAGATTTCTTTTTGATGCTTTGCCATTCCAACTGGTAAACACTGCCATTCTAGCATTCAAAACTTTTTTTTAGATTTGACGCAAGTTCATTTATAATCTTTTAAATCAAGGCTTTGTTTTCACTTCTCTCCAGCTGCCAATGATGCTCCCAAAGAGCACCTGTATAAACAACCCATGCTCTTCTCCATATCACTCTCTATAAACAAGCTGAAGAACCTTGAAGTGCAAAGTCAAAATGATCAAAGCGAAAAAAGAAAGAGTAATGTTTCCAGGACTCAAGCCTCCAACCTCCAAGTGGTAGTGTTACTTCCTTGCCTTCTGATATTACAATTCTCTTTGTATTCCTTTTATATCTTATTTATATTCCAGGCTTAAAAGAAACAAAATTCTTAAGTGAAGCAAAATAGAAAGAAAAAAAACCTATCCAAACCAGTATTATAAAAATAAAGAAAAAGATTTTAATCCATAGGTAAAAAAGAAGCAGAAGAAAAAAAAGCTAATCCATTCACTTTAAAAAATAGGAAATATTTGCAAAAATTCCATCCATAAAAGAAAGTTTAAAAAAAGATAACACACTGTCCAATGTTTCTCTTTCCGCTTTGCTCCCATTCTGGAGCTGTCCCAACTTCAGCAGCTTTTGGCTGCGCTTCTGTCGCCGGCAAGAAGAGATTCTCTTGGATCAATCAGGGACTTTGCAATGTCCCTGAAATCAGCAAGACGTACTCTTCCCTGTCACTGTCTCTTCGGGATGGTTTAGGTCCAAAAGGACCATCCAGTGGTAAAAGTATCGACTGCGATCTCGGAGCTCCGACATTGCACATCGTGTCATTGCGATGTCAGCTCCTGTCTCATCCCTTGTCATTTTTAATGCCTTGTTTTTAATGTTTCAAATAACTTGTAAATTATCCAAAGTCACTGAGAGCCGTGTGGCACATAAATTTAATAAGAATAAGAAGTGGGACTGATGAGATTTTTCATTCAGCTTTTTTCATTCTGTTGTCTAGATGCTTTGGGAAGGCAGCTGTTAGAATGTACAGCCAGCAAACATACTAACCTTGAAAGCTGGTAATTTTGGAAATAGCTAATCTAACATATCCGAAGGGCATTTGGTCATGAAGAATTTACAATAATTAAGATTTAATCTGTATTTTTCTCTTACTCCTTTAATAGTTGGGCACAATCTTAGTATGTAAAGTATGATTATTTTTAAATCTTCAAATTAGGGATATGCTCTTTTTCAATGATTCCAAAATGTTCTTTCCAAAAGTGGATCACTCAGTGACGTGCGGTGAGGTTTATGACTGGTGAGGCACTGACACAGTGCTGGGTTTCAAATATTTTTAGACTTGTGGACTTCAACTTCCAGAATTCCACAGCCAGGCATGCTCAGTTCCAATTTAAAGTGACAGCATTTGTTTTTCTCCTTTGCTCCTTCTTTCTTTTTCTTTTTCTTCTCCTTCCCCTCCTTCCTCCCTCTCTCCCTTCCTCCCCCTCTCTCAAACACACACACACACACACACACACACACACACACACACACACACACAAGTTGGATTGGACTATCTCTCCTACCCCTTCCCTCTCTCACTCACTCTCAAACAAACCCCCCCACACACAAAAGTTGGATTGGATATCTTTTCCAGTGGCTTGAAAGCAGCTCCTCTGCCATCCCCCCCCCCATTCCCCTGCTGCCTTTCCCAAACACCTCCATCATTGCAAATGCAGCCTGCTGTCTGGGTGGGAAATACCTGGAACACAATAAAGCCCACCCACCACCTCCTGCTGGCAGGCTGGGGTGAGAGGAGAGGCAGAGAAGCCGGAGGGGAGCCGATCCGAGCCTTCCAAAAGAAAGAGGCTGGGGGGAAGTGTGTGTACTACAGCATGGCTCTTTGCCTGGCTTCCTGCCTCCTCCTGTGGTCTCCTCAGTGCTCGCTTGTGCTCTCCCCCCCAAGTGTAGTTTGATTGCAGGCGGAGCCACGTTGCCTTTTCAAACTTGTAATCAGTGAAGCTGGGCTAGATTTTTATATAGTTTTATCCAGCTGTGTGTGTGTGAGAGAGAAATGAATGGGGGCCTGGGGAGGAAGTCACTACACTTGGGGAGGGAGAGCACCAGTGAGGAGACCACAGGAGGAGGCAGGAAGCCAGGCAAAGAGCCATGCTGTAGCACACACACCAGCCCCACAACGTGGCTCTGCCTGCAATCAAACTACTCTTAGGGAGGGAGAGCACAAGCGAGCCAGGGTCCTTCCCTCCAGCCTTTGCCCAAAGCCCTGCATTGAATTTGAATTTGAATTGAATTTATTAGCGCTTATAGACCGCCCCCTCTCCCGAAAGGGACTCGGGGCGGTGTACAGTCCATGTCAAAGAACAAAATTAAAACAATTAAAATTACTAAATGGACAATATATATATACAAATATAAAATAGATGGATAAGAGGAGGATAAAAGATATGCAGGACTGTATTGCTAATAAATAATTAAAATATACAGACATTAAAATCCCAATACCCAATAAAATTAAGTCTACAGAATAATCCCCTTAAAAACCAGTAAAAATATAAATGCCAGGAGATAGGCGTTGACATTATGCCAGGCCAGCCAGTCGGAACAGGTGAGTCTTTAGTTTCTGCCGGAAGGAGCGGATGTCAGTGGTGGTTCTAATGTCGGGGGGGAAGTCATTCCAGAGGGTTGGGCCCATCACAGAGAAGGCCCTACTCCTTGGCGTCGCCCGCTGGCATTGCCTAGCGGACGGCACCAGGAGAAGCCCCTCTCTGTGAGAGCGAATTGGCCGCTGGGATGTATGTGGGAGGACGCGATCCCGCAGGTAACTGGGCCCTATGCCATGGAGCGCTTTAAAGATGGTGGTCAAAAACTTGAAACGCACCCGAAAGACCACAGGCAGCTAGTGCAGCTCGCGCAGGAGCGGTGTTACATGGGAGTACCTGGTACTCCCCATGACTGCCCGCGCGGCTGCGTTCTGGACTAGCTGCAGTCTTCGGGTGCGTCCCAAGGGAAGCCCCATGTAGAGAGCATTACAGTAGTCCAGGCGAGACGTCACCAGTGCATGAGTGACCGTGCGTAGGGCATCTCGGTCCAGGAGGGGGCGCAATTGGCGCACCAGGCGAACCTGGTGGAACGCCCCCCTTGCCACGGCTGCCACATGGTCATCCATTGACAGCCGGGCATCTAGGAGGATGCCCAAATTGCACGCCCGTTCCACAGGGGGCAGCTGTTCGCCCCCTATGGCCAGCGATGGAGTCAGCTGACTGAACCGAGGCGCCGGTAGCCACAGCCACTCAGTCTTGGAGGGGTTGAGTTTGAGTCTGTTGTCCCCCATCCAAACCCCGACGGCTTCCAAACACCGGGACATCACTTCGACAGCCTCACTGGGGTGGTTTGGGGTTGAAACGTACAGCTGAGTATCATCAGCGTACAGATGGTATTCAACCCCAAAACCACGGATGATCTCCCCCAGCGGCTTCACATATGCGTTGAACAGGAGGGGCGAAAGGACCGACCCCTGCGGCACCCCACAAGTGAGTGACCTCAGGGTCGACCTCTGCCCCCCCGCCAACACACATTGCGACCGGTCGGAGAGGTAGGAGCCGAACCACCGTAAAACGGTGCCTCCGACTCCCATTCCCTCCAGCCGGCGCAATAGGATACCATGGTCGATGGTATCAAAAGCCGCTGAGAGGTCTAATAGGACCAGGATAGAGGAACAACCTCTATCTCTGGCCCTCCAGAGATCATCAACCAGCGCGACCAAGCCTGTCTCTGTGCTGTGTCCGGGTCGGAAGCCGGACTGGCGTGGGTCTAGATATTCGGATTCGTCAAGGTGTCGTGGAAATTGCTGCGCCACCACATTCTCAACAACCTTCGCTAAAAAAGGAAGGTTGGAGACTGGACAATAATTAGCCAGCTCCATTGGGTCCAGTGAAGGCCTCTTGAGTAAGGGCCTCACCACCGCCTCTTTCAAGGCAGTTGGTAAGGATCCCTCACCCAATGAAGCGTTCACCAGGCCCAGAAGCCAGCCTCGTGTCACCTCCCAGGATGCCAGTACCAGCCAGGAGGGACACGGGTCCATTAAACATGTGGTGGGCCACAGCCATCCACGCAACCTGTCCAAATCCTCGGGGCAACAGAGTCAAACTCCTCCCAGAGTGGTCTTACAAGACTCACTGTTGACGGCTCGTCCGGGCCACTGGAGGGGGCCCATCCGCTCCGGATCTGAGCGACTTTGTCCTGCAGATATTCCCCAAACTCCTCTGCTCTACCCTGCAAGGGCGCCACCCGCGCCCCCTGTGATAGGAGGGAGCGGGTCACCCTAAACAGGGTGGCAGGGCGGTTATCCGCGGACGCAATAAGAGCGGCACAATGTCTACATTTGGCCGCTCTCAATGACACAAGGTAGGTCCGTAAATAGGATCTTACCTGTGTTCGATCAGACTCAGAGCGTGAGGACCTCCACCTGCTCTCTAGACGTCTCCTATGGCGCTTCATCGCCCTCAGCTCCTCGGTGTACCAAGGGGCTCGGGCGGATTGCTGCCGCAGGAGAGGTCGCAAAGGCGCAACCCGGTCCAAGGCCCCAGCCGTCGCCATATTCCAGGCGGCCACTAGGTCCTCCGACCGAGTGCGGGTCAGGGCTACAGGTAGCGGCCCAAGCTCCGTCTGGAACCTCTCTGGTTCCATCAGGTGCTTGGGGCGGTACCAGCTTGGACGAGCTGGCTCCGCCTCCTCGCGGTGAGGGGTAGCGACAGGGAAGTCGAGCCGGAGACATGAGTGATCTGACCATGACAGCGGAGTAATAACTAGGTCCCCTATTCCCAGATCACTCGTCCACTGTTCAGATACAAAAATAAGGTCCAGTGTGTGACCACCCTCATGTGTGGGGCCCTGAATTAGTTGGCTCAGGCCCATGGCTGTCATGGAAGCCATGAACTCCCGAGCCACCTCGGATGCTGCTCCCGTCGACGGCAGGTTGAAGTCCCCCATGACCATAAGCCTGGGGATCTCAACCACCGTCTCTGAGATCAGCTCGAGGAGCTCGGGCAGGGCCGCTGATGTATAGCGAGGAGCCAAGTATACAATCAGCAGGCCCAACTGCCTCCCTGGGCCCCATTTAACACCTAGGGACTCACAACTGGGTATCTGAGGAACAGTGAACTCTCTCGGTTCTAGACTCTCCCGAATAACTACCGCCACCCTGCCACCCCTACCCAGGGCCCGGGGCTGATGGAATGCATGGAAACCCGGTGGGTACATTTCCACGAGGTGTAAGCCACCCTCGTGGCCCAACCAGGTCTCCGTTATCCCTGCAAGGTCCAGCTCCCCCTAGGAGATCAACTCACTAATGAGGGGGGCCTTGTTGGTTACGGACCTTGCATTGCACAGCATCAGCCGCATGCCCTGGCCCTGTAGTTCCTGACCACCCAGTCTGCGGGGGTTGGTACAAACGACCGGGCGTAGCCAACAGCCACGGTCTCCCAACCGACCTCGTGATTTTCTCCTGTCCTCGCATCCCCCCCTCCCCGCGACCGATGTAATAAAACAACCCTCTACTGGAATGGCTTGTTCCCTCTCCCCCCCCACCCCGCTCACTCCCCTCCTTGACTCACCTGCTCGTCTGGCGCTGGCTTCCCTCCCGGCCTGGTTAACCCACCCCCCCTCCCTGGAACCCCCTAAGAACAGTGTAAAACATTTCGATAAAAAGCCCCTCAGCTTCCGTTTCTTCCACCTCTCGGGGTTCACAAACCCGTCATCAAGGCAGGCCCTTGAAAGCGCCAAGGGCCATACCTGCGAGAGAGGGGCCTCTCGCAGGCGGAGCAGGTCTAGCCTTGAGTAGATTGATAAAATATTAAAACCCAATTGGGTAAGGGTGCAGATGGTAATAGTTAATAGTTAATAGCCGGAGGCTAAGATGTTAATGGGGAGCTGGAGGGGAAAATGTTCCAAATATTTCCAGAACGTGAAGGTGAAGCAGGTGGAGATATCATAAAAATGGGGGACAGTCCAAGGTGGTTGAAAGTAGATGTAGTTACAGATGTGGGTTCCTTAGTGAATGGGGGGTGGCCTTCAAAGCCCAGCTGTTCTTAGTCTTAGTCTGGGCAGTCAGTTAGGCTCATCCATGGCCCTAACACAGCACCAGGAGGATGAAGTTTGAATTCCTCCCCCTCCCTCCAACCCACACATACCTTTTCCAGCTTTTTTTAACAGTTAAGCAGAGTCATCCATGGTGAGGCAGTAACTACCTCAGCTTTTTCATTTTCCTTTTTTTTTCCATGATGAGAGTGGTGAGGCTGTGCCTCACTTGCCTTACCTGACTGCAAGTCACTGGGGTCACTGAAATCCGTGGATGATGGAGGGTCCCTCGGACATCAAACCTGAGAATGAAGATGATCTGATGAACTATACGTGTGCATAATGTAATATACAAGAGTCAAATCAACTGTACTTGTAATAGCTAATCATCTGAAATCTATTCAGTTTGCCATTCTTGAGGTGCTTCCGCAAACTCATTATATTACAGAGGACTGAATCCCGTTGGTAGCAATATCATGACTAACTTTATTGATAAGCTTTCTGAAGAAAGTGTTGTTACATAGAAGGGTGTGTATTCTTTGAAATGGTTCAGATTGATAGAAAACAGATGCAGGGTTTTAAGAATCACATTAACTACATGGAAGGCTTGAACAGGTTAGCTAGAATTCATGTGAATTCTGAAGCAATTTTTCTTAATCAGTTACTGATATGTATATAGCTCTATTATTTAGATAAAAGAGACAACTTTCATGCATTTTTTCTAGTTTGTTAAGAGACAAATGGATACACATGAGATTATGTGAATAAAATATCAGTTTATGCATCAGAACAAGAACTATAAGGCAACAAAAGCAAATACGCCTTCAATGGGAAGCTTAAATCTTCACTGAACTGACATGGATAAAATCTGTGTTTGCCAAAGGCATGGACAACTTGAAGGAAACATCAGGCTTTATACAGATTGTTAGGAGTTACTATTGAAAGAAGGACTTAATTATGGTCTGACAGGGAGAAGGTACCATCGATTTTAAGAGGTAAAGTGTGTATCTTAAAGGCTGTGAAATAATAATGTGATAATAAACCTAACCAGTAAGTCCTATTGGAAATTTTGCTACTGCTACTAATTAATAGTATCAATGCTCACAAAAAAGGCATTTTAATACAATCCTATCTCCTCCCCAGTTTTGACTAGACCCTTATAAAAAGACAAAAACAAACTACAGTAACTAAAATTCAAAACTAGACAGGACATAGGGCTACAACACTTTCAATGAGTTTCATATTATTACATGTCAAGTTAATGAAGCAGTCATTTAGAAACATGGTAAAAGCCTCCATCAAGACAATGCCATGCAACTACTAACATCAGTCACACTAACATAACATCAGTGAGTGAAGGATGCAAAGGTTAAAGCTTTCTCCAGGGTCACTGATCAAAGGAAAAAAACTGATTTGCCCACCTTTCGTAAGCCTGGAAGTATTGAGAACATTCCTCTCTAATTGTTGTAGATGTCAAGAACATTTGAACCCCCAGGATGTCCATTTTGTTTTCAATGGGTGGCAAACAAAGAAGCAATTTAGTAATTTCTTTCTTTCCCGTTTCATTCAGATGAAATAATTCACCCACTGATCTTCTGCAATAAAACTCAAGATTAAGTTGATGTAGCTAAAAAGCACCTCTGAAGTACTTCTTTATTTGCTGGTCATTTCTCTCTTGCAACCTAACAGGAAAAAAGAAACATGAATATGAGATCCGTAGACTTTCTTTCAGAATAGACCATCTTTATATGCAGATATTTGTCCAGAATTCATTTATACGTGTGAATACTTTCTCTTTCTTTAAATTCTTCCTTAAATACAAAGATCAAGTAGAACACTAAACAATAAGACAATATACATGAACATCCAGAAGAACATAATGCATGTACTTCATTCTCATTTTAAATTTCAGGATTCCTCTTTATAAGTCATTTTTTTAAAAATTATGCCCATAAACACAGAATCTTCTATTTATTTTCCTCTTCTTACATTTTTTTCTATTCCAAAAGTCATTCTGCCCTTCAGTCTCCTAGCAACCAGTCTCCACCCTGGAATAAATTATTGCTTCAGTTCCCAAAGGCTCCTAATTCTTAGGTGGCAATCAATGCAACATTATGGCTTTGCCATTTCTATTATTTCTTGCTTCTAAGCATGTTATGGAAAAAAGGACAATGGATATGTCCAGGCTCTGCATTTTTCATTTCCATTTCCATTTCTGTTTGAGTCCTAAATTGTCACTCATTTGTTATGAGGATGAGATAGGATACACACCACATGACTTCATTCCATCTGAAAGCACCACCGTGTGTTATAAACATCAAGTGTAATGAATAGATGAGGCCAAAGACACTTTCTGTCCTCAACAGGCTTCAGAAGAATGCCCGAAAAACAGTAATTTTAGGCCTGTTGGATATGTAATTTTCTATTATTATTTTTGGCCCTTTGGTTGCAAAATGGAGTTTTCTGGTCATTAATTTTCTTTACTGATTTATGCCATTAGAAATGATTAGAATTTTCAGAAGCTTTTTTCTTCCTGGAACAGTATTGTTCATGGTCACTCTGCCTTCATCCTTTTAAAGTAATGGAACACAACATGAAGTAAAGGCAGGAATTCTTTCCAACTATTTTAAAATAACGATGACATAATTTATCCCATGGTTTATTGCACTCAAGTTTCTATTCCTCCTGAAACCCAGTTGGAGTAATAGCATTTCAGTTTAATTCCAAAACAAAATGACTGCAGTCCTTTTCTTCCCACATATTCTTCACATAGAAAACATAGGTTTACATCTAAATGAAAGAAAAGGTCAGCCTATCAGCAGAAAACAAACATATTCCCACAAATGCAGTCATTCAGCTGTTTACTGTTTCTTCAGAGACTGAGAATTTAATTAATTGACCCAAACCAAAAGAGCTTTTTGCAGGTTCATCTCTTTCACGCATCCCAGCTAACATTTGTTGGATTACAACTTTCCTGTCAATTTTAGCAGTCAGCCTAATTAAGCCTTTCAAGGATTTCAAACCAGACAAGAAACAGCTCCAAGCCCTTTATTGCTGTTATTTTGCCATCGGCCTCATAATGCACGCATAAAGATGATAACATTTCTATAACTGAAAAGGGCAAGCATTTGTGTCTCTCTGGTGAAATCTTCTCTAATTCTGAGAATTCAT
Organism: Natrix helvetica; assembly: GCF_964273705.1. Classification (NCBI taxonomy): domain Eukaryota; kingdom Metazoa; phylum Chordata; class Lepidosauria; order Squamata; family Natricidae; genus Natrix; species Natrix helvetica. Next base: position 208,303,942 of record NC_138552.1, on the reverse strand, counting down.
GAGGGGTAATCCAATACATTTGGAGACCGTAAAGTGAGGGGGGAAATGTTCTAATGCCTTCTTATACCTAACTTGAACTGAGGGCATTCAAAGATATTTGGGATAAAAAAAATCTGACAAGAAATCTAAACTGGCCATTTAATTTCAATACTATTAGTTGTGGATTGCTTTTACATCCATTATGTTCTTTAAAAATATTTCCAACTGCTTTCAGTGTAGATGTCAGTGACAAGAAACACACCCTGAAGTACTAGATTTACTTTATTATAAGATTATATCAACAGAATCTTGCAAGTCAGAAAATCCATTATTCCTCTGTTGTCTTTACAAAGAAACGAGGAAGGGTCCCTTCTGAAATGTTTGCCATGCCCATATTCCTTCTGCGGGCTAAGTTGCCTCTTATCTGTTTACATAGCTAGCCTTTGAATTCTGCATGGTGACCGGCTACTGCCTGAACAGGTCCCTGCAGTTTCCTTGACAGGGTTTTAGAAATGTCTGATTCCTGGGGCTGAGAGGAAGTGATGGTCCCAAAGTCACCAAATTGGGTTTCTGCCTAAGGTGGGACTAGAATTCACAGTTTCCCCAATTCTGTGGGAACTGGCTATCTTTAGCATATATGATAATATATCGTTATAGATAATGGTACAATCATGATAAGAATATAATCTAGTATGCCCCCAGTAGAAGAATGAATGGGAAAAACTGATGGAGCTAGAGAGATATCGTAATTTTAGTTAGAGAAATGAAATACATCCAGTTTTGTTTCTGTTTGTACTTGAGACAGAGGAAATTAAAGCTTGATTTTGGATTTTACTGACTAAGTTAGTTTGTCATTATAGAAATGGCTAGTACTTGTTAAATTAGATTGAGACTTCAATTCTGTTTTGTATTTTACTGCTGTAAAATGTTTGGAAGTCAATTCCTTCCCCCCCTCCTTTTACCTTACAAGTTTCCACCCTTCTTCTTTTTCCCCCATTTCCTATTATCTTTATTTCCATTTGGATTTTATATTAGGATAATCCTAATTTAAAAAATGTGGGGGGATAGAATCTAGTATGCAAATATTGGCATTCTTTTCCTCCTACTGTGGAAACCTGCAAAGAAAAATTGTTAAAAAAAAACCAATTTCAAGCAGTTTGAAATTTTCCTTTCTCTAAATATTGGCAGATATTTAACAATATGCATAGGTACTATGAATTACAGTGGTAATAGATGATAATGGAGCTGAGGAAACCTTGTTAACATCAAGGCACGTAAGTATTTCACATAATCAAACATGGACACCTTTATCTCAAGTTTCCATTCTTGTTAGCAATGGAAGTCCATGCCTTGTTTTTTGTCACAGAAGTAGGATTTTTGCTTTACAATAGAAAATACTTTCTCCCTGTTTATCGCACTCCCCCAAAACTTGCTCAGGAATCAGATTCCTCAGATTTCCCATCTCTTAAGGCCAAAGTACATTAAAATCGCTGTCTTTCTGTTGTTTGGGATGCCTCTTTCTTGGAAAGCAAGTGTCAGCATTCCAAGTAATGCACCCATAGAAAACAGAACTCCCCACTGATCATTGAATAAACAATCTGGCAATTTCTCCTCAGCATTCTGCTGTTTTCTTCAGCAAATTTCCATGGCATACTATACTAGAGCAGAAATTGTATTTTGCAATTGTTGTTTCTTTTGGATGAAAGAATGGGTGGGCATTACTCAGGAACAAAAGACCTTTAGAATTTGAAGACCATGACCTGAAGTTTGGATGCAATAGACTTTTAGGGTATGATAAGGATAAAATTAATGTGGATTTTAAAAAGCACTTTATTAGATATGCCAGATTGAGAAGGTGGAAAACCAAGGCTGTATCTGAAAACACCTCTATAGATCTCAACACAAGAAACATTTTACAGATGAGAAATAGGCAAAATTAACATTCCAGGATAAAAAGAGTAGGGGCCCCCAACCTGCCAGGCTGCAGCCCAGTGCCAGGCTGCAGCCTATTTGAAACCTGGCCATGAAAGTGGTGGGCGAGTGTGGGCACACAGTCACGCGCATAGAGCTGGATTTGTGAAAGCAGGTCTCACATATATAAAACCATCCCTTTCCCCACCGCCCACCGCCACCAATTCACCAAGCTGGAAAGGTTGGAGAATGCTGGTATAGAGCAAGGAAAGACAGATTCTAAAGTGCAATTGTTTACCAATGATGAACCCATAATTGCTGTGATTAACACACAAGAGCCGTGGTAGCGGAGTGGTTAGAATGCAGTATTGCAGGGATAATTCTGACGACTGCCAACTGCCAGCAGTTTGGCAATTCGAGTCTCACTGGCTCAAGGTTGCTTCAGCCTTCCATCTTTCCAAGATTAGTAAAATGAGGACCTAGGTTGCTGGGGGCAATATGCTGACTTTATAAACTGCTTAGAAAGGGATGTGAAGGGATGTGAAGGGATATGAAGGGATATATAGGTCTAAGTGCTATAGCTGTTGCTAAAAAATATAAACTTTTATTGAAATTTGAAATAGCGAAGGAGTAGATTAAAGAATGTATGATAAAATAGATTAAGAATTTTGGTGATAATATATAGATGGATTAGTGGCAATATATGTGACACTACTCACCATGGAGGAATGGTCGGTAAAATTGACAGAACTTGTTGAGGTGGCCAAACCTAGTTCAGGTAATGAAATGTCTGCAAGAAAACAAGCAAGCTCAGAGGGCACCAAGGATCCTCATTTCAACCTGAGTTACAAATATTCTCCTTTATTGATTCCTGTAATATGCAAGCTAGTCAGAACAAGTCTGGTGTTGCAGTTAAGGCTTCTGCCTAGAAACTGAGTTCTAGACCTACTTAGGCACAGAAACAGCTCCATCTCAGCCCTAGGAAGCAAACTACTTCTGAAATCTTGCCAAGGAAAGTGCAGGAACTTTCCCAGGTAGTCTCTAGGAGTCAACATTGACATGCATGCATTCCATTCCCCCGCAAATGGAAACAGTAATCAAGTTCTACAACTTCTGGAATTCACACCCAGCAATGGTGAACCTGTATAAAAATGAATGTCCTGGGTTAATTTGACAATTTATTTCCCATCTATATCAGCTTCAAGGTTTTACAGCTAGTTTTTGACTTATAACCATAATTAGGTCCAGAATTTCCATTGCTAAGCAAAGATGTCATTCCGTGAGTCATGCCTCATTTTACAATTACTATTTTCAGGGGTGGGATTCAGCCAGTTCGGACCAGTTCGGGTAAACCGGATGTTAATTTTACATCTAGTTCACTGAACCGGTAGTTGCAAGGACTGGCTCGCCCCGCTCACCCTGCGCCTCCCCTCCCAGGAGTCTCCATGCGGCCCGTTCATCATGCCAGGTAAGTGCAGGGCCCTCACAGAGAAGGGGAAAAACGGATGTCCTGGAAGTTCTGGAAACGGGCAATTTTTGCCCTCCCAGAGGCTTGAGAAGGATGAAAACACACCCACCCACCATGGTGCAGGAGGCTGAGTAGGCCATGCCCACCATCGCCATGCCCACCCAGCAACCGGGCAGATAACCGGTTTGCTAACATTTTTCAATCCCACCCCTGCCTACTTTGCCACCTTGTTGAAGCACATCATCAAAGTGATTAAGGGAATCATGAGATCCTTAAGTAAATCATTACTTTCTCCATTGATTTTGCTTGTTGAAAGCCAATTGAGAAAGTTGCAAATGGTGATCATGTGAGCTTGAGGCACTGCAACCATCATCAATACATACCAGCTGCCAAGTGCCTTAATTCTGATCTCATGACTGCAGGGATGCTGCAATGGTCATAAGTCACTTTTTTTCCCCACTATTGTTACTTTGAATGATTGCTAAAGGAATGGTCCTAAGGGTGGGACAACCTGTATTTTATTTCTTTTTCACTGATCAGCAGATACCCTTTTCATTTAATTTGCATTTTAATAGATAAAACAACTCATTTTGAGAAGTGTGGGATTTTTAAATAAGCATTTTTATATCCATAAGCTAAAGACTCTATAACATTAGGAAAAATGGAAGAATTTGGCCACTGCCCCTACCTCTCTTTCACTTCCCAGTATAGTCTACAGTAATGGAAAGGCTCGCCTTCTCTTGCAATTGAACTTAAGTAGATCAACTGAATGATGAGCTTGACCCATCAAATGTCAGTGTTCTTTTTAAACACTTTGCCAGGAAAGATAAATCTTTTTGTACAAAAGTATCCCCCAGGTGCTTTTAAATGTCTCATTTAGTGGCCAGCAAATGCTTTCCTTTGAAATAACTCATAAAAATGTCGTATAGTTATGCATGTAGGCAATTCTATTATACCGAGAATTTAGCTTGATGAAGTTGTACTGAATCCATTCACAAAATGAAAGGTCTAGAAGTCTAGCTTTTAAGGAACTTATTCCTTACATGCAGGTCCAATTTAAATGTGAATCTATTCATTTCTCTTCCTGGTGAACAAGTCTTGGTTCTCTGAGTTATTCTTTCTCGGGAGATGTTTCAAATATATTTCAAGATCCTGTTTGAGAGGTGGGGGGAATCCAAATTTGATACTCCAAGGAAATGCTGTATTTCAATGCCATAAAGCATTGCTGCCTGCGGTATTATGTCCATGATTTTCATTATCAATGCAACTTTCTTTCTGCCATAAGTCCACTGAAATTTCATTTTATCGATACTAATGATTTTATTTACACAGCCTGCCAGATGTCACTGTTTTTTTCCAAGTGCCCATACTGAAGAAAATAACCTTAAAAAGCAATGCTATTTTGACATGCTTGGTTTTGAGCTCCTAATATCTATTATAAAGTAAAGCAAACAAAGAAAGAAAACTGCTATAAGAAATAAACAGAATACATTATATACAGTTATATATATATCCCCACCTTTTATTTTAATTACAATGACACAGCACAATCCCCTACTACCAGCCTATCACAATGCTTTTTTACTTATTTATTTTTAATGGAATCTTAAATCACCCATGCAGTCTTTTATACTGAGTTATTTTATGTAATATATTTACTAACTAGGGTGGTGAAACTCCAGGAACTCCTCAAAAACTAGGAAATTTATTGTAACTTAAATCACATATTCTAATTACACAGAAATATAGTTTGTAACACCATATTATTCTTATTTATGTATAATTTACAGATGGGAGAGCCCATGGTGACCTGGTGCTAAATAAATGAATCAGGGGAGAATTAGCAGAAATCTGAATTTATTGGTCCTATTTTTTTTAAAAAAATATTACCCTTACTTGATGGTGCAGGGAGACCATTATCTGAAAAGCAAAGTATGTGGAGGAAGCCTGATGGGGAAAAAAAGATTACAAGTCTATAGTAAAGTTTCTGTGATTTCAGTCATGGCAAATGTATTTAATTTTCTGTGGTTTTCTTGCTACAATTGAGTAGCTGAAAGCACAGGAGATGACCTAGCAAATGCAGCTGCTTGCCAGGTGGAACAATTTTCTTGAAAAGGCCCTCTGTTTGTCTTTTTACTGAAAAACATAGGTCCATGTGACCAGTTGTTTATCTACTCATCAATGATTAAGATAAATCTTGCCCTTAGATGATTATGAGTGAAAGTAAGAATACATTAGAAATGTGCTGACCCTTAGTGTAAGTATTTAAGTATTAGACTCTGAATGTAGCATTGCAAAAAAGTAAAATAAAACCTGGAAGCAAGAAATTGCTAATTGTAGGATACATTTTTTTAAAAATTTCAGAAAATAGCTTTGCACAACATTATCTGAAGATTGATTCAAAATAAAATCCTTCAGCATTTATGAAATGCATAGGTAACATAATAGGCAATATAAATTCATGATTTTTTTCTGTTTCATTAATCACTTGATCATATTTAATTTCTTAGTTGATGCAACAGGTGGGTTTGATATTAAATATAGTTATTTAGAATAAATAAAATCTCCAGTCAAACCTAATTCCTGCCCCATAGAATGGCATAAGCAATGGAAGAACCTTGAAGTATCCAATAAAAGTACTTTATTGTACTTTTAGTACAATAGTATTTCCAATACTTTTATTCTTTCTAGGATAGTGTAATGAGCTATAACAAGAGATAATGAAATTTCTGCTAATGAAATATTCTGTTGCACACAAACAGCTGCAGAAAGAGGAGCTGAAATCCCGCATCATGAATATATAAAATCCAGCCCATAATGAAAATCAAGGAGATCATTTAGATAAACTTCTTAGCAATTATTCCATTATGGAATTAATTAATGGAATTAATTAACAATGACTTCCCTTTCAAAGCTTCCAGGTCAGGTTTGTTTACTTGAGAAGTAACTTGGAGCTTAGGCTTCTAGTTACAGATTATTCCTCTTCTTCACACACTTCCAACTTGTCCAACATCTACTAATCTCAGGGATGTCAAACTGTCAGCCAAATGCATCACACATAGGCCATACTCCGTGAAGGGAAAAAAACATCATGATATGTCAAGTGACAGCAATGTGATGTTGTGGGTTTGACACGTGTACTATCTAAAATGCTCCCACCCATATACCACTTGCTTGTGGTATATTGTGGAGTGTAGAAAGCATAGAAAAAAGTACTTCGTAAAGTTCATTGGCACAAGCAAAACCCCTTACCATACAGCACCAATGCAATCACATTCATGAAAGGTTTTGCCTGGCTGTTTTGAAGACTTTCATAGCTGCCTTGCACATGAATGTACTTTTACAGACAAGACTTTGACTTATCAGTCTGTGGGGACCCAAGGGATAGCTAGCAAAGCACAAGATGACCCATGGAATGGCGCAGTTCTTGGGGGAATGAGGCAGATGGGCAAAGGCCTGTGCAAGGCATCTCAGGGTCTCCCCCATTCCTGAGACACCTTGTGCTCCACTTAACAACCTGTCCATTCATTTCACAATTCATTGGGGACAGCAGGGATGAGGGGATCATCAAGTGTGATGCTTCACTTGATGGCTATCATGACATGCAACCATAATGGAATGGATAAGCTCAATACAGTTGTATCTTGACTTCCTATATACCCTATAACAGGCGTGTCAAACTCTCATTGTCACGTTGTCATCATGTGACGTATCATGACTTTTCCCCCTTCACTAAACTGGGGGTGGACGTGGCTAATGTATCCGGCCCGTGGGCCATGAGTTTGACAGTGCTGCCCTTTAACAATAAAGCAGCATTCCTTTATATCTATTTCTTGACCTGACCTACCTCAAATGGTTGATATCAATCTTGATAGCTCATCCAAATTTTCCTCTATTACATCTTACACTAAATAAAATCAAGGTAGGTTTATTTTAAGTTTCTTTCTCATGCTTCCTTCAATCTCTGAATTCTATAATTTCTTCCGCAAATCATTCCTTAATGACTCACTCCTTTTTTTTCCTGCATTAATGTGTCTCTCATAATTTCCTAAAGGTCAGCTCCAAATTTTCCTTTCTGGAGGATATTCTTATTCTTCACCCACCTTCTTCCCCTGCCATTCATCATCAAAGACTTAGAAAAACTACTAAAAATACCTGTACCATGTTTAATGAAACCTAACAAATTGGTGTTGAAAGAAATGTCCTTCTGGGTTCAGCTCCAAGTGAGGAAAAAGACACTGGAGACATGGAGGCTGCTTGGAAAGATGGTTTTAATGGTGGACAGGACCACATGGCTTGAGTCCTGAACAGAAAAGGTGATCACATGCTTCAATGTTGGTGGAGAAAAAGAGAAGGCCCGAGGGAGGGGCTTGCTAGGCTTTTTATAACCTGTTCAGTCCCACCTCTCTGTTTCCTGTTCCTGTGTAAGAAACGTATTCTGATTGGTTGTCAGACTTCCATGGGGCCATGCAGGGGCAACTCTCTAGACTGCGTTTTGAATCCAGGTTTGGTTGAGTTCGCAGATGCCATGTGGTGAGTTGGGTAAAGGGCCAATATTATCATGCCTTAATCCCATCCCCCTGGAGCTGAAGGGGAGAACTCTCTATTATGTAAAGGGACTGGCTTGGCCTTCTTAATGGCCCATTGACAAAGTGGGTGGAGACGGGAAGCTACAGGGAGCTATTCTCAATTTAAAATATGTTTCTTCCTTTTCACATCCAGGGAAATATAATATTCTGCCTTTTCAATATTTCCTAGGATATTTCATTTTTCTGGGAGAGGGCTGGGTAATAACTTTCCACATTGGTTTGCTTCATCTTGATGATTTTCCACAGTACAAATTCAATCTTTATTTGTAATTACAGAAGGCATGTCTTTTTCTATAGTGAAGACAGAAAGTCAATTTAATTGGACATAGGAAGCAGTTAAGCAACAGCCTTAAACAATATTTCTTATTAGCTGACAAACTGTAGCTTTTTAATTTATTTTGCTACTAGTGTTAGAAATATGTAATAAATATTTTGAGAACTTTGCAAGTCTTTGGTTTGCAAAATCTACATGAAGTTTGATTATTATTAGTAAAGAGGAAATCATATTCTATTCTGTATTCTTTGGTATATGACATTTAATGAAAAGAGGGACCTAATTGACTTATAAACAGTTATTGCCCAGTAAGTCTTCTTTCAGTTATCTACAAGGTTTTCACTAAGATAATAGCAAAAAGAAGATTGAGGACATTGAATGATGCAGAGCCAAAGAAGCAGGCCAGGATTCAGAAGTCGCTACAGCACAATGGATCACATCCAGGTTGTTCAGCAAGTCATTGAAAGGCACAACAAATACTCCATGTCTCTGTGCATGGCTTCCATTGACTATGAAAAGGCATTTGACTCAGTATTCCAGCAAACAATAATTAAGGCATTGCTCAATCAAGGTATAGACACTGCTTACACAAACTGATTACAATCAATATATGAAGAAACAAGGGTAATGATTTGCCTTCATTGTCTTAAAATGGAACTCAACATAGCATGAGGTATTCAACAAGACAATATTACCTATCCTTTTCTCAACCTGTGTTAAAGAAGTATTTCATAAACTAGACTGGGCAAAAGATGGAATAAAAATTGATGGTGCTTATTTTATTATTTATTTATTTTATTTTATTTTTACATGCTTCTAGACCGCCCCCTCTCCCAAAAAGGGACTCGGGGCGGTGTACAGTCCATGCCAAATATATCAAAATACAATAAAAATTGAATATGTACAGTTGGAATGGAGGAGGTTCAAAATGGAATTAAAAGAACTGTACAAAGCAATATATATAAATATAGGATTTTGAACCCCTAAAACACACACAATAAGTTAAAAACAATACCCCTAAAATAACCAGTTAATACATTTGCCAGGAGGGACAGTTGTAATTATGCCAGGCCTGCTAATCGGAACAGGTGAGTCTTCAATTTTTGCCGGAAGGAGCAGAGGTCAGTAGTGGTTCTAATGTCGGGGGGGAGGTCATTCCAGAGGGTTGGGCCCATCACAGAGAAGGACCTACTCCTTGGTGTCGCCCGTTGGCATTGCCTAGTGGACGGCACCAGGAGAAGTCCCTCTCTGTGTGAGCGAATTGGCCGCAGGGATGTATGTGGGAGGATGCGATCCCGCAAGTAACTAGGTCCCGTGCCATGGAGCGCTTTAAAGATGGTAATCAGCACCTTGAAATGCACCCGAAAAACCACAGGCAGCCAGTGCAGCTCGCGCAGGAGAGGTGTTAGGTGGGAGTACCTCGTACTCCCCATCACAGCCCGCGCGGCTGCGTTCTGAACTAACTGCAGTCTCCGGGCGCGTCCCAAGGGCAGCCCCATGTAGAGAGCGTTGCAGTAATCCAGGCGGGACGTCACCAACGCATGAGTGACCGTGCGTAGGGCATCCCGGTCCAGTAGGGGGCGCAATTGGCACACCAGGCGAACCTGGTGGAATGCCCCCCTTGCCACGGCTGCCACATGGTCATCCATTGACAGCCGGGCATCAAGGAGGACGCCCAAATTGAGCGCCCGTTCCACAGGGGGCAATTGTTCGCCCCCTATGGCCAGCGATGGAATCAGCTGGCTGAACCGAGGTGCCGGTAGCCACAGCCACTCAGTCTTGGAGGGGTTGAGTTTAAGTCTGTTGTCCCCCATCCAGACCCCGACGGCTTCCAAACACCGGGACATCACTTCGACAGCCTCGTTGGGGTGGTTTGGGGTTGAAATATACAGCTGGGTATCATCAGCGTAGAAGTGACACTCAACCCCAAAACCACGGATGATCTCACCCAGCGGCTTCACATATGTGTTGAACAGGAGAGGCGAGAGGACCGACCCCTGTGGCACTCCACAAGTGAGTGGCCTCGGGGTCGACCTCTGTCCCCCTGTCAACACACATTTAAATCACTTAAGATTTGCAGATGATGTAGTTCTCTTCTTGCAAGACCCAGAAGAGCTACAAAGACATATACAAGAGAACCATTTGGCTTAAAAATAAACCTGAAACAGATCCAGGCTATGTTTAATAAATTCACCAAAGGAAGATTTTATATCTATCTATCTATATCTTTACCTTTTACCTTTATTTTTGATTTTTATACCGCCCCCTCTCCCCAAAGGGACTCGGGGCGGTGTACAGTCAATATAGATAGATAGATAGATAGATAGATAGATAGATAGATAGATAGATAGATAGATGATAGATAGATAGATAGACAGAGAGAGAGAGACAGAGAGAGAGAGAGAGACAGAGACAGAGACAGAGACAGCGACAGAGACAGAGACAGAGACAGAGACAAAGACAGAGAGAGAAGAAATAGACATAGTAGACCACTACATATACCTTGGCCAATCTCAATGGAATGTGATACAATAAAGGAAATTGAATGATGTTCTGACTGAGGCTTCCCGAGAGCATGAAGCAAACTCCTTGTCCCCACAAAAAACCCTTAATTTACTATCAATTCTGCTCATTCACATCCAGCAAAGTCTTTCAAGGGAGGATTTACAGTCACAGACCTTATCTGGCTTGGAGAGCTGCGAGGCCGATATCTGCAAAGGAGTCTTGGAGAATCATGAACCAAATTAAGCGAACTAATTGTCTCCTGCAAACTCCACCCCCCTTTAGCTCCTTTTTAATTCCCTATGGGAGGGGCCATTCACCATCCATCTGTGGCCTTACTCCTAAGTCAACCCTTGTTCTTTAGTTGTTTCCTTCGTCTGGCAACTCTGTGCATGCACATACTGGGCACAGGGTCCAGCTGTTCATCTGCCTCACTGATGTCTGACTCTGAAAGCAGCTGATAACTGGCATATGGCTGTGGCCCCCTCTCTACCTCCGACACAGAGTCCTCATCAGAGTCTTCCCCAGACTCCATGACTGGCCCATGTCCCCCCCCCCACAACCTCCTCACTGTCCGAATCTGCTGCCAACTCTGCCGGCCACTGGCGGGCCACAATACATAATGATATTTTAAATGTGATTGGCAGGCATTCAGCAAGCTAAGCATAATTTTCAAGAACAACCTCTCCTTATGCCTGAAGAGAAAAGTTTTCAATCACCTGCTGGTGAAACATGGACACAAGCTCACAATCAATACAAAAGCTATGAGTGGCACAAAGAGCCATGGAAACATAAATGTTTGGCATTACAAGACAAGTTAGAGAAATCTTCACATGGATTAGAGAACAAACAAAAGTGTACGATAACATCAAGAGAGTAAAATAATTGAAATGGGAATGGGCTGGTCACATAGCAAGAAGACCTGATGGCAGGTGGACCAAGGCAGTCATAGAATGGACCCCACTTGATTAAAAAGTGTCCATTAAAAAGACCTAAAACACGATGGATTGATGACATCAGCAAGTATTGTGGGCCCAATTGGCAAAAGAAAGCTCAGGAGCATATTGGTTGGAAACACGCAGAAGAGGCCTTCATCTTGCAGTGGATGGACAATAGCTAAAATGATGATGATGATGATGATGATGATGATGATGATGATGATGATGATGATGATGATGATGATAAAGAAGAAGAAGAAGAAGAAGAAGAAGAAGAAGAAGAAGAAGAAGAAGAAGAAGAAGAAGAAGAAGAAGAAGAAGAAGAAGAAGAAGAACAACAACAACAACAACAACAACAACAGAATACAACAACCAACAAAAACATCAACATTATTTTTTAGGAGACTGGAGGTTAATGAGAAGGGGACAGAATTACTGCTTATCATATTGTCTATGCTTTCTTTACTTATGTATGAGTTACATAGAAAACTCTAGCAGGGTGAGATATGATTCTCCCTTCAGAGATCCCATTTATTTCCATTTTTTAAAAGAAAATGGTCTCTGGAAACACAGAGTTTGCTGCCCCTGACAAAAAAGAACTGCACTGATGGAATAATTTTTAACAATTTCTTTTCCAACTTCTAAACCTTATCTTCTTATTTATTGTTTCTGACAGTAGCCGGACCTTTTCTCTGCCAGACCTCTCATGTATTTCTTACAATGGGATATCAGTCTTTACTAACCCTAACTCCTTTTCTTACATTAGGGAGGATGGTGGTGGGGTGGAAATGTATTCAAGTGTACCGCAGAAGATATAGTACCTTTATGGACAGAAGAAAGATCCATTACTAAGGCAATGAACAGATAAATATTTTAGATAAATGTAGCCTATATTTCTTGATCTGGTTCCCATCTCCTGCTTATATTGGTGTCACAATGTGCCTATTTTGAAAGGTATTTATGATTGATTGAGCAATAATAGGAATGTTCTAATTAAAAACAATATCAAAACCACAGCACAACAAAGAGAGAATGAGAGGTAAGAGTAATAATAATAACAAGGTATAGCATCAAATCAGCACAATAAATTAGCAATAAACCACTGACAACCCAAGACACCACAGTAGCTCTTAACATGTCTAGAATTTTTTTTTAAAAAATCAGGAAGTCGACACTGTACATGACAGAAAAGTTCTTTTGGGCAGCATGTTCTTAAGACAAGGTGTCTCCACTAAAAATATCCTTTCTGTTCTAGCCATCTTCCTAAACAAAACTTCAGCTGAAGGACTTCAGATTCTGCTGTGTGCATGCATGGAACATGAGGCTCCTTTCATTAGCCTGGCCTCACAGCAATGAGAATTTTGTAAGCCAATGCCAACCTTTTACATTGGTCTTGTAAATGGCTTAGAAGCTAGCATTGACAGCAAAACACTGGACTAATGTAAGCATATCAGTTTCAATTAGGAGTTTAATTGCCCTGTTTTGAGTTAATTGAAATAACTGGATTGGTTTCAAAATCTCCTCCAAATAAAATGTGTTGTAATAGCTCCAGCAGGAAAGTATCAGGAAAGTATCAGGGCACAAATAATTATTTTGTGAGCCTTTGTCCAGGTCACTCTGTCTCTATATAAGGCCTTTGAATCCACAGCAGCTATTTCAACCACTAGTGAACAATGCTGAATTTAGATATACAGTGGTACCTCAGTACTCATTGTTTATTGGTTCGGGGAGATGCAATGAATACCAAAATTTATGAGTACCAACAGATTTTTCCCATAAGGAATAATGTAGTGAGTCACAAGGCAGTCAACACAAGGCAGTTGACAAGGCAGTCAACACCGACAAGCTCTACCTTGTGCATATTCCAGTAGAGGGTTGTTTTATTGCAACGGTCGCGGGGAGGGGGGGGATGCGAGGACAAGAGAAGATCACAAGGTCGGTTGGGAGACCGTGGCTGCTGGCTACGCCCGGTCGTTTGTACCAACCCCCGCAACCTAGGTGGTCGGGAACTACAGAGACAGGGCCTGCGGCTGATGCCTTGCAATGCAAGGTCCGTGACCAATAAGGCCCCCCTCATTAATGAGTTGAGGGGGAGCTGGACCTTGCAGGAATAACGGAGACCTGGTTGGGTCGCGAAGGTGGTTTACCCCTCGTGGAAATGTGCCCACCAGGTTTCCATGCATTCCATCAGCCTCGGGCCCTGGGTAAGGGTGGAGGGGTGGCGGTAGTTATATGGGATGGTCTAGAGCCGAGGGAGTTCACTGTTCCTCAGATATCCGGGTGTGAGTCACTTGGTGTGAAATGGGGCCCAGGGAGGCAGTGGGGTTTGCTGATTGTATACTTGGCTCCTCGCTATACGTCAGCAGCCCTGCCCGAGCTCCTCGAGCTGATCTCGGAGACGGCGGTGGAGATCCCCAAACTTTTAGTTATGGGGGACTTCAACCTGCCGTCGACGGGAGCAGCATCGAGGTAGCTCGGGAGTTCATGGCTTCCATGACAGCCATGGGCCTGACCCAACTAATTCAGGGCCCCACACACGAAGGTGGTCACACACTGGACCTTGTTTTTGTATCTGAGCAGTGGACGAGTGATCTGGGAATAGGGGATTTAGATATTACCCCCCTGTCATGGTCAGATCACTCATGTCTCCGGCTAAACTTCCCTGGCGCTACCCCCCACCGGGAGGAGGCGGAGCCAGTTCGTCCAAGCTGGTACCGCCCCAAGCGCCTGATGGAACCAGATAGGTTCCAGAAAGAGCTTGGGCCATTACCTGTAGCCCTGACCCGCACTCGATCGGAGGACCTAGTGGCCGCCTGGAATAGGGCGACGGCTGGGGCCTTGGACCGGGTTGCGCCTTTGCGACCTCTCCTACGGCAGCGACTCACCCTGGCACCTTGGTATACCGAGGAGCTCAGGGTGATGAAGCGCCATAGAAGACGTCTAGAGAGCAGGTGGAGGTCCTCACGCTCCGAGTCTGACCAAACACAGGTAAGAGCCTATTTACGGACCTACCTTGTGGCATTGAGAGCGGCCAAACGTAGACATTGCACCACTCTTATTGCATCTGCGGATAACCGCCCTGCCGCCCTGTTTAGGGTGACCCGCTCCCTCTTGGTTCAGGAGACGCGGGGGGCACCCTTACAGGGAAGAGCAGAGGAGTTTGGAGAATATCTACAGAACAAAGTCGCTCAGATCCGAAGCGGATGGGCCCCCTCCAGTGGTCTGGACGGGCCGTCAACAGCAAGTCTTGTGAATCCACTCTGGGAGGAGTTTGATTCTGTTGCCCCCAAGGATTTAGACAGGTTGCGTGGACGGCTGCGACCCACCACATGTTCATTGGACCCGTGTCCCTCCTGGTTGGTACTGGCATCCTGGGAGGTGACACAAGGCTGGCTTCTGGGCCTGGTGAATGCCTCGTTGGGGGAGGGATCCTTACCATCTGCCTTGAAAGAGGCGGTGGTGAGGCCCTTACTCAAGAGGTCTTCGCTTGACCCAATGGAGCTAGCTAATTATCGTCCAGTCTCCAACCTTCCCTTTCTGGCGAAGGTTGTTGAGAATGTGGTGGCGCAGCAATTTCCACGTCACCTTGATGAATCCGACTATCTAGACCCACGCCAGTCCGGCTTCCGACCCGGACACAGCACAGAGACAGCCTTGGTCGCGTTGGTCGATGATCTCTGGAGGGCCAGAGATAGAGGTTATTCCTCTATCCTGGTCCTATTAGACCTCTCAGCGGCTTTTGATACCATCGACCATGGTATCCTACTGCGCCGGCTGGAGGGGATGGGAGTCGGAGGCACCGTTTTGCGGTGGTTCGGCTCCTACCTCTCTGGCCGGATGCAATATGTGTTGACGGGGGGGCAGAGATCGACCCTGAGGCCACTCTCTTGTGGAGTGCCGCAGGGGTCGGTCCTCTCGCCCCTTCTGTTCAATACATATGTGAAGCCACTGGGCGAGATCATCCGTGGTTTTGGGGTTGAATATCATCTGTACGCTGACGACACTCAGCTGTACATTTCAACCCCGAGCCACCCCAACAAGGCTGTTGAAGTGATGTCCCGGTGTTTGGAAGCCGTCGGGGTCTGGATGGGGGACAACAGACTCAAACTCAACCCCTCCAAGACTGAGTGGCTGTGGCTACCGGCGCCTCGGTTCAGCCAGCTGACCCCATCGCTGGCCATAGGGGGCGAGCAATTGCCCCCGTGGAACGGGCGCGCAATTTGGGCGTCCTCCTAGATGCCCGGCTGTCAATGGATGACCATGTGGCAGCCGTGGCAAGGAGGGCGTTCCACCAGGTTCGCCTGGTGCGCCAATTGCGCCCCCTTCTGGATCGGGATGCCTTACGCACAGTCACTCATGCGCTGGTGACGTCTCGCCTAGACTACTGTAACGCTCTCTACATGGGGCTTCCCTTGGGACGCGCCCGGAGACTGCAGCTAGTCCAGAACGCGGCCGCGCGGGTTGTCATGGGGAGCTCTAGATACTCCCATGTAACACCTCTCCTGCGCGAGCTGCACTGGCTACTTGTAGTTTTTCGGGTGCGTTTCAAGGTCCTGATTACCATCTTTAAAGCGCTCCATGGCACAGGACCTAGTTACTTGTGGGATCGCATCCTCCCACATACATCCCTGCGGCCAATCCGCTCTCACAGGGAGGGGCTTCTCCAGGTGCCGTCCACTAGGCAATGCCAGCGGGAGACGCCAAGGAGTAGGGCCTTCTCTGTGATGGGCCCAACCCTCTGGAATGACCTCCCCCCCGATATCAGAACCACCACAGACTTCCGCTCCTTCCGACAAAAATTGAAGACTCACCTGTTTCGATTAGCTGGCCTGGCATAATTATAATTGTTACAACTGTTACCTCCTGGAAACATATTCTTACCTGGTTATTTATAGGGTACGGTTTTAAATTTAACTGATTTTAGGGTTTTTAGAACCAGATTTATATTCTTCCGTACAGTTCTTTTTAAATTTTTAACCTCCTCCTTATGTGTATTTATATCTGTATTTATATTTGTATTTGATACTTATTGTTTGTTGTGTGGACTGTACACCGCCCGAGTCCTTTTCGGGAGAGGGAGCGGTCTAGAAATTCGAAGAAAATAAAAAAATAAATAAATAAATAAATAAAAAGAGTACAAAAATTTTCACATCAAATTCACGTCAAAATGCATTGAGTACCAAATTCAATGAGTTTCAAATGAGTTGACTACCAAGGTACCACTGTATCTATAAACCACCAAACTGTTCAGAGGAGTGCGTCTTCTTGCTATGAATGTTATTGTGTGCTGGGCCTCAGTAGGCAAGAACAGACCAGCATAGATACAATCACATTTATTTATTGACTCAAAATTGGAACTGAGGAACTGCAGGCAAATCCCTGTAATTTATACTATGGGCCCACAGGGCCTTAACCAATCATAATGCTTGAAAAAGCCCGCCCAAATATGAATATTCTAAGTTTCCCTCCAAAACAGTTGAGTTAACAGTTAGGGTAATCTAAAGGTTAGTTTCACTTTAACAAGCTTAACACAACTTATATATTCAATACATAATAAGTGTAAACTTCCTTTTTTATACTAAATTTACAGGGATCCCCAATCACACAAGTTGCAGATAAAAATCTTTCTTCCCAGCCAAACAAGAGCTATCTTTTAACTGAAGAGATACCTGAATGCAAAACTGAATGAGGACTGAAGTTGTTTACTTGTTCCCTGTTGAGTGTCCTATTGATTGTATCCATCAGGTCAGGCAGAATAGAGCTGGAAAATGCAGGTAAGACCACCCATCTGTTTCCATCATATGGATTTTTCTACAACTGTTTATGGAGAGAGCTATTAGGGAGCGAAACACAGGTATAACACTCGTATTTCTATAGTCTCTGATTAAGTACCTAGACATGTATTGAAAATTAACTTAACCTTGTATAGCTGACACTGCTTTCATAAAAAATAAAACTGTAACAAGAAATGGGTTTTATCGGAATTGGTAATATACTTATCTCTGTTATTTAAATATTGACATTTATTCTGAATAGAGAAATGCCTGGATAAGTAGTTCAGAATAATTAAATCCACTTTCTAAAAAGTCCTGACTTCTGAAATTAATACAAAGAAATACAATGATATGAAGCAGTGAATCAAAGAAGTGACATTTATCTATGAATAAATCCTATGGAGCTCAGTTGGATTTATTTGTGTGTAGGCATGCATGAAATTGTATTGTTAAGTATCTTTTGGAGAGAGGTAAAGATTACAGGATGCACGGAAAGAATATCTGATTATTAAAGCAACTTCACCCACTTAGGATAATTATAAGAATAAGATGACTATATAGCAATTTTATTCTCCTCAGGACTTTTAGTTTCAATCCTACTGTACAAGTTATTGACTTAATGAACTGGAGAAAATATGTGTTTTAAATATATTGAGTATTTTTTTCTGCACAAATGTACTATGGAACAGAAAAAGCTTCAATCATCTGGTAGATAAGCAAGAATAACAAACATGGTATGAGGTCTGTCTACTTGAAGGACTGCCTATCTCCCCCAGTGTTTGCCCAGCCAGTTTGAACTGACAGCTTTGACACATTCCAGGTTCCTTCAGTTAAGCAAAGCCATCTATCCAGGCCTTGGAAGAATACTTGCTCTATTGCAGCACCTGCTGTCTGGAATGAGGTTCCTCCTGAGATCCAGGTGGCTTCCACCTTGTTGGTGTATCTTGAAGCCCAAACTCTTTGCTTGGACATTTGACTGTATTGGCCTTTTTAAAAGAGAAAGTGTGTGTTTACTATTGCCTAGCTTGGCCACTTGTTTCTTCTTTTTTTGTAAAGCAATGTCCTTTTTTTTTTTTTCAAAAATACCTTTTCTGATTAAAATACCTATAGCTGAATTATCAATACAAAACTTCAAGAAAGACCACTGAGATTTTTATTCTTTAGAGATGTATGTATGTAGTTCTTCACATGTTCATCCCTTGGAGGTTAAGATCAAAATTCCTAGTCTTCGAAGATTTGCTGAAGATTCTGGAAAAGGTATTCCCAATCAGAACAGATCAAAACCAGCCAGATGGAGAAATGATCTGATTTATCATAATAATAATAATAATAATAATAATAATAATAATAATAATAACAACAACAACAACAACAACAACAACAACAACAACAACTCCGCCATTGCCGGTCCCAAGCCCGGATGAGAAAGGAGGAGGGTTGGGGTCAGGTTGGCAACCTGGCCCCATAAAAAAACTCGCCAACCCATACAACATGGTGAAAGAAACGAATAAAAATTCTATACCGCATCGGTCGTCGCGCGGGTTAACAAGGGCCGCGGCGGATGTTGAGGTCCCTGGGCATCCGTCGACAAGTGGGCTACAAGTGGACCAGCCAACAAAACGACAGAAATATAGTGCAGATGAAAATCGTGCCATAATGGCCTGTTATTACAACTCAGAGCCAAAAAAAAGAGGCTATTTAAAGCGAATGTATGATTTATGGAAACAACAATATCCAGATTCAAATGTTAGTGGACAACGACTAGCAGATCAAAGGCGATTTATTATACGAAATAAAGTGTTTAGCGAAGTTGAACTTGAGGAAATTCAGGCAAATTGCAAAAAAACAACAACAACATCACAAGAGGAAATAAGTGATACTGATGACAGAACTAAAGAAATCATAGGAGAACTCTCAGAGGAAGCTGCCGGAGAGGAAATAAAAACACTACCACTAGAACTACTTACCATTGAACCAACTGATGAACCAACTCAAAAACAAAATGAACTGAAGGACAAGATCATGGAGCATTTTCTGGCTAGGGAGGAAAGGCAACGTTTACCATCATTAAAAACTGTCCCTAAGAAAATTTTGGGTCCTATCATGAAAATGGTTAATGCAGTGCTTTCAACAATTGAATCGGGATCCATCTTGGAAATAAATCAGTTAATGTACAGTGCAGCTGTAATAGTCACTAATGAACTAGGCATTAAAATCAAAGTACCTAATCACACAATTGAAAAAGCATCAAAGCCAAAGTGGAAAATCCGATTAGAACAAAAAGTCAAAAAATTAAGGGCAGATGCTAGCAACTTAAAGAACATGCATGAGCAATGGCTTAAAAACAGAAAAATCATAGATCAGCTAATCAGAAGATATAGATTGGATACAAGAAACATCAATGAAGCTGTAGAGATTGTAAAACAGCAGATAACAGCAACAGCTAGAAAAATTGAAAGATATGAGGCACGAATCATCCAGTATAAACAAAATCAACAATTTCGATCAGACCAACGGCGTTTTTATCAAAGTCTTAATGTGAATGGTGGCACCAAAAGTCAAAAACCAGAAAAGCAGGCCACAGCTGAATTCTGGAAAGAATTGTGGGGAAATGCAAAGGACTACAATAAGGAAGCAAAGTGGATACATGACTTTGAGGAAAGCATTGGTAACAAACAAATGCAAGTATTAGAAATAACAACTGAGATGGTCAAAAATCGAGTAAAAAAAGTAAAGAATTGGACATCACCTGGAAATGATCAATTACATGGTTTCTGGCTCAAATATCTGACCAGTTTACATGCAATGTTGGCCAGGCAACTGAATGAAATTTTACAAAATGGTCAAATTGATGAATGGTTGACAAATGGAAAAACATACTTGATTCAGAAAGATGCAATTAAAGGAACAATACCTGAAAACTACAGACCAATAACATGCTTGCCAACAACCTTTAAATTACTCACAGGCATTATTGCAATAACATTATGGATTATTTGGAAACAAACAACATCTTGCCAGTAGAGCAAAAAGGCAACAAAAGAAGGAGTAGGGGCACAAAAGATCAGCTCCTAATTGATAAAATGATATTAGAAAATTGTAAGAAAAGAAAAACGAACTTGAATATGGTCTGGATTGATTATAAAAAAGCATTTGACTCATTGCCACATAGTTGGATCATAAAATGCTTAGAAACAACTGGCATTAGTAAAAATATTACATCCTTCACTGAAAAGGCGATGAAACAATGGAGAACTGAGTTGGCAGTAGGGAATGAGAACTATGGAATGGTTAATATCAAGCGAGGAATTTTCCTTTCACTTTCACCTCTTCTCTTCATCATTGCGATGATCCCACTATCAGTAATCTTTAAAAAAATGAAATTAGGCTACCAAACAGCCAAAGAAGCTGAAAAAATTTCACATTTATTATATATGGATGATTTGAAACTCTATGGAAAGTCAGAAATAGAAATCCAATCACTGACAAACACTGTCCGAGTATTCAGCACCGATATTTCAATGCAGTTTGGCATGGAAAAATGTGCCACTGTATCCATAAAAAGGGGAAAAATCACTACATGTGAGGGAATTGAAATGCCCAATGGCCAACTAATTAAATGCAACGAAAATGAAGCCTACAAATACTTAGGCATTTTGCAGTTGGATAACATCAAACATGGACAAGTAAAAAATATTGTCAGGAGAGAGTACACCAACAGAGTTAGGAAAATTTTGAAATCTAAATTAAATGGTGGAAATACAATCAAGGCCATAAATACCTGGGCAATACCAGTTATAAGATACACAGCTGGTATAGTTAACTGGACACAAGCTGATTTGGACATTTTGGACCGAAAAACAAGGAAACTAATGACAATGCACTACAGTTTACATCCACGTGGTGACACTGATAGACTATACCTGCCCCGAAAATCAGGTGGCAGAGGATTATTACAAGTGAAGCAAATAGTTGAAGAAGAAAAACATGCACTAGCTGATTATTTAAAAGAAAGTCAAGAACATCTATTAATCGAAGTAAAGAACAAAAATCTACTGAAGGCCCAACAGACGAAACAAGAATACAGAAAAGATGTGATAAAATCAAGAATGGAGAGTTGGCAGAACAAAGCCTTACATGGTCAATTTCTGGAAAAAATAAAAGATAAAGTGGACAGTGAAAAAACTTGGTTATGGTTAACAACAGGTACATTAAAGAAAGAAACAGAGTCACTAATCCTGGCTGCGCAAGAACAAGCTATCCGAACAAATGCCATTAAGGCCAAAATCGAAAAATCCTCTGATGATGCCAAATGCTGACTCTGCAAAGAAGTTGATGAAACTGTTGACCACATACTCAGCTGCTGTAAAAAAATCGCGCAGACTGATTATAAATTGTGGCACAATTCAGTAGCACAAATGATCCACTGGAATTTGTGCAAAAATTATAATATTAAAACAACAACAAACTGGTGGGAACATAAGCCTGAAAAAGTCACCGAAAATCAGATGGTCAAGATCCTGTGGGATTTTCGTATACAAACAGACAAAGTACTAGCGCATAACAGACCAGACATCACACTGGTTGAGAAAAAGAAGGTTACAATCATAGACATCACAATACCAGGTGATAGCAGAGTTGAGGAGAAGGAACATGAAAAAGTCGCGAAATACCAGGACTTAAAAATTGAAATCCAACGATTATGGCACAAACCAGCAGTGGTAATTCCAGTGGTAATCGGCACACTGGGTGCTATTCCAAAAGCACTGGAATTACATTTAAAACAGTTAAAACTTGACAAAATCACCATCAGTCAAATGCAAAAAGCTGCACTGCTTGGATCTGCACGTATATTACGAAAATACGTTACGACGTCCTAGGCCCCTGGGTGGGACCCGACTAGTAATCAATGCCAAATCCGGCGAATCAACTGGCCGCTGTGATACAATCGTATAATAATAATAATAATAATAATAATAATAATAATAATAATAATAATAATAATAATAATAATAATAATAATAATAATAATAATAATAATAATAATAATAATAATATTTTATTTGTTAGCCGCACCCTCTCCCGAAGGACTCGGGGCGGCGTACAATAAAAACACATAAGTACAATTATGGACAATACATACACAAATGTAGACATATACGTATGCGTAGAGGAGGTAGACAAATGCATATAAACAATTAAAATCACAATTTAAAAACCCTTAAATAAATTACAAAATTAAAACCCGTCAGGAGCGATATGATCAAACTATGATTGAGCCAGGCCAGCTACTTGGAATAGGTGGGTCTTGAGCTTTACACAGAAGGAGCGGAGGTCAGAGGTAGTCCTAATATCCGGGGGGAGGTCGTTCCACAGGGCTGGGCCCGCCACAGAGAAGGCTCTGCTCCTAGGCGCCGCCCCTCGACACTGTCTGGTGGACGGCACCTGGAGAAGTCCCTCTCTGTGCGAGCGAATTGGTCGCAGGGATGTATGGGGCAGGATACGATCCCGCAAGTAGCTAGGTCCTGAGCCATGGAGCGCTTTAAAGATCGTTATCAGAACCTTGAAACGCACCCGATAGACCACAGGAAGCCAGTGCAGCTCGCGCAGGAAAGGTGTCACATGGGAGTACCTTGTACTCCCCATAATTACCCGCGCGGCCGCATTCTGGACCAACTGTAGTCTCCGAGTGCATTTCAAGGGAAGCCCCATGTAGAGAGCGCTACAGTAGTCCAGGCGAGACGTTACCAGTGCATGAGTGACTGTGCGTAAGGCGTCCCGGTCCAGTAGGGGGCGCAATTGGCGCACCAGGCGAACCTGGTGGAACGCCCCCCTTGCCACGGCTGCCACATGGTCATCCATTGACAGCTGGGCATCCAGGAGGACGCCCAAATTGCGCGCCAGCTCCACGGGGGCAAGTTGTACGCCCCCGATGGCCAGGGATGGAATTAACTGGCTAAACCGGGGGGGTGGAACCCACAGCCACTCCGTCTTGGAGGGGTTGAGCTTGAGTCGGTTGTCATCCATCCAGACCCGTACGGCTTCCACACACCGGGACATCACTTCGACGGCCTCATTGGGGTGGTTCGGGGTGGAAAAGTACAGCTGAGTATCATCAGCATACAGATGATATCCCACCCCGAAACCACGGATGATCTCACCCAGCGGCTTCATGTATGTGTTGAACAGGAGAGGCGAGAGGACCGACCCCTGTGGCACCCCACAAGTAAGGGGGCTTAGGGTCAACCTCTGCTCCCCTGCCAACACACATTGCGTCCGGCCGGAAAGGTAGGAGCCAAACCACCGCAACACGGTGCCCCGGACCCCCAACCCCTCCAGTCGGTGCAACAGGATACCATGGTCGATGGTATCAAAAGCCGCCGAGAGGTCTAATTGGACCAGGATAGAGGAACAACCCCTATCTCTGGCCCTCCAGAGATCATCCACCAACGCGACCAAGGCCGTCTCCGTGCTGCGCCCGGGGCGAAAGCCGGACTGGCGCGGGTCTAGATAATCATTTTCCTCCAGATGTCGTGGAAACTGATAAGCCACCACACTCTCTACAACCTTCGCCAAAAAGGGAAGGTTGGAGACAGGACGATAATTGGCCAGCTCCGTAGGGTCCAGGGAGGGCTTCTTGAGCAAGGGTCTCACCACCGCCTCTTTCAAGGCGGCTGGGAGAGACCCCTCACTCAACAAAGCGTTCACTAGGCCCAGGAGCCAGTCACGTGTGACCTCCCAGGATGCCAGTACAAGCCAGGAGGGGCACGGGTCCAGTAAACATGTGGTAGATCGCAGTCGTCCACGCATTCTGTCCAAATCCTTGATGGCAACCAAGTCAAACTCCTCCCAGATTGAGTCCTCAAGACTCGCCATGGACGTCTCCACTGGACTACTGAAGGGGACCCAATCCTTCCGGATTTGAGCGATTTTATCCTGCAGATATTTCCCAAATTCCTCTGCCCTACCCTGTAGAGGGGCCTCCCGCGGCCTCTGAAACAGGAGGGAGCGGGACACCCGAAACAGGGCGGCAGGGCGGTTCTCTGCGGATGCAATGAGAGCGGCACAATATTGACGTTTGGCCGCTCTCAATGCCACAAGGTACGTCCTTAAGTGGGCTCGTACCTGTGTTCGGTCAAATTCGGAACGGGAGGATCTCCAACGACTCTCTAGGCATCTCTTGCGGCGCTTCATCACCCTTAGCTCCTCGGTAAACCAAGGGGCCAGGGTGGATCGTTGCCCCCGGAGAGGCCGCAAAGGCGCCACCCGGTTCAGGACCCCGGTAGTCGCATTGTTCCACGCGACCACCAGGTCCTCTACCCGAGGGCGGGTCAGGGCTACAGAAGGTGGCCCAAGCTCCATCTGGAACCTATCCGGTTCCATCAGGCGCCTGGGGTGGAACCATCTAGTGTTTTCCGGTTCCGCCTCCCCGCAGCGGGGGGTAGCACCAGGGAAGTCAAGTCGGAGGAGTGAGTGATCTGACCATGACAGGGGAGTGATGGTTAAGTCCCCTCCTTCCAGATCACTCAACCACTGGCCAGAGACAAAAACAAGGTCCAAGGTGTGACCTCCCTTGTGTGTCGGACCCTGAATCAATTGAGTCAGGTCCATGGCTGTCATGGAAGCCATGAACTCCCGAACCCCCTCGGATGCTTCTCCCACCGATGGCAGGTTAAAGTCCCCCATCACTAAAAGTTTGGGGGTCTCAACCGCCACCGATGCGATCAGCTCGAGGAGTTCAGGCAGGGCCGCTGATGTATAGCGAGGAGCCAGGTATACTATCAGCAGGCCCAACTGTCTCCCTGGGCCCCATTTCACAACAAGGGATTCACACCCGTACGTCTGTGGCACAGTGGACTCCCTCGGCTCTAAATCCTCTCGAATAATCGCTGCTACCCCACCGCCCCTTCCCTGGGCCCGGGGCTGGTGAAATGCTCGGTAGCCTGGTGGGCACATTTCCATGAGGGGTAAACCTCCCTCGTGGCCCAACTAGGTCTCCGTTATTCCCGCGAGGTCCAGCTCCCCCTCCAAAATTAGATTGTAAATGAGGGGGGCCTTATTAACAACGGACCTCGCATTGCATAACAACAGCCTCAGGCCCTGGGTCTGCAGCTCCTGACCACCTAGAACACGGGGGTTGGTACAAGTGACCGGGTGTAACCAGCACCCACGGTCTCCCAACCGACTGCAAGATCTTAATCTGTCCTCGTATCTGCCCCTCCCTGCGACCGTTGGAATCAAGGAGCCCTGTATTGGAACGATATCCTCCCCCTCCTCCTCCCTTCCGCTCCTTCTGCTCGTGACCACACCTAGTGACCTGGCTCTGTCATCGCTCCTGACCTGACCCACCCGCCCCCCAACCCCAGAACCCCTACGAGTTTTTAAAAGACATTTAACTAAAAAAACCCTAAGTCTCCGCTTCCTCCACAGGAAGCAGTTTTCAATAGAAAAAGAGGGAGGCAATCACCCATGCATGGAAAATGTTGCCAGACCCGAAGCTTTCACTGATTTTCCATTTGAGTGGATACACAAAAACAGACATGCATAAACATACCATCCCAGAACCTCTGCGGTCTGGTCATTGTGTGGAAAGAACAGGCCGATTGCTTCCTCTATGAGATAATCCTGATGTTCAATAACTCAGTGTAGAGGCATTCAATGTAATTAACTGAATAACAGAGTTGGAAGGGGCCTTAGGGGTCTTCTAGTCCAACCCCCTGCTCAGACAGGAAACCCTGTACCATTTCAGACAAATATCTGTCCAATCTCTCCTTAAAAACTTCCAGTGTTGGAGCATCCACAAGTTAGGATCCCTGGATTAGAGGAAAAGGAAAATAGCAAATGTTTAACATTGCCAATAGCAGGGGGAAGATGGCAAAAGTCTGGCCATACTGTGCTGGTTTTTGACTACGTTGTTGACAGGTTGTTGACAGACCAATTTCTTTCTGGCCTACTTTAGGAGTTCTGATGGCAGATTGACCAATATTAAATTTTCTGGGTCCTTCTTTTTTCTGTTTTTGAAGATAGGGGCATTGGGCTATGTATCATCTGGTACACATCTGGAAGAGGATATGTAATGATTCAGTCCGACTACCAGCAATGTCCTTCAGTACTCTCAAGTGATATTTTTTTCTATTCCTGGCCATTTAAACTAATTCAAAGTAAGATGGTCTTCCCTAGCCATTGCCAGGTCTTATTATCTGTTTTGCCTTTTGTTGTTTTTTAACACATTGGTCATGTAATGCTGTGTCTTCTTTTCTGTTCTTCATTTGGTCTTTCTTGTAGGCCACTTCAGCAAGCCTTTCTGGCACATTAGCTTCAATGCATCTTCTTCACTATCCTTCAGATATTCTTCTACCGCCTTGTTTTTTTCTTCTTCAACCATCTGATATATTTGCAACATTCCACACCTACCTATTTTCCTTGATAATTAGAGTCTGTTAACACTGCTGATGGATTTGTTCTTATTATTTTTCCGATCTTCTTAGCCAGGGTTTTTAGCCTGAGAACAATCCTCTATTCCAGCTCTAAATCTAATGCTGACATATACAGAAGGCTAAGTGGATATCATTGCATGCCAATATTTATGAATAATCAATCAATAACATAACAAAATATTGAGCTTATAAGGAATAAGATAGTAATACAGTTAAAATGTATGCTAAATTTGACCATGCATTCATTTAAAGAATTGTTTCAACAGGCTTTTTTCAGGTACCTATTTCATTTACCTCAGTGAATGAAAAATCCTTTCTCAGATATTTTTTTTATTCGAAACATCTTTTTCTATTAAATGTAACACTTTAAAAAAATGCTTCTTCATTCATGCTATAGTAAAGCCCATTTACATGGTGTGCAGGTTATAAGAAATTGTCAAGCAATATATGTATTTTTGAATAATGTCCTAAACCTAGAAGAGAAAGAGGAAGCTCTTTGGTGGAAGTGAGGAAGAGGACGTCCCATGTTTTTAGTGGAAGATGAAAGTCAATTGCCTAATATTGGATACAGTCTGTAGCTTACATGTTATTCAGGGCCATCTGTTGTCCAGGTGTCTGTTGTTAATGAATTGTAAAAGTTGCTTCCTGAAGAAATGAAGCTTCAATGTTGTTAGGGCTTTTTTGTTTGTTTGTTTGAAATCAGTGCCACATTTCTCTTTTTAACTCATTTTCCTTCTAAATTGCTTTGTTTCTGTATTTTTATTTAGATTGTGTGTGGTTGGTTGTTGTTGGTTTTTTTGGGGGGGGGCAGAGTCTTATAATTCTAATCATATGTCTACCATGGAATTGAACCAAATGCCGTCTCTGCTCCTGGGACTTCTAAAATATATTTTAATTTGTATCGGATTTATTTGAAAAGCTATCAGAGACTTCTAATATTCTTTTATTTCATGTTTTTCCAGATGTGGTTTGGGAGTAACTATAATGCACTCCAAACAAATTTTGTTTTTTTTCTTGATTTCCTCCCTTAAAAATTTAGGCTCAAAAAGCACATGATATTAGAAAATAAATCATAAAATTAATACTGCCAGAGATTTGGGCACAAACAGCATGTTTACTCTGAGTGATCAAAGGTTTACGCAGGCTGATTATTGCCAACCTTCACAAATTGTATTTTTTTTCCAGAAATCCCAGTCAATATGATAATAATTATAATTCCAATGTACTTGAAGGATGACAAGAAAGACAAGCTGCTAGACTGACTGACAGAATTTAGTCTTTCCTAGCCATTTCTGAAGATGTTGGCAAATAATTCTAGATCTTCTTATCATATCTCATAACCTTAGTAATAATGTTGTTAGTTGGGAAGTCATGTCTGACCCATTGTGATCCCATGGACAATGCTGTCCATGGGGCTTTCATGGCAAAGATACCGGAGTGGGTTGCCATTTCCTTCTCCAGTGGATCATGTTTTGTCAAAGCCCGCTGCTATGACCTGTCTGTCTTGGGTGGCCCTGCACGGCAGAGCTCATAGTTTCATTAAGCTACGCAAGCCCCTTCACCATGACAAGGCAGTAATCCATGAAGTACTAGTAATAATACTACTCCAGAATTTGAGGAAACATCAGAAGAAGAGGATCAGACATAAAAAATCAGATCCACATATGAGGGTCCAATTTATCTGATTTTGTAGGAGATGACCAGCTGAGCCTGAGGGATGATCAAACACATCATCAGTCTCGAGTCTCTTTATACCCACAAGAAATCTAGGTCCAGCCCACCTTGAATTCCATTTTTTTTCTTATCTACCATCTATTTGCTTTGACCATTAGTAGTTTAGATTCTTGTAGATAATTTAAGCTTTCAATAAACCTTTATATTCATTTGAATTCCTGATTCCCCAGGGCTTAACTAATGCATTTCTAGTCATGTTCATGCAGAGAAGTCTTCTCAACTAATGGCTAGCACTTGCTAGGAGTAAGATAAGGGTCAATGGAATTCAAGGGGGTGTTGAACCTAACCCACTTGTGACTACATATCCGGTTTCCCTCAAAATAAGACCTCCCTGGATAATAAGCCCAATTGGGCTTCTGAGCATATGCACTAAAATAAGTCATCTCCCAAAAATAAGCCCTCCCTGAAAATATTGCACCACAGCAGCAGCCATGAGGTGACCAAACTTGCTGCCTCCTGCATTTCAAAAATAATAAGACCTCCCCAAAAATAAGGCCAAGCACTTATTTTGGGGGTCAAAAGAAAATAAGGCCAAGCACTTATTTTTTGGAGCAGGGGGTCAAAAGAAAATAAGGCCCTGTCTTATTTTCGGGGAAATGCAGTAAAGATTTTAGGCTGCTCCCTGTTTTAACACTGTCCCCAGCTTGTGCCTCTTCTTCCCCTACAAGGAGGAGGGAATTCTAGCGCTGAACTTATTCAAAATGGCCAGAGTATCAGAAGAAACAAAATGCCCTTGTGTTCCTATCATCCTAGTCCAGACTTAATATCACCTCCAAAATGTCCAGGAACAAAGGTTTAACATAAAGCTGTATCTCCATAATTAAATAAGCATTACCTACCTGGCAAGAGCCCGCAGGTAGTGATTAAAGGCAATGGGCTAGAAACCAGGAATTCATGAGAGCTCATCTAGGTGACTTTGGGCCAATCATTCCCTCTGAGGACTAAGAAGGCTGACAGTCTGTCAATCATCCCTGAATCCTACTTACAGGGGAGAAAACATTTGCTTCATGGCCCAAATAATAAAGCAGGAAGTGTTGGATTAATAATCTTGTGTATAGAGCTGGACACTATAAAGCTAATCATTGCTGAAACATTTTTCTTGTGTGATGGGCAAGTCCTCCAGACATCTGAACTTATTTTTCACTCACATGACTAAAATTAGTAAAACAGGCTTTGATTCATATAACATAACTGGAATTGGATACTTTGGCCTGCCAAATATTTCCTTTAATATGCTTATCAAAGATAGAGAGATTCTCATGGGAGGAAGATTCATAATGCTATATAAAATTCTTGCATAATGGATTCTATATTCAAAACATTTCTAAAATTATTATCCATCTGTGTTGTGGGCACCAAATTCATGTTATAAACTGCTAGATCAAAAATTCTAATTTAATCTGTATAATCTGTATTCTGTTATTAATTTCCAGCTTCCTTTGAATATCACTCATGGCTTACAGCCAATATGTAAATTAAACTTAGCTGAACAAATCTCCACTTCTCCTTGTTCAAATAGTTTAAGACAGAATTATTACTTGGGCTCCAAATCACAGCAATCCTTGGCCCCAGGGGATATAAAGCAAAAGGTCATCAAAGCTCATTAGCTGGAGAGGAAATTGGCTTCAGTGATCTCGGTCTCTCCATTTGCCATAATGTTCTATATTGATAATTTCAAAAAAAATATTATGAATGGATGCATCGGAGTCAATAGTTGTGTCTAGCATGAATAATATCTGCTCGTTCTAATGGTTACAAATGCTTGTTGTATTTACTGCAAAATGCTTAATCCCCCCCCAAAAAAATAGCATGAAGGCATTATAGAAATATTATCCAGAATACTAATAGAACATTATCCAGAACATTCAAAACATTAACGCTAGATGAACAATCAAGAAGGATTAGGGATGACATGATAGAGGGGTTCCAATATTTGAGTGGGCTGCCCCAAAGAAGAGGGAGTCAACCTATTTTCCAAAGCACCAGAAAGCAAGATAAAAAAAACAATGGTTGGAAACTAATCAAGGAGAGAAGCAACCTAGAACTAAGGAGAAATTTCCTAACAGTGAAAACAATTAACCAGTGGAATGGCTTACCATTAAAAGTTGTGGGTGATCCATCAGTGGAAGCTTTTAAGAAGAGACTGGACAGCCACTTATCTAGAATGGCATAGGCCCTATGGGTCCTCCGGCAGCCACGTGGACGGATCATTTCATCTGGGAGGGATTGGCTTGGCACCTTTTGTTTGACGGAGGCGAAGTGTGAGTGCACGCGAGAAAAAGAGGTGGTGGGAGAGAAATTTGAAAGGTCTTCTGCTTGCCGCCCTCAATCAGAAGGGAGGGCCATGGGTGGGCCGCATTTACACAGAGCAGGGAGGGCTGTTAAAGGGCCGTATTAAACCGCCCCCCGGGCTGCAAATGGCCCGCGGACCGGACTTTGGACATGCCTGGCATAGGGTCTCTTTCAATTCTGTTATTCTGTTACGTAAACAATAGTCCAATCAAGGAACGACCAATGTAGATGAACAAGCTAACAGTAAACAACATCTTAATCAAGGATCTACCAAGAACACTCCTACTAACAGTAGCAATACAAATCATAAACATTTAGAGTATATAAAAATAAGAGCAAACCCCACCAACTACTAGCACTGATCATGTTATTGGATTTGGTAAGAAAACAACCGAGTTCAGAGAGCACCAAGAACACCACGGTTTAGATCAAGCTGAGGGAATGTCAAGAACTCCACAGTTCCACCCCAACTACAAATATTCTCTTCTATTGGTATCCAGAATGCTTTGTCAAAGTTAGCTAAAGAGTTAATATGGGGTGGACTGGAGAGAATGTGTACCGAATGACAAGTTGTTAACTTCTTTGCTCCTTAGTAGTTAAGAATTTATGGATCAAAACTACCGAAGGTTTTTGCATTGAAATATGGTATTTGACTCTGAACAGTGACGTGCAGTCAAGTGAGGCAGGGGAGGCACAGCCTCACCACTGTCATCATGAAAAGAAAAGAAAATGTGAAAGGAAAAAGGTGAGAGCTGAGGTCAGGCTGAGCTAGTTGCTGCCTCACTGTGGATGACTCTGTTTAACTGTTTATAAAAGCCTCTACTAAAAAAGTGCCCTATCCTATGAGGCAGGAGAACTGCATGCCTCAACTAGTCTGACTTTAGGCGTTTTATGATCACTCGAGCAGAGTTAAGCAAGGGTTAAAAGCCTAAAAATTCCTGACGTAGGTGAGGCACGCAGTTCTTCTGCCTCATAGTAGAGGGCGCTCATTTGGGCGGGGCTTCTTCAGAGGACCCGAGGCAAGAGCAGAGTTGAAATCCTCTCTGAAACAGCTGGAAAAGGTACGTGTGGGTCAGAGGGAGGGGGGGAATTCAAACTTCATCCTCCTGGTGCGGGGCTTTGGGCAAAGGCTGGAGGGAAGGACTCTGGCTTGCTTGTGCTCTCCCTGGGGTGTAGTTTGATTGCAGGCAGAGCCACTTTGCCTTTTCAAACCTGTAATCAGTGAAGCTGGGCTGGATCCTTCCAGGGCAGGGGGAAAGTGTGTGTGCTCCAGTATGGCTCTTTGACTGGCTTCCTGCCTCCTCTTGTGGTCTCCTCGCTGGTGCTCTTCCCTCCAATCCAACTTTGTCTGTGTCTGTGTCTGTGTGTGTCTCTGTGTGTGTGTTTGCTTGAGAGTGAGTGAGTGAGTGAGTGAGAGAGAGGGAAGGGGGTAGGAGAGATAGTCCAATCCAAGTTCTCTGTGTGTGTGTGTGTGTTTGTGTGTGTGTGTTTGAGAGAGGGGGTAAGGAGGGAGAGAGGAAGGGAAGGGAGAAGAAAAAGAAAGAAGAAAACTTCTTTCGCAAAGGAGAAAAACGAATGGTGTCGCTGTCATTATCCCGCTGCAGGCCTGACAGTCGCTTTAAATCGGAACTGAGCATCCCTGGCTGTGGAATTCTGGGAGTTGAAGTCCACAAATCTAAAAATATTTGAAACCCACCACTGTGTCAGTGCCTCACCAGCCCATAAACCTCACCGCATGTCACTGATTCTGAATAAATGCAGTTCAATCACGCCCACTCTCAACTTGTATTTCCAATATTTAGAATATGGATACAAGTAGTTCTCAACATACAACCACAATTCAAAATGAAATTTTGGTCACTAAAGATATCATTAAGTGAAACATCACCTAACTAGATTCTAATTTTTATGACCATTTTACAATCCTTAAGCGAATCACGAAGTTGTTAAGTAAATCATGGGGCTGTTAAGCAGATCCGGCTTCCCTACTTGACTTTGCTTACTGAAAGCCAGGTGGAAAGATTGAAAATTTCCCATCACATGACTGCAAGACCCTGCAATCTTCATAAATATGAGCAGATTGCTAATTGCCTGAATTGGGTCATCAGTCTAATCACATAACTGTAGGGATGGTGGTACAACAGTTATAACTTCAAGGACAGATTGTCAGTTTCTTCTGCCTACACTGACATAACTTCAAAATATCATTAAATCAAGGGCTACTTGTACTTGAGAATCATTGGCATCCAGTGGTGAAATTCAAATTTTTTTACTACCAGTTCTCGGCTTGGTGGATGTGGCAGGGGAAGGATACTGCAAAATCCACATTCCCTCCCCGCTCTGAGGCCAGCCAGACATGGTATTTGCCGGTTCTCCAAACTACTCAAAATTTCTGCTACCGGTTCTCCAGAACCTGTCAGAACCTACTGAATTTCACCCCTGTTGGCATCCATTGGATAATGGTTGTCATTGACCTCCCCATGTTGGAGGGCATAAAAGAAGTTAGAGGGTGGCACTTTTTATTAGCTTAGTGGATTTTTAAAGGTATATCTCTTCCTGATAAGAAAACAAATTGACAATATTACTAGATCCACTTACATCTTGTTGATTTAAGTGGAAATTTAAACAGATTGTTGCCTCCAGCATCCCAGTTTCTAACTCTTCAAGATAAATTCATCTGATATAGTATATAAAACAAACATAAGTGTCCTGGTAATTATAGAAGCAATTGCTCTGAAGTTATTTTAAAGGGCCAGTAATTATTCTACTTGCCTGGCACTCATGCCATTCTAGCTAGAATGTGGCATCAGAGTTTATTATTTGGGGTTTAAGTAAAAAATCCTAAATCCTAATCCAATTTGCATTCATGCTTGGAATAGTTAGATTTACACAAATCAGGTCTAGTATCAGATCCCCAACCACGTGAGTTTTACTCTTGCTGCATTGTACTCAGTAAAACTTCAATCAATCAGAATAGAGCTGCAGGAGACCTTGGAGGTCTTCTAGTCGAATCCCCTGCTCAAGCAGGAGAGCCTGTACCCTTTCAAATAGGTGGCTTTTCAGTTAAGTCTTTTCTTAAAAACCTCCACCGATGAAGCATCCACAACTTCTGAAGGCAAGCTGTTCCACTGGTTAATTTTTCTCACTGTTTGGAAGTTTCTCCTTAATTCCGGGTTGCTTCTCTCCCTAATTAATTTCCATCCATTGTTTCTTGTCTTGACTTCTGATGCTTTGGAAAATAAGTTGGCCACCTCTTCTTTGTGGCAACCCCTCAAATACTGGAATAGTGCTATCATGGTACCCCAAGTCCTTTTTTTCCTCTAGACTATCCATGCCCAATTCCTGAAACCATTCTTTATATGTTTTTATGTACAAGCCTTTAATCATTTTAGCTGCTCATCTTTGCACTTTTTCCAAAGTCTCAATCTCTTTTTTCTAATGTGGTGAATAAAACTGGATGTAGCATTCCAGGTGTTTTTTAAACATAGAAAGAGGCTCATTTTAGAATAAATGAATAACATATACTGTACTGACTATTTCTTTCGAAAGAAATGCATTGTTGACAAATCCTCCAGCACGTAAATGCATGTATGATTTGTCTGCGTATTTAAAACTGCAAAGGGAGGGAAAGGATATGTTGTGGCTTTTTGAAATAAGACTTTGATGACCTTTGTTCTCTATTTCTTCCCCCATTTCAGTGCTCAGCATATCAGCTTTACTATTAGAAACAGAGTGCAACTGCATTCAGTGTATAAAATAGACAAATAAACCCCATTAAATTGGGATTGGCTGGAAAATTGGTTGTGATCTTTGAGCAAAAACAATCACAACTCTGCGTGACTAAAAGCACACAAATAAGCTTGCCTGTGCATAGCCTCTTGACGAAGTACCGGGTGCCTTTGCTGAAATTTATTTTGCCAAAAGAAATTCTAGAAAAGGAAGGAAGAAAATATATAAATAGTTTGCTCCAGTTCAAATGGATGCTACACAATTCCCAAGAAAGAAGAAAGGAGATAACTTGAGGGCACCTTTTATTATAATTATTACTTCATCTTCCCTGCAATTTCATTTTCTGTTTCTCTCATTCGATAGTCTCTGTACAATTAGGGACTCTGAATCACACTGGGGACTTGCACAATTTAGGCAGATTCCCCTGACTTTTCCCAACCAATACCTAGAAAAAAATGATGAAAAGCTAATGAAAGCATCTTAATCCTCTCTCTTATATAAGGGATTTTTTCAGTGTTGTAACTTTGAACAGTTGTTAAATGAATAAGTGATGAAGTGATGTAACCGCTTTCTTTTGCTCAGAGAAGACACTTTAGAGGAGAGTTTTGCATACCTCATTGAAAGTTTGCCTATCCCTATTAATTTGAATTTTCCAAAGTTATATATATATATATTCAATTATACTTCTAATTTTGCAAAGCATAACAACATGTGTAAGAATATTAAAAATTACATGCAAAAATTGACATACATACATTCTTTTTCTTTTTTTTTTGCCAAAACATTCATATTTTTGTTGGAACAAATGTGCTTTTGGGTTTAGTTCCAAGTGGGTAGAAAGACACTGGAAACATGGTGGCTGCTCAGAAATATGGTTTTAATGGTGGACATGACCACATGGTTTGGGGTCCTGGGGGAAAGGGGGAACACATGCCTTGAAGATCTTGAAGAAAAAAAATGGGAAGAGATGCTGAAAAAGCCTGAGTTTTATACCTTCTCTTTGGCCCCGCCTTAGAGCTTCCTGTTCCAGTGTAAGAAATGTATCCCATTGGCTGTCAGACTCCCAGGGGCTGGAGATCTTAGCTAACTTTGTAGGCTGTCTGTGTCCCAGGCTCGGTTGAGTCTTCCCAGGTGCCATGTGGTGAGATGGGTAGAAGATTAATCCTATCATGTCCTGAGAGCCATATCTTAATCCCATCACCCTGGAGCTCAAGGAGGAAGGGGGCAGGGAGCTGCTTTGTCTTTAAAACATGTTTATCTTTTTCTCATCCAGGGGGGGCATAATATTCTGTCTTTTAATATTTCCTAGAATATTTCATTTTTTCTAGGAGAGGGGTAGGTGCTAACTTCGTACATGTTGATGAAGAAAACTAATCAAATGAATGCTTCAAAAGATTTAATTTAGACCGATTTGCCCATCCCAGTACTGAGTACTCCAAAAGCTGTCTCTTTCATCCTGCTATCATTTTTAGCTTCACTTTCAACGTGAAGCGATTAATTTTCAGAACACAATCTTTCTATATTTAACGCTAGAGATACGTAACGCATGGCTTAATTGTGTGGTGAGGAAAGTCGGTAGCTTCCAAGACAGCATGTTTCCTTGTTATGGATTTATAACTCACATTCTATAGCAGAGGCTGCTTTGGAAAGATAATGTCCTGTTAGATGTATTTGGACTGAAAACAGCAATCCAATGAGGCTTTAAGAAGAATATTCCCTGGTGGGGGAAAAAAAGGCAGAGATTTTGCAAATCTCAACTATTTTTAAGACCGTTCGGTGCCGTCATTTTTCTGAACCTTTTAGGTAAACAAGCAAGCAAGTGACAAGCTGAGGCTGTCTATAACAAAAGAGGTTTTTCAACAGCGATTTACAATTATTCTTAAAAACTGCTGAGTGTTTCTGGCTGTGCCCTGAGGAAAGCAGAAGGGGGGGGGGTTTGATGCTCTCAGAATCAGCAGTGCAGAACATGTGCTAAATTGACTTCCTTGATGTGTTTGCCAAGGGCACTTGGTGGTGACTCTGTATAAGCTCTTTCCAGCCCTTTAAAGGCTATTAATATTCAAAATAGCTTTCTTTTAACATCAGTTTTCCCAGTCATGAAATCACGGTGCATTTTTCAGAACCCTAGAGAGTTCTTCATTAGAAAAAGAACTGGGGGTTCTCCAAATATAAGAGACACCCCAGGTCAACCCATCTTTTCATTATATCTGTAAACCCTTACCTGAACCTAAAGTAAAATTAACCTAGCAGGATAGCAGGACAAAAGGTTTAAAGTCAATGGATGGTCAGACAGAAAAGTGTCTATATAAAAAGCCAACTCCTTATGCGTATGAAAATATTCATGAATAAAACTCCCACAGATTACATCTGGAATGGCCTGGAATGGAGTCTAGGTCAGAGCTTTGAGAATCCAGCTTTCAGGTTTCCAAGTGATGAAACCCATTAGAAAAAAATAATGTGCAAAGTCGATCTTTGAAAACAAATTTCTCTTATTTACAGTAGGTAGACATCAAATTGACAAAGTCTGTTGTAATTCCGGACCTGACAGAAACCGGAATTACATAATATTGTTAGTTGGAAACATCCCTCAAAAGTCACATTCTCCAATAAACACTCAGTCCACATTGCCTGGTGTCTTCTAACTCCACCGTTCCCAGCAGGAGCAGCCTCTGTTCCCACGGGAAAGAAGGTCACCTAGTCAAAACAATTCTCACTATCTATTTGCTCCTTCCCCTCACCTTAAGAATGTGGTGAGCCTGAAAAACCCCTTACATAGTAAAAAGAAAGAAGAATAAATGAATATAATAGAGAGCTAAATAAAATGGCTACACATATGTCAAATTCGGGCTTGACACCAGCTTTAAAACTGCTAATTTGTTTACTGACCTGCTGATTGTGACTCAGGCATTTTGGCCCTTGCTCCTTTGCAGGAAATCTAGCACAGTTTCTTGGATTTTACTTGATCTTGTAACTGATGAATGTTAACAACTGGATGGTGCTATTCTCTTGCTAGTTTGTTCTCATTCCGTTCAAGTTTTCAAACTAAGCCTGGTGTGCTCTGATCAAAGCAGGATGTTATCCCAAAGTCACCCCTCAATTTGTGTAACTCAAATATACACTTGATGTTATATAGGATGTTCTCGGCATGATAAAGGCATAATAAGAGACAACTGAAAAGGATGAGATAGTAGCAGGCCTACAAGAAAGCAAAACCAGGTTTCTCTCAACCTTCTTCTCCATTAGTGCTCCTATACCATATAAATTATCAGTGCCTTCATTAACACTAGGAATGTTTGTCAAAGAACAAATTTCTTTCATTCGTACTTTCACACATCTATTTTTAGGAGCTTCCAGGTACTGTGAATTAGAATTGTGCACTTGTCAGAGATGAGAATGAAGCAAGAGGAATCCCTTGTTTTTAAGAGTAGTATGACGAGCATTTACAAAAGCTAGACATTTTTACACATGTGTAGAATCTCTCCCAATTTTGGAACAGCCAGTCAAGGAGGCAAGTGCTTTGTTGCAACAAACTGCATTACTTCTTTGTCTTGATAAAGTGTGTTGCAAAACAAGGTTCTTTGACAAAATGAATCCTAGCCAAACTAAGTATTGTACTTTGAATATATGCCCAATCAAGTCCCATCCAAGTTGCTACTGCTGTTCCTCATCTATCATTCCCCCAATCTGTCACCTGAAGAAACTACAAAAAGAAATTAAGTTGGTTGAGTTTGTTTCATGTTGAGCACCAGCAATCCTATAAATGTCATTTCTCTCGTTCAATCTCCTGCAATTTTTCCATGAACCATAGGGAGTGATGGACATATCCAGATCCATCAGTCACTGGTAGTGGACCAATCTAACAGGTCCACTTTTGCAGTAGTGGATAGTGACACTAGACAATCCAGGGTAATCAGGACATGATCTGACCATAACAATGGAAGCTCTCCTGATTTCATATCACATGGCCACTGCTCTGAAATAAACCAAACAATCCTCTGGAGATGCCCAAACAGATCCAAGAAACCATACAGATTTTTTTTTAAAAAAAACCCAAATCCATAGATGTGGCAAAATGTCGTTTGTAACCTAAACAATTCTAAATGGTCCAAGTGGGTCCAAAAGTCCAGCTTCCACCCATATAGGTGCCATCCAGAAAATATCTTCCAACACAATGCAGCAAACACTCACAAGGACAGTCTACTTATGGCTTCCTCTCTCTCTCCCTCCCCCCATCCAGGACTGCAGCCATAAAATCTACCACTTTGTTTCAATTTGTTCTGCTTCTGCTTCAAGATGCTCTATTGTCATGAGTGCCCATGTGGGGAAGAGGACAAGAGAAGCAAGTGACATCATACAACTCATGACATCCAAAGTAAACAGAGCATACCATAGAATTCATAGTATTTGTGTGCTGTTATAATGCAGACTTCATTATATCTTGAATGAGAAGCCTATAATTAACCTACTATTTTCAAAGACCTACCTTGTTCATGTTGGCTACTGAGGCAGCAAAAGTATAACAGTAGTTCAAAAGTTCTCTATGCTAAAGATTCAGATTCAGATGGAACAATGCATTTTTGGGGGAATCAGATGAAACGAAAGAATTGGAAGGAATTACCTATTATAGAGTTAGACAATCTGTAGCAGTTTAGATTTTTCTGAATTACAACTCCTTGCATAATTATGAAGCATGACCAATGAAAGTTGTTCAGCAATAACTGGAATGCCATAAGTTGTCTTTTCCATGCTAGATATTATACCCCATGCTATGCTTTAACCACAAAAGAAGCATGGAGTGCTCCTACAAGCAAGTGATACCCAAAGACATATTTCTGAACTAGGGTATACATCGGATGTTCTTGAGAAGTTAAATTTCATTCCCCATCAATACAAACTACAGCATTGTAGTCAAGAAGCAAAGGTTTGCTGCCAGTTCAGACTTTAGAGGTTCTTGTTAAGGCAGGGAACATTTGTAGTTTATGTTTCCTCACTCTAGGATATCATTATTTATTTCTTAGCCGCACCCTCTCCCGAAGGACTCGGGGCTCACTCATTATGTTTCCTCACTCTAGGATATCAAGTATAAAAACAGCAACAAAGAGGTATCAAGATACAACTTAATATTTTACAAATTGACCATCGTAAATTTAATGGGTTTTAGCTTCAAGAAGAGAACTCAAGAGAATAACCACTTCTCAATTTTTGATGGTGGGCAATTGGATAATGGAATGCTATAGCAACTGTAAAGACTCCTTCCAAGCATTACTCATGGTTACATTCAACAAAATATACCTAGCAATTTAAGTTGCACAGAGAGCAAAAATATCTATTTCCATTTTGTCCCAATCAGTAGAGATGCACAGAGTATAAATAGATTATGCTGCCAATCAAAGTCAGTAGCAGTGAAAGGGTGAAATAATTTGTTTCACACATTCACAAGCAACATAAATCAGTGGAGAAATATTTCTGTATTTTTCATACCTTTATCAAAAATTAATCAGATATGATCAGAAAGTCTAAAAAAAAAAAAACCAACTTCTGCATGACAAACTAAATTTGCATTGTTGGTGGTACTTTGACTGAAAGAATGTCAAGAGAAATATTTTCCAGGAAAGGGGAAAAGAAAATAATAATAATGTAGGGTTATAAAAAGAGATTTAGGAAAAAGAAATGACATCATTTAGAATCATAGAATCATAGGACTGGAAGGGAACTTGGAAGACTTCCAGGCATTTCCCTGCCCAAAGAAATCAATTGTCATGCTATATCCATGATGGTGAACCTAAGGCATGCGTGCCGCAGGTGGCACACAGAGCCCTCTTTGAGAGCTCTGCGGGCAAGCCATCACCCCAGCTCAGCTCTGCCGCACATGCACGCACACCTCCCACCAGCCAAGTGGTTTTGGGGTCTCTTCTGTGCATTCGTGTTGGCAGGACGCATGCAGGGGTCATGCATGCACACGCAGGGCCATACGTGCATGCACACGCAGGGCCGTACGTGCATGCACGGGGTGGGGGGCATGTGCAGGGGTCACATGTGCATGTGGGGGGGCAAGGCACACAAGGGGGTTGCATGTGCATGTGCAGGGGGCTGAGCACCTGGGGGGGGCACGTGGACATTTCATTATGGGTGAGTGCACACCCAAGCACACTTTTGGCATTCAGCGCCAAAATGTTTAGCCCAGAGGTGGGTTCCTACCAGTTCGGCTCAGTTCGGTCAAATAGGTAATAACTTGGTGGCCTGGGTCGCTGGAACTGGCAGCGACCCCAGCTTGTTACACCCCCAAACTGGTTCGCCATCTTGTTTTTGGCTTCTGTGCATGTGCAGAAGCATTTTTTTAGTACTGGGCATATGTGCATAATACATATCAAACCCATGCACGTTGCATCTCTGAGCAAACCAGCAGCCAGAACCCATCCTTGGGTTAGCCATCTCTGTGCTATATGAAATGGTTGCAATCTTCTCTTAAAAACCTTCAGCGAAAGAGCACCCACAACTCTGAGAGGCAAGCTGTTCCATTGCTGAATAATTCTTAGTGTCAGGAAATTCTTCCTTATTTATAGGTTGGATCCCTCTCTAGTGTGTTTCTACCCAACACTTCTAATCCTACCCTCAAGTGCTATGAAGAATAAATTGATGCTATTTTCCCTCTGACAGCCCTTCAAGAATTGGAAGACTGCTACCATTTCTCCCCATCTTCTATTTATTAAGATAAAGAGCCTTTAGTTTTTTCTAACTAGCTCCTTTAGCCATTCTAGTTCCATTAGCCTTTCTAGATTGGGCATTGTATACTAGCTTCTTCCTCTGCATTAAGCCAGAATGTGGCTTACTTGATTTTGATTTACTGCTGTGTGAACTGTACTATACATGTAAAAAAGGGGTAGCATTTTGGTCACATGATTGTTGCCACTATCTTGATTTTTTTTTTAAATCTATCCTTCCCCCAATGGATGTCCCTTGCTTTATTTATATGAAAAATTACAAACATCCAAATCGTTCCTGCCATCTTTTAGTACAGTTTTAGATTATCCCTGTTGTTCCACCACTAAATAAGAATTTGATATTGCAAATACGTTGCCTGTCCTTCTTAGAGAAAAGATAGAACCTAGAGTGAAGAATGAATGAATAAATAAATACTGTCCGGAAGGTATTGAGATTTTAAAATTAACTGGAAGTAAGTACAACATCCTTCCAACTCTATCCATCAGTTTTATTTTCAGATTAAAATTAAAGAGAGGCATCCAGTTCATTATGTAGCTACTGAGTTTAATATGCAGGCTTGGAGCAATTAAACAAAGGAAAAATAGCTACTTTTCCTACTAAAGCCCTTCTGTCTGTTGTTTCATTTAAATTAAGGAATTGGCAGAAGATTCATGTTCTCCATATCAAAACTGCTTCCTCTGGAAATAGATCCCAAATAAGTTATGGCAATGGCTCCCCCCTCCCCCACCATCCTAATTAAAGAGCATAAAATTACACATACATTTAAAAGTTCTATTTTCCGTTGATTCGCAATTAAAGAGATAATGACACAAGAGCCAAAATAATACACTGTAGAGAGATGTGAATGAACTAATAAATGCAGCCATAAATGGACTAACACAAAACAAACATTATATTAAAAAGAAGTCTGCACGGTTTTGTGAAATAAGAATAATAATAAAGGTTTTAAACCACAAAGTATCGTAAAGATAATTTTCTTTAATGTTCTACACATTTACACAGAATAAACAAATCCCACTGAGTTAAATGAGGTATCTTTCCAGATAGGTGGATCAAAGATTGCAAAATAAATTTCTTTTTCCTATTACCACAAAACGACCTTAAAATGAAAAATAGTCATCATTTTGCAATGCAGAACTCTTTTCAAAAAGCATCATTTGGTAGATTCGTCAACTTGTTTCCTGAACATTGGTTTTTAGGAGTTTTCTCAGCAATAAAATATCTGATCATTCAGCTTTTATCTGGACAATGTTCAGCTGTGGAAGTAACTTTATGATGAGCAGTTAAGCGGTGATGTATGCAATGAATCTACACCCATGTGGTTGATTCTCAATGTCATTTATTTTGTTGTGCAAATATTTTCTAGAATGTACAGTTAATTTTTTTTTGTCTGAAATGGTATGGGGTATTTGTA
Source organism: Natrix helvetica (assembly GCF_964273705.1). Taxonomy (NCBI): domain Eukaryota; kingdom Metazoa; phylum Chordata; class Lepidosauria; order Squamata; family Natricidae; genus Natrix; species Natrix helvetica. Next base: position 208,261,178 of record NC_138552.1, on the reverse strand, counting down.
TTTATTAGTTTGTCAAACATGTACAAGATAGCAGGTATAAATATAAACATGGACATGAACGAAAGAAATGAATACAAATAAATGGGGATGGTAGGATGCTGGTACACTTATGCACGTCCCCTTTACGGACCTCTGAGGAATGGGGTGAGGTCCATGGTTTAAGGTTGAAGCTGTGAGGGTTAGCGGATATAACAACAGAGTCAGGTAGCGCATTCCAGGCATTGACCACACTGTTGCTGAAGTTGTATTTTCTGCAATCGAGTTTGGAACGGTTTACCTTGAGTTTGTATCAATTGTTTGCCCGTGTGTTATAATTTGATTGTCTAATTGATTTTTGAACTGAGTACTGTGTAATCAGTAACCTGTTGAATTATGAATTGAATTGGGCTACTATCAACTTAATATGGAAATATTAATTAGTATCAATCCTATACCCATTTCTGGAAAACAGGAAGAAAGGATGTATCAATGACAAAGAATTACATAAATATAGGTGAAAGAATAAAAAAAGGAAAATTACGAAATGACAATTAAAATGATCAAAAAATAAAAGACAGGCAGAAAAGCAATTTTCCAAGAGGCAAATATGTTAAATCCAACTCTGAGATATTTGTTTAATCAAACTTTGGTTTTCAGTACCATTTTCTCCTCCATGCTCAATCTCTGCTAACTAGATTGGATTGCTTTGACATAGAATCAGACTTCTTGATTTTTTATGCTCTCTTACTCCGCAGCTCCATCACAAAGTTTATTGCTGGCAAGATATGTTTATGGTTGGAATATTCTCAAGCAAGATGCTAAGAAGAAGGAAGAGCAATCCATCTGCTCTTTTTTCTTTTACATTCTTTTTCTTCTTTCTGGCGATCAAATGTTTATGGTCTACTTAAGCACTTGGTCCTACACCCTTAGATATGGCAGAGAGAGACAGAGAGAGAGACAGACAGACAGAGAGAGACAGAGAGATAGAGACAGAGAGAGACAGAGACTGAGAGAGAGATACTCTCTCTCTCACACACACACACACACAGAGAGAGAGAGAGAGAGAGAGAGAGAGAGAGAGAGAGAGAGAGAGAGAGAGAGAGAGAGAGAGGCAGAAAATAATGCAAAAGAAGCTAAATCCTTCTTCCATTTTGGCAGTTGGAGGGGGAGGGTGGAAACAGGAATGGCATTTCTTCACTAGCAGCTTAAACGGTAACATGTACTTTCAATCTGTTTTACATTTTCAGTCATAAAAGGTTGCAACTTGACTAAGTGAAAAAAGATTTTGCAAGTCAAATCTATGCAGTCAGAACTATACATCGTTCACTGCACGCACATCACTCACTTAACTCACTCAATCACTCACTCAAGAACTACTTAACATTGAATCTAATAGTATACCATCCTATTAATAAAGCCAAATACCAGTCTTTTTTTTTTTGGGGGGGGGGAGGTGGGTTGATACAGAATCCCTACCGGCTTTCTCCATTCTTGCCACATTTTCTCATGACTCTGCATGCTTAGGAAGGCTATAAAACTGTAGTATCTTCTCCCCAGTGGGTAGGAATGCAGCAACAACAGTGGCTGCTTATGTACCAACAGTTTATTTATTTATTAAATTTATAAGTAAAACCATCTTGCTGCCCAAAGCAACTCTGAGTGGCTTTCAATACAATAAAAAAGGATCAATACAAAAACAATTTAAAAGTACAAATATTAAATACAGACTAAAAAGAATGGCCCTTGGTGGTGCGGAATTGTCTTCAGCCACCAGCAGCCTGGAACATCCCCATGGAGGCCCCAAGTCAACTGGCAGTGCCAGATGTTAAGGCACTTCTGGAAGCAATAGCAATACCACAGGGGGCATGGAGAAAAAGATTATTTTTGCTAGATCCCATGAGCTGAAATTCCTTGGCTGACAGGGTCTGCAGAGGGCTCCTTCTGCCAGACCAAGTGGAGTGAGCCAATCCCATTGGAGCAAGTTCTCAATTTGCAACCACAATTAGAACCAGAATTTCTGTTGCTAAGCAAGGGTGTTGTTAAGTGACTTATAAATTGTTTTGTAATCTTTTTTGCCACAGATAAGCAAATCATTGCAGTTGTTAGGTGAATCATGTGGTCATTAAGTGAATCTGGATTCCCTTGTTGACTTTGCTTATAAAGAAGTCAGGTGAGAAGGTCACAAATGGCAAGCACATGACATAGGGACATTGTAGTCATTGTAAATACATGCTAGTTGCTTAGGCAACACCATGGCTAACTCACTGCAGCCAACTCACTACCAGAAAACACATCACAGCCAACTCACTGTGGGACAACTTGGCAAGGGAAAATTCAACAATTCAACTCAGTTATTTAAAATAATAAAAGCATTGTTTTTTGTCATTCACATTTCATTGTGCCCCTCCTTTGACACCCTTTCTTTAATGATTCTATTCCACTATTTCTTTGATATTAGTGTAACTCTTGTCCTGAAGCCAGTTGGCCTATGGCAAATTGGCCATGGCAAGTTGGCCCACAGTGAGTTGGTCATGGGAGTTGGTTGTGGCAACTTGGCACATTCCACACCAAAATCATGATTACACAACTATAGCTGCAATCGTTGGAAGTGCAGGGATTGGTTATAAGTCTTTTTTTTTTCAGGATTGTTGTAAATTCAAATGGTCACTAAACAAATGTTTGTAATTCGAGGACTATGTACTGCAGTCTGTCACAGTGACAGTGTATTATAGGTTGCTGTTTTTTTGGCAATGAGTTTGACAATGGCATTCCCTGATTCATTGATTCTGTAGTCTGATCCTCTTTACTTTTCACTTGTGGCTTCCACCATTTCTCCCATACAAAATATGGCCTACAGAAGCAGCAGCAGAACAACATCATTTCATGTTTTGCACTAACAAAGATTGGATACTGATTTCTTTTTCTGTAGAAAGAAATGTTTCTATCCCTGGAAAGGACTCCAAATCAGTAGACGAAAATAAAGCAGATGCAATACGTATCGATGTCTCCTCTGGAGCATTTGTCATCTCTTTCACTGCTCATAATTGTATCCTGTATTTCTGCTTGGTCTAGCTATCTATCACCCATCCCAAACTTGTGACTCTATGTAGTTCATAATACAAAAAAACCTCTCCATAAAATATAATTAGTCCATTATTGGGGGGGGGGGGGGAGAGGGATGTTGTTCCATAGGACACTATATGTTACACTAGATACTACAGTTTCATGGAAAATAACATAATGCATGCCCACTATGTTGAATCTAATGAAATAGAAAGACATATAGATAGACTGCAAGCATGGAGTCCCACAAATACTATGACCCTAGACCAGTGATGGCGAACCTATGGAGCCATTTGTCAGGGCACGCGAGTTCACCATTTTTAAAAGCCATTTTTCGCCCTCCCCAGGCTTCAGAGGCTTTATAGAAGCCTGTGGAGGGCGAAAAGAGCCTCCCCCGCCCCCCCCCCCCGGAGGCTTCCCTGAAGCCTTCTGAATGCTTAAAACGACCCTCCGAGGAAACCGGAAATGACTTCGGTTTGTTCGGAGGGTCGTTTTAAGTGCTCCGAAGGCTTCAGGGAAGCCTCCGGACGGTCCCTGAAGCCTTCGGAGCACTCAAAACAACCCTCTGAGCAAACCGGAAGTCACTTCCGGTTTGCACGGAGGGTCGTTTTGAGCGCTCCGAAGGCGTCAGGGAAGCCTCCGGACGGTCCCTGAAGCCTTCGGAGCACTCAAAACAACCCTCTGAGCAAACCGGAAGTCACTTCCGGTTTGCACGGAGGGTAGTTTTAAGCGTTCCGAAGGCTTCAGGGAAGCCTCCGGACGATCCCTGAAGCCTCTGGAGGGCCTCCGGGGGGCGGGGGAGGCTCTTTTCGTCCTCCCCAGGCTTCTATAAAGCTTCCGGAGCCTGGGGAGGGTGAAAAAAGCATGTAAAAATGGGGGGTCACGCCTTTTGTGCACGCATGCACACTGGGGGGTCGCACATTGCATTATGGGTGTGGCATGCCCGCACACGACCCCCCTGTGCTCCTCCCACTTTTGGCACATGAGCCAAAAAAGGTTTGCCATCGCTTCCCTAGACCAAGGGTAGTCAGCCTTTTTATACTTACCGCCCACTTTTGTATCTCTGTTAGTAGTAAAGTTGGTCATTTGCATCCATTTAGAGGGTCAGAGAAGCATTTGGAGGTTTATCTGTGTTCTTAGGATCACCTGAGTAGCGCTCCTCATTCCTGTAGTCTGCAGTTTTTTCTATGGAAGTCCATTCCATGACCTTGAGGACCAGGGGTGGGTTCTGGCAGGCACTACTGCCGGTTCGTTCATGTGCATGCTATGCACGCATGCACAGTGCAATTAAAATTGTTCTGTGCATGTGCAGAACTGAAAAACCTATGGCGGTGCCCAGGAGACTGGTTCAGGGGCGTGGAAGGCCTGGTTCCAATGACCAAGGTCACCAAACCACTACCAGTTCGGCTGAACTGGGCCAAACCGGTAGGAAACCACCACTGCTGAGGACACAGATAAACCTCCAAGTGCTGTCTGCAAGGAATATAAATCCTTCCATTCCCCACCATCCAGTCAGAGCTGAAGAAGTTTCTTGGATGAGAAATGAAATGCCTTCAAAGAAAAAACAAGAAAGTTCAGTTGCCTCCTGAAAAAGCACCTTTGGGACACCTAATGACCTGGATGGCTGAGAATTGCTACAGACCCACACTTTCACTATCTGCAGTTTCCATAAGCTGGTCCAGAGGTTTCTTTGTCCTTCTCCTAACCACAAAGACATCCAAAAATACTCTCCAATATATCCCACCTGTTTGTTGCCCATCAGCAACAAACCTATGGCCTATGTGCCACATTTTAAAAAAATGAAATGGTACTTTGAGTGAAAAATCATGAAGGTTTTTGAATGCTGCTCAGCTATTAGGAAACTGGCTGTGTGTTTGTTTATACTAAGTATTAGGAACTTTCTCCTTCTTTATGTTCACATTATTGCCTGACAGATACACAATAATATTCTTATAATGATATAATTTACTGCAAGCTCTGCATGGAATCCATCAATTTTCTTCTGTAACTAAGTAGGGACTCCACTTTTCCTTCCAGCATGTAAACTAAACTTCCTACTCACTGCTCAATACTATCATTTCAAATATCCCACTCCAACAACAATTAGTTTAACTTTGTATGTTTATTCAAATATTTGCAAGCTTGCCTTTCTAGACAACAATGTGGTAAACAACGCAAACAAGCAAAAAATAAAATGAAAATGGTTTTTAAAAAATCCTCTAGGAGTTATAGATATAATTAAAATATAGATATAACTAGTACATAAATATATCAGGTTGTCCTTACAACAATTCATTTAGGAACAGTCATCAAAAAGTGACTTGTAACCAGTCCTCATATTTTCAACTGTGATCAAAATTCAGTGCTTGGCTACAGTCATGTAGTTACAATGGTTGCAGCATCCCAGGGTCATGTGATCCCAATTTGCAACCTTCCCAGTCAGCTTCCAATGCAGGTAGCCAAGTTCACTTAATGACTGCATGATTCACTTAACAACCATGGCAAAAAAGGTCATAAAATCTGGCACAACTCATTTAACAACCAACTGGAAATCCGGGTCCCAGTTGTGGTTTATGTCAAGGGTTGGCTGTAGATCACTTTAATGTCTCTATGTAAAATGTTACAAGAATTAAAGCAATAACCTTTAAATTAAAAAAATGACATGTTTAATAAAGCCTGCTACAATTTAAACAAAACCCTTTTATTATAAAACCTGCTTGCATAATATGAATATTTAGCAAACATGTATAAGTCAAATTTGGTTTCATTGAGGGCCACATCACGGTTGTGTCTGACCTTGCGGGGCTGGGGGGGGGCATACGGCCAGGATGGATGTGGCCAGCTCGACATCGTTCTTGTCGGTGCCTGTGATGGCTTGAGCGCTCTGCCAGAGAAAATGGGCTCCCAGGCTCCGTTTTCAGCTGCAGTGGCCTCCTGCAATCCTCTACCAGTGAAAACAGAGCTAAGGAGGGCTGCACGCAGCGCCCCCCCCCGAGCTTCTTTTTCACTGGAAAAGGCACTGCAGGACGGTCCTTCACGGTTTCCAGGGCGGCCCCCAGGCCTTGAGTTTGACATCCCTGCTGTAAGTTGTGCTTACCTCGGGAAATGCAAATAGAAGTTTTGCATTCCCCCCCCCCCTGCAAAAGTAATGAATTTAAGATTGTGAAAAAAATGAAGTTGATGGATCCTTCCATCCTTAGGAGGCTCTTCCCTAATTTGTTCTACGTTCTTGTGGCTGACAGTCTAATTGATCTTAAAGGTAAACTAATATGCAGCAAATAGCAATGAAATATAATGAGATTTATCATACCATCTATTTATTTCAATAGTAATCACACTATGAAATATATTGATCGTGGAAAGTAAATTTTAGGAGGAACTATAAAGATGAGAAGCTGGCACTGGGAGAAAAGAATTGTGAGCACATATAATTGATTGCAATACAAAGTGAGTCAGCAGAGGAAATACAATTATCACAGTTGTGACTCATCATAGAAACAAGTTCACATTGCCCAGTCTTTAATGCCCAGCCTTGCTGTCGGTCAAAAAATAGGGTGCCAACTTTTCAGAGCAAGATGATATACAGCATTGATTGAGGGACTCTTATTTTTCAGCTAGCTGCAGAAGGAAGAGGGTAAATCTTTTAAAAACAACTAAGGACAAATCTGACTTTATTACATATAACTGGATGACTTTATTACATATAACTGGATGATCAGACCAGATACTTCAGAAAAGAAAGAAACTATCAACTTTTGCTCTGCGGCAATATATAATACAAGGAATGATAGCAAGCTTAGGTTTCTCCCTGACTAATGATGGAACTAGAAGCCTTGCATGCAAATGATTCAAGAACCCAGTTCCTCATACATCAATTTTATTGCAAGAACTAGGTCAGCCGTTAATGAAGAAACAACCGGGATCAGAAGATGCAAACCATATATCTAGCGGACTCAATTAAGATCTTCTCTTAAAATTCTTTCTCTCTGCCATACAGCATAACAGACTGATTCAGGGGAAGGAGCATTGGGCACATGTGTATTGCTAATGGAATGGACCAGGGCAGCAGATCTAAGACTTTCTGCTTTTGGTATTGACTGATCCCTCCCTTAGAACAAGGGGGAGACTGGTTCATTTAAAGTAGATAATTCAGGAACTGTTTTTATATTTACATGCTGCTCAAGTTGGTTGAGATCATTTGTCCCTTTTTTCCCTGTATCCTGAAATGACGGTGTTAAGTGAGAATGATCTAGTAACTGATGGAGAAATAGCTCCATTGTTCTCCTCTCCTGTCCCCTCTTTCCTTCTCTTTCTTTCCTTCTCTCCTCTCCCCTTTTTCTTCTCCCCTCTTTCTTCTCCTCTTCTCTTCTTTGATTCAGTGCTTGGAATGTGCTTCCCCAACACAATGCCTATGACATGCATTGACTGTAACTTCCATGATTCCCATCTAGCATATGCCTAGCACTTCTGCAGGGTACATGTTAAGGAATAGTAAGAACAAATCCACAAAGGGATGGAGCCCTTTTGAAATTATCCTTTGCTGTTAGAACCAGCTCTAATGTCTAGCCAGGGAAGAAAAGCAGATCTAACTTGATTAGGCATAAGCATTCAGAAAAGTATTCTATCTTGAACAAAGAACTTTCCACTGCAGCAGATACATTTTTATTCCTCAGAGATAGTGGAAATCTTAGAACAACACAGATCAAAAATGCAAAATGTTTAGATGCATAACACACCAAGCAGTGATCAATTGAAACAAATATTCTATGAAACGATTAAAAGAAATAATATTAGTACAGCAGTTCAATACACAACTACACCCACCTGGGTCAATGTGGGTGCTCAATCATTGGAAGTTTTCAAGAATAGACTGGACAACCATTTATATCCAGAATGGTATAATTTCCTCTCTAGAGTAGACTAGAAGATTTCCACACTTGCTTCTAGCCCTATCCCTTCACATAGCAGTCAACCAATAACCTAGATTAACTGCATGTATCTCCCTATCAGTCGAATAACCCCAAATAACTAGTGGTATAATAGTATACAAATAAGAAAACAACAACATCCTCCCAACAACCTAATCCCTCATGCATCTATCAGCATAACCAATCATACAAGAAGTAACAAACATAGTGATAAAACCGAACTACCATCTTCTCAGGCAGTAGATAATCTACCAATACTAAGGCATCAATCAGTCACTAAGCGATATCCACAGGACCATCCTATATAATCTCAGCTAAAACCTCTACACTCATTATGCCCACTTAGAGCAATAGAATGTTTGCCGCCTAAAAACCTAGCTTGATGACCTCCAACAATGCAATACAGGTAGTTCTGTTCAGTTTGCTTAGCAAATGTTCAAAGTTACAATGAATTATCCAAAAGGTAGTTATAACCCCATTCCAAAGTTCCTACAGCCACAGAATCACATTTGCTTGGCAACTAGCTTACATTTATAGCCATTTGCACCATTTCAAGGTCACATGACTGTGATTTGCAATCTTTTTTGCAGAAAACCAATGTTTATGCCTTTTAGCGAATAATGGATTCACCTAATGATGTGGTGTTCAATTAACAGACACGCATTTGCTTTGCAACTGCTGTGTTCATTTAATAACCACCATAAAAAAGGACATCAAATTGTGGACAGTTCACATGCGTGACCTGTTTTACAACCATCACAATTTATAACTCTAATGGGCAGGCTTCATTATGATTATAAGTTGAGGACTACCTGTACTTTGGGTTTTTCCTTTTAAAATTCGATACTTAAAGGAACACAACGGACAACTAAATTTCAAAGAGTTTACTTCAGGCTAAGCAAAAGAACATTTATAAATGATATGCAGTGCCATTTATTTTTGGATTCCACAGGTAAATAGGCAGTTTCATAGTTCAGCGAAGGGGATCTTTTAAAAGTTATTGGTTTCTTTTCTTTAGTGACTTCGAACTTTGATTTGCTCCAAAAAGTTCTTGCTGAGGATTAACTGTGATTCTACCAAGTCAACAGTATGTTCCAGATTGAAAGTGCTATTTTATAAATTTGGAGCCAACATCTTTTATGCAATGACAGATGCCAGATCCCCAGATAGACTAAATGTATTCAGTTTTTGTATCATGTCTTATAAATGTACTTTGCATATAAATATCCTTAAAATAATAATGAAAAGCTGCTAGAGGAAAACAATATACATAATTATCTATGGAGATTCTCAGTCATCCAGGTCATGGTTGTCCCAAAGTGCGCTTTTTTTTTCAAGAGGCAACTAGACTTTCTTGCTTTTCTTTGAAGTTGTTTTGCTTCTCATCCAAGAAGCTTCTTCAGCTCTGACTGAATAGTGGGGAAATGGAAGTATTTATACTCCTTGCATACAGCAGGTCATTTGCATTCTTTTTTAGACAGTCGTTGAGGCCACTTGGAGATTTATCTCTGTCACCTGAGTCATTGAGAAGTTGGAGCTGTGCTTTCTGGGGATGTTTTCTGCCCTGTGTTCCTTTACTGTTGAACACAAGTGCAGGCTGTTGGAGATGAGTCTGTTTTGGCTGCATCTCAAACGGAAGCACAAATGGTTCATCTAATTTTTCTGGAAATCCATTCACACACCCACACCATTCGAAGGATGTTCATCCCAAAGTGCATAGCTAATTATCTATGGAGATTCTCACTCGTCCGAGTCATGGTTGTTCCAAAGGTGCTCCTCCTCCTCCTCCTCCTCCTCCTCCTCCTCCTCCTCCTCCTCCTCCTTCCTCCTTCCTCCTTCTTCCTCCTCCTCCTCCTTCCTTCTTCCTTCTTTTTTTTTTAAACAAAGTTTTATTGGTTTTTTTAAAATTTGCAAGGGAAAAGTAGTGGAAAAGTATACAAATTTTGGCAGTTGCAAAGTTTGGTAGGCGCCCCCTCCCTCCAGACTCATAGTATACATCTGGGTAAAAGTCATTAATACATAGTCATATATAATCAGCATATTAATTCTATTGGTACTTTCAATCAATTTAATACATAGTAGTATATAGTCCACTTGTTAATTCCATTAATACTTTCGGTCAGTTTATGTCAAAGAGATTTTCTTATTCATTTTTGTGATCTGAGCTTTCTTGGTATTGCCCGATCTCCCCCCGCCGGCAGAGCTCCGGCCCCTCCCATGTCCTGCATACCATTGTAGGATCTTCTGTTTTTTCTAGGTGTGTTTTGTTTTTTTCCATAAAGGCCTGTGCCTCTATGGGTGTATTAATTCTAATTCTTGTCTCCTCCCAGAATATTAACATACCTTCAGGCATCAACCATCTGAACCACACCCCTTCTGGTATAATTTATTCGCTAATTGCGAATAATTTTTCCTTTTTTCCCTAACTTTCTTGGGGATCTGCTTCAAGATAGTTATTTCCCTATCATGGTATGTCAGGGCTTGCCCCCTTTGTACACCCAGAATTTCGTCTCTTGTGCTTTTTCTAAGGAATTTAATATGAACCTCCCTGGGTACATTGTGTGTTCTGGCATAGGCTGAATTCACACTATAAACCAGATCTATCTCCCATTCCATCTGTTGTTTTTCTTTGTGGGTATATTCAGCCAAAATGTTTATCATGATGTCCCTTATGTTTTCATCATCTGCTTCCATCACATTTTGAAATCTAAGATAAAAGGACATTCTCTCAAATTCTGTTTTCATTTGTTGGGTATCAAGTTCTTTGTTTCCCTTCTGCACCGCCTCCACCCCCTCCCTCATCTCCGCCACCCCACCCTCCACAAGGTCCAGTCTCTGTGAGTTCTTATGAATTTGGGCTTGGTTCTCTTTAATTTCTTCTTTCATTTCCTTTAATTGTTTCTTAATTTCCTCTTGTCCCTGTAAAAGTTGCTGAAGCATTTGTTGCAAATCCATCTCTGTACTTTTAGGTTGCATCAGGTCTGTTATCTTTGATTGTGTAGCAGGACTGGAAGTTGTTGATGTCGGGGCAGAGGTAGCAAAGCCAGGCTTTCCAGGAGGTGGTCTTTTAGGAGACATTGTTTATAGAATAAAGAGCTCAGTCAGTGTAGAGAATGGACAGCTAGAGTGGCAGAGCAGCCAGATGAGTCCAGGAGGCAGAGGATCCAAGCAGGAGAGAATTTCTCTAATCAGCCTGGCAATAGAGTAAAGTTTTTCACCCCAGAGAGTTCAAAGAGTAGCAATCCACAAGAGATTCATCTGAGTAGCACGGAGACAAAGACCGGAAGCCTGAATTTTTAAAGGTGGAGTCAGGTTTCACAGTTCATGAAGACAACGGAAGTGTGCCATCTTGCCCTGCCAGTTTCGGGTTTAGAGGCATAACAAAGTTTTCAAAGTTCCCAAAGTCCTCAGATCATCAGTATATTATGGGGTTTTCAGTACCATTTTCTCCTCCATGCTCAATCTCTACTAACTAGATTGGATTGCTTTGACATAGAATCAGACTTCTTGATTTTTTATGCTCTCTTACTCCGCAGCTCCATCACAAAGTTTATTGCTGGCAAGAGATGTTTATGGTTGGAATATTCTCAAGCAAGATGCTAAGAAGAAGGAAGAGCAATCCATCTGCTCTTTTTCTTTTACATTCTTTTTCTTCTTTCTGGCTATCAAATGTTTATGGTCTACTTAAGCACTTGGTCCTACACCCTTAGATATGGCAGAGAGAGACAGAGAGAGAGACAGACAGACAGAGACTGAGAGAGAGATACTCTCAGAGAGAGAGAGACACACATAGAGGGAGGGAGGGAGGGAGGGAGGGAGGGAGAGAGAGAGAGAGAGAGAGAGAATAATGCAAAAGAAGCTAAATCCTTCTTCCATTTTGGCAGTTGGAGGGGGAGGGTGGAAACAGGAATGGCATTTCTTCACTAGCAGCTTAAATGGTAAAATGTACTTTCAATCTGTTTTACATTTTCAGTCATAAAAGGTTGCAACTTGACTAAGTGAAAAAAGATTTTGCAAGTCAAATCTATGCAGTCAGAACTATACATCGTTCACTGCACGCACATCACTCACTTAACTCAGTCAATCACTAACTCAAGAACTACTTAACATTGAATCTAATAGTATACCATCCTATTAATAAAGTCAAATACCAGTCTTTTTTTTTGGGGGGGGGGAGGTGGTTCTTGACTTCTTCTTCTTCTTCTTCTTCTTCTTCTTCTTCTTCTTCTTCTTCTTCTTCTTCTTCTTCTTCTTCTTCTTCCTCCTCCTCCTCCTCCTCCTCCTCCTCCTCCTCCTCCTCCTCCTTCTTCCAAGAGGCAACTGGACATTTTTGTTTTGCTTTGAAGACATTTCATTTCTCGCCCAGAAGCTTCTTGGGTGAGAAGCAAAATATCTTCAAAGAAAAACAAGAAAGTCCAGTTGCCTCTTGAAAAATAAAATAAAAAGAAGCACCTTTGAAATATGCACAATTACAATTTTTGTAAGCTGCCCGGAGTCACTGAGAGTGAATGGGCAGCCATATAAATTTTCTTAAATAAATAAATTACAGGAATTACATGATTTAAAAAAAAGAAGAAAAGGAAGATTATAACAATGGGATGCATTTTGAATCTATTTTGAATCTGTAAACAAACACACACTCACACACACCTACACCCTCTAAAGTGCTTGTACTCAATGTTAATGGATCTTAACTGCTGCATTAAAAACAACAGATGAAAAGAAGACATTCTTGACATCTGTTTGAACAAGAGCAAAGAAAGAGTCCTTTATTTTTCCAAACTGAGATAAAATAACAAAGCAGAATATGAAAAGAAACAAACCAACTTCAGAGCACGGATAACAAAACTTAGAAAATCTTTCCAGGGGCTCATGGACCTCCCTTGCTGTCGTTACTTCATACAAATGAAGCTTTGAATACAAAGCTATATCCATTAGGTTTGTGAACAAGGAATTTAGTGACAGCATTTTCTCCTCACCAGCCAAAAAATTATCTTTTTCAGTGTTGGGCAAATGTATTCCTTGCGGGTATTGGGTGTGTGGGTGTGAATAGAACAATGCCACACTGTGCATTAAATTAGCCTTATATAAGGTAGGATCTCTTGTAAGTAGATGAGAGTTTAGCTTTTCAAATAGCTGAGTCCCAACATGACCAGGTAAAGCATTTTGGGTATAGTATGGTGGAAGCCATGATGAGCATTAAAGATGACAACCATTACCATGAATTGCACTTATAAATACACTGGCAACAAGTGCAGACTGTGCAGCAGATGTTACATGTGCCAAATTGCCAACACCATTTACAAGCCACGGGGTGCCTTCTATACCAGCTGAAGCTTCTAAGGCAGACCCATGTAGAGTGTTGCAGTAATCGAAAAAGAAGATCCACAAAGGCAGCCCCATCTATAGCGCATTTCAGGAGTCCAAAGGGAGATCACAAGAGCATGAGTAACAGAAGCTCCTAGTCCAGCAATGGGTGCAATTGGCGCATATCCCAAAAGTGTGCAAAAGTCATTTTAGCCAGGGCTACTCACTATGAGTTCAACACCCTCCCCCCTTCAAATTGACCCCTGAGTCCATTTAAGGCAGTGCCACCCTTTCCAATACCAGAAGTAGAAAGAAAAACCCTCTACAAAGCTCAAGTATTCAAAACCAATCAGTCAATTTTGCCATATCCAGGCCCATACAGCCTCCAGGCACTGAGACAGACTCTCTTCCATGGTTCTGAGTAATGAACCCAATCGAATCGGGACTCTGAGATACCTTTTATTGAATACATCCTATCAGCACATACTGTAGAAAGGTGAATTATCTCTAAGTAATACCCACGCGTTAGGGTAGTTAAAAGAATAGAAACTTCCCACTCCCCTCAGGTGTCCTACTTCATTTTAACCAATCAGTCTGATAGCAGCTTCCCCCTCTGTCTTAGCAGATGTTCGTTGCCATGATCTTGGTTCTCACGGTGACTCTGGTCAATGTTTTGTCTAGCAGGTTAAGGCACCACATTCTAGTAACTTTTGATTCCCCCCTACCCCCAAGACTGACAACTGGGAAATGAAATGAAAGTAAGAACGGCTTCAGCGGAAGTGGTTTCGAAAGTTGACACCTTCTATGGCATCACTCAAGCAGCCCTGGGTAGAGGTAAAATGCTGAGAATCAACATGATGATATCCACCTTAAATTGTCAGATCACCTCACTCAGTGGTCGATAATGGTGTCCTGATTCAGCTGTCTCACTAGCATACAAATTCACACATTGGTCTAAGCCAAATTAAACTGAACCAAACACCTTAAGGTTTGTGTAAACTCTAAATTTCCACATGGAATTTAATTTACAGTAATTTGACTTTCAAAACCAAGTTTAGTGTGGGTGCCATTGGCACTTTCCCACAACTGAACAGGAGAGTCCCAAAATCATCCACCTCAGTTTATGCCTAAAACAGGACTAGAACTCATAGTCCGCTGTTTTCTAGCCTGATCCCTTAACCACTACACAAACTGTCTCTCTTACATTGGTTACTAATAGTATAATAGCTCACATGAGTAAACATCTGAAAACGGCAAGAAAAGATTAAGCAGGATTTCAAAAGGTATGCTTTGAATATATAGCAGTAGCAGTCATTAAAATGATTAATACAAACCATTTATTTTACCTCCTCTCAAAGAGGAAAAACCTGATAATATCTTTCCAGCTTGTTTTCATTCTTTCTTTCCCAATCTCCATACATAGGAGCAAATTGCTATGGATAAATCTCCATTGGATTGTATCCACCTTTTGCAGGCAAATTCATTTAATTTATACACACACACACACACACACACACACACACACACACACACACTCACACACACAGCCCTCTTCTTTTCCCCATCAGGGCTTTCTTCTGACTTTTGGTTAAAAGAAAATCAACTGAAACTTTATTGGCTCCATTCTGATAATTCAGCTTATGAGGAAGCAGAAAGAAATGGAAAGGGCATAAGTGGTTCTTTGATTCTGAGTTCGGAATTGAAACTACAATAAAGCTTTAAGAGACAAAAATGATTCGTGCATAGGACATAATAAGATATGAAGGTGACCTTGTGCTTTGTCTGCTTTTATATTTACAATTATATATTGGTCACAAGCTGGTTGCTGACTAATTTGTAAAACTGGAACATGGAGTCTGACAATTTGCCATGATTTAGTTCAACATAATCATAGGTGGTATTCAGCCAGTTCAGACCTGTTCGCCCAAACCAGTAGTGGAAATCGCGGGTCCATCTGCCCCGGCTCTATGCCATCCTATTTAAACACATGTGCAGAAGGGGCAACTGCGCACATGGCAAACTGGTGGTAACAAAATGTAAAATCCACCACTGATTTTACAAACTTCTCCCATCCATTGGTCAAGATTGGGTTAAGATTTAGTCACTGAGATGCCATTGGCAATAAAATCTGGTATTACTTATTCATCTCAATCTTCCCAAACCTATTTGTGATAAGCTCACTATTTTAGACAAGGTAAGTTGATTTCACCCCTGCCCCAATCACCCATATCTGAAGTTCTTCCAGACATGGTGAAGATCTATTGAAAATGAATTGTTTTTCAATTTTCACTATTAGAATAAAAGTAAATGGACTTCAGTGATTTGAGTATAAGTCTTAAGTGCTCCACTGAATCTTTCTAGAGATAATAAATGATAGAAATAGTGATTCCTAACTGGTAGAATAGTTCGGCAGTGTAAACTCCTCAGAGGTGGTGGCTATGTTCAAGTGGAAGCAAGGGATCTATTTACCCTAGAAGCTTTCACTTGGATAACTGCACTCAGTGGCCTTCCAACCATTACACCCTGTGATAAGTCAGATGTCCTCTGCCTGCAGTACATATTTTTCTGTCCTTTCACTGCATCCTCTACATCTGAACTGAGATGAAATCAAGCACGAACTCAACATTTGGCAAACAATCTCTAGTAGCTCTGATGGAGATACATATTACCATCTGCAGCGTCGGAGAGATCAGTCAAGTTTGATGATGATGAGCATAACGATGTGGCTTCACAGCTGCTGACATACGGTTCTCTCCTACTAAATGTAATGATCGCCTTAAGTCAGCAACTGAAAACTCTCAAGCTCAGGAACCGTGGCCCTGTGTTCCTTGAACTTGCAAACTATTGGCGTCAAGAAATGAATTGCTCAGTGGTAGCAGCCTGAAGGAAAATTAAATTCAGACTGTCAGATTGAGGTTGCTAAGGGCATTTGTGATTAGTAATGGGGTCTGGACACAGAAACGAATGATTTTTTTCCTGATTTTAATAAGCCCACATACAACAAGGTCAAGGATTTCATAACGGCTTCATAGTATTTTATATTTAGTGACTTGTGATTGCAAGAGAAATGTGAGTTGAGAAAATTGGCCTGGGCTATCATGCATTTTCTATGTTCAATTAAGCAATGTTGCTTAGGATCTAAATCATTGACATGTACAATTAATTGCAATAAATATTCAAGCAGATGTCTCGGCAAGTTACATAAACGGATTGAACAGTAAAATCATGTAATATCAAACAGAGTGAAGGACAAAGGCCATAAAGTTCTGTTCTGAGGAGAAGAAGGTCAGCATGAAAGTATAAAAATGTGGCAGTTTGCAGAAAACTTAAATTTTTGGCCTGGAGAGTTTCATCATTAAAGTACAATTCTCAAATAGTGAATTTGAACTTAAAAAATTGCAGTGTTGAAACATTTATTTCAGCCTCTATTTGTAACCTATCAAGGAACCTGACCACTGCACCCCTGTACAAAATTTCAGGGTGGTGGGTTTTTGTTTTGGAAATTCAGGATAAGCTATTAAGGGGTTACTTAGACTGGTGAAAGTAAAGGGGAAACCATTAGTTGTTTGTTAGTTTCTTCACAGCAACTGTCTTGGTATATCTTGGGTAAATGGAAATTACCACATTCTGGCTGTTTCAGAAAAGTGACTACATCTGCCCACTTCCCTGCACATAAAACAGAGAAACCAACACAATCATGAGAAAGAGGAAAATTGGAAATTCAGCCCTTTGGATGTCTTTCTTCTTCTCAGTTCTTTTGTAGTTCTGCTTACCGATTACAGTCTGACAACAGAAGCAGAAGATGCTGTCTGAACAACACAAATAGACATAGGCACTACACAAGGCTGGAATGTCCAGCTGCCAAAATCAAGGGCCACACTAAGTGGCCACCAGTTGTCTTAAAATTCTGCCTAGAGCTTACTGTAGTGTGGAAACTCAGTTTGTTTGTTGTTCAACAGGAGCTCATCTGGAGCTTGGCAGAAATTCTGCCTGTCAACTTAAAGGCAGTCAGCTATGCAACAAAGGGATCCGTAGCAAGTCAGATCTGTACAAATGCCAAAAGTGGGCAATGAAACCTTGCAGGACGCAAGGATTACATCTGACTATGAGAATAAAAAGGGCCTTGAAAAGAAATGAGTAAGCCCAAACCCCAAAGGTATGGTTATTTGGCCGGGCCAGCTAATTAAAGCTGGGAGGATGAAGCAAACACTGTTCAACTAATCCAGATTATAAATCGGAATCAACAAGGACAATGAAAGAAAGGAGCCAAAAGTATTTTATTGGGAAAACTTTAAAATTAATAAACTTTGCTAAGAATTATTCATCCAGTTTACTGTATAGTGTTATCTATAGTGTATAGCCAAGAGAATTCCAGTGGTCAAAAAAAAAAGATTGACTTATTCAGATTGCACTCTTATCCAATAATAAAGTGGGAAGATTAACTTTTTATCAGGAGTGGGATTCAACCGGTTCAGACTTGGGGAAAACCAGTTCGCTCTGTCTTTCAGCTGGGCCCGCCCGCCTGCCCCTGGACTATACTCACCTATATTCCCTTTTTTGAAGCCCATCTGATAGGTGCAGCAGAGTGGATTGCTATGCCTCAGCTGTTTTCCTCCGGAAGTTGGAATGCAGAATGCGGATTTCTCTGTAAACTGTGCATGCAGGCACTCAGCGAACAGTTGCTAACCTGGTAGATTCCCACTTCTGCCAACATTCCCATCACCCCGAATCACAACATTCCTGGAAAAATGGCCCAGCTCATCTTTGGGAGTTGTGAAAAAGATGACACATAGAAGAATTATCCTTTTCAGAGACGACTTCCGGCAGCCGAAGGTGATGGACACGTGCGTCCGCTTTTTGCTGTTTCGGTGGGCTCCCCTGAAGTCTAGGGGGAGTACATGGTACCTTGGAGGAGTGCCCTGCCGTAGGGGTGGCTTGCTGGGACCCCCTGGAATGGCGGCGGCCGTGGGGGGGTCTCCAGCTTTGCCCTAGGAACCAGAAAGCATAGGAGGTGCGCAGAATGCCACTGCACACTTTCGCCAAATGGAGCCTGGAAGGAAATGACCAATTTGAAAGATACAGCTGAAGTGCGGTAAAGTGAGAGATCTCCCCAGGTCTTTTACTGGTTTACTCTATTGACTGATCTGCAGGTTTTGTTTTTTTTTTTTTTTTTTTGAGACTCTGTTTCAACCTTTGGAGGAGTTAAGATGGGAGGGGGGGAAAATTTCCACCACCCCCTTGGAAAAGCGGCACTTGGAAAATCTCTCCCCTTTATGGGAGAGAGAGAAAGTTTAAAATCTACTTTCACTTCCCTTAAATAATGGGGAAAAAAATTCTTCTTTGACTACAACTGCGAGAGAAAGGATGGTTGAACTGATTCTTCTCTAATATATGTGTGGGAACTTTGATCTTGTTGTTTCTTGACCACCTGTACTGGCTGAGCCAAGATGGCCAACTTCCTCTTTCTTCTTTGTCTTTATGAATGAGACTCCTCCCTTGGAAAACTTTATGGCCCTGAACTAATTTCCACCCCAGAGATCTCCAGGAGCCTCTTCAAATACGTTTTTTCCCTGCATTTGGAATATTTTGACCCACCTATCTGTTCTAGTTTTGTACCAGAGGATTTACTCTCTTTTGGATTTGCTTGCCTGGTGATCTCTACCGGCTGTGCTCTCCCACAGACACCATTTCTTTGTATAGACCAATAACTATCTCTGAGTTTCATGATGGGTCCAAAGAAGTTACCGCCTGCAACATTTTCCACGTCAAGCCCGATTGCTCACCAGTCACAGTTGGGGTCTTTTCTACAACCTAAAGCCCCTGAAGAGAGTGCAAAGGACTTGTCTATTCACCAGATGCTTCAATCTATCTTAAAGGGACAGGATGAAATGAAAAAAAAAAAAACAACTGCAAGACTTAAATGATCAGCTCAGAGAGACAAAACAACAAACCATACGGAATGAACAGAGGATAGGTGTACTGGAGGAGGGTGCGGTTGGGATGAGAGAGGAGGTGAAGACAATCCAAAGGGGGAATGTAGAATTTGAAAATTACATGATAAAAATGGAATTTGAAAGGATGTCTTTTTTCCTTAGGTTCCAAAATCTGCCAGAAGTTGAGAACGAAGATCTTAAGGAGATTATGACCATAAAATTAGCAGAATACATTAATAGAGATAAACAACAGCTTTGGTGGGATATTGACCTGATCTATAGGATTAATTCAGCCTATGCAAGAACGCACAATGTTCCAAGGGAAGTTCATGTTAAATTTCTTAGAAAGACCACAAGAGATGAGGTTCTAGGAGCTCAAAGGGGAGGACCACTAAAATATAAGGATAAAGAAATAACCATTCTTAAACATATCCCAAAGAAAGTAAGAGATAAGAGGAGGAAATATTCCTTCTTAGCAAAAAAAAATATAATAATGGGGTCTGGTTTAAGTGGCTGTTACCAGAAGGCATGTTGATTTTCTGGGAGGGCAGTAGAATTAGAATCAACACAGTTGTGGAAGCGGAGGCTTTCACTAAAAAACACAGTGCTCTCTTAGGCAAAATGGGGGATGTTACACAAGAAACAAGGGAGGGAGGGGCTGAGGCTCTGCCAGTGGAAGGGGGGAGGATGCAGCAACTAGAAGACTCAGATCACAAAAGTGACCTGAAACATTATTGCAATTGTTATTACAATGTACCTTTATGGAAGTGATACAAAACAAGATGATTGAAACATATTGATGATTTAGTGTTAAACTTAAAACTGCTAATACTTATGTAAATGTTGATATTTTTCTATTTTTGTTTGTAAAAGTTGTGAGACTTGTGGGGGTGCTCCCCCCCCGCATGATGTAGCTGTCAAAATGTTCTATAACCTTTTAACCCTTTTTCCCTGTAAAATTTGTAAAATCAATAAAATTTGCAAAAAAAAAAAAAAAAAGAAGAATTATCCTTTTCAGAGATACGGTATATGCTTAAATTTGCCAACTGGAATAGAAGAGCAGTAATGTGGTTACTTTCAATACTTATAATAGTACCCATATTCAACTGATGAAACTGAAATGTCCAGGATTATTTACATTCAGTTAAATTAATTCCCAGGTGGATGATTAAACTAGAGTAGAGTAGACTGTTTTGAAAGGTCTTAATGCTGTGACATTTTCCTGCTTTTGAAAAACTTAAAAAAGAATCTGGAGTTTCAATTATTTCTAAATTGGCTGTGGGACCGAAGGAGAAGAATTGCGAGAGAATTGAAATTGGAAGTCACTTTGTTATATCCCCATTATCTTTCTTCAGCCTAAATTCCTTCAGACGTATGAAACTACAACTTTCATTACTTCAGCCAAGCATGGGCGATGGTGCTGGTGGCTGAATATAACATCATTTTAGAGCAGTGGAGAGCACTGGAATAAATACATTTATTTCATTATCTTGACAGTGTGAGGTTAAAAAAAAAAAGCTTAGGTTTCCTGAGAAGTAATTACTGAACCAGCACCTAGGATAATGGTATCTGTCAGAGGCCTGCTAAAGTGTAATTATATTCATTAACGAAATCATTGTATTGAAGATCTGATTACAGTTGATATTACGAGCAGATTACCTACAGACATAGATTTTGTACGGATAAATATAATGAAATATGGGACTCGTATATACAAAATAAGATACGTTTTTTAAAAGTACTGTATATTAGAAAGATATATAAATACATACACACACTTGCATAATGTTTGCCTTATTATAATTATATATAAAATTGTAATTACTAATGTAGGAACATATTATAGTATTATACAAATTATATTTATTTGCATTTTTCCCTGCTGTATTTTTTTCACTTATTTTTAAATGTTTTATTCATTTTTTACCATATATATACTTTTGTGTTTTGTTCCTACTATATATTAATAATTTGGTATTATTTTCAAAGTAATTTTAATCTGCCTTATGCTAAAAATTGTTTTTATATTTGCATATTTTATTACATTGGAATATGGGCAATAAATAACTGTAATAATAAAAATACAACAATAAACAAATATTAATTAAATCACTTCACGGAACCATTCTATGCATTTAACCTGTTACTTCATCAAAGATAATTTTTATCAGAAGACAAATATTGTTTACTGACAAAAAGAAAGAGAGGGAAACTGCCATTTTTCACTTTCCTTTTCTGATGCCTCTAGTCAAATCCAGAGGTGAGTTCTTACCAGTTTGGCCTGGTTCGGCCGAACTGGTAGTGGTATGGTGGTGTGGGTTACTGGAACCGTCAGCCACCAGTTCTCTGGTCGGCGCCTTCTGTGCCACCATCTTGTTTTTAAGTTCTGTGTATGTGCAGAGCAATTTTAATCGAACTGTGCATGCAAACACAGTGCACATTGAGTGAACCAACAGTAAAACCTTCCGGAACCCAGCCCTGGTCAAATCTAATATTTGTCTGGAAGCATTGCTCATAGAGAACACAAAACCTAATTGTTCAAGGTATGCTAGAGACATATTTAAGTTTTAATATTAAAGTGATTATGCTAAAAAGGTAATATTAAACCTCAATTTAACATTTACTGAATTGTGCGTTACTGAGAGCAATGGACAACATCTTCCTGGAATAATGGGCTAAATCCATTCTATCTTAAGTAAAAGTCAAATGACATAAATTCATGTGAATGGAATGCATTTAGATTTAATGGACACTTGGAAAAACAGATTCTGCATTCCCTTAAGTCAGTGGTTCTCAACCTGTGGGTCGGGACCCCTTTGGAGGTCGAATGACCCTTTCACAGGGGTCACCTAAGACCATCGGAAAACACATATTTTCGATGGTCTTAGGAACCGAGACACCAATTTTATGGTTGGGGGTCACCACAACATGAGGAACTGTATTAAAGAATCGCGGCATTGGGAAGGTTGAGAACCGCTGCCTTAAGTAATCCTTTAACTGAGTTTTTATTGTATTGTGCAATATTCTATAAGAAGATTACATGTATACATTGTGCACAGAGAATGAATATCTTAGCATTGAAGGCTTTCACAAAATCACAGATGATAAAAATATAATGCATTCAATTCCACCATATGGAAAAACATTGTATATTATGCTTTAGAAAGAATTGTCATAATATCAGCTTTCTTTCATGAATACAAAATTTGGAGGGAAATGAGGAAAAATCTTTAAAATGAGTAATTTGAGTAACCTGCCACAAAAAGGAGGGGGGATCAACTTATTTTCCAAAGGACAAGAAACAATGGATAGAAACTAATCAAGGAGAGAAGCAACCTCGAATTGAGGAGAAACTTCCTAACAGTGAGGACAATTAACCATTGGAACAGCTTGCGTCCAGAAGTTGTGGGGGCTTCATCATTGGAGGTTTTAAAGAAGAGACTGGTATTCTAGTCCAACGTCCTGCCTAGGCAGGAAACCTTATACCGTTTCAGACAAATGGCTATCTAACATCTTCTTAAAGACTTCCAGTGTTGGGGCATTCACAACTTCTGGAGGCAAGCTGTTCCACTGATTAATTGTTCTAACTGTCAGGAAGTTTCTTCTCTGTTCTAAGTTGCTTCTCTCCTTGTTTAGTTTCCACCCATTGCTTCTTGTTCTTCCCTCAGGTGCTTTGGAGAATAGTTTGACTCCCTCTTCTTTGTGGCAACTCTTGAGATATTGGGACACTGCTATCATGTCTCCCCTAGTCCTTCTTTTCATTAAACAAGACATACCCAGTTCCTGCAACCGTTCTTCATATGTTTTAGCCTTCAGTCCCCTAATCATCTTTGTTGCTCTTCTCTGCACTCTTTCTAGTGTCTCGACATCTTTTCTATATCATGGTGACCAAAACTGAATGCAGTATTCCAAATGTGGCCTTACCAAGGCATTATAAAGTGGTATTAACACTTCACGTGATCTTGATTCTATCCCTCTGTTTATGTAGCCTAGAACTGTGTTGTACCTGTGCATTTCGTTTTTCTGGCCTAAATGTAGAACCTTACTCTTTTCACCATTGAATTTCATTTTATTAGATAGTGCCCAATGTTCAAGTTTGTCAAGATCCTTCTGTATCTTAAGCCTATCTTCTGGAGTGTTGGCGATTCCTGCCAGCTTGGTGTCATCTGCAAATTTGATGAGTTCCCCATTTATTCCCTCATCCAAATCATTGATGAAGATGTTGAAGAGTACTGGGCCCAAAACAGAGCCTTGGGGTACTCCACTGCATACTTCCCTCCCTGTAGATGCAGTTCCATTGAAGGCTACATGTTGACTGCAGTTGGTCAGCCAGTTACAAATCCATCTGGTGGTGATGCTGTCTAACCCACATTTTTCTACTTTATCTAGTAGTAGGTTATGGTCTACCTTATCAAAAGCCTTACTGAAATCCAAGTAAACTATATCGACAGCATTCCTCTGGTCCACTAATTTTGTCACATTATCAAAGAATGCAATAAGATTAATCTGGCATGATCTGTTTTTGACAAACCCATGTTGGCTTTTGGCTATTACTTTGTTTACTTCTAGGTGTTCTCTAATTCTTTGCTTGATTATCTTTTCCAGAATCTTTCCTGGTATTGAGATCAGGCTGATAGGTCTGTAGTTTCCTGGATCTATTTTTTTCCCTTTTTTTGAGATGGGAACCACATCAGCTCTTGTTTGAAATGGTATAGGGTCTTTTGCTTGAGCAGGGGGTTGGACTGGAAGACCTCCAAGGTTCCTTCCAACTCTATTCAGTTTTAGAAAAGAGCAAGAACTAGAATTTAAAATAAAGTATACAAATGAAACTATAAATGTAATTTCATAACTGTGTAAATGAATTATATTTTTAAAATTTTAAAAATGTTCTTTAAGCTTTGAGATTTAGGCCATTTCTTTTCTTTCTTTCTTAGCTAAATTGTGCAGATCAAAGAGATACTGAAATGAGCAGAAACCATAAAAAAAACCTGAAAGTAAAAAATGGAGGAAAGCAGATCACTTGCTGACATACAATACATATATTGGAGAGTAAATATGGTTTAAGTAAGTCAAGCCATAGATTGTCAGTGCTGGCAAACTCTTACACAGAGTTTAATAGAAGAAACAGAGATGAAGTAGTCAAGGAGTATACAAGCAGTCCTCACTTACCAACTGCTTGTTCAGCAACCATTCAAAGTTACCAAGGCACTTAAAAAAGAGATTTATGACCAGACTCACACTTACAACCTTTACAGCTCTCCCTGTGATTCAGGTACTTTGCAATCTATGTGCATTTATGAATGTTATAATGTCAAATGGTCACATGTTACCTTCCCTGCCACCTCCCAAAACAATGGAGAAGCTGGCAAGAAGTTACAAGCTGCAGTCATATAACATTGTGTTTAATGATTATGGGTGATTTGGTTAACAACCGCAGCCAGAGCTGATATCATAAGTCAGCATGTTCATGTAACATTTCACTTTGTGTTTGCATTACTTAATGCAGTTGTGCGTCCCAACTAAAGTCAGTGAGGACTACCTTTAATAGTAAATAAAAAAAACTAATTAGCTAATTATAAAACACAGCAATTGGATTCTGATAGTCATTGCTACTGCTGAACTTTTTCAGAATTACTTGGATATTTCAATGCATTGATCTTGTAAGAGCTGACCTATCACCAGGATCTTCTATCATTTTTAGTAGATAGGGAAGCTTGCTGTAAAGTAGTTGTTGAACTTGTAAAGTAGTTCAATAAGATCAAGATCACCAGGTCACCAGATCTGATATTTGCTGGAAATATCAAAAGGTTGCATGCTGCCATTGGGATGATAAATAGCCAACACACCTATCCTCCATTATTTTGTTCAACTTGCTTTAAAAATGCTGGCTTGAAATACTGAGCCCAAAGCTCAGTTCTTAAATATACCAACAACCATATAAGATCATTGGTTAAATGGCAAACACAAGATGTGAAGTATTTGGACAGAGGATCCTTTAAGATCTGTCATACTTTCATATAAAGTTAATTCATAAATTAACAAGAAAAAGTTATATGTACATACACTGAAATAAATCATTTTGACTTATAGGAATCATTAACTTTTCTTTTTATGAACATTCATAAAATGTAGAAACCCCATCTTCAAACCAGAACATAAAAATGTGGGCTCATTTATTCATCACATTTACATTACAAGCACATTTTTCAAGTTAATTAAAGGAACAGGAACAACACTGTAACAGTAATGTTATCTAGGTTAAATTAGTTTTGGCAAATTGTGAAACCATTATGATTGGCTTTACACAGACTGACGGCTTCTTTGCAAAGATAAAATAGCAACGACTACATAAAAATACTGCATGTTCATAAAATGCAAATAATTGGCAAAATGGAATAGAAGCAAAGTGAGGGAAAGTGAGTAACTTGGAGATTAGAGTTAATTTTAGAATCTTTGTCATTCTTAATAATTGGAAAATAAAAGAACATAACAGTGTTAGAAGGAATGCTAATTATATGAACCGTATAATGAAAATAGTTTCTGGAAATATGGGTAGTCATGTTGCAAAAGTAATAACTAGGGATGTTATCTAAATTCCAGCTGGTTCTAGAAACAATTCACAACACCTAGGTATTTTATTTTAGGTATAAGAATCCATTATCATATGTCAACAATATTTTCCACTTTATAGTTTCCTTTTGTTCTGGACTGTGGGCAGTGATCTTCTCTGTTTATTGATAGCTAAATTTACTGCTTTCATATCAAAGATAGATGATTTTCAATATAGCCTTCATTGACTAGAGATGACAAAAGCTTAAGTCTAATGGATACATAATTGGAAAAGTCTAATTTATGATATCAAAAAGAAAAAAAATCTATATTTGAAAAATACACTAATTTCTTTATTTGTGAAAGTAACTAAACTAAGGAACAATTTCTCTTTAACCTTGCATCCCCAACCTTTCCTCTGCTTTACAATTCAAAAAAACTTTCATGGATATCCTTGATAATTTTCAGTCCAAATACTTCTGAAAATCAAGCTTACACAGTTGGTTATTAAAGGACTCCTTTAATATCTAGAAATATTGAATTTATTGAACCTGAACACTAATTTTACAAATAGCTGCTCTGCTTGGAACTCCCTATATCCTTAGATGCTACTTTAATCATTCTTAGGTCCTTGGTTAGAACTTGAATTATTAAGTTTCCACCAGCCTTAGACTGGGTTTAACTGTAGATTACCAACACATAATAACAGTGCGACTCTAAGATGCATACACTATTGCATTTACATTTCAAAAATTCACCAAGATGCAATGGAATAGTGCCAGATTATATTATATAACATATAAGCTGTAAAGACTCATTTCTATGATAGGTTTGCAAATACAGATCTATCCATCCAACTGTTTGCTTTGTTTTTTCAGATCAGTAATAAACTAGAAGAGATGTATCCAGTCATATATTGAGAAGGTGTACTTTCTCCAATTACTTGACAATGATGCTTCTAGTTAATAAACACCAGGGGCATATCACTTTCCAAGTTTTATTTAATATCATAATTGTGCAGACCGATATTCATCAGCTTTGGATAGAAATGTTTGAGGTTAAATATGGAATGACATTTTCTGTCCAAAGTATTTAACTAGCATGTCATGCTTGATGCAAACCACTGAGACAATTAAGACTTACTGACAGAAAAACCATAAGTGCCTTCAGCTTCTCATATTACAAGATGGAAAGTAACAAATGTTTGGATTATTGAAATAAGCGCTAATGAATTCATTCCTTCAGTACAATTTCAGAGTTATGGCTTCCATATTAAAGAGAATCGTATGTCAAATCATAGCATGCGGCAATATTGTATTTCCCACAAAGCCACGGCTGGTTCTTCTGCCTTTGTGATCAGTATGAATGCCACGGCATCACTGCAGAAGATACCATGGCAACGCTCAGATGATTCCAGAAGAAATAGAAGGCAACTTTGAATCCGCTTAGCTCTAATAGGCTAACAGCATGGGAAAGGACCAAAAAGACCACCTGATCCGATCCACGTGACTTATATTCACCAAATGAGTTGAGAATACCAATGAGCACAAGCTTTTTGGAATCCAAAGCAGAAACAAAATCAGATTTCCTTGAACACACATGTGTTCAGGATTCCTAATTCTAGCTGGTACTTCTATGTATATGACTCTCTCTTTATAAATTACAACTTCAGATTTGCAATTGAAATATGAAACATATCTAGAAGAGCATTGTGGAGAAGTGGGGTCCTGACTGAAAGATTATTCCATGTAGGAAGAGTGACATTTCTTCTTTTATTTATTTATTAAATTTATATTCCACTCATTTTGCAATTCCAAGCGATGCTGGGTGGCTTCTTCTCATATTGCTGAGCCCTTAATCTGAATTAAGGCAGCAAACTTAATGAAAAAGGAAGCAAATTATATTACACACATTTTGTTTTTAGACAGTAAAATGTAGCGTGGCATTGCTTGACATTAAGGTGTGAACTCTTTCCAAATTTATTTTAGAACACTCTGAGTGTCTTGCCTTTCACAGCAAACAGGATTATTCCGCACAACTGTTACAACTCCTAACTGACACTTAGAATCACATTCAATTGAAAGACAGGAAGGTGATGCAAAGTGGGGAAGATGGAAGCAATATGCAGATGCACCTTCTGCCACCGATATTTTAGGATACTCTCCTGTATCCCCAGAATAATAGATTTGCTGTATATATGAGCAAGTTAGAGCAAGTTCTCAAGCAATACAAACATATTTACTGTGACATTTTTAGGCAAAGCTGCTTCAAAAATTGTGCTGGATCTTAGTACACCCTCAAAGAGTCTTTGTGGCCTTTCAAGAGGACCAAAACAAACTCTTATAAAGAACAGCGCTGCTTTTTGGTCATATTATGGAGCTAAAAGTTTAGAAATAGTATCATGATTTGTGTGGCATTTCAGATGTCAAGAGGACACCCTAGCCCAGTGATGGCGAACCTTTTTTGGCTCGCGTGCCACAAGTGGGGGGAGCGCAGGGGGGTCGAGTGCGGGCGTGCTGCACCCATAATGCAACACGTGACCCCCCCAGTGTGCATGCACGCACAGCACGTGACCCCCCCCCCATTTTTACATGGTTTTTTTGACCTCCAGGGGCTTTATAGGAGCCTGGGGAGGGCAAAAAGAGCCTCCCCCGACCCCCCGGAGGCCCTCCGGAGGCTTCAGGGACTGTCCGGAGGCTTCCCTGAAGCCTTCGCAGCGCTTAAAACCACCCCCCGAGCAAACTGGAAGTGACTTCCGGGTTGCTCGGAGGGTCGTTTTAAGCGCTCCAAAGGCATCAGGGACGGTCCCTGAAGTCTCCGGGGGGTCGGGGGAGGCTCATTTCGCCCTCCCCAGGCTCCTATAAAGTCTCTGGAGCCTGGGGAAGGCGAAAAATAGCTTTTAAAAAGGTGAACTCAGCTGGCCAGCGCGCGCATGCATGCTGGCCAGCTGACAGGGCAGCGCCTCGCATGCCCTGACAAATGGCTCCGCGTGCCACTTGTGGCACGCGTGCCATAGGTTCGCCATCACGGCCCTAGCCTCTTCCTCAAACTGCAATTATACCAAAATATTGTCACTCACACAAGTTCCATCGCCATTACAAATGCTGCCATTAAAGACCTGCATCCTGATGTTTGATGCAATGATACAAGTCATGGCATTTCCATGATGAAACCAATACATATTGTCATTTGCCCCCATTGGTTTCCTTTGGACATCCATGGGAAAAGGATGACAGTTGTGAACTTGTCTCCCCCAAAAACAGAGCTTTGCAATAACTTGAGACTTAACTAACATAATTTCAATTCACTTCAACTTGTTCTTCCCTTATATGTTAATTTTCATCATGTAAGATTTTCTTTTTAAAAATGCAGGAGAATAATGCTATTTCCTTGCTTCACGAATACTGCATTGAAATAGTGCAATTCATTCTTCAATGTCTGTATTTTTATTGTTTCGTTATTGTTTTATATATAGCAGAATATATAATAGGGGCAATCAATTTGATAATCTTTAGATGTTTCAATTACAACACATTTCAATTGCCAATACAGTTCGGAAACGGTGGAAGTTGAGATCCAAACTTTCTGGATTATGTTTGCTTTCTCGACTGGCAAAGAGTTTTTAAACTTTGTCTTTGCTAATATGAATAACAGCAAAAGCTTTGAGTTCTTCTGTATGGCTCCTTAAGCTGCTTATCTTCCGTGCTGAAATGGGCTGGAAGTAAAACTGGCATAAGAATCGTAATCCATTCCTCCAGTTTGGCAATGGTACTTACCAAGTGATTTGTCCAGACAGCACTTTCCTACTTTAAACCAAGTACCACTGGTGAACTCTCTCTTTTATTACTGCTAAAAAACTTACTTTGTGCAATTCAGATAGTTTAAGTCTTTCAACTATCCCAGCTTCTATTCCATCTGTATAATCAGTGAATGATGCATATATATCACTCCCACATCTCCCCCCCCCCCAAACATTTGGCTAAGATCAGGTGTAGTAATGTGATGGATCAGCCAGCTTCTTTCCCTTTTTCACCCATGCCGGAATAGCAAGCACTAATTGCTATCTTTCCCATGGATGATCTTTGCAGATAAGTAGCTTCCGCTTTCCAATCTTCTGATTGAGCCTTCCCTCTGTTGACTCCCCTTCTTTATGAGACTTTTGAATATCCCATTCTAGTGTGTCCAGTAGTCTCCCCAAGAACTCTGGAAGTTCTTTTCTATGTATTCCTGCATTTCATTCATTCATCCACCCATCCACAGTACCGTTTTAAAAAGGTAGAAGGAAAGATCCAACAGTTTATTAATTCACCAGTGGACTGGTTAAAAACAAGGATCCAGCAGTTATTGGGTTGACCAGTTAAAAGAAAAAAGAAAAGACCATCAGTAGAAGGTTAAAATAATTAGGTTTACTAGTGAAGCTGAATGGATTTGTATAGTTCATACCTGTTGTTCACATTTTTCACCAGAATATTGGTACCCACATTTGCTAAACTGGGTCTTCAGATGAGCAGTATCTCCGTGTCCCTAAGGAACCCATGTGAGGCTTGAAATAGGCCTCTGTCTTGTGCATGACCATCTGATCCATTTTCCTTCTCCCTTCTGGAAGAGTTTTCTCCTGGGCAAATAAAGAGATTGCTTAGATACTCTCCTGAGAGGTTAACTAACACCCTCCTGCTGCTTTGGACTGCTATCTGAAGTGACTCCATACTTGCAGCCTCCAACCTCTTACTAAGTAAATGGCACCGAGACATTCTTTTCAATCTGCATTGTGTGCTTGCTTACTCTCTTGTAATCTCTTTCTCTCCAATGAGTGTAAATACACAGATTGGTGTCCCCTTGTTAGTTAGCCTGGAACTAAAGTGGGGATTCCAAAGGGCAGGGGAATGAGTGAAAAGGACTATAAGAGTTACCCCTTTTTTCCTCTTGAGTCAGGTTCCAGAACATGAACCTTCTCGTCATTAAGACTCACTTGGCTGTTTCGGTGATATCCTCCTGATGCTATTATTTAGGTGCAGTATCTTAATGAACATTTCTTTAAGACATTCCTTTCTTGGCATCTCTCTTGGTGTTTTCCTTCTTTGACATCCATCCTATAAATTGTAATTTAAGTATGAACCCACTGATTAGTGG
The DNA here is from genome assembly GCF_964273705.1 of Natrix helvetica. Classification (NCBI taxonomy): domain Eukaryota; kingdom Metazoa; phylum Chordata; class Lepidosauria; order Squamata; family Natricidae; genus Natrix; species Natrix helvetica. The sequence continues at coordinate 208,230,289 of NC_138552.1, read as the reverse complement.
AAGCAGCTTCTTACAGCAAAGTGTATTCCTTCTTTATGAGAGAAGGTCTTTTCAGAAGGCAACAGATTTTCTAGCAGCCCTTGATTAAATAACCATAGAGAGTACCAACTAGTGACCACAGGAGACAAGGGTTTTCCACCACAAATGACACTAGCCTTTCGGGGAATTAAATAATATGCAGAAGACCAATCACACAGCACTACTAGAGGGTGAAAAACACAACTTCTGATACCAGAAGTTGGGAACCCTTTGCATTTCTGTCTTCAAACAATGGTTAGTAAATCGTAACCATGCTGGACCAAACTGATAAGCATTTTGTAAAGGTTTTTCACTTACTAACTTCAACTACTCATTTCCACATAGCTGTGGTCTAGGTCATCAGTCCTTCACATGGCCCAGCCAGAAGTATTTGGGGGAAGTTTAATAGCTTCTTGATTAGGATTAAATGACAATGGTTACTTCTGGTAATGTTTAATTGGTTTCTTAAAAATGTGGGATTGAATTTTGATTATTTGAGGAGAAGAAATGGGCAGGGGGGTTATTTAAAGGGAAGAGATAGATTCAGGTTCGGTGTAATAGATAGAATTTGCAATACTTACCGATAAGATAGTCAGGACGTGGTGGCTCAGTGGCTAAGACACTGAGCTTGTCGAGCAGAAGGTTGGCAGTTCAGCTGTTCGAATCACAGGAATCAAATAAATAAATCACACACCTTGCCAAGAAACACACAAAAAATAGCCCTGATAACTTCCTTTTCTTGTGTTCATCTTCCCTGGCTTTTAAAAGACAAATTAAATGATATTTATTTTTCTGCCTTTCAATTTTCAGATGTTGCAGAGATAAAATTGCTTGCTAATAAGGCCAATCCACATTTAAAAGCTAACTATATAATCAGTAGTCTGAAAGATTAAGTGATTTAGATGACATTTAATTAACTTGACTGTTAGACATGTTAGGCGGCATAAAGTACAGCATGCTTACATTGGCAGTCTTAGGGCTATTAACAACATTTGATCATCTTTATTGCCCTGATCATTGCCCTCTTTATTGAAGGTTTTCCATTGGAAAGTTTGCCATTTGAAAGTGGCAATTTAAAGTTGACTTTCAAGGCAATTGGGTGCTGCCTGGATAGAAAAATCAAGCTAAATTCAGTTATCTACATGTATTTCAGCCAGACTGAGCAGTTGCCTTTTTTTGAAATAATGATTCTTATCGCTTCTCAAAACTGACATTTAAAAAATGACTAAGACCATTTTAAGTTTGTATGTAAATGTTACCCATTTAAGAAAGTGTCGCAAATTAGATTCAAATAACTTCAAACACGTATAGCAATGAAGTATAAGGAGAAAGTTGTGATGGGGGGGGGGGGAATCCTGTCAAATATTTGGGATAGCAATGTGGAAACTTAAGGCAGATTTGTATACATATTTCCATACGTATTTATGAAGTCAAATACAGTCCATAATTTATTGCAAATTCTCAGGTTCTTGATCAATCGTGCTTCTTGCAAGCCCATTTTTCAATCATACAACCCTTCTTTAAAATCCATCTAAAAATGAAAGCAAACAAGCAATGCCTGCCTATCTTCCTTTCTCCTTATTCCTTTTTAAAATTACAGTGCAAATTAACAAATCCCATTTGAAAACTTCTCATAGGCTTTTAAATGAATGCCAATGTTCATCTTGATACACAAGGATGAACATGGAAGACAAGCATGGGAATTCAGCATAAAGAACTGTGGACTTCATTACCTTTATAGAGATAAGAGCAGGCTACAAGAAGAGTTAATCAGAAAGGAAATTATAAGACATGATTTCTTTCCTTTAAATAATACATAAACAAAGTGAGGTTATCCATTGACTCTCAGTGTAGCTAATAAAAACCTTTCGAAGTTCGCAAATGTTATTTTTTGAATGTAACCACAAGGGGAAATTATTACATCCATGATTGGAAAATAATTGTGTTAGCTGTATTTCATTTAAATAAAATGAAACAGCATTTAATTTTTTTTTACTTGACCTATATGCTATTTTTCAAGATGTAGCTTCCTGCAGCATAATCTTGATAAGAGAAGTGTGGCTCATCGCCAAGAAAGAATTGACCATCTCTCCTTTAAATGGAAACAAATAAGCAACAAATAAGTCTTCCAAAAAGTTTTAATCAGACCTTGAGACAAGGAAAGGAAAGGAACACCACTTTTTCATTGAGATAATAGAATCTAAGTGAAGTAAGAGAGTCTTGCAAACTTTGCAATGTTTATAACAAACACACACACATTATGTCAATTTAGATGTTGGATGTAAAGTTTCTTTTTTTCAATAAACTATCCAACTAGCTCAAATATTTATATAATTGGGCTTCATATCGAGCAAGCTAAAAATGTGCTATAAAGCATCCAGCAATAAAGTATTCAGGGCAGGAAACAGCTTCTGAATGTACACTCCTACTTATAGAACCTGCAAGGCAAAGAATAAGTTTCATGTCTCTAAATTGCGTCCTTGGCTTGGGAACTAATAGTAAAGGCTTGGGAACTAATAGTAAAGAGATTTTATGCAGTGCTTCTAAAATTTCATTTGGATAGTTTTGCAGTATAATATTTCATCAGGTTATATTGGTGCTCTAGATAGTAAGCAGATCTACAAAATGTGAGATAAACAGATGAAAAAAATAAGATATTTTTTTTAAAAAACGGTCTGGGGAATCATTTAAAATACTTACGTCCAAATCTGCAGAGCGTAGTCCTCGATATCTGGCCCAAGTTAATTTATATATAAAGACTGAAGTATCATATTTTGAAGTTGCCTATTATTGGCCAGCCTGGGGAAATAGAAGATGGAGCAGACACAAAAACAATCTAGTTATAATCTTTCTTATGATGGAGAGATGTATTGGCTTTCTAGTATTGAAATTATAGTGATTATTCTGAAATGTTGCATATGCAAATGTTGGTATAAATTAGTACAGAGAAATGTCACCCAAACTGCTGTTCTCTTTTGTTCTCTTCCTTTTGCTTTCTGATTGGAAATGCATCATTTCCCATTTTTGGCAATAGGTAACTACTCATTAAATCTTTGGCTAGAAAATATGGATTGACTAAAACACATATAGCTCCAGCCCATATGAATTTAACTCAAAAGTATTCCCAACAGGGAAAAAAAATAAAGACATGACAGGGTTTTCTCCCAAATATCTGTTTTATACTATAGCCTTTATTTGTATTTTCCTAGCATATTAAATTATTATGCATTGGGGGGGAGAAGGAAATTTGTCACTAGGTATATGATTTCTATCTTTCTATGACATGTACAAACCTTGGAAAAGCATGTGTTAATTTGAATGCCATATATCATATGGAATTCTGTAGAGAAAACTGAATGCCAAATCTATGGATTCTGTATTTCTCATCTCCTTCCTTCCTTCCTTCCTTCCTTCCTTCCTTCCTTCCCTCCTTCCTTCCCTCCTTCCTTCCTTCCTTCCTTCCTTCCTTCCTTCCTTCCTTCCTTCCTAGATTTACAAGGAACTTGACTCCAAAGCAACTCATGTCAGCTTACACTAAAAATAGGAAACAATACACAGAAAACAATAGAAAGGATAGCCTACATGTCTGGAGTTATCTCACCCAAAAACACAAACCACTGGCCTCCACAAACATCCTACCCCGAAGTCTGGGAGAACAGCCAAATTCTTAAAGACTTCTGGAACATCTCAACAGTGAGAGCTACACAGATCTTTGGGAAAATATTATTCCAGACTTTTGCCTTTCCTGGGTCCTGAAAGATGACACTATTTGATTGAAGGGACCTGACCTGCCCAAACTTATTGGATGGGCAGAAAGAATGGAAGATTGGTGGTCTTTTCTCTCTCTCTCTCTCTCTCTCTCTCTCTCTCTCTCTCTCTCTCTCTCTCTCCTTCTTTCTTTCTTTTGTATCTGAATAGTAATAATAGTGGCATTTAAAAATCAGTGCATTGACAAAATTTCACTAGCCCATGTTGTTTGAATCTGCACCAATATATTAACATTCTAGGCTCTTGGGAAGAAGTTAATGTGTATGAAGGCCAATACCAGTTAATACCAGTTAAATAACTGGCAGCTATGACATTACATTTTTGCAAATAGATTATAATACAAAGCAAGATAGCATACTACATAGCCAGCACATTAAAAAAAGAAAGAAAGCCAAACAGATAACAAGACCTGCCAAGAGGAGGAAAGTTGAAGAAAGAGACAGAGATGCTAATTCTGGTTGTACAAGACTAAGCCTTTAAAACAAATGCATAGAAAAACAGAATTGAGAAGACAGCAAAAGCTGCGTCTGCAAAGAAGCTAAAGAAACAATAGACCACCTAGTTAGCTGCTGCAAAAAGATTTTATAGGCTGACTACATTGACAAAGTAGTAACAATAGCACCTTGGAATATATCTGCAAGAAATACCATTTGCCTGCAAGCAAGAAGTGGTGTGACCATAAAATAAACAAAGTAATTGAAAACGAAGAAACTAAAGTGCTGTGGGACTTTAGAATTCAAACTGAAACAAATAAGCTCCTGCCACATAATATCTCAGACGTGAACCGTCTCAATGAGGAAGACCAAAAAAAGTCTGGATAGTGGACATTGCAGTACCTGGAGACTCCAGAATAGAAGAGAAAGAACTGGAGAAAATCACAAAATACAAAAAACTGCAAATAGAAGTAGAACGATTGCGGCAAAAGAAAGTAAATCTAGTTCCAATCGTGATAGATGTTTGGAATGCAATCTCAAAACACTCGGAGCATCAGTTGAACACCATTGGCCTTGACAAAAATCACCATTTGAAAAAGGCAGCATTCTGTCATGATATCTGTAACACCATCAAACACTATCTAATTATTACAGGTCTTTTGGAAGGATTCGACAGCTAGATAAAAATATCTAATCCAATCTCAACATTTGACTGCCTGTGCAACAAATCATAGCAACACCATGCTTATAAACTAAATGGGGAACAGAAAACAAGAAATATCATTTTAATTTCTCTAGACAAAAAAACAAGGAAAAGCTCTAGCTCTAAAGCAGTGGTTCTCAACCTGTGGGTCGGGACCCCTTTGGGGGTCGAACAACCCTTTCACAGGGGTCGCCTAAGACCATCAGAAAGCGCACATTTTCAAAAAAATATGGAAAACATAAAATAATTTTATGGTTGGGGGTCACCACAACATGAGGAACTGTATTAAAGGGTCACGGCATTAGGAAGGTTGAGACTCATTGCTCTAAAGGAATACTAGAATATCAAATAGGCAACCCAGTGGTGGGTTCCGAATCCCGTTGCAACTGGTACGGTACGGTTGCAACGGGGTCCAGCGGCCACCACATGCGTCCTTACCTCTTGCAATGCCTCTGCGATGCTCCAGCTGCTTGGCAGAGTATCACGCATGTGCCGTGTGCCCCGTGCACGTGTGTGGAAGCGCCAAAGAGCTCAAATACAGGTAAGAAGCTCGGGTGGGCCCTCCAGAGCACTGTACCGGAATGGTACCCAGTGCTCCAGGCAAGCACCGGTACGCCCGTACTGGGGCATATCGCCTGCAACCCATCACTGAGGCAACCACTTCACAATAGAAAAACCAGATAAAATTGGTTCTATTAAATCTATCACTAATTTAATTTAATTTAATGAAATTAGACCAGATGCAACAGAAAAATTAAAGCAGCTAGGCCTATCCCTAAGCCCAATCCTGATTTTTTTTTTACCTCATTCATTGGTCAAAAAACAAGCAAAACATCTCTTCCTTGAGTAATTTACAAAAAAATAATAATAATAATAATACAGTAGTTTATTTTGTGGCCTCATGCATATAATCATACAGATGTACCACCACAAGAAAAACAAATTAGGAGATTGTGGGAAGACAAATAACCCCTATCAGTCTGGCAAAAAAAAATGATGGAGAAGTCTGGAATATTATCTCATTTATCTCTTTTAAACAACAATGAAGAGAAAACAAATTTTCCCATAAACAGTTCTACAAGCAGAATTAAGTCTTTGAAGGCATTTTGTCGCCTGACAAAAATTGCTGCACATCCTTGGCAATGCAAACCTAACAATCATACCTGTAATAACTATTTTACTTCTTGTTTTCATAGAGAAGGTGCTCAAGCTGGCTACCTTCCAAATCCAATATCCTTTGTAGGCTTTTTGATTGGCAGAAGATTTTAATAAACTGCGGAATTCTTCTGGTCTGTTTCTAATTGAAGCCCTGGGCAATTCAGAAATCTTGGTAGATATTAAAAGAAAAGTGAGAACCCCTATAGTAACTTCTTCAAATATTTTTTCAGCTAGATTTGCATTGAAATATTTTTTTTTCTGAACTTCATTCACATTGTCATACATGTATGTCTGTATATACTATACTGTTTAGAGGGAACTCTTCTCCAATTTTGATTTCCTGCTGATTTGGATTGTGGAGGTTGTTTAGCTGAGTAATTGGGTTATATATGCCTCATTTCACAAAAGCTTCAAAATGCTTCAATAATTCTGTTTATATGAGTTGAGACCAAAATCAATCCATAATTCAAATTCATTCAAATCTGTTGTCCAAGGTGTACCATTTAATTAGCTGCAGCATTTATTTCTCATTTAGAAGGTGGAATGTTTTGAAAAGCAGCATTAAATGTTATATCGCAAGCCTGCTGGGTACAAGAAATACAATTATTTATTCTATTTTTCAACTAGTGATTAATTGACAAATACCCATAGTGAAGCTTAAAATGTTTGCATTGCACATATTGTGTTGCCTACAATTTCCAGGCACTCTGGTTCCTAGTTTTTTTCCTTTGTGAAAGCTTTGTGACTTTCTTTTTTGCAAAGGAAGTGCAAATAGAAATCTCTATTTCTATTTGCACTTGCACAAAGCAGTAATATTTATAACAACAGTGAGATTTAAATGAAATATTTTCCATTTATTTTAGGCAGCGACATTCCTATTTCTGCAAAAATTGTACTGCTCATTTTTGATTCCTTATTTTGTCTCTTACTACAGATCAGAATATGAGGGATTTATTCTTGTGATAGGGCAAAATAAAGTAGTCCGGCTACTAAACGCCCAGCACTGCTTCTTTCTCCTTCAAATCAGAATTAGTAATTAAGAAGGCAGACAAAGAAAGAAAAAAAGTTCCTGTTTATTCATAAAGTAGATCTAGAACAAGAACAAGGAGGACAGGCTGCAGACCCCTCATTTAAAGGGTTTTGGCCATTTAAAGAGCCTTTTCTACTTTAGCCCCCCCTCCCCTTAGGAAATGTCTTGCGACTTCAGGTGAGGTTTTCCTCACTCTTTTGACCTTCTGGAAAGGCATTAAAAGCTGGTTCTGCCAGTTAGCCTGGGGCTCACTGCTGGAGGTGGCTGGTAGATTAAGAGAGAAAATGCTACCATTGTACTGATCTAGCCTTTTGTCACGTCTCTCTATATCTATATATTACAAAAAAGATGTTGAGACTTTGGGGAAAGTGCAAAGAAGAACAAATAAGATGATTAAGGTCTGGAGACAAAAACATATGAAGGACAGTTGCAGGAATTGTACATGGCCTGTATAGAGAAAAGAAAAAACTAGGGATGACACATGATACTAATATTCCAATATTTGAGTGGGCTGCCACAAAGAAGAGGAGGTCAACTTATTTTCCAAAGCACCAGAAGGCAAAACAAAAAACAATGGATGGAAATTAATCAAGGAGAGAAGCAACCTAGAATTGAGGAGAAACTTCCTAACAGTGAGGACAATTAACCAGTGGAACAGCTTGCCTTCAGAAGTTGTAGGTGCTTCACCACTGGAAGGGTTTAAGAAAAGACTCTATCTGAAATGGTATAGGGTCTCCTGCTTGAGCAAGAGGGATTGGATTAGAAGACCTTGGAGGTCTTCCAGTTCTATTCTGATTGTTGAAATAAATAAATAAGCAAGCAAGCAAGCATGCCAAACTCTGAAAAAGAGCCCAAGAAAAATTGGAACATTGCTTTCTAAGTGGCAGCTAATCTAATAATTTCACTTCACTTGCTCTTTTTCAGAATCCTAGGGCCAAAGTGCCACCTGTATTCTTTGATTTCTAAACTTAAGGCCTCAGTACATTTCCAAACACTGAGTACTGGAATGCAAAGAAGCAAATGTGTTTGCCTCGGGCCATTAATTTTTAAGGTCTTGGTTCTTGGAGAAATTTATCAAATGACTAGACCACTCTTAAATCTGCAAACAATCAGCTGTGAACACACTTGGTTCAAAAGAATATTATTTTTATTTTCTTCTTCTCGGAGGTGAGTAGTGGACAGGGCAAGATCTGATTGTATTTTTCCATTTATTTATTTTTAATAATCAAAGGTTTCCCTTATTTGAATGCATAACAAAACCTATTAATCAGAGTGACATGACTTGATGTGTGGTATATTATTAGGGCATTTCACATTTGCCCATAAATGGGTCCAGAGAAAGCAGCAACCTATGATAGATTGTGATTTTATAAAATGCAATTTTCACATATACCCAAATGGCCAAATTCTGTAGAACCGAACAGCAGGGCAGTTCTACTAGTAATTTCAGCACTATAAAGCAAATTCTGACACAGAAACTGAGTCTCAAGTGTCTTGTAACTCATTCTTCCAAGGGAGGTATGGTAAACTGAAGATAGTTTGGTGACCACGATCTTGGAAAATTCTACCACCATCCTGGTCATGGATCAAGAATCTCCTGCTATGCTGCAAGGGGGATGATATAATAGTAACAATCCCAGCTGATTCCTAGAGGCCAACCTTACAAACAGGATCTCACAGCCTGAACATCACTAGAATTTTTTCAATAAAAATTATCACTCTTCCACACTTTCCCTGGGATCTCGGCAGATACTATATCCAAATCCCAGCAAGGCACATTTCTGAAAAGGGTCACTCTATCCAAGCCCAGTTAGGTTTCAGTCATACACACCAGGCCAGCTGTCTCATCCATGATCACATCACAAATGAGGAAGGCTACAGGCTGATCTGGTATTCAAAAGCAGCAGCTCAAAGCCCAAACTTCCAAATGTCCTGGTATATTGTCCAAGAAATGGGTTTGAGTGCAGGAAACTGATTTCAATGTGGCATTGGTTCAAGATACCATGCCCTATGTTAGGGCCTTATCCCTAACCCAAAGGTGTCCTGCTTTCTGTCTCCACCATAGCTCCTGCTATCTAGTGCCACATAGATGTTATAACCTGCCTTTAAACCCTCATAGATCCTTCCTCTCCCTACCCATCCAGATCCATTCCCAGGATTGAGGGTTCTAACCATATCACAACAGAAAAGTAATTTATAGTCCCAAGAGTTGTCTGTTAGGGCACTTTTGCTCATGCTCTTAATGCCCTCAGTCAACACCTCTCTTCAACCAGCAGCCACACACACACATTTGGCACCCTAAGCCCGTCCCCACTCACAAAGTGCGAGTATTACCCACTCCCCCCCTCAAGAATGACTTAGGTTGTTGTCCTCTTTCCAGATCTTACCCAGTGGCCCTCATCTCTTACCCAAACAAAAACAAAAAAGCCCAATCCTTCACCAAATTCCATTGTTTTGGAATAATCCAAGAGAGAAGGGAATATTATCAAGTTATTCGTCATGATCTAAATGTATGTCCAACTGCAAAAAAAGAAAAGTTTACAAATTCTGTGCAATTTTGTTTTCTCCTTTGGAATTATCTTGTACTTTCCCCTCTGGAAAAGTTAAGATATCCCTTCAAATCATTTCAGAGTTTGCCCCTATGTAAGGGGGAAATCTAACTTACAGCTACTATTGAAACAGAAAATTAAATTGGATCTTCACCCAATGAATTTCACAAATAAGTTCAAGAACAGACTGAAGTTCCTAGTTTTCATAGCTTACTATAATGTGATGTTTACTAGGATCTTGTGGATATTACCCGTAGTAATGATTTTTAAGTTATACATAAATATGTTGTTTTAAATTTGATAGATCAATAGCTATGTTGTACTCACTTTTGTTACTGTGTTATCTTTTTCTTCCTTTTACAGCCTTCCAGAACTAATACTGGCAACTTCTTGTTATCTTAAGACATTGTTTTCTCCCAAGTAGCTGACTGGAAATAGAATAAATGAAAATTCCACTCAGCAAATTACCTTGCAATGTATTTGCTCTTAGATATGTACATATTTATTGTGGACCACAGTCTCTGGCCCCTCATTTTACTGACCTCAGAAGGATGGAAGGCTGAGTAAACTTTGAACTGATCAGGATTGACATGCCAAGCTGTGGGCAGTATTAGCTGCCATAGATGATTCTAACCACTGTGCCACCTCATCTCTTCCTAATTCTTAACAAGGAAATCCTCCTAAAGTCTTGTTTTCCAATTTCTCCTCAATATTCATTCTAGTAAGTTTTCTTAGTGGTTTGTAGCTCAAATTCATTTAATTGTATCTTGTACATAGTCACCAAGGAATTAGAGATCAACAGCCTTTTAATTATATCTGAAATAGCCCTCTAACTTGCCCTGTATCAATTCCCACGAGGGAATGCTGTAATGTATTGACTTCTCTTAAAAATAATTCAAAACAATGCTATTAATCTACAAATAAACAATGCAAGTAGATCATTAAAAACCACAATAATCTCTCCAGTTATTACAGAAATGTCATCGAACCAATGCAAGGAAAAATAATGGGCAAACCTCCAAATCAAGATCAATACATGTAAGTTGAAATCCATGGCAGAAAATGGAATTGGGAAAAAAAGGACAATAAATTTAGAAATGTTATAAAGTTTAGAATAAACTGAAGTGGTAAAGCGAGTGAGAGCAATGTCAGAAAACTATCAGTATTTCTCCAAACAAAACTTTCTCCAATACACCGAAATAAAAAGGAAAATAAAATAAAATAGTAAACCAGTTGCTCAGGGGAAAAAATGGCTTTTTTTTTTTTTGTTAACAATGAAAAAGCAAACCTATTCAATTCCTATTTTAGTTCAATTTTCTCCAACAAGGAAGTAAGTGTCTTACCATACAGCTAACAATAATAAAAGATCAAAAATATACCCTGAAGCTGGCATAAACATGGACAAGGAATACCTTTTTTAATTTTGAAAGCATTCAAATCTGTGAACAGGGGAGGGGAATCCTCCAGATTATAGGGTATTGAAGAACCTTACCAGCTAAATCTCTAATCCTTATCTATTTGAGAAATGCTTTGAAAAGTCCTTGCGGAGACTTCCCACCAGACATCATCCCTATGGGACCATTATGAAACCAAATATGGAACCATTAAACTGTCAGATTGACATCAGTAGCTAAGAAAATATAGAAGCTATCATAAAGTGATGGGTTGTATCAACAGAAGTATAATTCCCCATCGGGGAAAGTTACAGTTTCACTTGATTCTGAATGCATCACAAGTATTAAACAGTATACTTTAGGAGGACTCAGATAAAAAATAGAATCATTTAATGAAAGGTAATCACAATGCCCAGGTGATTGAAAATGACATGAAATTTATAGGAAGACAAATTTCAACTGAATATTAGGAAAACATCTGTGACTGCAAGAGGATTTCAACAATAAAGTTATCTACAGAAGTGATTTCCTATTATTGGATGTCTACAAGGCAGGACAAGATCTTTAAATTAGTTTCCTGCCCTCATCAATGGCTGAAGTCAATGATTTAAGTGTTTCTTTCCAACCTGGTCTACCCAATTATGGGATGGAGCATACTGCTCCATTTTCCCCTGGTATAGCCTACAAAATGAAAAGAGCCCATGGCTTAGAGATTAATACATCTACCTAATATACAAGTAGCCCAGATTTGAAAATACCTTGAAATAGATCTATAGTAGTCTCCCTTTGTTTCTTTGTTGGTAAAAACATAAATTCAATGCGAGCTCTTTTGTTTATTCACTTATTTACAAGAGTTGATAAAGCCTTGTCCAAGCATAGAGATAAAAATTGCTGTCATATTTTCTGGAAGATATTCTTGGACTGAAATGATTTGACATCCTTGTCTTTTAAGGGTTCCTGGTGTGGAAAAAGATTGCAATTCTGGAGAAAGCAACTGTTTTAAAACAGATCTTGTAGGAAACCATTATACATCTGGTACTTTTTAAATAGTTATTTTATTAAACATAATTACAACAGTAAAAACTATACAAACTTTTAAAATATACACAAATAAAACAGTAGAAGATGCAGGGAAAGGGGAAAAAGGAGAGAAAAGAAAGAAAAATAAGAATATAGTAAAGAATATACATGACTTCTCATTGTCATCATAAGGAGGGAGTATAGACTGGGTAACTTATCACCTCCTCTTAAAATATAGACAATGATTTAATCTTCCCAAATCCTATACTTTTAAATCTACATTTTGTTATGGCACAGGTATGAATTTGTATTTTTCTCCCTATTTTTGCAACGTAGAGTAGCATATTACCCCTCCAGTTTGTCTGTGAGTCTTCAGCCAGCACTGTTTCATAGCAAAAGATTTGTTATTGTTATTCCTATAGTTATTCCTATAGTTCTATAGCACTATATATTGTATGGAGATAATGGAAATCAGAGGGCAAGGGAAATGGTTCTGCCAGAAGATCAATGATTCTTTTTATATTGGTCTCCAAACAAGTCCAAATTCACAGGCTGCTGCTGAAGATTGTAGGAGGCAATGAAAGTGGAAGGGAAAACAGCTTCTGCTTTTTTGGAGCTGGGACAAAAACTAGTTATTCCTATCAGGGTTTCAAACAGATCACCAATAAAGAAGAAAATAAAAGAAGAGTATCCATAGATAAGGATAAGTGCTCCTTTGCGGAGTTGTGGAAATCATAAATAGTGTTCAAATACAAATATATCACTCAACATAGTGACTAGATCAGGGGTCTCCAACCTTGGCAACTTTGAGATTGTGGACTTAACTCCCAGAATTCCTCAGCCAGCACATCTGGGAGTTGAAGTCCAGAAGTATTAAAGTTGCCAAGGTTGGAGACCCCTGGATTAAATTATTTGCACTGGCTGTCTAGAGGTTAATTTTTAATTACCCTCTCTCTGAATATTGAACTTCTCAGGAGTGTATGAAACTCAGCATGCTAGGGAGAGAATGTTTAGAAAACACCAGAATATTCTATTTTTCTTCGGGAATTCATTATCCAGTGATTCCATGAGTGATTTGGTGTTCTGGCCCAGCCTTGGGTCAGACCAAGAAACAGACACCTTGTCCCCAAAAACCCTTCTTTCTTTAGCTACTGTGAATTCATGGTATTCACATGCAGAAAAGTCCAGGCAATAATCCTTCCAAGCGTTAACTGCAGAACAGACCTTATCAGTTCCTTGAATAATTGTCAGGCCAGTAGCTTCCAGCCAAAGCTGTAAATTAAACTCTGTCAAGCAGTGTCTGAGACACAAACCACAATGAGCAAATCTTCCAAAAGAAATCCGAACAGTTGTCTTCTGCAACCACCCCTCCCCTTTCCTCCTATTTATTCCCCAGCCAGGGAGGGGACATTCAGTATCCCTGTGTGCCTTTCTTCCCAAGTTGGCTCTGTCAGGGGAAAAAACACCCTGTTAGAGATCGATGAACCGTGGCTGATTCCCTTCTGCATATCTTTTGAGATATTTAGAAAAGAAATACTCTTTAAGAAAATATTCTAATTAATAAACAAACTTTAATAATAAAATAATAAAAGTAAATGAAAAACAGAAGTAACTAATTGGTTACATTTTGATAATGAAAGCTACGTTAGCCAAAGTTGGCTGCCGAACAAAGAAGAGAGGAATTTTTTTGGAATGTGTAACGCGTGCGCAATAAATCACTTTCAGATAAGAACCTTTTTTTGTTTTATGACCTGCGCAATAAAGCTTTCTTAGTTTAACTCTTGAGTGTCAATTCAGGCAGTTCAGGCCTAGCAAACTTTTTAACATCGTGACACCCCTTCTTTTGCTAGTCTGGGCTGACGTCATCAAATCATCAATTAAGGCACATCTTCTTTCGCAGATATTCGTGTTGATTTGCGGCGAGTGGTTTGTTAAGCATGTCTGCGATCTGATCATGTGTAAAAACATATTGCAATTTAACAAAACCTTGCTTAACTAATTGCTTTGTGTTTTGATAACGAATGTCAATGTGTCTGGACCTAGAACCTGTAAAATGTGACTCAGAAATATAAACAACAGATACATTATCTTCCATCACGGTGATTGGTCGAATCGGACGTGTCCAGATATCTGTGATCAAAGCATCAAACCACGTTAGAGAATTACAAGCATCTGAAACACAAGCATATTCAGCTTCAGTAGATGAACATGAAACAAAACTCTGTTTTCTCACTTGCCAGTAAACAGGACAACCATTTAGGAACATCATGTAACCAGAAGTGCTTTTGCGTGACTTCTTGTCGCTCGCCCAGTCGGAATCGGCAAAACAAATCAGCTTTGGTTGATCAGTGTGTGTTGGTTCTAGCAATAACTTCATGTGTTTAGTGTGTTTTAGGTATTTCAACAACTTCTTAATGCATGACCAATGAAATTGTGTTGCCTTACCTACGTGTCGTGATAAAAGATTAACACTAAGTGCGATGTCAGGTCTGGTCCAACTACTAATGTATAATAGTGAACCAATGACTGAACGATAAAGTGTTTGATCCTCGAACTCAGGACTTGGTTCATGTGTTAAGTTGTGAAAATCTGTTTGCATGGGTGTCTTTGTTGTGCTAGCATCTTTCATGTTGCAATGATGTAGAATGTGGTCAATTTTCTCCTCTTGTGAAAGACTAAACCCCTTCTGTGTCTTTTCAATTTGAACACCTAAATAAGTGCTAATGTGTCCTAAAGATTTTAGTGTGAAGTATCTCTGCAAACTTTTGGCAAAAATCTCACTCATTTTCTTATTTGGACCAATATAAACAATATCATCAACATAAACAAGAATTATCTCATATGCATTGTTAGATCTTTTTGTGAACACGCATTCATCAGTTTCGGACTTAATAAAGCCCATTGAATTTAGTTTGTCAGTAAGACATAAATACCACATTAAACCTGACTGTTTCAGACCATAAAGACTTTTGTTCAGGAACCAGGTATCCCCTTCTTGCTTTCGGAATCCTGGAGGGCTTCTCACGTAGATCTCTTCATCTAGGTCTGCATGTAGATAAGCTGTGTCCACATCAAATTGGAAAACTTCTAAACCAAGAATAGTTGCAGTGGTTAAGGCAATTTTTACACTTTCAGTTCTGACTGTTGGTGAGTAAGTGTTTGTGTAGTCCTCAGGATAACGTTGAGCGAAACCCTGAGCTACAAGTCTGGCTTTGTATAAAGACTCACCATTCGGTTTCTTCTTGATTCTGTAGACCCATCGGGTGCCAATGACTTTCTTATTTGCTGGAGGTTTTGCAGGTGTGAATACATTAAGTTTCTTTAAACTGTCCATTTCATCCTGCATTGCATCATACCACTTGTCTTGTTCTGAATCAGGAAGCTGTTTGATTTGTGTGAATGTCTCTGGAGGAAGAGTAACGTTGCAAATCAAAGGTACTGGTGACTTTGTCAGTTGCCATGAATAACGTTGTGGAGGGATTCCTTTTGTGGCCCTCTTGGAGCGTCTAGGAACATCAGTCCAGTCTTCTTCTTCTTCATCATCATCCTCGTCCTCACGTTCGTCGCTAGCATCAGCATCCGCGGCTTGAGAAGACGGAACATCAGGTTGTGAAGAACTGGTAGAAGGAATATCTGCCTGCGAATTGTCATCAGGCTGCGTGGCATCTGGAACACCATCTCTAGGAAAATAAACTTCAGGATCATTGGAATGAATCCTGGACCAGTCAATATCTTCCTCAAAATTAGCAGATTGTGAAATGACAATCACATGTTTAGTATCAATGAATTTGTACCATTTTGAATTATCATCAATACCCATAAATCTCAGTCTCTTTGCTACTACACCTCCCTTTCTTCTTTGACTTAAGGGAGTGTTCACCATAGCATATGAACCAAAAATGTGGAGGTTCTTGAGATCAGGCTTGTAGCCATACAGCATGTAGAAAGGAGTTTGATTGATTACACTGCTCCAAGTACGGTTGACAATGTAATTTGCATATTTGATTGCTTCACCCCAGTATGCGTTACTGAGATTGGCATCTTCTAGAAGACAACGCATCATGGTTTGTAGAACCCCTTGTCTTCTTTCTACGACTCCGTTATGAGCCGGTGTATATGGAGCAGATGTCTGATGAAGAATTCCATTCTTACGCATCCAGTCCTGGAAACGCTGAGACATGAATTCTGCACCACGGTCACTCTGGATTCTGGCGATGCGAACTTGGTATTGTGTAGAAACAAACGCTGCAAAGTCTTTAAAGATCTGAAAGGTCTCAGATTTCTCTCTCATAGGATATACAAATCCATATCTAGAATGATTATCTACAATTGTTAAAAAATACTTTCTGCCACCAAGTGTTGGTGGGAAAGGACCCACTATGTCAGTGTGTACCAAATCAAAAATGCGTGTTGACCGGCGTGTAGCGTGTTTGGGAATTGCAGCCGCCTTGGATTTAGCCTTTTTGCAAACCGCACAATCCAAAAACACCTTACACCCCTTTAGATCCAAACCTTTTGCGAACTCCGGCATCTTTCTAAGAACACGGAAACTGGCATGCCCCAATCTTCTGTGCCACTTGTGAATACACCTGGAATGCAAAGGTTTACCAGTTAGTGAATTCTCAACATTAACAGTTTCATGAGGACCCTCAGGCTTGCTTTGAGCAATCTGTTTCTGTTTTCTTTGTTTGTTGGCTTTAGGAGCCTTTGGCACAGTAACGCTTTCTCTCTCTGGGACAACTCTCTCTGGGTTTGCGTTGTGCCTTTTTGGAGTTTGCATACTTGCCTGTGCTTGCCCTTTAGGCTTTGGCTTTAAGTAATAAACACCACCAATCAGCATGGTTTCAGCAACAATATCACCATCTTTAACTAAGTAACTTGCTTTTTCGAGGTGGTGAACCTGGAACTTTAACTCTCTAGACAAGTGACTTTGACTAAGCAAATTACTGGTTGCTGAAGGTATGTAATAAACATCAGGGATGTGTGTATCGAGCTCTTCAATGTAAACAGTTCCTTTTCCCATAACCTTGCAAGTGTGGTTGGTGAAGGAATACAGTTCTCGATACTCGGGCTCTGGTTCGCCCATCTCTGTGAAAAGTTCCCTTCTGTGGGTAACGTGCACAGCTGCTCCACTATCTAAAGTCCACAAAAGACGTCTGTCGAACTTTGGATCAGGTTGTGGAACGTTGGTTATGGCCAGTGTTGCAAGTGGAGCTTGTGAATCATGCCTTGGACCACGACGACCTTGTCTTCCGCCTCTACCTTTGCCTCTGGAATCTGTTCCTCTGGGCTGGTACGTGGCGGGAGCTGGAACTCGTTGGGGACAATCCCGGGTGTCATGTCCCACACGGTTGCAGGTGTAGCATTTTGGCATCCTTGGAGCGTAGCCTCTTCCTCGGAAGGGACGTCTGGCTGGAGCCTTTGGTGCTGGAGGCCGTTGCAGATGTGGGGTAGCTAACCTGATAGCTTCATCTTCCACTAAAAGTCTGCAAACGTGGTTAACTGTGCGTTGAGCAATAGGCACGTAGTTAATCTTTGCAACAGCATCTTTCCATTCATAATTCAATGAGTTAATGATGATGCTAATCATTTGGATATCATCGATTACATGGCCATTTTGTCTCAATTCACTTCTCATTCTTTTCAGTTTGGTCAAATGTCCACCAATTCGTTCACCAGGTTTCAACTTCGAACCATGGAATTCAGACATGAGCAAACATGAGGATTCAATTGAAACGGGCCTGTAGCAATCTTCCAAAATAGCCCATATTTCTTGGGCAGTTGCATCAGGTGGAAAGATACCTTGGATCTCAATTTCCATTGACATGAGTAAAGTCGTGATAGCTCTGTTTTCGAGGTTTCTTATTGCAGGTGTCCAGGGTTGACGGGGAGGATCAAAAACCATGGAATATGTGCCTTCTCTTCGAAGCAAGAGCGCAATTTCACTGACCCAGGCTTTATAATTCTCTCCTGACTCCTTTAATTTGGACTCACCAGTCAAGGGGGTGACTGTGAATACCTGCTGAGGAACAATTTGTTGCTCTGGTTGCAAATCTGGTTGTTGAACCAGGGGATGCTGGGGTTGCATCATTGGCCTTTGCGTAGCAACATCAAATTGGCTTCCTCGAATTTGCCTTTGGCTTTGCCTTTTTCCATCTAGGGAGAATTCCACACCGCCAGGGGGTGTTGAAGACTTAACCTTTGGAGACAAAGTTTTGGCTTCTAAAGGACTCATAGCTAATTCTTTAAAACTCATCACCTTTTGCTGTAATGATTTTTCTCCGCCAGCAGATGGCAGTGCAGCTTCACTTCTTGACTGCAGCCCTCTATACATGGCCTGAAGTTCAATGGGCTCAAAGGGACCACGTGACCTCGGTGACGTGTACATGTCTCTTTGTTCTAATTGACCAATGAACTCTGTGGGGTGTGTCTTAGGCTGTTGTTTTGAAGAAGACAAGATGGCGTCCTCAGACTTTTTGGGAGTGGGGGAGCTTCTTCTACTTCGCCTTATCTCTTCAAAACACACTCTCGCCTCCCTAGCATATTTTTCAAACAGTTCTATTTGATCTAGATAGCTTTGCATTTCTTGCTCACCATCTGGGGAGATGTTATAAAATCTGCTTTCTGCGTGGGAGGATATTTTCTGTGCCGGCAGTTGCCATTCATCAATCGTTTGATAATCTGCGAGGGTCTGGGAATGGAGTGGCTCTGGCAGAGTGGGAAGTTTTGGCTTGGCCCCCAAAAATTCATAATCTCCTGGAGATATTTTAGAAGGAGGAACCACTGACCTCGTTTCGTGGATGTCGCGTCCTGTAGCTCCTTCTCCCATATTTGGCTCGGCACCTGAAGGAATTTGTTGTTCCTGAAGCACGTTTTGATCTTGCTTCTCTGTGTCCGAGGGAGCCTCTTTGTCAGAGGAAGCTGATTCATCTGTGTTCGCCCCATCTTTCTTTTTCTTTCTCTTCTTCGACATTGCTAATTAGGCTTAGTCGGTTATCTTAAGATAGCGCGAAGAGAAAATACAGCCATAAATTGTAGTCATCTCAGCTTGTATCATCAAAAACCATCCTCTGCTACCAAGTTGTCAGGGGAAAAAACACCCTGTTAGAGATCGATGAACCGTGGCTGATTCCCTTCTGCATATCTTTTGAGATATTTAGAAAAGAAATACTCTTTAAGAAAATATTCTAATTAATAAACAAACTTTAATAATAAAATAATAAAAGTAAATGAAAAACAGAAGTAACTAATTGGTTACATTTTGATAATGAAAGCTACGTTAGCCAAAGTTGGCTGCCGAACAAAGAAGAGAGGAATTTTTTTGGAATGTGTAACGCGTGCGCAATAAATCACTTTCAGATAAGAACCTTTTTTTGTTTTATGACCTGCGCAATAAAGCTTTCTTAGTTTAACTCTTGAGTGTCAATTCAGGCAGTTCAGGCCTAGCAAACTTTTTAACATCGTGACAGGCTCCTTGCCCTCAGTTGTCCTCCTTTCCTAGCAGCTCTGTGCATACGCACATATTTATGTATCTATTTATGTATCTATCTATTTAATAATTTTAATTGTCTTTCTGATATGGACTGTACACCGCCCCGATTCCCTTTCGGGAGAGGGGGCGGTCTATAAGCGCTAAGAAATAAATAATAATAAATAATAATCTGGAACAGGCCCCAGCTGTTCCTCTTCCTCACTTATCTCTGACTCTGAAGGCAGCTGAGAATTGTCAGATAGCCCTGGTTCTATCTCTGCTTCTGATGCAGAGTGTCCATCAGAGCATTCCCCAGACTCCAGGACTGGCCCAAGTTCCTCCCCAACCTCCTGATTGTCCGAGTCTGCCACCAGCTCTGCTGGTAGCTGGTGGGCCACAACATTTGGTAGCTTTCTAGAAGAACATATTCTGGATTAGGAAGTGAGTCACACTCTTCCAGATGTGGTTCCAGTCTGTTGTTAAAATGTTTACCAGAAGGTGGAACATTCAGAGCTTATCTACTGTCAGGTTGGATTGCGGGTATGAATCACCAAAGGTTTTTGGAGGTCAGAAATGAATGGTCTCCTGCTCACCTCCAGCCCACTATAAATGTAACATCCACCAGTATTTTCCTGCTCCAAACCGAAAGTAAAGTATGTGCTTGGTTTTTTTTGGCTCAGGCTAGCTCAAGAATTGTCATCCATTTGCCTGCTGATCTTTACTTTGCTCTAATCAGTTCCCTGCAGTTTGATTTGTAAATGCATCGAGCCAGGATTACCTCCCTCGTCTCTTTTTCACTGGCATTTTCTCAAAAAGATTAACTGCAACTTTTTTTTTACAGATCTTTCATAGTGGCTTATTGGTTTTAACACTTGGTTGACATACAAAATATCCCTGGTTCTGCAGAAACATTTTATAATCATTATTTTTCTTTCTTCCGCTGCCTACATCTCCTCTGAGCTATTCTATTCTTTTTTAAGTTTGCTGATGCTTGATTTCATTGTTTACTAATCATTTGAGGTAAAGGCCTTTCATTCCCAAATAACTATGTGGACTATTTGGTAGCTGAGATAAAACCCTTCTACCTCAGTAATTAGGAAAACAATGAAATGGAGCAAAGGGGCAGACTTAAAAAAAATGCAATGGAAAAAGATATAGAGGAAGAAAAATAGTAACTAAGTAATTAAAAAGAAAACGTGAAATATTTCACCTAGTTTTTAACTGAGCATGGTAAGCAAGTGGTATAACCATTAAGGCATTGAAGAAGAGCTGGTGGCAGATTTTGTTTTGAAAAAGGTAGGAATATGCAAGAAGGGGATATTTAAAGCTGGTTACTGTGCCTACACATGTGTGTATTTAATATATGCAAATGTTATTAAGTTTTGTCTACACACACAACTGTATATCCAATAAGAATTGCAGACAGAAAGAAAGGTGATTGGCAAATGCTGTCCTGGAATAGATAATTGGAGAAGCACAGCAAGAGAAAAATTGCCCAATGTCAATCCCCATAGTAACCTGCAGTATCCTTTGCAAGCTACTACTGAAATATCTCTGAACTATTTTTCTTAAGCCAGATGAGAGTTAAGCTAACAACAGCACAGGACAGGTACAGTTTAAAGAGTACAGTGTGGATATGCTCTCAATGAGTGGTTTCCAGTGGTGGGTTCCAGATCCCGTTGCAACCGGTACGGTGCAATGGGGCCGGGCATCCACCACATGAACGTGTGCAGCACATGCATGTGTACTTACCGCCCGTGACACTCCAGCTGCTCAGTGGAGCGTCGCACAGGTGCTGTATGCTCCGTGCACGTGTGCGGAAGCCACGAACAGCTCAAATACAGGTAAGGAGCGTGGGCGGGCAGGTGGGCTCTCTGGAGCATCATACCGTTCCAGTACCTGGCGCTCCCAGCAGGCACCGGTACAGCTGTACCAGGGTGTACTGGTCGTATCCCACCACTGGTGGTTTCCCTTATCAAATTTGCTCTTAATAATCTTGTTTACATGATGACCTGGGAAGCTGATTTAATGATACAACAACTGAGCAAAATATTTAATGGCCAGATTCATACATCTCTGTGGAGTTTGTTAAAGTGTTAGTCACCACTGAATTGCAGCAATTCAGAATCATCAGGTGGCCCATTGTTTCATCCTGTTTTAATGGCAAGCAATTTGGGATGCGGCAAAAATATGAAGGCCTGTCCTAATAACCCAACTTCCTCAACCGTGCAAGTTAAATATGTGCTTGAAAATATTTGCCTGAATTTAGCTGGTATAAAGGCTGTAAATTTCTAGTTATTAAATAAGGGCAAAAAGGAGGTTTCATGAAAATGGAATATGATGAAATCTATGAACATCTCACCAACATTCTTTCAGCTTTATTCAATCATGTACACTTTTGTATAATAATAGTTAAAGAAGCATATATTGTATGCAGAAGAAATACTTCTCTGTTCTGCCCTGCCTGTGATTCAGGCATTTCTTATTGTAAAAACTAACTGAACGGAGAAATAAAGAGTTAGGATAACATTGACCATAAAACCTGTTCAGGAATTTCATTCATAAGCAAGCTTGTTAAATTAGATGGAAATGTCCAGGTGAGACGTGATTAAACAAACAGCATATCTGAGAAGTACTTAGGCACAACACCAATCTTTCTAAGCTAGAATTGGGCTAAATTTCAATCTCTCCTTCAATCCATGCCTACTATTTAGCCAGCGATCTCCTATAAAGATGGTGGAGGCTGGATGAATGCAGCTTTCATGGCTCCATATTTTTATGTGCTTTATATACATGATACAATAACTCCACGTGCCAAAGGAGAGAAAGGTTTGATTTACACAGCAACATTCAGAAGGTAGAGTTCTATGAACTCTGTATCTATCTGCCATACGTTACTCTTGGAATCCTCTAGATCAGGGGTAGTCATCCTTTTTATACCTACCATCCACTTTTGTATCTCTGTTAGTAGTAAAATTTTCTATCCGCCCACCGGTTCCACAGTAATGGTGATTTATAAAGTAGGGAAGTAACTTTACTTTATAAAATTTATAAAGCAGAGTTACAGCAAACCTCTAGTGGGCAGTAGGGACCAGGTTGACTACCATTGCTCTAGATATTTTTAACAATTTTTCAGAAATTGTCTAGCAGAAACCAGTAGAAAGAAGGCTGTTCTTTCAAGGCTACAATATTTCAGAAGAACATGTTTTCTTTTTATTGGAGGAAAAAATGTGGGCTGCCTAGTTTGCATAGCAAGCAAACCTTGATCTGAAAGTGCTATTCTAATCCGAATAGTTAGAAGAGTATTGAACGGATTAACAGTAGTTAGGCGGATTCAAAAACCAATGAACATCAACATTTATAGTATGCTTCAATTAACTACCTCAGTCTTACAGTTATGAAATTATTTTGCTCTCTCTTTTTCTCCCTTATAACTAAAGAATCCAAAGTACACCTATTAAGAGTAGATTTATATTCTAAAATAGCATCCCATGCGCTGTTAGTTTATTGTTCTGTATACATTATGATGCCTTAATATTCCAGGGAATTCCAGTATTGTATATATTTCAGAATTAGACGGATTGAATTTCTTTTGGGATGGATCGGCTGCACAGAATATGTTATTATTTTTTTCTTAGCCACAATGATTTGCAAAAGCTTGTCCTAGAGACTAAGCATAACATACCCAAAGTCCCGAAGTATCATTCAAATAAAAGACACCTAAAGGAGACAAATACCTTCTCTGTAGAATAGACTTCAGGACTAAAACCCACAAAGTCCCAATTATTCTCCTTCATAAATATAACAATGCCTTTTAAAATGTATAACGTGATGGACTCCTGGTATTTACAATTTCTATGAATCAAAGCAAAAATCAACATCAATTACCAATATGATCTACTGTATGTTTTTTCCGTTTCTGTGAGTTTGCAGGCTTATAAAAATAATATTGAAATGGGGGGGGGGGGAACGGGACCCAGAAACCATACTAACCAATCAAATCAATAGAAATCATAAAACTGAAAGATAATGATACAATGAGCTAAAATGTTTGACAAATAAACAGACTTTAGCCAACAGGAGAAAGATCACAGTGTTGGTTATAGTAAATTATCCCTGGTAATGGGATTCTATTTATCGGTTATCATCTGTCTTTTCTTGATGTTGATCTTGAAGCAGTTCTAAACATATTCAGAATTGTTGCTGCTGCTGTCATTATTCTTACAATTCAGTAAATATCCATCCTACCCTTTCATTCCACCAACACTCTACACTCAACTACACTCAACGTGTAGTTCTCAATGGAACTGCATCTACATGGAGGGAAGTATGCAGTGGAGTACCCCAAGGCTCTGTTTTAGGCCCAGTACTCTTCAACATCTTCATCAATGATTTGGATGAGGGAATAAATGGGGAACTCATCAAATCTGCAGATGATACCAAGCTGGCAGGAATAGCCAACACTCCAGAAGATAGGCTTAAGATACAGAAGGATCTTGACAAACTTGAACATTGGGCACTATCTAATAAAATGAAATTCAATGGTGAAAAGAGTAAGGTTCTACATTTAGGCAACAAAAACGGAATGCACAGGTACAGTATAGGTGATACCTTACTCAGTAGTAGTAACTGTGAAAGGGATCTTGGAGTCCTAGTGGACAACCATTTAAATATGAGCCAGCAGTGTGCAGCAGCTGCCAAAAAAGCCAACACAGTTCTAGGCTGCATCAACAGAGGGATAGAATCAAGATCACGTGAAGTGTTAATACCACTTTATAATGCCTTGGTAAGGCCACACTTGGAATACTGCATTCAGTTCTGGTCGCCACGATGTAAAAAAGATGTGGAGACTCTAGAAAGAGTGCAGAGAAGAGCAACAAAGATGATTAGGGGACTGGAGACTAAAACATATGAAGAATGGTTGCAGGAACTGGGTATGTTTAGCTTAAGAGAAAGAAGGACTAGGGGAGACATGATAGCATTATTCCAATATCTCAGAGGTTGCCACAAAGAAGAGGGAGTCAAACTATTCTCCAAAGCACCTGAGGGTAGAACAAGAAGCAATGGGTGGAAACTAATCAAGGAGAGAAGCAACTTAGAACTGAGGAGAAATTTCCTGACAGTGAGAACAATTAATCAGTGGAACAGCTTGCCTCCAGAAGTTGTGAATGCCCCAACACTGGAAGTCTTTAAGAAGATGTTGGATAGCTATTTGTCTGAAACGGTATAGGGTTTCCTGCCTAGGCAGGGGGTTGGACTAGAAGACCTCCAAGGTCCCTTCCAACTCTACTATTGTATTGTATTGTAACATGAAATACAAGCCAGTAAGTATAAACAAAATACATAATATTAAACTCAAATTACAATAAGAAACATCCAAAATGACAATAACGTGTAAATCTATTTTTACTGCAGTACAATAATTCAATGGCAGACTGGAATGAGAGAAAAAGAGAGAGAGAGACAGGGAAAACTTGATATTCTTCAGTCATTCAGTTGCTTCCAGTGCTTTGTGACCTGATGAATACCATTGTTTTTCATTCTATTGAAGTTTATTTTTAAATACTACTTTTAGAATAGAGATATATTTGCTTTTTACTAATTTATTATATTCCTGAATTTTAATTATTTCCATAAGTTGCTTATTGTGGGTTATGTCCACTTTTTGAGCATTCATCAAGCCAGAAATTGCATTTATTTCTGTAAGCGAGTATTTCTTTAGAGCAGGGTTGGGGAACTATGGCCCTTTTATGACCTGTGGACTTCAACTCCCAGAATTCTTGAGCAAGCATGGCTGGCTCAGGAATTCTGGGAGTTGAAGTCTACAAGTCATAAATGGATCATAGTTCCCCACCTCTACCTTAGAGGCAGAGTGAGTAGGGAAAGTGGGAGCAAAACTGTAGTCCAGTCAGCATTTAGCATTTTCGCTGAGATGCTTCTAGGTGGAAAGTTTCTTGTATTTACCAAAGATAGTGTGCAACTATTCCACTTTTTTCCACCCTATTCCTTCTTTCTTGGAAATTGGAAAGAAAAAAGTAAACAAAGATGTGAAACCATACAATGCCATCTGGACTCTGAAAGCAATTGCTGTAATAAGCCACTTGAACAATAATAGGATCATGGCCCATTTCCCAAGACAAAATGACTCCGCTTCATCATTACCCTTTCCCAATAAACGCCTTACTACTGTACATCAGTAATATCTATTTGCAGTTGCTT
Source organism: Natrix helvetica (assembly GCF_964273705.1). Classification (NCBI taxonomy): domain Eukaryota; kingdom Metazoa; phylum Chordata; class Lepidosauria; order Squamata; family Natricidae; genus Natrix; species Natrix helvetica. The sequence continues at coordinate 208,204,525 of NC_138552.1, read as the reverse complement.
TCTGTATATTTCCAAGAAACTGTAGTTTCAGGACCTGTTATTTGCTGTACAGCTTCTTCTCTTTTTCCCTAAGCTACTTAAAAAAAACTAGAGTGTATTTTTGGAGATATGCTATCCAGATCAAATCCAGAGTTCTTGTTATTTCTTTTTGCTTATTCTTGTGTTTCATATACTAATTAGACATGGGGTAAGAGCAGAAAGAGAGTATTGTAAGAGGCCTTTTCATGGCCTCTTCAAGGCTCTTAATGTTAGGAGAGGTAAGGTCAGTGGTGGGATTCAGCCAGTTCGCACCACTTCAGGAGAAGCGGTTGTTAACTTTCTGAGCAGTTTAGTGAATTGGTTGTTGGAAAAAAAAGATTAGGGCAGAGAACCGGCTGTTAAATTATTTGAATCCCACCACTGGGTAAAGTGTTAGATAATCCCATTGGAAAAAGTCTGTGACATTATGAAAGATTAAGCATGATTAGGACATTATGAAAGATTAAGCATGGCTGATCTAACATCCTCAGATGAGTTGACTGGGTCAATCAGTCCTTCTTTGGAAAATTCATGATACAATAAAATGTCTTATTGATTCATTGAAGTTTATTTATTTAGCATATGGCTCTCGGTCGGAGGACCTAGTGGCCGCCTGGAATAGGGCGTCGGCTGGGGCCTTGGACCGGGTTGCGCCTTTGCGGCCTCTCCTACGGCAGCGACCCACCCGGGCACCTTGGTTCACCGAGGACCTGAGGGTGATGAAGCGCCATAGGAGACGCCTAGAGAGCAGGTGGAGGTCCTCACGCTCCGAATCTGATCGAACACAGGTAAGAGCCTATTTACGGACCTACCTTGCGGCATTAAGAGCGGCCAAACGTAGACACTGCGCCGCTCTTATTGCATCTGCTGATAACCGCCCTGCCGCCCTGTTTCGGGTAACCCGCTCCCTCTTATCACAGAGGACGCAGGAAGTCCCTTTGCAGGGTAGAGCAGAGGAGTTTGGGGAATATCTGCAGGACAAAGTCGCTCAGATCCGGAGCGGATGGGCCCCCTTCAGTGGACCAGACGAGCTGTCAACAGTGAGTCTTGTGAGACCATTCTGGGAGGAGTTTGATTCTGTTGCCCCCGAGGATTTGGACAGGTTGCGTGGACGGCTGCGACCCACCACATGTTTAAAGGACCCGTGTCCCTCCTGGCTGGTACTGGCATCCTGGGAAGTGACACGAGGCTGGCTCCTGGGCCTGGTGAACGCCTCGTTGGGTGAGGGGTCCTTACCAACCGCCTTGAAAGAGGCGGTGGTGAGGCCCTTACTCAAGAGGCCTTCCCTTGACCCGATGGAGCTAGCTAATTATCGTCCAGTCTCCAACCTTCCCTTTCTAGCGAAGGTTGTAGAGAATGTGGTGGCACAGCAGTTTCCGCGACACCTTGACGAATCCGAATATCTAGACCCACGCCAGTCTGGCTTCCGACCCGGGCACAGCACGGAGACGGCCTTGGTCGCGTTGGTTGATGATCTCTGGAGGGCCAGAGATAGGGGTTGTTCCTCTATCCTGGTCCTATTAGATCTGTCAGCGGCTTTTGATACCATCGACCATGGTATCTTATTGCGCCGGCTGGAGGGGATGGGAGTTGGAGGCACCGTTTTGCGGTGGTTCGGCTCCTACCTCTCCGACCGGACGCAATGTGTGTTGGCAGGGGGACAGAGGTCGACCCTGAGGCCACTCACTTGTGGGGTGCCACAGGGGTCGGTCCTCTCGCCCCTTCTGTTCAACGCATATGTGAAGCCACTGGGGGAGATCATCCGTGGTTTTGGGGTTGAGTATCACCTGTACGCTGATGATACTCAGCTGTACATTTCCACCCCAAACCACCCCAACGAGGCTGTCGAAATGATGTCCCGGTGTTTGGAAGCCGTCGTGGTCTGGATGGGGGACAACAGACTCAAGCTCAACCCCTCCAAGACCGAGTGGCTGTGGATACCGGCACCTAGGTTCAGCCAGCTGACACCATCACTGGCCATAGGGGGCGAGCAATTGCCTCCTGTGGAACAGGCGCGCAATTTGGGCATCCTCCTAGACGCCCGGCTGTCGATGGACGACCATGTGGCAGCCGTGGCAAGGGGGGCGTTCCACCAGGTTCGCCTGGTGCGCCAATTGCGCCCCCTACTGGACCGGGATGCCCTACGCACGGTCACTCATGCGCTGGTGACGTCTCGCCTGGACTACTGCAACGCTCTCTACATGGGGCTTCCCTTGGGACGCGCCCGGAGACTACAGCTAGTCCAGAATGCAGCCGTGCGGGCCATCATGGGGAGTACTAGGTACTCCCACATAACACCTCTCCTGCGCGAGCTGCACTGGCTGCCTGTGGTTTTTCGGGTGCGTTTCAAGGTGTTGATCACCATCTTTAAAGCGCTCCATGGCACAGGACCTAGCTACCTGCGGGATCGCATCCTGCCGCACACATCCCTGCGACCAATTCGCTCTCACAGGGTGGGACTTCTCCTGGTGCCGTCCACCAAGCAATGCCAACGGGTGGCACCTAGGAGTAGAGCCTTCTCTGTGATGGGCCCAACTCTCTGGAATGACCTCCCCCCCCCCCGATATCAGAACCACCACCGACTTCCGCTCCTTCCGACAAAAATTAAAGACTCACCTGTTTCGATTAGCCGGCTTGGCACACCCATAGTTTTATTTTACCTCCTGGGAGATACTTTTAATTGGAATTTCTGGGGAACTATTTTAAATTTAATTCTTTGGGGGTATTTTTAGGGGTCGTTTTTTAAATATTGTATTTTAAATGCTTTACTTGAATGTACAGTTCTTAACCTCCTCTATTTAAGCATTTAATTATTTAAGTATTTAAATATTTAAGTATTTGTTTATTTATGTATCTTTTTATGTATTCTATTGACTGTACACTGCCCCGAGTCCCTTTTGGGAGAGGGGGCGGTCTAGAAATATGAATAAAAGTAAAAGTAAAGTAAAGTAAAAGTAAGTAAAGTTAGCCAGGGATCACCAAAGTGGCTGGCTGCCTCTGTGAAAGGAATTTTTTCAGATGGTGTTATCTTACCCGTGGGATGCCTGAATGCCAGTAGGCAATCGAGGGAGGCTCCTTTCCTGTCCCTACCTGGTTTATTCGCTCACGGGAATCAAGCCGCCAAGCTGCCGACTTCAGCGGACCGCTGGCTCGGCATCTTACCACATGAACAGTGGTGGGATTCAGCCAGTTCGCACCCCTTCAGGAGAACCGGTTGTTAACTTTCTGAGCAGTTTGGTGAACTGGTTTTTGGAAGAAATCATTAGGGCAGAGAGCCAGTTGTTAAATTATTAGAATCCCACCACTGCACGTGAGTCACTGCAGTATGAAATATGTCACAAGAAAAGGCTAATAAAAAGTCTGGAAGCTTTCCATGTTTTTCCAGTCTGCTTCTGTCTCTAAAGCAATTTTTCATATATATTTTTTTCCTGTAGATGCATTACATGTAGTACTAAAGTGCAACTTTCTTCCAAAAGAGTTCAACCTTTCTGGGTGCACATAAAATTTACTCTACTGCAGAAAATCTAAAATGAACAGGGCTATTTCATACACTTTTCAGTTTTTGGTTTACTAGAGGAAGAGTCTGAGATTGGGCCTGTTTTGTTACATGGTTAGAAGAATCACTGTGAAATTCCTCATAATTATCTGAAAGGTCAAAGCTAGCAATTGATACTAAATATAAGAAAATATACCGTATTTTTCGGAGTATAAGATGCACCTTTTTTCCTCAAAAAGAGGGTGAAAATCTGGGTGTGTCTTATACACTGAATACAGCATTTTTGGCTCCTAAAACCCTGCCCCCTATGCAAAAATGGCCGTGCATAGATTTTAGAAGGCGTCCAGGGTGCTCCTGGAGACAGGGGAGGGCAAAAATGAGCGAAAAACAGGCTGTTTTATGTGCTCATTTTTGCTCCCCCCCCAGTCCCCAGTGGCACCTATAAGCCTCCTAGAGGCCACACATGGTATTTTTTGACAAAAAATAGGCTGTTTTTTGCTCATTTTTAGTCCCCCACCCAGCTCCCAGGAGCACTCTACAAGCCTCCTAAAGGCTATGCATGCCCTTTTTTTGACAAAAAACTGACTCGTTTTCGCAAAAACAGGCTGTTTATGGGAGGTCTGCAGAGTGCAAAAACTTTTTTTTTATTTGCCTCTTCAAAATCTTGGTGTGTCTTATACTCTGGTGCATCTTATACTCCAAAAAATACAGTAGCCAAAATCATAGTTTCATTTTAAAAAAAAACAGCCATTGGGAAAGATACCTTGGAGAATCATTGGTATTTATTCTGCAGGCTGCCTGACTTACTACTCTTTTCCGAGGTTCACTTCCTTAGAGATTACAATTCTCTTCTGTATGGTGCAGTATTTCACCCAGAGTTCTATAGGTACATATCTGCGCATCTCACAAAAGCATTATAACAATTTTTGCTTTAAATACTGCAATATCTATTTACAAAAATGGGAATCCAATGATCATTTGCAGCTTGTTCTTCCCAGCAAATTTTGGAAGATCTCCTGGGATAACCTAACAACACTGTATATGATTAAATATCCAGTGTGCATATCTGGAAATTCACATCATTCTCCTAATAATATAACCTGCTACAGAATAGGTAGCATACACAATTATCTTTCTCTTTTTTTAATTTAGTAAATGAATGTATATGTCCAAATAACTCACACATTTGGTGACTCTTTCCTCAACCATCCTCCCATCCATTTTAAAAATCAACAACTCCTAACCATTCTATGCAATGAAAAGTTTCTGGAAATGTGAAAAGTTGCACCTAGTTTGTCAACCTTAAGCTGGACAAATACTGATGTTGCCTATATTGATTTTAGATTGCTTTCCTCCCCGCCTTCAGTCAATATGACCCCAATTTGTTTTTTCCTGCTTTAATTTTTTACTCAAAATTCAACATCAAGAAGGATGACAGAAAAAGAAATATTGGAATAAATTTACATTAGCCTGATAGAAATGCTGTTAGAAATTAGCATTAGATGGAAATGCCATTCAGAGTCTGGACAAAAGTACAGCATCAACTGACTGCATCAGACAGAGTGTAGAAGAGAATCCCTATTTTACTTGTCCAATTAATTGATGGGATTTAATCCCTATAAGATTAAACAAGATTTCTCAGATGAATGCTTTCAAATGATGACCATGCATATTGATGTCATCATTAACTAGAACAACTTTATATCCAAGAAAATTGATTTCCTAATTATAAGTGTAAATTGTCTTAAAAATGAGTTTATATAATGAGTATATTTTTACACAAAATCTTTTTGCCACAGGGGGGAAATGGCATCATTTATTTAGAAGCAAGTCCTATCAAGCCAAATAGGAATTATATTTTAATATGGTGGCCAAGGCTAAATTAGATTTCATAGGACAGTGTTGGTGAACCTTTTTGGCACCGAGTGCCAAAACGGGAGCACTTGCACAGGGGGGGGGGGAGAGAACCGGAAACCGGAAGAGCAGCTGCCCGATGTGCATGCGCAGGAGTGCTGGAAACAAGAAGAGCAGTTCCCCGGCACACATGCCATCTGGTCTTCTGGTTTCTGGCACACCTGCGCACATGAAGACCAGCTGGCTGTCATGCATGTGTGTGCCAGAACCTGGAAGAGTAATGGGCAACTGTTAGATTGGGTAAAGAAAGGCACAAAGGCTAGCGATTAACAGCTCTTTATTCAAGGACAGGCAAACATCCGCTGAGTAAATGGTCGGACAGCATCCCCTTTTAAAGACCTTTAAAGACCTGTCAGACCTCCCAGCCAATCAGGTTATCCTCTGTTCCCACCGGCAACAGAGGACCTGAGTGGAAACTTCTATTGTCTAGCAACTAGAGGGGAGAATATCTAACACCCCTCCCCTCTAGGATGGAACATCCTAACTCATAACGTAGTCACGTAAGTAGGCTGGTCTTTGGGTTGCTCTTCTGAACTGTGCAGTTCAGTCTGGTGATTCCCTTCCCACAGGTCTGACGGACCTGTTGCTCTTTTGGATCTGCCTGGTGGAACCTCCTGGAACTTTTTGCTGGCTGCGGCTAGAACTTCTGGTGGTGAATCTCCCTGCCCCCGTCGAAATCAGATAAGTCACCCGATATTTCCGGGACTATTTGGGGGTGGTGACGTTCGGGTTGCGAAGGAGTTATGTGTGGTTGTCTGAGCTGGGAGTTAGCTAATCGACTGCAGAGTTGGTCAATAAGCCTCTTCCAATTCCTACCATCCTCGTGTCTTACGGTGTAGGACCGTGGGCTGGAAATGCCGACTACGGTTGGGGGAATCCACAGAGTCCCCCCTGTGTTATTATGTGCATATACTGGGTTGCCTATGTTAAACGACCTGACTTTGCTCGTGGAGTCAGGGGGCGTTTCGGTTGAATAGTTGGTGTGTAGCCAGTCCAGGTGGGACCTGAGGCGATGCCCCATGAGGAGTTCGGCTGGGCTTCTTCCAGTGGTGGCACTGGGTGAGATGTGTTGTATGAGTAAGTAGTGATCTATGCTTGTCTGCCAGTCACCCCGGCCCATTTTGTTGAGGGCTTCCTTGGTGAATCTTACCATGCGTTCAGCCTGGCCATTAGAGGCCAGATAGAATGGTGCTACCAGGGCATGTCTAATTCCTTGTGCCGCTAAGAACGCCTCGAATGATATGGCCATGAATTGTGGGCCATTGTCGGACACTAATACATCAGGAAAACTGTGCGTTGTGAATAGCTTCCGTAGTGCCTTGATGACAGAGTCCGTGGTGGTGGACTTCATCAGGACTACCTTTAACCATTTTGAGAATGCGTCCATGACTATAAAAAAGGTTTGGCCATGGACTGGCCCAGCGAAATCTATATGCATTCTGGACCTTGTGGGTGCTCCCACTCCTTTGCGGGCGCCTCTGGGGGAGCCGGCCTGGATTCCTGGCAGGGTGTGCATGTGGCCACCCACTCCTGTATGTCTTTGTCCATGTTGGGCCACCACACATAACTCCTTGCTAACGCCTTCATCTTAATGATCCCCGGGTGTCCCATATGCAGTGCTTCTAAAACTGCTGTTTGCAGTTGTTTGGGAATGACTACCCTGTCCCCCCACAACAGACAGCCTTTAAATGTAGACAGTTCATCCCGCTTAGAAAAATACAATTTGAATTCAGACCCAACCAGCCCCTTGGGCCACCCTCTCCATACCCAGTCCAAAATTTGTTTAATTATGGGGTCTTTTGTTGAGTGACATGCAACGTCACTGGAGGAGACAGGTCCTGAGTCCAGGCAGTCAAGCAGGAGGACCACAGCCTCAGGGGTGGGGTCAGTGAGCAGTTCTGGCAGGGGCCAGCAGCTCAATGCATTGACATGCCCTAGTGTGGTGCCTGGATAATGGATGAGTCGATAGGAGTAGGCAGCCAGAAAAATAGTCCATCTGGTCATTCGGGGGGAGTGACACCAGGGTGGGGCGGTCCCCAGCCAATAATCCCAGCAGTGGCTTGTGATCTGTGATCAGTTCAAGTCCCTGCCATACAAGTATTCATGGAAGCGCTTAACCCCTGCCACTGCAGCCAGAGCCTCACTGTCCAGTTGGCTGTAGTTCCGTTCAGGGGCGGATAATGTTCTTGAGTAGAAAGCAATGTGGGCTTCTGTACTGTTCAGCATGCAATGGCTAAGGATGGCACTGACGCCGAAAGATGAGGCATCACAGGTCAGCACCAGAGGCAGGGTCTGACTATATTGCACTAGAAAAGAGTCTGCAGATAACAGTCTTTTTACAGTGGTGAATGCTTCAGCCTCGGTTTTGCCCCAGGCCACTTTGCGTTCTTTGCTAGCAGACGGTGTAGCAGTTCAGCAACTGTCACTTTCTGCTTAAGAAAGATGCTGTAGAAGTTTAGGAGCCCAAGGAACGCCTGTAGCTCGGTCTGGTTCCTCGGTGTGGGGGCTTCCTTAATTGCTTTTATTTTTTGGTTGGTAGGGTGAATCCCAGAACCATCGATCATGTATCCCAGAAATTCTACTTTTGGTACATTTATTTTGCATTTTCCTTTTTTGAGGCGGAGGCCCTTGTCTCTGATTCTGTTTAAAACTGCACGTATGCGTTTTAAAAGTTGCGCTTCATTTGCGGCCAATACCAGAATGTCGTCGAAATAGGGGACGACTCCTGGTATCCCCTGCAAAAGTCGCTCTATGATGCTTGGGAATAGTCCAGGGGTGATACTAATGCTGAATTGTAGGTGGTTGCATTTGAATGCCCCCCTGTGTGTCACAATGGTTTGGGCCTCTGCAGTAGCACCATGTACTGGCAGCTGCTGGTACGCCTGCACCAAATTAATTTTGTGAAGATTTTCCCCGGGCCGAGGGAATATAATAAATGCAGGACTACGGGTACCGGGTAAGCATTTTGTTGCAACCCTTTATTTATTGTACATTTATAGTCCGCACACAATCTAATGGACCCGTCAGATTTTATGGGGATTATGATTGGCGTCTCCCATCATGCATGATCAACTGGTTCAAGAATGCCCTGGCTTACCAGTTTGTCAATTTCCTTGTCTATTTTTGGCCAGAGAACGAAAGGTACTCTCCTGGGCTTTAACCAAATTGGGGCTATGTTTGGGTCTAAACTAAAAGAGATGGGGTTTCCTTTGTACTCACCCAGACCAGAGGCAAAGACATCCTCAAACGCCTTAAATATGGTTTCAGCGGTGTTTCCAGTGGTGGCTGGCCCTTCTTCTGTCTGATTTTCCTCTAAGGAGTTGACTTTGGCCATGATCATTCCCAAGGCTTGGAATCAGTCCAGTCCAAATAGGCTCTGTAGATCGTCTCTGACCACAATCGTCTGCAGATGTTTACAGATTTTCTTGTAGCGCACCTGGAAGGTGCCTTGGCCCACGAGGGGAACCAGGTTGCCTTGGTAGTCACGAAGGTGGACATCGGGGCTTCGGAGGTCCTTCTTTTGTATTGTCAGGATCGTCCGCTTGAGCACCAACCATGAGATTATAGTCAGTGATGACCCGGTATCGATCTCCATTTCACATGGAGCGTCCTCAATGAAGATGGTGACCTTCAGCTTTTTTGGTTGATTGGTCTGGATATGCCTAACCGGAACAATGACATTCAGCTTTTCTGAGTGACCCGGGTGGCCCAAGTGGATGAAGTGGGGTTGGTGATCCTGTCATTGGCCTCTGCTTTCCTGGGGTTCCTCTGTCCTGCCCCTGGGTTGGGTCGTTGTTTCTGGTCTACCCCCCTTTCCTTCTTTTCGGGTCGAACGGTGGTTACGGGAAACTCACTGCGGCACATTTTGGCGATATGCCCCTTCCGCTTTCACCACTGGCAAGCCGAGTCTCGTAAATGGCAAGATGATCTGGTGTGATCTCCTCTGCAGCTAATGCAGGACAGACTTTGAGACTTGCATTTCCGCCCCAGTTTTGTTAGGCTACTGCGCATGTGGTGGCTGTCTTCCTCCTCACTTTCAGAGCTCTCGGGTTCCATGGTATCGTGGTGGACACGGGTACTTTTTGTGCCTCCATCGGTGCGTTGTGGCACTGGAGCATCTCCACGGACTTGTTTGCCAACTCTGATGTCCTAGCCTCATCGAGTGTGATCTGTAGGGAGAGATTTGATATGGCCAGAAGCCTTGTCTGCAGATTTTGATCTTGAACTCCCAGTATGATACGATCTAGGATTAGATCGTCCAGCTCGCAGAACTCACAATGGGCTGCAGCTTTTCGGAGTGCGGCCACGTACTCGTTGAGCGATTCACCCTCCTTTTGGTTCTGTCAGACCTCCCAGCCAATCAGGTTATCCTCTGTTCCTGCTGGCAACAGAGGACCTGAGTGGAAACTTCTATTGTCTAGCAACTAGAGGGGAGAATATCTAACAGCAACGGCAGGCATGCCCGGAGAGATGGCTCTGCATGCCACTTCCGGCACACATGCCAAAGGTTTGCCATCACGGTTATGGGATTAGAGCAAAATATCTTTGAAACAAGAAAGTTTCATCTGCTTTGAGCATAATCATGATTTCTTGTCCTTATATCAGGAATAGCCTGCAATCGCCCAGCATTGCTCCTGGATAATTTTAAACTCTGAATTTAATCATCTTAAATCTTCTCATTACTTAGTGCAAAATATTAGTCTACTGCATTTGACAATACTCTTATTTTGCCAAAGATCTGAAGGAGGGGGTAGGGCATGTCAAATTTTTCAACTTTCAATTTCCAAACTTTCGAAGTACTCAAAAGTTGTGACTGTCCTTGGGGATTGTATAGATATTTTGGTTACTTTTAATAGAATTTAGATGTGGTTGGTAAGTAACTACATAAATATAATTTTTTAACATGTTGTTTGTTTCCTTTGGTACAAGACAGAGAGGCATGGACAGTGATGATCCATAGAATGTCTGAATGTCACACACGGCAACGAATACCTTGCAACAATGCCCAGTTACATAAATAATATGTAAATAAACATGTAGCAGTAGAAAATATTTCAGAAGCATGAATCTAAATGTTACCATAAAGAATAAGCATTCTTAGGAGTTCCAATTAAGGACCTGCAAGAATTGATGTAGGAATTGACGCATAGAACATATTTGTCATGTCCCGTGGTTCCAGTAGAATAAGATACCCTATGTGGACATATGGAATGTCCACTGTCATATTCCCTGTCTCCTTCCTCAAGGCAAGGTTTGTAAAGAAAAAAAATAGTGTTCCATGTGGATGTTCCATATCATCATTCAGGTCTGGAAAACCCAACCAACTCTAAACATTTTCAGTGTTCAGGGTATTTGTTAATCTCTAATAGATGTGATTCCATCTCTCTAAAAATTCTACAAAAGTATTTGAGTTCTGGATACACAGAAGTGGTTAGTTTAGATTTCTGCCCATCACCCCAGCTTGTCAAGGTTGTCTACTAGCCTTGGTAGATAAAGTCTAAGTAAATTGGTTCTTAAAGGGGAGAATAATTTTGGAGAGGGGACAGTTTTCATTAGGGAAATGTTGTAGAGGGGAGGATTTAAGTGTTCCATGCTCACTCCACTATGCATGCTCAGTCCAAATCTGATTTATAGACACTGTTCTTGCCAAGTTATAGATGAAAAATCATGTCTATTCTGTCTGCATCTCTCTGGGTATAACAGAAATTTTCTGCTCAAAGCTAATCTCTGTTTGTCTGCAAACAACCTTTAGCAAACTTTACCTTAACCCTGATCATTTGTTGAATCAATACTATGGGCATTCCTTAGAATTTTACAGCTTTAAGGCTGCTTTTTGAGTTCTCTGAAAAGTAAATATATAGAAAAGTGAACATTTAAAATTCTTATAAAACTCCTTTCTCCTATTTCTATCAACTGCTTGCTGATTTATACTAATATGAACGATAGAGAGACTTGAGAAATGATGGAGGAATATGTGAAGCCAATTGACACAAGACAATAATTACCTATTTGAATTGGTGGTATTAGTATAACAGGAACTGACAATGAATATTTGCTAAGCAAAGCCAAAGCCAACATTAAAGTAGAAGTTCCGAAGAGATTACTGAGTGATTATCTTGACTAAAGCATTCATTTATTGAGCAGATATGACCCACAAAGGTATTACTCTTGCTTTATTAGGATGATTAAGAGGTGGAGGTTTGTCCTCCAGGGCACCAATCATCAATGATGAAAAAAGTCACGCTAGAAGAAATTTGGCATAAAAGCACAGACAGCTCTGCCTACAAGAGGGAATTCATATAATTTTTTTCACGTAAATATAAATATGAAAGTGCTTGTGATCACTGACTGATTAATGTCTAATCCAGGGGTGAAATGCTATCATTTCAGACCGATTCACCTGAATTGGTAGTAAAAAAATGCTACCGGTTCAGGCGAACTGGTATTTCCGACAATCAGATGGGCTATGATCAGCTGTGATGTACAATTTATATTAACTAGACTCGTCGGATTTCCTGCTTTCTAGCTAATCTAAATCGTGTGACACAACTGATTCTCCACCTCACTGTTCTACTTACCTTTGCAGACTTGGAAGGCTTCAAAATAGTGCTCCATGGGCACCCCTCAGGCACACAAAGTGTGCGCTCAGTAGCAGACTCACTGAACCGGTAGCAGACTTCAGAGGATTACACTGCTGGCCTAATCCCTAATGCTTGAAAAAAATTACCATGGTTCAAAACAATCCAGAGCCAGATATAATCTTTACTATTGTATTCATGTATACATGCAATGAGTCAGACCGCAAATATTGGTTCCTCAAAACAGAAACCTCTGAGTATATCAGTAGACAGTCTGTCTGTACCATCTGCCTCAAATTGATCACAACCCCAGAATCCCTGCCATGTATAGAAGACACTGGATAAGGCCTAAACTACAAAGCATTGCTTCAATGCTTGGAACATATGCATAATTGAAATGAATTCAGTGTAGAGAAACTGTTCCTACATTCACACATTCAAACTTGAATTCTTTAAGAAAAAATTGCCTCCTTTGTAAGCAGTTAATTCTCTCCCCTTCTGCTCCAACATTTCAATACAGCCAAAGATACATTCTTGTCTTGCACCTAAGTAAGAGATATTCAGCAGTGATAAGAAACTGAAATGAAATTCAGATTAGAAAAGTGTCAGAAATTATACTTTTCAGCATGCAAATGGGAAAGATGGAAGGTAGGAGCAAAGGATAACCAGTAACAAAGAAGATATACAATGGCAATGAATGAATCATTGAAAAATCTGAAAAGCAGTTAAGGGACAGGTTGTCATTGAGAAAATTTATCTATTAGTCACTAAGAGTTGATAATGATTTGATGTCACATAATCAATCAAACACATAATAAAACAGCAATCAATAGCATCCGTAACAAATTGCAGTAGTATCAAAATAATGACACTTATGTGATAACATTAAAGGTTCCCCCCACACATGCGTGCTAGTCATTTCCAGTTTTAGGGGGCGGTGCTCATCTCCGTTTCAAAGCTGAAGAGCCAGCACTGTCCAAAGATGTCTCTGTGGTCATGTGGCCGGCATGACTAAACACTGAAAGTGAACAGAATGCTGTTACCTTCCCACCAATGTGGTGGTTCCTATTTTTCTACTTGCATTTTTACATGCTTTAGAACTGCTAGGTTGGCAGAAGCTAGGAAAAGTAACAGGAGCTCACTCCATTACGTAGCACTAGGGATTCGAAACACTGAACTACTGACCTTCTGATTGACAAGCTCAGTGTCTTAGCAACTGAGCCACCGGTTTCCTGTGACATGCGACATTTATGCATTTGCAACACATCTGATGCAAACAAGTAAGTCATTTGTGTGATGATGTCGCTTTGGTATCCTCTATTTGCTGACACCCCTGATATTTGTGATAGTAGTTCTTTAAATGGTAGCCTTCCTTATGTGGTCCCATTGTCAGAAGATGATTACATTCTGGTTACATATTCTCTGTCCACTATTGTTCATCATCATTATCCATTGTTCATGGATTAAAAGGCTGAACCCCTAAAGTAGAGGCCTGCTGAAAAAAATCCACAAAGATCCTTGTGTCACCTTAATGTTCTCAAAGATCTGCCTGAAAGTAACAGAAAGCAGTGACCAGGTATGACTTAGAATTCGGTTAAGAGTTCTCTGTATTAAGGTTTTTCAGCCTAAACTCAAAACTTTCAGACACCTCAACATAAATTCTAAAGAGGAGAAAAAGTACATCACCATTTATTATGAATAGCAGACTGAGTAAGTACACAACTCAGATAGTCTTCCATTCTTGTGATCATTTCACATTTTATACCGGAGAACATATTTCATGCACAGCCTTATTGAAAAAAAATGGATCAAAGTTAGTATGATGTGCAAATGCAGCTTCTTGGATTTGCTGAAAATGTTATGGGAAAATAACTATTAAACCCACAAATGATAAAACCACTAAAATTGCACTAGCAGCGATGCATCAATAGAAAACGCTTGAAGCCCATTGACAGAATGATAAACTTCTACTCTTCCAGAACTTCGCCCAACCACCCATTTGATTGGATGAGGCCATCTGTTTGCAATTCTTCACTCAGGATTTCAATCTGGCGTCTCTGCAAGGTGAGACAATTTTCTTGCTTTTCCTTAGGTCGATCATTCCCTTTAACAACTTTTGAAAAAATGAAACTATTTTTGCTGCAATGCACCAAATGCATTACTTTATTCAAACCTAAAAAAAGTAGAAGTAATGTATTTGTATTTGTTTGTGATGCTGTAACTGTGGCGTTAATGAGGTAATGGATTGACATTTACCTGTGTTAGTCTAAAAAGTAAAAAAAAAATTCAATATTTATGATCCATAGAGAGGCTGACATATACTTCTTTGCTGCCTGAAACTGCCTTGGAATGTAAGCAGAATGCATTTCAAGGGCTACTGCAATTTTGCCGGTCTCAAATGAGGCTCTTCCCTCATCTTTGAGGTGGGGAAAACATTAAGGTCATGGGATAATCTTTAGAAGCACATTCCACACTTCTGATAAACTCGCAACCTTGATCCATTTCATACAGTCATTAGCTGGCAATCCTGTGTGGGTGGACTTTCAGGGCAGATAAAAAATGATGGGCTGTCACTTTATATGCATAGATATAGGCTCAGTGGCTAAGACACTGAGCTTGTCAATCAGAAGGGTCAGCAGTTTGGCGGTTCGAATCCATAGCACCGTGTAACAGAGTGAGCTTCCGTTACTTGTCCCAGCTTCTGCCAACCTAGCAATTCGAAAACATGTAAAAATGCAAGTAGAAAAATAGGGACCATTTTGGTGGGAAGGCAACAGCGTTCTGTGCACCTTCAGCATTTAGTCATGCTGGCCACATGACCATGGATATGTCTTCGGATAGCGCTGGCTCTTCGGCTTTGAAACGGAAATGAGCACCACCCCCTAGAGCCGGCAACATAATTGCACATATGTGCAAGTGGAACCTTTACCTTTATCTTATAGCCATACACACATGAAAACATATTGTTAGATATTAACATATATCGGGATAAGTCTTCCCTCTGGTCCGCTCCTACAGCGGGAAACAGGTATCCCTCTGATTGGTCAAGGGGCGTGCCCAATACCTATAAAAGGGGAACCCTCCGACTACAGAACAAGCTGGATCACTACTACTACTAATAAAGAGCTGTTAAGTCACTTCGTGTCCGCAGTCTGTCTCTCGTTGCCCAGATCTAACATTGGCGACGAAGGTGGGATTGAGAGACAGATAGGACGAAGAACGCTACCTCCAGAATCTCCGGATTTGATCCAGCCCAGGAATTCAGCAGCAATTCCGACAGCCATCTCAGATCACCGCAGCGCGGCAAATTCAAACAGAGAAGATGGCGATGCATGCTCCCCCCGCTCCTTTCGACCCAGCAAACGACGAATGGGAAGCCTTCATGATTCGTTTCGAGTGTTTCCTCGAAGCGAACGAATACACGGGGATCACCGATGCGAGGAAGAAAAACATCTTCCTCGGCTACTGCGGAAAAGAAGTCTTCAATACGGCCAGAGACCTCACCGCGCCTACTCCAATACAGGCAGTATCGTGGACAACGTTGCAACAGACTCTGCAAACTCATTACGCGCCAAAACCTTCCCGCCATGTCTGCCGCAAAGAATTCAACATGAGGACTCAGAAGGCGGGAGAATCCATTAATCAATATGTTGCAGCCCTACGAAAAGCAGCAACTCACTGTGAATACAGGGATCTGGAAGAACACATCTTAGAGCAACTCATCTGTGGGTTAAGAGACATTTCGCTGCAAAAGAAGCTGTTGGCAAACCCGAATTTAACCCTACAGACAGCGTTAAACGAAGCAAGAGCGTCAGAATCAGCGGAGAAATCATCAGTAACCATACAACGAGGGGCCAACATAAACCAGCCAGCACCAAGACAAACCAGAGTGCACTACGAGGACGCAAGCCCCGACTTCGAGAATCCCGAGTTCGAGGACAGTCACCTGATGCAGAGCAGTCACTTGAGGCCTGGGGGGAGACCCGGATCCTGTTTGCCGCCCTGCGCAAGTTGCGGAGGGAATCACCCCAGGTCTACTTGTAGGTTCAGGAACGTTGTTTGTTCACACTGCAACAAACTTGGGCACATTGCACGAGTGTGCCGGAGCGGAGTCCCTGCCTCACGGCAGCCACCCATGTACCGCCAACAGAAGCCCAACCCAGGGGCTTGGCGAAATCAAAAAGGGTGCCCAGAGAGAAATCCACAAGTGTTTACCCAGAGAGAACATTTCCAAAGAGCTGAACGAGCGTATCCCCAGAGAGATTACTCACAAGGAGTTGAGCGAGCGTATCCCCAGAGAGAATACACACAAAGAGCTGAACGAGCGTTCTATCAAGACGCTCAACGAGAGTATTTTCAGGATGTTGACGATGAGATAGAGTTGACCCAGAGAGAGGAGTTGCGAACGTATCTCACAACAATACATCAGGTCCGCCCTAAGCGGCCCAAAAGGCTGAGAGTCACAGTCCTCTTGGAGGGCTCACCCTGCGAGCTAGAAGTCGACACAGGATCGACCCTGACGATCATTTCATGGGCATCCATGAAACAGGCTATCCCTAGCCTCAGAAAGAGCCAACTACACGCTCCAGACGTCCTGCTACGAGACTACCAGGGGTACCAAGTCCCCATCGTGGGCCAAGGCACATTCCACATCCGTTTCAAGGACATCGAAGCCCAGCTGCCCGTGACCATCGCCAGCGCGCCATTGCAGAACCTTCTGGGGCTTGATTGGTTTGAAGCCCTGGGGTTAGAAGTCACCGGAATCAACGCCGTGAGAAACAGCAGCGCTGAACAGATTTTTAAGGAATTCGAGGATGTGTTCAGCCCCGGTCTTGGTAAGTATGTGGGTAAACCAATATCATTCAATTTAGACCCTAAAGTGGCGCCAATCCGACTTAAACCGAGACGAGTGCCTTTTGCACTCCGCCCAAAAATAGATAAAGAGATAGATAAGTTAGTGGAGCAAGGAATCCTTGAGCCGGTAGATCACGCGCGCTGGGAAACGCCCATCGTGACCCCAGTCAAACCAGACGGATCAGTCCGCATCTGCGCGGACTATAAATGCACAATTAATGTCGCACTACAACAGAGCGCATATCCTGTGCCTGTAGTACAGCACTTATTGCACTCGTTGGGGCCAGGAAAGGTATTTGCAAAGTTAGACATGGCACAAGCTTACCAGCAACTGCCAGTTGATAGCGCCACAGCGGAGGCCCAAACTATAGTGACGCATAGAGGAGCATTCAAATGCAACCGGCTACAATTCGGCGTTAGCATTGCCCCAGGATTGTTCCAGAGCGTCATGGAACGACTTTTGCAAGGGATACCAGGAGTCGTCCCCTATTTTGACGACATCTTGGTGTCAGCTGGAAACGAGGAGCAATTAAACAAAAGAGTCAGATCTGTTTTGGCCAGAATCAGAGAAAAGGGTCTCCGCCTTAAAAAAGAAAAATGCCAAATTAACGTGCCTAGCGTAGAATTCCTGGGTTATAGAATCGATGGTCAGGGAATACACCCCACTTCAAAGAAAATTAAGGCGATCCAGGACGCCCCCACACCACGAAATCAGACCGAGTTGCAGGCCTTCCTCGGATTACTTAACTTCTACAGCGTTTTTCTGAGGCAGAAGGCGACCGTTGCTGAGCCACTACACCGTCTACTCCAGAGGAACGCACCATGGAAATGGGGACGATCCGAAGCTGCCGCTTTCGCCGGGGTAAAGCGCCTGCTCACCACTGACTCACTGCTTGTTCAATACAGCCAGACCCTACCGCTGGTATTGACCTGCGACGCATCACCTTTCGGAGTTGGAGCAGTCCTCAGCCACAGGATGCCCGACGGAAAAGAAGCACCCATTACGTTCTACTCCAGAACTCTTTCATCGGCCGAGAGGAATTACAGCCAAATGGACAGGGAAGCGCTGGCTGCCGTAGCGGGAGTAAAGCGTTTCCACGAATACCTCTACGGCCGCGATTTTGAACTGATCACAGATCACAAACCGCTGTTGGGACTTTTGGCGGGAAACCGCCCCACTCCGGTCTCCCTTTCTCCTCGCATGACCAGGTGGACTGTTTTCCTGGCTGCGTATTCATACAAATTGATACATCGACCGGGCTCCACTCTTGGACACGCAGACGCACTCAGCCGTTGCCCATTACCTGACATTCTGCCAGACCCCACTCCAGAAGTACCGGTATTGCTCATTGACTGTTTGGATTCGGGACCGGTTTCTTCCTACGATGTTGCAAGGTTCTCCTCTAAAGACAATTTAATAAAACAAGTTCAAACTTGGGTTTGGAGGGGGTGGCCAAAGGGAAATGTGGGCCCGGAATTCAAAATGTTTTGGTCGAAACGGGACGAGCTCTCAGTACTACAAGGATGTTTGTTGTGGGGGGATCGAGTTGTTATTCCGTATGCTTTACGTAAAAATGTATTAGATGCTTTACATATGGGTCATCCGGGGATTGTTAGAATGAAGGCGTTAGCAAGAAGTTACGTGTGGTGGCCAAACATGGACAAAGAAATAGAGGAGTGGGTGGCCACTTGTGACCCATGCCAGGAATCGAGACCAGCACCCCCGGAAGCGCCCGCCACAGAATGGGAGAAACCCAAAGCACCCTGGTCGCGAATACACATCGACTTCGCAGGGCCATTCCAAGGTCAGACTTTCCTTATAGTTGTGGATGCATACTCAAAATGGCTAGATGTAGTCCTAATGACTTCAACCACGGCAGAGGCAGTCATAAAGGTTCTACGGCGACTCTTCGCCACCCATGGCCTGCCAGATCTCCTCGTATCCGATAACGGGCCCCAATTCACGGCCATGCACTTTGAAACATTTTTAGCAGGGTTGGGAATCCGGCATGCCCTCATCGCGCCGTTCCATCCAGCATCAAACGGACAGGCGGAGAGAATGGTGCGATTCGCAAAAGAGGCCCTCGCCAGGATGGGTCCAGGTGATTGGCAAACACGCATTGACCATTACCTCCTCATTCAACACATTACCCCGAGCGCAACGACGGGTAGGAGCCCCGCTGAACTACTCATGGGCCGTCGCCTACGGTCTCACCTAGACCGGCTCCACCCGAATTACTCTGCCACGGCTCCCCCAGACTCTACAAGTAAGATCCGGTCTTTCAGAGTAGGGGATTCAGTATACGCTCACAACTACACAGGGGGGACATTGTGGATGCCGGCAAAAGTCATTGGCATCACGGGTCCACGATCGTATTTGCTAGAGCTAGAAGATGGGCGGAATTGGAAAAGGCACATCGATCAACTTCGGGGTCGCCTAGCACACTCCAACCTTCGAAATGAAGACGAAAGTTTCCTGTCTACAGAAAGTCAGCCACAAGAAAACCCCATCATAGGAAACAACGATGCCGGCGAGCCAAGCGTGGAACAAGACTACACGCACGTAGCAGAGCAGCCCCCAGACAACGCAGCCGAACAAACTCCTGAACGCCCGAGCAACGAAGGCACAAGACCTCCAGAACGGGAAATAGAAAAAGCACCCGATCCTGCAACTACTTCGAACCAACCCGCACCCAGTCCTGCAACCACTTCAAACCAACCCGAACTACGACGTTCCTCCCGAGCAAGACAAACACCCACCTACCTAAAAGATTATGTTACCTACCGCAACGTCCCATCTAGGAGGGGAGGGGTGTTAGATATTAACATATATCGGGATAAGTCTTCCCTCTGGTCCGCTCCTACAGCGGGAAACAGGTATCCCTCTGATTGGTCAAGGGGCGTGCCCAATCCCTATAAAAGGGGAACCCTCCGACTACAGAACAAGCTGGATCACTACTACTACTAATAAAGAGCTGTTAAGTCACTTCGTGTCCGCAGTCTGTCTCTCGTTGCCCAGATCTAACACATATCCCAAAAGGTTCACTGCTAAACAAAATAGGGCATGCATTCAGAACTTCTAAATCGTTTACTGCAGGGCTCATAGGATCTGTCTTTGTGTGCGTGTGCGTTCATGTGTGTTTGTGTGAAACAAAATACCACATATTACTAAAACATGTCTGTGTTCAGAGGGAGGTGTGTTCCTCTTACAAATGTTTCTGGTGAAGCAGTTATTATCCAGGAGTATCTTAAGGTTTTCAGGGACACAGTGCCACAGGTTGCCAGATGTTTCTGTTATACTAGCTTCACAGCTGTACAGAGAAGAGCAACAAAGATGATTTGGGGACTGGAAGCTAAAACATATGAGGAACGGTTGCAGGAATTGGGCATGTCTAGTCTAATGAAAAGAAGGGTTGGGGTGACATGATTGTAGTGTTCCAATATCAAGGAGAGAACCAACCTAGAATTAAGGCGAAACTTTCTGACAGTTAGAACAATTAATCAGTGGAAAGACTTGTATCCAGATGTTGTGAGTGCTCCAATAATGGAGGTTTTAAAAAAGAGATTGGACAATATTTTGTTTGAAATGGTATAGGGCAGGGGTGGCGACAAAAAGAGCCAAAATTTTAAACTGTGAGAGTCAGAGAGCCACACCACGCAGTGACCTGCCAAAACAGATCCGGAAGCAATGTTCCCTCTAATTTTTTTTTCGATGTGAGCAGAAAAGTATAGTGGTTGAGCGGCACATTTTCATGCCTGAGCACCCGAATTTTTTTCACAGATGTCACCTAAGACAACAACGAAATCAGTATTATTTGAAACTCAAAGTTATGTTTCTTCAAGGTACCCGCTTAATTCAAAGTGTTATATAATATCAGTATCACTTAACAACGCTCCTGCTTAGCAACCAAAATGTTGGCTCAGAAACTCTGGCATTTGAAGCACGCAACTCTTAAAGCTGTCAAGTTACAAGACCCTTGCACCCCTAACCCTTTAGGGGAAAAAAACCCCAGGGGTCTTCAAACCTGACAGCTTTAACACTTGTGGACTTCAACTCCCAGAATTCCTCCTCCAGTCATGTTGCAGCGACGTCATCTGCGTGGATCTGCTCCATCTTTGCTTTCTTCATTGTGGGCAGGGCTTCTGCTGAAGATGCCGACGAGTACGAGTTGCCACCAGAATAACTGCTGCTACCTCCTCCTCCTCCTCCTCCAACAGAATCACCAGATTTGCTCCTGAGCTCAGCGCTGGGTTACCTCTGCCCCCTCCCCCTCCTCCATGCTTTTGAGGAGCCATGAGGCTTTTTTTCCCCTGCTCCCCCCCCGCCTTCCTACTGGCTCCTGCAGCCTCATGGCTCCTCAAAAGCACGGCGGAGGAGGAGGAGGGGGCAGGGGTAACCCAGCGCTGACTGAGCTCAGCTGCTCCGAGTGGAAGGGAGGCGCCGCTGCCACGCGCGGAGATGCCGGCTGGAGCTTTGGCGGCTTCATCTCAGCCGCAGCGCCGGGCGGCAAATCCGGCAGTGCTGCCTGTTAGAGGAGGATGAGGAGGAGGTGGCAGCAGTTCTTCCGGTGGCGGTGGGGGCTTGGGGGCTTCACAACTAGCCTCAGTCGCCCCCGTGCTCCTCAAAGCAAGTCTGGGGAAGTCCTTTGCAGGCGGCCCGTTCTAGCTGCCTGCAAAGTACCTCCCCAGCTTCCGAAAGGGAGCGCGCAATCCGAGCCACAGTATACTAAATAATGATAAGAGGCAAAGAGCCTCATTTATTTTGGCCGGGAGCCGCATGCGGCTCGCGAGCCGCGTGTTCGCCACCCCTGGTATAGGGTTTCCTGCTTGAGCTGGTAGTTGGACTAAAATACCTCCAAGGTCCCTTCCAACCTCCCAACCTCCTAACCTCCCTGCCTGAGTATCTCAACTCTGCCTCCGAGTTGGCATTGGAATTCCCCAGGCTTGTGATCCATTATGCTCTTATTAGAGCTGAATGGTGCGAAATCATTCCTTTCTGATTAGAGCTCTAATCTGTTCTGATTTTTAAAACTGCTTGTTTGCTGCCTTGTATACCCACCAGAAATTTTGTGACACCATTTTTTTTAGACACACTGAAGTGCAGAGGTTTGATGCAAACTACAGCTTCAGGGTGGGATTAGAGTTCACAAAAATCAGAGCTGGAGAGACTTTCCATGGTTAGGAGTGCTAGGTTGAAGATTAGCAAGGGAAAAAAACTGTTAGGAATGATACAAAGCAAAGCAGGAATGTTTCACACACATTGGCAGGCTCTGGATCCTTTTTATTTGCCTGGAGTTTTGAGGAAAAATGTAGAGCTTTCCTTTTCATATAATAATGTTAAACTTATTTCAGGGTTTAATTGATTGTATTTATGCTTCTTGTCTTAAAATGGTGGGTAGCCATACTTTTGGATTTTGATCATTGTGGATGAGGATAAGCAAAAGATACATGGGTATGCAGGCATGTGTTTCACGACTTGGCATCTCTTTTTCAAGATCATTGTTGGAAAAAAGATTTTTTAAAAAATAGCCTTCCTCATTTCACTTTCCCAAGTCTTACTAAGCTCTCCCTACAGCTGCCATCTGCATTTATTAAAATCTTTCCCATAATTAAGAGACATATTTAGCATGCAGTTTGGTGCAAATAGTAATAGCAATGTTTTCTGCTTATTTCAGCACTGTAGTTTAATCTTCCGGATTTTTTTGCAAGGTTCACGTGATTTAATCATTTCTATTTTAGCTATAATAGATCTAACCTGTAGCATATGGCGCAATGATTTGTCTCTCGTTTACCATGCGACAAAATCAATGAGCCTTTCACCATCATGTAGAGACTTAGATCTCAGCTCTCAAGGACGATGCCACACTCAAAAAGAGAGAAAGCAACATATTTATTGCATTTGGATGAACAAAAGCATCCTAACTTTTAATATCTCATTTTTCCTGGAAACAGTTTTTTCCCCCAAAGCGCTTTAACTTGAAAGTAGCTGACTATTGTATGAAAATGTTGTCTTGTTGGTTAAAGGGTTCTTATGTGCCTGTGTTAACCCTAAATCCTTCAGATTATGCTATGTTTTAGAAGAAAATAGACAAAACTATTAATCTTAAGTAGGTTTGGTTCTACTCTTTCTTCATTCAACAATGAAAAATAGGCTGTTTTTTTCAGTACTTTTCTAGATGGAAATACACATTTGAGCTATAGAAGTGGTATGTAAACAATTTCAGTAACAATACTAACACCCTACAGGTAATAATTTACACAGTTCTTTATGTGAAAATACTTTAATATGAAAATACATATTCGGTTCTAGGAACTATCCTATCTGAAGAAAACATATTTTTTTAAAAAAAATACAATATCTTTATTGTTTTGCCAACAGTTTTTCAAATGTACTCTAAAGAACTAAATTTTCCCAGGAGTTAACTTAAGATAATGATGTGGCTATGTCATGCTGTTTTCTTGGTAATAATGTCAAAATAATTTGCCACTGCTTTGTTCCATAAT
The DNA here is from genome assembly GCF_964273705.1 of Natrix helvetica. Lineage (NCBI taxonomy): Eukaryota > Metazoa > Chordata > Lepidosauria > Squamata > Natricidae > Natrix > Natrix helvetica. The sequence goes on along the minus strand of NC_138552.1, from coordinate 208,181,161 downwards.
ACTTGCTTTTACCTGCTTATTAAAATTGTTCAGATGGTTTCATAACCAGGAGGTAAGCAAGTCATAGTCGGCTTATTATTTTCAAGGTCAGGTACATTATCTCTATGTATTTCCCATCATATTGGTTTCCTTTTTTCAAACTTCCCTTTATAAATAATCAAAATTGGATCACCATGGAATTTTGCAAACCAACTATATAAACCAGGGGTCTTCAACCTTGGCAAGTTTAAGCCTGGAGGACTTCAACTCTTGGCTGGGGATTTCTGGGAGTTGAAGTCTGCCAGGCTTAAACTTGCCAAGGTTGGAGACAACTGATATAAACAACAATAGAGATAATATTGTTGTATTTTATTTTATTAGAATTTGGCATCCACAGAATCAGCAGATCTTCTCAAGATTGATAATAAGGCAGAGGTAAAGCAAATCCTTTACTTTCCCTGTTATCTAGCCTTTGTTTAATTTCATGAATATTTGCTCAAATTTCTCCTCTAAAGTACATTTTCAAAATACTCAACGATAATTTAAAATAGATTGAAATGATTTTAAATATTTCATGGCTCCGGATTTTATTCTTTTCAAGGATTCCAGTCACAGAGAGGCCTGATAAGGATCAGAGAACTGCTTTGTATGCATTTAGATTGTTATTATTATTTTCTCATACTGTAGTTCCATCTGAAGTTGTTGATTTTGCAGTTTCATCCTGGATCAACTGAGTAGCAGTGGAGAGGTGAACATTTTCAACAGGTTAATAGAAGGAAATAATCATTTACCCCTTTCCTCGGGAACCATGCGGTGATTCTTGATCAAGCTCTCTATGGCTGCCAGTTTTTTAAAAAAATAAACAATACAGTGTCTGAAATGAAATTCTGTATTTCAAGTAGTGTGTTGTTTCTCCATAAGGCCAGAGAAATAATGATGCATGCTAATTCAACCTTCCTCAGCCCAACTGTTCCAGTCATGCTGTGACCACAGTTCCCAGAATTCTCACCAAACTTTAGTCATGCTAGTTGAGTAACTGAAGGCTCACATTCCTAAAATCAATCATTTAATCAATACCAGGGCAGGAAAGGCAGCTTGTTACAAACTTGTTTCTTGTAAAGTCGGGTAAGAGATCTCACAGCCTGAGCTCAGAATACAGCTGATTGATTGTGTCCATGCATACCGTTCTATATGCATCCAGTACCACTACTCATTCTCAAGTTGGCCAACTGAATGACATCATTCTAAGAGACTCTCAAAGCAAAGCCAGGCTCCAGCAACTTCATTTGTAGATAGATGTCACACAACCACATCATCAAGTGTCCTTCTCATTTATGCAGAAGAAGCAGCCAACAAGCTATTCCAGAGAGCCTATTCACTTCAGATGCAAACTGTGCCACCAGCAAGTCAGGTGACCAGAAAGTATGGTCTCAGTGTACCAGGGTTGGTATTCAGCCAGTTTTCACAGGTTCTGGAGAACCGGTAGTGAAATTTTGAGTAGTTTGGAGAAGTGGCAAATACGCTTGCCCTGACCCCTCTGCCTCCCAGCTGATCTTCTTTTGTTGCCCTGAACAGGAGAACGAAGCTGGAAACCAAGTTAGTGGGGTGGGGAGGAATGGGGATTTGCAATAACCTTCCCCCAGGAGTGGGGAGGGAATGGGGATTTTGCAGTATCTTTCCCCTGCCATGCCCATCAAGTCACACCCACAAAGTCATGCCCACAGAACCGGTAATAAAAAAATTGAATCCCACCACTGCAGTGTACCCCCTGAAGTAGTTTTTGCACTGTGCCTAATGGTGTGAGACGTGACCAATATCACCCCCCAAAAATGACATTGCACCAAATTTCATTTGAGCTAGTATCCCCCCCCCTCCAAATGAAGACGTTTCTTGTCATTATTAAGAGAAAATGGAAATTCATTCAGCATAACTAGTTTCCTAACTACTAGAAAGTTTGCTTTCTGCTAGGAAATTGTTGACAAAGCAAAAACTATGCATTCTTACGTATCTAGGACATGGCAATGATAAAAGACAGAGCATAGCAGCAACTTTATATACTCACTTCTACCTGCAGTCTCTCTTTCTCTCTTTGAGAAGATTGATATGGAGCTATAGTAAATTAAGAGATTAGCATCTGTCTTTTAACTCTTATCTAAATTCATGAGGTGAAGTTTTATTGGTATCTGGTGCAATGATTTTAAAAAGGAATGTTACATTTCAGTACAAAATGCAAAAAAAAAAAAGTTCTAGGCTTTAAGCCAGTTGAAATTGATTTGCTTAGTATAATGCACTAATAAATAAGGTTAAAATCTATCATTTTACCTATTGTGGTGGAACATCACATTTCCCAGGATATTAGCTTATAGAAGATGAATTTTATAACTTGATGATTGCTGAATAGCATTGGAAACTTTTAATTCTACAGCATTATTTATAGCGACTATTTCGTGCATGGAGACAACCTTTCATTCCTTGGGGAATCTTTTCAGTTTATTATTTTATTACTTTATTTTCATTTTGGACAATTTTATCTTGTCAACTCAAATGCGTATTTAAAGCAAACAAAATAAAATTGAAATTATAATTAATTACATGTGGCGTAAAATGATGGCTATGATATAGGCTTAAAGCTGAAAACTCCGAAAACTGGAAGCTCTGGACTATTAAAATATTCATCTCGTGCCCAAAGGCATCATGTTTAGTACCTGAGAACAATATTCAGATGTTCACTGCCACTACCTTAAAGTCTTTCACGTGGATCTCCATAGACTGACTCCCTCCAAACTCCTATTTTTTCCAAAGTAGCCATGACTGCAGTAGCCATTATGACGGTATCTGACTCTGATGCCTTCTGGTCAGATTGATTTATCTTCCAAGGAAGCAAGAAAAGACTTAAACTTCTACTAACCTCTACGCCAGGGACCTCCAACCTTGGCAACTTTAAGACTTGTGGACTTCAACTCCCAGAATTGAACACTGGGAGTTGAAGTCCACAAGTCTTAAAGTTGCCAAGGTTGGAAACTGCTGCTCTAGGCTATGTGAACAGGCGGGAGCTTTATTGAAATTACTGCCATGTTTTTAGTTTTTGACATTTTAATTGCCCGATAGATCAATGGTGGATTTCAATTTATTTTACTACTGGTTTGCTCGTGGGCTCACACGACGCTTTCCAGTCAACTCCAATTCTCAGAAACTGTCTGGACAAGTCTCTGCAGTTTTCATGGAATATTGTTTCTCAGAAGTGGTTTGCCATTGCTTCCTTCCTAGGGTTGAGAGAAAGAGAGAAAGCCCAAGGTCACATATACCTAAGGCAGTGTTTCTCAAATAGTGGGGCGCACCCCCCAGGGGGGGCACGAGGCTCCATAAAGGGGGGCGCGAAGGCTCCCTTTCCATCTGGGTGCAAACGAGGAGCCAGGAGCAACAGGCGGGGTCCTGCCACCACGTTCAAGCTTGCTTTCAAGTGGGCTCAGCCTGTGTGTAAATCTCCTCTTGCAACCCTCGCTTGCTCTGGGGATGAAGAGTAGTGGGCGGCTGCGAGGGGGTGCTCAAACCTCACACGCCCTGAGCTGTCGGAGCTGCTTTTGGGCTTACCTGCCGCCTCTGGGCTAACTGGCGGCGAAAGCGGCAACGGCGGTGGCGGCGGACTAGAGTTTCCCGACGAGGTTGCCTGTCCGACCAGCCCCCGCTGGCTCCTGGCTGAGGGAGGAGCTGCCGCTCTGCCTTCTCCGAGCGGGATCCGCGTCCTGCAACTGGCCACGGCGGGCGAGGGGAAGCGGGAGCAAAAGCTTTTGCTATCAAATCCAGAAACCATATTTTTAATGGGAAGTACGAGAATGAACTTCAATTTCATAATGATATCCCAAGGAACAGAAATAGCATTTTAAAAAGTCTTTTGAAAATCTCAAAGTTCCTTGTATCTGGTGGGTGTTATCCTTTATCTAAAAGGGTTCGAACTTTGAAAGATTTTTTTTCACTATTAAAGTTCATAACATGTCCTATTTATAGGAAACATTTGGACTGTATTTTAGCTTGATCCTGCTGATAGGACCCTACAAGGAAAGGATTATATCATATCATTGCAGTTGTAATTGGATTTGGAACAATAATTGTTATAGACAAATGATACTATTTACAGTGGCGCGGGGGGGGTGCGAAATGTTTTCTTCTTCCTAGGGGGGGCATGACAGAAAATAATTGAGAAGCACTGACCTAAGGGAAGGCTAGAACTCACAATCTCCTGATTCCTTATTACTACTAGTTCTCAGAGCAGATTTTCAAAGTCCAAGGGTGGCTGTTGGTGTTTTCTTTTACACATGGATTTTTTTGCATATAAAGCTTATGTTCAGATGTATATGACATATCCATAAATAGATATCCTATTCTTTCAGACAGTTCTGATGGGGACTATCCCTCATTTGCTTCTCAAGCTCAGAAGCATTATGACATTACTGCTTTATATTATAAAGCAAGGATGTTAAACATAAGGCCTGCGGGCTGGATCCGGCTCACAATGTGATCAGATCCAGCCAGTGGGCCATCTTGGAAAATGTAAGGGGCCGGTCCGTGTCACTTCAGCCTGGTCTACCCAATGTGAAGAGGAAACATTGGGCCAGCATGGCTTCAGCCCGGTCAACACAGTGTGAAGAGGAAACATGCCAGCAGTTTGGGGAGTGGCATCAAGCTAGCCACACCCACCCAGTTGGCCATGCCCCCCCAACACCCCCCCCGAGGTTAACCACAGCCTTGATGTGGTCCTCACATCAAATGAAATTGAGTTTGACAGCCCTGTTATAAAGCATCATAGCAAGTATTATGATATTAGAGCATTACTTTCTAGAAGGGATAAATATATACATTTTCTTTTGATTTCTGCATTGCATTATTGAGGCCTCTATATTGGCCTCAATAAATGAGGTCATAAATGAGTAGACCAGAGTCAAAATGGACATGCCAATATTTTCTCTCTTTCATCCACACGTTCCTTCTCTCTCTTCCTTACAACCACTAATAGTAACACATACATACCAATTGTGATATAATGTTCCCAACTGCTCCGTGTTGATCCTGCAATGAACCCATTGTATTTCTGGAAACCCTGACAAAATAAGTTTAATGGTCACATGGAAACTTCTCTCAGATAAATGTGAGCAGAAACATCCTTTCACATCTACAGTTTCAGCACTGAAATTGAACCAGAAAGGTTTCCCCATTGATTTTGCTTATCAGAAGGCTGCAAAAGGGAATCATATGACCCTGGGATACTGCAACCATCATAAATGTGAGCCACCTGTCAAGCATCTGAATGTAAATCGCATGACCATAGGGTGTGCAATGGTCATAAGTGTAGGAAATGGTCATAAGTCACTTTTTTCAGTGCCATTGTAACTTTGAATGGTCACTAAGCAAGCTCTTGTAAGTCAAGGACTATCTATATATCTTTTAACCTTGATCAAATAACCCAACTTTATATTCCCCCCACTTTTTTTTTTGCTTTTAAAAGTCTTGATGTTTATTTCCTTTAAATAGTGCTTCAAGAGCTTATTTCTTTTCATTTTCCTTTGTCTTTTCTCATGAACTTCTTCATAAATATAACATATTTCTTCTGTTAGTCCAAATTAAGAAAAATGTCTAAGTCATGGAGAAATCTGTATAGAGCATGATTGATTGATTGATTGATTGATTGATTGATTGATTGTACAATCTCAGGTCTTCCTCTTTATCTATGGAGGAATTTCCAGGCTCTGAATCATTTGCTGGCTCCTTGTTCCTTCATGGTCATCAGCTCTATAAAAAGCTGGTTTTAGGTCCACCGTTGCCCCCCCCCCAGAAGTCCTCCAAAGAGAATAAATTCTTAATGAATGGTTCTGGGTGATCTTTAAGAAGAAATGTAACATTATGAAATATGAATAGACATAGTGGTCTGTTGCAACAAAACCCACACAGTCTAGTGGTTGAAGATCTGGAAGGACAAGAGCTGAAGAAGCTTCTTGGATGAGAAGCGAAATGTCTTCAAAGAAAAACCAGAAAGTCCAGTTGCCTCTTGAAAAAACACCATTGGGACAACCATGCCTTGGATGACTGAGAATCTCCATAGATATTTAGCCCTGCTCTGAGTCCTATCAACAAACAATGCCATTCTGGGGGAAACGTGGAGACATGCCTCTGCTTCTGCATTAGGAAATAGTTTTCCCTTCCTTCCCAGCCCATATGATGCCAACCCAGCTGACTCTCAAGAAGGCATTACAAACCTGGCTTTTCTACCGTGTTTCCCCGAAAACACAACCTGTCCCGAAACTAATGCCTTGCCACATTTTTCACATGGCCAAAATATAAGCCCACCCCTGAAAATAAACCCCCTGGACAATCCCCCCACCGGCCGGGCAGAACACCACTCACCGACCTAGCGGTATCCCAAAGGCACCAATCCGCGGGAGCCGGGAGGGGGGAAAAACGCTCACGTTGCTTGCCGTCTTCAGGATACCGCTAGGTTGGGGAGTGGTGTTCTGCCTGGCCAGAGGGGGGAGTTACCGGGCGGCTGCTCCCTTGCGAAGAGCCAGGCACAGCCTCAGGGGCAAAGCAGCCATGAGGTGACCATGCTCACAAGCAGCCACCCAGCAAATCCCCTCTCCAGCCAGGCAGAGAGCATTCACTGACCTAGGCAGTGACGTGCAGTCAGGTGAGGCAGGGGAGGCGCTGTCATCATGAACAGAAAAAAATTTAAAAGGAAAAAGGCGAGAGCTGAGGTCAGGCTGAGCTAGTTGCTGCCTCACCGTGGATGACTCTGCTTAACTGTTTAAAAGAGCTTCTAAAAAGCGCCATCTACTATGAGGCAGGAGAACTGCATGCCTCATCTAGTCTGACTTTAGGGAGTTTTATGATCACTCGAGCAGAGTTAAGCAAAGTTTAAAAGCCTAAAAATTCCTGACGTAGGTGAGGCACATAGTTCTCCTGCCTCATAGTAGAGGGCGCTCATTTGGGCGGGGCTTCTTCAGAGGACCCGAGGCAAGAGCAGAGTTGAATTCCTCGAGGGAGGGAGAGGAATTCAAATTTCATCCTCCTGGTGCGGGGCTTTGGGCAAAGGCTGGAGGAAAGGACTCTGGCTCGCTTGTGCTCTGCCTAGGGTGTAGTTTGATTGCAGGCAGAGCCACGTTGCCTTTTCAAACCTGTAATCAGTGAAGCTGGGCTGGATCCTTCTGGGGCTGGGGGAAAGTGTGTGTGCTCCAGTATGGCTCTTTGACTGGCTTCCTGCCTCCTCCTGTGGTCTCCTGGCTGGTGCTCTTCCCTCCAATTCAACTGTATGTGTATGTGTGTTTGTTGTTTGTTTGAGAGAGAGTGAGTGAGTGAAAGAGAGGGAAGGGGGTAGGAGAGATAATCCAATCCAACTTCTGTGTGTGTGTGTGTGTGTGTGTTTGAGAGAGGAGGGAAGGAGGGAGAGAGGGAGGAAGGAGGGGAAGGAAGAAGAAAAAGAAAGAAGGAAACTTCTTTCGCAAAGGAGAAAAACAAATGCTGTCACTTTAAATCGGAACTGAGCATGCCTGGCTGTGGAATTCTGGGAGTTGAAGTCCACAAGTCTAAAAAAATTTGAAACCCACCACTGTGTCAGTGCCTCACCAGCTATAAACCTCACCGCATGTCACTGGACCTAGGGGATATCACTAAGGCGCCAAGCCAAGTGGTGCTCTGCCTGCCCCCCAGCTCCCACAGCTTGGCACATTCGGGATACCCCCTAGGTCAGTGAATGGTGCTCTGCCCGGCTGGAGAGGGGATTTGCCAGGCAGCTGCTTGTAAGCGTGGTTACATCATGGCTGCTTCGCCCAAGGCTGTGCCCGGTTCTTTGGGAGTCCACTCGCAAGGGAGCAGCTGCCCAGCAACCCCAAAACAATAAATCCTCCCTGATAATAAGCCCAAGGCCATATTTCGTGGGGCAAAAGAAAATAAGACCCTGTCATCTTTTCGGGGATACACGGTAGAAAGTCCATAAAGCAGGAAATTTGTGAATGGATTGGCATGGAAGATTACTGTAGTTACCTTTTTCTTATATTTCTCAATGCACATTATTATTTCCTATTTCTATACTGCCATGAATTACTGCTGTGAGATGGGCAGCTTTATAAATTGTTTAAATGAATAAATATTGCACCTGTTTCTGTATTGTTTATTATTATGCTTTTGACCCAATACATGCCACCTTGAGTCAATTTGATTAGGGGAACTTGTTAAATGAATTCAATAGTAGCAGTTGTATTTTAAAAATTAATAAACTTTTTGTGAACTTAGTTTGTATTGATTATACTTCCAAAAAAGGCATTCCATTACTTTTGTCTCTCCCCAAGGTAAAACATGTCTCTGTATTATTTTAACCCATCATACTGAGGCATTCAGAAAAGGATGTGCTGGTCACCATAAATAACTCATTATTTATAAATTGGAGAGAGAGAGAGAGAGAGAGAGACAGAGACAGAGACAGAAACAGACACAGAGAGACAGACAGACAGATGGACAGAAAGAGAGAAAAAACATTCTAAAGTAAAGTCATGAATTTAGAATCAAACATTTGTCTTAAAAACTTGAAATTAACCTGAATAGAATAGAATAGAATAGAATAGAATAGAATAGAATAGAATAGAATAGAATAGAATAGAATAGAACAGAACAGAACAGAACAGAACAGAACAGAATAGAATAGAATTCTTTATTGGCCAAGTGTGATTGGGCACACAAAGAATTTGTCTTTGGTGCATATGCTCTCAGTGTACATAAAAAGACAATATGTTCGTCAAGAATCATAAGGTACAACACTTAATGATAGTCATAGGGTACAAATAAGCAATCGGGAAACAATCAATATAAAGCATAAGGATACAAGCAATTGTATTGTAGTCATAAGTGGGAGGAGATATGTGATAGGAATGATGAGAAGACTAATAGTAATAATGATGCAGCTTTAGTGAATGGTTTGACAGTGGTGAGGGAATTATTTGTTTAGCAGAGTGATGGCATTCAGGGAAAAACTGTTCTTGTGTCTAGTTGTCTTAGTGTACAGTGCTCTACAGCATCATTTTGAGGGTAGGAGTTGAAACCATTTATGTCCAGGATGTGAGGGATTTGTAAATATTTTCACGGCCCTCTTTTTTACGTGTGCAGTTTACAGGTCTTCAATGGAAGGCAGGTTGGTAGAATTGTTTTTTTCTGCAGTTCTAATTATTCTCTGAAGTCTGTTTCTGTCTTGTTGTGTTGCGGAACCAAACCAGACAATTATAGAGGTGCAGATGACAGACTCAATAATTCCTCTGTACAACTGTATCAGCAGCTCCTTGGGCAGTTTGAGCTTCCTGAGTTGGCACAGAAAGAACAGTCTTTGTTGTGTTTTTTCGATGACGTTTTTGATTTTAGATGTCCATTTTAGGTCTTGTGATATGATAGAACCCAGAAAGTTGAATGTTTGCCTGTCTAATTTTGCACTTCCTTACTTTCTGTCTAATTCCTGATCTTCTTATTCTATTAATTGAGGGACAATTGTTTACTTTGAGCTGCTTTCTTTCATTGACCGAGTTTTTCTTCTATTCAAGAGTTGTGTCGATATAATATTTATCTCCCTTCCCATTTAAAGAATGATAAAGGTGAATATTTACTAATTATGAAAAATAGCCCTTTATTATTCACAGAGCTTTACTAGGAAAGCTTTTTTTCCTTTTGTTTATAGCAAAAGCAGAAAAGAAAGAAAAGATACGCAGTACAAGAACCATGACACTCTCATATGTAGCTTGCTCAAAGATGTCTCTGTTTTCTAATGGCAGGTGTGTAATTACAGTGCTTTAGCGCCTTCTTGTGTTGAGCTCTGGAAATGCAAAGTAAAAAGAACTCACTATCTGTACTTCCTGTTTTGAACAAGATGAAAAGACAGCATGCTTCAAGGTCTTTGTTATTCTTATTAATGCTGGAGTTCAGAGAAGAATTTTATTTTGTTTTCTCCAATATCAGAAATATAGAAGCACTTTGAAATAATGTTGCCTAATTTTTTTGTATATTGACAATATACCTTATTCTATCTTCCAATGCTGAATGGCAAAAACTTCCCAGGATTTTAGATAAACATGCATCACCCTAGTCAGACCTCATCACATTGGCAGTGGGTGATTCAATTTTAGCCATATAAATCACTGCAAAGCCTATTGCTGAACCGAGAAAGAAAATAATAAAACCTCCACCTGCCAGAAGCAGCCAAGGCATTAAATGCCACTCGGCATTCACTACATTTTCAGCAAGCAAATAGACAACAGTTCTGCTACACAAAGGAGATAAAGTATAGATAAAAATACTTCATGGAGAAATGTTTACAGAAAGGCCCACATTGTTTATAATGGATGAGAACACATGAACTTTATTCTCATATAAACATGAGAACAAAGCCATTGAAATACATACAATACATCTACTCCTTCAAAATATATGGAACTAGCTGGATACCTGTGCTTCGCTATGAAACTATGTGATCCGGCTTGATACTTAAAGCTTGAAACTAATGGAGAATGTGTAATTCCTTAGCATCAGAGGGTATTAATATAAGGCAACTGGCAGTTGGAAGAGTTTTTTTCAGGTGGGGAGGGGGAGTAGAATGTCTAACTCCTTAGCATTAGAGCATGTTAATATAATACTGTATAAGAAATACTAATGATCTTATAGTGATTTCGCAAAATCCTTTCTTAGCAAGCACCTAGAAGCCAAGAGGAACATACATGCCAAATTTCAAGTTTGTAGGCTTTATGGTTCTGGAGATATCGTGATGAGTGAATGGTGCTTGCCTTTTTTTAGATATAGATTGTTATTGTATATCTGTTGCAAAGATTTCATGCGCCTTTTATTTAAAAAGATCTTTGATCCTCTCTTTGTATTGAGACAATGCTTCAATTTCTAGAATAACTTCAATTTGAAAAGTAGAATTCAATGTAGAATTCAATTATATTTGAAACAATTTCAGACAATAATTTTATACATAGAATTGTGCCGCATTCAAAATTCAGGTTTAAGAGTTTAAATCTTGACATATAATTGATACATAATTTACAATATTGTCTTAATATTTATCATCTATAGCTTCATTTCATTTTTTAAAATATGATTTGAATTGTGTCTATCAAGTGCCTTTAAAATTTAATAGATATTGTATGAATTTTCCGATTGGTTGATTATCCATCCATATTTTACTGTTTATAATTTTTATCTCTATTATCTATTTTTAAAATTCTTTTACACTTTGACATATTTATATTGTCTATTTTCTTTAAAATATTCAATGATACATACAATGTGAAGACTCCTTTCTCTTATATAGGAAGCTACAGTATACTACCGGCCCTATACTTTTTTTTTTTTTTTGCATAATTTTGCACAAAAATAATATAAATTCAGTGAATTTTATTCCTAAATTAGGAGAAGACAGAATTGTCCTTGTGGTTTCCAGTAATAATTCTGGTCTTCAAGAATTTATCACATTTTTCTAATGCCGTTCATTCATTCATTCATTCATTGGACAATGAGGCCTGTTTGCAACAATCCAAACAGCATTAACAACCTCATCTTCAAAATAACTTCAAATTTCATAAAGTAGCCACAACACTAAAGGCCAATAAAACCCATCACAGAGTCAGTAAGCAGTGACATAGCCAATATTAAAACCAATTTGAATGATACATTAGCAACAAGTTTATCTAAAGGTACCCACAAGCAGAAGCTTGGATATCAAGTCTATAGACCAGAACCTTCTGCTGGGTGACTCTAAGTTAATGAAAAGTACTCTCAAACCATTTGGCTTCTCAGTCTGTATTTAGATAAATTGTCACAACACATCTGTTTTGTCAAGCTTTTATTTTAAAGCCTGTTTTGACTTTTGGCTTTAATGTCATTGTTTCAATTTTCTAACACTTTCTAATCTGTTTTATATTTTTGTTTTGTAATTGTCACACACTGGATTGTAGAGATCAATAAACAGAAGCTGATAGGAGGGCTTCTTTATAATTATTATGTGAAGATGGCAAAGGAAAATCAGCTTTTACATGAGATGAAGTTTCATCCAGCTGAGATGACAGCCTAGATGAATATGTTATTTTGCCTGCTTCTTTGTTCTCACTTTCTTTTAACTATCCAAGCCAATGTCTGTGGGATTCATTTCAAATTTAAACTCAAGTTCACATTTCCCCAAGACTTATTTACTTAATTTATATATCTTCCATCTTACTATTGAGTAACTCTCGGCAGCTAGAAGAGGAAGCACAGGGATTTCTGAAAATTGGAAACAGAATGAGAAGCAACTGTTAAACAAAAACGACTTATTTCCTGTAGGGATGGATAAATATGTCCTTTCTTTACAAGAAATCACACGTGAGAGAATAATAAGGCTGATTAATCCATTGACGTATATGGCTTTGAATGTGTAATTATTAGAAGTTTGGCTTTGAATTCTTGTACTACATTTGCATTTCTTTTCCCTAAATATAGTAATTCCTCTTTTTCAACAACCAAATAGCAGCCAGAGATGACAACATCACTTTGCATTGGGAATAGCTGCACTAGATGATTTGGCCACAGCTGATTGGAAACATTTTCTTCACCTTAATGGTGGAGTTGATGATCGAAAATAGAAGTTTAGTTTGGTGGTGTGAACTCATCAGGCATATTTCATGGACACACTTATTTGGAAATGCTGCTTGTAGCTCATATGTTTGCGTGTTTGATGCAATCATCTCTTTGGGGTCAGGTGATACTTTCTAGTATTAAAATAACCAGAACCTTTTCCCATCAAGCTCCAGTCTTCCGGAACCATGTTCCATTCAGCTGGAATACGAATAAATCAAAATTGACATTTATGACAAGAACACGTTTCTTTTCTTGAGGTCTTTGTGAAGGCGGCTGGAGTAGTAATTCTTCATTCAGAAAGGTATTGTTGTTTAAATATAGGTGCTGATTATTGTTTTCAGTGTTAAATATTTAGGTTACCAAAGCTTTCTATTTTAGTTTATGATCTTAATTGGATCTGTGCTAACATATTGCATTAATCTCTTTGTTATATTTTATTATTTTGTAATGTTCCTAATTGCAGTGCAGGACATGAAATACAAGCTATTGGTAGTGTTATTAGTATGAATCTGACATGTATAAGAAACTAAGAATCGGAGGTTTTGAAACCTGCTGGGGGAAAAAATGAAACTGGCAACAATAATTTAGTTCCTAGATTAATAGAATACCCTAGATCTTTATTTTGAAAAAATTCCTGGGAAGCAACCCAGAGGTAGCACATCCAAGACAGCCTTTCAACTTTCCGGTTCCCAGGTCTAGGGTTAACGTATTTGTGGGCCTCTTGTTGTTTTTTGTTATTTCTGTGATTGTTTACTTTCTGAGCTGTCCATTTTGTTTTATACTTTTTAACTATTTTAACTGCTTATTTAGATTTTATAATCTGCCCAGAGACTACTGGAGTGGGCGGTCATATTAAATTTAAATAATAAATACATGTCCTTCAGAATCTAAATTAGATTTGGCCAGTTAAAACATAGTGCTAAGGGAATAATCATCGCTGAGTGACAGCCTACAGAAAATTGCAGTTTTAATTTGAATAGAGTTACTGCTGTTTAGATAAAAGAGTGTTAAGCCTAATTTTGTTTAGTTTATTATACTGTCCAAACCACTAGAATTCTGATAGTACAGTCCTGCCCTAGGTAAATGTACGTATCTGCACAAGGCAACTTTGTAAGTTTCTGTGCATCACAGCATACAAATGGAGCATTTCTATCAATGTGTAGGTTCTTAAGAATCTCTTGTTGGTAGGACTCCCCATTGCAGCCCTTCACTAAGCTGAGGTGTGATAGTTGCTTGTCATGCACCCTTTAAAATACAAAACAATTATGTCCTCTAGAGGGAGATACTTTACCAAGACAATAAAATAAGGCCTACTTTTACCTTTTGGAGAAGGTAATTTAGAATACACAGCATGAAGTTATTGCGGAGATCTCCTTCACCTTAATTAAAAACAAATCAAAACATGAGACTGGTTAACTCTACTTCCTTTGCATTCTTAGTTCCTCTTTAAACTATGACCAACCATGATTCAATAATCACATACTATGACTCAGTGCTCAACCAGAAAGATGGAACCTAGCTATTTCAGCAATACTGGAGAATTATGTTTACCAGTCTGCCAACATGGCATGCCCAAAGTATTACAGGTAGTAGCTATGCAACCAAGCCTTGCATTTATGATTGTTGCATCATCCCATCAAATAATTACCACTTGTGTACTTTGCAACTGGCTTGTGACAAGCAGAATTAATGTGTTCACGTGATGTTTTGCTTAGGACTTGGTGATGGAGTTGCTGGCCCCAATTGTGTTTGCTAAGCATGGGCTACCTGTATTTGTTGAGGATCGTTTGTTATTTCTATGCTTGCTCTTAAATTTAACCAGTGAGTATATCAGCCAATAGTGAACTTCAAACAAAGCAGAATAATCAGATAGAGGTGTAACAATGGCCCATAGATGGTACTGTACATCTCCCCTGACATTCTTCCTTATTTGGGGATATATCTCAGGTGCTGCAACAAATATCTAAGGGGCAGCCACAAAAAAGAGGGGGGGGGGGTCAACCTATTCTTCAAAGCACCAGAGGGCAAGACAAGAAACAATGGATGGAAACTAATCAAGGAGAAAAACAACCTGGAATTAAGGGAAACTTCTTAAGGAGAAACAGTGTGGAAAATAACCAGTGGAACTCCAGAAGTTGTGATTGCTCCAACACTGCAAGTTTTTAAGAAGAGATTGGACAACTTTTGTCTGGAATGGTATAGGGCAGTGGTGAGTTTCAAAAATTTTTGGAACCTACTCTGTGGGTGTGGCCTCCTTTGTGGGAGTGGCTTGCCAGCCATGTGACCTGGTGGGAGTGGCTTGCCGGCCATGTGACTGGGTGGGAGTGGCTTGCCGGCCATGTGACCGGGTGGGAGTGGCTTGTCGGCCATGTGACCGGGTGGGAGTGGCTTGGCAGTCATGTGACCGGATGGGAGTGGCCAAGACAATGTCACTGAATTTTTTGCCCCAATGAATGATCTACAAAAAGAAGATATCAAAAAGGAAATTTATTATTTTGTGCACTTACTACTTAAATAAGATTAAAATAAGTACACAAAACAATAAAAGAGATACTTACAGAAGGTAAGTAGCTTACTACTTACTACTTGCATTTCAAAGGAAATAAATACATATTTAATTTTACACATGTTAACAGCTGTTGGAATTGTGTTTGCACAACAGTGGAAAAAACAAAGATATGAAAATGAATAAATATTAGAATGTGCAAGAATGAATAAATTGACAATTAAAACCAAGAAGGCTTTGAATACTTTTTCACGTGGAATTTGTTTTATCAATTGCTAACTAACAGAAACAGCAATTAGAAATCTAAAAGTATGAAAGAAAACACCAATTATGAAAGGAAAGGTCATTAAAATGTATAAGGAAATATTATTAGTACTTGATCATTATTAATGTGTAGATAACTGCAGGACATTACATACCCACAAACACAAACTATGACAGTGCCAGGAAAACACACACACACACACACACACACACACAAACAATTTCCCCCCAAAAGACTGCAGATGAAACCAGTTTTTTCCCTAACCCTAAGAACAGGAAAGACAAAGCCACAGGAATAAAAACCATCAAGGCATTGTGGGAAATTATAAAGGACAGTGCCAGGAAGCTCACAGAACCAGCAACCACCTCACAATTACCTAAACAACCAGGTATCACACAGAAACACACAAAATCTGGCAAAGCTGCCTTGCACCAACCTGGCATGCCCATAGAAAAGAAGCCACCTTGAGACACATACCATACACCAACCTGTACACTTAAAAGCAACATATTGCATCACAAATAAAACATTTGCAAAAAGGAATAACATTTCTTGTAATAAACATTCTATAAACAATAAATAAATAAAAATTCCCTAAAAATAATTAAAAACCACCAGGTTCAGAGAACACCAAAGGACCCCACAGTCCTCTCCCTCCTTATCTTTTTCCTTTTTGTCCTTCGACTTCTCCTCCTCCTCCTTTCCCCACAACCCCATCTAGCACTGATGATGTTACCTAGTTTGGTAGTGAAATGTCTGTAAAAAAAACCACCAAGCTCAGAAAGCAGCAAGGATCCCACTTTCCCCCACCTCCTCCCTCTTTCTCCTTTTTGTCCTCCCCCCCAAAGACTGCAAATGAAACCAGTGTTTTTCCCCCCTAACCCTAAGGACAGGAAAGACAAAGCCACTGGAATAAAAACCATCAAGGCATTGTGGGAAATTATAAAGGACAGTGCCAGGAAGCTCACAGAACCAGCAACCACCTCAGAATTACTTAAACAACCAGGGTGAAACACATTAAATGTGGCAAAGCTGCCTTGCACCAACCTGGCCTGCCCATAGAAAAGCACCCACTTTGAGATATATAAACCTGGTCTGAACACTTTTAAGCAACATATTGCACCACAAAGAAAACATTTGCAAAAAGGAATAACATTTCTTGTAGTAAATATATTTTATAAACAATTAAAACATAAAAATTCCCAAACAATAATTTAAAAAAGATATTCTATAAATAAAAAAATCCTTAAAAACCATTGTTAAGTATTCCACCAGCAATAATTTATACTATTACTATTTTAAGGTATTGTACCAACTGTAACCATTATTCCACCAGCAATAATTTATACTGTAACCATTTCAAACTATTCTACACACAATAATTTAAAATGAAACCATTAAAAACATTCAATACACAATAAATTACAATAAAACAATTTAAAACAATTCTATACACAATACATTTTAAAGTATTGAGTATAGAATATTTTAAAATGGTTTATTTTAATTTATTTTGGATAGAATCTTTTTTAAAATAGTCTGAGACAATTTAAAAAAAGAATCCATACACAATAAATTGAAGTAAACCATTTTAAAATATTCTATACTCAATACTTTTAAGTAAAATTATTTTTTAAAATTCTATGCACAATAAATAAAATATTATTTTAAAATACATTAAAAAAATAAAAGAAAAAAAACCAGGTTACTTACCAGCAGGCAGAATCAGCAGCTCTCCGATGCGATGGATGGATGCAACAGGCAGCAGACAGGCAGAGAGCCAGGAGGACAGGTAAGACTGTTTAAGACTGCTTAGGGCTTAGCCAACCAAGCGAGGCTGGAGAGGGGAGGGTGGGGGGCTTTTGGCCTAGCCTCGCGGAGGCTTGCCACCCACGCCAGCCCGGTGCTTCATCGAGGAAAGGCCCAGGGGCCTTTCCTCGGCGAAACTAGCTTCCCAACGGCCGCGCGTTCCACGCGACCCCGGCGCTTCGTCCCGGAAAGGCCCAGAGGCCTTTCCTGGGCGAAACTAGCTTCCCGACAGCCGTGCGTTCCATGTGACCCCGGTGCTTCATCGAGGAAAGGCCCAGGGGCCTTTCCTCGGTGAAACTAGCTTCCCGACGGCCGCGTGTTCCACGCGACCCCGGCGCTTTGTCCCGGAAAGGCCCAGATGCCTTTCCTGGGCGAAACTAGCTTCCAGACGGCCGCGCGTTCCACGCGACCCCGGCGCTTCGTCCCGGAAAGGCCCAGAGGCCTTTCCTGGGCGAAACTAGCCTCCCAACAGCCACGCGTTCCACCCAAGCCCGGCGCTTCGTCCCGGAAAGGCCCAGAGGCCTTTCCTTGGCGAAACTAGCCTCCCGACGGCCGCGCGTTCCACCCGAGCCTGGCGCTTCATCCCGGAAAGGCCCAGAGGCCTTTCCTTGGCGAAGCTAGCTGCCCGCCGCCCGCACGGCCCACGCCAGCCCGCCGCTTCAGCAAGGGAAGGCCCAGAGGCCTTTCCTCGCCAAAGCTAGCCTCCCGCCCCCCCTTGCGCTTAGTTGCTTACCTGAGGGAAGCAGCAAGCTCCTGGAAGGCGAAGAGAAGGGAGTTTTGAAATGGAGGACCCGCTTTTAAACGGGTCGCCTCCAGCCCGCTCACTAAACTAGCTAGCCCAGCCAGCCGCTCACTGATTGGCTGGAGTCCAGCCAATCAGTGAGCGGCTGGCTGGGCTAGCTAGTTTAGTGCGGATGGGCGGGGGAGCGAGCGAGCTGCATTGGGACGGCAAGGGTGATTGAGCGACAGGACCGGTGCCGGTTCCCAGAAGTTACTTCCAGGTCCGGTTACTTCCGGGTTCGGTCGCCAACCGGTTCGCGCGATCCGGTGCGAACCGGTAGGAACCCACCACTGGTATAGGGTTTCCTGCCTGATAGGTGTTTGGACTAGAAGACATTATTCTGTTCTGTTAATCAACCTTAGGTTTTGCAACAAAAAGCTTTTTTTTTGGTTTCATTCTCATTTACCCATTTCTGCAAATATTTGTGGAAAACAATGGGGGGGGACAATTTTTGGATGGCATGTGATATCAGGCTCCAACTTTACAAATAGAAAATGTTGGGTAGATAAGATAGAGAACCACTGAAAAAATGAAGCTGTTTCATATTGGTCAAGCTCACTCAAGATCCTCTGTGTTGTTTTTCCTAGCTGACAACAGTTTTCTATTAATCTCAGTAAAGACCTACAACCTATTTATTGCTCCGTGAAACTAAGATGATAAAAACTAAACTAAATCGACATGCAAATTAGTATCCTCTTCCCCAGGATACATAAAACAAATTAAAACAATTGCTGAAGTTCCTTAGGGAACTGCCATTATATTCTTCAGTTCATTCAATATATTTTAAAAGCGACTATTTTCCTATAATTATCTTTTTTTCCCTTACTCCTGCAGATCCATCTCTCAAGAGCTTCTCAAGAGTCAGCAAAACAATCACTCAATCAAATTGTCAAAGAATACTTAATTAGAGAGAATCATAGCCAGGTCTAGGATCATTAAGGAGCTAAGCCTTAGTGTCGATGTCAGTAGTTTTCAATGCTAACTGGGTGAGTTTCACAAAGTACATTCATACTGTTCTATTTTTGCATCAATCTCTCTTTAATGCTCTGCATGAAAATGCACATATCAATAGGCATTGACACACACACACACACACACATTTAATGCACATTTCCCCTAAAATTTATCTTATTTTTTTTTCAACAAAAACATTGCTATCTTATGTCCTTTTCTAAAACAGAGAAGGTCAAATAGGTTTTTGAAATTTATAAAAACAATAAAGATGAATAATGATGTGTTAATCAGTCTAATATTTAAGAGACAGCAATCACATTAAGAAAATTTGGGGAAAAAATATCCTCAGATAAATACAGGTAGTCCTCAGCTACAATTGAGCCCAAAAGTTTTGGTGCTAAGCAAGACAGTGGTGCCCATTTTATGACCTTCTTTGCTACAGGAAGGTTGTAAAATGGTGATCGCATGATCCTGGGGACACTGCAAATGGCAGAAACACATGGCAGTCGTCAAACGGTCAAATTTTGATTCTGCAACAATTGTTAAGTGTGAAAACCCATCATAAGTCACTTTTTTCAGCACCATTGTAATTTTGAATGCTCACTAAATGAATGGTTGTAAATTGAGGGCTATCGGTATATTTACAGGAATCATACTGTTTCAAGTAATACATCCATAGCAAGCAAAACTCCGAGGCAGGTAGATTCTTCGAAGAATAGTTTTATTGGATATATCATATTGGCAGTTCTTGCGAAAACCGGCTTTGAAGGTTCCAGTGGTTTTCACCTAATTAAAAGTAAACGTTTTTCCCCTTCCCCAAACACTCAGTCACATGGTCCAGTCAGGTTTCCGTCCAGTTGTCTATTAACATCGTTCCTCCTCTCTCTCCCACTCCCTCTGACCAGGTGTGAGAATGTCCTTGGTTCCCAGGAGAAAGTATGTTGTTTTGGCAGTGGTGGGTTACGACTGGTATGCTCTGGTATGGGCGTACCGGTGTGGTGCCAGGAGCACCAGGTACCGTTCCGGTATGGTGCTCCGGAGGGCCCACCTGCCCATGTTCCTTACCGGTATTTGACATTTTCGGGGCTTCCGCGCAGGTGCACACAGCGCATGGCACCTGCACAATGCTCCACCAAGCAGCTGGAGCATCACGGAGGCATTGCAGGTGGTAAGTGCGCATGCGCATGTTGCGTGCATCTGCACACGCACTGCTCACGTTCATGTGGTGGGTGCCCGGCCCCGTTGCATCATACCAGTTGCAAAGGGATACAGAACCCACCATTGTGTTTTGGCTACAAAACCCCAGATATCTCTATTCCAACCTCTCTATCCCTCAGCTCCAATGTGGTAACACTGACGCTTCAAAATGGCTTCAGTCAGGTCAGCTTCAGGGTTGACACATACATTCCAATCTAAAGATATTTTCCTTCAATCAATAATACATCATTAAATTCATAGTAATATAAACTCTGGTAAATGTAATCAGATGGTTACATTAATTCACAAACATAATATTTTACGCATGAAAAAAAATGAAATTTTCAAGCACAATATTGTTTGTTAGCATTGGCATTGTCCTTCCCAAGTTGCCAGCTGATGTTTTCAGATACCTTCCAGTCTGACTTTTCTGATTGATATAACTAAACCATAAATGATTGGACAGGTAAAATGAAAGCCCTGGCTTCCATTATTCCAGTATTTCATAGTATACAGCATCAGCATCTTAATTTTTTTATTATTATTTTTGAAGTTTGTGGGATTCATTTCATCTCAAAAATGTAAATCTACCAGTTTCCATAGCATTTCATCTTGTTCACAGGATCTGTGGTGCTTAATATTTTCAAGGGAGTCCAGTTTATTTTGTTTGCATAATTTTAGAAAGAAATAAGTTAAATTGTTAAAATTGTCTGTGTGCCCCTCACACAATGTGTGCTCTGGTAGATAATGAAACAAGCAACGGGAATTTGCTTGCATTTACTTTTAGATAAATGCATAGTAACACATGGCAAGTACAAGGAAATGTTTCTCTTTCCCCAAATTTTAGGCAATATATTCTTGGGAAGTGCATGATTTATATTTTTGAATGTTTTGTCGTATTCATGTCTTATTTTTACAAAGCTTCAAAAAATGTACACTGAGAGCATATGCACCAAGACAAATTCTTTGTGTGTCTAATCACACTTGGCCATTAAAGAATTCTCTGTGGGAGCGCCTTCCCTCTGGAATGAGCTGCCCCCAGAGCTTCGCATAATCCCCGACCACCAGTCCTTCCGACGCGCCCTAAAAGGTTGACTTTTCCAGCAAGCCAGCTTGGCCTATTAATTTTATCTAATTTTTTAAATGTTAGTGTTATATTAATTGGGTTTGTTTTTTGGATTGTTTCCAATTTCCTTTTAACTTTTGTAATATGTGTTTTTTAATGCTGTGCGCCGCCCTGAGTCCTTTGGGAGAAGGGCGGCATATAAATCCAATAAAACAAACAAACAAACAAAGAATTCAATTCTATTCTATTCTAAAAAAATAAAGTAAGAGGACTTTTTTAAAAAAGTGAAATATACACTCATTCCTTAGACTGAGAACTCTCAGAAGACAGTGATCTTTGAAAGCCTTTGTAGACAAAATGGGACAACCCCATGAAGACCTTCCAATTTTTTCCATAGACTGTAGCCTAATTTCAAGAGACTTTTGTGGGCAAGTAATGGCTAACAATTAGTTTTCTTTTCTTTTGTGAGTTCTACCCTGGAAAAGGACAAGAAGGAGGAGGACAGCAGAAATGAAATTCCAGGAAAAAAGAGAGATAGACAGGACAAGAAGTGGGGTCAAGAATGACTAGAATCACAAGGCTCCACTGATCACTTGCTTAGATCTTAACTTCCATGGGATGCAGGTCCCAGCAAATTATCCAAAATAAGTTCTTGTGACAATAGCCTCCAAAGGTGATCTCAGATGGTTAAATAAACATAAGCCCTACTCAACTTTTATAGATTAAAATATCATATAGATAAACGAATGCACCATTTTACAGATGTTCATGCAGAACCTCATTAATGAACTGCATGAACACCGCCAGTGGCCCTTGTAATCCAAAAGGCATTACTTGATATTGGTAGCTCCCAAGGGGACAATTGAAAGCTGTTTCCCACTCGTCCCCCCTCTCGTATCCTGACCCTGTAATATGCCTCACAGAGGTCCAGTTTGGTAAAAATCACCCTTGCAACAAATGAGCCAAATGATAAGTGGCAGTGGATACATGTGTTCTACACACACCCCATTAATACCGCAAAAATCCACACAATGGCATAAACCTCTGTCCTTCTCTCTGAACAATACAGGGGCTGCTATAGAGGACTTAGCTGGTTGTATGAACCCCCCCTGGCCAGGTTTTTCTCGATGTATTTGCGCATTTCATCTAATTTCTTAGGCATGATTGAATACATTTTCTTAGCTCCAGGTAAAATCAATGGCGTAATCAGTGGAACGATATGGCAGAAGTACGTCACAATCCCGTTCACTAAATACTTCAGCTAGGTCCTGGTACATGTCTGGGAATGCTAGTTTATCTTTTACAGTCTTGGCTACCATTTCCCCCCCTCTCTGTTAAGGACCATATAATGTTAAAAACCATGAAGTTGGGGTTATGGTTAGGTTCAAGTTTTAATATTTCTAACAAGTGTACGTATTTTCAATCCAAATGAGCTCAGAATAGAAAGAATAGTGACAGGACCTTTGTTCTGGTTATCCGCAACTTTGAAGCTCCCAAGAATTCTTGGTAAGATTCCTTTTTTATTATCTTCAAAATAATTGCTTTTTTGATATACCAATCTACTTTTAATTAAAATGCTCTATTTTCTATACATTTTAATTTAAATTCTGTTGTATTAAAGCACCATAACTTACAATTGCTATGTACAGTGCTATGTAGTTACAAATTTTGCATTTATTACCCAACTGCATCTATAAAATGGTTTAGATTATTATCACGATGTGTTAATTGCATTCATACCCTTCTTTTTTTTCGTCTGTAATTTTATCCCAACAACAATCATGTAAGATTGATTGGTCTGTGATAGTATTAGTGACCTAAAGTTACCCAGTGATAAAATGAGAACAAATTGATGTCTTCAAGTATTTGAACCAAATCAAATATTTCAATCATTATTATACACTGTTCTTTGTTCCTAAATAAAATAATTGTATTATCAAGAGTTGAATGAAAAAAGAGATTTCAACTGCCATTATACCCAACTATTGTCCATGAGTTTGATGGTGGTGGATTCGAGATATCTAGAACACAACTGGATTAGGGAAAAATCTATTGGAAACTTATCTAAATAAATTAAATTTATTGGCATGCTGATGCCTCAACAAAACTTCAGATCATATATACAAATCATTTTCACAACATTCAAAATAACATTTTAAAAACTAATTAAAATTGATTGTTGGTGCAAAAAAAATAAACGTATGAATAAAATAGGAGATTCTGTTGTAATAGTATCATTAGATGAATAGTGTTTTATGACAGGAATCTTTCCAAATACCAAGCTCATCGTGTATGCAGTGTTGGATCCTTGTGCTTATGGTTACACATTTGTCTATAAGCCAAGATAAATAATGGTCACTGCAGATGTTTTCTACTGTATCAAATGCCAGATTTTGTAATGCCACCATCATTGAAAGTCTTGATCTGGAAGTCCTCCCAGACCTTCCACTTCAGGCTGATTAAACTGCAAGATTTACTCTTTGGTATCCAAATTAGCTGAAATGGGTATAGAAGACTGGCCAGCTTACAAAGAATTCAACCATCCCCAAACCACCAGCATGAGATGTCTGCCACAAAGGATGTTTCCTGTGAGAGAACCATGTTGTCATTCTGGAAGGAAAGACAGTCATAAACCATTCTAACCAGATAGCATGTACCACATCCTTGAATAATTCACACAAAAGCTTCAACTAGAAGTTGTCTAGTGTCCAGGATTTGACTCAGGCATTGAAAATATTGTACATATATGCAGCATATGCCAGTCTGTTCAACATATCCTCAGGCATTGAAAATATTGTACATATATGCAGCATATGCCAGTCCAGTGGCGTAGCGTGGGGGGTGCAGGGGGGGCGGGCGCACCGGGGGGGCGCAAATCCGATCCGAGCCACCGGGTCGCCGCCCACTGTGGAGGGGGGGGGGTGCCAGCAGTGGCGTAGCGTGGGGGGTGCAGGGGGCGCAAATTACTTGCCTTGCCCCGGGTGCTGACAACCCACGCTACGCCACTGTGCCAGTCTGTTCAACATATACCTCAGCAGGTTTTATAATTTTTGTTGGGCATCCTACTGGAAAAATATAACAAAAGGACTATATATCTGCTTTTACAAATACTAACTGCATCCAGAATTGTATTTACACAACAATGGAAAAATGATGAGAGTCCGTCAGAGAAGGGTGTAATTAACAAAATACTAGAATGTGCAGAAATGAATAGATTAATGCTTACTATTAAGGATAAAGAAGAAATTGAATTTTTTTTGATATGGGATGTATTTTATCAATGGTTAGACAATAGAAACAGAAGTTAGAAAGGAGGAGACATAAAAAGATGAAATGTTAAAGTGGAGAGTTGTTAAAGAAGATAATGTTAAGTATTATTGTTATTATATTATTATATTATCAACGTTATTCTGATGAATACTATAACAAACACATTGATTAGGACGCCTTAAAAAGAACTGTACCCAGATCACACACTGTTTGATGGAAATTGATTTTTTATATGTTATATAAATAAAATAAATAAAACATTAAAAAACATATATCCCAGTGGGCATTTTTTTTGGGGGGGGGGGATTAAACCAAGGCTTCTTAGTCAAAACTTAATATAGTTTGCAGAATCATATCAGGGAAAGAAATTCCTAATTGTATTGGAGTCCAAAACAAAATGATTGGAATTGATTTTAGTGTTATAACAAATGTTGAGTACAATAGTAGCAACACTGCACTGTTTATTTACAACCTATGGATTTTCTGACAGTGTCATCTCAGCAATCAGTCTCCATTTATTTCAAAGTTGAAGGATTCTGTGGGTGGTAACTTTATCTGAGTCATCATTATTACCATAAGGCCATGATGGTGCTCTGGCCAGCTGACTTCAGCCTTCTTTTGAGATCATTTTTCGTCCTCCGAAGCCTCCTGAAGGTCCCTGAAGGCTCTGGTGGACTAAAAACAACCCTACGAGCAAACAGGAAGTCACTTCCAGTTTGTTTGTAGTCCTCCAGAGCCTTCATGGACCTTCAGGAGGCTTCCTTGAAGGCTCCAGAGGACGAAAAACTATCCTACGGACAAACCGGAAGTGACTTCTAGTTTGCTTGTAGGGTTGTTATTTGCCCTCCAGAGGGCTCCGGACGGCTAAAACTGGCCCCACGAGCAAACCAGAAGTATGTTCCTGAACTTCCTGTTTGCCAAAGGACCGGTTTTTCGTGCTCTGGAGGCTTCAGGGAAGGTCTTGGAGCCTCCTGAGGGCCTCCAGGGGGGTGGGGGAGGCTGTTTTCATCCTCCCCAGGCTCCTATAAAGCCTCTGGAGTCTGGGGGTGTGAAAAAAGCCCTTTAAAATGTGGGCTTTTTTCGGGAGTGCTGGTCATGCGCACATGTGCGCTGGGGTCATGCACATTGCATTATGGGTGTGGCACACCTGCGCATGACCCCCCTGCGCTCCCCCGTTTTTGGCACATGAGCCAAAAAAGGTTCGCCATCACTGCCCTAGGGTAATAAAGGGCATAGTAAGGCTTAAACAAATGGTGAAACAACAAGGAGAGAGTTGTTGGAGAGTGGCCAATATAGCTGGCCAGATTCCTGCTTGTATGATATTGCTCCTTCCTGAATCTGAGCAAAATTCAGTTCTGTTGGCTCATGTATGAGGTGGCAGCTTAAAAACTTGCCTTGACCATTTCTACTCACATCTGACTAAGCACTTACAAAACAAAAAGGAACTTTTTTTGGATACTACTTTGATACAACTCTTCACTTGTTTATCATAAGTGAACAGATCTTTGCGAGGGACTACTGTATGGAGCCAGACCCAAAGAGTTCCATCCATGCTTCTTGAGATCATAAGCTCATTATCCTACAAAGTTTAATGTGCATCTGGACAGTGATGGGGTTCAAAAAATTTTACTACCAATTCTGTGGGCGTGGCTTGGTGGGCGTGGCTTGGTGGGCGTGGCAGGGGAAGGATACTGCAAAATTCCCATTTCCTCCCAATCAGCTGGGACTCAGGAGGCAGAGAATAGATGGGGGGCGGAGCCAGTCAGAGGTGTTATTTACCGGTTCTCCAAACTACTCAAAAGTTCCTCTATCGGTTCTCCAGAACTGGTCAGAACTGGTCAGAATACCACCTCTGCAACTGGGTTAGTATGTCCTCATTGCACTGATAAACTGAATTGTTCCCAGAATGATTTCATAGCAATACTAGAAGCATTCTTTCCAAAGCATTTGTGAACTGGTCTGTCAGATGCCGTTCCTGAAGAATCACAGACCCAGTTCAGAATAACAGTGATTTTTATTTTTTGCCTTCAAAAGTTGAAGAAAATTTCAGTAAACATTTTACATACATCAATCAAACCCAGAGACCAGTCTATGGAAATGTTTCCCTTACTGTATGTTATATGTTTATTAATAATATCTTGTGGCCCACTTCAGCTCACAGTATTGTCAAGCAGAGGGGTTTTTTCAGCATTCTTTTGAACTGATTGATTAAAAAATATGTTTGGGCACTGTGTAGTACTATGTAATATTACAGTAGAAATAAGAAAGAATAGTAAGGTCTCAATTTAACAAACAAATAGAAGGCAAGGTTAAAACAAAATGTTCATTAAATATGAATGAGACTTTATGCATGTGTAACATGGCAAATGGGGTTTTACGTATGCATATTTCATGTATTATATGAATGCACAACATTGAAAATGGGATTTTCTGGGATTTGCAAAAATATACATTGTGCTCATTGCATCCAAATCTGCTACACCTAGATTTATCAAATTGGGGGATTACTGGCCTGCTCCTTCACTTCCCTGGCCAACTCTTATCAGTGGGCCATAGCAGGTTAACTTGACGGTGGTTATTGAACAGCATGACCTTCTAACTATCAGATTTTTTTCAGACTCTTGGCATAGCCTCAACCTAGGATCATAGATCTTATGCTTCATGACTTAGCTGAACTCCTAAGTTTGACATAGCTGTAAACTTTCAGATGTGCTACAGGTAGATTAGAATCTTTACTGCACACAAGAATGAAATTATATAGGAGACCATTACAGAGACATAAAAGGGTTTAAATTGAAGCTTTCTCCCTGTTATCCTTCTAAGTGGCTAAGTTGCATGGCTTTGAAGTCAAGTAGTTGTACATTTACATAATAATATGTCTGATCAGAGAGCCACTAGTTCCTATATGACCTGTTTCAACTCTTATAGTTCCCAGCTATCAATGTCTCACATATGCAATACAGCGATTCCAGCTTTGTGGACATTACAGGGAATTAAAATAGATGTTTAAAATATTTATATCCCACCAATCTTCAGCATAATTTAAAGTAGCTCATTGCATCAATAAAAAACAGAGAGCAGTCCAACATTCATATAGCAGAGAACCATACAATGGTAACAAATAACTAGTAAAAAAAGAGTTTCATCAGAACTACAGTTGACTTATGCATGATAGGCCATCCAAAATGGAAGAAACATGGACCAAACCAGACACGGTATGTCTTTCAATCCCGAGAAGAAAATATGAATGAAAACTAAATATTGGGAGTTTGGTTTAGTGGTAAAGGCACCAGGCTAGAAAACAGGAGATTATGAGTTCAAGTCCTGTCTTAGTCATAAAAGCCAGTTGGACGACTTTGGGCTAGTCACTCTCTCTCATCCCAACCAGAGATGGCATTCTGCCGGTTCGCACCTGTTCAGGCAAAACCATAGTGGCGGCGGCGCAAGGCTCGTCCCACCAACCTAAACGTCATCACACACCTTCTGCAAATGCTTCCGCTACCGAACCATTTGTGAAGAAAAGAGGATACCATTACTGAACCCAACCCACCTCAAGGGTTGTTGTTGTGGGCAAAATTAGAGGAGGAAAGTGTGTAGGATATGTTTGCCACCTTGAGTTATTTGTAAAAATAATAAAAGCAGGATACAAGTAAGTAAGTAAGTAAGTAAGTAAAAAATCGTACCTTTAACATTTGCCCAACTATGCAAAGTTTAGTGCTGGAATTATCCTCCCAGTTCCCCAATGCAAGAGGTCTTGTTACCTGTCATGACCAGTGGTATAGAAGACTTAATCCAACACTTTTACCCTCTTAGATTGCAACAGAGGTGACAAGATAGACTTGATCTATTTGCTGTATTTGGAGCAAGAGCAAAAGCAGAAAAGACTTGGTCTTGACTGTTTAAATGAGTTATTTGCATTTCTAAAAAGCAGAGGTGAATGAAGGACAAGATAAAGAAAGAGTAATAATCCGAAGCACTTCAGCAAGGTTAGGATTAGCAGAGCACTTTGAGGATAAATTGGCCCTTCATTTCTGTCACTCAACTGAAGCTGTTGACATCAAATGGTGTGTGCCTGAATGAGAACTGACGAAGGATCAAACCAGGGCTTTGAAACTGAGCTTTTGAATTCTGATTTAATAGCCACTTACCATGCACAGGCTCTGAAGAATACTTAGCTTTTTCTCTACAAAATGGAATTAGAGACCTGGAATGAGATTTGGTCATATTTTGAAAAATTAATGAACATTAAGGATGCCAGGCATACGACCAGGCAGAGTGATTCAACAGACAAGGCCACTATTTCAAGTGTTAGTATTAAACTGGATGGATCTTCTGTTTTATTAAAGTTGCACATACTAATGTGAGGTACCCAGACTCTTGAATTATTCATTGGTCTATGGATATTGTCACTTATATAATACAGTTAACATCAAAGTCTGCACTTCAGGAAGAACTGTGGATAACTGATGAAATACATTTTCAGCATGCAAAGAGGTTGTATTTGGGGATATTATGATGGGGAAATCCTCAATAAGGAACTCTGGGGAGCTGATGCAATTTGATGTAGACAAGACTAAGCTATGTGATTCATTGCTCTGCTTTCCTCTCTTGGCAATAAGTGGTACATTTATAACAAAACAAACGCCTGAGGCAAAACAATTGTTTAGAGAAATCCTTTATGGTCTGCAACAATCCGGATGACCAATGCATGGCAGGATAGAGATATACAACTATGATTTTTCTGCCATGTGATAAGGATTTTTTCAAACTTGGCAACTTTTAAGATGTATGGGCTTCAACTTTCAGAATTCCCCAGTCAGCCATGCTGGCTAGGGAATTTATTTATTTATTTTATGTATTTATCTATCAGTTTGTCAAACATGTACAAGATAGTAGGTATAAATATAAACATATGATATGAATTAAAAAATAAATACAAATAAATAGGGACAGTAGGGCAGGGATGGTAGGCAAGCTGGTGCGCTTATGCACACCCCCTTTACGGACCTCTTAGGAATGGATGAGGTCCACAGTAGACAGTTTAAGATTGAAGCTGTGGGGGTTTGAGGATGTAACAATGGAGTCTGGTAGAGCATTCCAGGCGTTGACCACTCTGCTGCTGAAGTCGTATTTTCCTCAGTCGAGTTTGGAGTGATGTACCCTGAGTTTGTATCTATTGTTTGCCTGTGTATTATTGAGGTTGAAGCTGAAGTAGTCGTTGACAAGTAGAACATTGTAGCAGACAATTTTGTGTACTATGCTTAGGTCAGACTGTAGGCGGTGTAGTTCTAGGTTGCCCAAACCCAAAATTTCAAGCCTAGTGGCGTGAGGGATTCTATCGTGAGCAGAGGAGTGGAGTACTCTTCTGGTGAAATACTTCTGGACCCGCTCAATTGTATTAATGTCCAATAAACAGTGTGGATTCTGGGAAATGAAATCTACTCATGTAGTGAAGTACCGTAGTGATAGTGTAGTACTCACTCATGTAGTGTTGCTGTAGTAAATGTTTGGGATTTTACTGTTTATGGTAGCCCTGGTAATTATTCAAAAAAGGTTCCCTGAACCAGTTTCACCAAGAGCAGCAAGGAAAATTGCCATACATATTGACAATGGAAAACAGGCAGATCAGTTTAAAAAAAACAACACCCCACAATTATGCTTCTGAATTACAGTAAAAAGTAACAAATGATTCATGATTAGGTCTTGTCCAGCCATAGTTCCCTTTCAGCTTCAAATTACAGGATATGTAATTCAGTCTTTGGGGGAAAATATAGTACTTAAACATAAAAATATGATGTGGAATTATATAGCTAAAATGTGGCATTGGAAAGAAATTTTGCATAGAAGGGGGGGGGGGAAATATGCTAAGGATTGGAGTCAGAATAACTGCTTGTTATCAATTTTTGAACTATGTTTATAGTCTGAAAAAGAGAAGACGGAGCAGTATATTTTTATATGGTGAAGATTTAATGGTAAATTTGAATTAATCTTAAATCAACATTATGCAGATCTTTTTCTCTGAGTTTTTATTAGTTTCTTTCTCTTCTTTACTAGCTTACATTAGATTCAGTTTACTTTAATCATCATAATAAATATAATCTTTTTTGCAGGATAATTATGAATGTAGCATTTTTCTTTTATATGTTACACTTCACATTGATAAATATTTTTTTAAAAAAATAAAATTCAAGCTATAAAATTTAGAACACGAGCATCATGCTAACCAAATAAACAATTCTGGATGTGCAAAAGACACTTATTTTTCTGAAGGAGAAAACTGTCTTAAGGGATAAGATTGAAATACTGTACAAAGTTCATCATCTGTTCTTTGCAGATGCAAAGCATCTTTAGTTTGACTCTAGAGATGGATCAAGGATCACTGAAATGGGTGTGCCTTTCTCAGGAATGTTTGTTTGTTTGTTTGTTTATTTGTTTGGATTTATATGGGCACTTGAACATTGGGCACTATCTAATAAAATGAAATTCAATGGTGAAAAGAGTAAGGTTCTACATTTAGGCAACAAAAACGGAATGCACAGGTACAGTATAGGTGATACCTTACTCAGTAGTAGTAACTGTGAAAGGGATCTTGGAGTCCTAGTGGACAACCATTTAAATATGAGCCAGCAGTGTGCAGCAGCTGCCAAAAAAGCCAACACAGTTCTAGGCTGCATCAACAGAGGGATAGAATCAAGATCACGTGAAGTGTTAATACCACTTTATAATGCCTTGGTAAGGCCACACTTGGAATACTGCATTCAGTTCTGGTCGCCACGATGTAAAAAAGATGTGGAGACTCTAGAAAGAGTGCAGAGAAGAGCAACAAAGATGATTAGGGGACTGGAGACTAAAACATATGAAGAACGGTTGCAGGAACTGGGTATGTTTAGCTTAAGAGAAAGAAGGACTAGGGGAGACATGATAGCATTATTCCAATATCTCAGAGGTTGCCACAAAGAAGAGGGAGTCAAACTATTCTCCAAAGCACCTGAGGGTAGAACAAGAAGCAATGGGTGGAAACTAATCAAGGAGAGAAGCAACTTAGAACTGAGGAGAAATTTCCTGACAGTGAGAACAATTAATCAGTGGAACAGCTTGCCTCCAGAAGTTGTGAATGCCCCAACACTGGAAGTCTTTAAGAAGATGTTGGATAGCTATTTGTCTGAAACGGTATAGGGTTTCCTGCCTAGGCAGGGGGTTGGACTAGAAGACCTCCAAGGTCCCTTCCAACTCTACTATTGTATTGTATTGTATTGTATATGCCGCCCTTCTCCAAAAGGATTCAGGACGGCGTACAACATTAAAAAACACACATCCCAAAAGTTTTTTTAAAAAAATCCATATCCAAAAAAACAAACCAAATTTAAAAGACAATACATTTAAAATAAATTAAAATTAACAGGCCAGACCGGCTTGCTGGAAAAGCCAACTTTTTAGGGCATGTCAGAAGGACTGGAGGTCGGGGATTATATGAAGCTCTGGGGGCAGCTCATTCCAGAGGGAAGGCGCTCCCACAGAGAAGGCTCTCCCCCTGGGGGTCACCAGCCGACACTGTCTGGCCGATGGCATCCTGAGGAGGCCAACTCTGTGGGATCGTACTGGACGGTGGGAGGCTACTGGTGGCAGTAGGTGGTCTCGCAGGTACCCTGGGCCTAGTTGTAGTTGAGAAGGACATTTTTATCAGGACTATGACAATTTGCCGCAACCAACTCGCCATGGCCAACTAGCCAACTCACTGCAGGACAACTCACTACACAATAAGAATTACACTAATATCAAAAAAATGTGGAATAGAATCATTAAAGAAAGGATGCAAAGGGAGGGACAGAATGAAATGTGAATGGCACTTTTTTAAAAAAAAAAATTAAAAATAATGAAATAGAATTGTTAAATTATCCCGCAGCCCAAGTCGTCACATGGCGAATTGGCTATGGCGAGGTGTCCAGCGATGAGTTGGCCATAGTGAGTTGGCCATGGTACGTTGGCTGTGGTGAGTTGTCCAATGGCGAGTTGTCCAATGGCGAGTTGTCCAATGGCGAGTTGGCCATGGCTAGTTGGCTGTGACGAGTTGGCCTCAGTGAGTTGGCTGTGGCACGTTGTCCCTTTCTGATTTAGATTCCCACTTAATCATCTCCAACCTGGAGATCTGCGAAGTAGGATTGCTTCCAAAATGTAAAATCAGCACACAGTTTTTTTTAAATCCTAAAATATACCAAGTGCTATAATCTTAAAAATCAGAAAATATGTGGTTTTGCTATTTATTCATTGGAAAAAAAATGGTAAATATGCAAAAGATAGTTTGGAATGTCAAGCATTGAAATGCAATACAATTATTAAAGGTGGCTATAAGGCAGCAGCATAAAAATTTCTATCTGAAATTAATTTCAAAATACGTATCAATGATAACTCCCTCCACAGAAAATTCCTACTTGAGCTTAGGTAGGAATTACTGTACGTATAACAAACAAGTTGTATTACAGTAAAAGATGAGAAATATAAATCAGATCCCTTTTTGTGTTTCATTTTTATGAGTTTACATTGCACCTAAGCAAATATTATTCTTTTGCTTGGAAAGATCTGTGACAACTAGGTCTGAAACAGTAAAATATGGTGATGGAACAATGGCAAGAAAGCTATGATAAGAGATGCTTTTTAGATATGCCATTTGGTTCCCATGCTTAAATTGGGGTCTTGGCCTGCCAATCTCTGTTGCAATTTAAAAAAGAAATAAGCATTTTGCACATCTAAAGAGTTGCAAATTAAAAGCGGAACTTACAGGAGAAAGTTAGACAGGCTTTGGCTTGCTAATAATTTACAGGTCGTATTAGCTATATAACACAATGAAAAAGGCACATATAAATATGGAATGTGTGTTTCTGGCATTTTCATGCACTCTTTCCATTTCTCTCAAACTTTCTATCACATTATAATTTTGGAAGAATGCAATAGTTCATGGGCTATTTTTAGCAGTCAAGTACCTCAGAATTTGTACGAGTCAGCAATTTCTCATGTAAGTAATTGGATTTTTAATTAGTTCTTTCAAGTTTCTTATTCTGGCATTTCCAGCAAATAAGCCCTTGTAATGCAAGCATTGTGATTGAAGAAAGCAAGTCATAATTATGAACATTTCTGACCCTCCTCACTAGGATCATGGTTCACTTCCTAGCCTCTTTATTCACCTTTGGAGAGGACATAAATAATGCAGGTCATAATGTTCAACCAGTATAAAGACTTTGTGAATTAAATATTCAAAGCCGACTTTTTGTCAAGAGAGAAGCCACTGTTTAGGGCCATCTTCATTGTGCCATCTCATTTGGTTATGCATGAGGGACACACATCCCCAAATAATGATGGGTGAACATGGATTGTATAATCAGTAAACTAATGAACTGAAACCACGCAAACTGAGAAGATAATTATGGCCCTGCTTTCTCCACTGCCCAGCTTTTCATACCTGATGAACAACCTGGACTTTTCTTAGGAATGTCCATGTTTAGCATTGCTGAACATGGCTACTCTTCAAGATGAAACCTTTCCTCTTTAAAGTTCAGCATATGGATCCCCAAACACAGAGCCCAAAATTTGGGAAACAATACTGCGGTATATTCTGACCTCTACTTATTTGGCATCTGATTAGAGTGGCAATTTGTCAGAGTTTGTTGCAGAAATCAAATCCAGAAAGCAGACATAGGTAACTGATTCAGCAGAATTCATTAACTTCTCTTTATATACAATAACATGAGACATATATATGATACCAAGAGTGGTTCTTTCAACGTGGTAGAGAGATTGATTTCAGTTCCAGCAGCAGAACAGTTCGCAGCTTAGCACAGGCTCAGAGCTATAGTACTAAGCCATGCCCAGGCTCCAAAGTGTTTCAGTTCCCATTGGCTGATCTTGTTACTAAACCCTATTCCAGTTCATGAATATATCTACTCTGGCATAATTAAATTACATTTAATTTTTTAAAATGTCATTATATTATGGAAGAATAAAATGAATATTCATGAACTGTAAGAATATTCAAGTAACACACCAACCTTTAATCTGTTTGAATGATGATAGGGTTTCAAGCTTGTCTCTTTTTGCCCCCTTCTAGAGTTCTAGATCAGTGGTTCTCAACCTTCCCAATGCCGTGACCCTTTAATACAGTTCCTCATGTTTGGTGACCCCCAAGCATAAAATTATTTTCGTTGCTACTTTGTAACTGTAATTTTGCTACTGTTATGAATCGTAATGTAAGTATCTGATATGCAGGATGTATTTTCATTATTACAAATTGAACATAATTAAAGCATAGTGATTAATCTGCCAATCTTGGTTTGGGAGATCAGCCAGGCTGGGATTTTCCAGGATAAAACGACCTTCCTGCTTGCCTCCAGCAGCAGTTCATGGTTTACATGAGTTTCACTTTATTAAGTTTATTTTTTTTACATTCCGTTCCACCCACCCACCCACTCAGTTTTCTCTTTCTTTCTTTCTTTCTTTCTTTCTTTCTTTCTTTCTTTCTTTCTTTCTTTCTTTCTTTCTTCTTTTCCTTCTTCCTTTTTTCTTTCCTTCCATTCTTCCCTCCCTCCCTCCCTCCCTCTCTTTCTTTCTTTCTTTCTTTCTTTTCATTCCTCCCTTTTCTTCTTTCTTACTTTCTTTCCATTTCTCCCTAGATTTTCTTCTTTCTTTCTTTCTTTCTTTCTTTCTTTCTTTCTTTCTTTCTTTCCTTCCATTCCTCCATTCTATTCACATAGAATATAGGATAAGGGAATTCCTCAGTTACATAATACCTGCCAATGAGACTTGCAATCCCCATACATTTTAGACACCACAATTCTCCATACTCCAAATAGAAAGAAGAAAGAAACACTTGTGCTGATAATTTATCTGGATATCAAATGTTTTCTAATATTAATTGTAGTAATAACTTCACTTAATTGAAAAGTACAGATGATTACTTAAAACATTAAAAAGTCACAATCAGCATAATTAAGCTTTTTTTGCAAAGCGGTCTCAATATAATCAAGCCATATATACACTGCAGTGGGTGGATTCAAATTTTTTTACTACTGGTTCTGTGGGCGTGGCTTTGTGGGCATGGCAGGGGAAGGTTAAGGAAAAATCCCCATTCCCTCCTCACCTCACTAACCTGCTTTCCAGCTCCGTTCTCCTGTTCAGGGCAACAAAAGAAGATCAGCTGGGAGGCTGGGAGGCAGCAGAGTTGGGGCCAGCCTATTTCTCTGAACTACTCAAAATTTCCGCTACTGGTTCTCTTTCCGAACTGGCTGAATACCACCTCTGATACACTGCATATTTTAACGCATCTGATTCAACCTACCTTACAGCTTATCCAATCAATGTGCCAATTTGTAATACCCGGTTTCTTCCGTATAAAGATAAAAGGAA
The DNA here is from genome assembly GCF_964273705.1 of Natrix helvetica. Lineage (NCBI taxonomy): Eukaryota > Metazoa > Chordata > Lepidosauria > Squamata > Natricidae > Natrix > Natrix helvetica. Next base: position 208,145,307 of record NC_138552.1, on the reverse strand, counting down.
TTTATTATTGTAGATTTGTTTAACTTGCCTTCCGATACTGTAAAGAATAAGGATGCTGAGCTGTTCTATCCAAAAGAAATTTACCATGAAATAAATAGCTCCACGCTGCATAAACCAAAAATCAGACATGGAAACAGGTCAGCATTTCAAAAAAGTTTAACCGCACAACTGATTAAGATGGGCCTTGTTCTATCATAAAAGATTAGATCAAGACAAGATTATATTATTTGAGTTTTCAGAAATTAGGATTACAATCGTTTCTTTAACTTCAGGAAATATCTGAACATTTATAAACAGGAAAAAAATGCTACGGGATATGAAAGTCTATTAAAGTCCATTTAAAAAGAGCTAATCGTGTTCATATTTTTTAAACATACTGTATAACAAAATAATTTAAAATAGTTTAATAAGAAACATCAGTGTGGCTATCTTCCCACAACTCGCCAAAACAATTGTTTTATTGTTATCTCTGATCCACAAGCTTTATGCTCTGCAAGAAAACAAAAAAACAAACAAGTACAATGCAATATTATTTCAGGAGGAAGAAACTCGGAAACCACAGCAAAAAAGAAAATAAACACTGAAAGCCTCTGAGTAACTGAACAAAAATGCTAAACATGGAAACAGAAAAAAGATGTACCAGAAGAAACTGAAAGGGTTTCTTTTTTTAAAAAAACGTGGTTATTATATTCTGACCCACTTGATCTCATCTGCAAGGGGACACTTGAAGGGCCTGTGCTTACACATATATTATTTTATTATCATTCATATATTGTCCATCACTGCATGTTACTTTTGCAACTCAGTGCATGTTATATGGCAAGTGTGAGCAGCCTAAGACTGCTCAGGATGAATCGTAGCCTCTGAAGGATCTTGCAATCCTTGATGCCTCCTGATCAAAACTGATAGAAATTGGTTGGTTAGGGCAATGAAGGATCCCCCAAAGTAGACGTTATCAACTCTCAAGAGCAGATGTGGATATCACATAATGTAATAAAATGTGATGGGCACATCTTCCGCACATGCGCAGGGCATCAAACACATGACAATTATAAAGGTTGGGATAGCACTGGGGCAGGTGGGTGGGCCCAGGCGCTGGTCAGAACTACCGGTTCACCCATAATGGTCCAAACTGGCGGCAGCAGCCCACCCTTGCTCAAGAGTCAATGGGACTATCTAAGACAGTGGTGGGTTCCAGATCCCATTCCAACCGGTTGGTACGGTTGGAACGGGCCCGGCGTCACCCACATGGACGCGTGCTGCACGTGCGCGCGCGCACACACACACACACACACACACACACACACAGTGCACACATGTGTCGTACCTGACTGTGATGCCTTCGCAAGCCTCTGTGATGCTCCAGCTGCTCGGCGGAGCATCGCGTAGGCGCCATGCACGTGCACAGAAATGTCAAAGGCTTAAAGGACAGGTAAGGAGCTCAGGCAGGCGGGTGGCCCCTCCGGAGCACCGTACCGTAATGGTACCTCATGCTCCGGGCAGGCTCTGGTACTCCCATACTGGGGCATACCGACTGCAAGTCACCACTGATCTAAGAGGTTGTTAAGTGATTGAGGGACAAAAAGGGATCAGTAGGTGGTTGATAACTGATGGAAAGTTGATGGGAAATAATTTATCTTTTGAGGTTTCTATAGAGCACTTCCTAGTTCTGAAAGTGAGGTAGCTAGCAGAAAGAGAAGTGCTACCCAGGGTTGGATGATTAGACACAAGTGAGAGCAGCCATGATTGACCTCTATTTTTATGGTTGGGTGCACAGTCAAATGCCTGGCACTTTCTTAGTTCTACCTCCCGGGGATTTATTCATTTTAATTGGGTTTGGGGTTTTAAAAAGTTTTTAATACACTATATACTATATTTAATATTTATTATTCTATGTACAGTCTTGCAACCTCCTCCACCTACGTATTTAATTATTTAACTGTTTTGTATGTATTTTATAACGTATTTTAGTGACTGTACACCGCCCCGAGTCCCTTTCGGGAGAGGGGGCGGTCTATAAATATGAATAATAAATAAATAAAATAAAAGATGTTTAGACTGGGATTTGGTGTTTTTGACCACCTATCAAGTAGTATTTATTAAATTATTTTCATATAATAAATGTTTGGTGGTCACTGAACATCCACAGTTTCATGAAGACATAAATGAGTTTGGGGATCCTTTAAGGTCTAAAATTGATTTAACATGGTTTATTAAAGAAAAAGGGGACATGGTGGCTCAATGGCTAAGATGCTGAGCTTGTTGATCAGAAAGGTGGGCAGTTTGGTGGTTCGAATCCCTAACGCCATGTAATGGAGTGAGCTCCCATTACTTGTCCCAGTTTCTGCCAACCTAGCAGTTTGAAAGCACATAAAAATGCAAGTAGTAAAATAAGAGCCACCTTTGCTGGGAAGGTAACAGCTTTCTGTGAGCTTTCGGCATTTAGACATGCTGGTCACATGACAATGGAGACATCTTAGGATAGCGCTGGCTGTAAAGTATTATGAAGCAGTGTATAAATCAAAAGGCTGCTTACTTCTTCTAAATAGTAATATATTAACAAGGGGAAAAGGGAACACAATCTGTAATTTGCTCTTTTAGCCCAGTGGACAACCTGAAAGAAGTGAAGGAATACATTTTGTTTGTTTGTTTCCTAGCTAATGGTTGGTGAACCCAAAAGTGAGAAAGATTCTGATGCAATCACCTTTGGTATGGCTAGGAAAACATGATAAACTCATTTAACATCCTCTTCAAAATTCTAAACAGGTAAACTTCTAAAGAAAAACCTTCAACAAAAAGAAGCAATTAAAATATTACTACAGATATTTAAAAAGCCACTCTGTCTTTCAATTCTAGCAGTACAAAGGATGAGCTGGAGGAGAAGAAAATGATTTTGCAGGCTACCCTCAAGACTTCATGAGGTCCAGGAGCAACATATAATCTAAGAAACACAGATCACTGAGTGTCTATTTTGTTCCCTTCCGTTCTCATAATTCCATCTATTAATAAAAATAACATGGAAAATTAGGAGGCAAAGTTATTTTTAGAATTCAAGATTTACTTACCATACTCAGTTCTTAATCAAGAACTTGTAGTCAGTAATGTCTGGGTGTGATTTCATTACCTAAACAAATTTCAACAGCTGAAGCCATGTACCATGAATCCCTTCATCAAAACAAAAATTTTGGCAAGTGCTATGTACACAAATAGATAAAATGTTAAATGTACAATAAACAGAAAATCTAGATGGATGTACAGGAGTATGGGAAACAGATCATTGGTTTAAAAAAAACCAGAGAGATTCTAAGCAGCAATGAAACATGTGGAATAAAGAACAATTAAAATTTAAAATGGTCAAAATAAGAGAAAATTAAAAAATTATGCTCAAGTAGTAAGTACCTCTCTCCTTTAGACATCAATCATGTCTACAATAACTCTGGTGTGCTGCCAAGTGGGATGGGTGGACACTTACAAAATGACACAGAAATGGGACATTATTATAGTACTGAGATGGATTAGAGAATAACAAGGTATTGTATCTCCAAAATTGCACTCTTCAATTTGATTAGCAAAACAAAAGCACCCCTGTTAAAGTAATGGGCACGAAAGGTCTGACTTTTGACAGAACACTAGGACAGGCACTCCTGGAACATTTTGCAAGAGAAAATAAATGACTGGTAAATGTTGTAAGACAAATTGCAGCATTATCACACATAGAAATGAAGATAACATAGAACAACAAGTAAAGAACATTAGGACAAAGAATCAGGTATTCAATCTTCAGAGCAATCGCGCATGAGCATCAAATGATTACAACCACACCATAGAATTAAAACTCTCCAGCGCAAAACTGATTTTTGACAACTCCTTACATGTTGTCCAGGCAGTCCTTGACTTAAAACAGTTCACTTAGTGACCATTCAAAGTTGCAACATCAAAAGTGACTTATGATTTTTCACACTTATGACCATTGCAGCATCCCTATGGTCATGCGATCAAAATTCAGGCACTTGGCAACTGGTTCCTATTTATGATGGTTGCTGTGTCCCGGGATCAAGTGATCCCTTTTTGCGACCATCTGACAAGTAAAGCCAATGGGAGAAGCCAGATTCATTTAACAACCACATCACTAAGTTAACAACTGCAGTGATTCACTTAACAACTGTGGCAAGAAAGGTGGTAAAATGGAGCAAAGCTCACTTAACAAATGTCTCATTTGGCAATATAAATTTTGGACTCAATTGTGGTCATAAATTGAGGACTACCTGTATTATAGATTGTTACCGCACTTTCAGTGAGTGTTTCAAATGTTCAAAATTATACTAAGATTTGGGTGACATCCAATGAAACATCAGCAGATTTCTGCTCACATCATGGGGCTTTCCCATGCTCTCCTCCTGCTTGCTCACCACCACATGGGTAAGCATGCCGTTTCATCAGCAGTCAGTGCTAGATAAAAACATGCAGGGTTGGCTCATGCCTATACAAACACCCCTTGTTGTTTCATCATGAGACGACTGGCTTTGACTTTAAGAGATACAGGCAGTTTATCTGTGGAGAATAATCAGGAATGGTTTGCTATCCAGATAGCTGCCACCCACTCAGAGGAAGATTTTCTCCGAAAAAAAGACCTCCCCAGATATTAAGCCTTTTGAGCACATGCGCTAAAATAAGCTTCCCCCCCCCCAAAATAAACCCTCCCTGAACATATTGCAACACACAGCAGCAGCCATGAGGTGATCACGCTTGCTGCCTCCTGCACCTCAAAAATAATAAGATCTCCATGAAAATAAGGCCAAGCGCTTATTTCGAGGGTCAAAAGAAAATTATTTTCGGGGAAACAGGGTACAGCCTGAGCTCAGTCTAGCTGAACAGGTTCAAAACCTGTTCGGTTCAGAGACTAGATCTCTCTAGGCATTTTTTTTCTTCAACTGTAGCAATCTGGGCAGTGTATCAGAGGTTTTCAAATTGCAGCCACTGCTGAAATTCAAAAATATTGATAGCAATATTGATAGCAAAAAAAACCAATGGATTGTTGGATCTTGTTTAATTCTTAGAGAGGAGGAGAAACTGAAAATGTGATTATCTACAAAAGGGAAAAGTGTTGTCATTTGGTGCAAGAAAAAGAACTGTATGTTAAGGCATGCATTTAATTCTACTCTCTGTAGGATAAAGTGAATAATCTGTGGTATTTTTACTGTGAAGGTCTGGCTATTATCATGCCTAATTCATTTAAATATTCTAGCTTTCATTAGTTTTTTCCAAAGGAATTTTAACCAAAGGAATAAACCGTTGTTATTTTGCCCTTGACATGTTGTCTGAAATAAAAATAAAACAAAATTGCTTACCATCCATCTGCAAAAAGAAAAAGAAAAAGCAGGTTTCCTTTGCTTTTTTAAAATAAAACTGTTCCCATCCGAAGCAAATAAAGTGTAAAACCAAACTTCATTCCTAGGGTTAAAATTAATGAACCACAGAATGTGGTGATAGGGAATAAATTTACCAAGACTTGACCTACAGTACCAGCATCTCTGATTATTAAAGGTTCTCATTAGCTTCCTGGACTGAATGCCTGAAGCAAAACTATCTCTAACATTTGCCCTAGGAACGCAATTACTACATGCTGCTCCATTGAGCACTGTTCGCGGAAATCCATTAAACTTAAACCCTTTCTACTATTGTGATTACTTTTTATGCAAAAGACTCTTAAGCCCTCCTGAGGACATTTGTTTGTGCTTTTAAATAGTAGGAAAAAATGAGTACAAGTATTTTTCTTTTAAATCTATAGATAGAAAGTGTTTCCCTGAAAATAAGACCCAACCGGATTTTTTAAAGGATGCTTATAATAGAAACCTTACCCCCAAAATAACCACCAGTTAAGATTGTCAGCGAGAGGGATGCATTTAGTACCCCCCCCCCCAAAAAAAAATAAGCTCTAATGTGTATTTTGGAGCAAAAATTAATACAAGACCCAGTCTTATTTGGGGGCAAACATGATATGATAACCATTCGTATCTGTTGATGAGGAGGCTCTACACCTTGGCCAGACTACTGTCTTTGGGATTTGTCTGGTTGGGGTCCTATTTGGAGGAAAAGTCCCACTCCCCTGGGTCCTGCTTTTTTAGCACTCCACATCCTCTCATCTTTACGTTCAGTGTGTACATGCAGTGTACACTAAAGGATTTTACTGAATAAATTGGATTGAAAAATGCATATGCTGATGATATCTATTATGTAGTGTTGTTTGCAGAAATTAAAGAAGGCAGCCTAATTGAATCTGATTTATTTGGAAGTGGCAAAATATGCCAACTGAGATGGTAGTTTTGCATGTCTAAGAATACCAGGACAAGTGGGATTGGTGGCCAGCTTGGGTCATGGTGAGTCCTTTTCTGGACTTAGAGATTTGAATAAGTTCCTGAACATCCCACTAAAAAAGTACTTAAGGTCCAAATCGTATGGCCAGGTCTTAAAACTCTCAACACTCTTTTGGTAGATCAGAAGAGTGGGGCTCCATCTCATTTTAAGGGGAAGAGGGGTAAGGTATTCCAAATGGTGGAGGCAACAGCAGAGAAGTTTCTCTTCCTGGATCCTGCCATGCAAAATTCTTTAACTGATGGGGTATGCAACATACCTTCCTTGCCTGACCATGTGGGATGGGCAGATCTGATTAAGATAAGACAGTTCTTCAGGTAATATCTGGTCCCATGCCATGAAGATCTTTAAAGGTGATAACCAACACCTCTTACTTCATACATATACTGCACATTGGCACTTTAGGTCAGCAGTGCGACTGAGATATCTGCCCAGTACCTTGACTGTAATCCAGCCACTTCAGGTTGGCGCTCTTATTTTTCACGTGAAACTTCAAATTTTTTGGCAATCGCCAGATTAATGATTGTTGACACACCAGAAGCTTTATAGTTATTCTACATACTGTGGTCAACTGCATATTCTGTATACTGTTGTCAGGCAATGGTTCACTTTTCTCTCTCAGTTTGAAAGTTAGCCCACACAGAAGGGCATTGAATGAGCTAGCCTCAGTCATAAAATCTCTGTGATTTTTGTTTTCTCATTGAAAATATAACTACTTCCTCATCGTTTTCATCTGTACTCCATGATCCCAAGTGATGTTACTAAATAGTTTCACTTCTACTTCCTTATTCAGGTGCCCCTCAAGCTCTATTACCTTGCTTTTTCATATTACAGCATGAAATTATCAACATAATGGTTCGTGTGTTATTTTTACACCTTGGAGGTAGAGAAAATTCTGCCTTGCTGAAGCCCTTCTTTAAGCAACATTTGATTTAGCTTTTCATCCCACATTCTGTTTGCCTTTTTTTTTAATTCCTCAAGACTTTTTTGTGCTTGACCTAGAAGCCTTGTCAGCTTAAATGAACCCAGATAGCTGTTCCATGTAGATGTCTTCCTTTAAAAAGGAAAACAGTAGTTGTTACCATCAGAGGGTCAGTTTTCCTTCTTCCCCCTCCTGCTTTGGTTAAGACAGTTGCTATGGGCCAAGGTTTCTCAGATTTCTAGGAGAATCCCTTGCTAATAGCTTTATAGCATCTGCATCAGTGGTGGCAATCAAAATTTTTTACTACCGGTTCTGTGGGCTTGGCGTTGCTTGCTGGGTGTGGCTTGGTGGGCATGGCAGGGCAAGGATACTGTAAAATCTCCATTCCACCCCACTCCAGGGCAAGGATTCTGTACAATCCCTATTTCCAGCCCCCTCCAGGACAAGGATACTGTAAAATCCCCTTTCCCTCCACATCCCACACACCTGCTTTCCAGCTCCATTGTCCTGTGCAGGGCAACAGAAGAAGACCCAGCCAATCAGCTGGGACTCGGGAGGCAGGGAATAGGTGGGGGAAGAGCCAGCCAGAAGTGGTATTTGCCAGTTCTCCGAACTACTCAAAATTTCCACTACTGTTTCATGAGAACCAGTCATAACTGGCTGAATACCATCTTTGATCTGCATGGTTCCATCATCTGCATAGTTTTTGGCCTTGAAGATCCCTCAAATTTTTTTTATAGGAGATAAATACCCAGGTTGCAAAGTCTTTAAAAAAAAACTCTCTCTCCATATGTTGTTTCTTTCCATTTTTTAGCTCCATGAGCCTGCACCTCCTTGGGACTCTGGATCTTTTCCCCTCAGCTATGGATGAGAGCCCAGCCTGGTAGGTGGGTATCTCTTCCTTAGGTCTTTATGGTTTTAACTGAGGCTCAGGTTCAGCTGCAGTTGTTGCAAATTTCCTTTTGCAATCTGCCCCATCTCAACTGTTATTAGCCATTTCTAAAACTGGCTGTAATATTAATTTAAAACCTGAGATAGGGGATAAGTGTGTAATATTGCCTGCTGGTGGTTACTATCTACAGATCTTTACTACACTATCCTCAAAATAAGCCATGGTCATTATTTTAATTCTTCCTATGATTGAATTTTGCATTCTATGCCCCTTTGTGCTAATTGTGTCATGATGCTTTGTTCAACTCTATAGTCTACTTTCTTTTCCTTTGGGAATGTAACCATATGTTTTAGCTCCCAACATTCTAATATAATTTATACTGTGTTTTTCACTGAACAATAAATAGTTCAATAGAAATGCCTTTTTGGCTTCTGCTGGTAAACTGTTCTGAATGTAATTAGCAATAGCATTTAGACTTATATACTGCTTCATAGTGCTTTTACAGCCCTCTCTAAGGGGTTTACAGAATCAGCATATTGCCCCCAATAATCTGAGTTCACATTTTACCCACCTTGGAAGGATGGAAGGTTGAGTCAACCTTTCAATTAAGTTTTGAAACAGTTTCTCTTCACCACCTTTGTTTCTGCTTCACACATATCCAACAAGGGATGATTGTCTCTTTCCTCTAATTCATTCTGTTTTTGTATAAAACGAATAGATTTCTTATGCATAATCTCCTTTACTCTAAATAATCCAAAATCTGCCCATTGAAAAATTCCTGTTCAATTGTCAGAGTCTAAAATTGGTGTCTTTCTTCCACCTTTACTCTTTACATAAACAACAAACCACTGGAATCGGCTGAACACTTCATTCCTGCATCTTATCAGATGTAAACTTTAAAAATAAGAAGCTGGCTCTGAAGAACTGATAGAAAGTCTTCCCATTTGATTCAATAGGAAGGGATAAGAAGTCAATATGGAATTTTTTTAACTCAATAGAAATTACTGTTATTCTGTGCTTTTTACATTTTCCATGCTTCTGACAATTTTTATACTGTGTGTTACTCTTGACCACATTTCTCACATAAACACACAAAACTGGCAGTGACTGGAACATTTGCAGTTTGCAATTCTGAAATATATAGTGAGTGATTTCCTTTGCATTTGCTAGATTTGCTCTGTGATTCAATCAATTTCCTAATTTCCTGTGCCAAGATTCAGGCAATTTCTCTCTTGTTTTACAAACTCATCTGATTTTATTTTATGGGAGAAATCACAGCCCATGTGGAGAATCCACTCTGAAAAGTCCAGATTCTCCATCCTTGTTACTGAGCAAACTCTTCAGTAACCACATTACATCTCCTTTTTTATTAATCGCATGAGTAACACTTGGCATGTTGAGAATTTAAATCTGGAGAGTACAGAGTACAGTATATTTTTCACATGCAATGAAATTGTTTCTTATTCATTTCGGATTGCATGTTATTATAACATCTTCAATCCTTTGGAAGCTTATTTGCTTTTCATTTGCTATTATGATCTGCCCTTTGTAAGTTGAATTAAGTTTAAGAAAAGAATATTTACTTTTACACATTAGAGCTGTTGTCCCACTGTTCAAATACTGTAGTGTGAACGTAGCTTGCCATCTTTGGTGCTCTCACAATACAACATCTTTCCAATGTTTCATTCTCTTTCCCAGAATGTGTTGTTGTTGTTAGTTGTGAAGTTGTGTCCAACCAATCGCAACCCCATGGACAACGTTCCTCCAGGCCTTCCTGTCCTCTACCAACCTCAGGAGTCCATTTAAGCTCACGCCTACTGCTTCAGTGACTCCATCCAGCCACCTCATTCTATGTCGTCCCCTTCTTCTTTTGCCCTCAATCTTTCCCAGCATTAGGATCTTCTCCAGTGAGTCCTTCCTTTTCATTAGGTGGCCAAATTATTTGAGTTTCATCTTCAGAATCTGGCCTTCTAAAGATCATTCAGGGTTGATTTCCTCTAGGACTGACCAGTTTGATTGCCTTGCAGTCCAAAGGACTCGCAGGAGTCTTCTCCAGCACCATAGTTCAAAGTCCCCAATTCTTTGGTGCTCAGCCTTTCTTATGGTCCAACCTTCACAGCCATACATTGCAAAAAACCATAGCCTTGACTATACACATTTTTGTTGCCAGCATGATGTCTCTGCTTTTTAGTATGCTGTCTAGATTTGCCATAGTTTTCCTTCCCAGGAGCAAGCAAATGCATTATTTTCTCACAGTTCTTTTATCTTGAGTCTGGATATGGTCTGGAGAACCCTTCAAGTTGAAAAATTGCCTTTTATACTGAAATCCTGTTCAGGCCTCCAGCCAACCAGGAAGCCTTGTCACAACTCTTGCAGTATCCCATCCCATTTTTCTTCTTCGGTTCTGTGGCTACAAAGCAACCTTCGTTGGATTGGTCTCTTGTATTTTATAACCTTAGTTTTTGCTTTTTAAAGATAGCTTTTCTACTTTCCTACTGTTGGAAGTTCCTCTTTTCTCTTTTTCAGCGTCTATGATTTCATTTATAAATTTGCTAATGTTGGTCTCCTAAAGTGTTTAATGAGAAAACCATTTAATAAAGAATGACCCTTCCTTCCCATTAACAGAGCTTTGAAGACTAGTTTTGTTTTTGGGGTTAGCTGTTCACTTTTTCTTTTAAGCGAATAGTTGGACAACTGATTTCCTTATTGGTGACCTCTCTTTTTAATAACGTAGTATCTTTTAGTAAATATAGATGGGAAAATAATAACTAGTTGTAGACCTTTTACGCAAGAGCAAAGGGAATGTATCAAATATTTGAGATATATTTTTCAGCATTCAATCAGGGTGGACATTTTATGTTGATGGTTAATGTTCATGGTATATTTGTTATTTGTTCTACACACATTTTTTATTATGGCTTTTTTATTTCGCTATGTGTTTTCTCTGTACTTGATGCCTTCTTTTTTCTTTTTTATTCTGTATTTTAACCTTGGAGATAAATTTAAAAAAAACATTGCAGGATCCAATTTGGATCAGTCACTGGAACTAGAGGTTTATTCTTTTGAACTTTTGGACTCAGGCTCGGGGAATTTCTCTCTACAGGAATGTGTGCTTTAGGCTATTGTATGCATCATATTTATGTGGTGCCTGGATGGGTGTGGCTTCCTATTAGTTGATTGGTGTTTTGATGGCCCATTAGTGGCTATTTTCTTGTGCTGCCAAATCTTCAGACCTAAGTACCTGATAAGTCAATGTAAATCACCACTCTTATTGACTGACAAGGGGCCCATTTCCCAGGCTTCAATCATTTCTCTGGCTATCTTTGTACCTGTTCAGCCAACAATCTTAGTACCTGCGAAATTGAATGAATGTACTTGTTTCCTACAATGTGAGACTATTAAAAAAAAAAGATTGATCCATCTTTACTCAAATCTTCAGTGCTTAGTCTCCTTGCAAATCCCCATGTTATTTCAGTCTTCTTTGAGGTGGCATTTACTTTTTACATTTTTGCCAGATTCATCCCTATTTCTCTTGTCCCCTACTTGCATCTTGCTTTTCTATTCATTTGCAGCAACCATTGTGGTTCATTTGTAGGTAAAATCCCCTCTCCCACATAACTATTTAAGATTCAGAATATTTCAAATGAATAAAATTTAGAGAAAGATGGTAATTGGCCTATTTGGCCCATAGGCTATACCAACTTTAATTCATGTAAAAGATTTTTTTTAATTTTTTTGTAATGATGCTACATATAAAAAGCAGATCTTTAGATGGGTTTTATAAATGTTTCATTGTCTTCTCCAGTTCAGCCCCTTATTTACATGACCTGTACTTGATTATATATATTTAGGGGCCATCCAAGCATCATGACTCTGAGTAGCTTTAAAATATAAGAAATAAAACAGAACAGCTTCTGACAACATAAAGAATCTCCATATACATAAGATCATTTCATTAATAATTATTTCTGTGTTCCCCCAACAGCATGGAAATAAGATAATAGAAATAAGAGGGTTCAGAAGGTGTAGCAAAATAATAAACATTCAGCACCCCAAATTTCATTGCTACTGAATGATCTCCCCATCAAATTATTCTTGAGGGATTGTGGCCCTTGATAAATAAATAGTGGCCTACCCCTGATTTATTTCTGTATATTCCTTTGATGAATATGAATATTAGTGAAGAAAGAAGATAATTCCTCTTTTGAGCTAAGTGTCTGAAAATGGACAAGCCCTTGAGAATATCAAAATTCTCACCATGGTGGAACTCTAAAGCCATAAATCATGAGTTCACTGTAGGTTTCTATCAACATTGTGGGTTGAAATGTTGTTGTTTTTTTTCAGATTGGATGCAGTCCAACTGGCAGCTAAATCAGCTTCCTGCCTCTCTTTATACATGGCTTTTCTCAGAGTATATGAGCTCATTGCTTGCATCTTCTCCTGTTGACCCATGCTTGATTTCTACCAAGTGCAGCAAGTTTCATTGTTGGTTATAGTACTACAAAAACTGAAATTTACAATCCCTATGAAATAATCTACAATTGGTCTCAGAATGACAAGCGAAAACATTTTCTTTTTTTAAAAAAAAGCGGAAGATAAAAGCAATATTATTTGTTAGCTCATAAAATGGATGGATGTGAATGCACCAGTGAAGAATTCTCATTAGAGATCTTTTAAAGTAGGCGGCGGGGACGGGGACGGACTGGTTTTATATACGTTTTTAACCTATTCTTTAAGCAAGTTCACTAATACAAGGAAGAATTGGAGCAATAACTTTCCAGATTTGGCTGACCTCAAGAATTAACTCAACGCTATCAGTTAAACTGGGAATTTAACTAAAATTCTCTTGGCTTATACATACTGTAAATTTTTAACTTTTACCAAACACGGATGCTGAATCCAAATGTGCACCGTGTATCTGAAGCTATCACTTAATATTCCAAACACACTATTAAGATATTAGGATCTTTGGTACATTTAAGTTGACCCTCTCATTCATTCCGCCCTCCCAGGCTGTTGCCCATTTGACAGCTGCCAATCAAGATCTCTTTTCCAGTCCTGCAACTTCATATCTTTTACTGAGAATTGCAATAGATTTAGAAAAGGAAAGCCTGCGTTCTATCAACAAGAATATTTTACCCGTAATGTAAAGTGGCATCTAATCCAGTCATAAGCATGATTAACACCTAACTTCTCTTGGGCATAATTTGCAGTGCAACATTTGTTTAAGTGGTCTATCTAACATGCAAATTTTTGGAGCGTACAAGTAGTGCCCTGAGTCTTAACAGTCTTAACAGACAAATGGAGGCTATAATTCATAGTAATTGCTCACCACCAATGCATAATGCTAAAAGGAGCATTATGAAGAAAGACTATATACCATTGTTTCCCCTGGAGCTCTACATTAGTTGGTCAAATATTATGGTCTCATGGCTACTTAAACACAATCGGCCCATCAGACCTCTGAAAAACATCTCATAGGACTAAAAGGTCAATGTGTTACAGTAGAAAGGTTCCAGTAGAAAACTATGGTGCAGGTTTGAACTGTGGGGTCCTTGGTGCTTACTGAGTTTTGTTCTTTTCTTGCAGGCATTTCATTATCCAGTAGGTAGGATTATCCGTGCTAAGGTCCTAGCGCTGATGTTATTAGACTGATGTGTTATCTAGATGGGTAATGAAATGCCTGATACAAGTTACTGGAAGTCCTTCAGTTCATCCCAATTATATTGTATACTCAAGCATATAAGCAACCATTTCTTAGGCTACTCTCTGCAATATATCTGCAAATCCAGCTGCATCACCAGCCTGGCACTGCATTATCATTCTTTCCTGCCTGCCAGATTCAATGAGAGAAGATGAATAGCTTAATTTACTATTATGAAGTGCATTTTTGGGAATGCAATTTCCAGTATAAATCATTTTCTTGATAGATCAGATCCTGATATTGCATGATAAGTTTTGTTAGATAGGTTGCCCAACGCGGACAAAACTTTGGACAAAAAGTATAGTTGCTTATGAAGATTTGAATTTGGTGCTTGTTAATGCATAGCTGCATTATTGGTCAATGTCTTGCATTATGTTACACTCTTCTTTTTATTTAGTTAGATGGGGTCTTGTGTTTTTGTTTTTTAATTGTAGTTGCCATGACATTCTGGCTAAGACAATTTAAAAAAATCTATTCTGGTAACTGAATCACAATCTGTTGAATCTGTGCTTTAGTGTGAGACAGGAAACATAATTTTATTATTTGTAGACTGACACTTCAAAAATTAAAATGGATTTTCTATTGGAAATACTGGTTTGGGATTTTCAGACCAAAACTTGTGTAATTAATTGTCTGCCACCCTACCTCCTGACAGATTGTAGCTTTCTCTTAGATTGATTGGGGGGGGGGGGTTCCCAACAATCCAAGGGAGATTTAATAAACAAGTAGGAGACTTGTCAAGATGACTACACATCCTTCTGTTTTCTTGTTTTTTGCACAACCCTTTGAAAATGTTTGTGGGTTTTTTGGTGCTTTTCCCTACAGTTGGTATGATCCCACTCCAGTACTGTTAGACAACTTTCATTATCTTCAGAAATTTGAACTGAATCATTTCTTAGTATTAGTCTCTCTTCGAGAGAGCCCACCTCTGTAGAACCAATGGAGGTAAATTAGGATTACTCTGTTCTTTATAGTGGAACTAGCTGATAACCTGGCATCGCCCGGGTGTTTATTTATCCAAACCCTGCTTCCATGAATGTTGCCGCAATTTCTAATGTTGGATTTTCCCCCTTACCAATGGGAGCCCCCTTGTGTAGTACTTGAAGCCATTACCATGACAGCTCCACAGCATTGTACAGTAAAAGCCATTTTAAGGCAGTACGGTAGAAACCATTTTAAGGCGCAACAGGCTGTATCTTAACAAAACACCCCCCCCCGAGGGGTGTTAGGGGTGTCTTACCCCCACAGGGGAGGGAAAGAGGGAGGGAGAGGGGGAGGAGGAAGGAAGAGAGGGAGAAGAGGGAGAGGGAGAGATAGACAGAGAGAGAGAGCAAAAACAATATGTAGGTAGTCCTCAACCTATGTCCATTGGTTTAACAATTGTTCAAAGTTACGGCAATGCTGACAAAAGTGACTTACAACCAGTCTTTGCACTTACAACCATTGAAGCTTCCTTATGGTCAAGTGAGCAAAATTCAGGCTCTTGGAAACTGGTATTTATGAGAGTTGCTGCACCCCAAGATCACATTATCACCCTTTGCAACTTTCCCAGGGGGCTTCCAGTAAGCAAAGTCAATGGGGGGAAAGCGGATTGGCTTAACTATTGCATGATTTGCTTAACAACCATGAAGAGTTCCTTAATGACTATGGCAAAAGAAGACTGTAAAACTGAGAATGGCTCATTTAACAACCACATTCTCAAGTTCCAGTCCCAACTGTGGTTGTAAATCAAAGATTGCCTGCAGATAACTTGGACTCTTTTCTTTCCATTCCTCTCTCCTCACTTCTCTACAGAGATAGTATGAATACCTTAACCTTTGAGAAAGGGCCTGGAAACATTAATTTAAATGCATCTGAATTCAAGAATCCCACCTTTGCATCTCAAAGTATTTATTGCTCTTATTTGGCTATTCATGGCTTTTTGTTTTTCAATGGCTATTGCTAGAAATAATTATTGTAAAGTTGTTCCCCATACTTTGGAATGCCTAACAAATTTGGTGTGTGTAAGCCATTTTGTGTATGACAATATATTACGTAAACTGAATGCTTACTTTTCTACACATACAGCATACAACTTTTGATTTTGGCATTATTGTATAAACACAAAATTTTTTAAAAAAATTTATTACCACAAAAAAGACAATTCCCTTCTGAACTTCCCTTTGTCATGGGAAATCCACAAAGAACTGTGCTTTCAATTAATTTCTTTTTGTTTTTATTTCTTAATAGAGTTGGATAAAATTTGGAAGCCAATCTAAGAGAGTAAAACAGAGGATCTTCTGAAATGTAAATATGCAGCTGGGTAATGTCCTCCTTTAAGTGTGGATGAAATAATCAACTTTTATAAATTTGGGACAGAATGATTTGCAGGCTTGCTCTCTTTTTTATGGCTATTCCGTCACATTTCTGGTGAACTGGTCCTGAGAATTTTGCATGAGGGAACTTTTTATGGTTGGGAGATGAATAAATCTATTTATCTGAAAACAGCCGACATTGCAGATGTGTCTTGTGATTGAAAAATGTGCCAAATAACTGAAAGAGAAACACAGAAACTTTTTCTGCTAGCTGCCAATGAACTTGGTTTGGGCTAAGACTGTCACAGCAAGAAAAAAAAATCTGGAATTTGAATTGAAAAGCTACTCCAAAGAAAAAGTCCCAAGCAGGGTTGTCCACAAACATACGTTTCATTTATGCCCATGATTTTAAATTTGGTGACAGACAAGAAAAAGTACCAAACCTTGTGTCAAGCACACAAAAAAGACACTTAATTAAATATGGTATCAGGCCTGGAAGCCATCTTTTGCATTAGGCCTTCAGGCCTGCCACATTTATTGCTGTGGGAAACTAGGAGGGGGGAATTGTATGGAGTGGGATAGATATAGTCAAAATAACATTCCTTTCTCTGTGAGTCAAGGACATCTTGCCCTGCACCTGGAGTGGTGTGACTGGGAGGCATCTCCAGTTGGGACGGTGCTTGATTGGACCATGTGATGGACATGTGGGTGATGGGCAGGGGCTTGAACTGTGGTTTGGGTGGGGAAAACCTGGAAACTTTCAGATTCGGGTTTTTCTCAGATGTCATCTCCAATAAAAGGGAACTTTGGGGAAACTCAAGCCTTCTTTCATTGGGGGTGTTACTTAAAACCCTACATATGGACTTTTTCATGAGAAATGGAGATAAAGGAAGACTGGCAAGCAAAACCAACCTGGTGCAAACTTTAAACTTCTTCAGATTGGAACTTTCAAAGCATAATTTCCATCGTACCCAACCAAACGTTCAGAACCCAATAAGGAAGCACTACTGAGTATGAGGGTTCTACGCCCACAGCCAAGCAAACTAAACATCTATTTTTCAAAATGCTAACCAAGACTGTCCAGCAAAGGAATTAATTCACAGTCTCCTCACCTGTGATACTCCCAGCAATGAACTTTCATGGGCAAGACCACGTTCCCCAGTTAATAAATTTTGACGATTGGGAGTTGGTTTGATGATGTCTAAATCAAATTGTGTGGTCTAGAAAAAAAGGTTAAAATTACAAGACATCTGTTCTAAATGTTACCCTTTGCAAGAAGGAGCAGGGGAACACTCTGTTCATGATGTTATGTAAGTGATGTGACTTACATCTTTGTACAAGAACTCAGAATGCTAATAATAATAGTGAAATTTGTATGAAGACATGATTGCATGCCTCATTCAGTCAGTGCTGTGGACACTGCTGACTGGAGTTTACTTGCTCTGAGCAGATGCAAAGCAATCCAAATAAGAACATATAAACATGAAAAAACATAGCAACAGCATATAACAAAGTAAGGATGGCATTCATTCTGTTTCCAGGTTTATCTTGGGATACTGCAGGAGTTGAGATTTACTTTCAAGAACACAAGCTGCTCCACCAGGTCAGGTCCTAGGGAGATAGCAATAGCACTTAGGACTTAGACTTTATAGCACTTCACAGTGCTTTACAGCCTGTCTAAAGCTGTTTTCAGAGTCAGCATATTGTCCCCAACAATTTGGGTCCTCATTTTACCCACCTTGGAAGGATGGAAGGCTGAGTCAACATGAGTCAACCTGAGCCTGGTTGAGATTCGAACTGCCAAATTGCAGTCAGCTGGCAGTCAGCAGAAGTAACCTGCAGTGCTGCACTGTAACCACTGCGCCACAGAGGCTCTTCAGATGGATTCGAATCAGACATTCTGCTGCAGAACTTTTCATCTGCAATACTGGCTGACAGACAGGTGTCAGCAGAGATTAGTAAAGCATTTGCTATAAGATTTCAGTAACAAAGTCTTGCAAGTCTGAAAGAACCTCTTATGTTTATTTTCCCGAAAAGGAAGGAGGATCCCTTCTGAGATATTTTCTCCAGTCCTACCCGTCTTTCAGACTCAGGTTTTGTTTATCAGAACATTGTCCAGGTGACACTTTTCCTTCCGTGTCATTGCATCCTACCATTACAGCATGATAGGTGTTTCCTCAGCAGATTCAGGACTTTAAGGAAGTTTCCCAGAGACTTTTATACTTCTTCTCATAAGTAGATGGCATGAGATGTCTCAGCATTATTCACCTTTCTTGGCTGCCTACAGTAAACCCCTCAAGGATTACAACCCCTTCTACGTTTTGTGAGGACTCTGGGAAAGGAGGTTGTCAGCTGCTGCTGCTACTACTAAAGAACTCTGCAGTCTACAATTAGGAATTGCTACAAGGAATCTGCTGAGGACTTGCTATTAGAACTAGATATGGTAAAAACTGGAGCTGCCCTTCTACCCTTGTTTGCTGCTAACTCTGTAGTGCTAGGCTGACCTGATCAAGTCATCCTTCCATTGCCTTGGAATACTGTTGCCATACAAGTTCCTCATATACATGGCATTAACTTATCCTCTCATATTGCATTACTGCCTCGTTTGGAAACGTTACTGCTTCAGCCAGGAAGGGGATGCAGAGGGTGGTAAGGATGGCAGAAAAGATCATTGGTGGTTCACTACTTTCTATCCAGGACATAGCATATAAGCAATGGTTGAGCAGAGTCCACAGGATTGTCTGAGATGCAACACATCCCCTTCATGACTTGTTTTCCTTGTTACCTTCTGGGACCAAGCTTCGTAGTACACAAAACAGAACATCTACATTCAGTCACAGTATTTTTCCATGTAGCATTAAACTTGTGAACTCTCAAGTTTCGTCTTTCGCTACGTATTCAAAATAGACAGTGATGTGTGTGTGCGTGCGAGCACGCATGTGTACACACACACACACATACATATATAAGTATTGTGCAGGTATATATTTATGTATGTATATGTTACAGTGAAAGACAGAAATTGGTGAATGTCGACTTTCACCAGTGAATGTCAACACATACCAAATACGTAGGGTTAGGGTTAGGTTAGGGTTAGGGTTAGGTATTTAGTGTAAGTCATAAATAAGGGTATTTAGCAAATATTTCGGACATACACCAAGTGACTATGTGAATGTTGACATTCACCGGTGAATGTCGACATTCACCAGATTTCTGTCTTTCACAGTAACATATATAACATGTGTATATGTATGTGTTTGAATAGATATACACTTTCTCTTGAGAGCAGGCAACATAAAGAATTTCATTTTTAATGTGGGCCAGTGTGCTCGCAGTAAAAAATGACAATAAACTTGTCTGTCTGTCCATCCGTCCATCCATCCATCCATCCTTATGGTAATCAAACCTTAAATCCCTTCTCAGATACAGTCACTCAATAGAGATAGATACTGTATGCAGCAGACAAGAGGACTTTTGCTGGGGTGGAGTGGGAAGAACTAAACGAAAGACAAATTAAAAGGAAGGAACTGAAAGAACTGTGATTAGAGAGACATAAGCAAAACCTGGGGATTAGGTCAGAGTGAGATGGGATTTTAATAAGATGTAGATTTGGAAAATGATACAATCGCACATAAGGCAGACCAAGAAAGTAAAAGCTACAGAGGATTATATTTCTTCTATGTCCCTTCCCCCACCACTCTAGGCTGAATAAAATGCAGAGAAAGGAAATAACAGAATAACAGACTTGGAAGGGACCTTGGAAGTCTTCTAGTCCAACCCTCGGCCTAGGCAGGAAACTCTACACCACTTCAGACAAATGGTTATCCAATATTTTAAAAACTTCCAGTGTCGGCATTCACAACTTCTGGAGGCAAGTTGTTCCACTGATTGTTTTGTCAGGAACTTTCTCCTTAGTTTAGGTTGCTTCTCTGTTTGATTAGATTCCACCCATTGCTTCTTGTCCTACCCTCAAGTGCTTTGGAGAATAGCTTGACTCCCTCTTCTTTGTGGCAGCCCCTCAGATATTGGAACACTGCTATCAAGTCACCTCTACTTTTCATTAAACTAGACATACCCAGTTCCTTCATATGTTTTAGCCTCCAGGCTCCTAATCATCTTTGTTGCTCTTTTCTGCATTCTTTCTAGAGTCTCAACATCTTTTTTACATTGCGGTGACCAAAACTGGATGCACTTTTCCAAGTGTGGTCTTACCAAGGCATTATAACTTTTTAAACTTACTTTAAGTAGTAGGTTATGGTCTACTTTATCAAATGCCTTACTGAAGTCCAAGTAAATTATATTGACAGCATTCCTCTGGTCCATTAATTTTGTCACTTTGTCAAAGAATGCAATAAGATTAATCTGGCATGATCTGTTTTTGACAAACCCATGTTGGCTTTTGGTTATTACTTTGTTTGCTTCTAGGTGTTTGATGATTCGTTGCTTGATTATCTTTTCCAGAATCTTTCCTATTATTGAAGTCCGGCTGATAGGTCTGTAGTTTCCTGGATCTATTTTTTTTTCCTTTTTTGAAGATGGGAACTACATGATCTCTTTTCCAGTCCTCTGGCAGTTCCCTGGTGCTCCAGGATTTTTGAAAGATATAGTTCAGTGGTTCTGAGATCTCATCTGCCAGTTCCTTCAGAACATTTGGGTGTAATCCATCTGGTCCTGGTGATTTGAACTCCTCTAGGGTAGACAGGTGCTCACTTACCATTTTCTTCCCTCTTTTAACTTCTGTTCCTAATCTGTTTTTTGTAGTGCTGTTTTGATAGGTTGGACTGTTTTTAACCTTTGTGTAAAGACAGATGCAAAAAATGAGTTAAGTAGTTCTGCTTTCTCCTTGTTGCTTGTCACCTTCTTGCCACTTTCTCCAAGCAATAGGCCAATTATTTCCTTGACTTTTTTCTTGTTTTAACATGTTGGCAGAAATCCTAGTAGGTAGAATGAAAAAAAGATAAGGGAGAAGAAAGACAAACCAAGGGAAAAAATTATGACAGGAAGGAAATCAATAAAGTGATAAACCTTATTGGCTAGTTACTCAAGAGAATGATGGAATGCATATTACACAACTCATCTTGCTCCTAGCCTTCTCTATCTGGGTACCAGAGCTGCAACATAGTATCTTGTCTATCAAAATCTAGCAAGAAGCAACAGAATAGCACTGAATCCCCAAAGCACTTCTGAGCCACCTGAATTTGTTGCTTTGAAACAGCACCTGATTTAATTGAGAAATCTAGTTTGAAAGGATCAGTTCATTTAAGCTTTATTTACCTAGATTAGCCATATAAAGTTAGCATAGTCCATGTAGGCAGGAAGGACCATGAAAGGAAGATATGGACTATCTTCATGACTATTTCAATATTAAAGAGATGAATTGAATTATTCATAATCTTGTTCACTTATCATATTCTTTCCAAAGGCAGCATCTTTGTTTATGGTTGAAGCCAAAGTCGTTATACAAATACAAAAAATACGATTAAAACGGAGTAATTTATGTAACAGCACTGATTTTAAAAAATATAATTCTGGCACTAGATCCAGGTCTTCCTTATGGTGGTTACCATCAAGCAAAAGTTGGCAATCTTCTGAGATATTTCAAGAGAGTCACGTGCTTACAAGAAACAAACTTCTTCCTTATTCTGCTAACCCAATCAGTCAGTCAATGTCTTCCACATTAGTGTAGAGCAGGGCTGTCAAACTCGCAGCCCACGGGCCAGATACATCACACGCTGGTCGTGCCCATGCCAGGTTTAGTAAAGGGGGGGTCGCAATATGTCATGTGACAATGGCGTGACAACGCAAGTTTGACACCCCTGGTGCAGTGTCAAAACTATTAATTGAAACATTATCACGAGCCATGTGGGAAGAACTCTTACCGATCTGTTTAGACAAGGATGCTTCCTTACCCAGATGCAGCCTCACTTTGTTTTGACCATATGAAGGACCAGAGTTACAGTGGGATAGCCTAAAGTTCACCTTGCAGTGAAAGGATGAGCCTACAGAGTAACAGGCTGGAGGCTGCAATCCTCCTCTCATAGAGTTTGTCTTTATCTACACATCCTGACCTGCTTCCCGCCTTGGTTTCATTGTTGGTGATTACTGCTGCCACCAACTACCTTTCAGAGATGTCCTTCAACTAACAGAGATAGGGCTCTCGTACCTTGTCCTGTCCTTTGGACAAATGAAAGTCTATATGAAAGGAGTTCAATGAATGGAGATAAACAAAATTAAACTTTGAAAGAAAACAACCTTGAAATATAAGATATATGAAATTTGATAGACAAAGGTAAATGCAGTAGCTTTGGCAGACCATAATATGATTCAATATGACTCACTGGAGAAGAGCCTAATGCTGGGAAAGATTGAGGGCAAAAGAAAAAGGGGACGACAGAGAATGAGGTGGCTGGATAGAGTCACTGAAGCAGTCGGTGTGAGCTTAACTGGACTCCAGGGGATGGTAGAGGACAGGAAGGCCTGGAGGGGTGTTGTCCAGGGGGTCACGATGGGTCAGACACGACTCTGCAACTAACATCAACAACAATATGATGCATGCCCTCTATAATTAATGAGCTAAGCTGGAGCTCTGCTTCCAAATTACATTTTAGAGCACAAGAATTTAATAAAAAGCACAATAAAATATATTTGCCATGTCCAAACATTACTCAGAATATTCTTACCTGTGCAGAGAAAAAAAACAAGGGACAGTAAGATATAACTAGAACATGCACACAAAGAAAGATTAGAACATTCACTGTCCTGGCTAGATAGGATTACTTCCTAAACAGAACCCTTTCAAAGCAAATGTTTTCCTCTTGTTCTCCTGGATCCTCTTAAGCTTCTTGAGGAATCTCCAGCCGTTATCCAGAGCTATGAGGGTATGGTGGACCCCACTCACTTTCCCATTTCAGGCAAGCAATGTGTTACTCCATTTCTGTTCAAGCTCTTAAAAGAACACTTTTTTTTAATCCAGGAGAGGGAGTTAGAATGGCATTTAACTAGGCCTACATGACAGGACCATTTCTCCTGCCTAAGGGACAAAGGACAAATTTCCATCTTAAATGTGGACTGCAGTTCAAATGCTGGCTGCTGGCCAGCCAACACATCAATAAAAGTGGAGTTGCAGCATGTGCATAGGTAACATGGGTGTTAAATGTGGACACTGAAGCCGCACTTAGGTGACAAACTGGTGTTTCTCAAACTTGGCCACTTTAAGATAGATGCACTCATTCCCAAAGAGTTTAAACTCCCCACATCTTAGAGAGGCCACATTTAAGAAATACTAATTTAAAGAAAAATGTTTCATTTATTGCCTTCTAAACCAGGGGTCGGTTTCTGTTGGCATTCCTGCTGGCTCAGGGAGCACATGCGCAGTTGCCTATAAATAGGTTTGCGCATGCACATAACATTAAAAATGTGAAAAAAAGATGTCGCAGCGATCAGGCAACCAGTTTGGGGGCATGGTGAGCATGCCATCCCTACCAGTTCGCCAACCCAGTCACCATTTCCACTACCAGTTCCACCGAACCAGTATGAACTGGTAGGAACCCACCTCTAATCTAAGCCTTTCAAATTCAAGAAAAATAGTTCTTATATTTACATCATGTTCTTTCCTTTGGAGTTCTAGGTGGCATACGTGATCTCTGCTAATTTTATCCATATTGTTCTCTGAGGGAATTTAGATGGAAAGAAAGAGTCTTGAACAATGTCATCCAGTGATGAAGGTGAACTTAGATTTTTTAATGTCAAGGTCCAAAGTTACAACCACTACTTGATGCCGGTAGGGTATATTACAGATATATTTCCAAATATATTTAAAAGATATGTGAACAGTGATGAATGATGCTCTTCAATGCAATTAGTTTTTTGCACAAAGGGCCTTTGAGGGTAGGGAGGGAAGACTGACATTCAGGGAAGAAATGAATAAGGCTCTGCTAGAAGCAATGCAGCAGTTTCCAATGGATTTAGAGTACCGGAAGATGGGGAGACAGAAATTTGCTCAAACCATACGTGGCACTTTGAAAGGCCACTGGGTTCATAGTTCCCTTTCTGATCACTTGTGATTAGAAATGTTGGTCCAGAAAGTTTAGAAATGAACTAGAAAAGAATAGAATAGAAAAGAATAGAATAGAATAGAATTCTTTATTGGCCAAAGTGTGATTGGAATTTGTCTTGGCACATATGATCTCAGAATACATAAAAGAAAAGATACATTTGTCACGAATCATAAGGTACAATACTTAATGATAGTCAAAGGGTACAAATAAGTAATCAAATTATACTAAGAAACAATCGATATAAATTGTAAGGATACAAGCAACAAAGTTACAGTCATACAGTCATACGTGAGAGATGGGTGATAGGAACGATGAGAAGATTAATAGTAATAGTAATGTAGACTTAGTTTGACAGTGCTGAGGGAATTATTTGTTTAGCAGAGTGATGGCGTTTGGGAAAAAACTGTTCTTGTGTCTAGTTGCTCTGGTGTGCAGTGCTCTATAGCATTGTTTTGAGGGTAGGAGTTGAAACAATTTATGTCCAGGATGTGAGGTGTTTGTAAATATTTTCACAACCCTCCTTTTGACTTGTGTAGTATACAGGTCCTCAATGGAAGGCAGGTTGGTAGAACTGTTTTTTCTGCAGTTATTATCCTCTGAACTCTGTGTCTGTCTTGTTGGGTTGCAGAACTAAACTAGACAGTTATAGAGGTGCAGATGAGAGACTCAATAATTCTTCTGTAGAACTGTATCAGCAGCTCCTTGGGTAATTTGAGCTGAAGAAACAACATTCTTTGTTATGCTTTTTTGATAATGTTTTTGATGCTAGGTGTTCGTTTTAGGTCTTGAGAATTGATAGAACCTAGAAATTTGAAGGTCTCTACTGTTGATACAGTGTTGTCTAGTATTGTAAGAGGTGCTAGTATGGAAGGGTTTCTCCTAAAGTCTACCACCATTTCTACAGTGTTGAGTGTGTTCAGTTCCAGATTGTTATTCCTGTCGTATCATGAGGCTAGTTGTTCAACCTCCCGTCTGTATGAGGATTGATCGTTGTCTCAATTGAGACCAATCACTGTTGATTTTGGAACTAACTATAAAGAATCCTCTCCATGGGAAAATGCTTTTGTTTTGAATTCTCAATAAGACTTTAAAAATTAAACACTAGAGGGAACTAGGAGGACTTAAAGGTTACAATTAAAGAAGAAAAACACTCAATCTTAACTTACAAATACAGAATGAAGAAAAATATTTCAACATTAAGCATGTTGAAGAATATGTTTAAACAATGGACCCAGAAGTTAATTTTAAGAGTGTCTGCCTCAATAGATAATCCTGTATTTAAAATATGTTAAGGAAGAGGAAAAATATTTTGTCTGACAAGATTTATGCTGATTTGAAACTAAATTTAGAGGACCGGGCTTGACATCGCAACGACACGACATACAATCTTGGGGCTCCAGGATTGCTGTCGATATCTCTGTTGCTGGACAATCCTTTTGGATCTAAACCGTTCTGAAGGAATGGTGATAGTGAAGGGCATGTCCTGCTGATCTCAGGGGCATCGCAAAGCCCCTGATTGATCCAGGAAAAAGCTCTTTTTGCCGGCTACAATAGAGGCAGCCAATATGGCTGCAGAAGGTTGGGATAAGCCCCTGAAACGGAAGCAGCACAGAAGAGACAGTGTGTCGAAATGGTGAGAAAAATCTTTATTATTAGAGAAGAGAAAACCCAAAAGACTCAGAGTTAAAATAAAATTGAAGAAAGAAGGAAACAAGCAGTGAATTAACCCTGGTTTAAAACTATCATGTTATCTTTTTCACTTTAATTTTGTTTGTTTTTTATGGATGGACTTTTTACAAATGCCTCTTACTTTTAAACTGGCCAGGTCTTTTTTCCCCTTCTTCCTCTATACTTTTACCATTTTTTGTGTTTGTGGATTAAAAGCCTCTTTCTGCCGGCTACAAGAGAAGCTTGCAAGGCTTCGCCGGATCGTAATCTTCAAACAATTTTTTTCTCTTTCCGGAGAAAAACCCTTTCCGGAGTTTGGAGTTTAGAAAAGAGAGCCAAAAACAGAGAGAAAAGATGTAACACTGCCATCTAGTGCTAGAGGCTTGGCAACATCTGATATTACAAAGCTATTGGCTTGGTTTACTGGAAGGGTCAGTGGAAAAAACTTCACTGAATTTGTTTGAAACCTAGCAAAAGCCTTGGATGTTTTAGTGGCAGTGTCTATAACTTGGAAAAATGGCACTATATGAAGAAGAAAAGGAAGTAACATTGCAAAAAATTATGTTAGAAATTCAAAAAGTCTTAATAACTACAGAGAGAATTGAAAAGAGTCTTGAATTTATAGATCAAAATACAAAATATCAAAATACAGAAAGTACATAGGGAAGAGTTGAGAATACTTATAAAACAATGATGAAATTTGAGGACAAAAAATTACAGAGACATATGAAAGTGATAAGAAAATTGTTGACATTGACAGCAAATCAAGTGTGGAGGGAAATGATAAGTGCAGAATACAGAAAGGAGAGATCGATGAACTGGAACTCAGATGTCAAAACATAGATAAAGATAGGGGAGAAAATTTGGCAGAAACAATGAGAGTAATTTCGGCAGAAGCACCAGTGATAACAAAAGTCAAGCAGATGAAAGGAACAGATGGAGGGTTTCGAATTCTTTTAAGATATCCAATGAACAACAAGTTGTCAAGAGAAATCCATATAAGACTTATCAAGAAAACATTTAGAATACAGATTCTACAAATGGCAAGAGATATTGGACTGCACTATTTCTGGAAGGATACAGGATGATGAAATGAAATGTCACAATAAAATTTAGTTAAATGTAGTTAAATTTTGAATATTATGTATAAGATAAAGTAATAATAGCTATAGTCAAATAAATGATCAATAATGATAATAAAGTATTTGTATATACTAGATTGATAATATGACATTTTATATAAACTGTGAGGATGATGGAGATGATGTTGAAAAGCCTTTTTATAAAAGACAAATAATTATATATAGAATAGAATATAAAGATGTAATATCATTGGATGATTTCAGGATGATGTAATGAAATGCCATAATATAAATTTACTTCAAATTTAATATGCGTCATATAAAAAGGATGTAATAATGGCTATGCTTAATGGAAGTTTAACAATTATAATAATTTGTATAAATGTATATTAGACTGATGATACTAATAATGGAAAAAACATGGAATTGAAAAATTATTAGAGAATGTTATTAATGCTAAAATAATAGAATGATTTAGAATAGAATACAAAAAAATTCTTTATTATTGGATATATTGAAGATAATATAATGAATCATCACAATGTAAATGGATACATATTTAGAATACCTTGTTTAAAATGGTGAAACAATAGTGATAATTAAACAAATTAAGTACAATAATAATGTATACAAAGCTATTTGATTGACAATAAGTGATTTTTGATAAAGCTCAAGTGATGACTATGGAAAGAATGGAGAAAGATTTTATAACCAATCGACACACTGTATGTAGTTGAAGAGGTTTTTTATATGTTTTCCATGTTTATGTTTGTTTGAAAATAAAAATTTTATTAATAAAAAAAGAAAGTAGATTTAAAAGTAACAGGCTAGGAGAATGACTTGGAGAAAGATGTTATACTGGACATACAAAGGAAATTGACTGATATTTTAATAATTTAAAAGGATATATAAATAACAAAAGAAGAAAATAATCTAGAGAATTTTCCTATATTGGATTTACCAAAGTTTATTTATTTAAAACTTTGAAGAATTTCCCCTAAACTCTGCTGAAGATGTTACCTAGCCAGGTAATAAAATGTTTGGAAACCAACCCACAAGCTCGGAGAATGAACCTCTACCCTCAAGAAATCCAATTCTAGAAAATTATTTCAGGGACTAAGATCAAGATTAGAAGAAGTAAAATGAAAGAATACAAAGTTGGCTTATTTGATCAAGGGTAAAATAGATCTGTTGTTATCTCTAGTAATATTTAATGGACTTTTGCTGACATCAGGACTAATGATGAGGCTTTAAGGATTTGTTTATAAATAAGAAATGGGACATGGGAAAAAGAGACCATTTGTTGTATTTTAAGAAAAGATGATAACTTACTAAAATTGTTTGTTTGTTGTGGTAAACAACAGGGAAAAGTCTTTTCTTTATATATTTCTTTTTTTTCTTTACTATATTTTTAGTTTTTCTTTCTTTTCTATTTTTTCTATTGTTTTCTTTTTTAGCTTTTCTGCACCTTTTATTTTTTGTGTGTATTACTTTTAATAGTATTATGATAAAAACAACTCACCAACATGTGGACAAAATTTCCATTTCAGATTATTAACATTACTTTTTATTCCATCCTTCCTATGCAGATCTCATAGTAATATCTTTAGTCTGCACAACAACACTTGAATGTCTGAGCTAAGGTTTGAACTCAAGAGGAACTAAATTTCTTTTCATGTTGACATTAACAGTTATACTACAGGGTTCAGAATTAGTTGTATAAAATTATTCTGCATGAAAAACATTGCAACAAAGTGTTTTTCTTTTCCTAAAAAAAAAATCTTGAGTCTCAGATGCATTTTAAGGCACATTTGTCAATTGATCTTTGCTCCATTTGAAATTCTGTAAGTATGTTGAAGCTGATGGAGAGTTAAATACAAGAGGGGAAAAAGGAAAGCTGGAGAAGCAACTTCAAAAAACAGGACAGTAGAATCCAATTACCTTCGCTGTTTTGTCCTTCCACTCTGAGAATCAATGATTTGTTTACAGCCATCTTTGATTGCTAAGAAACTGATCCAATATCTTTCCAAATGATGTCGTTATTTATAACTCAGAAAATAAGTGGGTATGCTTGGAAGATTGAATGCTCATTTTCCCCACTCAGTAGAGTCACTCTTTGGTTCTGAAACAACAGTAAACATTCGTTATTCCTTCTTGCTGTGTTTAAATGTTTGTACCACAAATGCAACAGCACATAAGCACATGACAGACATATGCAGATAACCAGAAATCTTGGAGTTGATCATGATTCTGTGGGATATTTATTTATTTATCTTCTTGTTTACTTACTTGTTGTGTTTCAAGACCCCCATTTTGCTCAAAAAGAGAGCTCTTTATTTCCATAAGAATCCAATTCTTCTTAGTGAATGGACTACACATTTGAACCAGTCATAACAATATTGCAGGCTAATATTACAAGAAATATTGTCTTTGGAAAAAAAAAACCTGAATGATGTTCCTTCATATAATATAGCAACAATACCTAGCCTAGCATCTTCCCGAAAAAACACACTATAATACCCCCTTTTATCCAATTACCCCATCTCACAGGCAATTATCAATCTTCATTCATAGAAAACTTCAATCTAGACCCGTGTGGCATGCAGTGCCCTCCCTGTGGGCACCTGAGCCGTTGCCCCAACTCAGTCTGCCGCACATGTGTGCGCACCTCCCACCAGCCAGCTGGTCTTCGGGTCTCATGGGGGGGCGCATGGAGGAGTCTCGCATATGTATGAATGAGGGGAGGAGTGCATGGCGGGCACACACGCATGCATGGGGGTAGTGCACATTGTATTTTGAGGTTTGGGTGTGCACATGCAAATTCACTCACACACACACACACACACACACACACACACTTTGGGCACTTGGTCGGGAAAAGGTTAGCCATCACTGATCTAGGCTTTCAACCTATCCTTATGCCATGGCTGTATGATGGACATCAGTTGTCCATGCTATGGCCAAAGAAGCCTCAGGACTTTGCCTATGGCAAGAGGAATTCATGTTTGCTTCTTTTCTCTCTATGCAAGTTAGATAAGAGAGCTGCCCCAAACAATAGGCAGAATGGACCCAGTGGGGAGGTGAGGTGAGAGTGGAATGTGTCCATTCTTGCTGAATGAGACTGCAGCAGTCTGGGATGGGGTTAAAATATTATGTTAAACTATTTTAGTTTGAGGCTAATGAACACTATAGAAGCACTATGGCTTATAAACCATGGCTCTTGGCTTAACAATAAACCAGTGGTAATCAAACCATAATTAGCATGTGTTAATCTTGTCTAGGAAATAATAAAAGCGCAAACACAAGGCAGAGCTTCAAAACAAAAACTACTGAATTCTTGAAGGCATTCTAAAGCCTGCTTTAAGTCATTTTACTTAGCCTGCACACAGTTATTTTAAGTATTAAATGAAATGTGATTATGAAAATGTTATGGTTACAGTTACAAGTACATATAAATAGTTGCTTGACTATATCACTCTGTGCTAGACCTAGTTACTCTGACCTAGTTACTTGCGGGATCGCATCCTGCCCCATACATCCCTACGACCAATCCGCTCACACAGAGAGGGACTTCTTCGGGTGCCGTCCGCTAAACAGTGTCGGGGGGCGACACCCAGGAACAGGGCCTTCTCTGTGATGGGCCCAGCCCTGTGGAATGACCTCCCCCTTGACATCAGGATTACTTCCGATCTCCGCTCCTTCCGTGTAAAGCTTAAGACCTACCTCTTTCAATTATCTGGCCTGGCTCAACCGTAGTTTATCCTATTCCTCCTGACAGTCCTTTTTAAATTGTATTAGTATTATGGGTTATTTTTATTTTTAATGGCTAATTTTATTACTATTAATGTGATGCATATTTGATTATTGCCTCCTCCATGTATGTATATGTACGTATATGTATGTATATGTGTGTATTTGTGTGTTTATATGTATGTATGTATGCTTTTATTGTACACCGCCCCGAGTCCCTTGCGGAGAGGGAGCGGCTAACAAATTAAATTTTGATTGATTGATTGCTTGTAAATAAAGCATCAGAGGGTCTGTTAAACTCATCCTCACACTCAGGTAAGTCAATTCGTGTGTGAGAACAGTAGATTATTTGAAAGTTCAGTTATGCTCCTAATAGCTTGGGTCAAATGGACAATAATTACCTTGGAAACAAAAAATTAAGTCAGTTCTTGGCAAAGTATTCTTAATCTTAATTTCATTCTTTTAGAATGTAAGACCACACTACTATCGGTATTAAAATTACATGATCATTGCCTTCAGAAATTGTAGGTGCTTCATCATTGGGGGTTTTTAAAAAGAAGACTGTACAGCCACCTGTCTGAAATATCATAGGGTCCCCTGCTTGAGCAGGGATTTGGACTAGAGGACCTTCAAGGTCCCTTCCAGCTCTATTCTGATTGATTGATTGATTGGTTGGTTGGTTGGTATTTTGTGTGATGATGTATATATGGTTATTTACTACATAAGATTTAATTTATAAGATTTAAAAATGATCAAGCAAGTTAAACATTCTCAACTTAATATATACTACAGTTCTTATGGATCAGTTCTGAATAAAGCATGTCAGATCAAGACTCTTTCTTTACCTTAAGGATCTTAGAATCGCATTTAATCCTTGATTAAGACATTTTTAAATAAAAGTTGTATTGATTTTGCATTTACAATTTATACACGACAAGCACTTTTGTTTATGTTTTAATTAAAATTTATTTTATGTACATTTCCCAAACCTAAGTCAGGGAAGAAAACTCACAACATTGAACTTGACATATTCACCAATCCTTCTGTGCAATACACTTAATGTTGCATTCGTAACATTAAAAAAACAGAAAGGAGCAGAGTTAGCTATCACATCAAACAAAAATACAGATGATACAATGTGTGGGGGAAATGTGATTACCCACGTTATATTTCTGGCTTCCAAGAATCTGCCTTCATCCACCAATATCCATATGTTCGATACATGATCTGCATTTATTTTTTAAAAATAATTTTTATTGAATGTTTTAATATTTAAAAACAGTAAAAAAGACACAACAAGGGAAAAAAGCCACAATAAAACAAAACACGGAACATACATAACAATATAGAGTAATTTTACAGCTTTCAATATTGGCTTTCCTGCCTAGCTTTTATAATTCTCTCTTCTGCATTGCCTTCCTATTACTATAGCCTTGTCCTATGATGTAACAAGCATAGTATAAACACTTATAGTAATATTCATTATTGGTATCTCCATCTATTTGTATTCTCTATTTCCTGTTTTGGCTTTTGATTTCTAGCCACTTGTATATTTTATTCCAAACATTATAAAAGTCCGATTCTTCTCTTTCTTTTAGTTCTATTGACATGATCTATATTTAATTTAATTAATTAGTTGCCCAAGTCGGTATACATTCTTAAAAGTTGCACAGTCTTTGAGGATCAACCAGGAAAGAAGAAAGCAGCAAGAACCTGCTTACACAGGTTGAAAAATATCTTACTTACTATTTTGGAGAGCTGTACCAGGGAGAACATCTCTGATTTTTTCCCAAGATTTTTTCCCCTTCCTGGTCAGATTATTCCAAGTTTCTTTTCTACTGAAAACCCTTTCTCCCTGAACAGAAAAACAGCAATCTGACAATGAAAGAAAGTCTCTTCCTTCTTTTTTGTGGGATGTGGGCTACAGTCTTGATATCAATCAACCTTATCATCAATCTTGATAACAAGAGGAAATTGATACTAAGCCTAGGCCAATGGTCTGATTCAGTAAAGGCAATGATGAACACAGGACCGAGGATTTCATGGACCCCACAACTGTGCAGTCATATACTGTTCCTTTCAGGATGCTTGTTCAACTTTCCCATCTAGCCTGAACTTAGACTTTGTTCTAACCTAGGCTTCACCAGAGCTTGAAGCAAATTCCTTGTCCCGTCAAAAAACCATTTTACTAATTTACTGTGAATTCTACTCATTCACATCCCACAAAGTCTTTCGAGGGTTGATTTAAAATCATAGTCCTTATCTGGCTTGGAAAGCTGCCAGGCTGATATCTGCAGAACTTGGCAAAGAGAGTCACAAACCAATTAAGCAAACTAATTGTTTCCTGCAAACTCCATTCTCCTTTCACTCCTCTTTTTTTTCCTCTGGGAGGGGCCATTCATTGTCCACCTGTGGCCTTACTCCCAAGTCAACCCATGTTCTTTAGCTGTTCCCTTTGTCTGGCAACTCTGCACATGCACACACTGGGAACAGACTCCAGCTGTTCATCTGCCTCACTGATGTCTGACTCTAAAAGCAGCTGATAACTGGCATACGGCCCTGGCCCCCTTTCTGCCTCCGACACAGAGCCCTCATTAGAGCTTTCCCCAGACTCCAGGACTGGCCCATGTTCCTTCCCAATCTCTTCACTGTCCGAATCTGCTGCCAGCTCTGCTGGCCGCTGGCAGGCCACAACAGACTTAGACTCAAAATAACTTTATTGTCATTTTGAATGTACACTAATTGGCATATATTAAAATGAAATTTTGTTGCATATAGCTCTCAAGGGGTCTCCATATACAATATACACTACATAAACGTGACAAAATAAATAAATACAAAGTTATGCGTGTACTCACATGTGTTATATGACACGGAGAAACAATGCAATCTAGTTCAGATGTATACATGTACATGGCGAAAGAAAAAATCTTGCGAGTATATCCAGATGGATAGCATAGGGAACAAAGCTGTTACAGAATCCTGCTAGAAATACTTCAAAACCTCCTCCCACAAGGGTTGGAAGATTGGATTATATCCCTGCCAAACACTAACCGGGCCTGACCCTGCTTAGCATCTCTGCACAGGGAAAACAACCTGGAGCAAGCCACCTATCTCAACTTCCACCTTCCCATCCCAGAGATAAAAGGGCATTCAGCTTTCTTTGGAGTCAAAACAAGCTTGTGGTGGCTCTGTTCTACAGGGCTGTGCTAGTTTCTCTCCAAATCTCCCTGGGTGGACATATCCCATTCTTTTCTTTTAAAAAAAAAAACCAAATCTGTTGCAAGCATTGATTAGATCGCGCTCCATTGGTTTTAAACATTTAAACAGTTGTACACATTTTTTTAAAGGCCCTCTGTTCGTGTGGGCGGCATCACGCTCAGATTCCCTGCCTCTTCGCTGTCCAACCTAAAGTACCGCGGAAACCCTGGTTGCCTCTATGGCAGCGTTGGGTTCCCTTCCACAGCATCCTCCCTGCCGCTTGTCACACGCCGCTCACCTGTGCGCGAGAACCCGCATCCCACTAAAAACACGTGGCCAGGCGCCCCGCCACGCAGAGGGCTTGCGAGAGAAAGAGCCGGAGATCTGCCAGCTCCTTCCCCCACGTCTCCTCCCCGCGGATCCTGAGGGCCGGCCGCCCTCTTCGCCAAATCCTGCCTACATCGCTCCCGCTTGCCCTCGCCCCCCCCACTTCCTCCGTGGAATCTCCGGGGGCAAGGAAGAAGCCGAGGGAGGGGGGAGACGCGGAATGAGTCACGCTTGAGCGAAGCAGGGAAACTCCAGCTCCTCCGCCGAGGCCAGCGCTATTAAAAAGCGCATGCGCGCCCGGAGACTCTGCTCCGCTCCCCACCCTCCCTTCCTCGCTTTCCCCTCTCCCTCCTTTCCTTCCTCCCTCCCTCTTTCCTTCCCTCCCTCCCTCTCTCTCTTTCTCTCTCTGTCGCTCTCTCTGTCTTTCCCTGCCGGCTGGGTGCTGAAGTTGGGCGGATGGCAGCAAACCAGCTCCGCTAGGGACCAGCTGCACCAGCCTTTTCCCCGGGACCGTTCAGTGCCAAGCACACACCACCAGGCGGGGGTGGGTAAGATGGACCGCTTTTTTCTCCCCTTCTCTCTCTTTCGCTCTCTCCTTTCAACCCTCCGCCTTGGACATATCGCTGGCACCAAAATGTCTGCTTTATAGACCGGTGCTTGGAGATAGACCTCGATCTCCACCAGGCGAACCGCGAGGGGCAGGGAGGGAGGGAGAGGCTGCCAGGCTGCCTGCCTGCCTGCGTGGAGTGCGAAAGCGAGAAACTGGTATGGCTGAGGGCGGCCAGAGGTGCACGCCTGGGTTTCTTGGGTGCGCTCGGTGTGTGTGTGAGGGAGTGAGTGTGTAAGTGAGTGAGTGCGCGCGCACGCGCTAGTGTGTTCGAAGTGTTTGTGTGTGTGTGTATGTGCGCGCGTGCGTGTGTGTGTGGCGGGGGAAATGTTGTTTCTCTTCAGTGATGCAGAAAGAGGGAGGGGAGAGGCTCGGCGTGGTGGCTTCCCTGGACCTGCCCTCCTCACGCCCGGGGCTGCCGGCGGGAAGATGCTGAGGGGCTGGAGCAAAGGACTTGAACCTGACTGGAAGGCAGATTGCAAGCGCTGAAAGAGGAAAGGGGAAATGAGGAGGTGGGGAAGAAAGGTGGGGAGGAGGAGAGAAGCTCCGTAGAAGTACAGGCGTCCTTTGCAGATGTAAAAAGAGACATTTCCCTCCTCCTTACCAGGAAATAATACAATGTTGGAACTTGCTTTTGCCTTCCCCAATCTTTTCGGCAGTTATAGAATCATGTTCTCCCTTCTCTTCTCTTCTCTCCTCTCCTCCAAATTTTATCTCCTTCACCACTCTCTGTAAGGAATTGGCATTCTTTCCTTAAACCAACCGGTCTTAAAAACATCATAGAATTGGTCAGAAGGAAAGGAAAAGAAATGAAT
The DNA here is from genome assembly GCF_964273705.1 of Natrix helvetica. Taxonomy (NCBI): domain Eukaryota; kingdom Metazoa; phylum Chordata; class Lepidosauria; order Squamata; family Natricidae; genus Natrix; species Natrix helvetica. The sequence continues at coordinate 208,109,616 of NC_138552.1, read as the reverse complement.
CCTAGAGTAGCAGCTTTGATGTGAAGAGGCTACCTCCCCCCCACTTGTAACTGAGGAGGTGGGGTGCAGAGCTTTTCCTTGTCATTCCTAAGGTCAGCCAAGAAAACATTTCCTGCTCTTGCCAATCCATTGGAGTTTCTTCTGCTTGGCTGCGACCTATTTAGCTCCTTTTCCCCAGCTGCTCTTTTGAGATTGCATGAAATTGGAGGAAAGGCTTGGGTCCACTTAGAGACCCAGATATGTCAAATCGGGGAGGGGGGGTGCAGTGGCTGCTGTAGAGACAGACAACCAACAGGATGGTTGTTTCTGATTAGGCAAGAGCAACAGAAGGGGTCTAGCGAGGTAGAGTCAAAATCTGCCACCGCCCTTACCACTCATTGGAAGTGGCATCTGAAATTTTGGCTGCTTCATAGATTGTCTTAGCAGGATTACTGGCTACCCTGCTGGTATGGAAATGCCCCCCCCCCCCAAAAAAAAAAGGAAGAAAGGGCCTGGTCTTTTTGCTTTCAGAATCTCCATCTTTCCCTACAGGATATAGCAGAGTCTGATGAATCAACACGCTTTATTTGTAACTATCTACTCTGCTTCATTTTATTCCTTTAGTTTCAGATTGCTGTAATCTCCAGCAGGTTTAGACAGAGGGGTGGCTCAAAATCTTTTCTTTCAAACTAACTTTTAAGAGATGGGATCTACTACTTTTACGTATAGTTTCATTGTAATCTGTTGTGTTACAGACCACTCCAGAATTGCCGTTACGGTACTATTTTAAATGCATACATAGGGATCATGTTCAGACTTAATATGGGCCAGAGGGTGTGTCCCCTCCCCCCAAAAAGCCTATTAGACCTTCAGTTACAATATATTTGTAAATGTACGTCACAGAATCTTACTTTATAATAACGATTCTTGTTATTCTAGTGTCCATAGAGGCACGTATACTCAGGGCAGCCCCTACCAGGTCTCCAACCTGTTCTGAATTTGTTCATTTATTTTAATAGATGTTCCTATAAACAGAAAGCATTTGAGCCTTGATTTATCATGGTTTGGTTTAGTTTAATTTGGTTAATATAATGTTAATTGTGGTTTTCATTAATTTGTGGGCTTTTACCAAGATGTTCTTTTTTCTTTTCTTATGTATATTTTCTTATTCTTGTGGTAGTTTTGGCACTCAACATCAAGCCCTCCTGCACGGGGTGCTTCAGTACCATCATCAAGGATAGGTCAATGTAGATACCCCAGTTTTAGTGATTTTGGTTTGTACTTGCTGTTTCCATAGCAGTCAGGTTTTTATAGGGACACAGTGGCTCAGTGGCTAAGACACTGAGCTTGTAGATCAGAAAAGTCGGCAGTTCAAATCCCTAATGCCACATAATGGAGTGAGCTCCTGTTACTTGTCCCAGCTTCTGCAACCTAGCAGTTTGAAAGCATGTAAAAATGCATGTAGGGACCACCTTGGTGGGAAGGTAACAGCATTCCTTGTGCCTTCAGCATTTAGTCAAACTTGACCACGGAGACGTCTTTGGACAGCTTTGGCTTTGAAACAGAGATGAGCACCGCTCCCTAGAGTCAGGAACGACTAGCACGTATGTGCAAGGCAAACCTTTACAGGTTTTTATAAGGTAGGGTTGCTAGCCCTATGCCTAACTCTTTTCCTTTATCCAGGCTTGGGACCAGCAACAACAGCTGCTGAACTATTCAATCCACCCAGTGCCCACCACAGATGGAGTTATCTTCTCTTACTGAGAGTCCTTAGGGATTCAGCAGTCTATAAATGTAAATCATCATCATCATCATCATCATCATCATCATCATCATCATCATCATATTCTATCATGTGTTTTGATATAGTTTACTCAGAAATAGTGACATGGAATTTATTGGGAAGTTAATAGTGTGGTTATTTCATTTCATTTTATGTTATCTGAAATTTGCCTTCTGCTTCCTGTCTCCCTTCTTTTGCATATTTATTCAAATGAGCCACACTGAGTTCAGTGAGGGTTATTTCCAGTTGGATGTTCATAGGACTGCAATTTTAGATTGAAATTAGAAAAATATATTCCTTTATGATCCCTTTAGAAACAGTTGTTTTAGAAACAGATTAGCTAAGATTAAGCATTCATGGAAGGGTTCTCCAACAAATTACGTTTTACATGAGTGAAAAGTATGAATCAATTTCAGTGGGTAATCGAATGTGATCGGTGTATGATCAGAAATATTCTGTTCTTGAGTGTTGGGATAGCAAAGCTTCACACAACTGTTCCTCAATTTGGCAGTCTCTTCAGTGTGACTCATTGTTAAGATCTTCCTAGGTTCCACATTTTGTGTTTCTCATGCCTGTGTGACAACGTGTCACTTTTAATTACTTTGGAAATTTTGTGGAAAGGTAGTAGGTAAAATATTTATAAAAATAAAATAAAATCTTTTTGAAGCTAGGTGAGGTATGTGGAAGTTCTCACATTGTCCCTGCATAAATCAGACCTATTTATAATATGTATAGATGCCATCAGTGTCAAAAGGGTGAATTTTACTTTTACAATACAATACAATACAATAGTAGAGTTGGAAGGGACCTTGGAGGTCTTCTAGTCCAACCCCCTGCCTAGGCAGGAAACCCTATACCATTTCAGGCAAATGGCTTTTGATACTCAGTTAGATTTTGCCTAATTGATACTTTATGCCATTCCATTTTTTGCTAAAAGCCAGAGAGAGACACCTCAGTTATAATTTCACTAGGTTTACTACAGAAGTTTTTAATGTAATTCCCATCTCAAAAATGAGGAGTATAGTTGTAGAACATAATGCTTCTTCTAAACATAGGCAGTGCCACAAAGTAAAGCATTAGATATAAAAACATCAGCCTTGCCTGCCTTGCTCAATATATTTGCTCTTAGTTGGAAAAATCCAATACTTCCATTTAATTCCCAATCAGGCCGTTGACTGAGATTCTTAAATTTAAGAGATTATAAGCAAGTTGCTATTGACCCTTTGTACTAATACTCTTCTAGGATATATTCTGCTTTGAGTTTAATTAAGGAAGAGAGCTTTTCTCTAAGCACTGCTACTTGCAAAGGAGCCAAATGGACTTATGACAACTCTTGTTCCTCTGTTCTAAGAATATGAGTGTATTTGAACAAACAGGATAGAAAGGTAATGCTAGACAACAACAATAGCAATATATACTACTTCATAGTGCTTTACAGCCCTCTCTAAGTGGTTTACAGAGTCAGCATATTGCCCCCAACAATCTGGCTCCTCATTTTACTGACCTCGGAAGGCTGAGTCAACCTTGAGCCAGTGAGGATTGAACTCCTGGCAGTCAGCAGAATTAGCCTGCAATTCTAACCATGGCTCATAGGATAGTATCTCTAGAAAAGATGTATCTCCCATACAACAGGAAAAAAGTATTGATTTACAGCTTATTATTTTCATGGTCTTCATTTTTTAGTGGAGTATTCTAAAGCAAATAACTCCCCACCTGTATTGCCGAAACTAGAGGCAATTCATGAAAATATTGCAAGTGGCCCCTGAGGGAATACACAATGAAATTTTATGAAAAAATTAAGTGGCCAAAATGTCAGAAAATTGCCAAATCTTTTGAGAGGTTGAAGCATTTTGCAAAATCTCAGGTAGGAAAGCTATTTTGAGATTTGGCAATCTCCTGATATTTAGCCTTAAAATAATAATAATATGGGGGTTTATGGACACTGCTGTGATGTATCATTCTGCTATGGTGGCATTATACTGCAGAGTCTTTAGGTTATGCAGTTGTCTTCAAATAATAATGGAAGAAATGAAAACATTTAGGAATCACTGTTACAAACTTCATAACTTTTAAAGAGAGTGCAGACCTCTTTCCCTTTTCTCTTTTCTATTATCTGAATGTGATTACCTTATTTCAAGAGTTTCTTGCTATTTGACATATTTATCTGAGCCCCTGGACTGTTTATCTAAACTTCTCAAAACATTTCTCAGTATGTTTTCTGATATCTGGTATCTCTGGATACTACTACATTTTTTAGGCATGTTTCCCACAAGTTTAGCACAGCCGTAGCACTCCTTCGTCCATTTTTGCCACATAACAACAGTGTGAGTTAAGTTAGGCTGAGAGAGGATGACTGTTTAAACTCACCAAGTGAATTTGGGTAACTGAGGTAAACTAAGCCACAGTCCTAATCCTTACCCACAACACTACACTGGTTCTCTTTTGCTGCTTCTGTGGAAGGAATTTCTACTGCATAATTATGCTATATAATTACATAATTATGCTATATAAAATTGTTCTCCCTTCAAGAGATTAGGAAGGCAGGGCATTAGTGTTCTTGAAACATTATGTTTCAATAACATCCAAATACATGAAGATGAAATATGTGCATGATATAAATATATTCTCTGAAAGAGAAGTATTCTTATTTTCTGTTGGGGCATTTTACCAGGGGATTCTCAAATTAGATACTTCTTTAAACTGGGGAAAAAGAACTAGGAAAAGTTTTTTAAAAACTCAGCAGGCAAAAGAACCGCAGGAAATTATATTGCAGCCCATTTCTTAAAGATGCAGTAACAAACATTATATCTGCCTTTTTTCAGTTCTGAAGTGTATCTCTTTTTTCTTGACTTTGACAGTGTTATCAGTGCAGAGTAGTAGTTACTAAATATTTCACACTTGGTGAAGCTCAGCCTTTACAGTTGACTCATATCGTAGCCTTTATACTTGTTAGGTAATCATATAAACTCATCTTTCCAAGACTGTTGCTTACCACAATGGACACATGTAGCAGTTCCTCCTGAGTCGTGGTTAAGAGTGGGAAAAATGAATCTCGCATCTGATGTTTTCTAAGGATTCTGCTGGACTCTCATACGTACCCATAAGCAGCGGCCAAATCTCTTCTTGAATGACTTGGTTTTTTTTTCCCTAGATGACTTCTATTTGGGATAAACACCCCTATAAATAGGATTCACAATTCATATCTTTGGAGTTTATTATCTTTAGACACCATGACTGGTCTGTGTCTCTTTTTGTCTGGTTATCATCTTGATTATGGCCTCCATTTAGTTCTTACCCACTTTCACATTACTTTAATGATTTTATGTCCCACATAGCTCACTTCATTGATGATAGCAATAGAGATTAGACTTACATACTGCTTCATGGAGCTTTACAGCCCTCTCTTTTTCAATGATAAACTGTATTTTGTCTTTGTTGAAACACCCATTGCCAGAGGACTCTCCATCACCTTCTTTAGAAGGTCATCATGCTCTGCTTTGTAGAAGCAGCAGTTATCAGATCATCATGTGCAATTCTTTGATATTTTCAAAACATTCATGGTTCCTTTCTTAGAATATTTCACTGTGTTGATTTGATGGCAAAAAGATAATGTAATTAAACTATGTTGCCTCAATGGAGAGTTCTGTGTGCCTAGCTATGTTCATGTTGCATCTAGAGTTGTTTATTAATCATAACCTTTCTCATCTGAGATGGTGAAGATATGGTGGGGTGGGGTTTTTTTTTTTTTTTGGCTCCTCTGATGTTCTTTGCTGCTGGTATGGGGGATTGTTTTACTTTGAATGCTTTGTTGAAATCTGTTGGACACACCAAGAGTTGCATACCATTTACCCATGCTAGACACCTTGTCACTCGATGCACTTTTATGCACTTCTATGTTTTTTCCATGACCCTTTAAGCTACCAACAGTAGCAAAAGTTTTTTTCTGTATACAAATCCGTATTGCATCTGTGGTTGTAATATTTTCCCCTTTATATTCTGGCTTTGGGGTGTATTCTGGCTATATGTATCATGTGTATGAGATTTATGGCAATGTGAATCATGCTGATTAAGTAGCAGTGGCTACTGATTTTGAGAAACTTGAGGTCGGTGTCTTTTGACTTCACATGAGATATCGCAAAGGCAGATAGTAGTGTTTTCATAGCCCACTCCTAGTTGTTCAGCAGCCTCCTGTAGCATGCTTTAGAATCAATGAAGATTTGAAGCTGATCTCCAATTTTGTCTGTGTACTATACCTTCACCAAAAACAGTTTTGAGAGTTTATGTTGTCATTGAAAATAACCTGAGTCTACACTCTTGGTTCAGGTTAAGAACTTTGTACTGCACACTTGGGTGAAATGATTTGAACCTTTACACTTCCAACATAAAACATTATAAGCATGTTCTAGGTTAATGCATTGGTTCACAACTACATGTGATTTGGCTTGTCGCTAGCAGAACATCCTATTCATTTGATGGTCATCTTAGCAGAAGGTTTTACTTTATCCATGTGATAGATTTCTCTTGACATGCCTTTCAGCTGAGTCCAAATTAATGGCATAGGTTCTGCAAATATCCACCACCTGTGAATTTGGGACAATGGCATCCTCGGGTCAGAAGAGAGGGTGTCAAACAGGTCAGTCTAATTAAAACAGCAATGCTCAATTGTGATGTGAGCACATCTCTTTTGTGCATAAACTCGAGAATGTTAAATGTATGTCCAAAATGGGCAGAATATGTAGTTGATAGTCATCGTTTTATCATTTTGACAAAAGTAGCAGGAGCCTGAGGATGTGCGTGTCCAAGGGCAAACATGGTGATTTCAAATGCAAGAAAAACCAACAATTTAGACTTTGGTTTGGCCAGAGAGCTGATTAGTGGAATCCCATAATAAAATTTTATACGAAGGAGGCTCAGCCATTGTTTCTAGTTGAATTTGTATCTTTCCCATACTATCAAGCTATCCTATGCCTGTTTAGCAGAATCTGGGCTTTGTTGAACGATAGCAGTGATGCATACATTAAGATTCTGGACATTTCTAATGAATCATCCAAGCATCTTGTCTGTGACATACAAGTAATAAGAACAGTGTGAAAGGACTGAATGCTAAGCTTTGTGGTCTCTAATTCTGTTTGCACTTTGCCAAAAGTAAGTAAAGCTTCTTCAGGTTGAACACGTGTCTTGGTACCTTCATGACGGGACCAGGTAGTTTCCTTGGCAGCAGTACAAAAGTGTTTGCGATTGGTTATTTTACAATTCTGACATTCCCTAGAGCAAGAGTCCCCAACCCCTAGTCCGTAGACTGGCAACGGTCTGCGGGATTCCAGAAAAAAGGCCACGCAACAAGCGAATCCCCATCCGCAGGATGCAGGCAGCACGTGAAACCACTCCCCCTCTGGTCCACAGAAAAACCTCTCTCCACAGAATCAATCCCTGGTGGCCAAAAGGTTGTGGGCCACTGCGCTCGAGTTACCTCAGCCCAGGCAGAATTGGTCAGGTTCCATTACAGCAGCACAAACATTTGTGATAAATACTGAATTCAGCATTTCACCTTTAAAAAAATATATGAGAAGAGCATTTTAATCTGTTGCTACCAGTGGTCGGATTCCACTGGTGTAACAACCGGTTTGCTGTGCGTGCACTTTGTGCATGCGCAGAGTGTTTGAAAACTTACCTTCTACTGCAGCCCCGGTGCAAAACAGCTGAGGCCTGGCAACCTGCTCTGCCACGCCTATCAGCTGAGCTTCAGAAAAGGGAATATAAGTCAGTGTAGCGCAGGGGCAGGTGGGCGGAGCTACCTGATCATTGGAGCAAACTAGCTTGTCCTCAGCTGATAGTCGGAGCTACCGGTTCACCCAAACTGGCTGAATCCCACCCCTGGTTGCTACTCATTAACATAGAGGAAATAAATCATACAAAATATCCCGAATAAATACAAAAAGGATGCAGGTTGGACAATTCTGCTTTTATTGAAAAAGTGCCAAGGTTTGTTTTTTAATATAATACTATGGAAATCATAAAAGAAAAGTACGGTTTTGCATGCAGTTGTCGTGGCCCAAACAATCAGCAGCAACATTACATCGCAGCTGCACTTTTCTGTGGAGTGCATTAGTCTCCTTTTTCCACTTTTCTCAATTCCCAGGAGAAAAATGGTCCACACTCATCTGCCTTTTCTTGTTATGTTTGACTTAAAGCTGGCCTTTCTAGGTTGTGACCTGCCAAGCTAAGGATATTGCACTTGGACTGGGTTTACTTCTCCTTTTTCCTACCTATATGAGCTAAATGGTAAAAGCAGATTAACAAAAACGAAAAGCTTAGTAACAAAGATATTATTTTTTTGCCCTGAACTTGAAAACCATTAATGTTTTCTAGGAAATGAAACAGATGCATGCTTCCAAGCCTATAAGACTATTAGTAGCTCCCATTCAGGATACATACTCTTCCTCAGAATCAATGTCAGTGGCTGAAGGTCTTAATGAGAAGGAAGCTACTGCAGTCATGTCCTGCTTGTAGGTTTCCCTCTGTCACTGGTTGGCCTTTATGGGAAAGAAAATAATGGAATAAATATGCCTGGCCTGGCCTTTTTATGTTTTTTACGGCTAATTAAATGGAAAATGTTATTGTTTCTTTTGTTTTTTCTGTTGTTATGCATTGTGCTACAAGGACATTTAGTTGTCCTGAACCACAGTTTAGAAATGGTATTCTTAACAGTTTTTAGAGGACACATTCTCATGATGCAGGCTTTGTCTCTTCTAAGCCCTCTCTTAATTCTTAGCTGTATCCAGTTTTAAAACACTGTTTTCTGTCTTTTCCAATACAATTCTGGGTGTGTCTACAATCTTCAAAATCTTGGCTACCAATAAAAGGCTAAAGTGAGTATAGAAGTGCTGTTCCATTCTGGCTACTAGCCCCTACATCAATGATCTTTTTGCTTTGGATCGCAGGACACATCACCTACTCATTTAAGATGCAAATTTCTGTTCAGGTATTATGTGGGCTTCATCTATACAGGTGTTTCTTGACTTGCAACCGTTTGTTTAGTGACCGTTCAAAGTTACAATGAAGCTGAAAAAAAAGTGACTTATGACTGTTTTTAACAGTTACAATCTTTACAGTATCCCCATGATCAAAATTCAGACCTGTGGCCACTGATTCATATTTATGACCGTTGCTGCATCCCAGGATCATGTGATCACCTTTTGCAACCTTCTGACAAGCAGTCAATGGGGAAACCAGATTTACTTAACAACCCTGTTACTAAGTTAACAACTGCAGCAATTCACTTAACTGACAAGAAAGGTTGTAAAATGGAGCAAAACTACTTAACAAATATCTAATTTAACAACAAAAATATTGGGCTCCATTGTGGTCATAAGTGAAGGACTACCTGTAACTTATATGTTCTGGAAAACTGTCAGCGTTGATATTGAGTATAGCGGTTAGAAAAGGATTGTTTTAAAAGATCAAGCCATTTACACTAAGAAATGGATACATTCCTGGCCCCATCCTATTTGCATTCAATTCTGCTAAGGAGTTTTGCATAGCAATGCTTTCTGTTATTATTTTGCAAAAGAAGCAGTGTCATTTTGCCTACTCTACCATCATTTGAAGTACATTATCTTTGTGCTATACATCCGGTTGTTGTCAAATGCTGTTTTCAAATGCAGCCACTCATTGCTAATTCTGATATTCAATTGTAGCGTTCTTGCCAGTTTATTTATTTAGAAGCTGGGATGAAATTGTTGCTTTTTGGGCCAGTTTCCTCTTCTAGCCCAGGTGACAGGAAGTCAGTAAACTTGTCTATCAGTTCTGGGATGCTGGCAAACCTCAGACCAAGATTAGCACAATCAGCCAGTCTGTAGTGGAAGATAAATTGGGACGAAATGAGGGAAAGCTCACCTTACTGATCTTCCAGAACACTGGTACGGCACGCACCAATTGTGTGTTGACACACATCCATTCTGATCCATGTTCAGCCTAAGTCAGTAGCCTCCAATCTTTTGGGCACGAGGGACCGGTTCCGTGGAGAAAGGTTTTTCTGTGGACTGGAGGAGCCATGATTTCATGTACCCCATCATCTCATGGATGGGGCTTTGCTTGTTTGCACGACCCGGTTTCTGGCATGCCGTGGCCCAGTGCCGCTTCATGGACCGGGGGTTGGGGATTTCCTGGCCTAAGTGACAGTTTATAGTTGTGGTGCATTTCTATGCTGACAATCTGTCATAACATGAATAGTTGTTAAACCTTGAATCCCAGGGATCTGTCCACATTCACCAAACCTCCCCCACCACACTTTAGAGAAAGCAATCAACAGTTATTTTCTCCAATAGCTGGGAATGCTGGGTGGGAATGGGAGAGGAAACATAGCCTGAGGAATCTGCTCTGAAATTGTGATGCAGCAAAGTTGCAAAAACAGGACTGTTAAGTAGCCTCAGTAAAACAGAGCAGATCACACCTGTCAGGTCCCTGCAAATTGTGTTGGTGCATTTTTCGTGGACTGAAGGAACACACTTGAAAATCCCGTGAGGAAGAACCTTTAGATTGTATCCTCTTAATTCTTGTTCTAAGGAGATGTTCCTAAGCAAGAGATTTCCAAATGATTCGGGGGGGGGGGGAGGGAGGAGGGTCATTTTGGGAAACTTATTAGTAAAGTTATGAATTGGTAAAGAGTAAGACAAATTTATCAGCTGGAAATTATGTTCTAGAGAAATCTAAAATTTCAAAACACTTTCTAGAGAAAATAGGTTTTTCATATATTCTAAAATCAAAAGAAATTTAGTTTCCTTTTTAGTTTTCATTCTTAATATATATTTTGGAAGAAAAATATTTCCTATTGAGTCAGGCTTTCAAACTATTTCAAAATAAAAATATGAATTTATTTGATTTTAGATTTAAGTAGCACTAAGCATTTTCATATTTTTTTCTTTACCAAACGTTTTAGTTGAATTATTTATTCAGTGGAAAGTTAATTTAAATAATTTTCTAAGCATTTTCTTAGAATGCAAATTGAATACACTTTACTAAGTTTAATTCAAATGAACTAAACAAATTAGGATATGTCCAGCTGTACAGCAGCAGATGTATACATTGTTTTTAAAATGCTGTTGTTGTTTTTTTAAAGCAATAGCTGAGATGGCCCTGTAATTCCTCTTTAATTGCTTTTTTTTTTTTTTTTGCTGTATCTTCCCTTGGAACTATATAATAATGGGCTGGAAATTCAACTGAAAAATCTACCTCTTAGAAGTTCTTAATATTGTTCATCAGAGTGTCATGTCTTTCAAGGTCTTTATGCAATTTTTAGGATGTATATGTATTAATGCTGAAATCCATATCACAAAGCAGAATATACAAACCATCTCATGCAGGGGAGCATATGTCATAGCCCTTCTATTGTTCCCATTAGCTAAATAAGTTTCATAACTAAGCTGGACTACTTAGTTCTAGTAAATATTCAGCTGCCAATCCAATTGCTTTTATATGTAAACACACAGTAGATAAAGGCAGCATCTTGCTAAGGCAGCAAAATGATGACCTGGTTTAACTCAGAAACCCAAGTTATGACGCTATCTTTAAAACAATCTTCTATACCTTCTAAATGGAAATCCAAAACCTCAGACATAAAATAACAGAATGACAGAGTTGAAAGGGACCTTGGAGGTCTTCTAGTCCAGGAAACTATACCATTCCAGACAAATAGTTTGCTAATCTCTTCTTTAAAATCTCCATAAAAATCTCCAGTGTTGGAACACCTACAATTCTGGAGGCAAGTCATTCCACTGATTAATTGTTCTGTCAAGAAATTTCTCCTTAGTTTTAAGTTACCGTATTTTTCAGAGCACAAGACGCTCCGAAGTATAAGATGCCCCTAGCTTTTGGGGAGGAAAACAAGAAAAAAAAATCTGCCTCTGCCTCCCAGCAAGTTGCCTCCTTGCAGCAAACAGCAAACAGACTGTTTCAGCTTCAGCACAGCCTGATTAGCACAAGCAGCTAATCGTCTGCTGGGATTGCCATAGCCACCTCCGGGCGTCCCATTTTCAGCCTCCGCATCCCGTTTTCAGCCTCCACACACCCCATTTTCGGCCTCCGTGTATCCCAATTTCTGCCTGTTTTGGACGGCGGGGATCAGAATGGGCGGAAAATGGGTCATGCAGAGGCCAAAAACAAGGCACGTGGAGGCCAAAAATGGGATGCGGAGGCCAAAAGTGAGGCCCGCAGAGGTGACAATAGGCAATGGCAATTCCTGCAGCCTGAAACAACTGATGGTCAGGAGGCCGACAATCAGCTGCTTATGCTAATCAAGCTGTGCTGAAGCTGAAAAAGGCTGTTTGCTACAAGGAGGCAAATTGCTGGGAGGCAGAGGCCAAAGAGTAGGGGCTGGTGTGTGGGCAGGGTACATTTGGTGTATAAGATACACCCAAATTTTCATCCTCTTTTAGAGGGGGGAAAGTGTGTCTTATACTCTGAAAAATACGGTAGTTCTCTTTTTGATTAATTTCCATCCATTGCTTCTATGATGGAACAGATTTTCCTTAGCATCCACCTAAGATTTAGACTGCAGAGCTCTTGAACATGCATTGATACAATCAGGATGAAATTGACAGAAGAATTCAGAGTGAATGAAAACTTCAGGGTTGAGAGGCTTTTACAGTAAAAATGCCTTTTGAACACAGGAGCTGTTCATTTAATGCACATTTTTCTTTGTGCAAAGATTATAAAGGCTTCACATTGCAGACATTAGACTGATGCTGACCTCCTTCGTTCACTGCACAGTACTGTTCTCCACTAATTACCATTTGCAAGGTGGTATATTTAGTTCCATTCATTTAGTTCTCATGTTATATAGTCCCTTGGGTGAAGGGAGAGAGAAATCAGTTGTTTCATTTTATCAATTCAATAACAGGATAATTTCAGGCAGTAATAATAGAATTCTGTATGAGCTGAGAATTGCTTGCAGTGAAAGAATGCACGTTATTTTAAAGCTTCTGTTTAACATGATTTTGATTATCCGTTTTGTAAGTGGTTTCAAATCCTTGCGATCATACTTAGTATTATATAACTGTAGAATGCTCAAAGCAGTTCATATACACAGTATTTGGTAAATATTCAATATCTACGTAAATAGCAGCTTTATATTGGAATAGAAGAAAATACTTGTTTTGCTCATAGGGGACATCACTGTAAACTCAATAAGGTTAATTGACCCCACCACACATATAATAAGGGAGAGGAAGTGATCAAAAAGCAAAGCTCCCTGCAAATAGACAAAAGGTTTAAAAATTAAAGCTACTATTTGTATTGTGAAAGTTTGTGGCTGAAAATTCCTTTCTTCTTTCCCTCCTTCCTTCTTTCCTCCTTACCTACCTTCCTTTTGTGGGATAATTATGAACTCAATTCTAATAGAAATATAAACAGCATTTCATATTTATTGGGTGTATTAATTTGATGAGCGCATCTCTTTAGCCGTGAGTTCAAATCATCAATGAAAATGATGAGCAGACCCAAACTGGGACAGTTACTTCTTGGACCTTCTTGACAATAATTACTTTATAAGTACTCAATTGATAACTATTCTATCAAAACAGTTGTCATCACACTATATACATAAGTGATGATAGCTTCCTTCTGCCATAATACTTTCTTTGGAATCATAAAGCTGCCATATAGGAATTGACGGTGGGTATCTTAGGCTACCATCCTGCACATCATCAGGATACAACACTCCAACAGAATTAAATACTTTAGCCTTTCCAATCTGGTATGTCAGCTTTCAATTTACATAAATATTAGCCAGTACTTTCAACATGTCTGGATGGATGATTTGCAGATGGCTTTCTTGTTTCCATTACACCTTGTTTTTTGAATCCCTCCCTCTCTCTTTGTCCTTCCTTTCATTGCCTTCAGACAGCTTCCTTCCTCTTTCCTTTAGCTCAGTCTTTTCTTTTTTTGGAATCTTAAGTCTATATAATTTTTTTTCTCTTCCACCCTTCTTTCAATTTGGGATCCCCTGACCTTCATAAATTAGGCTGAAGGCCACATGCATAGATTGCCCTGGCTGTTTCAGGACCGAAGTGCAGATCAATGAGAACATTAGATGTGTTTGATCACATTGCCAGCAGCCCTGACCCTTTCTGTATTCAGTGATGTCATAACTCTTTTCAATAAATGTACTTAACTTTGGTGCCAGGAAAATAAATTTGGACACCATCCTTACATCCATTGATGCGACTTAATTCAGTGGCACTTACTAGTGAATAGATGTTATTCATACTTTTATAATGATGGTTTTCTCTTTAATTGCGTATTTAGCCCACCTATCCCGTTTCTTTTCATTGTCTTGTCTGTCTCACAAAACTCTTTTGTAATACATTTCCTGAATGTAAGTGTTTCCACTCCCAAAATTTCAATCTTAGCTGTTATATTTTGGCTACGTGTTTAAAAATACTTCATTTTCATAATTGCATCTATGTGTAATCAACAACTGCTGATAGGTGTTTAAGACAAGGATAGTGAGTATTACAAAGTATCCAAATTCAGTTTCTTTTACAATAAAGAATTATCTTGCCTAGATAACATTAAAAATAAAATATAGTATTAAAAACAGGTCCAGTGAACAAGTTATATCTTGCTATATTTGAATGTTTCCCAGGAGCACAACCTGCATACAGACTTGCTGACTGACAATATTTGTTTCCTTTTTTATCTTAATTAACAGACTGGAAGGATGTACTAGCATACTTCCTGAGCCCCGGAGGGGTGGGGGTGGGGTTTGAGGTTCCTTCTGAAATGTTCATTTTGTCATGTTGCAGTTATTACTATTCTTTGATGTGTAATTTGTTCCCACATGTATCAGTAGGAATGGACAATTGGCAAAAGACTTGGTAAGCTTTGAAAGCTGTTTTGTCATCTCCTTGATCCTTGGTCTTGTGGACAACTCATCTTCTGAATTGATGGGTCCAGCTGATATATGTTTGCTTCAATTCCCCCTTGTCATGAATCACCAACTACCTTTTTAATTTTCTTATGGCGTACAGCAGTGTTTCTCAACTTCAGCAACTTGAAGATGGCTGGACTTCAACTCACGGTTGAAGTCCACCCATCTTAAAGTTAGCAAGGTTGAGCAACACTGGGGTACAGCATCATTCTCTCTGGGATGCCCTAGGGCAGTGATGGCTAACCTTTTCCGGACCGAGTGCCCAAAGCACACCCAACCCCCCAAAATGCAATGTGTGTGCGGCCACCGTGCATGCGCACCACCTCCCACACATTGCTCCCGCACTGCCCTGGTGCATCCACCGCCCCCCACAAGTGCCCCCTGTGCATGCGTGCACGCCCCCTACACACCTCCAAACACCCTGCGCATGCGCAGCTGAGACCTGAAGACCAGCTGGCTGATGGGAGGTGTGAGCACAAGAGCGGTGGAGATGAACTGGGGTGACAGCTTGCGTGCCCACACAAAGGGCACTGTGTGCCACCTCTAGCACATGGGCCATAGGTTCCCCATCATGGCCCTAGGGCTCTGCCATCAGTCTCTCTATTCTGTGGTGCCTATTCTCTGAATGCTCAAAGCCAATTCGATCTGCAAAGCCTGTCTCTGAGTTCTAACAATGCAGAATAACTTCTATAACTCCTATGTCTGGTATGCATGCATACATGCATGCATGCATTTATACATACATACATACATATATATATATATATATATATATATATATCCTATATATATATATATCCTATATCTCCTATATATATATATATATAGGTTGATGCGGCCACTCACTCACTTTCAGTGACTCTATGTGGCTTTCAAACAATAAAAAAATCGCAATATAAAAAGAATAAAAGCAATTACAAAAGCAGTCAAAGAAGCCACTTGATTGGCTTCATCCCATTCTGGGTTCCTCGAGCCTCAGCCTTTCAAAAAGGTCTCAAAGTGGGGTCTGGTCTATTTTCCTGTGCACCGCTTGGAGAGTCCAAGCAATGGGTTAATTTAGTCTGGTTGCCCTGGATACTGAGGAACTTTTTTTCTCCCTTTAACCACACCTCCTCGTGTGATTATTGCCAGAATTAATTTCCTCACTGCCCAGATCGGATGCATATTTGAGTTCAGGCTATTAATCCTTGGCTTGGACTCTCCAAAATTTTTGGAAAACCTTTTCCTTTTCAAAACGAACTTTTCTCCTTGCCTTTTATTCTTCTGCAATCAACATCAGCTATCTTGGAGACCAGGAGGTAAGCGTGTGTGGGGGAGGTTTTTTTCTCCACAGCCTCGCACTCGTGCAGGCTTGGAAACTTGCCGCTTGCTCCCAGAGCGCGGCAACAGCGGCGAGGGGGTTTTTTCTTTTATTTTTGGCTCGGTTCCCTCCCCGGTTGTTATTTTCCTGCCTAGTTTTTTCGTTTTTTTGACTCCCCTGCGTTTTTTTCCACCCCCCAGCCGCCGCGGAGCTACGAGCGGCCCGGATTGATCCTGGCTGCCGCTCTCCTCTCCGCCCAGCTCCTCGCTGTTGCGGCGGCCATTTTTAGGTGTGAAAAGTTCGCGCCTTAAATTTAGGCCTCTGCCGCTCAGCCACGCTCATGCAGGAGGCCGCTTGGTGGCTACAGGGCCTAGCCGGGCTCGCCCAGTGGGCCCTCGGCCACCACTCACTGGACATCAGCGGCGCTGGTAATTTGGCCACCACGTGTCCTTTGCACCGGCACAGGGAAGAATTTTTTCTCTATCCTTAAGATCTGGCCAGGCCTTCGCCCTTTTTTTGAAGTCTCTAGTTCCCTGGCCTACTGGCTTCCCTGTCTCTCCTGCAGGGGTTACTGCAGCCTGAGCTGCGGGCCCACCTCATAGCTCAGCCTCCTGGGTGTCCATC
Source organism: Natrix helvetica (assembly GCF_964273705.1). NCBI lineage: Eukaryota > Metazoa > Chordata > Lepidosauria > Squamata > Natricidae > Natrix > Natrix helvetica. The sequence continues at coordinate 208,093,002 of NC_138552.1, read as the reverse complement.
CTCCCATTTGGCTACTAGTGTTAGGCTGAAATGGATTTATTAAATTTCCTATAGCTGTTTTATTAATCATAATTGTCTTTTTTCTTTATGCCTTTCAGTGTAGCCAGTCGAATTCCGCTGCAGCCTACCCGCTTGCCTGTTTCTGCATCATCCTTGTGCGGTCATTGGCATGGAGCTGCCCCCTCCATCAGGTTCCCTTGAGGCTAGATCCGGCCCATCTCAGGCCCCTAGCAAGGATCCCCCTTCCAGTAGGGGTGGGAGTGTGGGCAAGGGCGTCTCAGGGGACACCCATAGGCACCCTGTCAAGGCCCCGTCTGCAGCCGAAACCAAGGACGCTGAGAGGCGCCAGCAGGCCCTTGATAAACAATTTGAGAAGGCCCGGCGCCAGGCTGGGACAGGGTCCTCCCCAGAGGTGGCCCCCGTTCCCCCATCCAGAGGTGATATCTTGGCATTGCTGAATGAGGAGGTAGAGTCTCAGGATCTGTCCCCGGACAGATCACTGGTGGAACCAGCTTCTCCTGCCCCATCCTGGTCATATGAACAGGACCCAGTCCCAGAGGGTCACACCAGGGCTCCCCCGGCTGGGGGCTCCCACTTCCGCCAGGACCCCAGGGACCCGGAATCAGATTCTGATCAGGAGTCCGAGCTGTCACCCCGCGTGCAGGCCTTGGTCGATCGTGCTATCGCCAGAGGCATTGCTGAGGGCCTCCAAAAGCACTCCCCTCCCCCTTCGGGGCCAGGGACCACTTCCCGGGGCCCGCCGGCCCCCCCTCCAGCCAAGCGTGCCCGCCATCCGTCCCTTGAGTCATCCGTGGTCAGCGAAACCTCCGCCATCGAGGACGCTGACCAGGACGGCCTGGAGCTATCTGAAGACGAGGGCCTCCCCCCGGACGCCCCTGCCTTTTCCGGACTTTTCAAACCCACTCTCTTTAAGTCCATTCTCCGCAAGGCCAAACTAGCTACCAGGGTAGGGATTAAACCTAAGCCGGTCCAACCTTCGGCCGATGCTGTTCCCGAAAATCCCAATGCGGCCATGTTCGACGTCCCGGCCCCCAACAAGAACTGGTCCCAGTTCCAGGCTTATTCCTGGACGTAATCCAACGCCAGTGGGCCCAACCAGCCACCTTGTCTTCCCCCAGCGGGGCAGACAAGAAACTTTACTCCATGGACCCCACCTTGGAAGACCTTTTGGTTCTCCCAGCCGTGGAACCACCTATCACTGCCCTCACTTCCAACTCCTCCCTCCCAGCAGAACTGCTGGATGGGCTCAAGGCGGAAGATAAGAAGGCGGAGAGGGTATGCCATAAGGCCCACCTGGCGGCTGCCTGGGCCATCAAAGCCTCCTCTTCCGCCTCCTTTTTTAACAGGGCTTCCGTTATATGGCTAAGGGAACTGTTGGCCAAACTCCCGGCAGGAGACTTGCGCCTCCGCCAGGATGTTTCAAAAATTATTGCGGCCTCCCAATATGCGGCGGACGCATCCCTTAACGCCTCTAAATTTGCTTCTAGAGCCTTGGCGGCCAACGTCACCTCACGCCGCCTGATCTGGCTCCGCCACTGGCAGGCGGACCAGAAGCATAAGTGGAAGCTGGCCTCAGCCCCCTTTAAGGGCGCCAAATTATTTGGGGAGGCGCTTGAGCCTCTCCTCATTGAATCCAAAGATAAAAGAAAGATTTTACCTTCCACCACAAAAAAGCAGGACCGCAAGTCCATTCCATACCCCAGGAGGCAGCCCTTTCGTGCCTCTGAACCCTCTACCTCTACTTCCTTCTCCCCGCCCTACCGACCGGCCGGTCAGTCAGGGGACAGGTTCCAGGACAGGTCCTCCTTTAAGGACAGAGGTAGACAACAATTTGGCTTCCGTAAATCCAACTGCGGAGGTGCCTCCAACAGGCCCTTCCGCAAATCTAAGTGACTGCCCGGGCCCGTCACCCATTGGGGGGCGCCTCCAGCTATTCGCCCACCATTGGGCCCAGACCACGGAGGACGCCTGGGTCCTCCAGATTGTGAGGGAGGGCCTATCCCTAGAATTCCTATCCCCCCCCTCCCCGGAACTTCATCCGGTGCCCCACTCCTTCCTGCCCTCTGAAGAGGGAGCTTATGAACCAGGAGATTCGCCATCTCCTGGAGATAGACGTGATAGAGCAGGTCCCCCCCGACCAGGAGGGGAGGGGGTTCTACTCCATCCTCTTCCTGGTACCAAAGAACTCGGGGGGCTGGAGGGCCATCTTGGACCTAAAGAACCTCAACAGGCACATTGCCTACCGGAGGTTCAAGATGCAGTCCCTCCAGTCCATCCTGTCGGGGATCCGTCAGGGAGACCTCCTTACCTCTATCGACCTCAAGGAGGCTTACCTACACATCCCCATCCGTCCCCAGCACAGGAGGTTCCTGCGCTTCTTTTATGCCGGCAGGCATTTTCAATACCGGGCCCTTCCTTTTGGCCTGTCGTCGGCCCCCAGGACCTTCACCAAGGTCCTGGCAGTTGTAGCAGCCCAACTAAGGCGCAGACCCATAAGGCTCCAGTGCTACCTGGACGACATCCTGATCCAGTCGTCGTCCAGGCAGCAGGCCCTGCGGGACCTCCGCATCACAATGAGAACCCTGAGGAGCCACGGTTTTTCCCTAAATCTGAAGAAAAGCCACCTGGTTCCCTCCACCAGACTTGTCCACCTGGGGGCGGTCATAGACACTTCCCTGTGACCATGACCCGCAAGGTGATGCTCGCGAGACAGGTACCGATCGTCCTCCTGTCACAGCTGTTGGGAAAAATGATCTCTTCCATCTCGATCGTCCCATGGGCTCGCCTCCATTCCAGAGCTCTCCAATGGCTCCTCCTTCCTCACCAGAGGGCCTCAAGGAGCAACTTGAATCGACTGGTGAGCGTTTCCCCAGCAGTGAAGAGATCGCTCCGATGGTGGACGTCCCCTGCGCTCCTCAAGGGCCTCCTGTTCAAGGAGCCCAACCGGTTAGTGGTCACCACAGACGCAAGCCTCGCCGGCTGGGGGGCACACATGGGTCATCTAGTGGTGCAAGGCAAATGGTCACTCACAGAGAGCTCCTGGAGCATCAATCTTCTGGAACTGCGTGCGGCCCGCCTAGCACTCCGGCATTTTCGCCAGGACATTCACCATCAACATGTTCTATTGATGACGGACAATGTGGCCACCAAGGCCCACATAAACCGCCAGGGGGGCACCGGATCCAAGACGTTGATGAAGGAAGCAGAATCCCTGGGGCGCTGGGCGGAGAGGCATCTGGCATCTCTTCGCTCCGACCACATTTCGGGAGTCAACAACACCCGGGCGGACTGGCTGAGCAGGACCACCATAGACCCGGCAGAGTGGAAACTGGATCCGGCTCTGTTTCGCCAGCTGTCCCGCAGGTTCGGCACTCCCGCGGTCGACCTATTCGCATCCAGGGAAAATGCTCAACTTCACCGCTATTTCTCCCGCTTCCAGTCCCCGGGGGCAGAAGGGACGGATGCCCTTCGCTCCCCTTGGCCCCGGGGCCTACTTTATGCCTTTCCTCCTCTGCCCCTGATTCCACAAGTCATCCACAAGATCATCGCGGAGGAGGCGGAGGTGCTCCTCGTGGCCCCACACTGGCCCCGCCGTTCGTGGTTCGCCGACCTGGTCAGCCTCTCCCTGTCACCTCCGTGGAAGATTCCTCCAGACCAAGTCTCCCTCAGCCAGGGGGCCGTAACTCATCCAGAGCCCCAATGGCTCCAATTGGCCGTCTGGCACTTGAGGGGGACCAGCTGAGGCGCGAGGGCTTCTCAGGGGAGGTGATACACACCATTCAGGCAGCTAGGCGACCGTCAACCACTCGAATCTACGATGCCTCGTGGGCCTCCTTCGCCAATTGGTGCGACGCGTTACGTTTAGACCCGGTGACGGCTCCGGTCTCCCGTGTCCTGGACTTCCTACAAGGGGGCCTTGCCAAGGGCCTCGCTCCAAATACCCTTCGACGACAGGTGGCGGCCCTCTCCACCGTTTGGGCCGGTGACCCGGTCTTGCCCCTTAGCAAGGTGCCCAGGGTCCGTTCCTTTCTCAAGGGAGCTTGTAACTTACGACCTCCCACGGTCCATCGTTACCCCACCTGGCAGCTGTCCGTGGTTCTGCAGGCGCTCACCGCTCCACCCTTCGAGCCTCTCAGCACTACGTCGCTACGTCATCTTACACTCAAGACGGCATTCCTCATCGCCGTGACGTCAGCTCGTCGTATTTCAGAACTGGCGGCCCTGTCGGTTCGCCAGGACCTATGTACCGTCCACCCAGACAGGGTGGTGTTGAGACTGGACCCTACCTTTATTCCAAAGGTTAATACTTGGTTTCATAGAACGCAAGAAATTGTGATTCCTGATTTCTGTCCGAGACCGTCTCATCCCAGGGAACGACAGTGGCACATGTTAGACGTGAGAAGGGCGCTGAAAACATACATCGCCCGCACCTCCGATTTCCAGAAGTCGGAGTCCTTATTCGTGTCATTTCATCCAGGTTCCCTGGGCAAGAAAGTCTCCTCTTCCACTGTTGGCAGGTGGCTGCGCGCCTGCATCGCCCTGGCCTACGAAAGTCAATCCAGATTGGTGCCTCAAGGCATCACTGCGCACTCCACTCGCAGCGCGGCTACCACGGCGGCCTGGGCCACCCAGGCATCAATACTAGACATTTGTAAGGCGGCTACGTGGTCCTCCCCGTCGCCCTTCATCCGTCATTACAAACTGGACGTTTACGCCTCGGCTGAGGCGTCCTTTGGCAGGAGGGTACTTCAAGGGGTCGTGTCTTCGACCGAATCCCGGGACTCTGATTCTGCCCACCCAACCGGACAATAACTTGGGTATGTCCCATTGCTTGGACTCTCCAAGCGGTGCACAGGAAAATGACCATTGGCTTACCTGAAGGGTCCTTTTCTGTGCACCGCGGGAGAGTCCAACCCACCCTGGTCTTCGGCCCGGGGATTCTTTCCTCTTTTCGACTGAAGACACCTTGGACGCCTTCGCTCCATCCTCTCGACAGATTGACTTTTTCGGCAATTAATTCTGGCAATAATCACACGAGGAGGTGTGGTTAAAGGGAGAAAAAAAGTTCCTCAGTATCCAGGGCAACCAGACTAAATTAACCCATTGCTTGGACTCTCCCGCGGTGCACAGAAAAGGACCCTTCAGGTAAGCCAATGGTCAATCTCTGCAGGAATGCTTTCCAAAGGGAGGGAGCCACTACAGGGAAGGCCCTACTTGGTGTACCTCCTTTGGGGAGGAGGAGATGCGCAACACTCCCGGCCTCCCGGCTGTGTTGGCTTGGGTGGAGGTAATTGGGAAGAGACTGCCTTTCAGATAACACTGTTTGGCTGAGCCTCTCTTTATCTTGCTTCCTTATGGAGGGGTGTGTCCATTTCTCTGGTTGAAACTCCTTTTGTTGAATATGGTACCCTTTGTGATCAGCTCATGTGTGGTCCTCTCACTGTTCCAGTCATTTTATATTTACCTGAAGGGCTGCAATGACAAACCTATTTTGAGCATTTGCAGGACGCAGTTTTAGATGCTTAGCCATTCATTTTCCTTCTTCTTAAGAAGCTACCAACAGAAAAAAAATATTTCTTCTTCTTGTACTTTCTCAGAATCTTGTGTTGGTCAGCTATTTGACCCCAAGCAAACTGCTGTTAGTTCTCCTTGTTTGCTGGTTCATTGAACCCATGTCCTACCGCCAGACCTGCTTATATTCCACTTCCCATCTGTAGGCTCATCTTTTTATCCTGATTACATTGATACAGAGGTACGTCAGTAACTGATTTAAGTGACATATTTTCCCTCCTCAAATCACTATAGAAGCAGACTGAAGTTTTCTAAACTGTTTTTCCCCTTTTCTCCTGATTGAAACCTTGCAATTTGACAGTTTGTGATGCTTCATTGATGATAGGATCAGTGACAAAATTGGGCTGTGATCTGCTCCACATCCCATTAGATGCTTTAGTCTGCTGTCTTTTTACTGGTCACTGACCATGGTTTTTTGTGTCCATTTTGTTTTGGGGTGTAAGAGACCAGAATCCTAGGTTAGTAGACCTGCTAGCAAGAATGGATGGGTGGATGGGTGGATACATATAGAGGTAGATATGACAAAGACTGCCATGCCCACCAAGCCAGACCCACAGAACTGGTAGTAAAAAAAAATGAATTCCTCCACTGCTTAATATTCCTTGTACAGATAGCCCTCGACTTACGACCACAATTGAGCCCAAAATTTATGTTGTTGAGTGAGAATTTGTTAAGTGAGTTTTGCCCCCTTTTGAAACCTTCCTTGCCACAATTGTTAAGTGAATCACAACAGTTGATAAATTAGTAATCTGGTTGTTAAGTGAATTAGGCTTCCCCATTGACTTTGTTTGGCAGAAGATTGCAAAAAGTGATCCCATGACCCGGGAATGCTCCAAGGATCATAAGTATGAACCAGCTGCCAAGCGTCTGAATTTTGATCACATTTTTTGTAACTTTGAACGGTGACTAAATGAATTGCCGTAAGTCAAGGACTACCTGTACTGAGCAGCCATTCAAGAGATTAACTTTTCACCTTTCAAAACTCAGTGAAATTGCAGAATTCTCAAAATACAGAACTTTTCCTGTATGTTTTTCCTCTTTCTATTCTGTTAAGGTTATTGTTCATAACAATGGGAGAGCCAATTGGATAAACAGCTCAGATAGTTGAAGATGTACATTCTAAGCTCACCGCTCTTTTTCCTTCTGGTCATGTGATCCAGAGCAAAGCAACTGCAGCCCACTCTGTGCTTCCCAGTTCACACAAATACATGCACACCACACAAGGGGAAAGCAATAACAGACCCATCACATTCCTTTGTTCCAAAGAAGATCCCTGCTTTGGCTGTGGTTGATAAAGCAACCTGGGAAGAATTCCAGCTGCTGTATTGTGCATGCTTTCCTCATGTTTATTCTTTCCAAGCCAACAGAATGTCTGAATGAAATTATGTAAAGGTGTGTGTGTGGTGGTGGGGAGAGGATCAGATCTCTGTCACCACAAAACCTCTCTAAAAACTTAATAAATGTAGCCTAAGGAATAATGGTGGGGAAAGAACAATATAATCCAAAAACGGAGGTAACAGAGGAAAAACAAATTCAGAAATACCCCCCATGCCTTCCAATGGGAAAGGCACTTCGGCAGCACAATGAAACAATTGCTGATTCCTCCATTCAAAGCGCCTTCTATCCTCCCCCATCAAATGACCTAGAGCCGAGCTATTATTAAAGGACTGGAAAGAAGTCCAGAAGCCGTGATATGCACGTGTTCCCTGACTTATTATTAAACTTTCTGTTTCTATTCATTAAGGCTGGACAAAGATGCTGCACAAAGCATGCAATTGCAAACAATTTCCCCCCCGAATGTTATCACTCTGCTAAACAATTAATCCCCACAACACTGTCAAATTATCTACTTATTACTATTCTTCTTCTCTTCCTTCCTAGTACCTATCTCTTTCCTAGTACCTATCTCTTTCTACTTATGACTATAACCATGTTGCTTGTATCTTTAAATTTTATTTTGTTTTATTTGTTTCCTAGTATAATTTGATTGCTTATTAGTAACCTATGACTATCACTAAGTGTTGTATCTTATGATTCTTGATGAATGCATTCTATTTTATTTTTCTTTATGTACACTGAGAGCATATGCACCAAAAACAAATGCCTTGTGTGTCCAATCACACTTGGCCAATAAAGAATTCTATTCTGTTCTATTCTATTCTATTCTATTCTATTCTATTCTATTCTATTCTAATGCCTCTCTGCTAGAAGGGAGAGAGTAGTTGCACGTTTGCTGCAAAAGCAGTTTCATGGGGTTGCACACAAGCACTTTGTTTTGCTAGCAGTCCAGTGGAAATAGTGTCTCTGCATGCACACCCATGTTCAGGCACTGCAGACAGCTTTCAAAGCAGCTGGTGAGCCTTGCAAAGGACATGCCTGTTTTAATGCTTCAACAAGAAGTACTTTTTCACCCTGAAGTGCCTTACAAACCATCTCTTTTATATTCTGCGCAGAGCCCAACCATTCAGTCCATTTGAGAACGTTCTCAATTAAGTCTGAATATGGAATAATGGCAAGATAGAATTGCAGTAAATGCTATAATTCATAGCACTGAGTAAGACCTATTTACATCTTATTTGAAAGGTACTTTGGCAAACAGACACTTTATATTTTAAAAATGAATCTCCTATATACCATTATGCAATATAATTATTCCATTTAATTTCACAGCTTTTACAACTAGTAGTCTGCCCTCTTTCCCCCTATGTTTTGCAAAGTCTTTTTGGCCATATTCTGCTGCATATTGTCCATTCTTGCAGTGGGACTGGCTAGTCTTGTTAACCACTACAGAGTTGTGTAGGAGATCAAAATAGAAAAAACATTCTGCTCATATAATCGTGAATCAATCCTGTTGCAATGACATTTCTTTTTTATAATAGTTGACAGTTGGTTGATAGGTACTGTAGAGATAAATAGATGATAGATAGATAGATAGATAGATGATAGATAGATAGATAGATAGATAGATAGATGATAGATAGATAGATAGATAGATAGATAGAGAGATAGAGAGATAGAGAGAGAGATAGATGATAGATAGATAGATGATAGATAGATAGAGATATAGATAGATGATAGATAGAGAGATAGAGAGATGGGCAGGCAGGCAGGCAGACGAGGTTGATAATGCAGTACACAAAGTCTATCTTTCATTTGTCCTTTGAACATTTTTTAAAGACTACACTTGTACTGGGCATTGAATTTCACTGAACTGGATTTCAGTTCATATAGAAAAAATGCTGGGAAAGCTATTAATAATCAAGTTTGTATATTATTAGATATCCCCTGGGATTTGGTATTATGTTACAAGTTGTCTGTTGCTTAGGGAGTGTAAGTCCCAAGAATATTTAAAGTAACCTAAATTCCAGTAAGATACAACGTCCAATGGTTTTAGTAGCCCAAATAATGACTTGTATAATTTATGTTTGCGTTTTCAGTCTGAACTTTCCAGGGTGTGTGTGTTTTGAAAATGATAGACTAATTTTTCTAGGCTAAATTATCCAATTACAGATCTACATAGAACATGAAAATATGCTAGTACAGGTCTCTGAATTTCACTTTCTAATAAACCTGCTGATACCTCTAGAGAGAATGGGAAAGTAATTGTTGTGAGTATTTACCCCTGGCACATCAATATATACTGACTTTTGAAGAGAAATAGAAAAGTTAATATCTATATTGAAATCCACAGATAGAAAAGTAAATTTCCAACATAACTGCACTTTCAATGGAAGCTAAGATCAAACCATAGTAACAAAATCAACATAGGAATTTGGGAATCTGTATTCTGGAAAGAACCTTCCTTCTTTCCTCTGTTTTTCCTTGAAAATATATAGTGTTTACTTAATTATTTGTCTTAATTCCATAAGGTAAAAGTGATAATTCTACAGTTTTATCTCCTGTAGCCAAGAAGTAAAGCTCAGTTTATTCCTTATACGGTATATCTGAGTTTACCTTTAAGTATTTTAAGAATGCTTGGGAAATGCAAATATTTTTAGCATTTGCTAGTGTGTTTCTAGAAGTATTACTTCTAACATGCTAGATTAATTTTATGTTTAAATATAATCCAAATTGGAGTATAAATCCTTTCACTGAGAATTCCATTGCATTCTTCAATATTGTTAGAATTAATTGTGCTGCCTTACAAAGAGAAAGCAATATATGTTTGTAAAATTAACTTGAAACATATTATTCAAAACCAGACACCGTTTGAAGTGGGGGGGGGGAATTCACCAACTACATTCCTTCATGTCAGTAGAGTGTATACAAGTGTATAGACGTGGTCAAAATTGCCAGGTCTTCGTTGTTGTTTTCTTTTCTGTCTTATGCATCAGATTGTTTTCCATTTCTTTAGACTCAACTGCACTTTCTGGTGTTTGTGGACAAGAAGAAAGTTGCAGCACATGATTTATATTATCTGGGGAATGGGTTCTAGTTCTAATCTTCTACAAAGTTAGCATCACCCTAATCCTCAAAGGACTTTTTTTTTCTTGTTGTTGTGATTATCAACTTTGTGAAGATGATAATTAAGTCACGAAGACCTGGGATATAATGTTTTCAGATTCCTAAACTAAGGCTAGGCAAAGAAGGGAGGAACAATGCCAGTGGTGGGATTCAGCCAGTTCGCACCACTTTGGGAGAACCGGTTGTTAACTTTCTGAGCAGTTTGGTGAACTGGTTGTTGGAAGAAATCATAGGGCAGAGAACCGGTTGTTAAATTATTTGAATCCCACCACTGAACAATGCCTCCCCCACACCAAACATCTTTAAAGGTAAAGGTTCCCCTTGCACATATGTGCTAGTTGTTCCCAACTCTAGGGGGCAGTTCTCATCTCCATTTCAAAGCTGAAGAGCCTGAGCCATCCGAAGCGCCGTGGTCATGTGGCCAGCATGACTAAATGCCGAAGGCGCACGGAACACTATTACCTTCCCACCAAAATTGTTTCCTATTTTTCTAATTGCATTTTTACATGCTTTCGAACTGCTAGGTTGGCAGAAGCTGAGACAAGCAACAGAGCTCAAACTCCCTTCCACTCTCCTTTCTTCATGGATCCCCCCCCCCAAAAAAAATTGCTTGTAAAAAGCTGTGAAAATTATTTGCACGGGGATGAACTTCAGAGAAGAGAGGAAGTGCATCTCTGGGGTTCTTAGTGTTAGAATGTTGAATCAAGGCAGAGTTCCACTTGGAATGTCCATGCCCTTGAAAAGAATGTGGCGCAGATAGAGAAATGAAAGCCCCATACTGGAGTGTGGATCACGTTTCACAACAGAAAGCAGTTATTACTCATCCGCAGCACGTAACTTTCCTTAAGTACGTGAGCAGATATGCACCCAAATTGACATTCTTGCCTGCCTGGCATGCAAATGATCATGAAGCTTGATTTTAGATAAAAGCAAAATGCATTATTTTAGAACAGTGAACACAGTCAATGTTTCTCAACCTTTTAAGATGTGTGGACTTCCAATTCCCAGAATTCCACACCAGCCTTGGTGGCTGGGGAATTCTGGGAGTTGGAATCCACACATTTTAAAAGTTGCTAAAGTTAAGAAACACTACATGAGAGAAATGGATAAGACAAGGAATGACACCTGATTGGACCCAGTTATCACCCCCATTTTGTTTCATCAAAATGAGGACAACTGTCCCATGAAATTGTAACCAAGCTGCCATAAATTGTGTTCACTACATGATCTCAGTTTGCATGGCATCCAAAAAAGAGATTGGGAAAAAAAGAGATATTGCATAGACAGGTGTATTTGTATATCACTGCTGTTTCATGTGGATATCAAAATCAGAAAAATTTAGCACTATTTCCAACTGTTAAATTTGGCAGTGAAATATCAACTGTTTTTTAAAATATCAGTTATATCAAACTTGGAAATATTACATTGCTGTGATGCGTGTTAAAATTGGTTCAGCCTATATACGACGGTAGCAAATTAAGCAGGAAAAAAATGTACACATAATCTATCACATCATTACCTTTTGGGAATAAGCAATATTATACAAAGTGCAAAAAAGAGAAGTGGTAGTCAAAGGATAAGGGGTAAAAGAAAAAAAAAGGACATTAACCTGGTCCAGTTTAAAAAGTCACTTTTTCATCACTGTTGTAATTGCGAACAGTCACTAAATGAATTGCTAAAAGAAAGACTACTACTACTTATTTTGGATTATTATTCTGTTATCATTCATTTATTTCATAGCCATTCTATGAGATACATATTTTCTATGCAAGTCATCACTTTATTCAACCTATTTTTGTGTTTTCATATACTGGAGTCGCCCTAGATCAGTGGTGGTTTTCAAAAAAATTTTAGAACCTCTTCTATAGGTGTGGCCTGCTTTGTGGGAGTGGCTTGGAAGCCATGTGACCGGGTGGGAGTGGCTTGGCAGCCATATGACCGGGTGGGTGTGGTCAACTTGTAAAATATGGTGAAACTCACTTACCAACGCTCTTGCTTAGCAACCAAAATGTTGGCTCAGAAACTCTGGCATTTGAAGCACGCAAATGTTAAAGCTGTCAAGTTACAAGACCCTTGCACCCCTAATCCTTTAGAAAAAAACCCCAGGGGTGTTCAAACTTGACAGCGTTAAGACTTGTGGACTTCAACTCCCAGAATTCCTCCTCCTTCATCTTGATGATGTGTGGATGGGCGGGGGGAGGGAGCTGGAACCGGTTCTAAACGGCACTGTAGATTTGTGGAACCTCTTCTATAGAAGGGGTTAGAACTGGCAGGAACCCATCCCTGCCCTAGATGAGTCTATACTTACTAACTTTTACTGCTCATCATAAACAAAGTGTTTCTCCGTAAGACAGCAAAAGAAGGAATAAAGTAACTTCCTATCTTAGCTACAGCAATAATATATGCAACATTTTTGTCAAGCGCAGTAAAAATCAGATCACTTTATATTCAAATGAGCATAAAGATTTATTGCAAACTTAAGATCTCTATAAGAATCTGACCAACTAATGGTCAAGGGAAATGAGCGGGAGATAAGACAAACATTCAAGGTGGGCTAGACTTAGATCTCTTGTGGTCACACAGGGACTCATGACTTATAATGCATTTGGCCCCTCCCTCGGGTTCAGCTTGATCATCTCTTACAATTTCCTGCTGTTGATAGCTGGTAGCTTTGGGCAAAAGGTAGCCAGTAGATCATAAGCACAACCACAGCTTATTTTACTCCAAGCATGCTCTACACAAGCTAGGATTTCTAATTTAGAGGTTATTTTTCCATCATCATTCAGTCATTTGCATTAGCCAACCAGGAAACATGTAGAGTATCTTGACAAACACTCGGAACTGAAGGATAAATCTATGAAATCAGAAGCTTTCCATTAACCATAATCATTAGCTATAACCATACAGCTCTACAAGCATTAGTTTGATACCTCTTGTGCCTACTCTTCTCTGGCCATGATCCAAACTCATGCTAGCTGTTTAAATCTCAGTCCACACATGAATGTTCCTCAATCTTTTCTCCAACTGACATAACTAAAAATATGCTTTTTGTAGTTGGAACATGCTTGACAGTCTTCCTTCCTTGAACCCAAACTACAGGAAGATTCACAAACAGGGCATACAGTGACAGGTAGGACACACTGTACGTTTTATCTCTTTACAAGTAACGTGTCAATCCAGAATGCTTTATCTCCTACCTTCCTTTTTATCTTCTTAAGATGACTGATTTATGACTAATCTTTCTCTCACTTTAAAGATTTGCCCCCTTTCTTTTGAGCAATCTTCCTGTATTCTTTTGCTAAGCTAGCCACTTCCTTTTCTTTTCCCAACTAATCTTCATGGCTTGGTCAGGCATGGTTGGATCAGACCCCTCGGTCTACATGCTTTCCTAGGTGTGCATGCATGTTTTTGCACCTACAACTCCACATCTCTTGTATCTTTTTTGCACTCTGAACTTGCTCAGGGGTGAGCTTCAAAAATTTTAGCAAGGGATTCTCTGCATGGTTGCTGGGTGGGCGTGGCAACCTCCTGCACCATGGTGGGGGGGGGTTGCACTCCCCAAGCTCCAGAGGCTTTCCTTGAGCCTCTGGGAGGGCAAAAACGGCCTCCACAGGCTCCGGAGGCCATCTAAACTTCCAGTAAGCCTGTTTTTCACCCTCCCTGAGCCTCCGTGTGCGCCCTGCACTTACCTGCATCCAAAAGGGGCTGCGTGGAGACTCCTGGGAGGGGAGAGGCAGGCAAGGCCAGCCAGGAGTGGGATTTGGGGGTTTTCCAGTAGAGTGGAGGGAGGGGTCACTGAAGGGTTATTACAGCCTGATTGGTCCATTTGACTGAGAGAAAACTTCTTAGCCTTCGGCTTCTCCCGTTGGCTCCCAGTTTCCTCTCAGTCAACAAGGTCCAAAGACTCAAATTTGGTTCCCAGAGTGATTGTGAGTACTAAATTTTAAAAAATTAATTGGTTCAATTGGACACTTTAAATCAAACAAATTACTTCATAAAATAGAGCTGGCCCAATAGGACAAGCTATCGCAGTCCTACATAGGCAGGGAAAGCAGCGCGGAGCAAAGCTCTTCCCACCTTACTCCCTGCGGGCTCTTTTCCCCCCGACTGATTCCTGGTGACTCGGGCGTGCCGGGGGGCTTGCAGCTCATATATCCTCCCCCGAGACGATCTGCTTGCCTTGAAGCCGCAGCGCCGGCGGCCCTTTGCCGCGCGTGAAGACCGGCAGCCATTAAACGAGACCGCGCCGTCTCTACCGAGTCGGCGGTGCCCTCGGCGGCGGCGCGTGAACGAGACCGGAGCGCCAGCGGCTCTTGCCGGGCGTGAAGACCGGCGGAAGTAGCTCAAGGGCCGAGATTACTTGTCCTTTTAAACGGCGAGCCCTACAAGGTGCGGGGGAGGCAAGCGGCAGACTCGGGCGCCATTTTAAACGGCCGCTCGAGAAGAAGACCAGCAAGCCTCAGCGGCGGCCATTTTGGACACGTGTTGGGCCTAGCCCTTCCACCCTCTACCGAGCCTCCGCCATTATTCAAAGCTCAAGTTGAGAGTTTCTCCCAGCAAGAGGCTTCTAGCTGCGACTGCTTCTTCTTCTATAATCATCAGAGCACGTGAGTGGGGCGATGGCAGCGAGATCTGAGGCGGCTCAAACCGCAACTCCCCAGGCCCAGGAAGATAAGTCAGGCCCCAATGCCCCAGCCAGGCCTCGTGTTTCTAGGCCTTCTGCGGAGGATCGCCCCTCCAGAGCCCTACAAAGGGATGAGCTTAGGCGTTCCAGGGCAATCGAGAAAGCGATTGAGAGGGCAGAAAAGAAGAAGGTCAGGGATCCCAGACCTAGATCTAGATCCCCCAGACCTGAGGCTCATAGTCATTCCCCTTCTGTCAACAGGGGGTTCAGCCCTTCTTCTCCCTCTTCCTCTTCATCCAGATCTGTTAGGAGTGAAGAACGGGGGGCTTCTCCCCCTCCCCCAACTTCCCCTGGGACAGGGGGCTTGGATAGAAATGATCCTTTAGAGGGCCCCTCTGCAGGCCCCTCCCAGGGTAGGAGATCCCACAGGGATTCAATTCCTCATGACTATGATTCTGATTATGACGAGGAGGATCTAGAACACCTCCCTGAAAATCTAAAAAGATTAATTTCTGCAGCCATTTCCAAGGGAATAGCTCAAAGAGACAGACCTTCCCGGCATAATAGGATTACTCCGTTCAGCAGGGCCAGGTCTAGGAATTCTTCCCCCTCCCTCATGAGCGAGGTCTCTTCTAGGGGGGAGGCCAGTCGTCAAGACGACTGGGGTTTCTCTGAGGAAGAGGATGCGGCCTCTGATCAGCCCACCTCTTCTAACTTATTCATTCAGGCCATGTTTAAACCCCTACTGAAGAAGGCTAGGAGAACCACCAAGGTGGGCACAGGGGACCCCACAGTGCCCCCGCCCAGGGATCCAGACATGGTGATGTTCTCAAACACGGCCACCAACAAGGAGGAGATCCCTGCTCCTCCTCTGTTCTTGGAGGTGGCCACCAGTCAGTGGGCCCGACCTTCGAATTTTTCCCCTCCTGGCAGCAATGATAGGCGGGCTTATAATATGGAGAAGGCCTTTTTACAGGCAATTCAACTTCCGGCTATAGACCAACCCATAGCTGCCCTGGTCTCATCCTCCCCGGTGGTCTCCGGGGATGCTGCGGACAAACTTAAGCCGGAGGATAAGAGGGCGGAGCTTACCCTGCGGAAAAATTATAAGGCTTCCGCTTGGGCAATGTGGGCGGCGGCTGCCGCCTCGTATTTTAATCGCACAACAGTGATGTGGCTCCGCCAACTCCAGGATCGTATCCCGATCCAGGATGATCGAATCCATCAAGACCTGACCAAAATTATGGCGGCCTGCCAGTATTCGGCCGACGCGACCTTGGATGCCATGCGTTTTGGCTCCAGCGCCTTGGCCACCTCTGTGGCCTCACGCCGGCTCCTTTGGCTTAGAAATTGGCAGATCGATAATAAAGCCAAATGGGATTTGATAGCTGCCCCCTTCACGGGTCCAAATTTGTTTGGGTCTGCCCTAGACCCAATTCTAGTGGAGAATAAGGACAAGAAAAAGGTAATGCCTACCTCCACTAAGAAATCCGAGACACGCAGTCACCCATATCGCAGGCCTCCTTTCAGAAACTATGACAGGGACCAGGAGTCCCGTTTCCAACAGTACAGGCAGGATAGGCCATCCAATAGACAAGGCTTCCAAGACCGCTCCAGATACCAGTCTCAGTCCAAGCGGCCCTTTCGCGGGGGGGGCGGCCGTCCCTTCCGCAGAGGGAAATGACTCAAATCCGAGTCATCCCATAGGCGGCCGCCTGGCGTTATACGCGGACAAGTGGGACCAGATTACAACAGACGGTTGGGTCCGGGCGACCATTCGCCACGGCCTAAGGTTAGAGTTCCTCTCCTATCCCCCGAGGCGCTTCAAAGTTTTCTCCCCATCCCGGGATCCGGAACGCCGTCATCTCATGGACCTCGCCGTTTCACACCTTCTGGAAATCAGAGCGGTGGAGGTCGTTCCGGAAACGGAGAGGGGGCGGGGCTACTATTCAAATCTATTTGTAGTCCCGAAGGCCTCGGGGGGTTGGAGGGCGATTCTCGACCTGAAGCGCCTGAATCAGTATCTAGTTTACAGGCGCTTCAAGATGGCCTCCCTAAAATCAATCTTGCAGGGCATTCGAAAGGGGGATTACATGGCCTCGGTAGACCTGACGGAGGCCTACCTACACATCCCCATCCTTCGGTCTCACCGTCAATTTCTGAGATTTTCCCACAAAGGCAGACACTATCAGTACCGGGCCCTGCCATTCGGCCTGGCCTCGGCCCCTCGGACGTTCACCAAAGTCCTGGCGGCACTGGCCGCTTACCTGAGATCCATCCCAGTCAGGCTCCAGTGTTACCTGGACGACATCTTAGTGCAAGCAGGGTCTCTTCCCAGGGCCAAGGCAGACCTCCAGCTGACCATCCAATGGCTCCAGACACTAGGCTTCTCAGTGAATTTCCCCAAGAGCCATCTATCCCCATCCAGACAGATTCTGCATCTAGGGACAGTGATAGATTCCCAGTCGGGGTGGGTCCGCCTGTCCCCAGACCGCTTAGACAGTCTGACGCAGTTGATCAGGTCAATCAGGACAAAAAGGTCCGTTTCCACCCTGACATTATCACGACTCCTGGGGAAGATGGTATCCTGCATAGGGATAGTTCCCTGGGCCCGCCTGCATCTGCGTCCCCTTCAGTGGGCCTTAATACCAGCCCAAAGGAGAATGTTGAGCAACTCTCTACGACCGCTTCGCTTAACGTCGGAAGTGAGACGCTCGCTCAAGTGGTGGATGTCCCCAGCATTGCGACAGGGGGCCTCTATTTGGGAGCCGGAGAGAGTACAAGTCACGACGGATGCGAGCCTTTACGGCTGGGGGGCCGTGATGGGGTCCGACATGGCCCAGGGACGTTGGACTGCCTCGGACCTCAGACACAATATAAATTGGCTCGAACTCAAGGCCGCGAGACTGGCCCTCCGGACTTTCAACCGCCAGCTACAGGGGCGACATGTCCTACTACTTACGGACAATGTAGCGACGAAAGCTCATGTAAACCGGCAAGGCGGGACTCATTCCCGAGCCCTCTGGCGGGAGGCACAGACATTAGGCCTATGGGCGGAGAGACACTTGGCCTCCATTGCGGCAGAACATATTGCGGGGACGTCCAATCACCAGGCAGACTGGTTGAGCCGGGCGACTCTGGACAACGGCGAGTGGCAGCTAGATCCAGAGTTGTTTCGAAAGATCTGCCTCAGGTTCGGCACCCCCCTTGTGGACCTGTTTGCCTCCCCCAGCAACACGCAGCTGCCGAGATTTTTCACCAGATTCAAGACCCCAGCTGCAGAAGGAGCGGATGCTCTCAGGACCCGGTGGCCTCCGGGTCTCCTCTACGCCTTCCCTCCCCTTCCCCTCATTCCCAGAACCATTCGGAAGGTAGTCACAGAGAGGGCTTCCGTCATTCTGTTAGCCCCATATTGGCCGAGGAGACCATGGTTTGCGGACCTGGTCCAGCTCTCGGTCGTAGATCCCTGGAGAATCCCTCCGGAAGAGGTAGTCTTGTATCAGGGGGTCTTAGTTCACCCAGAGCCGCAGTGGCTGCATCTGACCGCGTGGCTCTTGAGAGGGGATTGCTGAAACGGAGGAAGCTGTCATCGGGGGTCATAGCCACCTTAGAGGCAGCTAGGAAACCGTCCACAGTGAGGATCTATAACGCCACCTGGTCGGCCTTCGCGAAGTGGTGTAGCCCCAAGGGGGTGGATCCAGCCAAGGCCACGGTTCCAGACGTTCTAGAATTTCTTCAAAAAGGATTAGAGGATGGGTTGTCCCATAATACCCTCAGGCGACAGGTAGCGGCCCTAGCCACTATATTGGGAGGGGAGGGTCCCTCTACCCTCTCTCGCTCTCCGTTGGTGAAGAGGTTCCTTAAAGGGGCGGCCAACATCCGTCCGCCTCCGGTCCATAGGTTCCCTACATGGGACCTTACCATCGTCCTGAAGGCACTGACGGGGTCTCCCTTTGAACCGCTCAGGTCGGTCCACATGCGCCTCCTATCACTGAAGGTAGTATTTTTAGTGGCCATTACATTGGCCAGGCGTATCTCTGAGCTGGGGGCCCTTTCTGTTAGAAGCGACCTTTGCATGATTCACCAGGACAGGGTGGTATTGCGTTTAGATCCTTCGTTCATACCGAAGGTCAATACTCTGTTTCATAGGGCCCAGGAAATTGTCCTACCAAATTTTTGCCCCAATCCAACAAGGGAAAGAGAACAGGCGTGGCATCGGTTGGATGTACGCAGGGCCCTCCGTATTTATCTGAAACGGACGGAGGGCATTCGTAAGACCGAGGCGTTGTTTGTCTCGTTTCACCCAGGTTCCCTAGGCAAAAAGGTCTCGTCTTCAACTATTGGGAGGTGGATCAGGTTGGCCATCGTTGAGGCCTATGGAGCCTCAGGTAAATCTCCCCCGTCGGGGATTACGGCTCACTCTACTCGTAGTGCGGCCTCCTCAGCGGCCTGGGCCACAAGGGCGCCCTTCGAGGACATCTGTCGCGCAGCCACCTGGGCCTCCCCTACTCCTTTCATAAGACACTACCGCCTGGACGCTTATGCCTCGGCTGAGGCATCCTTTGGGCGGAGGGTTCTCCAGCGGGTGGTGGCCGATCCTCCCCCTGAGACCCAGTCTCCCCTCCCTGGGACGTAGCGTGGGTATGTCCCTTCAGTGACCCCTCCCTCCACTCTACTGGAAAAAGAACGTTGGTCTTACCTGAACGTTTTTTTCGGGAGAGTGGAGGGAGGGGTCACTCTCCCACCCTAGTTAGATAGACAGGGTCTGGGAGGGGTAGGATCGGGTGGCCCGGGGCGGCTTTCCCTTGTCTTCTTACATCATGCAGACGCTGACCTGACATCGCGGAAACTGGGAGCCAACGGGAGAAGCCGAAGGCTAAGAAGTTTTCTCTCAGTCAAATGGACCAATCAGGCTGTAATAACCCTTCAGTGACCCCTCCCTCCACTCTCCCGAAAAAAACGTTCAGGTAAGACCAACGTTCTTTCTCTGAACAGAATCTTAGCTAGAGGTTCTAGCTAACTTTTGCAAACCCCCAGCAGCCCAGCCCTGACTTTGCTCCTTCCTCTGTTTCCTTCAGTCTCCTGGAATACTGGCCATCCACTTCCCTAAAAAAGTGACTTACGACCATTGCAGCATCCCCATGGTCACATAATCAAAATTCAGATAGCAATAGCGTTTATACTTATATACCGCTTCCCAGTGCTTTACAGCCCTCTCTAAGCAGTTTACAGAGTCAGCATATTGACCCCAACAATCTGGGTCCTCATTTTACACACCTCGGATGGATGGAAGGCTGAGTCAACCTTGACCCTAGTGAGATTCAATCTGCCAAACTGCTGGCAGCCAGTGATCATCTGTGCCTGCAGTACTGCACTCTAACCACTGCACCTCTGCAGCTCATAGTAATGAGAAGAGGGCTCCACAGTCCTCCTTTGTTTAGGTTTTCATAGATCTAGACTTGATCTCCTGTTACCTTGATCTTCTCCCTCACCTAGTCTTGGTAAGAGAGACATTGGTAGAAAAAGAAAATTAACCTGGGAAAGCAGATTGGGAAATTTGGCCCAATCCTAAAGATAGCATTTTCAAACCGGAAATTAACTCATTTTTTAAAATCAGTTTGAAAATGTCAAGTGTGTAGTTACCATCATTCAAAAAGAGCTTGCACTTCACAAAGACAGGTTGTTTTTGTGGAATGTACGTCAAACAACTAATCAAAGGTTTGGCAACCATGGATACTGAGAAAAAAAAATGGCCAGAGCCTTGATTTGAAGAAAATTATAGATAGCTCTGCTTCTTGTCACAATGAAAGGTATGCCTGATTATTAGTAAGACAAATAAATTATCAGTCAACTTCCCCTAATTGCAGCAAATTCTTCATTTCTTTCAGAGTGCTAGAGTGATGTTTTCCCCTGTCTTTCTAGCCATTTGCTTCTCTGATCTAATGGGTTGGTTAGAGCTTCATTTATAGCTCAGCTAGATTTTCTAGGACTTTAAATGTAGGTTACAAATGAATGTTTCTCTTTCTCATTGTATTTATGCTCAGCCTAGTTGCTCACAAAGGTGCAACATAGTAAGTTCAGTTCAGTAAGTATTAATTCAGTCAGCTCAGTTTGATCTGCCACTTATTACTCAATATTTTATTACTTGATGCTTTATAAATTGAAACACCAGGGACTGAACCTGAGGCCTTTTCACTGAATTATACGCTCTTTCTAAGCAATGGATTTACACTACGTTTCTTACAATTTAATGTAGCTGCATTTTGGTGGTGGTGGTTATGATCTATCAAGTCAGCTCTGACTCCTGGTAACCATAGGGACAAGTTCCTGCAGTTTTCTTAGTAAATAGTTCACCAGTATTTTCTTAGGACTTAGAGAGAGACTGACACATAGTCACCCAGCTGGCTGTTATACCAAAGGCAGAACTAAACTTCAAAATCTTCCAGGTTCTAATCCAGCACTTTAACCAGTAGGTCAAACTGACTTCCTCTGACTCTACAATTATTCTTATTCTTTATGTTAGTCTTCAACAGGCTTCTGCTTAGGTCTGAAAAAATACCCAAAAGTTTTAGGAAATTCTAGTACACTGTTCAGAAAAGAAACATCTTCAAGCATTTGCCAAAAATTGGAAATAATTGTAAAAGACATACTGTAATTTCTAGAATCATTCAAGGGTCTAGATGTGAAAGGAAGATGGAAGCTTAGCACTGAGCTCTAGTAAGGACACAATCCTAGCAATCATATACCAAGTTGATGGTATCTGAAACAAACCTGGGACTTCTTGCTTATACTTGCTTCTACTGTATAACTTTGACTCACAATGCCCTTTGGGGCTATTTACTGTGTATTTATCTTACTATGTTTTCTTGACTTGAAAAATCTTTCGGCCCTGTGTCTTTTGATGAATATAAATCACTGAGTCTAAATGTTGATTTTAAGATGCTGAATTCTGATAGCCCTAGCTGCTTTTGGAGCTAATTTCCTCATTTCAGATTTGAAGCCTGCCTTTGGTTCAGCTGAAAACACCTCAAATATGTTGATTTCCCGTTGAGACTAATTGGAAAATCTCTGAGATAATTAATATCCTTGTCATAGCTCCCAGGGGTGAGAAGGTGACACAGTCAGTCGGTCCAGCGCATGCCAGGCAGAGAATCCCTGGGTGCTGATTTTTAGCAGTGCCCCCCACCAGCTGCAGTAGGACCCCTGCTTCTACCCCAACACTGAATGGTCTGTGCCCCCCCTACACCCAAGCACCTCGCACTTGCCCTGGTGCCACCCCAGGGGTAGCAGCTGAGCAAAGGAAGGAGAGGGGCCGGAGAACAAAGCGGGCATGGCATACCAGAGCCACCGCTTCTTTGCAACAGCCAGCAATGGAAGAGGCACCTCTTCCATCCTCAGCTGTTGCAAAGAACTGGCGGCTCTGGGTGCACCACACCCACTTCATTCTCTTTGAGAGCCGCTTTGCACCTTGTTTGCAAATCCACCGCTTGGAACTCACTGCCGGCCGTGCCCCACTGCTTGGCACTCCAGGCAGCTGGTGAAAGGTGAGCAAGAATCCCCCTCAGCATGTTTCTTGTCAATGGAAAAAGTGCTGAGAGCTCACCCCTGTCGCCCCACCCACCACTTGAAGGTCCGGTGGGGGGGTTGCAACGCTGGTAGCTTTGGGAGATGCTGACTGGTGGGGAGGGGGGGTTAGGCTAGTGTGAATGCTTACCTGTGTATAGGCAGGAGGAGGCAATTCTGTGGATGCATGTGGTGAAGGCAAGGCAGGATGAACGTCCGAGCGGGCCAGTTCAGGGGCGTGGCCAACCAGCCATCACTACTGGTTCAGTGACCCAGGCCCAATTACAACTACCGGTTCACCCGAACCGGTCCGAACTGGGAGCAACCCCCCTGTGATACATGCACACTATAAGTAAATGGTTAATTATTATTTTGAAATAAGTATCAATGTGTGTATAGGCATTCATTCTGTTCAATTTCTAAAACGGGTTAATTTTTGAAGTGGGGAAACTAAGGAGAGCAGATATCAGCTTGGCTTTCTTGTGTCATGGCTGTCAAAGTAAGTCTTATTTCTAATTAAAGAAAACCTGTTTGCTGTAGTTATTCCAGTTTGGTACAGTATGACATCTGGGTAGCATATTTCTTTTGTAATAGTGTTAAAAGTAAGCTGAGATCAATCACAGTGACAAGCATGTAACTTGCTTGGAGCCATCTACGATGCTTTCTTTTGATATATTGTTTTCCAAAAACTTTGTACTGAAAAGATCTTAGAACTTCAGTCTGTGAACAATTATACAAATCCTACTCTCCTTCACATACATTAGTTCAAAGGATGAGGAAATAATAGTCACTTCTGATTTGCAGCATTCATCTCAATGTTTAAATTATTTTCCAAATGAGAAAAAGCAGCAAATAAATGTACACTTGAATATGTCAATTAATTTAAGTTAGAGAGTTCATAACTAATGATAATGATGTGCCATTTTTATTCTAATATGCCATTGGATGTACATAAATTATAGAGTAAAAGATGCTCATTAATCAAAGGCACTGAGTAGTAGAACAGCCAAAATTTAGATGATTTTAGAAAATTCAGTAAATTAAAGTGAAGCTTAGGAAAGAAATAGTTGAAACATTATATATGAGGGCTTTTGAAACATACATGCAGTTTTACATAGATGTTTCAATAAAGGATGACAATATTTCATTACAATGGTCCATATATAATCAACATTTAGAGACCACTCATTCAAATGTCATAAATGTCATCAGCCCTTCAGTCCATTAATTAACTGGGCCATACATTTGTCTGTCCAACATTATTGTATGTCAAGATATATATTTTCCCAGAACTTAATAACTTTAGGACATTACAAAACCACATTTTAATGAAGTTGTTCAAATAAGCCATACTTTGAGAACTGTTGAAATTTTTGGCACTAAGGTTAAAGGTTTTCATGTATTAGTTAAAAGAGATATCTCATATTCCTATTTGCATATCAAATTGTTTTAACGGATATTTATAGAGACTAATAAGAGGCTTTTTTTGTTTTGTAGTATTTAGTGATCCTTTCTAACAACGATCCTAATTTCAGACTAAGGCTGGGACAGATGATAGCATTGTTTCTCTTCTTATTACCTAAGGCTCCAAATGATTGACACACAAGTAAATATGTGAAAATATGTGTTTTCTGATGGTCTTAGGCAACCCCTGTGAAAGGGTCGTTCAACCCCCAAAGGGGTCCCAACCCACAGGTTGAGAACCACTGATCTGAATTAATCTGGGATTAATCTGGAGTTAAAATAACACTGCACTACCAGTCTTTGACTTCTTTTGGGAAATGAATGTAATAAGGGTTGAATGGAAGATAAATTCTAAGGCTGTACTAGTGTAGATTAGTTTAGATATTCAAGTCAAAGGTCCAATCAAATTTTCAAATCAAACCAGCTTTCCAAATTCAATAGGATAGTTGATCTGAATCATCAAGTAAGATTCTTTAGAATCAATTCAGATAATTTTGTATGTACAACAACAATGGCTTTTTTGGCCGATCACTTCTGGTCCCCGAAGGCGACGGACATTGCCGTCCGCTGCTCATCTCTCCGGTGGGCTCCTTTTAGGAGCACAGGAGGTCTTGGAGGAACCACCTGCCATAGGGTGGCTTGCTGGAGCCCCTGGAAGCGGTGGCAGCCGTCGGGGGGTTTCCAGCCTCGCCTCAGAAGCCGGGGAGCGAAGGGGGGTGCATAGCACAGCTGTCGGCTGCCTGCGCCTTCGCCGAATGGATTCCAGAAGGAAATAATCAATTAGAAGTTGCAGTAGAAGTGCCAGAGGTGAGAAGTTTGCTCCAATTTCTTTTAACACCATTTAATTGATGAGCAACAGCTTTTTGCAAGTTGTGGATTCAATCTATTTGAAGTTGCAAGTTTGGAGGGGTTTTTTTTTCACCCTTCTCGGGTAAAGCGGCATTTGGACTATCTCTCGATCTCGGAATGGAGTGAGAGAGTAAAATGTTGAATTACCCACTTGTACTAACTATGTGAGAAAGATTCACATCACAATTGCAAGAAGTGATTCCTGAGTTGTTTTAAAAGCCTTATGGAAACTTTGGATGCTTTGCTCCCTGGTTCCCTGTGAAAGGGGGAGCCAAGGTGGCCCACTTCCGTCTTCTTCTTCATTCTTATAAATGAAACTAGCCTTTTGAAACTACCTTTGAATATATTTCTGGTTTTATATTATTATTACCTCCCGAAGGTCTCCTGGAGCCCCTCCCCCTGTTTTGTGGTCTTTCTGGATTTGGATTATTTGATTTTCTTCTTTTGGCTTGGAACTGTGACTAAGGATTAACATTCACTTCTGGCCTTGTCTGCCTTCTCGGCATCACCCAGCTGTGCACTCCACAGATGCCATTTCTTTTGTATAAGACTTACACTTATCTCTGAACTTAACAAATGGGGCCCAGAAAACCACCTCCTGGTAAGGCAGCCTCTGCGCCCACTTCCTCTACATCCAGCCCAATGACCCAACAGACAAAAATTTCATCATTCTTACAACAAGAAGGGACTGGAGAGAGTTCAAAGGACTTATCTGTTACACAAATGTTCCAGGCTCTTATGAAGGGACAAGAAGAACTGAAAAAAGAGGTGACAGATTTTAAAGAACACCTCAGAGATGTACAGCAGCAAACAACAGAAAATAAACAGTGGGTTGGTGTGCTGGAGGAGGGCGTGGTTGGGCTGAGAGAGGAGGTGAAGGCAACTCAGAAGGGGAATAGAGAATTGGAAAATTTCATGGTAAAGATGGAACTTGAAAGAATGTCCCTTTTTCTCAGATTCCAGAACCTACCCGAGACAGAAGATGAAGATCTTAAGGATACTATGTGTACAATCTTAGCAGAATATATTAAGAGAGATAAAGAACAGTTGTGGTGGGATATGGACCTGGTTTATAGAATCAATTCAGAATATGCCAGAACACATAATGTTCCAAGGGAAGTCCACGTTAAATTTCTTAGGAAGACCATGAGGGATGAGGTTTTGGGAGCCCAAAGGGGCGGACCATTAAAATATAAAGATAAAGAAATACCCATTCTTAAGCAAATTCCGGGAAAAAAAGAGAAAAGAGGAGGAAGTATTCCTCCTTATCAAAGGAATTATATAACAAAGGAGTTTGGTTTAGATGGTTATTGCCAGAAGGACTGGTGATCTTCTGGGAAGGAAACAGAATTAGAATCAATACAGTTGTGGAGGCAGAGGCCTTCATGAAAAAACACAGCACCCTCCTAAAGGACGAAACCATAAGAGGTAGTGAAAAAGGTGATAATACACAAGATCTGAGGGAGGGAGGGGCTGTGGCTCCGCCAGAGGACAGGGGGGAGGGAGCAATATTGAAAAGACTCAGGTCACAAAAATAAATGTATTTGAAATATCATTGTAATTGTTGATATATTAGAAAGTGGGAAAATAGATGATTGAACATATGGTTGATACAATGTATAACAAGATGCTGTTTCTGCTTATCTTTTACCTTTTTTTTCTTTCTGTAAAAGTTGTGAGATTTGGAGAGATTTCTACTTTCAGCATGATGTAGCTGCCAAAAATTTTTGTATATCCACCTACCCTTCCCTATAAATGTTTAAAAACCAATAAAATTCTTTAAAAAAAACAAAAAAAATGGCTTTTTCTAGATTAGTTTGGAAATCTTAATTAAATTAACCGAAACTGATGATTTGGTATGAACACCTGAATCAAATCAGATTTATTTTTCAAAGCAAATCAATATTCAAGTTGAATTTTCTCCAGGTTTTTCCCCTTTATTCATAATTTTTTTTTTCTGTTTGCATGCGGTAGTTGATGCTGTTTCTGGTATGATGATGCTATAATCAAAATACAGGTCGGGTAATATCATAGTTTTCTGCAAAAGGAATTATGGGAACTGGCTGTCTATGGAAGCACATAGACCAGGA
This sequence comes from Natrix helvetica, assembly GCF_964273705.1. Taxonomy (NCBI): domain Eukaryota; kingdom Metazoa; phylum Chordata; class Lepidosauria; order Squamata; family Natricidae; genus Natrix; species Natrix helvetica. The sequence goes on along the minus strand of NC_138552.1, from coordinate 208,066,356 downwards.
TGTTTTAGATGCCACTTGCATAGTTCCTGACTATTGGAATTTACAAGAGTTGTAATTCAAATCACCTGAAGTAGATTGCCTATCCCGATGCAGACAGTCATAGAATCATATAATTTATGAAAAGGTGGGGCATGCAAGAGCCTTAATGGTGGCACAGTGGTTAGAAATCAGTATTGCAAGCTAACTCACTGCTCACTGCCAGAGTTTGATTCTAACTGTCTCAAGGTTAACTCAGCTTTCCATCCTTCTGAGGTCAGTAAAATGAGAATCCAGATTATTGGGGACAATATGCTGACTGTAAACTGCTTAGAGGTGGCTGTAAAGCATTATGAAGTGATATATAAGCCTATTGCTATTTAGTCCAATGCCTGATCGATTGAGGAATCTACTAAATAAGTTTTTAAATCTTCAGAGAGATAAGCCACAGTTCTTATCTGCTGTGTTGGGAAATACATCCTAATATCCATTCTAAAGTGCCTTGTTTTCCATTTTACCTGTTGGCTATTGTCCTGTTTTCAGATTTAATAAAGAATTAAATCAATAATACACTGGAACCAGATTTTCTCAGCCAAAAGCATGATCATCTCAATATATTTTTTCTGCTTGAGACAGAGAAGTCAGCAGGATTGGGGTCTAATTCTAATTCAGCCTTAGCAATAAAAAGCATCTTCCCTTGCCCCCCGGAGACAACAACTGATTTGTGTAATGGAATGAACAAGAGGGATTTTCTGGCATGCACAATTTTGTCTTCGATGAGAAAGGGTTTATGGCTTCTCAGCAACTCCTATCTGAGACAATTGCCACACTCTCTCTAATTGTAGAACTGGCCCTGGCTACGGTCTTTACACTTTGCTTAGTCATAGAATTGTGAGTGTTAATGAGGAGGGTGGAGCATGTGTGAATACATAGGTTAACAGTGCTGATGGCAGTCTTATATCTGTCAAGATTCCATTTCATGTCATTGTTTCAAGGCCACAGGGATCGTTCCTTGCTAATTACTTTTATGGGCAGAATGCAGTATGTGGAAATTAATTATTCCTAAATATGGCAGGAGGCGTCTGTGCAGCATCTATGCAGTTTATAGTGAACTATGCTTCGTAGGGCAGCTTGCTGTTTAATTATAAAGGACCACAGAACAATATTGGCCTATGAATGAAAATTAATAATAACATTTCTCTAACTTGCTTCTGCTTAATGGTGTCCATCAGTGCCTCAGCTGATTGATTGCTTCTCTAAGTAGAAATGACAATGACAATATTAGTGGCAACTAATAGAGGACATTGCTGGAATAAAAGATATGTGCAGTTGTGCTTCTCTGAGAAATTTATTTATTATTTATTTTATTTCTTAGATTTTTAGACCGCCCCTCTCCCAGAAAGGGACTCGGGGCGGTGTACAGTCAATACAAATAAAATCAGTCATAATAATAAAATACATTTAAGATACATTTGGAGGGGGAGATAGGCTGTACTAAGAAATAAATATATTCTAATCCTAAAAACATCCCAATTAAAACCCCAAACCCAATTAAAATAAAATAAATCCCCGGGAGGTAAAATTAAGAAAGTGCCAGGCCAGCTGATTGAAATAGGTGAGTCTTTAACTTTTGCCGGAAGGAACGGAGGTCGGTGGTAGTTCGAATGTCTGGGGGGAGGTCATTCCAGAGGGTTGGGCCCATCACAGAGAAGTATCTACTCCTAGGTGTCGCCCGCTGGCATTGCCTAGCAGACGGCACCAGGAGGAGCCCCTCCCTGTGTGAGCAGATAGGTCGCAGGGACGTGTGTGGTAGGATGCGATCCTGCAGATAACTAGGTCCTATGCCATGGAGCGCTTTAAAGATGGTGATCAATACCTTGAAACGCACACGAAAGGCCACAGGTAGCCAGTGCAGCTCGCGCAGGAGAGGTTTTACGTGGGAGTAACGTGTACTTCCCATGATAACCCGCGCGGCTGCGTTCTGAACTAGCTGCAGTCTCCGGATGCGTCCCAAGGGAAGCCCCATGTAGAGGGCATTGCAGTAGTCCAGGTGAGACGTCACCAGCACATGAGTGACCGTGCGCAGGGCACTCCGGTCCAGTAGGGGGCGCAATTGGCGCACCAGGCGGACCTGGTGGAACGCCCCCCTTGCCACGGCTGCCACATGGTCCTCCATTGACAGCCGGGCATCGAGGAGGACGCCCAAATTGCGCGCCCGCTCCACGGGGGACAGTTGTTCGCCCCCTATGGCCAGCGATGGAGTCAGCTGGCTGAACCGAGGTGCCGGTACCCACAGCCACTCGGTCTTGGAGGGGTTGAGTTTGAGTCTGTTGTCCCCCATCCAGACCCCGACGGCTTCCAAACACCGGGACATCACTTCGACAGCCTCGTTGGGGTGGTTTGGGGTTGAAATGTACAGCTGAGTATCATCAGCGTAAAGATGGTACTCAACCCCAAAACCACGGATGATCTCACCCAGCGGCTTCACATATGCGTTGAACAGGAGAGGCGAGAGGACCGACCCCTGTGGCACCCCACAAGTGAGTGACCTCAGGGACGACCTCTGCCCCCCTGTCAACACACATTGCTTCCGGTCGGAGAGGTAGGAGCCGAACCACCGCAAAACGGTGCCTCCGACTCCCATCCCCTCCAACCGGCGCAATAGGATACCATGGTCGATGGTATCAAAAGCCGCCGAGAGGTCTAATAGGACCAGGATAGAGGAACAACCCCTATCTCTGGCCCTCCAGAGATCATCAACCAACGCGACCAAGGCTGTCTCAGTGCTGTGCCCGGGTCGGAAGCCGGACTGGCGTGGGTCTAGATAGTCAGATTCGTCTAGGTGTCGTGGAAATTGCTGCGCCACCACATTCTCAACAACCTTCGCCAAGAAGGGGAGGTTGGAGACTGGACGATAATTAGCTAGCTCCATTGGGTCGAGCGAAGGTCTCTTGAGCAAGGGTCTCACCACCGCCTCTTTCAAGGCGGTTGGTAAGTATCCCTCACCCAATGAGGCGTTCACCAGGCCCAGGAGCCAGCCTCGTGTCACCTCCCAGGCTGCCAGTACCAGCCAGGAGGGGCACGGGTCCGTTAAACATGTGGTGGGTCGCAGCCGTCCACGCAACCTGTCCAAATCCTCGGGGGCAACAGAGTCAAACTCCTCCCAGAATGGTCTCTCAAGACTCGCTGTTGGCGGCTCGTCTGGACCACTGACGGAGGTCCACCCGCTCCGGATCTGATCGATTTTGTCCTGAAGATATTCCCCAAACTCCTCTGCTCTACCCTGTAAGGGTGTCTCCCGCGCCCCCTGTGATAAAAGGGAGCGGGTCACCCTAAACAGGGCGGCAGGGTGGTTATCCGCGGACGCAATAAGAGCAGCACAATGTCTATGTTTGGCCGCTCTTATTGCCACAAGGTAAGTCCGCAAATAGGCTCTTACCTGTGTTCGGTCAGATTCGGAGCGTGAGGACCTCCACCTGCTCTCTAGACGTCTCCTGTGGCGCTTCATCACCCTAAGCTCCTCAGTAAACCAAGGAGCCCGGGTGGGTCGATGCCGCAGGAGAGGTCGCAAAGGCGCAACCCGGTCCAAGGCCCCAGTCGTCGCCCTATTCCAGGCAGTCACTAGGTCCTCGGAGCGGGAGCGGGACAAGGCTACAGGTATTGGCCCAAGCTCCGTCTGGAATCTATCAGATTCCATCAGGTGCCTGGGGCGGTACCAGTTTATAGAGTCTGGTTCCGCCTCCTCACGGTGGGGGATAGCGCCAGGGAAGTCCAGCTGGAGGGATGAGTGGTCTGACCATGACAGGGGCGTGATGACTAGATCCCCTATTCCCAGATCACTCGTCCACTGTTCAGATACAAAAATGAGGTCCAGTGTGTGGCCCCCTTCGTGAGTGGGGCCCTGCACTAATTGGGTCAGGTCCATGGCCGTCATGGAAGCCATGAACTCCCGAGCCACCTCGGAAGCCGCTCCCGTTGACGGCAAGTTGAAGTCCCCCATGACCAAAAGTCTGGGAGTCTCAACTGCCGTCGCTGAGATTAGCTCGAGGAGCTCGGGCAGGGCTGCTGATGCATAGCGAGGAGCCAAGTATACAATCAGCAAGCCCCACTGCCTCCCTGGGCCCCAGTTCACACCAAGGGACTCACACCCGGGTATCTGAGGGACAGTGAACTCCCTCGGCTCTAAACATTCCCGCATAACCACCGCCACCCCACCACCCTTACCCAGGGCCCGAGGCTCATGGAATGCACGGAAACCCGGTGGGCACATTTCCACGAGGGGTAAACCACCCTCGTGGCCCAGCCAGGTCTCCGTTATCCCTGCAAGGTCTAGCTCCCCCTCTGAGATCAACTCATTAATGAGGGGGGCCTTGTTGGTGACAGACCTTGCATTGCAAAGCATCAGCCGCAGGCCCTGGCTCTGTAGCACCTGTCCACCTAGACTGCAGGGGTTGGTACAAGCGACCGGGCGTAACCAGCAGCCACGGTCTCCCAACCGACCTTGGGATCTTATCCTGTCCTCGCATCCCCTCCTCCCCGCGACCGTTGTAATAGAACAACCCTCTGCTTTAGTGACCTTTATATTCCCCCCCTCCACCGCATCCCCGTCCTTCCTGGACTCACCTGTCTGTCCGGCGCTGGCTCTCCTCCCGGTCTGATTAGCCCTCCCCCCCACCCTGGAACCCCCTAAAAAAGATAAAAAACATTTTACTAAAAATCCCCTTAGCTTCCGGTTCCTGCACCTCTCGGGGTCCACGAACCCGTCCTCGAGGCGGGCCCTTGAAAGAGCCAAGGGCCAAGCCTGCGAGAGAGGGGCCTCCCGCAGGCGGAGCAAGTCTAACCTCAAATAAGTTATTATCGACAAAATTCCAGTAGGGGCTAAGGTGCTGTAGATGGTAAAAAAGTCAGTATGGGGGGGGGAGGTAGAAGGCATTAGTCCCATAAGTCAATGTCAATGTGGGGGGTAAGAGGCATTGTCCTGGATAATTCTTCAGTAATGAGTGGGGGGGAGAGTAGATGTCTAGATGATAAGATTGGACGGATGTGGCGATGATGGTAGAAATGGTAGAAAAAATGGGTGATAGCCCCAGCTGTAAAGTTGGTGATAACCCTCCATGGTCTTAGGTGGTCCTAGGTGGGGATAACCTCAGGAACAGAGATTCAGGGTCCTTGGTGGGTGGGGGGGGCAGTCTTGGCTCCAAATAACCATACTCCTAGGCAGCCTTCCAGCCTCTCCATGGTCATAGGCCCGGTCCATGGCCCTAGGCCAGATCTTCCAGAGGCCTCAGATGATCCAGGCCCCCTCAACCACCATAACCACCATCCTCTCCCACTCTGTCCTGGCTCCCACCTAAAGGATCCAGTAGTCCAGGCTCTCACCCAGTGCTCACCCAGCGTTCCAATGTTCCAAGCGTTGGTCTTCCGGTGTCTTCCCAACAGCGCCGGCCTCCAGGAGTCACCGGGAGCCGCCAGAGGATGATAAAAGCCTCAGCGAAAAGCCCTGGCAAGGCAAGGCCCTTGGCAGAGGCAAGGCAAGGCATTTTGCGAGCAGATCTTCTTTCAGCCTTTCCCAATCGGCTGCCTCGCCTCTCTGCCGTCCGCTCTGTCACTCCGCTTGTCTCCTCCGCCGGCGCGCACACCAAACGCTGAACGCTGTAACGTCGCCGCCATTCCTCTCCTGCTCGCACTCCCCAGCCTCTTCCTGCCTTGCGTCGATCTTCTGTGACCTCCCCTCGGTCACCGCGACCACCCTGGCGGACCAAAATGCGTCCGAAACCAGCCTGGGTGGTCGATGAATCCGACTCTCGGCCCTCCGGTGGCATGAGGGCCGGGAACAGCACCCATTGCCCCGTTGGAGCTCTATGGCGTCTCCCGGAGCTCAAGAGGCGACCGCCATTGCCGGAAGCTCCTCCTCCTCTCCAAATAGAAATACTTGGTTGTTTCACTATCAATATGTTGTCCATAAACACTCAATCTATTCTATACCTTAGTATTGTATTGTTTTGTATTGTTTTTTTTGGAACCTATGTATCTAAAGTAGAAGTCATATAAAGAGTTAGACTATTGAAATCAGTAGGATATATTTTGGGGCATAAGTACACATGGATACGAACTATAGGAAATTGTTTAATCTATTCATCCATCTATCCTTGATGGGTTTTTAAAATCATTGATAAATTTGCTTAGGCTCCAGACAGCAAGTAATATATTGGATCTTCTAAATATGGTCTTCCCGTTTCTTTAAATATTGAAGTCATATTTAGGACCAGACAGAAAGAAAGGAAAAACATAACATGATATACTGAATATGGTTATTGACAGATTCCTGCTGAAACCAATTAAGAGAACACTTAATTGGTTTTAACCCAGTTTAACTATTATGGATATCTCTAAAGGATTAAAAAATGCAGAATTTTTGCTTTCAGATTGCAGAATCTTGCTCCCATAATTTGGCAATGAGGGAGGCATCTGATATACTCAGCATTAAACAATGTTACCTTCATTATATAGACCTATGCATCTTTATCTGCCACATGTATGGACCACTAGAATCTGAACAAAGATCATATTCTGCCTGTAATAATAGTAACGGTGACATAGCCAAGGATTCGGCAGAATAGAGTTCCTAGATCAGGGCTGTCAAACTCTCAGCCCGTGGGCCAGATGTGTCATGTACTGGCCATGCCCACGCCCAGTTTAGCAAAGGGGGAAAAAGTCCCGATACATCATGTGGCACCAATGTGAGTTTGACACCCTTGTCCTAGATGGTAGCATACAACTCATTTTGTATGTTATAAAGCTGACTTGTACAACACTATTATCTGCTATAGTACCTAGATATTAGATATACTTTTCTGTTGCTCATTGTCACGTTTCATGTAAACAATGCCTACATCTGGGTATCTCCAGTAACATTCTTTTTCTAAACAGAAAATGCAAAATGCTACAACAGTTTTATCACTTTGTCTTAAATATCACCTAGTGTTACATAAACTGTGAGATGCAATTCAGAGATTATGAATAAGAAAAAGAACTCCTGGAGCTAAATGAATATTGAATAATAAGAAAGGACCTGTGAAGGATTTTAGTTAAATTCTGCAGTCTGAATCTCAAAGCCTAATAATCTCACTGCCTCTGGGCCAACAATAGGCAGTGGGCTTTTCTTGTTCTCACAACTAATTGCCATCGGATTAGCTGATTAGAGTTGAAGTCCAAGATCTCTGTGGAGGACCACCTTGCCTATCCCAGCTCTGCTCTTCCAAAACATCTGGGCAGGCAAAGAAGTTGATCATGTCACCCTTTTGCTTCTCCATCCAATCCCAATAGCCACACAAAGTAATTATTTTGGTGAAGGGAGGAAGCATCTTCCAAGCATTTCATGGAGGGAGAGAATGTCCTTAAACCTGAATTCTTGCTCTCTTGGTCTGAAGGGAAAAACTTGAATTGGGAGAAAGGTAAAACTGTCCAGTGGGTAGATTACATGCTGCCAAGTCTTATTCCCCACAGACATGAAAGTATTTGAAGGGAAAGGAAAATCTTTTGGTTCCATGAACATTTCCTGCAAATAGAGGTCCTTTATGATTACTACCCTGCAATTTTCTCTCCGTTTTTTCTGCCAAAGGAAATCCTGCTTTATTAATTAGGGACAGCAAAACTACAGAGATAAAATTTGGCCCCTGGTCTCTTAAACCTTGCTGTAGTTGATGGCATTTGTAGTTTTGAGCTTGAAGGTGGGTCTGAGCTATTGGGATGTTTTTAGCTGCATTCCCTTGATTTTTCTCTTATGTCTGCATTCTTGTAGCCACAGGGGTGCTGAAGTAGCTGAGATGAGAAAAAGGCAACAGTCCCAAAATGAAGGAACATCGGCTGTGTCTCAAGCTCCTGGAAACCAAAGGGCCAACAACACGTGTTGCTTCTGCTGGTGCTGTTGTTGCAGCTGTTCATGGTATGTCATGCCATCTCTTGAGTACCCTTTCCATATGTTATATGACAGCTCCAAACCATCAGTTGCCTGATGCAGAAACTAGTTGGGGGGGAGGGATGTTCTGCATATAAAAGACATTACACAAGTGTAGTGCTCATTTGGTGCTGATTTGTTGTGAAAAATGTCTATGTTTCCCTTGAGTTTTTGATGATTGTGACTTTTGTGTGATTCCAAAAATGTGATTAGTTGACAATCCAGATAATAGCAATGCTATCTCCAAGAATACCTCCATATCTGAAAAAGGAGGCTTCATTTGGGTGTTTTCACACTTGGTATATAACTTGGCTTTATTCATTGTTATTGTGTCAAAAAATAGATAACTTGTAAGGTGCCTTAAAACCTAGGGTATTTGATCAATTTTCCTTCTATGCTCTTCTTAATATCGCCATGTTTTCATAAAATAGGGACATGGTGGCTCAGTGGCCAAGACGCTGAGCTTGTTGAACAGAAAGATCAGCGATTCAAATCATTAGAGCCGCGTAATGGAGTGAGCTCCCGTTACTTGTCCCAGCTTCTGCTAACCTAGCAGTTTGAAAGCATGTAAAAATGCAAGTAGAAAAATAGGGACCACCTTTGGTGGGAAGGAAACAGTGTTCCATGTGCCTTTGGCATTTAGCCATGCCAGCCACATGACCAAGGAGATGTCTTTGGACAGCGTTGGCTCTTCAGTTTTGAAACTGAGATGAGCACCACCCCATAGGGTCGGGAACGACTAACACATACGAGCATTTTTACATGCTTTCAAACTGCTAGGTTAGCAGAAGCTGGGACAAGTAACGGGAGCTCACTCCATTACGTGGCGCTAATGATTTGAATCGCTGATCTTTCTAAAGGGGAACCTTTACCTTCACCTAACTCCCACTGAGTTCTCACAAAGAAAGGGAGAAAGTTTGGATCTAGCTTAAGAATCATATGCTATATTTTCTGACTTTTGAAAGGATTCCAATTTTGGGGGTACAGGTGGGGTTGGATAAAGGAATGAGAAGGAACAGAGAGAAAGCCAGTGCATGTTGGATGAAAGGTACATATAAGCAGGATCATCCTGTTTATTACTGTTTGATAATTTAATGAATGTATTTATAATCTGAAAACATTCAAATTCCACCAAGATTCTTCAACTGGCAAAAAGCCATCATTTTAATGGGGATAGGGCCAGGAAAATTGTTGCTACTCAGCTCTTCCTAAAAGAATCACCAGCTCAGGAAATCTGAGGCTGAAATCAGTGTTTATTTTCTGTTTTTAAAATAACCTCAGCTAATCATGTGATATTTCCAGTATATCCAGGGTGCCTGTCACTAAAGCATATAAAACTTTAATGTAACAAGATTTATATGCATGTGAAACAGTCCAGCGACATCAACAGGGCTGTATGAATTTATACAGCTACTTCATTTGCTGAGGGGTTCCATACAGCTGACATAACCTTCTCTCTCTCTCTCTCTCTCTCTCTCCCTCTCTCCCTCCCTCCCTCCCTCCCTCCCTCTCTCTCTCTCTCTCTCCCCCTCTCCCTCCCTCCCTCCCTGCCTCCCTCCCTCTCTCTCTCTCTCTCTTTCTCCCCCTCCCCCTCTCCCTCTCCCTCCCTCCCTCCCTCCCTCCCTCCCTCCCTCTCTCTCTCTCTCTCTCTCTCTCTCTCTCTCTCTCTCTCTGAAATTCCATTTCCAAACTTTCTTTGCACTGTAGCACTGGGACTGGTAAGCTGCAGCTTCCAGCATAATTTTACAGCTCTCAGCCCAGTTTTGAAAGACCTCTGCCAAAAATCAGCTCAGAGCCCTGGCAGGAGCAAATTGTTCCTTCTCTAGAAGTCTCTTGGTTGGGGAGGGAGGGAGCGAAGGGATTGACGGAGAAGGGAAAAGGGAGTAAAAACTGAAGTTGGAAAATGAGAGAAAGAGAGTCGGTATGGAGCAATGGTTAAGGCACCAGGCCGGAAATTGTGTGAATTCTAGTCTCTCCTTAGGCATGAAGCTAACTGGGTGACCTTCGGCCAGTCATTCTCTCTCAGTTCCAAAAGGAGACAATGGCAAACCACTTCTGAAAAATCTTGGAAAGAAAGCTGCAAAGACAGTCACCCAAAAGTCACCAGGCATCTACACTGACTTGAGAAAGAGGGAGAGAGGGAGGAGGGACCGGGGCGGGAAATCCCAATCATTTCTAGTTCTTCCACTTTTGCTATAAAAGAAACAAAGCCATGGATTGGATATGTGCCTAGATGAAAGAGCAAGACTGTGTAAATAGGTTTCATTCTCCATGACTGAGGGCATCAGGTCCAAAAGTATCCCAAAATATCAGCAAGTTCAACCTTCTACTTTCTTCTGACTAAATGGGAATGGAATATTTTCCTCATGGGGAACTATAGCAATCTTCCCCAATCTGGTGCCCTCTAGATCTCAGAAGCTCCCCAATCATGTGCCTTCCAGTAACCAGACCCTCCAAAGAAGAGACTTGAGATGGGAACAGCCCAATGTACATCCTCTTCTCTTCTACTATCTGTGAGAGTTCTGCTTTCCATCAATAAAAACTCTTTTGGAATATACATCTATATATTCACTATTAGAACACATTATGGGCTCCCTTCAGGGGTGGGATTCAGCCAGTTCGGACCGGTTCAGCAAACCAATAGTTCCAGTAATCAGTTGGCCCTGCCCACCTGCCCCTGCACTAGTCTGTCCTATATTTCCTTTGTTTGAAGCCCAGCTGATAGATGTGGCAGAGCGGATTGCCGCGCTTCGGCTGTTTTTCTCACTGGGGCTGCAGTAGAAGGCAAGTTTTAGAGTTGTTTTCAAACGTACTGTGCTCAGTGAACCGGTTGTTACACCAGTTGAATTCCACCACTGCTCCCTTTCTATAGTCTTTGCAGCTCAAATTACCAGTTCTGTAAAAAGAAGAATCTACTATGAGTGAAAGTTTACTTTCACATCGGTAATATTCCATTCGATTGTTTCTTCCCTCTTGCTTGCTTGTTCTTCATGTGAAAGAGACAAATGAAGAGACAGAGATGGGGTGAGATGGGATGGTAATTTAAGTTGCACAATTTCCTCCCCCCCCCCTTCGGATTCAGAAGGTATCAAATCCACTCTCCACATCCACATTCAGAGAACAGTGATTCTATGTACAACCTATGGAGATTAGGCTGTCACCCTTCCTCTTAATGAAATCCCAGGTGTGAGCTGAAACACAAGATTTTGCCACGAGAGCCGAACTTTGGTGCAGCAGCTATACTCTGTGATTGCCTAGACATGACCAGTTTATAGCATGGGCTGTTCTCGCACCATCCCACTTCTGATCAGCATTCCCTAAAGCTTTTCAAAATATGACTCCCTCTCATAAGTCTTTGGATGCAGTGGGCAGATTTCTTGCAGATGATAAATGGGAATGTTGTGCTGATCATTGTTATGCACATGTTTTAGGCAGTCTCTCCCCAGAGTTGCTTTTTCAGCAACGGACTGCCTTTCTGGAAAACTGGACTTCCTATCTGACTGCATTTCAGAAGCTTCCCTAAATGTGTGAATTAAGCCGTAATCTATTTCACCACAAAGCCAAACCTGATCCTGGCACCATCGCCAATACATCAACACATTGTATATCACTTATCCAAGATTTCTGATAACACAAAGTAAGTGTTTCTCTGCTGTTCTGAAAAGTGAGGCGGGGCATAAGTGCTCACCTTTAAATGACAACGAGTGAATTTTTTAAAAAATTGCAATATAAATTGGGAATACAGGTAGTCCTCGACTTATGACCACAATTGAGACCAAAATTCATGCTGGTAAGTGAGACATTTGTTAAGTGAGTTTTGCCCACCTATTCCAAGCAGCTGGCCTGGCTCAACTTTGATCTAACCATATCGCTCCTGACGGGTTTTTAACCGGGTATTTTAATTATATTTAATTTCTAGGGGTTTTATATTTTGTATTTTAATTGTTTTTATCAATCGACCTCCTCCTTGTGTATGTCTCAGTGTATGTTTTTGCTTTATGTTTGTTTTGTTTACATATTTATTTCGTATGTTTTGTTGTACGCCGCCCCGAGTCCTTCGGGAGAGGGTGCGGCTAAGAAATAAATATATTATTATTATTATTATTATTATTATTATTATTATTATTATTATTATTATTATTATTATTATTATTATTATTATTATTATTATTATTATTATTATTATTATTATTATTGCCCGATTGTGTGACCTTTCTTGCCACAGGTATTAAGTGAATCATTGCAATTGTGAAGTTAATAACACAGTTGTTCAGTGAATCTGGCTTCCCCATTGATTTTGCTTGTCAGAAGGTTACAAATGATACTGGAACACTGCAACCGCAATAAATATGAACCAGTTGCCAAGCTGGTTGAGAGCCGCGGTGGCACAGTGGTTAGAGTGCAGTACTGCAGGCTACTTCTGCTAACTGCCATCTGCCTGCAATTTGGCAGTTCGAATCTCCCAAGGCTCAAGGTTGACTCAGCCTTCCATCCTTCCCAGGTGGGTAAAATGAGGACCCAGATTGTTGGGGACAATATGCTGACTCTGTAAACCGCTTAGAGAGGGCTGAAAAAGCACTGTGAAGCGGTATATAAGTCTAAGTGCTGTTGCTATCTGAATTTTGATTATGTGACCTACAATGGTCGTAAGTCACTTTGTAACTTTGAACAGTCACTAAGCAAACTGTTGTAAGCCGAGCATACCTTTGTATACCCTTTATATATGATATAAGAACTGCCAAGGACTAATGGCTTAATTAAATTATATTTCCACTACTCTTCAAAAGCAGGCTTAATTTATTTATGTTAATAATTCTTGACTGGGACTTTTGAAGCATGGAGATCTTAAAAAGCTATATTGGCAAGGTTCCAAAATACCATATATCTGTCTATATACAAACTTGCAAATATTCAGAGCTCACATACCATCATTCTTTACTTTTCTAATGCTCCAGGGTATGTGTTTTTTGTCAACACTAATACTGTATACATTTATACAAATTCTTGTTAGGATTGGGACAAATCTCCAAGTGAAGTTCCATGCTCTAGAAAATTAGCAGGGTAGATTCAAGGTTGTGGTAGAGATACCATTGCTGACAATTCAAACCAGACTCATTTAACAATGGTGTTACTAATTTAACAGTGATTCGCTTAACAAATGCGGCAAGGAATGACATAAAATGGGGCAAAACTCACTTAACAAATTTTTCACTTAGCAACATAAATTTTGGGCTCAATTGTGGTCGTACGTTGAGGACTACCCGTAATGTTATCTTTCATCTTTAATGTTTGAGATGCAAGATTTTTTTTTAAACCAAAGGATACGACAGACTGAGAATGATACAACACAGACCTGCGAACTAAGTCCAAACATGAAAAGTCTAGTTCTAAAGGCTGCTATAATTATTATGACATATACATGGCAAATTGGAAGAATAATGAATCTATAGAAATGTACAGAGCTCACCCAGTTGACATTTACCAGATTGGGAAAGGCTGATCTGATCTGTTTTAACTCTCCAACTCTGGCCTGTTCAGCTCCAGCAATAAGGCAGCTGTTCAGGTCATTTCTGATTGGTGCAGGTGCCTACAGACCAGTGGTGGGATTCAATTTTTTTTTACTACCAGTTCTGTGGGCGTGGCTTGGTGGGTGTCGCAGGGGAAGGATACTGTAACATTTCCATTCCCTCCCTACTCCAGGGAAAGGTTACTGCAAAATCCTTCTCTCTCTCTCTCCCCCCCCCCCCCCCGATCCTGATTCTCCCGATCAGCTGGGATTCGGGAGGCAGAGAATAGATGGGGGCAGGGCCAGTCAGAGGTGATATTTACCGGTTCTCCAAACTACTCAAAATTTTCGCTACTAGTTCTCCAGAACTGGTCAGAAACTGCTAAATACCACATCTGCTACAGACCTAGGAGAAAGAATGCAGAGTTTCTGTAGCACATACAATGCTCTTGATGTACTAGAAAGACAAAGATGCCTGCAGAGTTTTGTAAAAAAAAAAATTTTTTTTAACATGAATTAAAAATCAGATGAAGGCTCGATCACACCCTCCTAGTCACCACGGTTGCTTTTGGGCCCCACCCCATGGACACCTGTGTAGAGATTGTCCCAAATATGCTTTTTCAAGAGACAATTTGAAAAACTTGAAAGAGGAAACTTTCTGGTTTTTCCTTGAAGACATTTCGCTTCTCGTCCAAGAAGCTTCTTCAGCTCTGACTGGATGGTGGGGATGACACAGATAGACCTCCAGGTGGCCTCAAGGACTCTTTAAAATAATGCAAATGACCAGCTGTCTGCAAAGAGTATAAATCCTTACATTCCCCACCATCCAGTCAGAGCTGAAGAAGCTTCTTGGATGAAAAGCAAAACGTCTTCAAAGAAAAATGGAAAGTCCAGATGCCTCTTGAAAAAGCACCTTTGAGACAACCATGACCTGGATGACTGAGAATTTCCATAGATTGTGTAGAGATTGTTTTGCACAAATAAAGATTTGTCACTGATATCAGTCCTAATACCTTGTTGTTGGAATGTGTAGAATCCTAGCATGGTTAGATCTAAAGCTGGTTTCTTGGTCTTTTTATATACCAGAAGTGCCTATATTTTTAATGTTCTTTCAGCTAGGAATATGATGATGCCAATTGAAGACTGTGCTTGAGTAACCAGTCCTTCTAAATTGGGAAGAATTAAAATAAAGGAATTCCTTTTTCTTGGTAAAGGAATTCAGGAGAGCCAATTTGGTAGAGTAATTAAAGCCATAAAGCTAGAAAGTGGGAGACTGGGAATTCTAGTTCTGCATTAGACATGAAGTTATCTGGGTGCCGAGAGGAAAAGAGAGATGAGGAGGGAATGAAATCATACTGGTAGAGGAAATGAAGCAGCTTCTTCTCCCCCCTTGTCTTATATCTTCAAAAAAAAGTTGGATAGGACTCCCTGGGCTGCAAAAATCCAGGTATTAACCAAATGGAAGCAGAGTTTTTGTTTTTTCATCTCTGTTGCCATCCAATGGGCATCCAGATATTTATATCCTCATCAGGCTGTGAAATTCAGCACCAGATCTGTCCTGCTATTGGGAGGGCTTACCTGTGCATCCAAAAGCTCTGGGTGATTTAAGGATGTTCATGGAAGATAGTTCTGATGGGTTAAGACACTTAGATTTGATTACCAAGAAAGCAAGAAAAGATGAAAGCAACTTGTTTGGAGCAGAATTCAGATTACCTTTCTCCATCTGGATACCCTATAAACCCTACAACTGGCACAATAACTTTGAATACATCTAGAAAATGTCAGCTTGGAGAAGTGACGATATTTCTTCGGAGCATTTCCTCCTGTTTTAATCGGTGGCAGTGGGAATTTGCAAGTTCATATTTATTAAGGAATTGGAAAATACATTGCTAATCAGAAGAAAGACTTTAATAGTTACATTTCTAGGGAGCAGAGCAATACAAATGAGCCAAAGGTATGCTGCTTGAGCAATATTATTGATTCAGCTTAAGGCTGTATCTCTGCAGTAAATTTTTGATTGAAAGTTGGATTGGCAGAATAGAAAAAAAGGGGGGGAGGGTTCACTCCAGCCACAGTTTCAATCAGAATGAGAATGAACTGTTCTACCTGTATTGTTAAATAATTCACACCTTCTTTAGTGGATAGTATCTTTATGCCATGAATAGAAATACTAGATATGGGTGGACAGAGTTTTGCCATTTAAGGACGCCTCTGTTTTAGTCTATCTTTTAAATTGCTTTGATATTAGGAAACTACTAGACTATTTCTGCAGTAAGGTACACTGAGTCATGGAAGCTAAGAACAAAGCAAAAAGATTATTTCATTTTTTTAAAAAAGACAAATAATCCTTCTTATTCATCTTCTACTGGCTAGAAGAGTTCATTATTGAATAAAGGTTCTTCAGCATTTTTGTGGACTTTCCCAACTAAGGATGTATTAAGTCTTTTGTATTGTCTAAAAGTTATCTACATATTACCTGCGCACTCCCAACTACCAATTCACTTGGTACAATTGTCTTAGAGATTTGAGGCTGAAAGTGAGAGAATGTTATGATTGAACACTTCTATACTTGTCTAACGTTTCCTGACTCTGGAAGGCAGTATGTGTAAGATGAACAATGCAACTGGTTCTTTTTCTTCCTGTGCTGATTTGCATGTTTGACATGGTTCAATTATACAGTCACTAAACTGGATGATGAAGTCATATCTTCATTTCCTTACCAGTTATCAGAGTTTACTTTTCATACGAAGGGGTCTATCCCTAAAAATGAGGCAGAAATAAGACAAATTTCTGAACTATACATTTATCTTACAGTACAGTAGTAAACATTTGACAGGAAAAGGAAAAGAAGAAAGAAGTACATGCAAAGATGTGGGTTTATTCAATTTTTTAAATTTTATTTTCTTAATTTCAGCTGTAAAGTAATAAATCGCACCTGCACTCATCCAGTTTATATTCCATTGCTTATAGAAATATAATAATATTCATTTAAGATATAGCTAAGGTAGATGCTCCTTTCCCATTCAGTTCAGATGACAGCTTTAGTAGTATTTTTTTCCTCAAGGGAAGCAAGAACCTCCATTCCTAAAGTTGAAGCCATCCAATCAGCAACAGTATGCTGGAATGGCCTTGGGAGACAGGAGGAAGATCTACAACCTAAACAAGTATGATAAACAAAATCTGAGATGGAAAGAGGGATGAGGGCAGACAAAATGTCTCAGACCCTCCCTGGTCTTGGGAGAGTAAACTAAAGTGAGGGGGAGGTGCACTTTCCCCCCTATCCGATTATTGTTACTGTAACCTTATAGCAGGGGTGTCCAAACTTGGCAACTTTAAGACTTGTGGACTTCAACTCCCAGAATTCCCCAGCCAGCAGAGCTGGCTGGGGAATTCTGGGAATTGAAGTCCACAGTCTTAAAGTTGCCAAGTTTGGACACCCCTGCCTTATAGGAAAGGTAGTTTCACCAGCTCATGCTTGAAGCTTCTTGTCTGGAGTACCTCACTTGTGATAATTTCACAAGTCTGAAAGTACTCCACCCCTCCCTTGTCTTTGTTCTCCCCAAAACGTCCCTTCTGAGGCGATTTCTCCAACACATTCCTCCTTTGGACTGAGACTTTGTTTATCACACCATTGTCTAGGCTTCCTCCTGGTCATTCCCACATACAATTACATAACCTGTCATTCTGTCTTGTAACACCGCACTCATTTTTAGATGGGGCGATGCTTAAAATCAAGAGGGAGCAGGTGAGGATGTGTTTGTCTTCCCCTTTCTTCCTGACACCACACTAAAAAGTACAGAACAAAACAGGTCAGCCCATATTTTACAGGTAGCCACAGCCATTAGTTGCATCAGAGCTATTCCCCAACAATAACTAACTTTAGCTTAAACAACTAAAGGGGCAGGCCATCTTCATATTGTCTTGATTAGAAAGAATCAGCTTCGCTTCCTACTTTGTAAGAAGATCTGTTTCTCTCATGGCAAGCAGCTTACCAATGAGGAAATAAAATGGGGGGGAAAGTCCATGTTTTTCACAAGGTGGAAAATGTCTTCTTGTATTTTTGGCCTACGGCTGGGCCTCCTTCCTCAGCTATTCCTTCGCTATTCATATTGCGCTGGCCTTCCTGAACCCATGCCAACATCTAATAACCGTTTTGCCTGTTCCAAGAAGAAATGTTACCAGGAAAGATGACTGTATTTCTTTTAGTGAAGAGAGGAACCACTTTCAGACAGCAAATAGGAGTTTTTGCATAAAGGTTTTGCATAGATTTTTCATACATAGTGTTTGTGAACCTTTGCTATGATCAAAACGAAGTATTATTTAAAATCCTGAAAGGAAAAGACTGAAAGAAGGAGAGAGGTTAACACGGTAGCTACATGATGTGAAATTGCAGTTTGTCTAAATTGGTTGACGATCCCTAGCCTTCCAAATGACACATAGATTTATTTTTTTTATTTTTTAGCCAGCTTCAGGAATGGATATTTTTGGGCCTATAACAGTACCATACCAGTGTTGGAACACGGGATTCCAACAGCTTCCAGGAGTGAACTAAGAATTTGGAATCAGCAGCTGGCATAAAACCCAAAAATAAAAAAAATGATTTCTTTCCCTCACACTGCTTTGGTAATCTGAAAGCACTTCTTCCTGGCCTCGTTATACAAATATAAGTATTTTATTAAAAGGACTATTTCCCTTGTATGGATTTAACTGTGAATAGGTACATGAGCCGTGCTTTTGTCATTATTTTTTACAGCAATTTTGGGACATGTTTGATAATTATACCCAATTTTTTAAAGTTTCAGGATATTTTTTTTAAAAAAAAGAAAACAGGGAGGGAAGGAAAGAAGGAAGGAAATTGAGGCTTCCTCGCTATTTTCTTGTATTGAAATTTCACTATCTATATTAATTTTCAGGCTCCAGGATTTTATTACGTCATGATGCATGTGATGTCACTTACTTCCTCAGTTTTCTATTTGGAACCCTCCCATGCTTTCTCACAGCTTCTTTTAATCCGGTCTGTCTCAAGGCATCCAGTGATTTAGGCCTCTTCCTCTGGCAAGAGCACTCAGTTGGGAAAATCATAAAGCAGCAGCCTGACTGGCAATTTGATAGAGAAGATGAGAAAATGCTGCTGTGATGTTGGCTGACATTTATGACTGAACATGGTGAACTGACTGCTTAGTACCTTGATATAGTATCCTTGGATTTCATTCAGCAAAGTTGTTAAGTGTTACCAGTTGCAAAATGAGGACGTGGATCAGGATTTGCAGCATATGTATTTACTATTCTGCAAAGACGCCTGAGGTGTAAACACATTATACATCCCCTCCCTCCCTCCCTCCCTCTCTCACACACACACACTACTGAGCACAAACCTACTTTGTGTGAAGCAAGATTTTAGAAGAATTGAAGGAGCAATGCTTATGAATCTATTGTCAGGTGTTCACTGAACAATCATTTCCAAGGACATTTTTCTAGTAATAGGAGAATCACACTTTTGGCTTCACTTTTTAGAAAACAGGTCAAGAAGCTATAAGATATGGTAGTTAACATGTTCTTTGCCTATAAAAAATCAAAAGCCAAACAGAGCTCCTTAACAATTCTTTCGGTACATTGCTATCTGCAGCTTCTTTAAAGATAGGATATGTTTCCAGAAGCAATTACTACTTTTCAATTATTTTCATTTGTGGGGCATTCCTAGAATCAATCAACTTAATGTGGCCAAAATATTCATTTATGAATTCCTAATAAATTAAACCCATCAAACATACTGGTGATGTTTTCTTAGGCATGAATCAGAATGATTACATTCCGAGCCAAATTTGATCTTTCTACTGAGAAACTCTTCGCAACTTGGGTGCGGTGCCCAAGGTTGATGGCCTATAAGTCACTCCACCTGTCAAATATTTACTCTGCAAATATACAATAAGTCCTGATTGAGGAACTATTTTCTGTAAGGCATTTTTAAAATAGAGAAATCAGACTTGGCGATAGTGATCAAAATTTTAATTCTTTTGTCTGATATGAATGATCAGTTTTAATTTTTTTGTCTTTCATGACCACCTTTCACAATAAGACTGAAGAAATTGCATGCTGTGATTTAAATTTGATGGATATCTCTTAGGCATTCTTTTAAGACCAGCTATTCCAGTGGTGTCAACTTGCGTTGTCACTATGTCTACACATGATGTATCACAACTTTTTCCCCTTTGCTAAACCGGGGATGGGCATGGCCAGCGTGTGATGCATCCGGCCTGCAGGATGCAAGTTTGACAACCCGGAGCTATTCAAAAACCATTTTGTTAGGAATCCCCAAGCAGACAGCCGTATTTGTGCTTTCTAAGCACTGTGATCTGTGTTGATTTGGAAGCCCAGTCCAAAAATCCATTAGGTGTCAATTTTTCTGAAGAACCACGATTCTTGATTATCACCGTGATGGGTGGTTGGGTGGGAATTCTATGTGTAATTGCTTACATTCTGCAGGAATATGGAAAGTTTCAACACTTGATTAATTAAATGTTATATCTTTTTTTGGATAGTATTATGAGATCATTTTTGCAGATCATTTATTTATTGCATTCCTAATTCATTTATATTGTTTCCAATGCCCAGAACATTTTGAAGCATTGTCTAGAATCATAGGGCTGGAAGGCATTTCATAGGTCTTCTAGCCCGATCCACCCATCAAGGCAGGAGCCTTATGCCATCCTGGTCGAATGGTTGTCCAGTCTATTTTTGAAAACCTCCAGTGACAGGGCACCCACAACCCAGGAATCAAGCTAGTCCATTGATTAATTGCTCTCACTGTTAGAAAATTCTCTTTACCTCTAAGTTTAGTTTTTAATTTTTTTTAAAAAAAGTAAGTTTTTAGATTTAGTATTTTAAAACTAATTAAGATATAATAATATAATACTCCCAATATTAAAAATCGAATGTAAACATCTTTAAAACGAGAAACAGGGATATACTCACAAAGCATGTGTGAATAGCATAATCCAGCCCTAATTCTTAGGAGGTTAGATGCTAATAGCAAAGCTTTAGATTCTGGTTTGTAGTTTCAGAAAGACAGCCGGTGCTCAACTTACAACCATTTGTTTAGTGACTGTTTGAAGTTACAACAGTACTGAAAAAAGTGACTTATAAACATTTTTCACACTTACAATTTTCAATTTCAATTTTCATACAAATTGAAATGCTTGATAAGTGGCGTGTATTTATGATGGCTGCAATGTCCCTGGATCATACGATCAACCTTTTGCAACCTTCTGATCAGCAAAGTCAATGGGGAAGCCAGATTCACTTAACAACTGTGTTACTAATTCACTGCATTTTTCAGAATATAAGACGCACCAAGATTTTGAAGAGGCAAATTAAAAAAAAGGTTTTTGCATTCTGCAGACCTCCCAAAACGGCCTGTTTTTTTTTTTAAAGGGCATGAATAGCCTTTAGGAGGCTTGTAGAGTATTCCTGGGGGGGCGTCCCCCCCAAAACAAGCAAAAAATGGCCTGTTTTTCTTGAAAATGGGTCTGTTTGTTCTCCAAAAAAGGGCACACATAGCCTTTAGGAGGCTTATACAGTACTCCGGTGGGGGCAAAATTGAGCAAAAAACGCCAATTTTTTCGCTCATTTCTGCCTTCCGCAGCCTCCAGGAGCACTCTGGAAGCCTCTACACAGCCATTTTGGTGAACGGGGCGGGATTTCGGGAGGCAAAAAATGCTGTATTCAGTGTAAAAGACGCACCCAGATTTTCAGCCTCTCTTTTGAGGGAAAAAAGGTGCTTCTTATACTCCGAAAAATATGGTAATAACTGCAGTAATTCACTTAACAACTATGGTAAGAAACGTCATAAAATGGGCACAACTCTCTTAACCACCATCTTGCTAGCAATGAACATTTTGGGCTTAATCGTGGCTGTAAATTGGAGACTGTCTATAATAACGTAGCACATTTAATTCCTAAATCTGACCATGGCATTCTGTCTCTGATTACCATCTGCTTTTAAACATTTAGAGTTAAATCAGACCAGATTATCTGGTTATTATTTATTCACTGGTTTGGAGTTTTACTTATGACACTGTTTCTAAAAATTGCTGATAAAGCAGTATAAATAACAGTTCAATATTTTTAAACACATGGAAATAGGGCACTAAATATTTGGGAGCAGGAAAGCTTGAAATCACTACTTAATACAATAAAAGTATTGAGTTTCATACTATTGTTTTTTAATGCTGTACGCCGCCCTGAGTCCTTGGGAGAAGGGCGGCATATAAATCTAATAAATCCTATCCAATCCAATCCATAGGGACACACATCTGGTTTTATTGAATGGCTGAGCAGAATTTAGTGCTTAGTGACTAGATAAAGAAAAATTACCACCCCTTGCAGTATAAGGTGAAATATGAAGCTTTTGACTAATTTATTATCTCACAGCCCAATTTCCTACTTGCACAAGGTTTATTGTCTAACCACATATCATTCCAAATCAACTTAACATGTTAGTTACAGCAGAAATAACAGTCTTGAATTTTGAAACTAAAGTACTATTTTTGGAAACAGTAGAATTAGGCAAGTCTTTCAAGACTGCCTCTTTTCTTGTAAACCAAGAAACTTATGAAATCTCTCAGCTAAAAAGAAGCATTGCTGTCAGCTTTTGCCCTTCTTAGAAATCTGGTAGAATATAAATAACTCCTTCACCGCACAGATTCAACCAGTCTGCTTAAAGAAACTTTCATAGAGTCTCACATAATTTATCTTTATTTTCATTTAAGCACCTCAGTGGATCATCATCATCATCATCATCATCATCATCATCATCATAATAATAATAATAATAAATATTTATTTCTTAGCCGCACCCTCCCGAAGGACTCGGGGCGGCGTACAACAAAACATAGGAAATAAATATATCGACATACATATAACAAAACATATACCAAGACATATACACGACATATACAAGGAGGAGGTGAAGTGATAGATAAAAACAAGTAAAAACACAATGTTTAAAAACCCCTAAATAAATTGAATGCAATTAAAATACCCCAAATAAAAAACCCGTCAGGAGCGATATAGTTGGATCAAAGTTGAGCCAGACCAGCAACTTGAAAAAGGTGGGTCTTGAGCTTTACACGAAAGGAGCGGAGGTCAGAGGTATTCCTAATATCCGGAGGGAGGTCATTCCACAGGGCTGGGCCCGCCACAGAGAAGGCTCTACTCCTAGGCGCCGCCCCTCAACACTGTCTGGTGGACGGATCAGGGTCTTTTTCTTTTCTTTCTTTTCTTCCCTCACGGTTGCATTTGTTTCATTCATTCAGTTGAATGAATATTGGAAAGAAATTAGGTAAAAGGGCCCATCTGTCAGTAGGAGACAATTGCAACCAGCTCCAAAGAAACATTTATTTCAACCTGTACTTACATCCCTACAATAAGCACTTGAATCAGGTGATGGATAGGTGACAATGAAGGACAATGGGACTCCTCGTTCCCTCTCTTACTGGTAAAGTACTTTCCTCCTGGTCAAGCAGCCCATCCTCAATACAACAACCTGCCAGGTTTCACAGCAGTTCCATTCCTTTCCCTTCAAGCTATGTGAGAACCCATCCTGCTCCAAGCTTTCAGGGCTGATAAAAATTAAACAATTAAGGCAAACTGTTTAATTTCACAACACATTGACAGACTTTGACATAGTTTCATCTGGGGAACAGTGACGATCCTAGACTAAGCGAAGTTCAAAAATTGGTACAGAAGCCTGGTACCAGGGGTGAAATTCAGCAGTTTCTGAAAGGTTCTGGAGAACCGGTAGCAGAAATTTTGAGTAGTTCATAGAACCAGCAAATACCACCTCTGGCTGGCCCCAGAATGGGGTGGGGATGAAGATTTTGCATTATTCTTCCTCCAGGAATAGGTAGGGAATGGGGATTTTGCAGTATCCTTCCCCTGCCATGCCCACCAAGGGAACTATCACCACAGAACCAGTAGTAAAAACTTTTGAATTACACCACTGCCTGGTACTCTGACAAATTGGCCATCAATGGGCACATAGACATAAACTTTATCTACATACCATTCAAAAAAGACAATCAATAAGCCAAAAACAATGGTGGACATTCAAAACACCCTCCCCCCACTAGTAATCAACACCCAGATGAGCAGAGATAAATGCCAAAGTTAACATCAGACCAATAAACAAGAAGTAAATAATATCCCAATCAAGGAACTATTGAATAAGCTAACAGTAAACAGATCAATGAAAAAATCCCCAAGACCGTTTCTCCTAAACTGATAAGGCAAGCTACTAAAATATAAAATGAGAGTAGACCCCACTCTCTTCCAGCACTGATGATGTTATCTAGTTTGGGTAATGAAAAGAAAGCAATCTAGGCATCGTCTTTAAGACTCAGTGGTTGGAAATAAGACTTGGGAGACTGGCAAGGCAAAATTGATCACACTTCTTGTTTCTTTAAGTAGACCATGACTTTTCTACTGCACTCTGGAAATATGTCTATTTGCCAGTTTCTTGGGAGAAGTTCAGCTATCCTGTCCGGTTGTCAAAGAACAGCTTAAGATCCTGTTCAGCTAGGCAGGATAACAACTGCTCCTGGACCCATCTACCTTTTAATTGAATTTTGTTTTAAATATTTAAACAGCGTACTTTTTTTTACTGTAGATTATTTTATTGAATTGTTTTACAGTTTTTGCTTTTGTATACTGTTCTGGGACGTTCCCCGTTCTTCATGGGGGAAAGAGCCATGTAGTAATAAAATAAACAAAAGTATTTACCTAAGATATTACCTTCTGACAAGAAAAAGCATGGAAATACACACACACATTCACAGAGTGTTAACATTTGGTGTACCTGTGCATTACTGCTCAATATCTTAATCCCCCAGAAGGCTATTTTCTGAAGGAATGCCAATAGTTACAAAGTACAAACTTAATGCAGGAAGCAGTTTCTTTACATACATTTCAACATCTATCTGCTTAAAAATTTCCACATTCAAATAATTGGTCACACTAGGGCCCACTCAGGTGACACCCCCCCCCCATGCCGCTTTATCAAGCCAGGAGGGGCATGGATCTAGAGGACCAGTGGCTGAGCTCACAGTCTTACTTTTATTGCTGAATTACTGCAAAATCTCAATTATTGTCCAAAAGCCATGACATTATGGTATACCAACATTATGGTGCCTGGAAGAATGGAACATGTTCAGAAAATTCATACTTTGGAAAAGTAGATTCTAGTGCACACAGCTCAATCACAGCATAGCATCGGTTAAAGAAAAATTAAGAATCTTGAAATTACAGTTTACTGTGTGCACTAGACCATGGTTACAAATGTCTCCAATGCATAACCTCCTCATTAGAAAATAATTCAGTATCAGGCCATGATATTCTAAGGCAGTGGGTCTCAACCTTCCTAATGTCACGACCCTTTAATACAGTTCCTCATGTGGTGACCCCCAACCATAAAATTATTTTATGTTTTCCGTATTTTTTTTGAAAATATGTGTTTTCTGATGGTCTTAGGTGACCCCTGTGAAAGGGTCGTTTGACCCCCAAAGGGGTCGCGACCCACAGGTTGAGAACCGCTGTTCTAAGGAGTAACAAATCCTCCATATACCCTTTACTCAAAGTGCAAATAATATAGGAGCAGCTAAATAAAGAAATAGCCAAAGACCCTAAAAATAGTCATTTTCTGCCTCTTCAGGATTGTCCACATAAACTAGTAGTTTTGTCAATGATTTTCCTCACTCTTAAAAAGTGTTGTTCATTTTCAGTTATTCTAAATGTATTTAAATGCCATCCATACATCCTGTTTGACTGTGATTTTATCCATTTATGGAGGGCAACATTTCCTTTGAGTTAAGTTGAACTCAACTCTTTGCAACATAAAAAATGTTTCACAAGAGCTGTGTTGAATCTGTTTCTTTAAGAAATCATTTCTAATAAAGAATTAGGCTTTTGGACAGAGACATTGTCTTGGGAATAATATGCCCTCATAGATATTACCACACCACTTCCTCATTTAGCTTTTGAGAAATAAATAGCTTGCTCTGGTAGAGAACATTGAGGACAAGTTAAGCTTGGGGTCTGTTCTTTTTGGATGGTAACATTATGTTTTGTTGTTCTCATGCTTATTTTTGCTTAGAGTGAAGCAACGGGTGGGTTTCCATTTTTTTACTACCAGTTTGCTCGTGCGCGCATGTGCATACGCAGAAGCATCCAGGTGGTGGGCGGAGCTTCCTGCCGCCGCCACTACTGGTTCGCCCAATCCAGGCCGTACCTGTAGAAACTCACCTCTGGAGTGAATTAATATAGAAATATTAATAATAAAAATATAAATATATTCATATTATCAAGATCTAATAATGGGAAATAGTTTATTATTAAAATAAACAAATTTGTATTGGCAAAGTTTCTGAATCAAAATGCTATTCATGATTTTTATGGTATATATTGAGTACATTTTGCCAAGGAATCCTCTTCTTAATATATACAGTGTATCTATCTATCTATCTATCTATCTATCTATCTATCTATCTATCTATCTATCTATCTATCTATCATCTACCTACCTACCTACCTACCTACCTACCTACCTACCTACCTACCTACCTACCTAAAAACGATTGCAGGCACCTAGAGGCATATGTTTTATTCATTTAAAGTGATATATAACTTGATTAATTCTCAGGACAATGTCATCAATCATTCTCTGACAAGCACCTCATACTGCTGAGGAAATGCTATTGTACTTTTCCCCCTTGTTTCTACTTTTTTTGGAGAATAATTTAACTCCTTGCATATATACATTGAACACAACTTTTGCATTTGACACACAGAGGAGATAAGTTTAGACTGGGACTGGTTTTTTGTCCTCAAGTCTTAACAGCTGAACCTCAACACATGTGTTATGTGTGGCTGACTATTCTGTGATCTCATTTGGTTTGTTCTTCACTTTATCCTTCTGCAACATGAGTTTTCTGCTCTGGTCTTGGCCTATTATGGGGATGCCACACGTGGCATTTGTATCAGTAGGGAATTTCTTCAGCAAATTTTCAACACAGAAACACTTAACTTCCAGTTCTACTGTAGCATTAATTAAAACAATGAAGATAGTTTTTCAGGATTAACATTACAGCTTGAGGCAGCTGTTTCCCACCCTGCCTCCAGGATCCTCGTCTCTCCCCTCTACTGTAGATTATGGGGTTTCCAGAACATATAAAACGGGTGAAAACTCAAGGCCCACAGGCCGGATCTGGCACATAGGCTGCTTAGATTTGGCCTTTGGAAACCATAAATGATTGGCCCATGGTGCCTTTGCTAGTGAAAACGGAGCCTAGTATGTGTCGAATTTGACACCTCTGGTATAAGTTAACTAATGGCACAGCACAGGGACAGTGACTGGTGTCTTAAATTGTTTGCCACCTTCTTATGTTATATATGCCTGCCTTATAAAAATATAAATTAGGCAATGTATTGTGCTTAAAAGATTGGAATTAAACAGAGGCTGGGATCAGCTCTGAATTTTTTGGTTTTTTTAAAAAAATCCAAACCCCTTTCATAAGAAAAGGAAGGAAAATGTTATGATTTCAAATTTTGGAAATTAAAGACCAGTGCCACTGCAACAGAGGAGGTATGAACTGATTAATAGCACTGCTAAATTGGAGCTGTTAAAATATGCAAAAAAATAAAATAAATCCCTCAGTTAGAATTTATGTAATGGTTTTTAATTCTTCTACTCAGTCTTGAATTAGAGCATAATAAAACACCTATACTTTTTCTTTCTCAGTATGTTTCTATGCATGTGATTTTATTTAATGCAGATAGAAAGATGTATTGGAGAGATTTAATTACCCTATTGAATGAAATGTTAGGGAAATTGTACTTATTTTTATTTTTAAAAGGCATATTCTCCTTCTCTTGATCCTATGACAGTTGAGGAAATACTCTAAATGGGAGCCTTACAAAACCTCTTATGGGGAAGTCAACCATTGGTTTTCTGTTCAAATTCTGCCATTTCTCTTAAAGCTGGGGCTTGTCTTATATGTTTTACATTCATTACTTTACATTAATTTTCTCTAGACAAAATAAAGTGTTGTACTACATTGCAGCCTCACTGTTAGGAATGAAGATAGAGGGGACAGCACAGGAAGACCGACACACACTAGCAAGCTGGAGAGCATCCAGGTCATTGAAGAGTGGTAAGTTTTTCATTTATATTGTCTGGGGAAAGGGCTGATATTCATTCCTACTTGTTTAGCGACTATATTCCAATTCAGTTTTTAAATAAAATGGTCATAAGTGAACACATGACACACACATACACACACAGATAGAGAGGTGGGGAGAGGGAGAATGAAGGGAGGAAGAGGAAGGAAATGGGGGGGGAGAAAGAGAGAGATGCTAGGGAGATCCCAAATTGCTATTGTCTCATTCAGATAAAGTTCTCTCAACTTTATCTTAAGGAGACACAAGCAACCTGGGATTATGTCCTGTGGCTAACCTGTTTATTCACCTTTTCTGTCCCCTCAAAAGTGGGAAAGCTGGCTTACATCAACTGCAGTCTCACTTCCTGAGCTACTTTTCTCCATGGCAAAGTGTTTTCTTAAAAAATGCTAATGGGAAGTTAACAAGCTGAGCTCTGTGACCTTAATTAGTTGATTAGAACATTCCTGCCTTCCACTGCTGCCTGAAACTGATCAGGCCTTAATCAGTTTTACACTGAAGACTCTTGTTGTCATTAATGGACACACTGGTTAGGAAATGTTTTTTTAATTACTGTTTATTACCATCTATTTGCAAGTAGTCACTACCTAAAGTAGTTGCTAAATGAGGAGTGGCTGTATGCCTTACCTGATCTTAAGTCCACAGAGATTTTACTATGCATGTACATACGTAAGAAAAAGTCATATAAAATTGCCTTATGTAACTGAAATGCCCCAAACCAAAATAAGCTTTTTTTCCCCATAACAATGAAAAAGCAATTAAGGCATAGAAGAGAACATATATGGTCAGATCACTCATCCCTCCGGCTGGACTTCCCTGGCGCTATCCCCCACCGCGAGGAGGCGGAACCAGACTCTACAAGCTGGTACCGCCCCAGGCACCTGATGGAATCGGACAGATTCCAGACGGAGCTTGGGCCAATACCTGTAGCCCTGTCCCGCTCCCGCTCCGAGGACCTAGTGACTGCCTGGAATAGGGCGACGACTGGAGCCTTGGACCGGGTTGCGCCTTTGCGACCTCTCCTGCGGCATCGACCCACCCGGGCTCCTTGGTTCACTGAGGAGCTAAGGGTGATGAAGCGCCACAGGAGACGTCTAGAGAGCAGGTGGAGGTCCTCACGCTCCGAATCTGACCGAACACAGGTAAGAGCCTATTTGCGGACTTACCTTGTGGCAATAAGAGCGGCCAAGCGTAGATATTGTGCCGCCCTTATTGCGTCCGCGGATAACCGCCCTGCCGCCCTGTTTCGGGTGACCCGCTCCCTTTTATCGCGGGAGACACCCTTACAGGGAAGAGCAGAGGAGTTTGGGGAATATCTCCAGGACAAAATTGATCAGATCTGGAGCGGATGGACCTCCGTCAGTGGACCAGACGAGCCGTCAACAGCGAGTCTTGAGAGACCATTCTGGGAGGAGTTTGACTCTGTTGCCCCCGAGGATTTGGACAGGTTGCGTGGACGGCTGCGGCCCACCACATGTTCAATGGACCCGTGCCCCTCCTGGCTGGTACTGGCAGCCTGGGAGGTGACACGAGGCTGGCTTCTGGGCCTGGTGAATGCCTCATTGGGTGAGGGATACTTACCAACCGCCTTGAAAGAGGCGGTGGTGAGACCCTTGCTCAAGAGACCTTCGCTCGACCCAATGGAGCTAGCTAATTACTGTCCAGTCTCCAACCTCCCCTTTTTGGC
This sequence comes from Natrix helvetica, assembly GCF_964273705.1. Classification (NCBI taxonomy): domain Eukaryota; kingdom Metazoa; phylum Chordata; class Lepidosauria; order Squamata; family Natricidae; genus Natrix; species Natrix helvetica. Next base: position 208,037,001 of record NC_138552.1, on the reverse strand, counting down.
GAAGGTTGTTGAGAATGTGGTGGCGCAGCAGTTCCCACGACACCTGGACGAATCCGACTATCTAGACCCACGCCAGTCCGGCTTCCGACCCGGGCACAGCACAGAGACAGCCTTGGTCGCATTGGTTGATGATCTCTGGAGGGCCAGAGATAGGGGTTGTTCCTCTATCCTGGTCCTATTAGACCTCTCGGCGGCTTTTGATACCATCGACCATGGTATCCTATTGCGCCGGTTGGAGGGGATGGGAGTCGGAGGCACCGTTTTGCGGTGGTTCGGCTCCTACCTCTCCGACCGGAAGCAATGTGTGTTGACAGGGGGGCAGAGGTCGTCCCTGAGGCCACTCACTTGTGGAGTGCCACAGGGGTCGGTCCTCTCGCCTCTCCTGTTCAACGCATATGTGAAGCCGCTGGGTGAGATCATCCGTGGTTTTGGGGTTGAGTACCACCTCTATGCTGATGATACTCAGCTGTATATTTCAACTCCAAACCACCCCAACAAGGCTGTCGAAGTGATGTCCCGGTGTTTGGAGTCCGTCGGAGTCTGGATGGGGGACAACAGACTCAAACTCAACCCCTCCAAGACCGAGTGGCTGTGGGTACCGGCACCTCGGTTCAGCCAGCTGACACCATCGCTGGCCATAGGGAGCGAACAACTGTCCCCTGTGGAGCGGGCGCACAATTTGGGCGTCCTCCTTGAGGCCCGGCTGTCAATGGAGGACCATGTGGCAGCCGTGGCAAGGGGGGCGTTCCACCAGGTTCGCCTGGTGCGCCAATTGCGCCCCCTACTGGACCGGAGTGCCCTGCGCACGGTCACTCATGCGCTGGTGACGTCTCGCCTGGACTACTGCAATGCCCTCTACATGGGGCTTCCCTTGGGACGCATCCGGAGACTGCAGTTAGTTCAGAACGCAGCCGCGCGGGTTATCATGGGGAGTACACGTTACTCCCACGTAACACCTCTCCTGCGCGAGCTGCACTGGCTACCTGTGGCCTTTCGGGTGCGTTTCAAGGTATTGATTACCATCTTTAAAGCGCTCCATGGCATAGGACCTAGTTATCTGCAGGATCGCATCCTACCACACACGTCCCTGCGACCTATCCGCTCACACAGGGAGGGACTCCTTCTGGTGCCGTCCGCTAGGCAATGCCAGCGGGCGACACCTAGGAGTAGGTCCTTCTCTGTGATGGGCCCAACCCTCTGGAATGACCTCCCCCCTGATATTCGAACTACCACCGACCTCCGTTCCTTCCGTCAAAAATTAAAGACTCACCTATTTCAATCAGCTGGCCTGGCACTCTCTTAGTTTTACCTCCCGGGGATATATCTTAATTGGGTTTGGGTATTTTAATTGGGGATGTTTTTAGGGTTTTTGTAGTATATTTATTTCTTGTACAGCCTTATCTCCTCCATCCAAATGTATTTAATTGTTTTATATTATTGTATTTTTATCTGCATTTGACTGTACACCGCCCCGAGTCCCTTTTTGGGAGAGGGGGCGGTTTAGAAATCCAAGAAATATATATATATATATACTTTACATATATACAACTATATATGATCGTTTGTATATAGCTTACTTTAAAATAGCCAATAAGAATGGAGGAAGTGTCCAGAGATTTTATTTAATGGAACTTATGATTTTTTCAGGTGAGATTTTGGGAAGGCAGGAAGCATTTATATCACTCTTGTAGCAAAAAAAAGTGTCAATATTTTCTCCTCAGATAGAGAATTGCTCATCATTTCCTCCATTAAATTATAACAATTCTCATTTTGGTGCATTCACTCCTAATTTGTGTTTATGGGCATAATTCTGAAATATTTAACAATATTAATATCCCGGTGATGCATTTTTCAATCGTAGGTGCTTTTTTTAAAGCCACTTTTCTTAAAGTGAAATTGTTCTGTGTTTACAATTTTCATTCCTAGTTTTCTCTCGCTTTGCACTCTATCACAGTGCCACCTTGTGATCAAAGTAGGTTTCGGTAATACTGTGCCTAATTTCAAAGCAGTTCCCTGTTATCTACTGCCAGGGATTCATTTTTTGATCATTTATAGTATTGGGATAATGTATTTCTCCACACAAATAGATGGTAATATATCAGGGGTGGGTTACTGCCAGTTTTATTACTGGTTCACAACCCACACGCAATGCGCACTGCATGCATGTGCACTGTTCAATGTAAATTGTTCTTCGTGCATGCACAGAACAATTTACAGTGAACTGCCCATGTGCAGTGACTAAAAACCAAAATGGCAGCGGCCCAGTGGCGGCAAGGGAACTGGGGGCATGGCAGGCCTAGGTCGCTGCCGGTTCTGCCACCCCTGCCTGATTTCCACTACATGTTCAGCCGCATCAGGAGCAACCCACCTCTGTAATATACATTTTCAAATGCATTCATACATATAACAGAAGTCCTGATGTAAGTGTGTGCGTGCAAACATGTGTGTGTAAAGCCCCAAATCAAGCTTGATACATCCTTGCTATTTTCCTGACAGCAATAAGAAACTGATTCTCCCATGCCTCCTTTCAGGTTATTCTAACTTCTTAGTTTACGTTATATGCTTGGAATTCCATTGGAAGCGCTCATCCAAGTATGAACCAGAGTCAACCTTGTTTAGTTTCTAAATCCAAGCAAAAGTTAGGCAATTATTGCCACCTACTACTGTGAGACATTTTTTATAGACTGCATATTACAGCATAAATTACTAACTAAAGGAGAAGGGGATGTCAGAGACAGTTAGATAATATCATCAACACAACATGAATTTAGGCAAATTTTGGGAGACAGTGGAGGACACGGGGAGCTGGTCTGGCATGCTATGGTCCATGGTGTCTCAAAGAGTCAGACACAACTTAGCAACTGAACAACAATTCTGTCTTCTTTATTGCCAGTTTATCAGGAGAGTTACTGTATTTTTCGGAGTATAGGACACACCTTTTTTTCTTCTAAAAAGAGGCTGAAAATCTGGGTGCGTCTTATACATCGAATACAGCAAATCTTTTGCCTCCTGAAGCCCTGCCCCTTCACCAAAATGGCTGTGCATAGCCTTATGGAGGCTTTCGGACAGCTCCTGGGGGCTGGGGAGAACAGAAATGAGCAAACAATGGGAGGTTTTTTGCCCCCCCCCCCAGCCACCAGCAGCACTCTATAAGCCTCCATAAGGCTATGCATGCAATTTGTTTTGACAAAAACTGCCCATTTTTGCAAAAAAATAGGCTGTTTTTTTGCTCATTTTTGCCCCCCACTCTCTCAAGAGCACTCTGCAAGCCCTCCCAAGGCTATTCATGCCTTTTTTTTAAAAGGAAATGGGCCCGTTTTTGTGAAAAACGGGCCCTTTTGGGGAGGTTTGCAGAGTGCAAACCCCCTTTTTCCCCCTTTCGGAAAGCTGTTTACTTAGAGTGATTGATGAGAATTACATTGGTCAAGTGCTGTCAGCAGAAACAAAGTTTTAGGTGCTACAGGTCAGTGATCTCCTTCTCCAGCACATGGATAAATACACCTGGAAACATCTCCCTACCTACTACTCTCTCACACTTCCTACCTACCTTCTGTATTTCTCTCTCTCTCTCTCTCTCTCTCTCTCTCTCTCTCTCTCTCTCTCTCTCCTCCCTCCCTCCCTCCCTCCCTCTACCTACCTACCTACCTACCTACCTACCTATCTACACTCTCTCTCCCTCCCTCCCTACCTACTGTATCTCTCTCTCTCTCTCTCTCTCCATCTACTTATATACCTACCTACCTACTCTCTCTCTCCCCCTACCTTTCTACTGTATTTCTCTCTATCTCTCTCTATTTTTCTCTCTCTATCCCTCTACCTACTAACCTACCTACTCTCTCTCTCCCTCTCCCTACCTATCTACTGTATTTCTCTCTATCTCTCTCTATTTTTCTCTCTCTATCCCTCTACCTATCTATCTGCACTCTCTCTCCCTACCTACCTACCTACTGTATTTCTCTCTCTCTCTATTTCTCTATCTATCTATCCCTTTATCTATGTACCTACCTACCTACCTACCTACCTACCTACCTACCTAATTACTCTCTCTCTCTCTCTACCTACCTACTGTATTTCTCTCTCATTCTCTCCCTCTCTATCCCTCTATCTACCTACCTATTTTTTTTTAAAAAAAATGCCTCTTAAAAACCTGGGTGCGTCATACTCCGGTGCGTCTTCTACTCTGAAAAATACAGTATTTTGACCTTCAAGTTTTTTTTTCTTAGAATGTTTTAAAAGTAAAAAAAAAGATTTGCATTTTCTTATATAGAGATTTTCCCCACAGTTTTCCTAATATATATAAATATTGATTTCTGAAATGTTTATTTAAAAACACACAAAATGTCCCGCTTGTCCTTTGACACTTCAATTCCGCAAAAAAAGACTTTAAAAATATAAATGCCCTCCAATTTAAACTATTTATTAAAGGTATATCTGCAGCTGTTTGCATCTATTTGCATACTTTTGAAAAGATTTTTTTGAACAGATTTTTGATCTGGGAACCATAAAGCCAGTAAACTATACAACACCAAAGTCTGATGCATAAAAGCATCTAAATTCAGAAACTCATCAGGGAATAATAATAGTGTGCTTTGATGTCAGTATGCCATTATAAAGTGTGATAGGAACAAAGCATACAAATTTGCTCCCAATAGAATAAATAATGCTTGTTTTATATATCTTTTAAGTTCACCTGTCCCTATTAATTGATCTGTGATATTTTTTAATTCTGATAATTCCACTGCTAACCAATGATAGCAATAATTGGCCAGTCGGTGCCAATAAACAGAATAAACAAAGATCAATGTGCCAAAGAAACCATACATTATTTAAAGATTTGCAATCCATATTTAGATTATAAAATTGATTTAAAAATTATGAACATCCATAAGTATATAAAAATATATGATGAATATTATCAAACATAGAGTAAATATATTGCCCATCATCAATCTTTCTACTTCTTTTAATTATAAAAGATATATTTTCTTCCTAAATAAAAGGAAGATGTTTTATTTTTCATTAAAAGCCAAGATAAACAGATCAAAGCAGAGGGACACATTAAAAGATATTTGTTACAAAAACAATGACTGAAGCATTTAGCATTAAGGAATTTCTCATCATTCCATCATGAATTCAATTGGGAATTAATCCAGGACTTTCTTGGTCGCAGTAGTAGATCTCTCTCAGGACAAATGGTAGCTGGAAAGGATCAGTGAGTCTGTAAACCACACAATACGAACTAAGCCGTAAGTTGCATAGATATGGTTTATAGACAAGACGACTTTTTGAATCGTCTTGAAGCACACATTGGTTTTTTCCTCACTGTTTCCATTATGGGCGTTAAAGCTAATCTGAATAGGGTTTCAGGTGCCTGTGCAAAATAATGTTTTAAGTTAGTATTCCAAGCATAACCCAAGATGCTTAATTTGAGGATGAAGTGGTGTCTCTCTGCCCGTTTCGTCTTCTGTATTCTAGAAACATTAAAAAAAATTCACCTCAAAAGAAATACATGCTAATTGAGTATCATTCAAGCCAGTAGAGCTAAATAAAGAGAACCATGGGAATGCTGGGGTCAATATAAAAAAGAAGCAGTTGCATGTTAAAAATTCATTATCCAACAAGCGTTTTTGGTAGCTCACTGGGATTTCTTTCTCCATTGTTATTTTCCTTCCTTCCTTCCTCTGCCAACTCTTTCCACCATGTATTCTTGCTGAAAAGAAAAGGCAACCCACGAGGCCAAAACATTATCCATTCCAAGCAGCCTTATAATGTTTCATTGGTGCGTTCTTGAAAGAGAATTTGTGATTTACACTTGAACATTGATGCTGATGCAGGAGCAATTTCACTGATTAGATGCAAATTTATTTTGGTGGGCTTTGACTCATAATTCACAGCATGTGGAGCGTCTTTCCTGCACAGTCTATTATTTTTTAATCCAGTTGGAAGAAAGAGAAATCACTTTCAGAGCCTCTTCAAAGAAAAGTTAGAAAGTGGTTCAGGTATGAGTCCTGCATTTCACTGTAAAGTGCTGTTTTTTGACTCCAAAGAAATACATTAGCAGGCAGCTCTTCTAATGTCTTGTGTTTTTGGAAGTCAGGCAAGTTGCAAAGTGGTGGAAAACTAGCTAATAAGAAGTAAAAAAACAACAACAACAACAACCAGTACCAACATATTCTACTGCCTTACAACAATAAAGTAAACTCAAAAATGCAACTATAAGAAATTGAAGGATACTGAGGTATAGTGGTGAAGACATTGGACTGGCAACAGGGAAATCTAGAGTCTTGTGCAGAAGTGGGGAATGATGGCCCTTTTATGACTTGTGAACTTCAACTCCCAGAATTCCTGAGCCAGCTACAGTGGCTCAGGAATTCTGGGAGTTGAAGTCCACGAGTCATAAAAAGGCTATCATTCCCCACCTCTGGTCTAGTGCATTCTCAGCCACAGAAATTCTGGGAGTGACTTAGGGCCAGCCACCATCACACTCAGCCCAATCTACCTCTCACAGGGTGATTCTTGTGGGGGAAAATTAGGAAGAAGGAATGCTTCGAAGGTCTTGAGTTCCTGAACAAGAGGCAGCGGGATGCTTCACAATAAACGTTTGGTTGGAAAAGATACTTTGGGGAAATTCTAAGACATTTCAGCCTAGTATTATTATTATTAAACAAAATCCAATGGAAAATAAAATGCATTCAGTGAGGTTGTAGACTATGGAGTGGCCCAGGAGATATGAATTCTATCTAGAGAAACAAGCTAGTTGTCACTGGCTTAAACAATATGGCTTCTTCAGGTCTCAGGGTTCAATGCTATGCCTACTTCATTGGGTTAAATGCTATGCCTACTTCATTGGGTTAAATCCCATTATGTATGTATGTTTTAGTGTACCTTGTTATATGTTTGTTTTGTTTACATATTTATTTCGAATGTTTCGTTGTACGCCGCCCCGAGTCCTTCGGGAGAGGGTGCGGCTAAGAAATAAATATATTATTATTATTATTATTATTATTATTATTATTATTATTATTATTATTATTATTATTATTATTATTATTATTAACAATATAAGACCAGCTGCAAATCAAACCACTGTATGGCAATATTTGTATTTTTCTGACACTTTGGGGTGTTGTCTTTGTGATTGCTATTTTTTTGCAGCCAAAATCCCACCGCTGATGACATTCTATCTTGGGCTCAGAATTTTGACAAGATGATGAAAACACCAGCCGGTAGGAATATTTTCAGAGAATTTCTTCGAACAGAGTATAGCGAAGAGAACCTCCTATTCTGGTTAGCATGTGAAGACCTGAAAAAAGAACAGAACAAGGATGCTATTGAAGAAAAAGCCAGACTTATATATGAAGACTACATCTCTATACTATCGCCAAAAGAGGTACTCTCTCAAAACCTACCAAAGAATATTGGATGTTCACAAGGCTCTGTTTCCATGTACAGTATGATACATTTAGAATATTTCTCACCACCAGAAATCTCTGTCAGAAAATGTTACCATATGAAGGATAGTAGAGTGGTATAATGAATAAATTGTTGGGATAATCCTAGATGTTAAGCTAAATTCTAATCTACCTTCAGCCATGGTAGCATGTTTGTATGTTCGTGTGTGTGTGTTCATGTATGTGTGTTTGTGTCTGTGTATTTATATTTAATATGTTTATAGTAGGATCTTTGCAATGGATCCAGAATTTCCATGAGCAAAACTCTGAAGTAAGGATAAGGAATTTTCAGTTAATCCTTCATCCATCTGCCTTTATATCCCCAGAAAACATGACTTCTCATCCTTCCATTTCTTCCAACAGGAGGCATTTTTGATTTCTTTCTACACGTAACAGGAAATTCTGGATCCAAACAATTCAGATGGATTTATTCTATAGTAAAAGTATTTAGGAGTACATGCTTACATTTTAAACAAAATTTCCTGTCAAATTCATTAAGAAAATACTTTGTTCTATGTTTATTGTAGCATAGCATTAATTACTTACATTGATGTCTCTGGAGATTGTCAATCATCCAAGTTATTGTTATCCCAGAGATGCTTTTCCAAAAGGCAACTTGACTGTTTTTTTTTTTTTTGAAAAGATTTCACTTGTCATCCAAGAATCTTCTTGTTAGAACTGAAGAAGCTTCTTAGATGAGAAGTAAAACACTTTCAAAGAAAAAAACAAGAAAGTCCAGTTCCCTTTGGGAAAAGCACCTTTGGGATTACTTATGTTGACATTAAACATCCGTAGCAAATTTAATTTTCACATTTCAGAATCCTTGTTTTCAAATGAACATTAGTGTATTGTTTCAGTTATGATTTCATTGAAATTTTTAAAACCTAAAGTATGGTATTTGGTACCAAGGCAAATCTAAACATTTTCCCAGTTAAAGATTCAATGGTAATTTGATTTTAATGCCAATATGGTTTCCACATGTGTCCTGGACCTAAAGAATATTATATTTAACTTCAATGTTGTAATGACATTACACTAAGGCAAATATATCTCTAGTCCAAACAAATTAAATTTATAGATTTAATTTTGGTTTCATTGATTTGATGACACCCTGGGGAATACATATGGCATACCAGTTGTAATTGGGTTTCTGAAGATAATTCTTTATAGTAAAGTCCCAGTAAGTCCAGTTGTACTTAATCTAAAAATATGCTGATTGATCTGCATAAATTCTTCAAGGTGAACGTTTCATTGTCTTTTCCTCTCCTCCTTAGGTTAGCTTAGATTCACGGGTGCGAGAAGTGATCAACAGAAATTTGTTGGACCCCAACTCTCACATGTATGAAGATGCTCAACTTCAAATCTACACATTAATGCACAGAGACTCTTTCCCTAGGTTTTTGAACTCTCAGATCTATAAATCTCTTCTCGAAAGTACAAGGAGCTCTACTTCTGAGACTTAAAAATAATTTGGGGGGTTTGAAATCTTGATTTAGCTCTTGGGGAATGGGTGGGGTAAGGACTATTAGGATGAAGACAGACGTAAAAATTTTAAAGCAACAGGGCTGCTCTGGAAGCACCTTCACTGCATTTAGTCCAAAATGTACCCTTCCCCTCCAGAGTCAAGCTCTGGAAAAACCGGTACTGCCCCTTGCAGCAGAAGCCGGCTGTGCATGGTGCTGATTTGTTGAAGCCCCACCCCCCATGATGTCACCAAGAAACCTCCCCTGCAATAGCTGGAACAATTTTGCACTTTAAGAAGAGTTTCCTTTTTAAATGAAGAAAGCAGGAAATGAACAGATAAATAGTCTAACGTTCATCCGTCCTTTTGTTTTGGGTGGACAGGGGTAGGGAAAGAGACAAGACTGGAAAGCGTGCCAGTTTTTCAATTGATTGTTCTTCATGGCTGCCATTTCAGCTGCCGCTTCTGATGGAAAGGTGGGCTCAACCAGAGCTGAGGGATGAACTGAGAGCTCTCTTTTTATATTACATCTGTCTTCACCTTAGTAGTTCAATAATACCTGGAACTGAGTTCCTGGAGAACTACAGTTTGGCACGACTCTGGCTACTGTGAAGAAAACAAATACACACAAAGGTCTTTGTCTACATTTATCAAGGTCTATCATTCTTGATTTTGGAAGGGTGGGAAAGTAGATTTGCCAAATCACACTTATTCAAATACTTTTACACCTGCAGTTAAGATTACAATGGATGTTCTTGTCGTTTTAATAAAGAGTTACCTTGTGTATCCTCACACTCCATGTGCAAAGCAAAACTGCTTCACTTTATCACTTAGTTGTTGCAATATTTAATCCAACAACATAAATTATATCTATATTTAAGAACATTGTGTGCAATATGGTCTTATGGTACACACATAAGGATTATTGGAGTTAACCAGAAAACAATCTGACTTGGGTTTAGCAATGTTATTCCCCATGTTCTGTGGAGAAAAACCCATTGCTATGTAAGACAGACAACATTTCTATGTAAGAAAAAAACAAGAGGTGGATGTTATTTATCATCATTTATTTAAAATTCAAAACAGAGGATTCCTCTGGTTATTGACTGCCAGAATTGTGGTACTTTCATTACAGACATGTCAAAACTAACAACAAATATCAAAGCACAAGCTACAAGAAATCAAATGGAGAGACACAGTCTATAAGCTGACATTGTTTATAATTGTTATAAAAACAGATAATCAATGTACATTTCAGATGTCAGATACTGTAATGGATTTATTAAAGACTGGCTATCCAGTTATCTAAAATTGTTGTGTAATGTTATGTAATTCACAAAAGGAAAGAAACAAAACAAAACAAAACTCTTCCAGTCTAGAAAAAATTATGGTTTTCATTTAAAAGATAATTTTTGAAAAATGCATAAATGTAGATTTTGGTCAGCATTGGAGACTAGCATTTGTCTATACATTTGCTTTTCTTAAAACTTCTGTCCTGTGAAAAGGAAAATTTATACTTTTAAAGGAAAAGCTAAGGAAGAATATCTTCTGGCATTCCTAATTTGAAAGGGTTCATTTATGGCCCAGTATTGTGGAGATTTAATAAATATTAAATTCAAACCTACTGGCCCTAAAATAGTGGCAACAGTTGTTCTTTTTTCTTTTTAAAATAAACATGCTTTCTAAGCACTAGTAAAAATGAAAACAGTATGGGGTCCTCTGTTTACCTTAAGTTGAATTTTCCAGGGTCAATCCTTTGCACAAGCCATCCTATAATGAATGTGGATTTAGCCAAGAATTGTTTTTTTTCTTGTGAAATTCCCATTTACTTCAAATGTGCAATTGAAAAGTCCCCTTGAGATCCTTTCCTTTGCTGCTAGTTCAGTTTTGTAAGTAGCTACCTGAATTTTATTTTATTTTTAATCCTAATTTCCCTAAGTGCTTGCTTGCATCTTTAAAAAGAAATAGCAAATTTCTAAACAAAATAACCAAAAAAAAAACCCTTGTCTTAGAACCTGTTCATTTTAATATTTAGTCTTGAGATTTTCTTTGAAGAATTGTTAAGGTGCCACAAAACAGATACATATTGAAGGTATTATTATGAACTCTAGATTTGATGCTTGAGGACATTCTTCTCCCTGAAGCTAACTTCTTGTTGCAGTCTATGATGAAGATATGGTGTTAAACAAATAGAATCAAGTTATTTAATGTTAGCTGTTTGTCTGCAAGTTATTCCCGAGTTCATCTACATCTTAATGTGGATGCATTCGCTAAGCATGCCAAGTCTCATTCATTGAAGGGGAATTTTTGCTGGAGCAAAGTTGTGGATTTTGCCCTCTGAGGTTGCAGTGGCCAAAAGAACATAATGTATAGATGACATTAAACACTGGATTGTTCATTCTAGTCCTAAACATCTGTGCCAGCAGTGCCCCTTCTCCCACATGCTTGCATAATACTGGAATCTCTTGATCATCTAGTGTCCTTAAAGCTATATTTCCCCAGTGTAAGTCCTTCGTTGCTAGTAATTATGCCATTCATTTATTTTGGAAGGGATTCAATTATTTTTCTCTTTCACTACCTCTTCATATTTAATTTATTGAACATGTGTCAAGGGGCAGAAGTATGTGTGGTTGGGAATATACCTATTACTTTACTTACAATACTTGAAATCTGTAAGTTTAAGAGGCATGGTGGGGAGATGTGGACAATTTAGCTAACCATTTCTTAAGATCTTTTGGTTTTGTAATTTATACAGAATTCAGGAGACAAGACTTTTGTAAAAAAAAAAAAAAAGGGCTATTCTTTATTCCCTATGCAACTCTTTTAACTGTTGTAGTGTTTAACGAAATGGGATTTTAAAAAAAGGCAAAAAAAAGTAAGAGAAAATTCTGCAAAGCAGAAAAAAAAATAAAAGGTCTGTTTACACTGGCGTTTGCTGACTATCCTACCATACTCAGCACTTTTAAAATATTGTTGTGTATGAAAATGTAGTTTAAAATGCAAGACAAATTATTTATAAAGGACATTCTTTTAATAAATACCTGTTTTATCTGAAAAGTGTTATTGTGTTATAATATACTTTATTCATGTTGGTTATTAATTTACCATTATGAATAAATTTTAAAGGTATGTTGATAGAATCATATCTTTGAAGATGTTTACAAAAACAACCTTTTTTTCTAGAGGAGAAGGTAGCAAAGAAAAAAAAGCAAACAACTGCCTCCTCCTACTGTGAATTTCTCATAATGAAATAATTTAAGGCTCATTATCTGAAATAACTGTGGTATTACATATTTATAGCATCGCAGTAAAAGTTACATTTCCTATGGTATTCTCTCTCTCTCTCTGTCTCTGTCTCTCTCTCTCTCTCTCTCTCTCTCTCTCTCTCTCTCTCTCTCTCTATATATATATATATATATATATATATATATATATATATATATATATATATATATATATATATATATATATATATATATATATATATATATATATATATATATAATGTCTGTACATATTTATATGACGTGGATTCTGGTTTGTTATGGTGTTTGAGATATAACTATCTCTGGTGCACACAACTAGGTCTATGTAATTAGGAAATATCGCATGTATTCAATATTGAGACTTCATATTTTCAATGTTACTATTTGAGGGTTAACCAATCTTTATAAGATACTTTTACTATAGTAAGGGAGATGTCAGTTTGACAGGACATCTTTCCTGAGGAACCTTAACCAAATAAAATCTGTGAGGGTCTGCCGATAGCACCTAGAATTATGGTACTAGACTTCCTTGTATGAGTATTTTGGTCATGATATGGGAGATATCATTATGAATAAGATGTCACATTTGAACTGTTTCCAAAATTATTAAGTATGTTGTTGCAGTGAGACTATGTTACCTTAAGAGCCTAAATCCTGAATTTTGCCAATAGGCCAATAGGTTGGCCTGCTGAGCACTCTGTATTTTATATATACTTTCTAGGAATGAATGTACCTTTTAAATCCATCTGGCAAATAGATGTAGACACCCACACCACATAACCCTTGTGTCATTTAAGGAGATACAAAAACAAAGGTGGTTGTTGATGTCAACTTTCTGCAACTAAGAGGAATAGCCAAATTTATCTCATTCCACTTTTGCATACCTCAGTTTTCAGTTCTCTAAAAAGGAATATTGACAGTGTTTTAAATGACAACATAATCTCATTGCTCTCAGTCAATTTGCAACATATGAGATGCCAATGATTACACTTCTAAAATGATTATTGTGCATGTACTATACAATACTTTTAGTATAAATGAATTGCTTAATTATACTTACCATAGGCAGAAATAGACTGAAGATGTATTTACTTCTTGTTTTGGGATTTTAATGAGATCACAAATATATAAAATAAATATAATGCTTTTGATTAACAGATCATTGTGACTAAGTTATATGTACAAGTGGTCATGAAAATATCATTTAGGTCTCTCATTTATCCAAGTGCAGTTGATGATTCTACAGGCTATAACCCCATTGTCTGTTCTCATGTCTTCCTGGTGGCCTCTCAACCCACAAACAAGGTTTTTCATGGACATTCCTTCATGGGAAGGGAAAATTATGGTTAATAAAATTAGGGTGTAAGCTGTAGTTACTCCCTTCCCTCCATACTGATGTCACTTCGTATCATATTTCTTCTCTTACTAAATAATCATTCTGTTGTTACTAGATAAATAAAAGTCCCATCAACTTTTCTTTGGATGTGGAGCAAGAATTGTTTTGTTTATTAATATCAGTTAATTGAAGGTTTCTAATCTACCCCAATTATAAAATAAGGAAAAAGAAATGCCCAGTGTTAATATCTGAATGACATAATATAGTTGCCATATGACAACAAGACAGCAACAAACCTATTCGTTGCTTATACAACAGTTAACATATAGATGTTAATCCTTTAATGAATTTATGCTTTCAGGAAAGTTTTCAGTTTAGGGGAAAAATATGAATCTTTGCAAGAATTAAAAAGGGGTACAGTTTAACAGGAACTGGAATGATGTGTGACTGGGTGAATGGGCAAATAGTTTCTATATTGTTGTCATGAGAAGTCCATTGATATGTCCATGAAATTACCAGGAATCATATTCTATTTGGGTTCTGAAAATGAATGAAATCCTTTTAGAATGCATTCTTTCTTTGAACCACAATATCTATAGCAGTGATGTGGTATTGCAAGACAAGAGATTATACTGTTTTTGGAATATGCAATTTATTGAGAGCAGGGGGTTGGTTACTTTTTCTCTCTTTTTAGTTTTGTGTGTCATCCACATTCTTGTAGAAGAACTGCCACTGGGGAGGACTGCCCAGTCACAAGGCCAGTCACAAAAGTCTTTAAAACAGGGGTGTCCATTCTTGGAAACTTTTAAGACCGGTGGACTTCAACTCATGCTTCATGTTGTCTGGGGATTTCTGGGAAATGAAGTCCACAGGTCTTAAAGTTGCCAAGGTTGGACACCCCTGCTTTAGAAGGCAAACTGATGAAGCTGCTCTCCGTCAACTCTTCTTGTATAGCTTTACTTTTTTTCTGGACAAACGTATATTTCCAAAGAATGCACTGGGCTGTAGTCACCCAACATTTTTATCTTTTAAGATCTCACAGGCCTCCCATATGCCAGGTGCTTTGATGTGCCCATCCCAGATTTCTGATCCTTTGTTGGGTTTTTTTTTTCAATTAAAAGAATCTTATAATATTGAAATCAAGTGGATGAGGAGTCTGAGGAATGTCAAGACAAAGCTCTGCTGATGCCCCACTGTCCCCGTGTCCTAGAACTAGGCTCACACCCTACAGAACAAGCTATTTGAGCCAATGTGTTTCCAAGAAGACCAAATGTTGCTACTTCAATTTAATTTAATGGGACAAAAGTGGGAAAATTCTGAATGCAAAAGTACCTTTTGAGACAAGCTCGATTCCGTCTTACTTCACAGTCAGACTAAGATAGTTTTCTTGGCAGTTTTCTTCTGTCCCATTCAATTAAATGGAAGTACCAGGATTTGGTCTTGTTAGGAGGGAATACAAAAGGGAGTTTCCCTCTTTTCTTTCTCACTGCCCATATTATGCAATGAAATTTCATTTTAATGTATGCCAATTATTGTACGTTCAAAGTGACAATGAAGTTAGAATAATAAGTCTATTGTCTCACACTAAAACTTCTAAGAGATCTCTCACCCAAGTACTAACTGGAATCCACCCTATTTAGTTTCCAACCACAAACTAAATCTATCTATATATCTATCTATCATCATCTATCATCTATTATCTATCATCTGTTTGCTTGCTGGCCCTCTCATAATTGGAGACAACTCTTTAAATCCAACTTACTTTTTATTTATTGAATAACTTCAAAAACTTTTGTACATGAGCTTCAGAGGTGGGATGCTACCAGTTCGCACTGGTTCGGACGAACCGGTAGTGAAAACTGGGACTGGGTTGCTGAACTGTAGAGATGACAGGTTGGCCATACCCCCGAACTGGTTCCCAGATCGTCCAACATATTTTTTTACTCTGTTTTTAATGTTCAGAGCATGCACCAAAGAATTTGCAGGCAACTGTGCACACGTGCAGAGAGAACGGACAGTAACGCCGGCAGCAACCCACCCCTGATGAGTTTATTTTGACATAGGTAATGCCCTCTCCTACTACAGCAATAATCCTAGGAGATGGGCTATCTTGAGAGAGATGACTGGCCTAACATTACCTAGTGATCTTCTGTGGCTGAGAGTATGAATCCTGTCCATTTAGGCAGCAATCCTTCTGGCATCCAAGAGACCTATCCTAAGAACCACAAACCCAAAAAGATTTTTTTGTGGTTGGAGACACATCTCCAGTCTTGAGTATCAGAAACTATCCCTGTCTACAGCCCTCTAAATAACAATGGGGAGATGAAAAGGTTAAGAAGCTTAAAACAGTTGCCTGGCATATTTCAGTGATTCCTTCCTTTTGAAAGAATCTTTTCAAGTTCATTCCTGGTTTCTTTTACCTGGGCTTCTCCATTCAAGGAAAATTCTAAACAAGCTAGTGAGAGGGCATAAATTATTTCCAATGATTCTATTTCTTGCAATTACCACTTGGGGGGAAAACATGACTTCCTAGGAGGGAATAAGAAATAACTCTCCACAGAGATTTTCACCTGCTGGTCTGTAAACAGCAGAGCACTTGTTTCCTCGGGAGCTCTGATACTGAGCCTTTCTTGAAATTACTCTGTAAATATTTACTGACCGAATTAGAAATCCAAATTACTTTATACACATCATGTAATCTGCTCCCATGGGGATTAAACAAGCTCAGAGTTCCCTATAGTGCATCAGAAAGAAATGGGTTATTAAACTAGTCTTCTTTACATTTCTCTAAACTAATGGTAAATCCATACATGAAGTTTGTTTAAATTGTTAATATAAAAGGGAGTGGTATAATCGGATTTATTTGTTCCAACTGAGTATAGTTTAAGATTACCTAGCAGAGATGTACAGATAACAACACTCCAAGTGCAAGCAAGTTTTAATCTTCACATTTAGGTTAAAGACAATGCACTCTTCTCGCACTTTTTCCAAAATAAATATGTCCTGACAGATGTTTTTGCAAAGAAAAAGCCATGCGTTTGGAAGAACTACTTCGGAAAAAACCCTTGCATCCTAGGTTCCGCAAACATCTGTTTCATACTAAACAGGATAAACAATGCAAGGCCCTTGTGTTATCCCTCAGCTCAGCAGCAGACTACCAAACAAATGCTGTTTGATTCCCCTCAGATTTTCAGCAGAAAATGAAAGAAAAGTGTCACATTGAAGTTTTGAGGGTCTTCCTCATATCCTGGTAGGGTGCCCTGCTCCCACCCTTGAGACAGAAGGAAAAAAGAAAATTGTTGTAATTCTTTTACCGGACCTGGGAAAAAATACTCAGCAAACTTGCTTCCCTCACGTGAAGGCCGTTGGTTTCTGCAGCAACTGTTGAGAAATGGGTAGAAAGGGGGACAGTCAAATCTAGCAATAGTAATGCTGGCCTTGTGAAATATCTTCCATGAGGTTGATAAAAAAGGAAGGAAAATATTGGCTGCTGGACAAGGCTGTTTTCTCTGATAGATGAGAAAGGAATGCTCAGATGGTTGGATGAGAGGAGGCAGTCCTGTGGCAGTCCCACTAGCCACGCAGTTGCTCGACCTCCATTATATTCTCTTCCACACAAATCGGGAAGCTTCCAGAAAGGAAGGCTTGTTTCATTCAGTTGGAAAGCACTAGTTCTAAATTGCTGATAAAGCAGTATAACAATTCAATATTTTTAAACATTTGAAACTAGGGCACCAAATATCTCGGAGCAGGGAAGCTAGAAATCACTACACACACGTTTCATAGGGAGATACATCATTTTTATTGAATTTAGTGGTCAGCGCATTATAACTAGATAAAGAAAAAAAAATCATCCAGCCCACTGCAGTGAAACATGAAATAAGAAAATTACGTTAGGGAATAGCATAGAATAACAGAGTTGGAAGGGACCTTGTAGATCATCTCGTCCAACCCCCTGCTCAAGCAGAAGACTCTATACAAGGAGTGTCAAACTTGCGCCCACAGGCCAAATGCATCATGTGCTGGCCACGCCCACATCCGGTTTAGTGAAGGGGAAAAAAGGTCACAATATATCACATGACAACGCTGTGGCAATGCAAGTTTGACACTCCTGCCTTATACTATTTCTGACAGACAGTAGTCCAGTCTCTTTTTGAAAACTTCCAGTGATGAAGCTCCCACAATGTCCAAAGACAAACTATTCCACTGGTTGATTGTTCTGTCAGAAAATTTCTCCTTATTTCTAGGTTGAATCTCTCCTTTATGTGTGGGCTGAGTCAACATTAATTTGATAGCACATAAACAGTCAACGTTGAGTGGGCTTGAACAGTGTTAAGCCCAGCAGCACTTTATATTCTCTTCCATGCAAATCGTGATGTTTGCAGAAAGAACTGTTCCATTCAGTTGGAAAGCACTTGTTCCCTAACAGATTGGCCTGATCCAGCTTCAGCCTTCCTAACCAGAAGAATGTCCCAAGTGGAAGCTCCAATGTGAGAGAACATGTCCTCAATAAAAGGTAAGCTAACCACTTTGGAACCCTGCAGGCGAGTCATTTTGGGAGCACCAGTATATTTTATCAGGCACACAGAATAGACAACTGAGAAATAAACTATCATTGAGAGGGGTGGAGAATAGCAAGATCTGCCCTTGAAGATCATTAGGAAACTTCAACTTCAGATTTGGGCTGCGCAAATAATGTGGTAGTAAGATACGTGGTGGCACAGTGGTTAGAATGCAGTACTACAGGCTACTTCTGCTGGCAGCTAGCTGCCAGAAGTTGGACAATTCTCATCGGCTCAAGGTTTACACAGCCTTCCATCCTGCCAAGGTGGGTAAAATGAGGACCCAGATTGTTGGGGGCAATATGCTGACTCTGTAAATGGCTTAGAGAGGGCTGTAAAGCACTGTGTATGCAGTATATAAGTTTAAGTGCTATTGCTATTAACTGGTGCTAGATATATGGCACATTGTAACACCACTCCTGCATGATTTGCACTGGTGGCCAGTGGGTTTCTGGGTGCAATTGAAGGTGCTGGTTGTCACCTACAAAGCCCTACATGGTTTGGGATCAGGGTTTTCCTTTTTTCCAGAGTTTCTACCCTCCAGGTAGATCAAACAGGATGAGCATGCTGTAGATCCTGTCAGCCACAGAATGTCAGCTGAGGGGGGACTAGAAGACAAACATTTTCTACAGCAGCCCCTGCTCTGTAGAACATCCTTCTTTCGGAAATTATAATAGTCCCAACCCTGTTAGCCTTCTGTAAAGCTTTAAAGGACTGGCTATGTTCCCGAGTCTAGGGTGATACATGGCGTCCTGGCTATAATATTAACAGGCCAAATATCTTATTTGTATGTACTCGAATTAGACATTTTAATGTTTTTATTGTTTTCATGTTTTTTTTTTACTGTTTTTATTGTTTTAAGATGTTTTTAAGATTTTAATTGTAATATATGATTTTGAATTGTGAGCTGTCCAGATTCATTTGCTGAGATGGGCGGCTATAAAACTCAAATAAATACATCTCCAACGAGGATTAAAAATGTAAGAGCACATGAAGTTTTCCTTCCCTTCAGTATTAATGCCTTCTGACAGATAGGACATATTCCCTTTAAATTTATTCCTCTAATTTTGTCACTGTTTGTTTGGTTTAGAAAAGGTTTTTTTTTTTAAAGGACAGCTGTAACATTTCTCTGTGGTTGTACTTGGGAGACATTTAAAGATAACTCCATGTGACTTTCATCTCTTGAGGTCCCTGAGTAATTTAATTAGCCAGTTCAATGTACCCAGCTGTTTTCCAATTCTTCCCTCTTCCCCTATTATTTGTTATGGATGGAAATGATGATCATAATGTACTAATTAAACATATTTCTATGCCTTTGCCTTCAATGCAGAGTTTTCCTGGCTTATGCTGGCACCAACACGAGTTGAAACATCCACGATAAGATTAACACAACTGCAACAATATTAAAACAAAAACCATGCCATATAAGCCCAGATAAGATCTATAAAAGTAGACTTGGCAGCAGCAGTCCCATCAGGGAGAGTTATCTGAAATAGTTTGGTCTTTGTGAGTTTTTCTGACTTTCTGAAAGACCAGCAAACAGGGATGCCTAGGTGCAGTTGTGGAAAAGTCTAAATCAAGCGGTAGTCCAATAGACGCCAAGCCACATAGCTTCGACATACATCCCGCTCCAGTCTCTTCCGTCCCATCTAAGCTTCTTTAAAGCCAGCACATTTCCAATCATTGCCGAGCTAATCGTAGACTTGTCTAGCTTTGGGACTACCCTTGGTAGAGCCGAGGTGGCTCAGTACTGCAGGCTACTTCCGCTTACTGCTAGCTCAGTTCAGCAGATCAAGGTTGACTCAGGCTTCCATACTTCTGAGGTCGGTAAAATAAGGACCCAGATTGTTGGGGGCAATATGCTGACACTGTAAACCACTTAGAAGGCTGTAAAAGCACTATGAAGTGGTATATAAGTCTAAGTGCTGTTGCTATCGCTATTCAGCAATTTTCGGCATTTGTCGCAGTTCTTTGAGCTGGGATTACGAGTGTCAGCAAGGACCAATTAGCCTGGCCCTAGCTTTATTTCTTTTTTTTTCCTGGATTCTTAAATGAATTAGAATAACAGAGAGAGATGGTGATGACACTCAAGCATTATACTTCATGTTCACATTTGGGGGGGGGGGGAGGGGATCACCTTAAGAAGATTTGGGGTCTGGATAGTCTAAAGGAAAGAAGAATTAGGGGTGACACGATAGCAGTATTTCAGTATTTGAGGGGCTGCACAAAGAAGAGGGGAGTCAAATCCAAGTCCAAAGCACCAGAGGGCAGTACAACAATGGTTGTAAATTAATCAAAGGGAGAAGCAACCTGGAATTGAGGAGAAACTTCCTAACAGTGAGGACAATTAACCAGTGGAACAGCTTGCCTCCGGAAATTGTGGGGACTCCATCACTGGAGGTTTTTAGAAGAGATTGGACAATCACTTGTCTAAGAGAATAGAATGGAATGGGAATAAGAATAGATAGGATAGAACAGAATAAAGGAATTTGGTGCATATGCTCTCAGTATACATGAAGAAAAATAAAATAGAATATTTTATTCAAGAATCATAAGATACAACACTTAGTGATAGTCATAGGTTACTAATAAGCTAGCAAATCATATTAGTAAACAAATAAAACAATATAAAATTTAAAGATACAAACAACATGGTTATAGTCATAATATGTATGTATGTATGTATGTATGTATGTATGTATATATATATATATATATATGTACACATACACATACATACATACATACATACATACGCATGTGTGTGTGTGTGCTGTATTTGTGCTGATAAATAAATAAAGGGAGACTAGTATAGATCCATTTCAAGCTATTTAGCTCTCATCAGCTAGCCATACCCTTACTGGGATTCGAACCTGGGCTGTATAGGGTATGGCTAGCTGATGAGAGCTAAATAGCTTGAAATGGATCTATACTAGTCTCCCTTTATTTATTTATCAGCACAAATGCAACACAAATATAAAAAGGCAACATTAAAAATAAAAATATGGTTTTCTGCCTGGATGGTTTTCTCTAATGAGCCGAAGGACAGAAAGAGGGAGTAGTGAGCTTCCTCCCATATTTGGGCATACCAGGGGTTGTAACACAAATACATACATACATACATACATACATACATACATACATAGATATAGATATAGATATATTCTTTGTATTATATATGTATGTGTGGGTGTGTGTATGTTTCGTAGATTTTCACGGGTACAGGTATGCAGGTTTTGGTGTATTTGGGTCTTTTCCCGTGTAAGATTGAGAGTATCTTGGTGACGTTTTGACGAGATCCCACTCGTCATCCTCAGGCTGGTGTCTTCGGCCTCACAGATACATACATACATACATACATACATACATACATACATACATACATACATACATACATATGTTTGTGTTGTATTTGTGCTGATAAATAAGTAAAGGGAGACTAATATAAATCTATTTCAAGCTATTTAGCTCTCATCAGCTAGCCATACCCTTACTGGGATTAGAATCTGGGCTGTATTACATATTAGGCAGATGTATTAGCCACTAAGCCAAAGGCTGTCCTCCTTATCAGCTGAGCCAGGGAAATAAGTATGTATTTGTGTTACAACCCCTGGTATGCCCAAATATTGGAGGGAGCGCACTACTCCCCCTTTCTGTCCTTCGGTTCATTACAGAAGACCATCCAGGCAGAAAACCAATGGCAACATTAAAAATAAAAATATGGTTTTCTGCCTGGATGTATGCATGCATGCATGCATACATACACACACATACACACACACATACATACATACATACATATACACTATATTGCCAAAAGTATTCGCTCACCCATCCACATAATCAGAAGCAGTTGTGAGCGAATACTTTTGGCAATATATTGCATACATACATACATACATACATACATACATACATACATACATACATGGGCTGGACTAGAAGACCTCCAAGGTCCATTCCAGCCGTACTCTATTCTAAGGGACAAATGCTCCCTCCTTTGTGGTATGACGGTGTCCTGCTTAGAAACACGAATTACAACCTGAACTCTCGTCCTCATTTGTTTCGCATTTTACTGGTATCCATCATAGAGAGCGGAGGATAGAGCGGGGACTTCCGGCAGCCATTGCGCTAAGCGACACGTACGGGAAGCGGAATCTTGGCACCCAGTTGACCTCGGCATGTGGTGGTGCTTCGGACGGAGTCGACCGGCCTGGCGGAAGTTCGCCGTTTATTTTCCCTCTGTGCCTGGCGCCCGTTCCCGATGCGGAAGGCAAACCCTGCCGCGACGTTGGCTCAGCAGCCAGCCGGATTTGCGCGACTTGTTCGCCAGACCGGAGCTTCGGCGCTACCTGGACCAGCATTCCCGGCCCGGAGAGCAGCCCGCCGGTTTCCGTTCGGCGTTGGCGGCGCAGATTCGCCTCTTGGGAGACAAGGAAGAGGAGCTGCGCGAGACGGAGCGCTTAGCGCGAGAAGGTGAGAAGCCCCACCTGATACCTGGAGTGGAAGAGGACGACGGTACGCACTGGGTGGCAGCACCCAGCCCGCCTGGCGGGGGTCCTGCACAGATCTGAACTGCTGGCAGCCCTGCTGCACCACACTACTACCGTATTTGCGCAGCCCCATTCTGAAGTTGAAGTTTCCTAATGCAGGGGTCTCCAGCCTTAGCAACTTTAAGCCTGGAGGACTTCAACTGCTAGAATCCTGTGAGTTGAAGTCCTCCAGGCTTAAAGTTGCCATGATTGGAGACCCCTGTCGTAATGGTCTAAAGTGGTTAAAGGGAAGATCTTGCTATTCTTCAGCTCCCCAAGGAGAGTTTATCTCTCTGTGTTCTATTCTGTGTGCCTGATAAAATACACTGGCGCTCCCAAAAGTGTGTGTATAAAGTAAGGATTCGCCTGCAGTGTTCCAAAGCAGTCAGCTTACCAATAATCATCATCATCATCAAAACTACACAGCTATGGATGAAGCATGTAACCTTTTTATGACCTTTTTTGCCAGTTTTGTTAAGCAAATCACTGCAGTTGTTAAGTTAATAATGTGGTTTTGAATTTGGCTTCCCCGTTGACTTTGTTTGTCAGAAGGCCGCAAAAAATTGTCACGTGACCTTTGTCCTTCAACTGTCATAAATACATGCAGTTGCCCAGGCTCCAAATTTTGGTCACATGATCATGGGGATGTTGCAAAAAGTTAAAAAAAATGAAAAACGTTCATTTTTTTTAATGCTGTGGTAATTTTGAATTGTCACTAAATGAACAGTTGTAAGTGAAGAACTAACTGTATATCTTCCATATACTTGTTGATATCTGGATTGGAGAAGAGTTAAAAATACCAAATAGCCAAGAGAGAGGAAAGGGATTGTGAGCCAGAGAAAAAAAAATATTAATAGTATTATGACAATAGTGTGCTAACCTATTCTAGATGAAAACGAAGATTTGCGGAAGCTTGCAGAAAAGGAAGTTATTTCCTGTGAGGAAGAGATAGAAGAATTGAGACATCAGGTAAATCACTTATTGAAGCATGATATTTAAAATTCAAGACTAACTTCTATTTTGATAAGGGACTGTCAAATGCTATTATTTGTCAGTCTTCCTCTGCTGCCCCACTTCATTTCATGTTTATTTTTTTCCATGTACTGCTGAATTTCAGTTCTTTTACTGTGTTTCCCCAAAAATACGACAGAGTCTTATTTTCTTTTTACCTACAAAATATGGCTTGGGCGTTATGGGGGGAGGGTTTATTGTTTTGGGGTTGCCGGGCAGCTGCTCTCTTGCGAGCGGGCTCCCAAAGAGCTGGGCACAGCCTCATGGGCGAATGGCTGTGTTGCGCTGTCGCAGCAGCGCAACACAACCATGAAGCAACCACGCTCACGAGCAGCCACCCCGCAAACCACCTTTGCAGCTGGGCAGAGGGCCACTCACCAACCCAGTAATATCCCAAAGGCGCTAAGCCGCATGGCGCTCTGCCCGGCTGGAAAGAGAGGTTGTGCGAGCACTTGTTCTGCCTCCAGCTCGCGTGCCTCCCTGCCTCACCATGCCCAATTCTCCCTACAGGGCTGGGTCAGGGTGGCCCCACCACCGTGGCCCCGCTGCCACTGCTGCCTCCGTGCTCCAAGCATAACTGGCTTCCAAACTCCAGAGATCTGCTGCTGAGTCTTCCGGCTCAGCCCACAACCATAGAGCGTAGTCCCAGAGCAGCCGCTGCCGGAAGACTCGGCAGCGGATCTCCGGAGTTTGGAAGCTGGTTATGCTCGGAGCATGGCGGTGGCAGCAGTGGCGCCCTAGCCCAGCCCTGCAGGGAGAGTTGGGCATGGTGAGGCAGGGAGGAACGCGAGCTGGAGGCAGAACAAGTGCTCACGCAACCTCTCCAGCCGGGCAGAATGCCACGCGGCTTAGCGCCTTTGGGATATTACTGGGTTGGTGAGTGGCGCTCTGCCCGGCTGGAGGGGGGGTTGTCCAGGGGGCTTATTATTGGGGGAGGGCGTATATTTTTGCCCACAGGAAAAATATGGCATGGTCTTATTATCAGGACATGTCGTAATTTCAGGGAAACATGGTAAGTATTTAATTTCAGGGAGGAATCCCATTAATCTGTGGAAGAATTTTTATTATGAATAGAAGAGAGTATGTATGGTCTAGGAGTGAACTGTTCAGTTATTTATGCTTTCTGAGTTTAGTTGGTTTCTTGAAGATGCTTCATTGTCAGGGTAGTTTCAGTGAGTTCGAAGCGATTTGATGTTGAATCTTATGTATACTTAACTCATCTAAACCAATTCATCACCTAACACTAACCAACTGTACACTAGGTGTATCCTTTAGATTTAGGGGAAAATATTGCACAAGTGTAATACATTACATAATGTTTAAAATATATGTACTGGTACATTTTTTTATTTCAGCCCGTTCCAGGGAGCATTCCTTGCTGAGGGAAATGTTACTTAAATAAAAAAGGGTTTTTATGTATTTCAGATAGTATCACTTTTGATTCCTTCAGAGGAAACTGACAAAAATGATCTTGTCATAGAAGTGACTGCTGGAGTTGGAGGGCTGGAAGCAATGTTGTTCACTGCTGAGATGTTTGATATGTATCAACAGTATGCAGCATATAAAAATTGGACTTTTGATACTCTGACATACACTTCCAGTGTTATAGGCAAGTAACCTTTTGAAATTCTGCCATGTATTTCCAGTACTATCAGCAAGTTGTCTTGAGATAACAAAGGAATTTCCCAAACTCTATAGTATGTAACAGAGAGTGAAGATTCTCATCTTCAGTATCTTTTCAGGGATACTTGTTGAGAAGCATATTATTTCAGTACAGTTGTTTTAGAGAGCTTAAAGTGTGTTAAGAATGCTAGAGGTATCTCATGTAGTGGCATATATTTTTATTTTACTTTGACGTTGCCTTTATTTTATTTTGACGTTGCCTTTCTCCAGGTAGCTCACAATATAAGAACATAAACACAGCACAATAAATAAAAATACAATAAGAGAAATAAACAAAATACTAGAACCATGTAAGGGCATTGTACATGTCAGAAATCAGGCAAATGGGAGACATGCAAATGGGACACATAAACCTACATGAAAGAACAACTATTCTTCATGAATGCCTACATCTGCAGGCCCTGCCCACCCCTGTAAGATACAATACAATACAATACAATAGTAGAGTTGGAAGGGACCTTGGAGGTCTTCTAGTCCAACCCCCTGCCTAGGCAGGAAACCCTATACTGTTCCAGACAAATGGCTATCCAACATCTTCTTAAAGACTTCCAGTGTTGGGGCATTCACAACTTCTGGAGGCAAGCTGTTCCACTGATTAATTGTTCTAACTGTCAGGAAGTTTCTCCTCAGATGTAGACCTCCAATAAACTTCAACTAGGTGGATCATAGCTCAGCAACCGACATTCATGAACACACACAATAGGTAGGTAGATAGACAGGCAGGCACTCTTTTTTTGTGTTTCTGAACTTTTGAATAACCTTTTTTTTTTTTCTGGAGGCTTACATTTTGTGATTGCTTTTACTGTTTTTACAAAATTAAGGTGGCTTAAGACATGCATCTGCCAGTATAAAGGGCCTTGAAGCATACGGACAATTGAAGTTTGAAGGAGGAGTGCATCGTGTTCAGCGCGTGCCAAAGACGGAGAAGCAAGGCCGCATACATACCAGCACAATGACCGTAGCAATTCTACCACAGCCAAGTGAGGTATGTGGTTACTATAATACCTTCTGCATTCAGACAAGAGGATTCCATTCTGTTACACTTCCCCCCCCCTACCTATTGAAGACTGTTTAGAAGCATTAATAAATTCACCAAATCTTATAGCATAAATAATTGATCAAGTTTGTTGAATTTGGAGTTCAAATACTCTGTTGTTAGAGAATAAGTAAAGTGTTTCTTCCCTGTTCCAGATAACTCTGACAATTAATCCTAAAGACTTATGTATTGAAACTAAAAGAGCCAGTGGAGCTGGTGGCCAGCATGTGAATACTACTGATAGTGCCGTACGGATAGTCCATATTCCCTCAGGTATTATTGGTACATGATTTTCAAATGAGTGAATTTTTAAAAAATACGCCATCATCTTTTATATGATGCTGCTCAGTAACAAGATAACATGCTTTATAGAAAACCGTAGCTATCAGTGTTGTCTACAATTTGGACTGAGGTTGTTATTGGATATAGAACATTTCAGCACTGGAGCATAAGGAAGCTAACCAGCCAAGATAAGTTCTATTGAACTCTCATTCTGAAGATGTGGAAGGACATGACCCAGAGTCTGGTTTTTTCAGTGCTCCAGTTAAGATTGGGGAACACTGGAGAAAAAAAAATATATGAAAAATACTCTTGCTTTGGAAAGGATGGTGTAATGTATAAATTAGAAAATGCTAATTTGCATATATACTATACATATATTATGTAAAATGAGATGGTACAACAATGCAGTCCAGTACATCTTTATGCAGAAATGTGTGTGTATATTCTCTCTCTGTGTGTGTGTGTGCAGACAGAATTTTATTTGTGGCTTTCCCTCAACAATCTCTTTTAAACTTTTTATTTTTTTACTTGTACCTATACTACATTCATTTTCTTAGAACTAACAATGTATAGTAGATTATACATTTCACTGCATACAAACCTGTTACAAAAAAAGTCATAGAAAATATCATTGGCTTCTGATAGAATATATAGCACATATATATAAAAAATATAACAAAATTTGTCATTCTAATCAAGGTCTGTTCTGATGCTGCTACAGCTTCAATAGCATATTTGTTTCCAAATCCTGGCATCTTATTCTTAAGTTTAAAAATATAGCAATTGTATAATTTAACTAAAAATGCAAAGTAGTCTTCTTAGCATACAAAATACATGTTTGTGCTTTACATACATCTGATTTTTTTTTTTGGCCTAACTTCTACATTTCCTCTGTTGTAGGTATAGTATCTGAATGTCAACAAGCAAGATCTCAAATTAAAAATAAAGAAAAAGCTATGGAGCTGCTTCATGCTAAACTATATAGCATCAAACTTGAAGAACAAACGGCAAAGATTCATACTGCCAGAAAGATTCAGGTAAAATGTGCTGCGTTGTTCTTCAGATCTAAGGATGTTCTTCTGTAATAACTATGGCTGAATTTGCAGCTGAGGTGGGAGATGGAGTTAAAAGACAGGCTAGCTTGGAGTCTTTGCAGAAGAGAAAGCAATGGAAACTTGACTCCCACCCACCCACCCCACCCACCCCAAAATATCCTTGATGTGATTACCTGGTTGTTCTCAAAGAGTGCAGTTAGTCTAGTGAGATTCTTGTAAATAAGCAAGTTGCAATAAAGAAACATCTCAGATCAGCCCATGGTTTCATTCTGGTTCCTTGCACCTGACACTACCAGATTTTCTGAAGGCAAATCAGCAGTGCAATAATGCACGCTGTTTCACTCGAGCCTCAGTTGCAAAGAAAAACCAGAACTGGTGAGAAAAGCACTTTTTCCTAACATCATAAAGAAATAAAAATAATTGACAATACCATCCATGATTTATTTGCTGTACCTGGTCAGAGAACATCAGTGAGGGTGATCAAAATAGCAGACACCAGCATACAGCTTTGTTAATAAGCCATAATACCTTGTGGTGTTGGACTAAACCAGCTCATGTTGAAAAGACATGGATTACAACTTGGATACATGTGGTTGAAACAAAGTGATGCAGTGTGAACCCTGAAATGTTACTGAGCATTGGTAGAAGGAAAGAAGATATAGATGTGTAAAACAGCGTTCTGCCAAATTGGGACCCTTCATGTATTGGTCTTTCAAAATTTCCAGCCAACAAGCTGGGCAATCATGAAAATTGTGGCCCAAGACATTTTGAGGGAACTTGGGACAGGTTAATTGTTTCAACTGTTTTGTCTCTATTTCTCTACTTCTTTCTCTTCTCCTAGCCGCTTTATTCAAAATTTCTCCATGACTGAGAAAAGGCATGTTTAGATGGAGATATGTAAAAGAGGTGTTATGCACGGCTGTCATGCTTACAAGAATTGCCTTCTATGAGTAAATGTAACAAAGGTTCACTAACCCTTCTCCAAATTTCTTGTCCCCTTTCTTGAGCAGTTTAGACTGGAAGCTCTTCAGAATAGTTTTTGCTTATGTTGACTTTATAAAGGACTGTATATATATTGATGCTTTACTTTTTTCATTGATATACATGTTAAGTGAGACCTTTGCTCCATTTTACAACCTTTCTTGCTTAAGTTGTTTAGTAAATCCCTGTAGTTGATGTTAGTAACCTGGTTAAGTGAATTTGGCCGCACCACTTGTCAGGTCGCAAAAGGGGATCACATGGCCTTGGGACACAGCAACGTCATAAATATGAATCAGTTGCCAAGCATATGAATTTTGATCACATGATCACGGGGATGCTACAAAGGTTGTAACTGAAAAATGGTCATAAATCACTCTTTTCAGTGATAACTTTGAACAGTCACTAAATGAACTGTTGTAAGTCGAAGACTACCTGTATTCTATCTCTATTTCTCTACTTCTTTCTCTTCTCCTATCCACTTTATTCAAAATTTCTCCCTGACTGAGAAAAAGCATGTTTAGATGGAGATATGTAAAAGAGATGGTATGCACGGCTGTCATGCTTACAAGAATTGCCTTCTATGAGTAAATGTAACAAATTTCTCCAAATTTCTTGTCCCCTTTCTTGAGCAGTTTAGACTGGAAGCTCTACACACGCACACATTTTGCTGGATTGGGACATTTCCTAAATACTCAACTATTAAGACGTGTAAAAACTTTACTGATTATTTTTCCCCCCCTGTTTAGATTGGGACCAAAGGAAGATCAGAAAAAATCAGAACTTACAATTTTTCCCAGGATCGCGTTACTGACCATAGGATAGGCAAGTCAGTACATCACATCGATAGATTCATGCTGGGAGAAGAACTGCTAGATGAAATGATAGAGTCACTAAGAAAATACAGTGAATATGAGGTGTTGATGGAAGTTATTTCGGAAAACGATGCAAGCCGACCAAATTGACCTTCATCAAATCACAGGCCATAGGTAGGACAGTGCTTTCCAAACTAGTTCATTGCATATCTGTTTGCTTGCACAGAATTGATTTACAATCCCAGACATACTGTATATCAATTTTTTAGTACTGCTTAACACCCAAACAACAAAGATTGATTACTGTAACAAGGGGGTTGAATGCACCCTGCCCCATGGCCTGGGAGAATAACCAGGTATTTAACGCCTTCCTGAATCATGATATGAGCTCTCCATAGTTTAAGGGGACCTTATTCCACAGAACATGTGCCACAACAGAGAAGCTATGCTTCCCAGACCTGAAAAATGACAGTCAAAGGGACCTGGAGCATGCCCATTCTGTTGGCTCTTACTGATTGGACAGAAACCACAAGAAATAAGCAGTCTTTCAAATAACTAGGCCTCATGCCATGTAGGGTTTTATAGATTAGGTGGTAACTAGCATCTTGAATTGCACCCAGAAGCATACTTGTACCCTAGTGCAACACAAGGAAGTCAAGTGGGGAAGGCTAAAAGCATGCTGAGACTAAATGGCTAAGCTGGCCTGTTTTCTAATTTGTTTTTGAAGAATTTTTATGTGTATATTAAATTTATATGCTGCCTAATTCCCAGTGACTCTGGGTGGCATGGAGGCCTACTGTTTTTGTGAAAAATACATGTATTTATTTAATTTATATAGCTGCCCATCACAAAGAGAAACTCTGGTGACTAATTCTGGTGAACAGAATTAAAATAGAACAAAAACAAGAGCAAACATTATAAAAATTAAAAATTCAGATAGCCAAGAAACAATAACCCAAATCAGTAACACAACCAAACTGCTAAATTCTAAAAACTGGGTTATTATAACTTCCATACTTGAATAGACAATGGTGAGAAATTGGAAAACTGAGAATATGCCCATTTTTAAGTACTTGCTCACAGTCAACTGTGCAGTTGAAGTGTTTATGTATTTGTTTTATTTCTAGGCAGTCCATTGGCTCTAGGCAAGTAGCAGTAAGAAATACTAGTAAGCTTCCAAATAGTAAATTAAATATAGTATCAAAATTGTACAAAAAACTAACTCAGACCTTGTCTGCCAAATTAACATTTTCAAACACAGCATACCCTCCTGTGCTTGATGGAAATTAGCAGATCTTAATCAGATCTTGACATAATTGTGTCTTGTAATGTTGCATGAGTACATAAATGACAGTATTGGAAATTGGTGAATATAAATGAATTATCCAGACCACCTTGGATATATCAGGCACAGTTCAAATATTATTTTTTAGAGATGTCAACGTTCAAATTGAATCTGTTACATTTGAAGTCTCTTAAATAGGATAAATAAATAAACCAACACTTCTCAATATAAGAAAATGCAATGTAATGTAATTTCTCTGTAAATACTAAGATGAATATTTTTCTTTATTATATTTTTCAGTTTTGCAAAAGTGTTTGGGATTTCCCCAAAAAAGCTAGCATCTCTTGATGTTCTAAAACTGCACTGAGTCAGCCTGATTGAAATTATTTCTCTTAATTAAGGATTTACTCTTTGCTAATAATTATAGGTGGGGTTCCTTATCTTACATACAATAGATTTTTGTCAGCGTTGCATCAAAGATGGGAGAATCTAGGATTTTTTAAAAATCTTTTCAGCAGCAGCAGCAGCAATGCTTTTTCCAAATTTTTCAGGAAAAAAAGAATTCCCAAATTAGTTTTCCAGGGGAAACTTTCTGAGGTGCTTTCTGAGCTTAATTGTTTTCTTACAGACATTTCATTACCCAAACTAGCTAACATCATCAGTGCTAGTAATGGAGCTTGCTCTCAGCTTTCCTTTTCCATTTACATAATCATATATACTTGTAAAAGGCAAGTCAAAGCAATTGTCTATGTTAAGAAAAGAGGAGTCTGTGTGTAAATGATAAGGAATTTATTTATATTTTTAATCAACTTTTACTTGAAATAAATTACATTGAGAATTGTCTTTAAGAATCTGATTTTTCTGAATACTAATACCGTACTGAATACTAGTATACTAAATACTAAAACGGAAAAAAATCCCTTGACTACGCAGCCTTCATTTAGAGGCAGATTCAGGTTCTCACCCATGCTTCTATTTATTGTCTTATTTTGTCTCCTGGTTTTTCACAAAAAATAAGCAGGGCAGTGTAGTTGTAAATGATGAAAACAGCCTACTTGTAAAAGATCAAACTCTTCCCAGCAACTGTCTCCCATTGGACATTTAACTGTACCCTACTAGAAATAAAAGGGATTGTATCCCTTTACATATGCATTAGCTCTCAGTTCAAAATTTGAAATAGCATATGAAAAGTAGCTGCACCCCAGGACTGAAAAGGTCCCCAAACTTCTTACATAAGATAAATAGGGAATGCATGATTTTATTCTAAAGTCTAAAAATATGTAACTGAAAGTAAATGATGTGGAAATAAAAGCTCAGGTTTAGTTCCTGATATTTGATGAGAATGGGTTCCCAAGGGGGGGGGGGGGAATCTGATATCTATATCCACATACAAGGACATAAATAGATGTCCCAGTTCGCTGTCTCCAAAACTCATCCTGGACGGAATAGAACTACCCTTTTAGTTCCAGCTTACAAATTTAGTACAGAATACCATATTTCAGTATGAGAAAATGTAAGGTAATTTCTATGTAAATGCTAAAATGAGTATTTTTCTTTATTGTATTGTTTTCAAATTTGCAAGGTGTTTGGGATTTTCCAAATAAAGCTAACATCTCTTGATGTTTTAAAGCTGTATTCAGTCAGCCTGATTGAAATTATTTCCTTTAATTAAGGATTTACTGTGGCAAGTAAAACTACCAAAATTTCCGACCCTTTACATAGCGCAATTATGACAATTGACCCCAACATTTCTATTGAGACCTTTGCTCCATTTTACAACCTTTCTTGCTTAAGTTGTTTAGTGAATCCCTGTAGTTGATATTAGTAACCTGGTTAAGTGAATTTGGCCACACCACTTAACTTCTCAGGTTGCAAAAGGGGATCATATGACCTTGGGACACTGCAACGTCATAAATATGAATCAGTTGCCAAGCATATGAATTTTGATCACATGATCATGGGGATGCTACAAAGGTTGTAACTGAAAAATAGTCATAAATCACTCTTCAGTGATAACTTTGAACAGTCACTAAATGAACTGTTGTATTCTGTCAGTTGATGGTTTCACATCATGAAAGAATTAAAGAATTCTTAAAGAATGAAGGCATTTGTATTTCTTCAGAGCACCTATCCTTAGGTCATTCTTTCTGTATGCTACTTTTAATAGTAGTGTATCTTTATAAATAAAAGAATGGGATCAAATGGAATAAATGTATCATTTAGATTTAAAAAAAACATAAAATAATACTTCATTGTATGAGGTAGTTATGTACACCTTCTGGAGAATATTCACTTTGATGAAAATAAGTTTGGTTAGAAGCCCTTTTTCGTTCCATTTCAACCTCTTCATTTTATATTTGTTTTATTGAGAAATTGTATGCTATGTTGACATCTGAAATATACGCCTTTAAATTCATCTGATTTTAGTGTTGACATTTCTTAATGATAATATTGCCAGGTCATCTCCAAAGAGATTTTAATGAAAAATTGATGTGTGTTTATAGTTTGGGGTATCTGTTTAACTTTACTAAATGTGATAGGATTTCTTCATAGATTAACCGATATACTCCCTATGGCCGTGATGGCATGCAGAGCCCTCTCTGTGGGGGCACGTGCCGTTGCCAGCTGGTCCTTGCTGTCGCCAGAGCGCTGGAAACGGCATGAAAAACACCCAAAAACCAGGCAATTTCAGGCAGGTTTTGGACCATTTTTCAAGCCATTTTTGACCCCAAAAACCCGCTCCAAAACCAGCCTGAAATGGTCCAAAAAGCGGCCTGAAAATGCCCCCCAAAACAGCCTGAAAACGGCAAAAAAACAGGCAGGCATGCGCCAGCCAGCTGGTCTTTGGGTTTCCAGCATTCCGGCGTGCGCACATGCACACACATTCAGGTTTGGGCATTTGGTGCCGAAAAGGTTCACCATCACTGCCCTATGGGCTTTTAAATAAATAGCCTTGGATTTTAAAATATATGATGTAAAAACAAAGGGAAGAAAATACAGTAGCAGTAGCCCAAATCCTATCTAATGTAGCTTTTTACTTGTGTGCCTGTTACATGTGGAAGAGCAAACTAGTCTTTCCATTTCTGATCAATGCCTTTACTTTGAAGGCTATAAATAATTGTGGGAAATAAGTGCATCATTCCAAAGTCACATATAGAGCCTACTTAATTTAATGGGAAAGCATGGTTCTCCAAATAACATGCAAGACTCAAACAGTAAGAGAACACAGGGGAACTTTCCATCGGTCCAATGCTTTGGATTGCCATAGCTTGCCTATTTATGTCCCGAAATGGAAAAAAAAATACTATTAATTTTCTTTCAAGTTTAGGGTAAGATATATAGGACGGGGGTCCTCGGATATTACAGGGAATACTGCAATGCAAATCAGATGCCATTCAGAATAGACGGCAGCTCCATCTCACCAACTTCCACCCGAGTTACTTTAGAAAACGTGCTAAGAATCGCGGCGGGCCGAATAAACGGCCAGTAAACCTGCACTTAAAAGGAGCGAGGTGGGATCATCGGCGCGTTATAACCCAGCCACAGGGTCTCCTTTTTTTTTGTTCTCATTCGCGCCCTGTAGCCACATCCTGTCCCCGCGCGGGGGATGGACGCCCAATAGAACGTCCCCGAACAAGAGAGAGCGCGCGAGCCTTGTCGCACTCCTGGGCAGGCGCCGCAGCATCTCCCGCGCTCTGTGGCTAACCCTTAAATCACCCCCCTCCCCTCAAGCCCGCAAGAGAGGGCAAGGAGCGCGAGCTAGCCGGCCTCTTTCCTTCCCCCCCCCCACCTTTTCCCCGCCCGCGCGCTTCAGTCTTTTAAATCTCTTGGCTGGAGCTGAAGGCTGGCGGGCAAAATGGGAGGGGGGAGGGAAGAGTCCCTTTCAACGGCAAGGCGTACCTCGCGAACCGGCATTGGCCGCCGCCACTGGCTTCTCCTTGATTGGCTGCCGGCTGGCTGGAGCTCCTCCTAATTGGCTCTTCGGGTTTTGGATACCAGATTTAAACCTTTTAAAAGTGCCCGGAAAAAAAGTGATTCAACCCAGAGCAGACGGAGGCTGGTCAATCAATACGTAGTGACTGACTTTGAAGAAGAAGAAAGCGCGAAAGGAAGCAGCGCTTTTGCCCGCTAGAAAACCAGCCACTTCAGGTACCGGGGCTTGTTAGTTGGAAACTTATTTTGCGGGAGACTCTTGTTTATGATGCGGCCCTAAGCGGATGGCTGATAAAACGAGGCTCCGATTCCCATGACCACGAGATTCGAATGAATGGGCTGACCCATAAGGGGTATTCAGTTCTGGGGTCGGAGGGGGGAGGAGAAGGAATACGGACTACAATGCTGCAAAGCCCACCCCCCCCACCCCAAATTGCCATGGATTGAGAACTGACGCGGGCAGAAGGTCCCGCCAGCGGAACAAGCCCATCGGCTTCTTCCCGCGTCTTGGCCGGGCGGGGAGGAGGATGCCTACAGGAAAACCTGCATCGTTTCCCAGCATGTCCTTGATGTGCTCTACGGGTAAAAATATTCTGGGGGTGGGGTGGGGGCGATTATTTCCCCTACCCCAATCGCCCCCCCCCCATTGGCTTTCCCCCAAAACGCATCGGGGGGGGGGGAGGCATGCCCCTCTGCGATAGGAGGGGGTACGTCTTGGATCGCTTGGAGGCCGTTTACCTCTTTCTCTCTTCCCCCCTCCCTCCCCCAACTCTTTCTTGGAGGCCGCCTCGCAGTTAGCGCGCCCGGCGGACTCCATTTCCAAAGAGCTCGGGGCGGGTTTGAGAGCTCCCTCGCTTTTTGCTGGAGCGCGCCAGTAAGCCACGTTGGATGGCAAGGGCAGTTGGCGTGGCTTCTACGGCCCCTCAGCTGCCCCCGGCCTTGATTGAGCACTTTCCTAAAAGAAGCGTTAAAAAAAAGTGCTGCATTTTTAAAATGCTCCGAGAAAGAAAATTTAACAGAGGCAGAACTCCCGCCCTTCCCGTTTGTCCTCTGCCTTTAAAGGGATCCTTTCTGTCAAGCTGGAAGCTTTAAAATTTAGGGGGAGAAAAAAAAATAAGATGGACTAATCCCACCAGATGAGGCAAAAAGAGAAGGTTGGTGTGTGGCCTCTGATAGGGAGATATATATGTGTGTGTGTATATATTAAATCCTTTGTGTGTATATATTAAATCCTTTAATAATAAAATAAAGCTTTAAAAGTACCTTTATGGCTCCCCAGTTTTCTTTTAACTCCTTGAAATCTGGGTATTCTCATCCATGATGATTAATAATGTATGGTACCTTTTTCACTCAAAGCACATGCCTTTAAATAGCTCTTGCCATGCAACAGTTGTGCAATTCAGTCAGTTTCAGAAATGGTTCTGAAACTGACAGACTTCAATGTCTCACATATCTGAAGGCAGTATAACTAGGTTAAAACCAGATGGCATATCCTGGGTGGTGGCTGCATTGTACTATCCATTAATAATACCTGCAATTGATCTTTTTCAAATTCACTGAATGATATCCTAAATGTGTAGAACCTATTAAATACTTCTGGAATGGCTTCCATTAGCAGATTGGAGTAAGTAAGGTCATTTTTCTTTACTATATTCATCCCTTATGTAACCTCCACATCTACACAACCCTGGGAACAGAAGGGAGAGAAAATTATGTGAGTGGGAGTTATTCATGCCTAATTGGAGTCTGCCAAATCCAGCTATATGGAAAAAGATATCTAAATTGCATTGCTAGCTTCCTTGAGAAAAGTCCTTACTTTGTATTTTGGAGTAAAAGAAAATTGTCTACTAACCTTTACTGAAGCAGAATTTCCAGCACAATAAAGGTTGTTGAAAAAGGTTAGACAAAGTTAGTGCCATGTGTTCTGATTAAAAAAAGTAGATCAAAGACTATTCAATCTTGCCCATACAGGAAAACCACTGTTACAGAGTCTGAAAAATGGCTGACCAAATTCAGAGTCTTTAAGCAGATGTGATTTGCTAACACCTTGCCAGTGCAGGAAAACCACTGGTACAGAATGGCCAGAAAAATTCACAATCCTTAAGATTTATTAACTACTTATTGTATATCAACACTGTTTGTCTTAAGTTCCTCTAATTAAATTTGTGATAAATATACCATATTTATTGCCATCTTTAATTTGAGTTCTGTTGAAATGGTCGTATGGAAATCTTACTGAGTTACATGCGGAATAAAACAGTATTATTTTCTTGTTTTGTCTGAAGTCAATACCTTGCCAATTGTATTAACCCTTTCTATAGAATGCCACATTTCCACAGTGCTTTTAGAGCTATTTACAATTATCAACAAAATAATCAAGAATTATCAAAATGAAGGCAACAATTTGTTGATTTTGTTTTTTAAAAAACCTCTTTCCTCTAGGTTAAAATTATGACTTGGACTAATATATATTTCTTAATTTCAGGGAACATTTGAAAAGCTACCCTAACCACTGAAAATGAAACGTGATTTTAATTATACCCATGTATACTGTGGATCTTCACCATTAAAACTAACTGGAACAGAAGCAACACCAGAAGAGCCTTGCTCTGAGAGTTACAGTGAAAAATACAAAAGCTGTACCAAAGAAAAGCTCTTCTATGGTGACCTGCATCATGGAAATTCCAACAGTTTTAACCTCAAAAGTGGAGAAAAGAATATGCATAATAAAGAAAATCAAAAAGCATCATGGGGGCATATTGAGAGCGCCAATGAAATTGACAATGAAAACGACAGCGGATACTCCTCTTTATTGGGTATTCAGCACAGACCCAGTGATAATGATGACAGTGTGCTATTAGCAGGGAATATCAACAATATACCAAATCATAGTTTCAGTCCAAGGAAGAATTTACTACCAGTCCTCCATTTTGAAGAACTTGTCTGCTCAACTTTGAAAAAAACTAGCAAACGGAATCCAAAGTCATGGGCCCTTTTCTTAGATAAATTGACTTCAAGGAAAATGGAATTTGTGAATCTGATTGGCAAAAAAATGGGATTAGATAAGCTAGATATTCTTGGAGAATTATTTCATGGGAAATTCAGACATCTGTTAGCAAACATCTTAATGCATCTTAACTATACAGATTTGATAAAGTAAGTTCACAATGATGTGTTTTCCCTTTGCAAAATAAATATAGGCTAAGCTATACTGTATTAAATTTAAAGATTTTCTGAAAACCCACAATATGTTTTCCTGAGAAAAATGCTAGCTTTCATTATGTGGAAATACTTCACAAGAAGACTGAAACTATATTCAAAAATGTATATCATAAATGGAGCAAGATTTCCATATACCTTACAGCATGAGCTGTTTGCTCATGTGAACCAACTAAGCATTTTTTCCAATTATATCATTAGGGCTAAAAAAGTACTAAGAATTCTGACCTTTGCACATATACTAGGATGAGCTTTAGTTTAACTCACAGTTATTGTTGGGGCAAAAGAAAATGTATTCCTAAAGGTTAAGCAATGACTTTTTATAGCATTTTTCATTTCTACATTTGAATGAAATGGAAACACTTTCAGAAAAGAATAGTAGTCCAATGTCTACATCGCTCTAGTTCAGGAGTGTCAAACTCATGGCGTCATGTGACATTGGGACTTTTTCCCTTTGGCATGGGCGTGGCTATCGTGTGACACATTTGGGTGGGAGTTTGACAGCCCTGCTCTAGTTGATACTTTTCTATATCTAAGGAGGCAAGTCCACTGAAACAGTAAACAGGACAGTGTTTTTTTTTAAAGGGTTATATTTGTTATATGTGTATTAAAATTTTCTATGGTTTTTGTTAAGTAATAATTAGACTGCTGTCTGATTTTAACTATGGGTTTTCTTTCCACAACAGCATGGCTAAAGTTAGCATTACATGGAAGAAAATTCTTCTTGGTGACAAGTGGGCTTTTCAGAGGTATAACAAAGCACTAAAACTCAGTTTGGTAAGTCTAGTGCAGTGATGGCAAACCTTTTTTGGCTCGCGTGCCATAAGCGGGGGGAGCGCAGGGGGGTCATGTGTGGGCGTGCTGCACCTATAATGCAATGAGCGACACACACACGCCAGCATGCATGACAGGTGCGACACCCCCCCCCCCATTTTTTTCATGTTTTTTTCGCCCTCCAGAGGCTTTATAGGAGTCTGGGGAGGGCGAAAACAGCCTCCCCTGGCCCTTCCGGAGGACAAAAAAACGACCCTATAAGCAAACCGGAAGTCACTTCCGGTTTGCTCGTAGGGCCGTTTTTAGTCCTCCTGAGCCTTCAGGGACCATCAGGAAAGTCTCCTGAACAAGGGCTAAAATCGGCTCTACATGCAACCCAGAAGTCAAGGCCTCTGGAGCCTGGGGAGGATGAAAAATGGCTTTTAAAAAGGCTGAACTCAGATTGCCAGCGCACACATGCATACCCTCGTGTGCCCTGACAAATGGCTCCGCGTGCCACCTGTGGCACGTGTGCCATAGGTTCGCCATCCCGGGTCTAGTGCTTCTCTATCTTTATCACAGAGACTTGATTTTTTTATAAACAAAATCTCTGTAAACCATACAGCAGGAGTTTAAACGTGCAGTTTCTGTTTGTAAACAGTAGAAATGGTTCAAATAATATGTCACAAAAATTTAATGTTTGTAAATATTTTAAAAAACTTAAAAATAATGTGCAAGAAAATAAACTTGCGAAAAGAACATGAGGGAGCTCTTCCTGGAGAATTGCTTTATCCAAACATTACTGTCTACACAATCCCTTTCTCTGAAGGTTTAATGAGCAGACAATATGTAACAAGTGGTCCCAAACTATGACTAGTTAGAGGTCGAGTGACTGGCTTTGAATAAAAGGGCTAAAATAAGAAACCACTAAATTCTATAACAGGTTAGTTTTATAACAAACAGAGAAAGGCTTTTCTCCAGAGGGAATAAAGTTGGGGATTGTAAAAGAAAAAATTAGTTAAGTGTTCAATTCCTCAGTTATTTCTGAAAGGCCTATTTACTGTACAGCAAATGGAGAGATGAAAATGTGTTATGTTCAAGTATAGTAATGAATTATTGTATGTTCAGACAGAAGCAAACCATTGTTTAATGATATTAATTGTTTATTAAAATTGTATTTTCTCCTCAGAATAGCAACACAGTAGCTGCCAAACAGTGTGATACAAGGGAGTATGCCCTCCATCGTGAACCATTAACTTATATTCAGAAAGTAGCACAAATCAACTTTTCTAAAAAAACATCCCGAATGAAAGCAAACGCTCAGAGTAATCAGACCTCTTCTTTCAGCCGGCATTCACAATTTTCTGAGGTAATCTACAAATATTTCAAATCTTGATTTAATATACTGAAACCAGTTGTTAAGATTGTCAGGCTTAGCTGCAGAATCTTTTGGAGCATAAGCAAACTCAAAGGCAGGAGAAAAATTTGACTATGCCTCTGAGCAAGCTCGTAGCAGGGAGTTTTACTATGACAAAGTTTGTGAACCTTTGATATCCACTGATTAACATGTAATAATAAAAAGTTAGTTTGAATGAGTCAATCAAATAATTAGCAACATGGTAAAGAAGTTGCACCAATTCTTAATTTTAATGTTTTAAACAATTTGTAAATTGCCCAGAGTCCCTGGGAGTTGAATAGCATATGCATTTATTAAATAATTACATTTCACAACAGTAAATTATTGATACAATAATCCAATTTTAGGGACTACCATAGTTAGTGACCATTTGCAAACAAGACAATAATAAAAAAATCATTTCCCAACCAATAGCAATATCATTTAGACTTATATACCACCCTATAGCGCTTTACAGCATTCTCTGGGCGGTTTAAAACGTAGAAGCTTTATTTGCAAATTGCTTCCAACAATCTGGGTCCTCATTTTACCAATCTTGGAAGGATAGAAGGCTGAGTCAATCTTGACTTCTGTCAGGATTGATGTTTTGCCTGCAATACTATATTTTAACTACTATACTTCCAGGGCTCAATGGAGTATTTACCATTGCAGTATTTACAGCCAAATTTCATATGCCCAACAACAAAAGCTTCCAGTGTGAAACTGATTGGGCTTTGGTCAGTTTGAAGGAGCAGTGCCAGCTTGCTAGAGGCTTCTAATCAACTAATTTAAGCTCACAGAACTGAGCTTGTTAGCTTGAAGTTAGGGGCTTTTTAAGAAAGAGTTATGTTACGGAGTAAAGCAACTCAGGAAGCTCTAGCCTGTTTAGGCAATCTATCTTGTGATAGGGGAAAAATAGATCAGGCACAAGGCATTGTACAAGAAAACCTCATCTGGATGAAGTGGCAACAGCCAATGATCTTCACAGAATCTCTCAATCACATGTTTGTTAGGAGTCATTTTACCTATTGAGAAAATCACAAACAGATTGGTCACTAAACAAGGACAGAGTGCATTGTGAACCCATCTCTTGGACTTTTCTAAACATGCTTCATATGGTCATTCCAGGAGATTGTTTTTTTTTTAAATAACTTCAAAATACATGCTGGATTATGGTTTTTGTTTTTTAGGTTGCAAAGACTTTGAAAAATACTGAGAGTTTGAAAGTTTGCCATCGCTGTGGTTCTCCTGCAAAATACGATTCCCATCTGCAAAGAGCAACGTGTGTCCGAGAAAGCTGTGGTTTTGACTTTTGCACAAAGTGCTTGTGCAGCTACCATAGTGCCAAGGATTGCATCATTGGAAAGCCAGTAAAAACGTCTTTCAGACTAGGACCTCTTCCTTGCAGCAAAAAAAGCAAACAGAATTTACGGAGGCTATAATTTTCCTGATAGAAATTCTAGCTAGTCTCGTATTTTGCTTGTAGGTTCAAGAGAGGAGTGAATGTGAAAGTTGTGGTTGTCTAATTTAAAAAATGAAATGATTTTTTTAAAAAAAATGAATTTTAAAGATTTTTTCTCAGAAGTCCTCTTTCCTTTTTAGAAGGATGTTCAGAATTTTTAAATTACTTCTACGTTTACATGGAAACAACGTGGCAACCCTGACTTAACAAATAGACTGACAGTGGATTTTTATTAAGTTGGGGGTAGTAACATTTGTTTTTAAAAGTTGCTTGTTATATGGCACTCTAACTTTGTGCCTTTATAAAAAGCCTTTCAGAGTTTTTACAGTACAATCTATAATAAGGAAATGATATTTAATGTATTTGCAATGCCAAATTTTTATTAACTGAATTTCATCTCATTAAAACATTAAATATATAAATAGTAGAAGTTTTTACAACCATACTTGTCCTGATAGCTGCTGAAACTTAGTGTTGTCCTGTCCCGTTTCATCTTCATTACTAGGTAAAGATGCCTAGAAATGTATATAGTTGTAAATACTTAAATATTTGTGTGTATGAAAAATAAAAAGTATCTTTCTAAATAAAAACATCTGTGCAATTTGAATGTTACAGCTTTTAAAGATTAATGATACCTCCATGTTGGCCCACTAATCACTTCCATTCAATACTCATTAGGCTGCCCATTGACACACCTACAGTGTACAGGGCTCCATGCATTTGGAAGCTGGGTGCTTAGCATGAGCACAGACTTGCTCATGAGGTTGTGCCTAGGTCTTTTCTAATTACTAAACTATGCTATATGAATAGGAAGGAATAAATAGAATCTGCCTGATAGAGAATCATGTTCATAAAAGGATAGAGATGTTATTGTTACAATTCTCCAGAGATTAAGGAATAAAGCGTACTTTACTATTGACAACCATTTGAGGCTGTTGTGAGTTATAATTTGGCAATGCCTTAGCTTGTCACTCGTGTTAGGGAGAAGATCTTTTCCTCATCATATTTAGGGCAGGACAATGCATTATTCTCCTCTGGCCCGAGATCTGGTCTTGATTTCACAGAACAACACAAAACATTTCACAGCTACAGAAAGCAACCAAAAACCAAGGCATCTTCCTTCTGTTTCTTATCCCAAAGCTTAAACATAATATGGATGGTAGTTCATACTGACGAGCGGCTCCTTTACCACCCAATATGTAGATTAAAAACTGGCCAAGGGGATGATTCTTAAACATTTCTCAGCCTAACTCAACCAAACAGGATTCTTGTGGGGAAAATTGCAACAGCGCTGGGAAAAAAGTGGCTTATGACCAGTTTTCACACGTGCAACCTTGTAGAGCCCCACAGTTACATGGTCAAAATTCAGGCTCTTGGCAACTAGCATTTATTTACGAAGGCTGCCCTGCCCCAGGGTCATGTGATCGCCATTTGTAACCTTCCCAGCTGGCTTCTGACAAGCAAAGTCAATAGGAAAAGAGATTCGCTTAATGACCACATGATTCATTTAACAATTATGAGGAAAAGTTCGTAAAATACTTAGCAACTGCCTTGCTTAGCAAAGGAAATTTTGGGTTCAGTCATGGTCGTAAGTCGAGGACTACCTGTAGTCTTTATAGCAAGCCAGCGTGATGACGCCTGAGGGGTTGGACGAAGCCTCCCGCCGCTACCGGTTCACCCAAACCGGGGCGAACTAGCAGCATGCCACCTCTGCCTATGACAGGGGTGTCCAAACTTGGGAACTTTAAGACTTGTGGACTTCAACTCCCAGAATTCCCCAGCCAGCCATGCTGGCTGGGGAATTCTGGGAGTTGAAGTCCACAAGTCTTAAAGTTCCCAAGTTTGGACACCCCTGGCCTATGACTATCATTAAGTGTTGTACCTTATGATTCATGATGAATGTATCTTGTCTTTTTATGTACACTGAGAGCATATCCACCAAAGAGAAATTCCTTGTGTGTCCAAACACACCTGGCCAATAAAGCATTCCATTCTATTCTATTCTAAATTTTCTCAAAAGTTTTATTCTTAGCTATTCCATAGTCTGAAAAGAACCACAGGATGGTGCTGTTGCATATTTTATGACCAAAGAAAAGCAAATGTGACTTGAGGGAAGCAATTTCCTTAATCTCAAGTGAATATTAAGGAATTAGAAAAGGCCTTATTCATTCATAGTACCATTCATGGTACTATTATATGCTAGGGTAGAGCCATCACCACTCCCACAATGTTATAGAAGTCCAGAAAGGAAAGGAAGTGTAGGGAAAGAGGGAGACATGCACATATTTGTAAGATTCTGAAACTTCAGGATCTTCTAACCTATGGTGTTATTAACTTTCTATTGATACATCTACACATACATAACTGCCACATTTAAAAAAATATTACTACCGTCACCAACTTCCAAAAATGTAGAGGACCAGAAACAAAG
Organism: Natrix helvetica; assembly: GCF_964273705.1. Classification (NCBI taxonomy): domain Eukaryota; kingdom Metazoa; phylum Chordata; class Lepidosauria; order Squamata; family Natricidae; genus Natrix; species Natrix helvetica. Next base: position 207,993,053 of record NC_138552.1, on the reverse strand, counting down.
GGAAGTGTTGTAGGGCAGTGGTGGGCAACCTTTTTTTTTCAACTGAGCCAAATCTCGCCAAAACCACGATTGAAATTTATTTTGAGAGCCACATTTTTAAAACCGAAAATACATAGGATGGTACACTGTTTTTAGTTTCAATAAACTCTGGCATTTGAAGCACGCAAGTTTTAAAGCTGTCAAGTTACAAGATCCTTGCATCCCTAACCCTTTAGGAAATACCTCAAGGGGTCTTCAAACCTGACAGCTTTAAGACTTGTGGACTCCCAGAATTCCTCCTCCAGTCATGTTGGCTCAGGAACTCTGGCATTGAAGCATGCAAGTCTTAAAGCTGTCAAGTTGCAAGACCCTTGCACCCCCAACCCTTTAGAAAAAAAAACCAGGGTCTTCAAACCTGACAGCTTGAAGACTTGTGGACTTCAACTCCCAGAATTCTGAGAGTTGAAGTCCACCAAGGGCATCAATCATATTAGCCCAGGGATCTGCAAAATTGGCTGTTAAGACTGGTGGACTTCAACTCCCAGAATTCTGAGAATTGAAGTCTACCAGTCTTAAAACAGCCAACTTTGCATACCTCTGTGTTAGCCCAAAGCCTGGCGCTGGGCGGGCCTTGCTCCCCCATTGGTGGAGCCCCAAGAAGCGAGGAGGGAGAAAAAGAGACGGAGGCCAAGGAGCTTCCCCCCGCCCCCTCCCAGCAAAAATCTAACCGGGGAGCCGGGCGGGCAGTAGCAAATTAGCCGATCACGCCTGGCTCCCCGGTTAGATTTTTGCTGGGAGGGGGTGGGGGGAAGCTCCTTAGCCTCCGTTTCTTTTTCTGCCTCCTCGCTTCTCGTCCCTGCCCGACTTCAGGATCCTCCCTAATCATTGTGGGTCAAAAAAAGGGAAAGGGGCGCTTGTTTTGAAGTGCCCGAGAGGAGGGAGGGGAGCGGGCGCCCGGCACACAGAAGAGCCGCATTAAAATGTGCCAACCACTGTTGTAGGGCAAGGGGAATATATTTTGAAAAAGTGAATGGGAATTTGTGGATTAGCACTGGAATGTTTTGATTCTTGATTCTGTTCACATCATTTGATTGTTCAGAATGAATCTTGTGTGATTTATATTACTGTGATAGTGAAGAGTGTGTGTGAATCTGGCAATTTCTGAAAGGGGGCTGGGTTTAGGCTATAGTCGCATCCTGTTACATATCTTACCAAAACTTCTTTCATGTAGTAGTTAAAAATACAAAATAATTTGTATTTGGACATTTTTAATGTTGTTTGGATAGTTGCTAGAGCATAACAACTCAACCACATGAAGGTGGAATTTTTTGGACAGGTGTCAAAGGGTTGTGGCGGCATAAGCAGTCATAAGAGTATTACATTTTTCTATTTCCCTTCTCTTGAAATCTAGCATAGTAGAGTGGTTAAATATAAGATATTATAGAAGCTTCAGTTTTTCTTTCTAAGCATCAATTGATTATCCAAAGTTAAAAAAAAAAACTTGGCTTTTTAAAAACAGGATTAAAATATAAAAACTCATGTTCTAGCCATTCTGTCATTTGTTCTGTTTCCACCCCTAGTCAGTGCAATGTTTCTAGAAGGTCTCAGAATATAAATACAAAGTAGACCTCACTTAACCACAATTGGGGACAGAATCTCTGTCGCAAAATGATGGAGTAATTAAATGAAGCATCACATGAACGCTCAGTTCAGCTGTGGTCGTTACGCAGGTCATCTGCAATTGTTAAGCATAACATCATGTGATCATGACTTGCGACCTCCTGCTGACTTCTCTTTGACTTTGATGGTCACAAATAGCAATCACATGACAACAGGACTCTGCAATAGTTGTGTGTTCCAGTTGACAATCACCTGAATTGCAATCATATGACTGCAAGAGCTGTGAGAGCTGCTAATAAATCTATTTTTTCAGCGCATCATAAGTTTGAATGGTTTCTGAACAAGGCAGGCATTAACCTAGGACTACCTATATAGAAGAGCTTATTCGCTGATGTTTAGCATTATACTTCTTCTGACTATTCTGATTATCATAAGCATTAGCCAAATTATTATAGTAAAATAATATATTCAGAATCAGAATAGAGCTGGGAGGGACCTTGGAGGTCTTCCATCCAGCCCCCTGCTCAAGCAGGAGCTCCTATACCATTTCAGACAAGTGATTGTCCAGTCTCTTCTTGAAAACCTCCAATGATGAAGCAACGTATGAAGGCAAGCTTTTCCATTGGTTAATTGGCCTCACTGTTAGGAAGTTTCTCCTCAATTCCAGGTTGCTTCTCTCCTTGATTAGTTTCTATCCATTGTTTCTTGTCCTGCCTCTGGTACTTTAGAAAATAAATTGATCCCCTCTCAAATACTGGAATATTGCCATCATGTCCTCCCTCATCCTTCTTTTCTCTAGACAAACCAAACCCAAATCCTCCAACCATTTTTCATATGTTTTAACCTCCAGGCCTTTAATCATCCTACTTCATGGCTGTCAAACTTGCAGCCCGTGGGTCAGATGCGTCACACGCTGGCCACGCCCATAACCTGCTTTAGCAAAGGGGGGAAAAGTCGTGATACGCCACGTGACACCCCTGTCCTAGTTGCTCTTCTTTGCACATTCAAAACGTGAGTAAGAAGAAGTGAGAACTGAATTTCAAAGGTTGTAAAGTGACCAAAGTTGACCACCCTTGATCTAACTGATTACATGCTATCCAGAGGAGATTCAAAGAGTGAAATGTGAGTCCAGGAAGGAAATGACCCCTGGTTAACCATCCCTTAGACAAAAAACAAGCAGATAGAAAAAGAAGCAACAGGAATCAGGTCTTTGTCTTGTATCTAAAGCCTCCTGGTGAGTAAGTCATAAGATGCAGAAGCGTCAGTGTCGTTGGATTCATATTTCCAATACACATATATCTTGTGTGTGTTTGTGTGTGTGTGTGTGTGTGTGTGTGTGTGTGTGTTTCATTCTCTTCTCTGTGGTTCTTCTTCCAGCACCAGAGGTGGCATTTTGCCGGTTTGCCCTGTTCTGGCGAACCGGTAGTGGCAGCAGTGGGAGACTCTGCCCACCCGCCCAGACGTCATCACAAACGCTCTGTGCATGCGCAGAAGGTTCTGTGAATGCACAGAAGTGCTGCATGCGAGCGAAGCGCACGCACACACATTCTCCCATTTCCAAACCGGTAGCGAAGTTGAGAGCATTTCATGCCTGTCCAGCACATGTTTGCTTCTCTAATTTTGAACATTTGATGAATGTGTGATCTCAACTTCTGAGCAGTTTCTTCTGATTGCTGCTCCCTCTTTCAATCAATAATGAAAGCAATTGTCCCTGATCCCCAGGATCATTTGAATTCTGTCTCAGCCTTTCTTCCAATTCTTCTTGCCTTCTCAAGCTTTTTCCTGCATGGCCTCTTCTATTTTACTCAAATCATTTGTAAACACTGAAAAGTTTGCTCCTTTGGCTTCCATGTTCACCTTATCCTCAAAGGGTCACCCTACGGACTAAATTTACATCATTTACCATTTAATCCCCACCCCCCCCCCAGAAGTTTAACTCTTTTGCTATTTGTATAGCATTTGCAAACAACAACAAAACCCATTCTTGTTTCTTTTTTCCAAAAATGCCAGAGTATGTCATGGAAATCTGTGGGCTGGATAGGATGGGGTATTTAAAAATCTGAAAACAGCTGGTGTGGCATCATGCTTGAAGCCTTGCCCATTTTTTAAAGCATCTACATCAGTAGTTGGGTGATACTTACATGCTGAAAAAAAAGAGATGGGGAAAAATGAAGTGTGAATAATACAAATGTCCCTGTTACTTTTGGATGAAAAATTGGAAGGATGTCTATACCATAACCAGTTTGATTGTATGTTTCCCTGGGAAGGAACCTTAGTAGCACTGATTTCCATAATCAGTCTGTAGAGAAGTTTAAGAAGTTTTCAGTAATCAATTTGCAGCATTGGTATATTGATGAAAATAAAAGAAATGAATGCTTTGTCTGAAAATAATAATAATAGATAGTATACATTAATAGGGTGATATTAAATTGTGGTAAGGCATTAAGCAAGAAACAGGCATGGGACTCCACAGTCCATGAAGTTGGAAGTTACCGTAACTAGGCCCTCTTTATATCACTACTGTAAAATCTTTTTCCTTCTCTTTCCCACTAGAGGGCCTCCTCCATCTTTTATTTTGCATCTTGTCCAGAAGCAAAATCAGTTAAAGATGTTTCCAAGATAATTATATTCCTGGTTAATCAGGCTTGAATCATAATATGATCTCCGTACGATGTTATGTTTATCATTATTTTATAAGGACTTGCCTGAATCTTACTGAATCATATAAATATAAAATTGCCTCCCATATCAAGTAACAATAAAACAGTCTGTTACACCTTGCAAATATATTTTATAAATATAAATATATTTTATGTATCAACATCTTTATTAATGTGTGCAGAATACATCTCAGGTTCAAATACCATAATCATTTGGATTAAGCCATGGATGCATTCTTTGCAATATATGCCCGGATCCTTAATTATATCCTCAAAATAACGAAGGAAATGGCTGGATTGTGTGATTGGTCTAAATAAATGCTTATTTACATATTTATTCATCCAGCTATCCATCCATTCCAAGAATTTTTATCTTGTTCAATTAAAAAAAACCTCCAGGAAATAGAGTAAGTCCATGTCCTCCGTGTTTAGCCAAGAATATAGGACCCATAAGCAGATGTATTCGAAGGGAGAAGGAACCAAGGCAAACTTAGGTAAGGGTTCTGTCAGGCATTCAGCAACCAGACCTATATGTGTAAGGTTCTAACACAGTACTTAATTATATTCTGAATATTATTCAGGTATCTCCCGAGAATGCTAGCCTTAACCTGGGAACAGATAGATAAGGTTCTAGGGAGCTTGGGGGGGGGGGGTGTCAGTTCTGGGCCTCTTAAGCAAGGGTGGGATTGAAAAATGTTAGCAATCGATTCTCTGCCTGGTTGCTGGGTGGGTGTGCCATGGTGGGCATGCCCTACTCAGCTTCCTGCACCATGGCAGGTGTGTGCGCATTTTTGCCCTTCCCAGGCTCCGGAAACTTTTTTCGAGCCTCCGGGAGGGCGAAAATGGCCTCCACCAGGCTCTGGAGACCCTTCAGAGGTTTGAAACAGGCCCCGTTTTTGGACTTCCGGGAGAGCCGTTTTACACCCTCCCAAAGCCTCCATGTGGGCCCTGCACTTATCTGGCATTAAGGAATGGGCTGCGTGGAGACTCTGGGAGGGGAGGGGCAGGATGGGCGTGGCCAGCCGGTCCTTGGAACAACCGGTTTGGCAAACCAGATGCAAAATTAGCATCCAGTTCGCCCGAACCATCTCCTTTCATCTCCTGGACCTGCTTCTCATTCCTCCCTCTCTACAATTCCATAGAAAAGGAAGGGGAATTCTGATCAAATTGGTTGCTCAGCAGAGTCAGTAAAATGCTCATTTTACTGCCTCATTTTTTAATCACTTTGGATTCCATATATTAACATAATTACATTGATACAACATGCAATTTATATTTTCCATAGTAATAGCGAAGTATTTTACTTCGTTCTCAATCATAAAACCAGGTTTTTCCCCCATCACTTCTATGTGATTGTCCAATTTCATATTTTTGAAAGATATGTGTACACAATGGACTCAGAAGTTAATTACCAAACAGTAGAGGAATTGGATTACTTTTCTTACATTGGATTTACAAAAGAGACTTGTTAAAGTTTTGAAAGATTTCCTGAGACGGGACAAAGAAAAAAAATGAAAATAAATCCTGATCTGGGACTCTGTTTGAAGGAATTAAAAACATAGCCCCAAAAATGTTCCCAAGAAAACTGCATGAATTTGTCCATGCAGTTTCAGGAATCAATACTATGGTAACTCAAACACAAGGAAAGGAGAAAGGAAAGGAAAGGAGAGGAGAGGAGAGGAGAGGAGAGGAGAGGAGAGGAGAGGAAAGGGGAAGGGGAAGGGGAAAGGGAAGGGGAAGGGGAAGGAAAGGAAAGGAAAGGAAAGGAAAGGAAAGGAAAGGAAAGGAAAGGAAAGGAAAGGAAAGGAAAGGAAAGGAAAAAATAACAGTGATATTTTGAAGATAAGGTCAGATAGGAAGGCTTTCATTTTCCTTTTAACATTCTGATGAACCCGTCTTCTGACAGTGTCTGCTTTATACTAGGCTTGTGGGCAATGTATTGTAATGAATTGTTCAGTAGTGTCACTGCCTTTCTTTAGCTCAGGAACATAGGTGACACTAGTTAAATGAATGGAGCTCCAACACTTCCTTCTTTTCAAATGTTAAAGGTAAAGAGGATTTTATTTATTTAAACAAAATTGTCTGGCTGTTCATTTCACATAAAAGTGATCCTGGGCTACATACAACATACTTGTTTAAACAAAAAAAATGATTACATATAAAAATGTTATTTAATAAGCCAAGTTCGCTTCTAAAGGGAGAAGATTCCATAAGGTTGCTGAAATCTTCCTTCTTACATAGTAACATAAGAGCATGTTGTTATTCCTTTGTGTTCCAGAAGTATCACAACTGTTGGGGAGTTTATTGACAGGGGATCACTTGAAATAAAGAAACTGTAGATTTTTTTAAAAAGAAGTATTAGTTGTCCTGGCTGGTAAGGAGAACATAGGAGGCACTTTAATGTACTTTTATTTCCATATATTGTATAAGTCCCAATAAAGTTGTAGGGGCTCTGTAATGCCCACCTTAGTTGTTGCTTTGTAGTTAGTTTGGGTTTTTTGAGTGATTGATATCTGGCTTTTTTCTCTTTTTAATTTTTCTTTTCCTTATTTGTTGCATTTTGAGTGGTGTTTGCTCTTCGTGTCACCTTTTTTCTGTTTTCCTTACTATATGGAAAAAGCATAAATTGGTAAAGATGTTATGCTTCTGATTACTAATTGCTAAAAATGCATGATGAAACAAGAAATTAGTAAACCATTTTTTTAAAAAAAAAGATATTGGCAACTAAGTGTTTTAATATATTTACATTATCAAATATATTTATTATGGTCATATGAAGGATGATATCCATATGACCTCACTAAGGATTTTCCAGATATGTTACTCAGAAATTTGATATTTTTTAAAACCTTTGGTTGAGGACCTAAAGGAGAAGGCTGTAAAAAAATGATAATCATAATCACATGATCAAAGCCCCACCTCTTATAAATTGTTTTGACCAGTTCTGCTCCTCTGCAGATAACTCTATCCCATTGACTTACGTATGTAATTTATCCATGTAATTCTCTTAACAACAATTCACTTATTCTTCTAGCCTACAGCCTTGGCATTTCATGCCAGGTGTCATCTAATCATTAACCAGGCCCAATCCTGCTTTCCAAGTCCAGACAAGCAAATCTCTCTCCTTGGTGTTCCACAAAGTTCTCTATAATATCTGGAATGGCTCTGATGAACTCTCTTCCCAATGTACCACCTTCTATGATTGTTTTCCTGGTTAAGACAAAGAAGACAAATTGTTTCAAAGAGTTGCACTTGTGATGTGAACTTAAAGTTAAAAAAAAGGGGGGGGGCAGCACTGCCTTGGTTAGGTGTGCCTCTTCAATAATGGGAGGAATTGCTGTCATTAAATGGTGGGGATGACATGATGTCCAGCCTAATGACTGCTTCACTTAGTGATAGAAATTCTGGTCCTGATTAAGGTAATTAAGCAAGGACTACCTGGATCAGAAAAAGAGCCAGTTTGGTCTAGTGGTGAAAGCACCAGGCTAGAAAGCAAAAGACTATAGGTATAGTTCCGCTATAGCCATGATCTTGGGCCAGTCACTCTCACTCAGCCCAACTCACCACACATAATTGTTATTATGGGGGAAAATCAGTGGTGGGATTCAATATTTTTTACTACCGGTTCTATGGGCATGGCTTGGTGGGTGTGGTGTGGCTTGGTGAGCGTGGCTCACCAAGGCAGGGGAAGGCCATGGCAGGGGAAGGATACTGTAAAATCTCCATTCCCTCCCTACTCCAGAGGAAGCTTACTGCAAAATCCCCATTTCCTCCTGATCAGCTGGGACTCGGGAGGCAGAGAGTAGATGAGGGTGGGGCCAGTCAGAGGTGGTATTTACCGGTTCTCCGAACTACTCAAAATTTCCGCTACCATTTCTCCAGAACTGGTCAGAACCTGCTGAATACCACCTCTGGGGAAAATAGAAGGAGGAAGGGGTGTTGGATATACAATACAATACAATAGTAGAGTTGGAAGGGACCTTGGAGGTCTTCTAGTCCAACCTCCTGCCTAGGCAGGAAACCCTATACCAGGTGAGTCCAAACTTGAGAACTTTAAGACTTGTGGACTTCAATTCCCAGAATTCTGGGAGTTGAAGTCCACAAGTCTTAAAGTTCTCAAGTTTGGACACCCCTGCCCTATACCATTTCAGACAAATATGTTCATCGCCTTGAGTTATTTGTTAAAAAAAATAAAATAAAGGTGTGATACAAATGTATAAAATCAAGACAATTTGGATGCTACCTTCCATGCAAGACAATTAACGTGTCTTGCTTATGTTTAATGTGAAGATTGTGGCCATGTGATGCAGATGGGGATGATGTATTCTCCACTGAATCATTCTGCCAGTGGCAATTGGCATCAATATCTTTAAGTTAATTTAATCAATAGAATTGACTGAAAATTAACTGACAGGTAATGTGGGGGCAATATTCGTAACAATTACCAGGATTACCTATGACCTTCTTGATGCAGTTCTGCATAATAGCAATATGAGAGAAGAGTTAAGAGTTGCAGAGGCCTGAATGACATTTAATTTGCTTCTGAGAATATTCAGACTTACACATTTCTCTGCAAATGTAATTGGTCTGCAGACTGCAGAAGAAGCCCATATTGAAGTAAAGGGCAGTCCCAGGAGATATTTTCTCCTCAAGTGAACCTTGGAGAGTGTGGAATTCTTTGCGACCACCTTAGAAGTGTCATATGAGGATAATGCATATGGAGATTCTCAGTCATCCAGGTCATGGTTGTCCCAAAAATGCTTTTTTCAAGATGCAACAGGACCTTTTTAAAAAAAGACGTTTCACTTCTCATCCAAGAAGCTTCTCCAGGTGGCCTTAACAACTTGCTAAAAGAATTCAAGTGACCAACTGTCTGCAAGTAGTATAAATCCTTCTATTTCCCACTATCCAGTCAGAGCTAAAGAAGCTTCTTAGATGAGAAGTGAAACATTTTCAAAGAAAAACGAAGTCCAGTTGCCTCTTGAAAAAAGCACCTTCGGGTATTAAAGGTAAAGGTTCCCTCGCACATATGTGCTAGTCATTCCCAACTCTAGGAGGCAGTGCTCATCTGTTTCAAAGCCGAAGAGCCAGCTCTGTCCAAAGACGTCTCTGTGGTCATGTGGCTAGCATGACTAAATGCCGAAGGAACACAGAACGCTATTACCTTCCCACAAGGTGGTCCCTATTTTCCTACTTTCATTTTTAGATGCTTTCAAACTGCTAGGTTGGCAGAAACTGGTACAAGTAATGGGAGCTCACTCTGTTACGCAGCACTAGGGATTCAAACCACCAAACTGCTGACCTTTCTGACCGACAAGCTCAGTGTCTTAGCCACTGATCCACCGTGTCTCTCTTGAGCCACCATGTCCCTCTATGGGTATCAGGATAATGCTACACTTTCCCCATCTTTTTAAACACCTTCCCTGACCTTCTCCATTCATAGAAAGGAAGTTATCCTTAATACCTGTGTGCAAAGTTAAAAATCAACAACCCCCAATTCTCAAATACCCCACATTTCTTGAAAAATATGTTCAAATCCCTATTCCTTGAAAGCATATGAGAAACTAGTAGCATGGGCTGTAACATTGCTTTAGGTCAGTGGTTCCCAAAGTGGGCGGTACTGCCCTCTGGGGGGCGGTGAGATTACTTAGGGGGGCGCTAAGAGGCAAGGGGGGTGGCAGGGGGTTGCTAAGAGGCAAGGGGGGCAGCAGGGGGGCGCTAAGAGGGCAAGTAAAAAAAGATCGTGTTGGCTGCAGAGGGCGTCACCACCGTTCCCTCCAATCACCACCTTCCTCCCAGGAGAGAGGTGTGCGCCGCTTCAATCGCCCACCCCCCAAGTTGGCATGTGGAAAGTAAACACCGCGCAGGAGAGGAGAGTCAGCCTGGAGTCAGCAATCAGTTCTAGGTCCACAAGGCAGAAAGTAGCTGAGAGAAGGGTGTGGGGGTTGGGAGAAGACATGGGATGGGCTCCCAGCAGTGGCTGCTTGGATTTGCCATTTGCAAGAGAAAGAAAGGGAGGGAGGGAGGGAGGGAGGGAGGGAGAGCGCGAGCATGTGTATCCCTCCTTCCTTCAGCCCAACACTCTCGCTGGCATCCCAGCCAGAGGAGAGGGACTGCAGAGGGTCTCCTCGAGTCTAGGGCAGCGAGTCATTCGATGGGAAAGTTGCCTCTTGGAAGGAATGCCCCTGCTTGGCTCCCGCTCCGTCTCTCCTGCCTCTTCGCTTCTCCGTTCGGTTGTTGGGCAGCAGATCGAAAGCTGGAGCCAAGCCAGGGATGACATGATGCCTTAGACTCGGGGAGACCCTCTGCAGTCCCTCTTGTCTAGCCGGGATGCCAGTGAGAGTGTTGGGCTGAAGGAAGGAGGGATACACACCCTCTCCCTCCCTCTCCCTCTCCCTCTCTCTCTCTCTCTCCTCTCTCTCTCTCTCTCTCTCTCTCTCTCTCTCTCTCTAGCATTAAAAGAGAGAAAGTGTGTGTGTTAGTTGGTGGGCAGACTTATCACTTCGTTAAGTTTGTTTCTCTCTGTGTTGTGTATATATACATGTCTCCATGGATGCAATTGTGCAAGCATTTTTTTTTCCTCTTTAAAAGAATTTTTGGATTTCTCCTCACCAAACATTTAAGACTGAAAGAGTTAAAGTTGAAATATAAAGAGATTGTCAATCGCCATACTGTTAGATTGATAGGCAATTATGGACTATCTTGATTATATCCTCCTTAGAAAGAATATGCTACTGTATGGTTGAGAAAAAGATCAAACTTCATTCCATGGAAACCCAACAAAGTTCATAGGGAGGGTTTCTTTCTACAATGGGCTTCTTGGGTCAACAGTGAATATCAGTTATCAAAAATGTAGGTAGAAAATTAAGCAGACAATAGGCAATTACAAAAAAAGGAAGCCAACTTTCTGAATTCTGTTTCTTTGCAATTATTGACTTATAAATAGACTAATGTTCTGAAAACCTGACCTAAATTATTATATATTTTGAATAGCTGTAAAGCTATGCTGAAAAAGTTGTTCTCAAAAAATTGCAATCTCAAAAAATTGCGATAAATTCAATAAAAAGAAGGGAATTCTTGATGAACTTAAGGATAAATGAAAGTATTGGATAGTAAATGGACAAATAAAATTACCAAAGAGAATATTTGCACCTCAGGGTTGAAATGAGATGTTCTCTCTTACTCTTTCTTCTTCCTCTCTTCTCTCTCTGTCTCATCCTCTTTCTCTTTGTCTCTCTTCTCTTTCTCCTTCTTTTCCATTCTTCCTTCACTTTCTCTGCTCCCTTCTCTGTCCTCTTTGTCTCTTTCTGTCTCTCTCATCCTCTTTCTCTTTGTCTCTCTTCTCTTTCTCTCTCCTTCTTTCCCACTCTTCTGTCACTTTCTCTCTCCTTCTCTGTCTCTTTCTGTCTCTTTTCCCTCTTTTTTCTTTCTCTCTTCCTCTCTCCCACTCTTTTATCACTTTCTCTCTACTACCCAACCTGTCTCCATACTTATCTTCAACTGATCATGTTTGCAATAATTTACCTTTTCTAAATAGGCGCAGTTCCCTTACCGGATCCCTCGCTCACTCACACACACACACACACACACACACACACACCCTGGTATCACTGGATCATGTTCAAACACACACACATACACACCCTGGTATCACTGGATCATGTTCAGCAATTTTATTGAATTAACATTAACTAAAAAGGTTTTTAAATTGGATTTTGAATAAATGTGCAATTGTTACAGTTTTGAATTTTACTGTTACTATCTTCCTTCTGTCATTCAAACCGCCCAGTCACATGACCCTCCCCCAGCCATGCCCACCAAGCCACGCCCACAGAACCGGTAGTAAAAAAAATGAATTCCACCACTGGGTGGGGGGCACTGAGGATCAGTTTGTAGCACCAAGGGGGCGGTGGACTGAAAAAGTTTGGGAACCACTGCTTTAGGTAATGCCAAATTAGGTGTGGAATGTAAATATTCTGTATTTTGGTTCATTTCTTCTTTTGCAATGGAGGAATTTCAGTTTATCAGCAGCTGGGAAGCATTTTCCCAGCTGCTGATAAATTGAACCATTCTTTTGATTATGTTAGTTTGGTCTGGGATTCTAGCTCAGCCCAGGACAAAATTAAACTTCCAGCAAATACAATACAATACAATACAATACAATACAATACAATACAATACAATACAATACAATAGCAGAGTTGGAAGGGACCTTGGAGGTCTTCTAGTCCAACCCCCTGCCTAGGCAGGAAACCCTATACCATTTCAGACAAATGGCTATCCAACATCTTCTTAAAGACTTCCAGTGTTGGGGCATTCACAACTTCTGGAGGCAAGCTGTTCCACTGATTAATTGTTGTAACTGTCAGGAAGTTTCTCCTCAGTTCTAAGTTCCTTCTCTCCTTGATTAGTTTCCATCCATTGCTTCTTGTTCTACCCTCAGGTGCCTTGGAAAATAGTTTGACTCCCTCTTCTTTGTGGCAACCCCTGAGATATTGGAACACTGCTATCATGTCTCCCCTAGTCCTTCTTTCTATTAAACTAGACATACCCAGTTCCTGCAACCGTTCTTCATATGTTTTAGTCTCCAGTCCCCTAATCATCTTTGTTGCTATTCTCTGCACTCTTTCTAGAGTCTCCACATCTTTTCTACATCATGACGACCAAAACTGAATGCAGTATTCCAAGTGTGGCCTTACCAAGGCATTATAAAGTGGTATTAACACTTCACGTGATCTTGATTCTATCCCTCTGTTTATGCAGCCTAGAACTGTGTTGGCTTTTTTGGCAGCTGCTGCACACTGCTGGCTCATATTTAAATGATTGTCCACTAGGACTCCAAGATCCCTTTCACAGTTACTACTGTTGAGCAAGGTACCACCTATTCTGTACCTGTGCATTTCGTTTTTGTTGCCTAAATGTAGAACCTTACTCTTAGCAGAAGAGTTAGATAATAATCAGCAGTTGATCCTTCATTGATTTTCTATTCATAGAAGACCCGATTGAGTTTCTACCAATGGCAGTAATCTTAGACAAACTTATTCCATAGAGTTATTCTCCACTTATTCCTCTGCATTTTACTAGATACTGAAGACCATTATTATTTCACATTCTATTTTTCCAAGCAGTGAAATGTTCCAAAGGACTTTATACCCCTTGGAGGGGAAAATCAGCAAATCATAAAATTGGAAGACACAATTTTGGGCCATCTAGGTCAACCAGAGTAATACAGAACAATAACTTCCTGTGATTTAGAGTTATACTTCTGTTTGATGCAACCTAAAATTGCCTTTGGCAATTACGTCACGCCCCTGGCTCATACTGTCTTTGTATTCCGCTACTATTCAAAGATCTTTTTTTAAAACAAATCTTGCAAGTAACATTAACAAGCCAGGTATCCCCTCCACCCCTCCCTCCCCCTCCCTCCCTTCCTTCTTTCCTTCCTCATCTTTATTATTTTTATAAATAATTCATGGTGGTGAACATATGTAATATTCTTTCTTCCTTCTTTATATCTTGATTAGATTTTTTTGCCCATGAGGAATTTTACACTTGTCTCTATTAAATTAGTTGCAGCTCATTTCTCCAACCTTATCATTTCAAACTTTATTTCTGTTGTCTGGAATATTAACGATCCGACACAATGCTGCGTCATCTGCAAATCTGATGAGTAATCTTTCTACCTCTCCATCAATATCATTAATGATAACTCTGAAGAATGGGGGATCCTTGTGTCACAATAGATACTTCTCCCCAGGAGAAACCACTAATAAGCACTCTAATGAGATTTTCAAGCCAATAATGTATCCACTTATTTGTCATACCAACTAACCTATATTTAACTAATTTGTTAATCAGCATGCCATGAAGTATGTTGTTACATGGTTTCCTGAAACCAAGTTATAAATACAGTATTCCCACAATCTCTTAATCTAATGAGAAAATGAAATGAGATTAGTCTGACAAGATTTGTTCTTGACAAATTCATTCTGACTTCTGGTAATTACCATATTGATGCTGAAGTTGGTTAGAGATACTTATACATTCCCTATAAATCAAACTCACCCACCAAAAGAATGTGGCTTCCTCTATTTGGCAGCTCTCAGCATGTGTCCCTTTTACCACTCAAAAATATTTCCTCATTGCTGTAGGACATGGGATTAAATCAACAGAGTGTAAAGAATTACTAACAATTGGGCGGATTTCAATCACAGTTGATATCTGTATATAAATTAATACTTTAACATTTGCAAAAACTGTGACTACCTATACCAACAGATTAATATTTTACTTGTTTTTAGATAAGAGATAATCTTAGCCCAACTAAGAGGACCACTCAGTGAAATTAACTCTACAGGATATCTACAATTATTTATATTGAGGTTAGCTATGATAACAGAATATTGCATTTTGATGTACCTCCTCTTGCTTCTTATAATTCAGTGAATTCTGGAAGTGTCTGTCTGAGCTTCTTCCAAACATTACCTGGATTTTTAAAATGTTTTCGATTTTATTGCCTTGAAAATGGAATTCGCATAGCTCCATCAAGGTAATCTTCCGTACTCTTTATAAGTAGTCCTCTCTTTGCCATATAGAATAATCCCAATATGATTAATAGTTTACTAATGTATAAATTTTACTTTGCAAGAATAGCCAACATGATTGCCCTCATTTTAAATTAGCTTCATTAGGCTCAGCTTTGATGAGAATTATCTGCTGAATTATTTAGAAGAGTATGCACTGAAGCTATTACATACAAAATTGCACTTCTCTCACATTTTCTTCTGCCTGAAGAGGCCTGTCACTTTCAATCAGGCTCTCGAAGATTAAGCACAATTCTTGACATCAACCATCAATGTTTGACTCTGCAAAAATATCTAGTGGGAGATAAAGGCATGAAGACACTCTCCCAATGTAAGGTTGTGATTGGTTCAAAATACTCACTGATTAAATATTACTCTTTCCTCTGTCTTCTCTTTACGTAGGTAGCAGTATCAGATTTTTGATTAACCCAAAATATATTTGGTCAATATCAGACTAGCTCTCATTTTGGACCGTTTGATTTTTTAAATTCTCTATAAGCTCAAGTAGTTCACATCAGCGAATATACATCTTAGTAGTAAACATAATTTTCAGTCCTGAGCAAACAATTTCTTTCCTTGTTTCTATTCAGAAGCATAGCTTAACAAATAAAGGCCACTGGAACCCTATAGTCATGTCAGATTAAATCACGTTGGCCTGGCTTCTGTGTGTGGAATTATGTAGCTGAATAATAGTATATTAAATCTTCAACATCAGATATTTAAAGATGTTGGAAAAAAATTTTTAAATCACTTTAATAAAAAAAGAGAGGAAAGAGAGGAAAAAAGGGGGGACACAACAACAACAACAACAACAAAAGAAACAACAAAAACACATATCACATGTCAAAATCACAGCCCTTTTAAATATTAGAGCAGGCAGCATATGAGATACCAGTACATTGCAGTTAATTGAATAACACAATACATTTCCAAACTGTTTTACTACATGTACTAATATGGCGTTGAAAATATGTCATTATTAGCATATAATTAACAATTTGTAGTCTGCTCCTTCTGGTAACATGCACAAACATCCTATTGCTCATCTGATACAGCATAGCAATTAATCCAAATGAGTATTAAAAATAAAAGATCATATGGAACATCCATAATAAGTTCCAGAAATTTGTCTCTGGAAATTATTATGAATATTCTGCATACTTTCATCATTTTAAGGTTTAAGGTTTAAGGTTTATTAAATTTATAGACCACCCCCTCTCCCCGTAGGGACTCGGGGCGGTGTACAGACCGTTCATGTTCAAAACAACAAAACATAACATAAGACATCAGACAAAACAACGCACACATACTGTCTGTGTATAAAACCCAAAACCAATTTAAATAATTAAAAACAATTCTAAAACCAGTTTAAAACCCCAATTTAAAATTTAAAAAGCCATCCAGGAAGGTTAGTAATAGATGTTCCCTGTAACTACAATTACAATTACAATTAGGCCAGGCCGGCTAATCGAAACAGGTGGGTCTTGAGTTTCTTGCGGAAGGAGCGGAGATCCGAGGTGGTTCTAATATCGGGGGGGAGGTCGTTCCAGAGGGTTGGGCCCATCACAGAGAAGGCCCTATTCCTAGGCACCGCCCGCCCGCACTGTTTAGCGGAAGGTACCCGGAGGAGACCCTCTCTGTGAGAGCGGATTGGTCACAGGGATGTATGGGGTAGAATGCGATCCCGCAGGTAACTAGGTCCCGAGCCATGGAGCGCTTTGAAGATGACAATCAACACCTTGAAACGCACCCGAAAAGCCACAGGCAGCCAGTGCAGCTCACGCAGGAAAGGTGTTACATGGGAGTACCTAGTACTCCCCATAATAACCTGCGCGGCTGCATTCTGAACCAGCTGGAGCCTTCAGGTGCATCTCAAGGGGAGCCCCATGTAGAGAGCGTTGCAGTAATCAAGACGGGAAGTCACCAGGGCATGAGTGACTGTGCGAAGGGCGTCCCGCTCTAGTAAGGGGCGCAATTGGCGCACCAGGCGAACCTGGTGGAATGCCCCCCTAGCCACGGCCGTCACATGATCATCTAGCAACAGCCGGGAATCTAGGAGGACGCCCAAATTGCATGCCCTATCCACCGGGGGCAGTTGTTCCCCCCCCCCGATGGCCAGAGATGGAACACATTGGCTAAAGCGGGGTGCCAGCAGCCACAGCCATCCATCTTGGAAGGGTTGAGCTTGAGTCTGTTGTCACCCATCCAGACCCGCACGGCTTCCAGACACCCGGACATCACCTCGACGGCTTCGTTGGGGTGGTTCGGGGTAGAGATGTACAACTGAGTGTCATCTGCATACAGATGGCACTCAACCCCGAATCTTCGAATGATCTCGCCCAGCGGTTTCATGTATGTGTTGAACAGGAGAGGTGAGAGGACCGACCCCTGTGGCACTCCACACGTAAGCGGCCTCAGGGTCGACCTCTGCTCCCCCGCCAACACACATTGCGTCCGACCGGAGAGGAAGGAGGAGAACCACCGCAAAACGGTGCCCCTCACCCCCATCCCCTCCAGTCGACGCAATAGGATACCATGGTCGATGGTATCGAAAGCCGCTGAGAGATCTACCGTGTTTCCCCGAAAATACACCATGTCCTGAAACTAAACCCTTGCGACATTTTTCGCGTGCGCAAAAATATAAGCCCACCCTCGAAAATAAACCCTCTGGACAATCCCCCCCCTCCGACCAGGCAGAGCACCGCTTGCCGACCTAGCGGTATCCCGAAGGCACCAAGCCACGGGAATGAGGTGGGGGCAAAGGCGCTTGCGTTGCTTGGTGCTTTCGGGGTACCGCTAGGTCAGTCAGCGGCGCTGTGCCCAGCTGAAGAAGGGGGGGTTGCTGGGCAGCTGCTCTCTTGCGAGTGGGCTCCTGAAGAGCCGGGCACAGCTTCAGGGTCGAATGGCTGTGTTGCGCTGTCGCAGCAGCAACGCAGCAGCCATGAGGTGACCAAGCTTATGAGCAGCCGCCCGGCAACCCCCCTTTCCAGCCGGGTACAGCGCCGCTGACCGACCTAGCAGTACCCGGAAGGCACCAAGCAACGCGAGCGCCTGTTCACCGCCCTCCGCGTCCCGTGGCTCGGTGCCTTCGGAATGCCCCTAGGTGAGTGAATGGGGCTCTGCATGGCTGGAGGGGAGTTTCGCAGCGGCTTTTCCTCTCCCCGCTCGCGCGAAGGGCATCTGCGCTGCTGGCGCCGTCCGCTGCTTGGGTTTTTTTTTCAAAGCACGGAGGATGGATGCCGCTCTGGAAGTACGCTCTATGGTTGTAGTACTTCCAGAGCGGCATCCATCCTCCGTGCTTTGAAAAAAAAAACCCAAGCGGCGGACGGCACCAGCAGCGCAGATGCCCTTCGCGCGAGCGGGGAGAGGAAAAGCCGCTGCGAAACTCCCCTCCAGCCATGCAGAGCCCCATTCACTCACCTAGGGGCATTCCGAAGGCACCGAGCCACGGGACGCGGAGGGCGGTGAACAGGCGCTCGCGTTGCTTGGTGCCTTCCGAGTACTGCTAGGTCGGTCAGTGGCGCTGTACCCGGCTGGAAAGGGGGGTTGCCGGGCGGCTGCTCATAAGCTTGGTCACCTCATGGCTGCTGCGTTGCTGCTGCGACAGCGCAACACAGCCATTCGACCCTGAGGCTGTGCCCGGCTCTTCGGGAACCCAGTCACAAGGGAGCAGCCGCCCGGCAACCCAAAAATAATAAACCCTCCCCTTTAATAAGCCCAAGGCCATATTTCGTGGGTCAAAAAAATATAAGCCCCTGGCGTATTTTCGGGGAAACACGGTAACAGGACTAGGATGGAGGAACACCCCCCATCCTTCGCCCTCCAAAGATCATCCACCAACGCGACCAAAGCCGTCTCCGTGCTGTGGCCGGGTCGGAAACCGGACTGGCGCGGGTCTAGATAAGTAATTTCCTCCAGGTGTCGAGGGAACTGCTGCGCCACCACACTCTCAACAACCTTCGCTAAAAAGGGAAGGTTGGAGACAGGACGATAATTGGCTAACTCTACTGGGTCCAGGGAAGGCCTCTTAAGTAGGGGCCTCACCACCGCCTCTTTCAAGGTGGTTGGTAGGAACCCCTCCCCCAGCGAGGTGTTCACCAGCCCCAGGAGCCAGTCTCGTGTAACCTCCCAAGCTGCCAGTACAAGCCAGGAGGGACACGGGTCCAATAAACATGTGGTGGCCCGCAGTAGCCCGCGTAGCCTGTCCATATCCTCGGTGGCAACAGAGTCAAACTCCTCCCAGAGTGGTACCTCAAGACTCGCCTCCGGTGTCTCCCCACGATCACTGAGGGGGACCCATTCGCTCCGGATCTGAGCGATTTTGTCCTGCAGATATTCCCCAAATTCCTCTGCCCTCCCCTGCAAAGGGGCTTCCCACGACCTCTGTGAATGGAGGGAGCGGGTCACCCGAAACAGGGCGGCATGGCGGTTTTCTGCGGACGCAATAAGGGTGGCGTAATATCGACGTTTAGCCACCCTTAGTGCCACAAGGTAGGTCCGTAAATGGGCTCTTACCTGTGTTCAGTCAGATTCGGCACGGGAGGATCTCCATCTGCTCTCTAGGCGTCTCTTGTGGTGCTTCATCACCCTCAGATCCTCGGTGAACCAAGGGGCCAGGGTGGTTCGCTGCCACCGGAGAGGCCGCAAGGGCGCCACCCGGTCCAAGGCCCCGGCCGCCGCATTGTTCCATGCGGCCACCAGGTCCTCCGTCCGGGAGCGGGTCAGGGCTACAGGAAGTGGCCCAAGCTCCGTCTGGAACCTATCTGGTTCCATCAGTCGCCTGGGGCGGAACCATCTAAGATCTTCTGGTTCCGCCTCCCCGTGATGGGGGGTGGCGTCAGGGAAGTCCAGCCGGAGAAGCGAGTGATCTGACCATGACAGGGGAGTGATAACCTGATCCCCTATTCCCAGATCACTCTTCCATCGACCAGAGATAAAAACAAGGTCCAGCATGTGGCCTCCCTCGTGTGTGGGGCCCTGAATTATTTGGATCAGGTCCAAGGCTGTCATGGAAGCCATGAACTCCCGGGCTACCTCGGATGATTCACCCGTCGATGGCAGGTTGAAGTCCCCCATAATTAATAGTCTGGGGGTCTCAACTGCCACCTCTGCAATCACCTCAAGGAGCTCTGGCAGGGCCGCTGATGCATAGCGAGGAGCCAAGTATGCAATCAGCAGGCCCAACTGACTCCCTGGGCCCCATCTCACACCTAGAGTCTCACATCCGGATATCTGAGGTACGGTGAATTCTCTCGGTGCCAGGACTTCCCGTATAATGACCGCTACCCCACCACCCCTACCCCGAGCACGAGGCTGATGGAATACACGGTATCCTGGTGGGCACATTTCCACGAGGGGCAAGCCCCCCTCGTGGCCCAACCAGGTTTCCGTGATCCCTGCAAGGTCCGGCTCCAGCTCAGAAACCAGATCATGGATGAGGGGGGCCTTATTAACAACGGACCTTGTGTTACACAACATCAGCCTCATGCCTCGGCTCTGTAAGCCCTGACCACCTAGAGTGCGGGGGTTGGTACAAACGACCGGGCGTATCCAGCACCCGCGGTCTCCCAACCGACTGCAGAATCTTCTTCTGTCCTTGCATCCACCCCTTCCTGCGACCGTTGGAATATAGGAACCCTCTAAAGGAACGTTATACTGACTCCCCTCCCCCACTCCGCTCTCTTCCTCCTCAGTCCCACCTGTTCGCCTGGCTCTACTCCTATTCCTGGTCTGGCTAAACCCTCCCCCACCCTGGATCCCCTTAAAACATTTAAAAACATTTACACAAAAACCCCTGGAGCCTCCTCTTCTTCCACCTCTCTGGATTAATGCATCCGTCATTAAGGTGGGCCCTCGAAAGGGCAGAGGGCCATATTTGCGAGAGTGGGGACTCCTGCAATAAAATCAGGTCTACCCTTGAGTAAAAATAAACCATAGTTCAGCAGGGCCTCAGATCGATTGAGGGTGCTACAGATGTTAAAATCATTTTAAAAATATGTTAAAATAGGTGCTGCTTACAGCACTGAGTCCAGGAAAAAGGAAAATGCAGAGAGATGCAGAAAGCCAGGACCTGGGTACCGATGATAAAAGCCAAAAGTCCTAGTTGGGGATGATGGGTATAGCAGACCAGTCAATCAGTCTGTAGATGGTCAAAGGATAGGTGGGCAGTAGAAAAACAGTAGGAAAACAGTAAGAAGCAGGTGGTCGGTGGATGGTAAACCGGGGATAGTAACAGGGCAGATGGTCAATGATGGAAGATAAAGGGCTGCTACCTTCGCTCCTCCCCTCTCCTTCGCTCCACCAGCCGCCATTGCCTCTCCCTGTATATCCCCTATGTGTCCAGCACCTCAAATCGCCGTGCTGCGCCGCTCCAGCCCCAGGGGCCATTGCCACCAACCTCCGGTGCCTCCGACACCTCAGCCGGCCTCCAATCCTCCTGCCAACGTTTTGGCGCTTCGGCACTTCGTCAGGCCTCCAGGGCACCCAGCGCCCGGCTCCACGGCCTCTCCCGGCACAGCCAGCACTGACAATAGCTTGCATAGCTCCTACTTCGCCCAGCCGCTCCGCACGTTCACACACACGCCACACACACGCCAGCCGACTTCGCCCCGCCGTCCTGTGCCGTCCCGCGCCGTCCCACGTCCGGCGTCTCCACAGCGGAAGCGGCGGAAGGAGCCGTAGCAGCGGCCGGCGCTGGCTCTCTCTCTTGCTCTCCGGCTCTCTCACCCTCGCATTTTCGTCGGGTTTCTCCAATCGCCAGACCACCCTGGGGACCCGTTGGGGTCATGATGGAAAGCCAGGGTGGTCCTCTCCTGGACCCGGTCCTCCCAGTTAGTGTAGAGGACCCAGTAGCATCCCTGCTCGCTCAGGCAAGCCCCGCATGCATGCGGAGCTCACGGGTAAGCCGCCATAGCTCCAGGAAGCTCCTCCTCCTCCTGTATGTAGGGGGAAATTGCCACCAATGTCTCCCCAAAAGAGATGACTGTGTCTGCTGGCATTCTGCTCCTGTTTATTAATTAGATTGAATATGTGGCTGTCTGGAATAGGTGGATGGAATGAATGGAGTTATTCATTTTCTGTTGACTCTGCGTTGTTCTGCCCAAAAAAAAAAAAAAAAAGGAAAGATGTTGGAAACAGCAGATTTGTGCGATCAAGAATAAAGTGATCAACCTGTTATTAGCAACCAAATTCAAAACTTAGAGATCAATAGGAAACCTCATGGTTACAGTTTTGTGGACACAGGTGGATTCCCTGAATTATTCACCTGCATTTCTTGAAGCTGGTAGTCCTATCAATTCAGAAGGTAGGACACCCAAAACTCTGAAATAATGATTAAGCAGAATTTGGAAATCAATAAAGAATTTTTGCTACACATGAACTAAGCCTCATTCATCATGAGCTACCCAAGGGACAACTGCCAACTTGGACGACACTGTCTCACCCTCTCCATCATGCAATCCAAATTTGGTGTCAGGTGATTTCCATTTTTCTCAAAATTGAAGGAATAGCTTTGTGGGCATCTGATAGAAATAAAGACGTAGAAAGGGCTCTCAGGGCCTGGTTGAAGTGTGGAGTTCTTTTGTGAGTTCTTTTGTGAGTTCTCTTAAAAAGGCTTGTCTGGAAGTGTCTTTCAAATATGGTCATTATATGGAAACACAAATGGAAGAAGTAAAATAGTTCATTTCAAGGATTATTTTCCTGTTTCATTTATTAAAATATCCCTATTCAAACTAAAGTTATAGATCATTATTTTTCATTCAGCCTTGTAAATATGAAAAATTGTTGTAAGATTTCCCCCCCTGATACTATTGAGAGAACATACAAGCAACCAGCCTGATGCTTTATAGGGAATATTTATATAGATTCCTAAATTGATAGAATATTTTCTTGTAAATCTGCACATATTTTTCAGGTTGTTTAAGAAAGCAGACCAAAATGCTTTGGCTCAATTTTAATTTTAATTGGGGGGTGGGTGGGTGGACGGAACAAATTAACATATGAATTGTTTTTTTGGAATTGTAATACACCTTAATTATAGAGAATATAATAGTTGGCAACAAGATGCAAATATTTTCTTCTGATTGTTACTGGCATGAAAGCCTTTTATGTTTCCGACATTGTCATCTGCTTCAACCACATTAAATTTCAATTTGTTGACATCTGGTCCCACACAAATCAAATCAGAAAGATTTGACATTACCAAGCTGTGCTCAACACAATCACAACAAAGAGCTGAATCTGAGAGACTTCAGAACTTCAGAAATGACAGTAATTGCATTTTCTTCTTGTAGGTAGAATTCCAGTCAAAAACATTTCTACAGGGGATTTGAAGTTTCCTCAGCTGTTCAGACTCCTTCCAAAAAATCTACTCCTGTGAGTCGGGGAACCCTCTGGATTGGAATACAAAATGTACAACTGGAGGCAGACAGCCCAGGGGTCTCCTTCATGGGGTGATCAATTAAAAGAAAGTGACTGTCAAGGACAACTCATAAAGAAGTTAAAGAGATGTAGTCAAGCCAGAAAGAGTTATAGTCAAGCCAGGAGACCTTGAATTCTTGTCCTGCCTTAGGCTAAAAGCCACCCTGTTGACCTTGTACCAGTCCCTCTCTCTCAAAAGCAACTCACAAAATGCTAATAATGGTTCCCAAAACACTAATAGTTATTTTTTTAAAAAAAGAAACATCGGGTGCTTGAAATGTTTTAATGTCTAACCACTGAGTCCTCATTTTACCTACCTTGGAAGGATGAAAGGCTGAGTAAATCTTGAGCCTGGTAAGATTCAGTCTGCCAAACTGCTGGTAGCTGGTGATCAGCAGATGTAGCCTGCAGTACTGCACTCTAACCACTGCATCACTGCGGCCCACAGGTCTTAAAATTGTCAAGGTTGGACACCCCTAATTTAGGTATACCTGTTCTCCAAATGAAGGCAGGAGTGAGAGAGCTGGGGAGGAATACCAGGACCTCCAAGCTGATCTGTAACACCTCTTGCCTGAGAATATGATTTCATAGTGCCTTTGAACAGAGCTATTCAAAGACAGATAGAGCTTTGTAGCCAAGGCTTTAAGGAATAAATAGCTATACAATAAATAGCTATATAGACCAAATGCCAAATTCATCTTTTCTCCGCTTACTGTTGTCTCTCCTCATGCTCACCTATCATTCTTCTAAAACTTCAATCCCCTGGCTCTTCCACCACCACCACCACCACTCCCTGATCATCTTCCATTGTGATCTCATTCTGATCTATTATTCCTGATGCCCATTCTGTGTTCCCCACACTCTTGCTTCAAGGGATATAGTTTGAGCAGCCAAACTTCCTATCCAAAAGTTTACTGAAAACAATGAACAATGATGTCAGTAAGATGAGAATTATATGAGCAACTGCATGATTACAAGACATTACAAGAAAGGCAAGGAGGAGGAGATTGAAGCTGGAAGTGGGCGTGTCCATAAAATCTTTACACCCCTCTGAATCAACTCTAGACCTATATTTTCATGTTATCATATGCATTCATGGTGGCGCAGTGGTTAGAATGCAGCACTGCAGGCTACTTCTGCCGGCTGCCTGTAATTCGGCAGTTTGAATCTCACCAGGCTCGAGGCTGACTCAGCCTTCTATCCTTCTGACATCAGTAAAATGAGGACCCAGATTGTTGGGGGCAATATGCTGACTCTGTAAACCGCTTAGAGAGGGCTGGAAAGCACTGTGAAGCTGGTGATGGCAAAAAAGTGATCTTCATTGATTGTAGTATGTGTGGTCATCTGATTTCCCGCACTAGGGAAAACTTCTGCATCACCCCTTCTTCCGATTCACAAGCTTAAGTAGCAGAGCACTCTTTTCATAGCTCCATAAAGGGAAAAGTAGCATGACAACTTTACAGGTCCTTCTACTCAGCAACTATTCTAACTTATGTTGTTGTTATTTAATTGCTTTTCTATGCATGTGATACACTGCTCTGCCAATTCCATTTGAGAATACGGACAGTACTGACCTAAATCATTTTGACTGTTTGGGAATCTTTACAACTATTTCCCTACACCAAAGGAGTAAGAGTAAAATTCGGTCTGCTGTCCCCTTCTCTTCACCAGGCATGAGCCCATGTACAAAGCAGCCAAACTTACTAACTTACTTACTTACTTACTTACTTACTTACTTACTTACTTACTTACTTACTTACTTACTTATTTACTTACTTATGGTACTTACTTACTAACTCACTCATTCCCTTCCTCATTACCTGTAATGGTATGTGGGAATTACTTTGGGAGACAGGATGAGAACTAGACTGGACAACTGGCATGTACAAGATGTTTCAGCCCACAGAAAGATGTAGAAGGTGTTCCAACTCACAGAAAGAGAGAGAGCATAGAAAATGTTTCAGAGGGGATTCTTCCTAGTCTTCTGATAAGGAAAAGAAAAGGAGGGGAGAAATACTTTTAATCTTACAACTTTACAATACAGATAAGGCCAGTACTCCCAGTTGTGCTTCCTGTCTGGAAGACTTGACTTGTCTAACATCACCTCTTCAGTAAGTACCCATTTTGTCTGAATATATGAAGAAGGAAGCTAGATCATATATCTCTTCTAAGTCTCAATTTTTAAGCAGAATCTATGACTAGGCTACCTGTCACTTATCCACAATCTCAGTTAGAAAGTCTACTTCTATTTCATCTCCCTGTACCTGAATATATCCAAATATATATTTAGATATATTTATCCAAATATAATTTGGATTATATTATCCAAATCCTAATGACTGCAGAACTTTAGTGCATTGTAGCCAATCTTGGATAAAGAATGCTTAACTTTTACATTTTACTGTGCCCAACAGCGTGCTATGACTTTGTATTCATCCCGAGTCAGTTCTTTACTTCTTATGGGTCCTTAAAATAAAGCCCTCCTCAACTGGAAAGTGAATTCCTTCTAATTCTTTCCCTAAAAATAATTATTTCAGAAACATATGCCACTCACTGGGGACATTTTTGTAACTGCCAGCAGAATTTCTATTGACATGTGATGCTCTCATTCTCAAAGATACTGAGTTTATATGGAATTATTAAATAGAGAGGCACAGTTAAGAGAATTTTGGTGCCTTCTGTACATATGAATTATAGTGGCACTGGAATAATTTGTTCCCTGAGGCGGCTGCCAAGGATTCATAACTCACAATTACACTTAATTCTGTTTTGTGTAAAAAAATTCTCTAGGAAAGCAGTCCTTTGGTAGGATTCATACAGGTACAGGCATTCTCTGTTGCTTCTTGTTTTCTGAAGGGAAGGCCTCCAGTTAAGTCAGGCCCAGGGCCAAATTTCTACCTGCTTGCTGAATCCCGAGTCATTGGCTTCATTCCTGTGCTGTCCCACTTGCTCTCCCTTACTCACTCACACACACATAACTGTGGTTTAGTGGGTTAATGAATATTCCCCCTGCAACTCCCTTCATCACAAATGCAGAAGTATCCCAATGAAATCCAGCCACAAGCAGCTCAATGCTATCCCCTTTCCCCGAAAATAAGACCTCCCTGGATAATAAACCCAATCGGGCTTTTGAGCGCATGTGCTAAAATAAGCCCTCCCCCGAAAATAAGACCTCCCGAAAAATATTGCATCACAGCAGCAGCCATGAGGTGACCACACTCCCACCTCTGCACTTCAAAAATAATAAGACCTCCCCGAAAATAAGGCCAAGTGCTTATTTCAGGGATCAAAAGAAAATAAGACTCTGTCTTATTTTTAGGGAAACACGGTAGTCCACAGAGCAATGGTCAATGAGTCCACAGGGCACTTGAAAGTTTCCCAATCAACATAAACCCACCAGGCAAAATTAAATCCACAATACAAAAGGATTCATGAGGCGAGAAAAGTCCAGAATTCACAAGTCATGATCCATGTCAATCCAAAGCAAGGCAAGAATCACAATGACGAGAAAACACAAAGCTAGGGACACGTTCCCAGCATCACTTCCATTTCTCTGCTGTGCTAAATAGCCAGCTTCTGGTGCAGCCCATCAAGAAGGACGAGGCTTTCTCCTCATGGGGTAACTTGGCTGACCTTCTCTGTTCCTGCCTTTTCTCTGCCCTACATGTTCTTGGATCATGTCCATGAGGCAGTTCCTCTTCCTCATCACTGACCAACTCCAGCTGCATGCTTTCCCCACCTGAAGCCTCAGGGCTGTCCTGCTGCATTTGTGCTTCAGCCAAATCCCTCTTAGATGGCTGCTTGGAGCCATTGACCAACTCCCCTCCAGATGTGCCTAGAACTGTATCATCTTTCTCCATGCTGACATCTGGAGAGGCATCTTGGGAAGTGTGTGTGGGGGGAAGTCATCATAACTCCTCCCCAGAGGTGGTATTCAGCCAGTTCTCTCTGGTTTGGGTGAACCGGTAGCGGCGGCTGTGGAATGCTCTGCCCACCCGCCCCAATGTAATGCGCAAGCACTGCACATGTGCGGAAGGGCGCTCACATTTGCGAACCAGTAGAGAAGGTATGTGAATCCCATCACTGCTCCTCTCTTTCAAGAATTCAAGTGCCAAGTAAGAATTAAATCAGTCTCAATGTCTCCAAATTTGAACAGGGCTAATTCTATTTAGCTTCTGGGATCTGAAGTCTTTTAAGCCTTACACTGGGTTGTTATGCTTCTTGGGTGGATTTGGTCCAGACAGGTGGTTTATAAATGCTTAAATATTTATTTGTTTATTTATTTTACATATTTATTCAATTTCTATGGCTGCCCATCTCAATCAACCATTTTGGGTGGCTCATAAAACAATTAAAAATTAAAACAACAAATACAGTAAAAACAATAAAAACCATTAAAAAGGTCCAATTCAATATACAAAGAAGATTTACATTTTCTGTCAAGAAAGAGGATAGTGTAAATCAACAGGTCCTTCTGAATCAAACCATAGAATATCTGCATTGTGATTTAAGAATTTTTGATACCCAAGGGCGCTTTGGCTGATCTTAAATTCGAATGGCTTCTGATCAGAGAATTACACGTTATTTACACTGTAGATGCTCAGACGTCAACAGAGGTTTTTAAACCACCAGAAATGTTCAATAACTTTTCAGGTACAGCATTTTTATAACAAAATTTCTACTATCCTAAAAGTCATTGGTTGAGATACAACCCAAACTATTTTGATGGGCAAACCTAATCGTTCTGTGGGGTCATTGATGCTCTCTGAGCTTGCTTGTTTTCTTGCAGATGTTTCATTGCCCTAAGTAGGTATCAGTACTAATAAGGAGTGCTTTTTGCTGTCAATTTATATTCTGTCGCCTTGCCTATCTGTGTGGGTGGGTGGGAGCGGTCTTAGGCATTCTTTAGTTGGGCTATTTACTAATGACTCCTTGGCAGTTTCTTGATTGGGGTATTGCTTACTTGATTGTTGGTCTAAAGTTAATCTTGGAGTTAATCTATGCTGATCTGAGTGTTGATTACTGGTGGAGAGGTCCTGGAGTCTTTTTCTCTCTTTTGTGCTGGTTGGTTGTCTCTTTTGCATAGTCTATAGATGTTGTTAATATCTATATGTCTACTGTCCAATCCTTCTGTGCTCTGGATTTCTGCTCTGGCACAAAGGACATCCCCCCGCCCAACCATTGTTGTATTTCAGTTTGCCAAGTAAAGGCCATTTTAACCCTGTTTCCTGTGGGGTTCCCAGTCATCTAACTAATCTTGTTCTTTTCCCTACAACTTTACTCAAGTGTGAATTCTGTTCCTTTATGTGGCTTTGGCTCAGGAAATGTATCTTGCTGATCCTGAATGAAGCACCTCACGGCCATTCACCAGTGGGAGGCAAAAGTTGGGCATTTGTCAACCATAACAATTTGGTTCTTTTTGGATGCTATATAGCAAATGGACTCCTTTGTACATACCATGGAATTCAACATAGGAGGGCATTCATGCAAGCAATAGTTGTATCAGCCTTAAAACTATTAGTTCCATGTTGAAAATGATCTAATGATTCTAAATAATAGAAACAGGAAGAATGAACATACAGAGACTCAATTTTCAAACTTTCTTGAGAAATATAAATGTCACCAGGACGAATCCTCAGATTGACTCTGCATGTTGGGGCTGCTTGGCATTTCCATTTGAGAGCTTCTTATTAAGGAAGGATTTCATGCTTCCCCCATTTTAGCTACTTGAATTTGCCTTACTGCAGCTTTGCTGGAAAACTAGAATACTGATTTTGCTACGCTTAATATACACACCCATTCTGAGTATTTGTGGAGCGTGCTCTTTTTCAGTGAGAAAGAAGAGAAAGGATTTATTATACAATTATCAAAATGTCCTGCTTGTTATTGTTAATGTACCCTACCATTTTTAGCACTCCTCATATGATCAAGAGTACCAGTAGTCTTCAACCTACGACCAGAATTGAACCCAAATTTTATGTTGTTAAGTGAAACATTTATTAAGTGAGTTTTGCCCCATTTTATGATCTTTCTTGCCACAGTTGTTAAGTGAATCACTGCAGTTGATAAATTAGTAATCTGATTGTTAAGGGAATCTGGCTTCCCCATTGACTTTGCTTGTCAAAGGTTTGCAAAAAAAGATCACATGACCATGGGACACAGCAATGGTCATAAGTATGAACCAGTTGCCAATTATCTGAATTTTGATCATTTGGCCATGGGGATGCTACAAAGCTTGTAACTGGGAAAAACGGCCGTAAGTCACTTTTTTCAGTGCCTTTGTAACTTTGAACGGTCACTAAATGAAATGCAAGTTCAGGACTACCTGTATAAGGGTCTAATAAGAGCTCTTGCTGAATTCCAACCTCCAACACAAAGCGGACTAATTTAAGACACATACATAGATTAAAAATACTATGTAAAACATCAGAACATGATTTCCCTTTTCTGCTTTTGAAACATGCTCTACCCTACTTCTTCAGTCTTTATGGCCCTCTTCACATGATAAGCATGATCTTCTACAAAGTTATTGTCTTCATCTGCCTTTGCTAGTTAATGCTTAACAATCATGTTCAGAAGGGCAAAATTAAGCTCCCAAGGATTCTAATTAGATTCAAGTTTGAAATTTGACTACATTGTAATGTGCTGACTTATAATAAAGCTGTGACCCAACTGTGGTTTCTGCTTTTCAGAACGACTCTCCAACATAAGTGGCTTAAAATAAATAGGTCATACAGGTTTGTGCTATAATGCAATTTATTTCTGAAAGGGCGCAGTTAAATATACTATTGTCCTTTTACAGAGAAATAAGCCATGCTTGAA
This sequence comes from Natrix helvetica, assembly GCF_964273705.1. NCBI lineage: Eukaryota > Metazoa > Chordata > Lepidosauria > Squamata > Natricidae > Natrix > Natrix helvetica. The sequence continues at coordinate 207,962,971 of NC_138552.1, read as the reverse complement.
ATTGCATGCTTATTAAGAGGAATTAGATCAGAAAGGAGATTCATTTGGTTTAGGAAGTGTCATGCCTTCATATGTAACTTTACTTTCTCTCTTTTAAGCTTGCTTAGGATCTCAATATTCTACAAATAATTAGCCATCTTTTCTAACAGTGTTTTGAAATGCTGCTGTTTCAGTTGTTTCTCTGATATGTTCATCTGTTAGTCTGATCTTCCAACAAAAGTTCGTAATTGCTCTGCCTTTGGCCCTTTCTTAAAGCATGATAAATTTTTGCAGGAAAAACATACATGATTATAAGTTACGCTCCCGCAATCCAATCTAACCAGATAATCAAAGATGGCTTCATTATTACATGACTGAAATTTTAAGAAAATAATAGCACCCTTAAGCTGCCAAAGAATCAATACTTAGACCAAATAAATATTTGTATAGAAAAGCGATTCAAACCCAGGCATCATTTGTGTTCATACATAAAATTGACATATATTCCCATTAATTATTGGTCAGGTTTATGTCTAAATCTGTCATTTCCAAAGCTATCCCGAGATCTAATGTACTTTTAAATTGATTTGTCATCAGTTTTGCTTTTGTATTATTTTCATTATAGATTCATTTGATCTGATTTTTCAAATAAATAAATGCCTAAATATAACATTAAGAGTTATGTGGCATACAATTTAAATAATAATTTCAGATCCTGTCAAAGACATATACTCTGCCAAATCCCAAATTCTTCTACCACAAAACAGATTTCTGACATGTCTACCTTCCTCTCATGGTGCTTCACACATTCTTTGTGTGTGCTTTTAGCAATGTTTTAGAACTTCCACATAATAATCATAAAGTGGCTGAGGATGTAGTGGTTATTATTTACTTTTATGCTACTTTTGTGTCTCTAGAGAAGGGCTTCCCAAAGTGGTCAGTATCAGTCCCAAATTACACTTGATGGGCATATTCAAGGGGTCAATAAATGTCTGTCTTCAAAAGAGATTCATAAAGTGTCTGGGAGTCAATAAATGGTCAATAAACGATGGAATGTCAGTTGGAATCAAATAACCTCTGTAGAGTTGCATGCTTAGGCCTGAAGGCGAAGTGGTTTAATCATGGCAAATCGGAGTTAGATTGTAAATCACCAGCAAGTGTGGCCTTGAGTTTTCTCTTAATTTCTCTTAAAAACATTGCTGTTGTTGTTATTGTTGTTCACAGCACTATTACAGTGGTATTTATTAAATTATTTTCATATAATAAAATTTGGGGGGCAAGGAACAACCTGAACCTTCATGAAGAGTCAATGAGCTGAAGAGTTTGGGAATCCCTGTTCTGGAACTACCTTGAGGGTCCCTCATTTGGAAAAATTTTTTTAAAAAGGGAGGCTTACAGGAGAAATGATTATATAAAGAAAGACCAGTTCTCTCTCTCTCTCTCTCTCTCTCTCTCTCTCTCTCTCTCTCTCTCTCTCTCTCTCTCTCTCTCTCTCTCTCTCTCTCTCTCTCTCTCTCACACGCACACACACAGAAATGATTTTTAAGGAATTCTTTTTCTTCTTGGGAGGGACAGAGAGTAGTAAGTATTTTATTTTCCATTAGGTTGAATGAAAATGGAGGAAAAAATGAGGCACAGTTAACTGTCTTCCACTGTAAACATTCAAAGCACTCTGTATTATATGAGATACAAAGTAAAATACAATATGTACTATTTGCACAAGACCTCTTGGTTTCTAACATTCCAACTGTTTCAAGTTTCCTGAAATATAATTAGACAGGGAAACCTCAACTGAATGGTTCGTGGTACAACAGACTTCGCAAGCCACAGACCAAAGACCAAATTTCTATAACAAATTACCTCAGGATGTCTTCACATCATTTGCTTCAGTTTGTGTCATTTGCATAATGATTTCATCACACAAATTAACACAAATCACTGCAATTATATACTTTCATATTTAACACACAATTTATGAATGAAAGATAGATCCTTGCCACAATTAGTCCATTAAGAGGAAGTTGTTTGCAGATTGAAGAATTAAAAAGGTGTTACACCACTTATACTGTACAGTATTTGGGAGATCCTGAAACCTTGATAGAATTCTAGAGAGACTTGGCCATTTTCATCCTTTAGTATTTGTCCATAATAAACTTGAAAGAAAAGGGGGTGGGGAGAGAGAATTTATTTTGCATATTATTGTTATTGGATTTAATTTAGCTTCAGGTGCAAGCCAACAGCTATAATATTTCTCATTTTAAGATACAGGGATATAAATTCTTCTTGAATTCAGATACCAAGGGTTGGTTTTGGGATATCTGTACTGTTGATGTTACAGGACAGTGTATTTTTAGGACTAAATAAAATGCAGCGGTACTTGGTAAAGTAAAAGTAAAGGCAAGCTGAAGGTACCTTACATTCTTTGATATCCATCCTTATCCACAATATACATCCAGGCACATACAATTTATTTGTTTGTTAATAAAGTGTAATACAGGCCTTCCCAATCTGTTACTTTTTATCTGAAGTAAAGATGAAAGTATTTTATGAGAATAATATGTAATTATTCTTAAAACAACCAATACAGATAGTTCCCAATTTATAACCACATTTTTTTTCTTTTTATGACCCTGGAGTCCCTGAATTCAGGCTAGAGTCAGAGTGACTAGGTGGAGCTGAGCATTACTGGCTGAATGCCCTTCCCAGCACCTACATGGAAATTGCAGCAGTTATTTTTCATTGTCCCATAAGAGAGAAGACATCTGCCACTACCAGGAGTGGGTTCCTGCCAGTTCTAACCTCTTCTATAGAAGAGGTTCCACAAATCTACAGTGCCATTTAGAACCGGTTCCAGCTTCCTCCCCCCACCTGCCCACACATCATCAAGATGAAGAGCGAGAGGCGGAATTCTGGGAGTTGAAGTCCACAAGTCTTAAAACTGTCAAGTTTGAACACCCCTGGGTTTTTTCTAAAGGGTTAGGGGTGCAAGGGTCTTGTAACCTGACAACATTAAGACTTGCACACTTCAATGCCAGAGTTCCTGAGCCAACATGACTGGAGGAGGAATTCTGGGAGTTGAAGTCCACAAGTCTTAAAGCTGTCAAGTTTGAACACCCCTGGGGGTTTTTAGGGGTGCAAGGGTCTTGTAACTTGACAGCTTTAAGACTTGCATGCTTCAAATGCCAGAGTTTCTGAGCCAACATTTTGGTTGCTAAGCAAGAGCATTGTTAAGTGAGTTTCACCACATTTTACAAATTGGCAACGCCCACCCAGTCACATGCCACAAGCCACTCCCACAAAGTAGGCCACACCTACAGAAGAGGCTCTAAAAAATTTTGAAATCCACCACTGGCCACTACCTAGGATTAAACTTGCAACCTTCTGGGTGGGAGGCAAGAGTCTTTACCACTATGCCACCATGCTGCTCTTATGACCATAATGGAGCCCAAATTTTCTGTTGCTAAGCAAGACAGTTGTTAAGTGAATTTTGCCCCACTTTATGATCTTTCTTATCACAGTTGTTAAGTGAATGACTGAAGTTAGTAAAACAGTTGTTAAGTGAATCTGGCTTCCCTGTTGACTTTGCTTGTCAGAAGCCACAAAAGGTCAATCATATGACCCTAGGATACTGTAACCATCATAGATACATGGCAGTTGCCAAGCATCCAAATTCTGATCACATGACCATGAGGATGATACAATAGTCACAAGTATGAAAAATGGTAAATAATAAGAAATCACTTTTTCAGTGAAAATGTAACTTTCAACGGTCACTAATAAATGGTTGTAAGTTGAAGATTACCTGTACCGTATTTTGAATTAGGTAAACATGTTAATGGCATGCCAACTCATCATATAAGAAAATCAAACTCAGGAAAGTTTGACAAAATTATTGCTAAACGAAGTAAATGGTCAAAGGAAACATTGGAATAATTGGATGGAGAAAGACCAATCCCAAACTCTTCATTTTTAATGAAAATGCTACAACTATTTTTTTTTATGATATTGTAAAGTTGCTGTCACCACCATTAAAGCTGCTGGTAAATATCCTAATAAAATATCCTAATATCTTCAGTTCAAACTGAACCATAACTCAGTTTATGATTCAGCTTGTCCTTACCATTTTTTAAAAAAGTGATAATAAATATCAGAAAGAAATATAGGCAGAGGTTAGATAGCCTTGGATTCTTATTTAAAATTCAAAAAGGAACATTAAGTTATACTATCAGTCTGGCTACATACTATTTCCATTAACTTATGGAAACCTTTTCATGGGTTTCTATTATAATTTTCTTTACCAATCTAGGGCTTTATATTATAACTCACATACCACAGCCTTCCATAATACCTTAGTTATTGGACCTTACAGATAGAGCATGGGTTATGGGGGAGGTTAACATGAGGTTCCTCAATCAACTGTGCCGTTCCAATAGCTAAATGGAGTAATTGGGGGATTTAACTGTAGTACTTCTTTCCACTTCTTTCCTTCTCTAGTCTCAATGATCATTTAGGTTGATATACCTCATGGCCACATTGGTGAGGAGGAGAGAGAAATGAAATAGGAGTGAATATGGTTTCTTTGAGTCTGTTCACTGGACCATTATAGATGGGAGATGATAGATAGATAGATAGATAGATAGATAGATAGATAGATAGATAGATAGATAGATAGATGATAGATAGATGATAGATAGATAGATAGATAGATAGATAGATAGATAGATAGATACATACATACATACATACATAGACAGACAGACAGACAGACAGATATTAGTGAACTTATTCACTTTTTATATCATTTCTCTCTCCACCAACCAATAAATACACAGAGACACACATATACGTGCACAATACACACACACACACACACCACACATACATGCAAGATAGAATAAGCATGCAGAATATGATGTCTGTTATTGTTTAGGCCCCTTAATAGTAGTTCTATGCCAAGTAAGTTAGGAGCCTTAGGAGTCACTGCCCAATTTCTCTGCTCTGGGGATTTTCTTTTCCTCACAACCCCCAGACACACCCGGACTCTTTTCAACCTCAGTCTATCCCCAGAATTGGTTCTGTTCTGTTTTTTTATCATTTCCTTTATCTTGACCATGTAGGGAGAGCAGTGACGTGCGGTGAGGTTTATGACTGGTGAGGCACTGACACAGTGCTGGGTTTCAAATATTTTTAGACTTGTGGACTTCAACTCCCAGAATTCCACAGCCAGGCATGCTCAGTTCCAATTTAAAGCGACAGCATTTGTTTTTCTCCTTTGCTCCTTCTTTCTTTTTCTTTTTCTTCTCCTTCCCCTCCTTCCTCCCTCTCCTACCCCTTCCCTCTCTCACTCACTCTCAAACAAACCCCACACACACACAAAAGTTGGATTGGATATCTTTTCCAGTGGCTTGAAAGCAGCTCCTCTGCCATCCCCCCCCCCATTCCCCTGCTGCCTTTCCCAAACACCTCCACCATTGCAAATGCAGCCTGCTGTCTGGGTGGGAAATGCCTGGAACACAATAAAGCCCACCCACCACCTCCTGCTGGCAGGCTGGGGTGAGAAGAGAGGCAGAGAAGCCGGAGGGGAGCCGATCCGAGCCTTCCAAAAGAAAGAGGCTGGGGGGAAGTGTGTGTACTACAGCATGGCTCTTTGCCTGGCTTCCTGCCTCCTCCTGTGGTCTCCTCAGTGCTCGCTTGTGCTCTCCCTCCCCAAGTGTAGTTTGATTGCAGGCGGAGCCACGTTGCCTTTTCAAACTTGTAATCAGTGAAGCTGGGCTAGATTTTTATATAGTTTTATCCAGCTGTGTGTGTGTGAGAGAGAAATGAATGTGGGCCTGGGGAGGAAGTCACTACACTTGGGGAGGGAGAGCACCAGTGAGGTTAAACAGAGTCATCCACGGTGAGGCAGCAACTAGCTCAGCTTTTTCCTTTTACTTTTTTTTTTCATGATGAGAGTAGTGAGGCTATGCCTCACTTGCCTCACCTGACTGCACGTCACTGAGGGAGAGTCTCAAAGATGACATTCCATTAGGCTGGAAAGAATAAAAATGGCTACAGGGGAAAATGTCAACCTTCTAACCTCCTTGGTGACAAATAGTAGCATTAAAAAAGGCAGGGAGATGAGCGATTGAATTGTCCCATTTGGGCATTGGGGATGAAAGAAAGTGGCCTTGGGGCAAGGATGACTCAATCTGTTGTAATTTACAAAGATAGGCATAGAATGTCATAGATAGGCAGGGGGTCATTTTGGCATCAATGCCCTGACCGATTAAGTAGCAAAAGGCAATGGAGAATACTCCAGAATAAATATTCAATATGTAGTAGCCTTGGAGAACATTCACTAAATAGCCCCACTAGATTCCGCCCCCCCCCCCCCCCCCAATCATGGTATATTAGCACCCTTCCATTTAGCTCTTCTGGAAAGACTGCAGAATCTGGCAAACAGAAATGCTCTAAAAGATATTTAGAAAGGCCCATTTTGCCAAATGAGGTCAAATATTTGAGAAATTAAACATATTAAATTTTCCATTCTAGAGTACTCAGAGAATCTCCTCCCTTTGGGAGAAATGATGCTATGCATCACTCCCTCCCACATAGGAACAATTTGCTGAGAATACACTTCCTGTGAAAGTGGCTTTCTTCCTGGCAGGGACATCAAGGCCTCTAGTGTTAAATATAAATTGGGGGGGGGGGTGTCAAAAAGATATGGGTTTTTTATACTTTTTCTCCATTTTATGTGTGCCTTTGAGTCATTGTTGATGCTTGGCAACACCCTGAACAAGTTCCTGAAGTTTTCTTGGCAAGGTTTTTCAGTAGTGGTTTGCTATGGTCTGCTTCCTAGGACTGAGAGAGGGACTGCCCAAGGTAGCCCAGTCTACTTCATTCCAGCGAGGACTAGAACTCACAGTCTTCTGGTTTCTACCCTAGTGCCTTATCTATTACACCGAGCTGGTTCTCTGTCTTTGGTCTACAGAATCTAAAACAGAAGCTCTTGATTATCTGCCTGAGCACTCGAGGCAATATTTTTCAAATCCATCCTGATAGTTCAAGATACACATGGTTTGAGAACACAAGTGCATATTTTGGGGAGTTCCTTACATTACAGATGTAAGAGAGTTGTTAGTTTTGTAATAGCTGTGGGTGCTTCAAACTGAAAGCCCAGTAATGTTATGGTGATTCTTTATGAGAGATTACAGTTATCTATAATGGAGGATGGGATATAAGAAAGATCTGGTGAATGAAATCTAACTTCTAAATACAAAATTGTAGATACTGGATTTTTCAGTTCACTTCTATTGGATCCTCCATTTGGGAGCAACTTTTTGGGGAAATTAAAAAAGTAAGGAGGTTAGTGTCATGTTGGTATTAATACCGTCTTGCAATCTCATCTAATATACAGGTTTAAACAGATTAAAGGTGAAGAGTTGAGACAGTGAAGGTGGACTACTATATTGGGAGGACAATTTATCCCTGTACTTTTGTCATATTTGACTGAATTTTCAGGATCTTAACTGTCGACTGGGTAAAATAAATTCAACTTTTCAAAGGCCTCTCAAATCATTGTGCATTAAGGAAGGATTTTAGAGAACTGAAATGGATGTAACAAGATCATGTGATGTTTGTGGACCAGAAGAAACAGTTGGTCACATCATTTGGGATTGTTTGCATTATGACAGTTATGTGCTGTTGCAGAGATTCTCTGACTTAGAAGGGGAATTCTATTTAACTTTTTAAAGGGTTTTTTAAGGTTTTAGCTCTCTCTCGCTCTCTCTCTCTCTCTCTCTCTCTCTCTCTCTCTCTCTCTCTCTCTCTCTCTCACACACACACACACACACACACACACACACACACACATACCATTGAATCTGAAAAATGCAATAAGAATTGCATTATGACAATGAGCCTTGAAGAATGACTTTATATATACATTACTTTAGGATCAAGGCCTCTACATATGTTTCCAACATGACTTCCCAAATACAACTGAAAGTGGCTTGACTTCAACCAACCAGCAATTTTTCTTATGTTGATTTTAGGAAGATGATTAAGCATGTGCTAACATCTCTCCTGCTGAAATCAGCGGGATTTCAAAATGACAAATTAAATTTGGAGCCTATCTGTTTCATATATATTAGAGGTATGCCTGAGATATTTGAAAAAGGTCAATTATACATGACTTACCATGTATAAGTAGAGTTACATTTGTGAAATTGACTATAATTACTGATTGTCAAGTTTCTTGCTTCATAATGCATGGCTGTTTTTCATTCTAGAACTTAACAAGATTATGATTTCTAGATGAATGAATGTATCAGTAAAGCATATAGGAAAAGTTGGATTTTTTAAAAAATATATTTTTAGAGATTAAAATGAGAGGATTTGGAGCATTCAGGAGATGAGGTTTATATGCAGACACAAACTGGTAGGCTGGATCAAACAGGTGTATTGACTGAAAGGGAAATGATGCAAGCTTCAGTCAAATAACACCCGTTTTCTTTCCATCCATTTCATTAGACTGGCTGTTCCTGGATGCCAACTTTCAGAGTCATCCTGCCACCAGCCAAAACTGAGAGTGGCAGTTCATTGACATTTGAAAGAAGATGATTCAGATTCTCTGAGGACGGATTTGGATGGTCTGCTTCCTAAAACGTTTAGGCCTACATTTAACAGAGTTCCTTGAAAAAAACACTTATTGACTGGGTAATATTCCAGAATAGATCTGTGCCTATAAAAAACTAACTGAGTACAGGAATCGTGTACATAAAAAAACTGTATGAGATGTTTTTATATAGGCTTGCTGTGTTTTGAAAGAGTTGCAATAGGCTGAAAGTCCTGATTGCCATCAGTGGTCCTTCAAAACTTACTCCTGACAGTAGTGAAATGGGAGCAACTTCAAATGGGTAAACTCATTCTTCCAGTTGCAGCAGAGGGAAGAAAACTATAGGGTGGTGATTACTGAATCAGATGGGTAGAAGTTAATAAACGCAGGAGGCTGCTTAGGAAAAAAAAGGGGGAAGTGCATCAAGCAAAATGAAAGCAATTTTTAGCTATCACAAGCCAGAAAACACCCCTTTCCCTTTGAAGCAAGAAAATAGCATTTATGGTGGATTGGGGAATGTATGACAACTTCTATTCCTGCCTTCCAAAAACAATTGGTGGGCCATACTTATGGCAGTATGGATATGCTCACATATTCTGAACAATCATCTCAGAATTATTCAGACCTCGCTGTTAGATTTGCTTTTGGACATCTGCACTTTCTCATTACTCTTGTGAAATTCATAACATTGTACTTTGCCTACCTCAGTGGAGGAGGATGGAGCCAAGAGTCAGTCAGTCTGCCCTCTGAGCTAAATCAACACTTAAATTTATTTGTTGGTCCCTCCCTGTTTTGATGTGAGCAAAACCAGATCTTGAAGTCAATGCCTTCCTTTACAGAAAATTTTAAAAAAGAATTTGCTAGCAGTTTGCTTCCTATTTACACTCTCCCCTCGCCATCACCACTATCTAGCTGTCCACAGTAAATATAACCCAAGCCTCTTGGAAGTTAGCAGGTGAGCAAATGAGTTCTAAAGGGGAGGAAATATAATCAAATGAAATTCTGAGGAGCTGCAGTATTTGGATATGACACCTTGGAAAAATACTCTCCAAAAAGGAAGACTTTCTAGACAATCGGAATGATATTAGGAATGTAGTAGATACCTGTGTGTTTGTGTTTGTCTGTGTATCATGGGGATTTATTTATTTATTTGTAAAATGTATTGGCCGCCCAAGATAACTACACATATATCAGGCTAATTTTTACACATATTGGGACCATCAGAATAATTGGTAAATAGAATATTCTGGTAGCTTAGTAAAATGACCATCTAGGAGATTTTTAACCAAATTAACATAATTTGTATTTTATAAAATGAGAACTAGGAATCTACCTTTCATGCTTGATTGGTAATAAAACACATATTTGAAAGTATTTTGAATATGATATGCGTAATATATATTCAACCTTATAATAGTGATTTAAGCCCCATGGTTTCTTTCTTTCTGATAAAACAGGAAAACGATTAGATCATTTTATGAATTTCAGATGTTTTAGTCCACTGTTTTCTCTGACTCACTGGCTGGTGATTTTATTTTGTATTGAGCACCAGTTAATAAATTCACTTATAGTAGTATATTCTGTGTCCCTAAAGAAAAATTTTAAGAAACTATAGATAGAAAGTTCCATATGTGTAAGCGATGATGACTGGTTAAAGTGATTTCTATTGAAAAAATAATTAGTTTGCTGGAGTTGAAATTCAAGCCAGGGTATATTTTTCTTCTGTTTCAAAATCTATTAAATTGGCTTCATTATGTTATTGCAGACAACCCAGCTGTCTTTTGTCATGAAGCTTACGCATCCTTTATTAATTATGCACTTACATATATAAACAAAATATTTGAAATGTATAAACATTTGTAATCTGAAACTGTATAAATGTGAATCTTACTGTGTAACAAAAACATATTATATCAGAAATGATATGCATAAATATAAGACTGACATTACGGTATGATCACATGGTGTAGATGGTAGGCATAATTATCACTTTATACTTTAGTGGTCTGTAGCTTCTGTTGTACATTCATTCCTACGCTTGAAAATCACTTCAAGTCCTTTCAGCCAGCTGTCCTTTATAAAGCTAACCATATCTCCTTTTGAAATTTTTATGAAGGATTACTTGAAATACCACCTCTCTCTCAGGAGTCTGTCCATGGTTTCAACAGTTGTTTGTCCTGTGTTATCTTAAGTTCAACATGGAAGGCTGCATCAGGTCTCCATGTAAACTCTAGAATATTCTATCCTCTAAGGGATTTTTGGTCTTTTATCCTGAAAGATCTCCATGAAGAATCTTATGAAAATTCATGTTTAAGTGAATTTCTCTCATTAAATACAGTTATATGTATTTTAGTACATATGTTTTAGTACAGGCATTTTTGCCCCCAACTTGTCCTTAATAGTCATTCTTCTGTAAATATATGCATCAATGTACATAGTATAAATGCTTTTGTATACTTTAGAAAAAAATACAAAGTGTATCATAATATTAGGAAAGATGTGGATATAAAAATTTATTAATTCAGTCAATCAATATAAATGTATAATCATGTTATGATTGATATTTATGGTTCAGATATAAAAATTAAACAGTTTATAACTAAAATGTGAATCAAACCAATCTCTCCCATATGAGGGACATCAGTTTAGCCAGAAACAGGATGTTCCGTTCAAACAAATATTCTTTTGAACTGACAGAATCAAATCGGCTCAAATACAGGGATTTCAAAGCCAGAATTTGATTGGTTTCTTCTGCAATATCTGGATGTGCTTTCTTATCTAAACCAACTGAAAGGATTTGGTCTGGAAGTATTTTTCTATAGTAGTGGTGCTCACTCTGTAGTAACTGAAGTCCCACTAATAACTTGGTCAAAGAATTTGGATCTCATATAATAGAAACAAATTGAGGAAATTATGGTGTTTACAGGCATTATCTATTTATGTTCAGTTTTGAAGACATTCATTTTTTTTAACTTTGTGATCCACTGAGAGTACTTTTGAGCACCACTTACGGTTGTCATGGGTTGAGAACCATTATCTTCTATGCATAATTTGCTATCAGAAAGAAGAACCTCATTTTTGTTTCTAGCCATTAACTTAAAGGTAAAGGTAAAGGTTCCTCTCACACATATGTGCTAGTCATTCCCAACTCTAGGAGGCAGTGCTCAGGCGTCTCCGGGGTCATGTGGCTAGCATGACTAAATGCCAAAGGCACACAGAATGCTGTTACCTTCCCTCCAAAGGTGGTTCCTATTTTTCTACTTGCGTGCTTTCAAACTGCTAGGTTGACAGAAGCTGGGACAAGTAATGGGAGCTCACTCCGTTACGCGGCACTATTCAAACCGCTGAACTGCCGACCTTCTGATCGACAAGCTCAGCATCTTAGCCACCCTGTGTCAAATAAGATCTCCAAATATCTATTATATAATTCAAAGAAATTGCTTCAGACATATACTTTTGTTCCATTGCATTTCATTGTTACCCAAATTTGGGGAAACATCTCATCTGGATTTTTTTTTAGTTGCTATAAATCTCAGAACAAACTAAAAACATTCCAGTCTGCATTAGCACTAACTCTACACTGTGATTCTCTAAAATATTTATGAATTTTCTTTTCCATTAAGACATGATACCAGAGTTCTTCCAAAGTTTCAGTGAAAACACTTTCATATACTGTATTTTTAGTGTTGCTTTATAAGACCTGTAACACTGAGTCTTAACTCAGATATTTCTCATGTGTTAAGAAGCTGGATTCTACAATGGGGATTTGTGTTGTTTGGGTGTCCTTAAATCACCGTATTCTGAATTTCATAGGTTGTGCTATCACAAGCACCTTTCATTGTACATTCTCAGGATATATAGACTTTGCTGACTGACTCCTCTAATGAATGAAAGACTGGGAGATGTTGAACAGGTCAGCCGATATCAAATATCACATTCTTCCATCACTAGACAATGGAGGCAATGCACGTAAGAATGCTTTTATTACATTTTCATGTCTTTTCATTCCTTTTTCTCTTTCATCTATTAAAGGCAATTTTAAAAAGAACAACACCCACAAACACTCACTCACGACATGATAAAAGATAATTTTTGAGCCTTATTCACAGTAGCATCTTCAGAGGAGTTTTCAAAACAGGCAAGATGAGGGTAGAACATTGCGATGCAAGCCCCATCCTTTGTAAATGTGTGCATTTACAATCCTACAATCCTTCCAAGATGGGTAAAATGAGGACCCAGATTGTTGGGGGCAATATGCCCCAGAAGGTATTGAATAGGCAGGGACTGAAAATGACTATCAGTTACATTTATGTGTTTAATTAAAACAGACTAACCCTGTATATTGCAACAATCTCTGGTGCAGAATAAACTGTACACATGTTACTCAGAAACTCCCCCAGATAAGGATTTGTTCTGGTTTATGTTCTAAAGCGCACCAGTGATATACAGTTTAATTACAGAGTGGGTGATAGTTTTACTATCTACTACTATTAGATGTCATTTTATTATCTAAAACTTCCTCTTTTCGCTTAATATATATATAGAAACAGGTTTCAGGTTACAGTGCAGACAATGCACAAAAGGGCAAAGAACAGGTTAAAGTGTAACATTTGGAGTGATCTACTATTAATTTGGTTCCAATCTTTTTCTTCAAAATGCTTTAAGTTTTTGTGATTTTTCATTTATTTTTAATATGTTTACAATGGAATCTTCAAAAGCTGCTTCAATTTTTTTTTGTCTTTACAGCAGTTTTAAAGCCCTGAATTGTAATGCCATCTTTTGGGACACATAACTGAAGGCTACTTCAAGAAGTTCCCTGTGGACACTGGCCTCATTTACTGACATGTCAAGAAACAGGCTTTTCTGGATTTCTAATAACAAGATGAAACAATAAAGGCAATTTTGTACCAATCATGGCTCTGTTGATCTGATGCAGTAGAGAAGAAGATACAAAGCAGATGTGCAACAACCACAATTTCAGCTAGTGTTGTATTTCATCTAAATCATGTCTATTACAATTCCCTCTTCAACACATTGATGAACATGTCACACTATTCACCCTTGTCTGCATCCGGTCATTCTAATGATTGCTAAAGTATAGTCAATCTATTATATTACTGCTTCATCTTACTGTCTTCTTAAATTTTTCCTTTTGCAAGGTTTACCTAGCAGCAGGGCTCATAGTAATGCATGAGACTAAAGACAACAACTACATTTTAAACCAAGATTGGTATCAGATCTGAGATACTGTAATTGCTTCAAGATTATATACATGATGGCCTTCTGGTGGCACCGTAGGCGTTGAAGGACGTTCCTTTGGGAACGCCAGCCTTGTGATTGCGTTTAAGCTGCTAGAACAGCATAAATCAGCTGTCAAGCAGCTTGAAAACTCTCCCCTCGGGAAAAGAGGGGGAGGAGAGCAGTCGGGCAAGGGTAGAGCTCCCCATAGACCCCCAGGAGCAATTCTGGGGTTTGAAGGGTGAGAGCCCCCCAGCAGCCCGACAAGGCTCCGCATCTCGGGATGCTTCTGCTGCAGCAGAAACAAAATGCCACAACCACCCCTGCAATCAATGTTTTAATCTACAATTGAATAAGAAGCAGGCAGAGCAAAGACAGGAGCAATTATGATTGCAAGTATAAACTTTAACTCTGAAGCAGTATCACTTCCTTCCTCCTCCGTGAAGATTGAGGAGAACAAAGGGTAATAAAGATGGCGTCTGCAAGTCAAAGGTGTGATCAAAGCAAAACTTAAAAGGAAAGTATTTGTTAAGTGTTTGCTAACGTCGTTAAAAGACTCAAGAGCTCAAGATTAAAGAAAACAGTTTTGGTTTACTAATGAGCTATAAGATTTAACATGTTTGGGGGTTAAGTGGACTTTTTGGACTCAATAATTTGGTTGTTGGAAAGTGTGATTTGAATATTTGGAAATGCCTTCAAAACAAATCAAAATAAGTGCTTCTAAGAGTGCTGGAAGTCACCTGGCCCAGCCACCTAAATTGCAGTCTTTATTATCTTTAGCGGATACACAAACAGTGACATTTGAAGCTCTCCAAGGTGCTTTAAAGGCACAAGCCTCATTTTTGCAAGAAAAAATTACATATGCCCTTAAGGATGTGTCTGATGAAATGTCTGAAATTAAGGACTTAATTCAAATCTGCAATCAACAAATAAGAGAGGATATAGTGGATGCATTTAAGGGTTTGTTTGCTTTTGTAACATCATTGGATGATAGGGTGGAAGAAATTACTCAGTCTAATGTGAATTTGGAGAATAAAGTTGATGAGATTCAAATCAAGATTGAAAAATCAGAGGCAGAAGTTACAATGATACAATACAGAGCAATGGAATTTGCTTTGAGAATAAGAGGCCTGAAAGAAAATAACCAAGAAAATTTGAAAGAAATCTTTGCAGAAGCTTTCGCTCAGTTAATTGGTGAACCAAAAGCAGAATATGATTGGCAGATTGAAAAAATTTATCGTGTTAATTCATGGATTGCCAGACAGAGACAACTACCAAGAGATATTGTAATCTACTTTGTTACCAGGAAAACAAGGAATGGAATATTACAATCGACTTATGAAAGCAAACTACAGGTGGCAGGACAGGAGATGGTAGTACTGAAGGAAATTCCTTTTAAAATATTGAGATCCAGAAAGGATTATGCATTCCTAGTTGATGAACTTAGAAATCGCCAGATACAGTATAGATGGGAGGCCCCAGATGGATTGGTGGTGAATTATTTAGAAGAAAGATATCGCCTTAATTCAGTTCGGAAGGCAAAATATTTTTACAGTAATGTACTAAAGGCTGGATATCCACCATCCCCAGGATAAATCCAAAAGAAGAATCAGAAAAATAACAGGATGTGAGATAGTAAAAAAGGTTATACTTAGGAGTCTATATTACAATTTTAAATGGGAGATTACATAAGTATAATTATGACCATTATGGCACAAAATATAGATAGAGATGGATAAATGGGAGAACTTACAATAGTTTTTGCTGGGAGGATAATAGTAGTAAAATGAAAGTCTTGTTTAAGTTTTTATTTTTTGTTTAAATGATACCAAGATTTTTTAAAAAGGAAAAAAAGATGCAAATATGGAAGAATGGTAGAAAGGTATTGATAATTTTGTTTAATAATGATGGGAATATGGGAAAAGATTTGGGTAAGAAATAAAAAATGTATGCAAGATTAAAACTTGATAGAGAGTTTTTATAAGATGTTTTATAGATGGTCTTTAGATCTTAAAAAGTTAGCGTGTGTGTATCCCAATTTATAATTTAAATGTTGGAAATGTGATTGTGTTGATGCTATGTATTATTATGTATGGTGGCTTTGTAAAGAAGCTAAAGCATTTTGGATAAAAATATGGTGGATTACTTAAAATATTCTCAAAAAGAGGATAAAGTTCACTCTTCAGTTGTTTTTGCTAGGTATAATTACAGACTGTACAATTATAGAGACTAATTTGATTCTGAATGTAATAATGGCAACAAGATTGCTGGAAGAAGGAAGAATTGCTTACTATTCAAGATTGGACGTTAAAAGTAGTTAATTTAGCAGACGGCTAAAATTTCAGCATATTGGAAAGACTATTCAGAGGAGAAACACAAGTTGGAATGGAGAAGATGGATTGATTATATCCAAAATAAATGTTAAATAGGGCAATGAGAAAGCAGACGCAGGCTTAACGCAACAACAGCTCTTTATTGTAGAGGAACAAGTATGTACAATCCAGCAACTGTTCAGTCTGACAGCTCTCCTTTTATAGGGAGCTGTCAGACCTCTCAGCCAATCAGATTAAACCTCTGTTCCCACTGGAACAGAGGACCAGAGTGGAAACCATGGTAGCTAGTGTTAATATCTAACACCCCTCCATTCTTGGTTGGTATGTTCCTATTGGTTACATAGTCTTTGAGGTAGGCGGGGGCTTTGTTTCGCTCTACCAGACCTGCGCAGTTCATTTGGGACCGGTTCTTCAGGCAGGTCAGATAGACCTCTCTGCTCTCCAGCTCCACTCTGTGGAACCTGCTGGAACTTACCCCAGGCCGTGGCTGGAGTTCCCTGGCTTTGCTCGCTCGGAGCTCGCTGTGGGCCTGCAACAAACTCAGATAAGTTTTCCGGACCTTGCAGGTTTGAGTTGGCTGTGTAAGGAGTGAATGTTTGCTCCTTTTGGGTAGGGCCTGGGTTGCTTTGTTTCAGAATTTTGTCTGGTGCTCTAAGATTGGAGTGGGAGAGGCGGCCACGGAGTTGGTCAATATGCCTCCTCCAATTTCTACCATCCTCTAGCTCTAATAGATAAGATCGAGGCCCAGTGATGCCTATCACTATAGCAGGAATCCACAGAGTTCCCCCGGCCTAGTTGTGGGCGCATACTGAATCTCCTATGCTAAAATTTTGAATCTTGCTTGTGGAGTCTGGGGGCGATGTGGCAGAGTAGTTTGGGTGTAGCCGGTCTAAGTGGGACGTTAGTCGGCGACCCATGAGAAGCTCAGAGGGGCTTCTCCCGATGGTGGCGCTTGGTGTAATATGTTGGATTAGTAGATAGTGATCAACCCGTGTTTGCAATCACCCGGGTCCATTCTGGCAAGGGCCTCTTTAGCCGATTGCACCATTCTCTCCGCCTGACCATTGGAGGCCAGATGGAATGGCATGACCAAGGCATGCCGAATTCCGTGGCTAGCTAAGTAGGTCTCGAATTGCATGGCCGTGAATTGGGGGCCATTGTCTGAGACCAAGATGTTGGGCAGGCCATGCGTGGAGAAAAGTCTCCATAGCACTTTGATGACTGCCTCTGCCGTGGTAGAGGTCATCAGGGCTACCTCTAGCCATTTCTAATACAACTATGATGAATGTTTGGCCATGAACGGGGCCTGCAAAGTCAATGTGCACCCTAGACCAGGGTGCCTGAGCGCGCTCCCACTCCTTAGCGGGCACCTCTGGGGGAGCTGGTCTGGATTCCTGACACGGAGCGCAGGAACCCACTCTTCTATCTCCCTGTCCATGTTAGGCCACCAGATGTAGCTCCTAGCCAAGGATTTCATCCTGACGATGCCAGGATGCCCCACATGTAATGCCTCCAATACTGCCTTATGCAGTTTGCTTGGAACAACCACCTGGTCTCCCCACAGTAAATAGCCCTTGATTACCAACAATTCATCTAGTTTAGTAAAAAACATTTTAAATTTGGCCCCAACAGGCCCCTTGGGCCACTCCCTCCACACCCAGTTCAGAATCTGCTTAATAGTAGAGTCTTTAGCAGAAAAACGGGCAACATCACAGGATGAGACAGGTCCAGAGTCCAGGCAGTCAATAAGTAGGACCGGTGTCTCGGGAGTGGGGTTGGCCAGCAGTTCAGGTAGGGGACAGCAGCTTAAAGCGTCAGCATGTCCCAATGTGTAACCAGGGTGGTGAAACAGTTTTTAGGAGTAAGCAGCCAGGAAAACAGTCCACCTGGTCATGTGCAGAGACAAGGAAACTGGGGTAGGTCGGTCCCCAGCCAGTAGCCCCAGCAGTAGCCCAGGAAGAGGTTTTTCTTGCGGGAGTCGGGAACCCCCATGAGGTTGTTTGCCTCGAGGAAGCATTTGAACCTCAGCATATACGATTCCAAGTGTTCGGCCTCTGGGTCATACGGAGTTGGCGGGGTGTGCATGGCCATTCTTGTCTGAGGCAATTCGAATTTGTCGCTCGAATTGAACGCTCGATGCCAAGCCAATGCTCCGGGCTGGATTTACTTGGTGGATGTCTCATTGTTCGGTCTTTGCCTATCTGCCTCTCAATCCCATCCTCGTCGCCAATGTTAGATAGGGCAATGAGA
Organism: Natrix helvetica; assembly: GCF_964273705.1. Classification (NCBI taxonomy): domain Eukaryota; kingdom Metazoa; phylum Chordata; class Lepidosauria; order Squamata; family Natricidae; genus Natrix; species Natrix helvetica. The sequence goes on along the minus strand of NC_138552.1, from coordinate 207,944,575 downwards.
AGGCAGACACAGGCTTAACGCAACAACAGCTCTTTGTTGTAGAGGAACAAGTATGTATAATCCAGCAACTGTTCGGTCTGACAGCTCTCCTTTTATAGGGAGCTGTCAGACCTCTCAGCCAATCAGATTAAACCTCTGTTCCCGCCGGAACAGAGGACCAGAGTGGAAACCATGGTAGCTAGTATTAATATCTAACAATAAACATTGGACTAAGGAACTTCAATTAGCTTATGAATGAATAAGGAATGTTATAGTTTATCCAAACTTAGCTTAATAAAAGGGGAGTTAAAGTACAAGAGGGAGGTAAGATGTTATAGTTAGTTAGCTTATGTTAGTGTATGATTGTTAAACGTTTATACCCTGTATTTTGCTCTGGGAAGTTGGGGGGAGGGAGGGTTGGAGGGGTGGCAGGGTTGTGGTAGAGGGAAGGAAGGGGAAGAGGAAATATCTGTAAATTCTACTAAAACTTTTTAATAAAAGAAAAGATTATATACATGATGACATATTATAAAACCTAAAACCAAACTGAAGGAATCCATATAATCAACTTATCCAAAAATGACTGGAATTATATAAAACCTACTTTTGATTCTGTGGAGTACCCCAAGGCTCTGTTTTAGGCCCAGTACTCTTCAACATCTTCATCAATGATTTGGATGAGGGAATAAATGGGGAACTCATCAAATTTGCAGATGACACCAAACTGGCAGGAATACCCAACACTTCAGAAGATAGGCTTACGATACAGAAGGATCTTGACAAACTTGAACATTGGGCACTATCTAATAAAATGAAATTCAATGGTGACAAGAGTAAAGTTCTACATTTAGGCAACAAAAACGGAATGCACAGGTACAGTATAGATGATACCTTGCTCAGTAATAGTAACTGTGAGAGGGATCTTGGAGTCCTAGTGGACAACCATTTAAATATGAGCCAGCAGTGTGCAGCAGCTGCCAAAAAAGCCAACACAGTTCTAGGCTGCATAAATAAAGGGATAGAATCAAGATCACGTGAAGTGTTAATACCACTTTATAATGCCTTGGTAAGGCCACACTTGGAATACTGCATTCAGTTCTGGTTGCCACGATGTAAAAAAGATGTGGAGACTCTAGAAAGAGTGCAGAGAAGAGCAACAAAGATGATTAGGGGACTGGAGACTAAAACATGAAGAACGGTTGCAGGAACTGGGTATGTCTAGTTTAATGAAAAGAAGGACTAGGGGAGACATGATAGCAGTGTTCCAATATCTCAGGGGTTGCCACAAAGAAGAGGGAGTCAAACTATTCTCCAAGGCACCTGAGGGTAGAACAAGAAGCAATGGGTGGAAACTAATCAAGGAGAGAAGCAACTTAGAACTGAGGAGAAATTTCCTGACAGTTAGAACAATTAATCAGTGGAACAGCTTGCCTCCAGAAGTTGTGAATGCCCCAACACTGGAAGTCTTTAAGAAGATGTTGGATAGCCATCTGTCTGAAACGGTATAGGGTTTCCTGCCTGGGCAGGGGGTTGGACTAGAAGACCTCCAAGGTCCCTTCCAACTCTACTATTGTATTGTATTGAATTCTTGGTCCAAGGAAGATTTCCTTAGATGAAGTCTGGCATAATAACTATGGAGATTCTCAGTCATCCAGGACATGGTTGTCCCAAAGGTGCTTTTTCAAGAGGCAATTGGACTTTCTGTTTTTTCTTTGAAGACATTTCGCTTCTCATCCAAGAAGCTTTTTCTTGTTCTTTTTCTGAACTGAAGAAGCTTCTTGGATGAGAAGCAAAATGTCTTCAAAGGAGAAACAGAAAGTACAGTTGCCTCTTGAAAAAGCAACTTTGTTATTTAATGACATCCTAGGTCCATCTGGTGAGCCCCTTCTTGCTTATTACTAAAAACCTTCTGAATATTTGGGACCACACTATAAGCCCAAATAGCCCCAGCTAACAGCTTCTGATTAATAATTATGGAGATGATCCCCCAAAATGCATCAGTTTGCCTACCCAATAAGCCATTAAAGAAAGTAGTTGATCAAATAAGTCATTAGAATGGGTAGAAGGACTAACCTTGAATAACAGAAAGATGAGCCACAACCAATACTGTACAATGGTCAGTGAAATAAATCTGAGTCCAGGATAGTAATATAATTTGAGAAAACATGTCAGATGTGATCTTCCCTAATTCTCATGAAAATAAAGGAAGTAGGGGGGAAATGGCTTTCAGACTTGCAAGATTCTGTTACTATAACCATATAATAAAAGTATTAATTTCCATATTGTTGTTGGTTTTCAAGTTGGGTATATCTTGGAAAAATGACAGTAATTGGTCCTACTTCCTTATCAACTAATTTCAGTTGGAATCTCTGAAAGTCATCCAAGAGCATAGGATTTAGAAGTGGACCCAACCTATTTATGAGTAACTTTGTCATCAGAACACATAATAAAGAAATCACAGTCTGCACCAAAGAGTCCTTTCATACCACTCTGATCACCATAGATGAACAGTAAAGCAAGAACATCCTTTCTACCCAATCCACTTCATGGACAGTTGTTGGGGGAAAATTGGAGGAAGGAATGTTATTCTCCCCTCAGTTCCTGAAGGGAAGGCAGGACCTAAATCTAACAAATGAATAAGATGAGTTGATTTAAAACTCAGTTCTTTCTCAGATTTGATGAAATTCACTAAGTTTTTCATTACTTGGATCCCGCCATTCCCACCCATTCTCCTGGCAGCTTTCCATTCCCCAGTGCTTCTATGATCCAAGATGTTGAGCTTATAGACAAGACTGTTCTTGAGAGGTAGCCATCTTCTTAATCTCTGAGTAAACTGTACTCCTGATATTTTGTCAGGAGTTGGCAGACTACATTCTGCAATTACCTCATGTTCTTTACACAACCTCATTATACATTTGCACAAAGTAGGAGTTGGGGAAGCAGCTGCAATTTCTCTACTTCTCTATGCACTTGGAAAATTTGTAAGCATTTGCATGTCAGCATCTCTTTGGACTTCATCTTCCCAGCATTTCCTAAGCAAAAGGGGCAGATTGATTGTTATAATGATCTGAATCACATAGACATTCATCAATGCAGTTGTTATTTGTTTTTCGAGAGAGAGGGAGGGAGGGGGAGGAAGAACAAGATAACAACCTTCTCTCATCCAGACTAAAAATTAATTTAGACACTTACCCACAAAATAGTGGCTGAAAAAAAATGAATTTTAGTTTGAATTAATTGCTTTCTTTTCTTTTCAGTTGAAAGACCAGATGTTCACTTTGGAAGGAAAGTCACCAATGCAGAGGAAAACATTCTCCAAACTGACCAGCTCTTTGGTTCTTTAAAAGTTAAGTTCTTCAAAGTTAAGATAGTCATTGCAGCCACAAGATCAAAACTCTGCCCTTTTTGCCATAAACATTAAAAGGGCAGATGTAATAGAATATAGTTGGGAGTCACAGGTGGGAGGAAGAGCTTTTTTTTCCAGAGGACAAAGAAACAATAGAGCTTGGTAGGCAGGAAGATGGTGAAGGTGGACCCTCTCCCTAGCAATTCACAGAGTATGTTAAATAGTTGTTCAGACAGTTTGTTTCTTTAGTCTGGCAAGTTTCTTTTTGTAGGTGAATTACATAAAGTACTACACAGAAATAACTTCAGGGATTGTTCTTGGTTTTTTGACCTCACAGCAGTGTTTCAATCAAATGGTCACAGAAACCATCTTGATTTTTATTTTACACCTGCCCCATGGATGCTCCTGGAACTAACACTTCCAAGGCATAGCAGTGCCCTGTAGAGCCCCACAAACTTTTGTAGAGTAAACAAAATCTCCTTCCGTTAGCTGCTGTCAATTATCATTTAATTAAAGCTTGAAGTAACTTGCTCTAAGAGGGCAGGTTTGGTGTTAAGGCACCAGGCTAGAAACCAGGAGGCCATGAGTTCCAGTACTGCCTTAGTCACAAAGCTAGCTAGATAACTTTGAGCTAGAGTCTCTCTCCCTTTCTCCCTCCCTCCCTCCACTCTCTCTCTCTCTCTCTCTCTCTCTCTCCCTCTCTCCCTCCCTCTCCCTCCCTCCACTCTCTCCCTCCCTCCCCCCCCTCTCTCTGAAAGAGCAAGGAGACAGCAGCACACCACATCTGGAATTTGTCAGGAAAACTGGAAAGACTACTCAGGAATCAATACTTATTCAAAGGCACACACAAGAAAGTTGCTTTAAGATTAAATAAGATGGGAGGAGGTGGAAGGTAAGGGATGAGATCAAATAATGTAATGGTAATGTGGGAATGACATAGGGAGACAAGAGGAAGGGTGGCAAACTATAGACAATGGTTGGATAAGAGGCCACTTATTTCACAAAAGAAATGCAGATGTGGCAACAAGCCTCAGAAGGGACCTTCCCTAATTGTGGGGATTGTAAAGGCGGCAGGGGGGGGGGATGTTCTTTCAGACTTGCATGATTCGGTTAATGTAACTTTACATTAATCCCAGCCAGCATGCATGAATGCTGAGAGTTGAAGACCACAGTTGCCAAGTTTGAAAAACACTGATCTAGAGTTACCAATAATACAAGCATTAAGTCTACATCATAGAAGTTGATAGATCCATCACATCACTTTCAATCAATTGTCTCCTGTGTTGGATGAGGCATTTGCTTTGCTTAGTTCAAAATCTGATTAAATCTACTGCTGGGGAACAGCAGAGATTCATTTCTTCCCATGTATTTCATCACTAACCAGTGTTTTATTGAATTCCATGTTTGAATTCAGCTGTAGAATGTATTATCTCTCTTTTCATTCAGCTAGGCTTTTCATACTTTAGATAATACCTGTTAGACTCTAAATCGGGTGTACCATGTGTACAGTACAGTTTGCTATTTTAACCGCTTCAAATCTAATCTTCAAATTTAGCTTTATTTTATTACTTATTACAAAGTGACCAACTTTTATCATATTATCATACTACTGAAATATTATATCTTTCATATATTTTTCTTTAATGTAACAACCATTTTCTAAAAGTAATGTGTCATCTGATGAAGATAAAGCTGGGTCGCCTTTTCTTTTTTACTGCCCGATTTTCTTTGAGGTTGAGCTGAACACAGCAGGTTGATGTCCTGCTCTTACAACAGGAGACAGCAGAAGGACTTTTTCTCCATTGTGCATTAAAATGTTCTTTATGAACCTTTATGATCATGTAGCATCATGAATTGTTTGTTGCAAGTTTAAAGTCAGCAGCATCCTCTGGGATGGTCACACAACCACGTAAATCTCATGGTCACCCATATCAAGCAAAGAAATATGACAAACACAATGTTAAAACCAAAAACAAGAATGATCCTTGTAGCATCATTCCAAGAAGTATGGAAGATTATCAACCTCTGAATTATTCTAGTCATCTCATCCAATCATCCCAGGGATTTAAAAAACACACACACCAGAGGATTGCTCATTGTTTTGTTAATGTTCTAAAGCAGCCTTCTTAAATATACTGTGTTTCCCCAAAAATAAGACAGAGTCTTATTTTTTTGACCTCCCCCTCCCAATAAGTGTTTGGCCTTATTTTCAGGGAGGTCATATTATTTATGAGGTGCAGGAAGAAGCGAGCGTGGTCACCCCATGGCTGCTGCTGTTTTGCAATGATTTCAGGAAGGGCTTATGTTCGGGGGACGGCTTATTTTAGCGCATATGCTCAAAAGCCCAATTGGGCTTCTTATCTGGGGAGGTCTTGTTTTCAGGAAAACAGGATAGTACCCTTCTGATAGCGCACACCATCCAGGAGAGTTCTAAAAGGAAACATTTGGACAGCATGAGTTTGGAGAATGCTAATCTAAGACATTGTATGGAGCTGATGATTTTGACCATATCCTCACAAGTTCTGTTTATCAGCATTGGCCACTTGAAGTGAACTATTTTATTTACATGACATTAAAATCATTCTCAGTGGTTCTCTGCTTGCCAGCAATTTCTGAAATAATTTCCTGTGGCATCTGGTTTCAGAACTGGAAAAAGAAAAGAAAGAAGAGGAAGGAAGGAACAGCCGCTTAAATATTCTGGTTATTCAAATTATACATATTATTGTTAGAATCATTATTCATCAGGAAACCCCTGTTTTTTTTTTCTGAAAACCTGCAGTTCTGAAAAATAAAACAGACGAATACATTATTGAGAAGAGAAGAGGAAGGAAGCATTCAAACAGCAGCTATATATTTGGTTGACAGAAGGAGGTATTCCGGTCTCCTGTCTGTCATAATAAACCTTTTAGTTACTAGTTGGTAGAATAGGTCAAAAATGTGACTTCTCCCAACTTTGCCACACTAGGCAACTTGGCACTCCAGTTATTAATGCCGAACACAAATCTAGAATTGGTTAGGATTAGGGTTTATATTTTGTAATATTCTCTTCTAATTTGAATATGCATGCATTTTGTAACCTTCACTGAATGAAGACACCTGAACTCAAACAGGGATTTTTGCAAGATTATTTCCCCCCCAAAAAAATCTGTTTTGAAACAGAAGAAGCTGTTGGAGATACGATGGAATAAATGCTCTTAGGTCAGATTTTTGTAATCTACCACAGGAACTAATGCCCACCCACCCCCAACACCTTTGTCCCAACTGACTTTTCAAAAGATTCTTTTAATAAAAATACACAAGGTTGGCAAGCTGTAAAGCTGAATATTAGCTTCTAACAACCCATTTATTTGCTGCAATATGTTTAGGTCCCACCAGGCTGGTAAATAGCATTCTGGGAAATTAATTTGCTTTCTGCTAAATGTTTCCATTGTGATTGGCAGGCAAGTCTCCTATATTACCTATTTTATAAAAGCTCTCACCAGATGTGTTTCCAGAAGTCGTCTAACCCCTGAACTCTGTTTGATAAGGTTTTCATGGTTGTTGGATCTGTCTTAGAACACAGTTCTCCTAATGGCAGCCTGCCTAATTACATATTTTGTTTCAAGTGACTGCAAATAATTATTTACAGTCTTCATTTGGCGCCATAGAATATTTCACTCTGTGGTTTTAGATTTAAATTATTAAGCGAAGAACACCTGACGGCCGTGACCAGGGGGGCCTTTTACCAGGTTTGCCTGGTACGTCAGTTGCACGCCTTCCTGGATCGGGATGCTCTGTGCACAGTCACTCATGCCCTCGTCCTTTCTCGCCTGGACTACTGCAACGCTCTCTACATGGGGCTGCCCTTGAAGAGCACCCGGAGGCTTCAGCTGGTCCAGAATGCGGCCGCGCAGGTTGTCATGGGGGTACCGAGTCCTGCCCGGAAAGGGAGCGGCTAATAAATCCAAATTTATTATTATTATTACCTAAGTGCTCCCATGTTACACCCCTTTTAGGCAGCCTGCACTGGTTGCTGGTTGTTTTCCGGGTGCGATTCAAGGTATTAATTATGACCTTTAAAGCGCTCCATGGCTTAGGCCCAGGCTACCTGCGAGACCACCTACTGCCACCAGTAGCCTCCCACTGTCCAGTACGATTCCACAGAGCTGGCCTCCTCAGGGTGCCCATCGGCCAGACAGTGTCGGCTGGTGACCCCCAGGGGGAGAGCCTTCTCTGTGGGAGTGCCTTCCCTCTGGAATGAGCTGCCCCGGAGTTTTGCATAATCCCTGACCTCCGGTCCTTCTGATGCGCCCTAAAAAGTTGGCTTTTCCAGCAAGCCGGCCTGGCCTGTTAATTTTAACTCATTTTTAAATGTATTGTCTTATAAATTCGGTGGGTTTTTTTGGGATATGTATTAAATTTCTTTTTAACTTTGGGGATGTGTGTTTTTTAATGTTGTACGCCGCCCTGAGTCCTTTGGGAGAAGGGTGGCATATAAATCCAATAAAAACAAACAAAAACAAACAAACAAAAGCTTGGCAAGATAGCTAAGGAAGAACTGCAGACAATATTTGAAAATATCCCCAGGTAGCAAGCTCTCATGGGGTGTCCAAACCAGATGGGTATAGTTAACTGGGTATTGCCTGATGTGACCCTGTATTGTGCCTTACTATATAAGCCTTTGAAGGTGTTATGTATTGTATATAGTTGTCAGTTGACGTTCTCAGTCTGGTCCTCTATTGGAGTGGGAAAATACTCTCTCCTGATTGGTTGTGGGCTGATCAGCTTCCCTATAAAAGGAGCTGTGTCAGCCAGGGAGAAACAGTTGCCTCACAGGCAGTATTGAATAAAGAACTGCTAAAAGCCACTCGGGCCTTGCCTCCATTCTTCACCCAGAACATGACAGAAGTAATGAGAAGTATTTTGAATTGGGCTCCAAAGCTATTAGGAAGCCAGGACAGAACCTCACAATTTGTGTTACTTTGCAGTAGTAGAGTTGGTCCATCACTAGTGTTGCCATCAAATTTGGGACTAATCAGAGTTTCTGAGTCATTGCCAAAGGCTGCTATGTGAGGATGTAACATTAGTCCATGGGGATCAGGGCATACATTACTGCCAAAAGGACATCTTAACTAAATTAGGGCCTAAATCTGTGCATCAGCCGGTGCTTCAAATTTGCCTACTGCAGTAATAGACTATCAGCCTTTATAGTTCATTAACTGACCCTACCTTCTGATTTTGAATACATTACTTTTTACATTCTATAAATTTGGGAGTGGAATTTATTTGAAACCCTAAAAATATGCTTAATCCAAAAAAAAAGATACAAAGCTGTCTATATTTTTTATATCACTGTTATACTGGCAGATACTATTGCTTTGGCATTTCTAGGCTTTTACTGATGTTGATGTAAAAGAGCCGAGGTGGCACAGTGGTTAAAATGCAGCACTGCAGGCTATTTCAGCTGACTGCTAGCTGCAGTTCTAAAGCAGAATAAACTGTAGATTAAAATATAAAAACAAGACGTGGCAAAAGGGACAGATAAAAAGCTTGCTTGTAAAAAGACAGGGAAAATGTCATCAGCCTTCAACCACAAAATGTTCCAGCGTAAGTCCTTATGTCAAAAGCCCAAAACCACAAGTTTCAGCTAACATTCGCTTAGAGACACGTAGTCAGTACCTATGGCCCAAGACAAAAAGGAGAAGTAAGACAATATCTACTTTTTCCTTAAGGTAACCAATAAGAAATGAGTTAAGTGTTTCTGTGTTACGCTGCCTTTGAGAATGTATAAGAATGCGTGCTTCGATCATGAAGGTTGTTCAGAACTTGCGATACTAGCCATGGGCTAGCTTTCTGAACCTGGCTGCCAATAAACTTCTCCTGCATCCTGAGATGTCTAAGCCTGTCATTTTCTGCAACAGTTCAGCAGTTCAAATCTCACCAGGCTCAAGGTTGACTTGGCCTTCCATCCTTCCGAGGTGGGTAAAATGAGGACCCAGATTGTTGGGGACAATATGCTGACTCTCTAAACTGCTTAGAGAGGGCTGTAAAAGCACTGTGAAATGGTATATAAGTCTTATTGCTATTGCTATGTCTCCTTATCTGTTTAGCACTTTTTTCAATATCAAATGACTGCATTGCCTTCTACATTGTGCAGACCTTAGACCGTCTGGGTGGGGGTTTCATGTCACAATTTATCCTGAATTGCCACATTGGAAGAACAACCTGTCGGTTTTTCTGATTTTTTTTTTTGTGGGGGGTGGTGGTATATTGCCAGCCTGTCTTTTGCTGAGCCACACGCCTTTCTTCAGGTTGGAAAATTTGATTAACACTCAATTGAAAACAGTTGGCTCAAATAGGAAAGGGTAAATTAAACAATGGGGATAATTGGTAATTAGATTTAGCACTAGTTAATCAGCCAGAGCACATTCAACATTTTCAGCTATTAGAAAAGGGTTTTTTTTAAAAAAAAAATACATCAGTGTGTGTTTTTCTTCCCAAATAATTATTTTAGGCTGTTGCCCTCATGAGACTGTAAAAACAAACAGAGGGAATTCACCAGGCCTTAGCCCAAATTAATAATGATATGGTGGGATTGTAATGGAGAAGCCATGCCACAATCTATGCACACTTTTCAATGGATAGCTAGATTGGAAGACAGAGATGTGAACTTGAGTGATGTATGATTTTTGAAGCTCATCCTATCCCTTTTCCTTCCTTCCTTCCTTCCTTCCTTCCTTCCTTCCTCCCTCCCTCCCTCCCTCCCTCCCTCCCTCCCTCCCTCCCTTCCCACAGATATAAAACCCACATGTTCATAGCAGAAAGTCATTCTAGGAATCCTTAAAATGTTGTTATGAGTGAACAGCATGTTTTTTTGCAAAGAAAAGAAAAAATAATAATCAAGAGTAATTGCCTACTAATTCACACCCTTAAGTGTATTAGATTATCTACAGAGATATTCTTAAAATTAAAAATCCAAACCTCTCTGGGATGAAGATCTGTCCTGTAAAGTAGGCAGTAAAACAGTTCAGATTTATTGTATATTAATCTGAACATCTATAATCCGAGAACTTGTTTAAGATTACATAATGAGATAAGGCAAAAACAATGCAAGAGTTTATTTTATTTTTTTATTTTATCGGTATTTTTGTCAGGGAATTGCACAGCAGATGTCCAAATGAGGTCATAGATGCTTACACAAACTTGTAATTTTATATAAATAAATATATTTTACATCTATACATACGGCAAACGAGACAGTCAGGAGCATCATGAGGTGTATCAGAAACCACACAGGGCACATAGAAGAAAAAGGTAGAGAAAAAGAGAAACTCCCAATCCCACAGCAATCATTCACAACTGTATGCTCTGGCTCACAGCACAACCCTACTGCGCCAGATATTAAAATGTAAATATTTTATTTTTAAATTTTAATTTAATGTAAAGTAGGACCAGTTTATTTGACTGCTGGTAAGAGGCACGAAGCTGGAAACTCAACCGTAAATAAGGGAGGGGTTGGGGGTATCTATGCTAGAGAACTGGAGAAGAAAATATAGACTGAACATGTTCAAAAAACTTTCTCTCCAGCACCTCAGCTTTCTGTCCCAGAATTTCAATAAGACTCCAAGTGGTAATATAGGCTAATTGAATTTGAATAACAATCATAATTTTCAGTCAAATCTAGCATGCTGACTGCCAGCTCATCAGTATTTGAGGACCATGGTCTTACTGGGTTCATTCTTTCTATTTAGAAGCATTTAGAAAAAAAATTCTGTGTTCTCAAGTTTAGCTCCAGTGCTAATGCTAGTTGTATAAATGGTTATGGAGAAAACAGATTAATGGAGAGAACTAGGGATTGACATTTTACATTTTGATTACACAGGATATCAAGCTTAACATTCATGACTGCCCTGCAGCCTTCAGATCAGTACTTAGGGGGAATTTTCTGCTCTGTCAACTACTCTGATTGAATCTGCTTTGCATATCATGTTAGATTTGGGAATGGGGCTGTTCCAAAAATGCATCAGCATTTAAGGGTGAAAGCAAAAAAAAAAACCACCCATCTTTATTACACTAATCATTAAAACATCTCACATATAGGAATACAAGCAAAGAAACATTGGAGTTTAATTTCAAACATCATTCAAGAAACTCCTGAGTTCAAGAGTCCAAAGCTCATTCAAGAGCCTCAGGATGTTATTGAAGGTTTTATTTTGCCTTTAACATGAATTCTCCCTTGTATATCTTTACAAGTGTTTTTCCAGGTGTTTGGAAGTTCTCATTTTCATCTAGATAAGCAATCTTTGCATTGTGGAAAGCTTCCAGATGACTATCTCCTTTTGAATGAAAATTACAGATATGAATTGGCATTCACAATCTCCATTGTTCTTGGGCTGAATTTGGCCCATTTCTTTTCAGAGTTCTTACCTGACTCATATCTGATATGGATATATATTATAGAACCTGATTTTTTTTTCTTTTTCTTTTAATTCAGTCACTGCAACTATTGGGCCAGAGAAGCTTATTCCTGATAAAAACAGGATGGAATGCAAACAAGCATTCATTGGAAAACTGGGCTAATTTTTTTATGGGACAATATCTCAACTGGTGGACCTCGTGGTAAGGAAGCTTGCTTTGAAGAGAAAGTGAAATGGTATAAAGTAACTATTACAATGATGGAAAAGCTGATGTGTCAAATCTTCTAAATTATAGCGAAATAAGTACGAATTCAACTTGTATGCCTCTATTAATTTTTTTTGTACATATGCTGTACATTTCTGTATTTCTTTCTACAACAATCAGATTCTCAGAATAAATTCCACAAAATAAGATTCTGTTTACATGGTGTGAGCAAATAAAGAATTGAACCTTAACTGGATTGCTCTAGGTTATTCTTGGTCTGGGCCTGCCATTAGTCTCGTCAGACTAAATCCTTACTGTGGGGCCCTTGGTGCTCTCTAAGCTTGCTTGTTTTGGTGCAGACATTTCATTACCCATACTAGATAACATCATCATTGCACTGATGATGTTACCTAGTTTGGTTAATGAAATGTCTGCATGAAAACAAGCAAGTTCAGAGAGAACCAAGGACCCCTAATGTCAACCCTGAACTATAAATATTCTCCTTTATTAGTAAATCCTTACTATTCTTACCCTAACTGATTTACTCTGCAAGATTCTAGGGAGTGGCTATGATAAAACTCTTCCTCTGTCTCCAATCTAGCTCCAAGCTGTGTTGTCTCTTGTATTGCCCCACTCCTTGGAATGTGCATCACACCATCTCCTTCTTTGCCGACACAATCCACCACAGATCTACTCATGCTGAAATTGGATAGTTATCTGTTAGGAAGAATTTAATTTGGATCCTGGCATTGAGCAAGGATCTGGATTCAACAGCTTAAAATTACACTTTCTGCTATTCTATCTGAACAAACAGACTTCACTGGATAACATTGATATTTCATTGTATTATACTTTATAGAGCAACGACCTATTACATTAATGAGGGTGTTTATGAATCAAAATCTGCCTGCTACATTTTTTTAGTGTCCCCAATAATAATAATACAGCAATGCTTCAAAGGCACTTTCTATTAGACTTGTCTTAAAGAGATACATTTATAGTTTTTATTATTATTTCAGTGCCCCTTGTTTGATCTTCTCTATAATTTATATGATTCATTCTATTCATACTAATTTAAAACCACAAACATAATCTTGGTATAAAAGTGTAGGGATAACCTTCATACCTATTAGAGCCAACATGCAAACTGAAAAACGGTTATAATATTCTACGAATAGTCACTGCCATCATTTTGGTAGAAAGGATATATTCTTTTTTTTAATTACTTCTCCTTTATCAGCCAATGCCCTCACTTTCTTTTCGCGTACTCATTGATTCCCTATTCTCAAGGCATCATGGAATGACTCTGGGGTCGTGTGCTTGCAAAGATGTGGTGTCCCATCCGTCTCCCAAGCCTGTAGCTGTGTATGTGGAAGCTTTTTTTAGACATGGTGTGGCTGAGGAAAGAAGTACACAAAAGTTTTTCTTTTCGTTTCCAAGGAATATATACCATCATCCTCATGCTTCAAGAAAATGCATAGAGTCAATGTAGTAGTGATTAAAATGTTAAGCCAAGATTGGCAAAGTCAATTCCAGCCCCTACACAAACACACACACACACACCTCACACCCTCTGGAACTAGCTGGCTGCTGAGTTGCATCTTCCTGGGTCCTTGGTCTATGCCAAAGTTCAAAACAACTGGTATCCTGTAAGAAAAGAGTAAGAAGAGCTGGGGGAAGGTGGAGTTAAACATGTCATCAGTTTAGAGTCCTTATATTGCCACAAATAGTCCAACTCCAGCCCCTCTTGAATTCTGTTGATCCTTATCTAGTGCCAATTTAATGCTGATGGTTAGTTGACTAGTTCTTGTGCATAAGCTTGAATAAATCATCTGTGCTGTTACTTAACATACGGTCCCAAACCCTTGTGCCTGACTGATCCCTTGTCACTTATTTTTTCTTTTTTTAAAGGCAGGGTATATAAAGAGTACCACACCTAGAGATGGCCTGAAGTCCCATTTTATCAGTGACATCATTATAATCCAAGACATTTGATTTTTCTGCCAAAAAGATATCATAAAAGAAATGTTTTTAAGAGTGCCACTGTTGATTTTTCCCTTCTGCAGGTGTCGGATTAGGGAGTGTGTGTTGTTTTCTTTATCTTAACTGTTACAAGCTGTGATCCTGATGAAAGGCTCAAAGGCAAACATGATTGCACAATGAAGTTGAGAATTGTTCAAAATTTAAAAAAGCAGTCAGGTTTTAACAAGCCTTGGTGGGATTTATTCTCGGGGACACTAACATAGTCATGGATCTTTTTTGGAAATTTGTCTGAGCAAACAAAATTAGTCAATAATATATCCAGTAGTGCTATAAAGTGAAATGTAGATATCTGTTTTAAATTGTCCATATAGTTCCCTAACAATTTCATAGGCTTAAGGATTGTAACCCCGCAAATGTGGAAAATGAACTTAAAAAACAGAAAGCTGCCACATATGGATTTGGCAGTGGGAGGCATGAAAAATCACAGGCTCGAATCCTGCATTGGATTTGAGTTTCTGCCTGGTTTTATATTCTCTCAAATACTGAGCTGAACTGAGCTATTACCTGACTCATCAGACTGCATCCAAACTAAATCTGTATATCATTGCACTGTAGGACTCCAAAGCTTGAACTTGCATTTTGATTCTATTTAGTAGGTGTTATTTATGTCCCTCTATCCTGTCCCTCTTCCAAAGAGCAATGCTGTTTACATGTAATTTTTCAAAAATGCATGTCAGATGATTTCATCAGGAAGATTTTTGTGAACATGTAAAAAAAGTTGTGGTCTTCCGTATCAAAGGCCAACGGTGTTTGTGGTCCAGTCTTTAGAAGAAATTATAATCTGATTATTCTAATATTGCTCAGTAACTCTGCCAGCTTTTTAAAATTAATATATGTTTTTAGCTGGAGGGACAACTAACTTTCTTAATGTAGGATGAACTATTTAGTTTAAAAGCTGATTTTAATGGAAGGAAGCAATGAAGGAGGTGAATGAAAAGATTGTCACTTGGAAATCTCATAATACAATATTCTGGATTTGTTTAATGTAGAATGAATCAAGTCCACTTTATGCTCCATGTGATTAATAGAATCAGGATAAACAGTAAGAGGTAGCACATGTCAAAAAGAGTTAGTGCAGGGGTGTCCAAACTTGGGAACTTTAAGACTTGTGGACTTCAACTCCCAGAATTCCCAGGCTGGCTGGGGAATTCTGGGAGTTGAAGTCCACAAGTCTTAAAGTTCCCAAATTTGGACACCCCTGAGCTAGTGTTTGTTGTTGTTGTTGTTTTGCATTGACTAAAATAAGCACACTAAGTTTCATACCATGTGTCAATGTCACTTGGAGAGTTACTTTCATTTAAGACACATGCACCAAAAATATCTGTAATTTGTATTAGCAACTCAAGAAAGTAAATATTTTGAAAGTTATTTATAGAGAACTAAATTAAGTCTCTGCAGACATTTAAAGCAGGAGTGCCTTATAGGAGATTAGGGTCTGCTGATAGATTTCTGAGTGCTTTGCAATCAATCATAAGAATGCAATGATACCTTGTTGTGTAAAAGCAGTAATAACTAGATAGCACAGCTCCCCATTCCCCTTCCAAGCCCTTCCCCACAAATAGAAACAGAGTATAGGAATGAAGGGAGTTTAAAATAAGCAGGAATGGAAAAGTCATCAGTACACAAATAGCCTTTTCTGTATCAAATCTCCAACTGAGATTTCAGGTGAATCTAGTTGTCAGGTCAAACTCCTTTGCCTAGATTTACCAAACATCCAGCAAAAAATGGCTCTCTCCTTGTGGTTTCCCTATTGGCCTCCATTCAAAACAAATACTATTGTCTTATTATGGAATATAGGAACTGACACAGAATTCCGGGATCAAACAGAAAAGGTTTATTTGCGCAAAGTTCCAGTCGTAACACAAGGAAGCACCGACTGGACAACGTTTAATTTGTTTTCCAAACTATTATACAGGCTTCCCCCACAGGCCCTCCCTTTTCTCTCCTCTCAAAGCTAAAAGAAAATGTGGTTTTTCTGATAAGTCACAAGTACTCGTGTCTTCAAAATTGCGGTTTGGCTAGGTGTGATTTAAGCTTCCTCTTGCAAACCTTTAATCAAGCTTCCTCTTGCAAATCCTTAATCTTCAAACTCAAGCTTTACAGAACTCTTAACATGCTCCATTATAAAGACAGTTACATATATTTAAGATTCCTATTATCCCATATTATATTATCCCATATTATACCATCTTAGTCTGACTTTTTGAGAATCTAATTGAGCAGTTGTCTCTGGCACAGGACTTCCCTGATCAGTATTAAGGGCAAGTTACCAAGGTCAGTTTGAAATTAATCAACAAAGATTATTAAGGGCCTAGAGGCTAATATTTTATGAAGAACAATTGCAGGAATTGAGTATATCTAGTCTAGTGAAAAGAAGGACTAGGGGTGACATGATAGCAGTGTTCCGATGTTTGAGAGGCTGTCACAAAGAAGAGGGTTTCAACGCATTTTCCACAGCACCAGAAGGCAAGAAACGAATCAAAGAATAGCAACCTAGAATTAAGGAGAAATTTCCTAACAGTGAGAACAATTAACCTGTGAAACAGCTTGCCTTCAGAAATTGCTCCATCACTGGAGGCTTTTAAGAAGAGACAGGGCACTTGTCTGGAATAGTATAGGGCAGTGATGATTAACCTTTTCTGGACCAAGTGCTCAAAGCGCACACACAAATGTGTGCGAGCGCCCGACCCCCAAAATGCAATATGCCCATGGGCCCTGTGCATTCCCCCTGCACATGCGCGCACATCCCCCCACACTTGCCCTGCCCCCTCACATGTGCTTGCAGCCCCCTTGCATGCCCCTGCCCCCTGCACATGCGCAGCAGACCTAAAGACCAGCTGGCTGGCGGAAGGCATGCGCACATGTGTGGAGGAGGTGAACTGGGACGACGGCTTGAGTGCTGCGTGCCACCTCTGCTCTGGCATGTGTGCCATAGGTTCACCATCACGGGTATAAGGTCTCCTGCCTGCATGAGCTGAGGGTTGGGCTAGAAGACCCCCCCAAGGTCCTTTCCAACTGTTACTCTGTTATTAATCAATTATACCTGAAGGCTTTTGCCCCATTCCTCTCCATGTGTATTCCCCATTGTGAGCTCTTGACTGACATGATCTTTTTCCCTCTCATCAGTACATAAATACAAATATTTAACAATTACTGTATACTTCTTTCCTCTATTTGTAACCAGAATTGTGCCAGCAGTGTCTGAAGTATGTGTGTATATGGGTGTGTCAAAACAGGTAACATGGTGCCTTGACAGCCTGTCCAAATCTCATATCTTATATATAAGTGTCAGTCATACTTCCTGCAGACATTGCTGCCCCATAGAATTTTTTTCATTGTGTTTTTAGAACTTTGCTTCAGCTAGAGAACATTCCAATTCTAACAAGGAAGAAAAGAAATTCTAGCCCTGATTAAAAACTAATACATGGGCGTTTAATATTAAAAATGGGAGGAGACATTCAGCCTCTTAGAAAGATGTATTTCTGCTTCAACTACAGGCAGGTATTTCAGGGAATATTAGCAATTGCTATTCAACTCTATGCAATGTATATAGACAGAACTTAGGTATTCAACGAGCCATGTCCACAATTTGTTTGTGTGTTTGTTTTGTTTTTGTGAGACCAAGAATGATGCCTTTTGGAAGAACTAAAATTAAATGATGGGATGTATTATTTTTTGCAGTCTCCATGAAAATACTCTCTCTCGTTTATCTATCAATGCTGTTTCCTTTGACAAACTTCAATTACTGCTATGAAATAAAGTGACAGAGCAACCTGTTTGCAACCTGGCATTATTCAGTATTTGTGAACAATAAACCTGTTTCACAAGATTCCAATCACAGGTAGTGGAAATGTTTAGTTGTATCTCCAACTCATTAAAGCCTAGATTGTAACTTAAAAGGAGAAAGCAAGACAATTCATCTTCACAGCCCTTTCTATTCAAAACCCACATCACTAAATGAGGTCCTGTTGGAAGAAACGTCCTTCTGGGTTCAGTTCCAAGTGGGGGAAAAGACACTGGAAACCATGGAGGCTGCTTGGAAAGATGGTTTAATGATAAACAGGATCACATGGCTTGAGTTCCTGAGGAGAAAAAGGAAAAGATGCTGAAAGTCCCTGGTTTTATGCCCGCTCTGGGCCCCACCCCAGAGCTTCCCGTTCCTATGCAAGAAACGCATTCTGATTGGTGGTCAGACTCCCAGGGGGCAGGAGCAACTCTGTAGACTGTCTCCCAAGCTTGCTTGACTTGCTGGGTGATGATGTAATCTTCCCAGGTGCCATGTGGTGATATGGTTAAAGGGCTAATACTATCATGTCCTGAGGCCCATGCCTTAATCCCATCACCCTGGAGCTGAAGGGGGTAGATCTTTGTTATGTAGAATAGGACTTAATGGCTCATTCACAAAGGTGGGGGCAGATAGTTTCTGCCTCTCTTGAGTTTCTACTTGTCATAACTTCAACAGCCCCTTCCTCTGTCATTATTCTCTGAATATCACAACAACTTTCTTAGGTGGAATCTCCTTGTAAAATTGAAATGGAAAAAAATGAAGGAATCTCCATTTCACGCTGTTGTTTGTGAGGCACTGCTGTCCCATGGTTTACTTTAATGCTGCAGTGATAATACGATAGATGTCTGGACATGCAACAGCAGACATCATGTTGGGAAGGAGAGCCCAAACATCCATAGATTACTATAATGACACAGCTAGAACTAGCAGGAACTTTGAGTTGAGGTTTGATTTAGGTTAAGTGGGGGGGGGGACCCTAAAGAATAAATATAATAGTATACAAAAAATATTTTATACAATACAATAGTAGAGTTGGAAGGGACCTTGGAGGTCTTCTAGTCCAACCCCCTGCCTAGGCAGGAAACCCTTTACCATTTCAGACAGATGGCTCTCCAACATCTTCTTAAAGACTTCCAGTGTTGGGGCATTCACAACTTCTGGAGGCAAGCTGTTCCACTGATTAATTGTTCTAGCTGTCAGGAAATTTCTCCTCAGTTCTAAGTTGCTTCTCTCCTTGATTAGTTTCCACCCATTGCTTCTTGTTCTACCCTCAGGTGCCTTGGAGAATAGTTTGACTCCCTCTTCTTTGTGGCAACCCCTGAGATATTGGAACACTGCTATCATGTCTCCCCTAGTCCTTCTTTCTCTTAAGCTAAACATACCCAGTTCCTGCAACCGTTCTTCATATGTTTTAGTCTCCAGTCCCCTAATCATCTTTGTTGCTCTTCTCTGCACTCTCTCCAGAGTCTTAACATCTTTTCTACATCGTGGCGACCAGAACTGAATGCAGTATTCCAAGTGTGGCCTTACCAAGGCATTATAAAGTGGTATTAACACTTCATGTGATCTTGATTCTATTTTGTTCCTCCAGTTGTCCAGAGATGATCTTTACTTGTAGGGTTCTTTGTTATAAATGCATCAAAGTCGTTAAGGAGTTGGGTGGTCTTTAAATGTGGATAAATAAATCAATATTCCTTCGGGAGTTCTTCGGGAGAGGGTGCGGCTTAGAAATAAATTTATTATTATTATTATTATTATTAATCACATAAGAAGAAATATGAGGAACAGAATCTACCTAAGTGGTATAAAATAAGATGAAACATCAACCATTTCTGTCTACATGTACACTTAACAATTATCCAGTCTTGTTGCTCTTTTTCCATTTTCCTCCTTCATGAACTGTGAACAGTCATCCTGTTAGGTGGTCAGTTTAGAGCACAGTAGAGAGGGGAGAGTGCTTAATTGTTTATTAAAAATAAATGTTGCCAGTTTGAAATGAAATTTTTACAGTGGTACCTAAAAGAGAAATTGTTCAAGTGATGCTTTCTCCATTCATGAGATTTTTTTTTTAAAGCATCGTCACTTTGTTTTCAGATTTTGAAATGCCAGTAGAGACCTGAAAAAGAGATGTCACATGGTTTTGTATATCCCTTTCAAAGACACCTTAAGCCCAGTGGGAATGACGAATCAAAGTTTATATCTTTTCGAAAACCGCCAGAACTCTGCTGAGAATAATCTTACCTATTGCCTCTAAATCATCAAAGTCTCAACCAGACAAGCCTTGGCAGTTCTTTGACTCTCTTTATGGGCCAGGGCAATGCCTTGGCATACTGTTTCAGCTGGTTCAGTCTCCAGTCCTCATGGCACTCAGGAAATTGTAACAGACCTGGTTGTTCTCCCAGATCTTGAGGAAAGAGTGTTTACAGAGTCCCTTATTTGTTTTGTTTTGCGTTGCTTTGTTTTTATATTTTACATTTCTGGTCTCTTATATTTTAATGTTAATTACTGAATTTTTAGTTGTAAGCCTCCCACTCTTGTTTGGGAACTGGACAGGATATATTCATACAGAAAATGTGTTTTTGCCATAGTATAATCATCATTCACGGACTCCATCCTGAGATCATCTTAGAGACTTAGACTCACATTGAGAAGGTACCAAGTAAAAGTATTCTTGAATACAATGGGTGAGTTTTTTGGGCTTGTTTTAATCTGTGAAATATAGAACAAGAGACATGGGGGGGGGGGAGAATCAACTGGCAAGACATTTCTATATATTTATTATTTTTAATTATTAATAAGGATGGTTTTGTTAAAGGAATCATGTCCTAGCAAAGTTTCTTCTTTTTAAACCCCAAAAAGCGAAAGAAAGGAACAGATTCCAAAGAAGTCTTCATTCTTCTATCTGCTTTGGCAGGACAGTTTTGCTAGGTTCAAAACTAATTTTTGAAGTTTTTTTTACTTAATCCAGAGATTATTATTATTTTGGAGAGATATTTATTTCTTTCTTTATTGCTTCTTGGGCTAACCAGAGAAGAGAGGGTCAACCTATTTTCAAAATAGTTTTATCTTCTAATCCTCCTGGCAGCTATTTTAAATGTTAGGATAGTTTTTAATATTTTTAATGTTATTTAAATTATTATCACTGTGTAGATTTTATGAATTGATTTTGTGGATTTTTATGCCTCCTCCATGCAACATGTGACGTGTAATATATCTATGATTGTACACCGCCCCGAGTCCCTTTGGGGAGAGGGAGCGGTTTTACAAATCCAATAAAATCAAAAAATCAAATCAAAAGGACCTGAGGGCAGAATAAATTGTAAAACATGGAAACTTATCAAGGAGAGATCCAACCTAGAACTGAAAAGAAATTTCCTGAAACGGAAAACTAATGGAACAGCTTGCCTCCAGATGTTGTGGGTGCTGCATGACTGGAAATTTTCAAGAAGAGATTGGAAGGTCATTTGTCTGGAATGGTATATGGTCTTCTGGTTGAGCAGGGGTTTGGACTAGAAGGCCTCTAAGGTCCTCTGCTATTCTGTATGATATTCTGCTTCTCTTCAGTCACTAAGTGTTATCTTGGTTCCACATACCCCAGTTATTCCTCAAAGCACTTCTATTGCTATCACTGCTTCCTTTCCTCTGCCTGTATAAAGTGAATCAGGAGCTGTCAGGAAATGTGTGGGATCATAACATCTATGAGTCAAGAAAATAAACAAGCAAATAAACATTCACCTACGTACCTAAGTTTTGGATCATTTCAATCATAATTTGGTTTAGCCATCTTTGGGAGGTTCTCCCCTACATTGTGGAAGCAGCCAGAACAAAGGTCTGGCAGAAACCAATATGTCAGTCAAAAACAAAATGGTCCTGAGTGGGGAGGGAAGTGAGAGGACCTCAACATGCATTTTCTCAGAAAGACAAAAATCTTGTTTTTCAGTACAACAATTCAATGACATGACTGCTTTTCAATAAATGGATTATGGAAGACAAACTTAATGCAACACTTTTAAAAGATCCATTGCATATCAGAATACATTTTTAAATAACATTTTGAAAGCTGCAAATAATATACTCCATCTCTTTTCTTAATTCACAATTTTGGGGGATTGTTCTGCTTCTTACAAATAACTGCATGTTATTTTCAAGGGCAATTAGGACACGGTATGACATGACAGGTGATTTGAAAGCTAATAGTGACTTCTGACACAACTAGCTTGGCTGGTCCAGTAGCACCCAAATTGTCACCTCTTCTTATACTGCTAAATGATAGAAAAATTCCAGTGCTTGCTTGGTTTTTTTAAAAAAAATAGTGCCACATTTGACATTGGAAAACAATTGCTTGCACAATACTGATCTTTCTAGAAAAAGACATTGCATGGCATCTGGACATCTTTTCTACTGTAAGAAATGCTAGTTTGTGGTGTATTTTTTATTGCTGGACTGTTGAGGTTTGCAAAAATATGTATTACTTTCTCTGGACAGTCTCACAGAGACTACAGCAGGGATGTCTGCAAAGTGTGATGTAAAAAAATTCAAAATTGTGGCCACAATGATATAACTTTTTAAAAAATCATCTATTACTCATGGCACACTGTTGGGGCCACCATGTTGACTTCCATTTACCATACCTGTGGGCATCCCTACCTGTAACAATACATCTCTCCTCCCTGGCCTTTACTTTACAGGGAAATGGAGAAGATCTCTTCTGAGACACTTTCTACATCCCCATTCCTACTGCAGGCTAAGATGTTCCTTATCTGATCATTGCCCACACTGTGGCTCTTCTTCCTCCTGTCTCTCAAGGATATTCCTGCAGACCATTACACGTCATATGTGTATAGTTTTCTTTTTCTTTGCCTTCACATAGGGCCAATTTTAGGCTAAGGCCAAATACCATGAATGAATAGAAGGTGAATCAGTAGAAAGTGACACCATCAGTCAGTGTGACCTAGGAATGCCGTGTATACACTTGAGCCAGCACTGCCTTCAAGATTAATCTTAACCCTTGGCATCGGCCTGGACAAATCCCTGCAGTTTCCTTGGCAGGATTTTGGAAGTAGTTTGCCCTTGTCTTCTTCCTAGGGCTGAGAGACAAGGTTCTGACCTAAGCTTCCCCAGCAGCATGAAGCCGAGTCCTCATCCCGATAAATCCCTTTTTATTTAATTTACAGTGATTTCCTCTACAGCAAAGTCCCGGCCCACAGTCTTTCAAGATAGTTCACAATTACCGACTTTTATCAGACCTGAAGAGTGGTCAGGCCGATATCTTTCAGATGTTGCAATACTTGGCAAGAATTCAGGAATGAACTAATTGTCTCCTAAAAACACCCTTCCCCTTTCGCTCCTTTTTTATTCCCTATGGGAGGGAATTCACCATTCACCTGTGGCTTTACTCCCAAGTCGACCTTTGTTCCTTAGCTGTTCCCTTCATCTGGCAACTCTGCACATGCGCACGCTGGGAACAGGCTCCAGCTGTTCATTTGCCTCATTGATACCAAAGGCAGCTGATAACTGTCAGACGGCCCTGGTCCCATCTCTGTCTCTGAAGTAGAGCACTTGTCAGAGCCTTCCCCAGACTCCAGGACTGACCCATGTTCCTAGCCAACATCTTCACTCTCCTTATGTGCTGCCAGCTCCGCTGGTCTCTGGTGGACCCACAACAGAATTGTTAAATTAAATTAGGGGGAGGGGAAATAAGAAAATATTAAAATGTAAATATACAAGTGGAAGGTTACCAGCCAGCTTCATACCTAAGGCAGGAGTAGAAATCATAGGCTCCCAATTTCTAGCATGGTGCCTTTAACCACTACCCCAAATTGTTCTCCTATATATAGTTAAAAATGGCAAAACAAAATATTGATAGTAATGCTGAATCCAAAAGCAAACTCTCTTCAGGCTTTAAAATAAGGCCTGAAAAACATGGGAAAAACATGGGAAATATAATATGTAGCCCTTGATATGTACAGCCCTTAGCGTGAATAAATTCTCAGAGTGTCATCATACAAAAAGTCGAATATCACTCTTCATGGATTTCTGGATTTTTCCATTGTAGGAGAAAAGAATTAAGATTTGAAAAATGTACTAATCAAATAAATCAAATTGGAAAAAAACCAACAGTAATTAAAGCTGAAAAAGATAACGAAGGAAATGTAAAAAATCTCTTGCAGCCGGAGTTTTTCAACAAAACAAAGTAACTCCCTTAATCAGGCATGTGCAACCTTTTGGCTTGCCTGAGCTGCATTTGTTTTGGGCTACATGTAAAATATATAGTATGGCTAATGCATATAAGTTACAAACTTCTTTTATTTTTTATATTTTTATTACAATCTTGTTGGGCCACATTACTAACTGTCCAGGGCTAGATGCTACCTGTGGGCAACAGGCTGGATATATCTGCTATAAATACTGCAAAGTTTTCCATAAACTGGAAAGTAAGGAAGGATGGAGCTTCTATGATTAATTAAAGTCAGTTGAACTATTATAGAGCCAGTCTTGTTGCTCAAATTTCTCTGAGCTTTTTCCTCCCTATAATTTCTGAAAAAGTAAACATGAGTCCAACATCTAAAGCTGGACAGAGCATTGACTAGAAAAGTGTTGCAAAATTGTTGTGCGTAACATCCAGTCCAGTATGCATCATGCATGTGCATTCAGCCCCTATATCCGGATCAAAAAAAGCAATGGCAAAATGGGACGAACCAGGAGAAAAACAGTAAAAACAGAGGCAGGATAACATGAACTATAGTCAACAATCAACATCTATCCTACATCTTTATATCACAAGAAAAAGAGCTACTGAAAATGAGTCTGAGGATAATTTGCATGGATAATCCCAAAGGGAGTGGCTTTTAGCTATTTCACTTTAATCCTTTATTGTCAATAAAGAAGAAATTTCCTGACAGTTAGAACAATTAATCAGCGGAACAACTTGCCTCAAGAGTTGTGAATTCTCCAACACTGGAAGAGAACCATTTGTCTGAAATGGTACAGTGTTTCCTGCCTATTCTATTCTATTCTATTCTATTCTATTCCTGTAATAGCAACAGAATAACAATGGAAAGTAGGACACCAGGTGCTCCCACCTCTATTCTGCATCATTAAAGTAACTATTTGATGAATGGGGATGATGTAGCCAACAAAAGAAAAAGTTATACTCATATTTCCTGTGATAAAATGTCCTTCACTTAGTTTTCTATTGAATGTCAGGTGATTTTGTTGTTGTTGTTGTTGTTACTGCTGTTCATTAATTGCCAGTAATCCGAACCTATGGACAGGCCCTCACCTTTTCCTTCTTGCTGGCAATTCATGGTGTAGGATTCAACTCAATAATGTTGTCCCTCTATTATTACACACATTGCATTTAACACAAGAAAAGAGAAACATTTGCCAGGAGGGACAGTTGTAATTATGCCAGGCTAGACCAGTGGTTCCCAACGTGGGGCCCACAGTGGGGCAATTTGATTTTTAATGGGGGCAATTTGAATCTTGTTTAAACCAAGTTAATGGCCTTTTAGGCTTCCTCCACATGAGTAGAATTTACTTGTTGAGTAAAGTAAGAATTATATATCATCAGGATTTTAGAGGTGCTTAGGTGGGGCATGGCCCCAAAAAGGTTGGGAACCACTGGACTAGAGTCTTGGGCTGTCCTGGTGATCCCCCCATCCAAGTATTAAGCAGATTAAACTCTGCTTATTTTTTTCTGAGATCAGCCAAAGAAGAAAAGTGCTAGCAACAGGTTTAACCAGCCAGTAGTGATTTGTAGTTGCTATAACTCTTTGCCACAATCCAGATTGCTATGGAAGAGGGCTCAAGGGATAATATTGGTCTTTTATTTGTCCTTGGCTTTAGCTATGCTGCTTCTGTCATAGCCTTAATCCACAGTCACAAATAATATGAGACACTATCTTTCCCCAGTCCTTAAGTGTAGCCTTTTCTAACATGGTGCCCTCTGAAGTATTAGAGCTGCAGACTTGCATCTGCAAGATATCTTCAGAGTTTCAGGTTGGAGGAGGTGGTTCCAGAAGGTATCCCTTCCTCATGAAACACCTACCATATTTTTCAGAGTATAAGACATACCTTTTCCCCTCAAAATAGAGGGTGAAAATCTGGGTGTGTCTTATACACTGAATACAGCATTTTCTGCCTCTTGAAATCCCGCCCCCTTTGCAAAAATGGCCATGCACAGCCTTTAGGAGGCTTCCAGAGTGCTGCTGGGGGCTGGCGAGGGCAAAAATGAGAAAATGGGCCATCTTTGCACGTTTTTACCTCCCCCCCAGCCCTCAGGAGCACTCTATAAGCCTCCTAAAGGCTATGCATGCCATTGTTTTGACAAAAAACAGGGAGGTCTGCAGAGTGCAAAACCTTTTTTTTTAAATTTGCCTCTTTAAAATCTTGGTGCGTCTCATACTCCGAAAAATACGGTACTTAATTTGCTAAAATATTCACATTCCTTGACAAATGTGTTGCTGATCATGGCTGAATGATTGATTATGTGCCATCAAGTCATTTTTAACTTCTGTTGACCACAGAAGCTAGATTTTCAACCATGACAATGTATCCCTAACCTGGTTCTTCAAGTTCCACTTGTGTGTGTGTGTGTGTGTGTATGTTTGTTTGTTTGTTTGTTTGTTTGCTTATTCATTAAATTTATATTGCCTCCTATTCGCCCATGCCGACTTAAGGCAGCTTACATAATTTAAAACCACGTTAAAAAAACAATAAAACTATTAAAAGAATCAGATAAATTAATATAATAAAATCACGCCCACCTCTCCCCACCCAGCGACAGCAGATCACACGAGCCATTTAATGGGCTCATCCCACTCTGAGTTCCTCAGGCCTGCTGGCAGAACCAGATCTTCAACACCTTCCGGAAAAGTATTAGAGTGGGGGCGGTTCTAATCTCTGGGGGAATGATGTTCCAGAGAGAGGTAGCCACTTGTGTATTGTTGTTACTATAATGAGCCTATCCACCTTGCTGTTGATCATCATCTGCTTCTCTTTCCTTCCACCTTTCCCAGAATAAAATCCTTTTAGGGTGACTTGTTCTAGATAAGAATGGAAAAATTTATCTATTTATTTTTTTAAAAAAATTAAGTCTCAAGAACAGGGGATTCACCACTCTATGCTGCGATTTATTTCCCTATCCCAGAAGCCGTCCGAGGAGTCATAAGTGGTACTGAAACCATAATAGCCCTTGATAGAGTCTAATTTGGGTGGCTGTCAGCTCTGTCTTCAGTTCATGGTGGAATAGTAAAGCCATGCAGATACCACAGTGCTGGGTTTCAATTTTTTTTTACTATTGGTTCTGTGGGTGTGGCTAGGGGGGTCATGTGACTGGGTGGGCATGGCCAACTCAATGTCACTCACATCAAGGGGTGCCTTGCCTGGCCCCTCCCCTCCCAGCCATTCCTTATCACACCCAGCCTCAATGTATCAATAGTTCTGTAAAAATGTTGTTCAGCTTTTTTTGACATTATTATCTACATACTATAGATGTACTTTCATTGTCCAGGTGTCAGGGGAGGGGAAATAACTTCCTCCCCAGGCAGCCATCTGTTTCCTCCCTGTCAGCTGGATAAAGCTAGGCAAAAAGCCAGCTCTCACTGGCGCCCAGCTTCACTGACAACGAGCTTTCAAAAGGCAATGTGAGCTTCTGCCTGCATCAAGCTACACTGGGGAGGGAGAGAGCATGAGTGAGCCAGGGCCCTTCCTCCAGCTTTTGCCCAAAGCCCCATACCATACCAGGAGACTGAAGTTTGAATTTCTCCCCCCCCCCCTCCGACCCACACGTATCTTGGCATTTCTCTCTGCCCCTTTTCCAGCTGCTGGCCATTCTTCCAGCCACTTCTAAAACAAACAGAGAACCGGTTCATTCTCTGTTTGAAGGCAGCACTACCGGTTTGGGAGAACCTGTCCGAACCAGTAGAAACCCACCTCTGAGATACTACAGCTTCAATAATAATCACTTTATTATTCCCACCTAGCCATCATTCACCTTTCCTTACATGCTATGTTCCCTGAGGAGAGCTCTGGCAATTGGAAAGCTTTCACATTTTTTCTTGCACATTATTATCTCTTGCAGGCAATGATGGTTTTGGAATATTTCCATTGGATGCTATGATTTTGGAATACTTTGCTCTCCAACAAACGTAAGCTGATTCCTGAAATGACCCACTCTCTAGTCAGTTCTAATATTGCTACAGCAGAATTCTTGACTGAAGGTTTCAAAGTGGTGGTTTGTTTTATATAGTGGCGATTTAGCCTGACAATTGTTTGTGCTTTATTTGGGCCATTTCCATCATTCTGAGAGATTCTAAAAAGAAACTGCATAAGCACCTCTCAAGGATGGTTTAACTGATGTTCCTGAAGAGAGGGTTGGACTATAGGATCTTTGTACTGCCCTCTACTGCCAGACTTCCACGAGTCACTAGACTTGACTAGAGGTCTATACAGGTAGTTCTTGATTTACAACTTTTCATTTAGTGACCGTTAGAACTAGGGGTGGGTTGTTCCTGGCATTACTGCCAATTGGGTGTGTGCAAAAATTTGCACATTTTGTGTGCATTTACAGAAAAATAGGTCTGCGCATGCGCAAAATGTTAAACAAAATATAAAAAATCGGCAATTACAATTGTTCTGTGCATGCGCAGAACCAAAAAAACAAAATGGCCCCAAAGGAGAACCAGTTTGGGGGTGTGGCAAGCTTGGGTCACTGCCTGTTCCAGCGACTCAAGCTGCCAAACCACTACCAGTTTAGCTGAACCAGTCTGAACCCGTAGGAACCCACCTCTGATTAGATTTTGCAACAGCTCTGAAAAAAAAGTCACTTATCACCATTTTCCACACTGGTAACCATTGCAGCATTCCCATGGTCACATGATCAAAATTCAGAAGCTTGGCAATTGGTTCATATTTATGACAGCGGCAGCATCCCAGGGTCACCTTTTGTGACCTTCTGATAAGCAAAGTCAATGGGAAAGCCAGGCTTACTTAATGACCATGTTACTAACTGAACCACTGCAGTGATTCACTTAACACCTACGGCAAGAAAAGGTTTTAAAATGGGATGAAACTCACTTAACAACTGTCTTGTTTAGAAACAGAAATTTTGGGCTCCATCGTGGTCATAAGTTGAGGACTACCTGTAACTATATACCATTATTTCAAATTGTTAAATGTTTCTGGATGATTAATTAGATCATTAAAAATATAGAGAAGAAAAGTGTTGTGTATACATGTATGTGTGAAGTGCTTGCTTTGGTCTTTGTAGGTGATATTATGCATGATCCAATATTAAAAAGCTGCCTCGTGAGTTAACATACTATCCATTAGTAGTAGTACTCTCAAAAAAGCAAGTAACCTGGCAAGTTCATTATACTTGCATTAAAACCTGGGAAATCTATTTTTCCAGTTTGAGAGTGACTGACAGATAATCAAACTATGAAGCAACCATTTGTAAATGCAGGTCTGGTATGTTCAGATAAACTTTGGGGATTGTCAGCTACAGATTCAGTTTCAATTAATCAGAAGGATATGAAGGAGAAAGCTATGGATTATCTATCTATCTATCCCCTTTCGCTCCTCTTTTATTCCCTATGGGAGGGACCATCC
The DNA here is from genome assembly GCF_964273705.1 of Natrix helvetica. Lineage (NCBI taxonomy): Eukaryota > Metazoa > Chordata > Lepidosauria > Squamata > Natricidae > Natrix > Natrix helvetica. Next base: position 207,915,206 of record NC_138552.1, on the reverse strand, counting down.
ACCTGTGGCCTTACTCCCAAGTCGACCCTTGTTCCTTAAATGTTCCCTTCGTCTGGCAGCTCTGCGCATGCGCACACTGGGAACAGGTTCCAGCTGTTCTTCTGCCTCACTGATGTCTGACTCCGAAGGCAGCTGATAACTGGCATACGGCTCTGGCCCCCTTTCTGCCTCCGACACAGAGTCCTCATCAGAGCCTTCCCCAGGCTCCAGGACTGCCCCATGTTCCTCCCCAACCTCCTCACTGTCTGAATCTGCTGTCAGCTCTGCTAGTCACTGGCAGGCCACAACAATCTCTACCTCTAATCATATTCAAATATGGTGATCATATAATGCTTCTGCAACAGGTACTGTCAGCGTTCTAAATACCATGCATGAAATCAATCAGAAACCAAGGCAGAATCATCCTTAAAGTTCCAATTTAACCATACAGGCAAGTTAGCACGTCTATGGAATTCCAACTCTAATCTTCTTCCTGGAATTCCACCCAGTTGAAAGTTCATGATCTTATCCCCACACCCACAAATCCATCACACGTTCCAATCTTCATCTTCCACGCTGGCATCTACACCCCTCTGCTTCCGGTCAGGTGTCGAGGTGCTGAGACAAATGATGACTTTGAGCTTCTAGAAAAGAATGACAACAATACATTCCACAATCCTACTCCTTTCTATTCCCCTCTCCCAACTACTACACTAATGAAACAGCATAGGAAAATAATAGAAAGTGTGGCAGGCCAAAGATCCTAAAAATAACATAACTACAGGCCTGACAGGTACATTTTTTCACCGGTATTAGCAAGCAACTGGGGAAAAAAGAAATAAGAAAATGCAGCCCACTGAGTCTATCTCCCTATTCAATGCAGGAATCTGATTTAAAGCATTCCAATAGATGGCAGACTCTGTTCTGCTTGAACACATTATGTCTCTCAGTAATTGGTGCTGCTGCAGGACATCTTCTTGTTACGTTTTCCTGTTCCAATTTTTCTGAATCCAGTGTGATGACCAGTGTGAAACTAGAACTTCCCATTGTATAGAAATTTGTATTCTGTTGATAGCAGTTGCTATTGGCAGCCACACTGGCAAATCATATGGTATTTGGTTTTTAATTAATTGCAGATCAATGATCCTTTTCTCACGTATTATTATAAACCTAAGTCTCCCCTGCCCCCCATGGCTATTATTTTTATACTAAATTGTAATTAATTTCTATTTATACTAAATAAAAATAAAATACATCTTTCTCAGTGAATTCCATTACACTGTTTATTTATTCAGTTCTCAGGATCATGTTGAATACTGTTTCTCTTTTTTAAAATAGTTAGCTTCCCTACCTACTCTTGATAAGCATTCCCTTTAAAATTACCATACCATACCTAGCACCTCTAGGCACAAGCCAACAGACCGACATATGAAAGATTCAAATTAGTAACTTCATTGCTTGTAATACAGGAATCTCTCAAGACTGCTTACCTTCCCTTGGGAACAGATAGATAAGGTTCCAAAGAACTTAGGTGGGAGGGGGGGGGCGGTCAGGCTTATGTCTCCTGCAGCTAGATAAGGACTCAAGGCTAATTACCTACTTGATACCCCCTCCCTGCCTGCTGTGAGTTTTCCCACACTTAAGAGTCAATCCTGGAAGTAAGAAACTTGATTCTCCCCAACTGAAAGTAATAATTTCTAAACTGTATATACTGGGGGTGAAATCTACTTACCTTCACTACTGGTTTGCAAATGTGAGTGCATGCGCTCGCTTGCTTCGCTCACATGTGCCACCTTTGTGCATGCGCAGGACCTTCTGCGCATGCGCAGAGCATCAAAAATGGAAGTGATGATGTCTGGGTGGGTGGACGGAGCCTGCTACAGAGTGTGCCTGCAAAGGTAAGTAGAACAGCGAGGGGGGGAATCCGCTATGCCACGCAATTTAGATTAGATAGAAAGTAGGATATCCTGCTTTCTAGCTAATATAAATCGTGTGTCACAACTGATCATTCACCTGAACTGGGACCATTTTTTACTACCGGTTCAGGTGAACTGGTAGCATTTTTTACTACCGGTTTGGGCAAACCGGTCTGAACCGGTAACATTTCACCCCTGGTATATACTATACAACAGCTCTCCCCAAACTGGTGCCCTTCGGATTTCTTAGGAGTACTACCATCAGAATTTCCCAACTCATGTGGCCAACTTGTTTAGCATTTTATAAGAGCATTGCTAATATGCTACCAGAATAAATTAATGGACAGAGTCATGTAAATGGTATGGTAATAGTGACACATGGAAGAAAAAGGAACAGATTTTCCAAGGTTCTGCTAAAACCAGGAAAGGCAATCTTTTCTCCAACTTCATTCCCTCTAAAAGATTCAAATTAGCTATGCCAGGCTGCAATCATTTTCAATTTAAGGAGCTCAAGCAGAACAAGGTGAGAGCCTCATTTTTCCTGAAACCCATGCAGCCACTTCACCATCATGAGAGGATCCTATTGTTAAAGGAGGACTTCCAGATGTACAGAAGGGAATTTACTCTACAGCACCCAATAATATCTGTGTTAACATTTCACGGAGCTTGAAGATTTCCCCATTTTTTTTCTCAATAATTAAACTTAAGGATAAAAAATATTTATTACTTTGATTATAAGAGGATTGAGAATGAGAAACACATGTGATTCTACTGAAAATCATCTCTACTAAGAATTCCTGAAATCTGCTAACAATTTGCCTGGTAAAAAGGTAAAAGGAGCCCTGGTGATGCAGTGGTTAGAATGCACTACTGCAGGCAAACTCTGCCCATAAGCTAGTACTTGATCCTGGGTTGAGCTTGAGTAGGGGGCTGGACTAGAAGACCTCCAAGGTACCTTCTAGCTCTGAAAGAGCATCAAGGGGGAAAATGCTACTGTTATAAATTAGTTTTCACAAAAATGATAAATGTGTGTTTGGGCTGATTTTACCTTCTGCAAGTTGAAATTTGATAGCTTTTGGAAAAGAAAATCCTGTGCAGCAAGATGCTGGAGAAGTTTCTACAACATTCACAACCGTTACTTTGTTTATTTTCAGAGTGGAATTTCCATCTATCTATAGCTGTTCTTTTTTTTTAAAGATTATATTTGAAACATGTACAGAAAATCTAACCAAAATATAGACATACCTAAACATATGTTCCAATTTTATCAGTGCTGAGCATTGAATCAAAATTCATGATTTGCACAGATACTATTTGTTAGGGGGTATCTCCGTTGGGAGACAGAGTAGTGCAGCGGAATGTGCAGCCGGAGAGGAAAACGTTGCTAGTAGAAACACACGAATAGACTCACAGACACTGCTAGTAAAAACAAGTAGCTTTACTACTAAATTTGCTTCACACGCAGTGATAGTAGATAGTGCATATTAGTCCAAATACAATTCAAAGAACAAACAATTGCTTACAGTCGCAGTTCATGTTCCAGTCATCAAGTCATCAATCATAGGACAAGCAGAGAGAGAATCAGAGAGAGAATGAGCTCTCCTGACTTCCTCTTATAGCAAAGCTAATTACATCTGTTAGATACATCCACTCATTTAAAGTAACAGCGACCATTTGTCATGTTAGATAGATATATATTGCCTGCCCAACACTAGGAGTATACTCCCAACATTCTCCCCTTTGGGTAGCCAATATATATTTACAATTTCAAGCCATAATATTCACAACTTTCTTTGTGTTTAATAGCACCCTGAGCCTTTGTGAAATGGTGCCACAAGTGAGGGGAGCGCAGGGGGATCGTGTGCGGGCGTGTCACACCCATAATGCAATTACCTCCTCCGTGCATGTGTGTCTCTGTATATATGTATGTTTGTGTGTTTGTACACATGTTTTATGTTTTATATGCCCATTGTACGCCGCCCCGAGTCCTGCCTGGAAAGGGAGCGGCTAATAAATTCAATTTATTTATTTATTTATAATGCACGATTCCCCAGTGTGCATGCATGCACAACAGGCGCGACACCCCCATTTTTACATGCTTTTTTTCACCCTCCCCAGGCTCCAGAGGCTTTATAGGAGCTGGGGGAGGGTGAAAAGAGCCTCCCCGCACCCACCGGAGGCCCTCCGGAGGCTTCAGGGACCGTCCGGAGGCTTCCCTGACGCCTTCGGAGCGTTTAAAATGACCCTCCGAGCAAACCAGAAGTGACTTCCAGTTTGCTCGGAGGGTCGTTTTAAGCGTTCCGAAGGCTTCAGGGACCATCCGGAGGCTTCGCTGATGCCTTCGGAGTGTTTAAAATGACCCTCCAAGCAAACCGGAAGTGACACCAAAGCGGCTCTAAGTGTAGTGGATTTTAGACTAGGTGCGAACACTTCATCATAATCTGTGGCTGTTTGGTCAAAATCCTGAGCCACTAGTCTAGCCTTATATGTTATGGCTCTGTCTACGCCAGTTTTTATTTTGAATATCCACTTACTCCCTATTGTTTTCTTACCTGGAGGTAAATCAGTATTTTCATAAACTTTCATATTCTGCAAAGACTTAAGTTCTTTAGTCATTGCCGTTCTCCATTCCTTTTGATCTTCTGGAAGAAATGTGGTCAATTCATGATATGTTGCAGAAACTTTGTTAACCTGATAAGCCATAGTTGCCTGATACCTATCAGGTGGCTTAGTTACACATGTAGAACGCCTTGGTAACTCAGGACTTATTACCAGACTTTCTATTTTCACTTGTTCCTGCTCTACTACTTCCCCTTGAGTAGACAACTCATTTTTAATATCCAATCCTGGTTTCTCATCATCTTCATGAGTGCTAGGCTTGGTTTCTATAATTACATCATTATTTAGTTCTAACCTATTCCATCCTATATGTTCAATAAATTTGGAATTTGCACTACTAACGATCCTTGTTGATCCTCTTTGCCAAAAACTGTAGGATCTATGATTAGAATTATAGCCTATAAAAATTAGTTGTTGAGCTCTTTTTTGTCCTTTATGTCTCAATTGTGAGGGAATATGAACCCAAGCTGGAGTTCCAAATATGTGCATGTAACAGAGGTCTGGTTTCTTACCATACCATCTGGTAAACGGTATTTCACCAGTTGTGATGTTAATTACGTTGTTTAAAATATGATTTCCACACATCATCACCTCACCCCATAATGATTCAGGCAATCCAGCATCAGCTAGCATAGTTCTAACCATAGATTGCAATGTCTGTCCTCTTCTTTCCACAAATGCATTATGCTGGGGACGATAAGGTGCAGAACATTTATGTTGTATACCAGCCTTTTGCAACATAGTCATAAAATTAGAGTTTGTGAATTCTGTACCATTATCAGTCACTACTGTAATAATCTTATGGTTTGTTTTCCTCTCTACAAATTTAACCCAGTTAGTGAACTGTTGAAATGTTTCTGTTTTGTTTTTTAACAGAAAACAAAAACCATATCTTGAATAACGGTCTAAAATGCTTAGTACATAACAGGCTCCCCCCAAACTAGGTTTCGTTGGCCCTATTAATTCAGCAAATACCACTTCCAGTGGTTTCTTGGTCTTAAACCCATTTAACCTATTAGCCAGAGTAGCTCTACTCTTCTGTTCATTACAAACATTACAATTTATATACTGGCTATATGGCTTTATCTTCACACCATCAAATAACTTCACTGTTTCTTGCAACATTTTGAAATTGATATGTCCCATTCACCTATGCATTAAATGAATACACTCATTGTGGGGTTTAACATTCGAACATACAGCATTAGCAACATTGGAATCATACATTACATATAACCCATCTTGTAGCTTAGCAGCAACCTTAATATTTCCTTTTTCAATAAAACAATTATCCCCTTTAAATGTTACAATGTTGTCATGATTAACTAAAACTTTAACTGAAGTAAATTAAACTTAACTTTTGATACATATAACATATGCAATGTTTCAGAAATACATGGACATTTAGCAATACCTTCCCCCGATACCTTTAGCTTCCACCCATTCGCTAAAGAAACATGTTGTTTACTTGTAACCAACTTTACAAAAAGTTTTCTATCTTTAGTAATGCACATCAATGCCCCACTGTCGATAATCCACAAATTGTGGTTAAATGATGCATTATTATCTATAGTCACATTGATATCATGTTTTCTAGATTGTAGAGGTTTCTGTGGTTTTGGCTTTTTGCAAAACTTGGCAATGTGACCCTTCTTACCACAATTATAACAACATACAGTATATACATAATTAGGTAAATCACTACTCTCTGGCGTCTTCTCTCTTAATTCTTTTCTATCTTCTCTTCTTCTAGACTCTTCCAGCAGTCTTGAAGTAGTTGAGACCAATGTAATGTCCTGTTGAGATAGAACTTCAAAAGATGTTACAAAATCATTGTAACTTTCATCAAGTGATGAGAGAATAATATAAACTTGGTGCTGCTTCGAAAAAATTAACTCTTTCTCATGTAGCTCTTGAAACATTTGCTTCATGTAGTTCAAATGTGCTAACATGTTACCACCCTTGGTGGGTCGTGTTCTAAAGAGTTTCCTTGTAATATTAATATGGGCACCCACAGAGTCTCGAACATATTTTTTCTTTAAATTGTCCCAACATTTAGCAGCAGATTGTTCACCTTGGATATGACTCAGTTGTTGGTCAGCCAGTGTGAGACCAATAATGCATAACGTCCGTTCATTCCTTCTCTGGAACTCTGCAATCTTCTTTGCATCATCATCATTATTTGCATCCCAGGCAGTGACATCCAGTGGGGTCTGTACTACGTCCCATAGCCCTTCACTATGCAATAGTAAACTACATTTTGCAGACCAGGATACGTAGTTTGTGCCATCCAGCCGGGTGCTCAATAATAAATTCAGAGTTTGACCTTGTGCCATCTTCCCAGGTATATCTGACTAACTAGATATTTGCAAAACTATAACGTGTGTAGCAACTCCACTCTCTTAACACTGCAGCTGGCACTCTGGATACACAGGGTGCACTGGGCCCATAACCAGTGTTAGGGGGTATCTCCATTGGGAGACAGAGAGTAGTGCAGCGGAATGTGCAGCCGGAGAGGAAAACGTTGCTAGTAGAAACACACAAATAGAGTCACAGACACTGCTAGTAAAAACAAGTAGCTTTACTACTAAATTTGCTTCACACGCAGTGATAGTAGATAGTAGATATTAGTCCAAACACAATTCAAAGAACAAACAATTGCTTATAGTCGCAGTTCACGCTCCAGTCATCAAGTCATCAATCATAGGACAAGCAGAGAGAGAATCAGAGAGAGAATGAGCTCTCCTGACTTCCTCTTATAGCAAAACTAATTACATCTGTTAGATACATCCACTCATTTAAAGTAACAGCGACCATTTGTCATGGTAGATAGATATATATTGCCTGCCCAACACTAGGAGTATACTCCCAACACTATTGCTATTATATCTCGTAGTAAATGATTAACATGTTCATTTAATAATCCTTTAAAATAAATCAGAGTGCTCAAGACTACATAATCAAACGCCAACCATATCATGGCTTCTGAGTCCTGATCAAATGCTAACATACTATATGCTGGTCCAGATCTTGTAAATGAATAACAGCATTTATAACAGCGAGTCCTCAACAAGTCTTCCCTGTAGTTTGTCTTCTGCATCTATTTCTTCCTTATGCTGTAGAAAGCTCCAGAGCATCTTGGACATCATGCTAATATTAATTGTGCTAGGAAAGAAAGAGGGGTAGGGTTTTTTTATATCCTTACTGGAATAAGGATGTTCACTGGCTGCTGCTGGTAATAATGATAGCAACTACAACATGGGTCCAAGCTGGTTGGCTGAGCCTGAGTAGCAATCTGGGGTATGAATTTGGCCAGTTCACCATGTACTACATTGAGAACATTCCCCTTATTTTGTAAGCTGAGTATTTTTCCCACTTGGTCTTTCAAGAAATTTGTTTGGATCATAGCAGGGACTGGGAAGGAACATCTTTCCAGCCAATTCTAACCTGCCCCAATGCCTCCTTCTCATTTTCCTACAAGTCTCGCCTACTTTTTGTAAAGATGCCCAGATGCTAGAAGTTTTGGGACATTGCTTCTTTTTTAAAAAAAAATCTTTCTGGAATGGTCATATTTCAAATTCCAGGAAGGAAGGAGAGGAAAAGTCTACAGTTTATAGTTTATTTCATTGTTCACTTATTATTTGCATGGAAGGGTAAAACTCCACAACAATAGTTAGCTATCATCTACATATGGAAGGAGATGCAAGGGACTAACATTCTCCCATTGAAGATAAGCAGAACACCATCAGAATAGCAAACTATAACTATAAACTATGACTTGCTACCACCTGTCAATATTAGAAATTGAAGCCCCGGCTACCTATGTTGGAAAATCTTTTAGATGAAACAATATTTAGCTTGTCAGTTTCCAGCCTTGAACTGGCAAGTAGTTTATTTATGGGTGTTGGACTTTTTCCAGTTGAAAACGATCAATGGCGCTTTGAGTAAGTCATGTCTCAAGAGGCTTCTCTTGCTGGCTCTACAGAAGCTAGGCTTATCCCTTGAAAAGGTCAGTCAGTAAACCAAACTTTGTCAAGCTGGAGAAGCACTTGGGAATCAGGCAAAGTTTGTGTCTACACAAGATTTCTACTTCTCATCTTCTGCTTTGCCAGTTTTCTGGGAAAGTAATTTCCCCACAACCCGCACGTGTCTGCACCTCTCTCCCTCTCTCTCCCTCTCTCTCTCTCTCTCTCTCTCTCTCTCTCTCTCCCTCCCTCCCTCCCTCCCTCCCCCCTCCCCCCTCTTTCCCCCTCCACTCACTCACCCACCCTCCATCTCTCTCTCTCTCTCCACATATTTCGCCCATCAAAATATTCCCATATCTACTATACCTTGCTAGAGTTTTAACCATTGCTTCCAGTGACAAGCCAATGTTCCTAACAGTTCCATTCCAAATTCAATCGACTTATTTTCTTATTGTCTAACTCTCTGGAGTGATGCCCTGTGCTTTAGCAACACCATTTTTCTGCTGACATTAAGGAAATGCCATTTATTTGACTTGGTGAAATATCTTTCTTCCATCCAAGCTTGGGCATGCCTGTTAAAAGTCAGGACTGCAAGCTTTTATTATACAGATAGTCCTTGACATATGACCACGATCGAGCCTAACATTTTTGTTGCTAAATGAGACAGTTGTGAAGTGAACTTTGTCCCATTTTACGACCTTCCTTGCCACAGTGGTTCAGTTGGTAGCATGCTTCTTAAGTGAATCTGGCTTCCCCGTTGACTTTGCTTGCCAGAAGGCTGCAAAAGGTGAAGTGATCCTGGGAGAACAGCAACCATCATAAATATGAATCAGTTGCTCAGTACCCAAATTTTGTGACCATGCTGCAACAGCCATAAGTGTGAAAAATGGTGTTAGGTCCCTTTTTTCAGTGATGTCGTAACTTTGAATAGTCTGTTGTGAGCCGAGGATTGCCTGTATGACGATGGAAGGCAGCAAAACGCTGCCAGATTTCACATGGATACCTTTGTGCTTTATTGCAGCCTATTTTTGAAATATCTTGCTACGTCTCCCGTAAGGCAGAGATAGCAGGGATGAGGAAAGGACAACACAGAAATCCCTGAATTATCCAGCAAAGAGCCTACGCCATTTTCTGTATCAAGTATAAACAGCAACTTTTGATGTATTTTGTTTCTCTGCATTATTTGTCTTTACTGAAACTGCAGGCATCAAAGCAACAGACTCACAGCATCCGAAGACAGAGAATTAGTGTGAGTTAAACCAGCATACATTTAGTATGTACAGTTCGATCACTCTAAAGTTATTATTCACAGCGTAAGCATTCATTTTTATTATATAAGAAACATAAATATCACAAATTTCACTCCACAATATATATTTATTTTGATTTTAAATAATGAAATCATCTCTTTGAAATACTATGAGAAACTCAAAAAATAGCTTGATCTTTTTTTAGGATTTTTTTTTCTTTTTGCTGGACTTTTGCAGGCTTTTTTTTTAATGAGTCATCTTCAGAGGTTCTGGAGAGAGACAGAGAAAGAAAGGAAAAAAACAAAAAAATGAGCTTAAGTGTTTAATACACTTTAATGAAGAATGATGATATTTCTTAAAAATTTGATCTCACTAATTGATAACTGCTAGCTTGGATTCAAGTTTTTACGTATTCCCAGAAGTGGAAAGAAATATTCACCAGTTGATTTACCATTCTGACTACAATGTCTCCCCTAGAATAAAGGTGGGTGCAAAGTCATAAACTCTGGACCACATGGGTCTCTCATCCTCTTTTTGGTGCCCCCCACATCACCGTCTGAAATGTCTTGACAAACTGAATGTCTGCACCATGATTTTCTACTGGCTTCTATTTTTCTCAAAATAAAAAGTAAAAAAAGTATTTTACCAGTAATGTTTAATCCTATCATTTTACTTTAAAAAAATATGAAACCCACCAATTTAAGGAAAGGGGATAGAAATTCCAGTCCTACCTCTGTGATGATGTCATTGTACTATAGTGCCTTCCAAAAATGATTTGGAAAAATACAACTCCTGATAACCAAACACTCAGATATTCTTGTTCTGAAAGATCCCCTAATCCTGTCAAGTGGCTTGAGAGGGGTAGGGAATGTGATGGGTAGTAGAGTTAAGAGGGATTTGTTAATGTGTTCCACTCTCCTGCACAAGCTAGTGGAGATTGTGTGCTGGATCAATTCAATTTCCATGTCAAGAGGGAAATGATATTTAAAAACAAAGTAAATAAAAACTTTTCTTGATACAGTTTTTCTGTAGCTGAGAGGATTTCTTAAGTCAACTTTTTGAGCTGGGTTTTCTTAATTAATGAACTAAAACTTGCAAGCTCCGTACTTCTGTTGATATACAACTCTTCTATTAGACTGAGAGATTTTCTCCTTAGCAGTAATACTAACAACAATAATAATACATGTTGCTTGTGCTCTAGTAATTAAATGAAAATCGATTCAATAAAAACATCACCTTTTTAGCATTTCTGTAATCCAGCCAAAAGAGAAATTGTGCAAATTGCATTATAAGGAGATCTATGACCAACCAGCAGATCCCACTTTATGTATGATTTCCCCACATCTGCACACACAAAGTCTTTTATAGTGCTGATGGCCTCAATATGGGAATATAAGCAATACACTTTTAAAGATGCTTTTAAATCATAATGCTTCTTCTATATGCTTTGTCATAAATAGCCTCAGGTAGTGGATTAAACATCTTCCAGTGATGACAGATGTCAAGCCATTAATCATGCTAACTGGGTTGATGGCAGCCAAAGTCCAAAACAATTGATGCCTCTGAAAGAATAATTGCATCTATAATTAGATGCTGGAGCCTCATATTGAAATAAAGGAAGAATCACAGTTTGGACAAAATCTTAGGGAAGTAGCATCCAGAAGAAGCTACTCTGTTTTCCAGACAAAGGAGAGAAAACTCATTTTGTTCTTCCTTTCATTTCTAGAGACCAAAATTGCTTATTTTCATCTCTTCTAAGACCTTTTAGAATTCTGAACATGGATAGTTCTTAGTAGGATGTAGCTGAAGGAAGGTAGAAACTAAATAAATTATTGGAAGATTCTGTTTTGACAACTGCAGTATTTCTTACATCACTATCTTTAAATATAAAAGTACTAATTGCGTGCATTTTGTTTATTGTTTGTCCCATTTGTATAACATTGTTCTGAGCTGTTGATCTTATAAGTTGACTTTCATGGCAGCTGCAGAAAGGCTAGCCTCTTTTTTGGAACAGGAAAAAATATAGAGGGCTATTTTACAGGATGTTCGTTAAAATCCAAGTTCATCCAATGAAACAGGTTGGTGGAAGATTTAGATGAACTGGGGAAAAAAATGCTGCTCAAAGAGTATATAGTTCCATTCAGAAACTTACTAGAAAGAGTAGCCTTGATGGTTACCACCAGACAGCTTTAAAAGGGAATTAAATAAAATCATGGTTGATAAGGCTATTAATGGCCAATGCCCTATATTGCCTCCAGTATCAGATATATGTCTGTTCAATACTTGTTGAACAGTAGTGGGGGGAAATGATACCTAGAAGTAGCTGTTTTGATTTATAGAGAGATTAAATCCCTAAAAGCAGAATGCTGGGTTAGATAGTGTTTAAGCCTGATTCACCATGCTGCTTTTTATGTTCCAATGCTACAGTATAGTCCAGTTTACTGTCTTTTAAGTCGGATTTGATATTTCCATACTTGTCAAGACACGACTCTTCCCTACCTTACCTACCACAATGTGTGCACAAATAATTGAACATTATATCAGAGGGAAGCAAATCAAAGAATACAGCACATGTTTAGAACTAAATTAGTCAATGTTGGATCCTGACAAGCATGCCTGGCTGGCTGGTATCCTAAATAGGAACATGCTTGCTAGGATATTGCATGGCCAATATTTTTAACTAGGTACAGTTATTTGTCATTAGGGTCCACATATAGATAACTTCCCCAGATATGTCATTTACCACTATTTATGTCTGATAAGGTTCTTTGTCTCCCTAAATTCCATCTCCAATAAAAGATCTAGACAAAGCTGTTCCATTTTAACCATAAACCATGGAAGAGGTATTTTCCTTCATTGATTGCTTTTTACTGGCTTAATGCAGAACAACTCACTGCTTTGAAACTATTGCATAATTTCAGTCGCACATGTATGGGAATTCACAGTTTGAGAGTGACTGACAGATAATCAAACTATGAAGCAACCATTTGTAAATGCAGGTCTGGTATGTTCAGATAAACTTTGGGGATTGTCAGCTACAGATTCAGTTTCAATTAATCAGAAGGATATGAAGGAGAAAGCTATGGATTATCTATCTATCTATCTATCTATCTATCTATCTATCTATCTATCTATCTATCTATCTATCTATCTTCTTTCTATCTCATTAAAGGTAAATGCTTGTGCAATGATCTTCAAAAACATGATTTTTACCTTAATTCAGGAGGAGACATACCAAGCTATAGCAGCTTAAAATTCACAGTTTAAGTCAAATCCCAGGAAACTGAATGCATTAACCATATCAAGCTACTAATTTTCATTAGCTTACATATATTTAAGCCCTGCAATTATCTTCTTGTGATACGAAGTTATATAATTTAAGATATATTTTTTTGCAGATGTGGGGAAAGGACTCGCCACGTCATGGGTGTCAAGGATTAAAGGTCAGATGGTTAATGTGATTGGAAACAAATTTCAACCTACCAGTGGGAGGAGATTCAGAAGACCCAGATCCTCTACAGTGACATCATCCTAATTTTCTGAGAGGGCTGATTCAAGCAATTCTATTTCATCCATAAGGTCCTTTGGGCTGAGAAACAATGAACATTTTGTTGAGTCCCTAGGAATGACTTAATCTTAGTGCTTTTGTCTTTTATTAGGCCAAACATTATATGTCTTTACTGAAAAGATACATTTCAACTAGTTTGTTATATAAAAGGACGTATAGCTATTCTATGGAAACATAATACAAAGCTTTTTTTTATTTAGTAATTATCAAACTACCATTTGAGAGTTAGGTCTCCAATTCTTTGCTAAATAATTCCTTTGCATGCAGAAAGATGTCAAAAAATAACAAATAGAAAACACAGAGGTCATGCTCGCCTAACTTTCAATACAAAAATCTCCTGTGGTTTAAAACTATTTTTGTTATAATTTGTCCTCAAATTATAATAAAATAACAGAAAGCTGCGGTTATTAACTGTTTTCCATGCATTAAAAAGAAGATTTTGTTCATGGGTTATTACTCTCTGATCCTTTTAAAACCCAGATATTTTTAGGCATTTCCTCTGCCTACCTTCTTTTATCAGCTAGAACAGACTCCAGGTACTTCTTCAGTGCCAACCTTTGTAGTAAACGGGTGTACTGGTCAGTGAAGATAGCATCCGAGTGACGTTTGACTGGCACATGCTGATCAAGGGGATTGTTGTTTCTTCAAGTAAAAATGGAGTTGCAAGAAGCATATCAATGCACAACCCTCTCAAATACTAGGTCAGTCAACATTCGTACTTTTATTGTAATTCTCACTTTAAAAAAAACAACAACAGCAAAGCCACTTGTCTTAAAAGGTAAAGGTTTCCCCTTGCACATATGTGCTAGTCATTCCCGAGTCTAGGGGGCAGTGCTCATCTCCATTTCAAAGCCAAAGAAACAGCACTGTCCAAGGATGTCTCCGTGGTCATATGGCCGGCATGACTAAATGGCAAAGGCCCACGGAACACTGTTACTTTCCCACCAAAGGTGGTTCCTATTTTTCTGCTTGCATTTTTACATGCTTTTGAACTGCTAGGTTGGCAGAAGCTGGGACAAGTAATGGGAGCTCACTCCACTACGCTGTGCTAGGGACTCGAACCACCGAAATGCCAACCTTTCTGATCTACATGCTCAGCATCTTGGTCACTGAGCCACCGCATCCCTTATGGGTTACTCATGATTAAATGTTTCTTGGGTTTGTGAACACATTGACTCTGAAGGGAAAGCATAGCTAGAATGAATATCCAAGTATAAATTGTGGAATTTGGACCATGTAGCAAATATCAGTAATTATTTTTTTTATTGGTCTTGAAATAGTATCTGTCATCAATAGGTGCCATCCACAAACTATCCAGCACATTTAAGTGCAACAGTGAAATGCCTGCAAATGAATTATTGACATCACTTTTTCAGTATAAAAGGCAGGAGATCCAAGGCACAGGGTGTTTCTGTATCCAGTATCTGGATTCTTAATTGATAATTTCAAAGTTTAATTCATTTGTTCACAGTTTATCAATGTAACTGGTTTGTACCTAATGCATAGTCATAATGGGCAGGTTTTCATGTCACCACCATTTTGTATACAGCACACTATCAGAGCTTTTCCTAAATTATATTCTAGCTTCATTAATTTCCAGCATCCATCTCTCTCTCTCTCTTTCTTTTTCTTTCTCTCTCTCTTTCTCTCTCTCTCTCTCTCTCTCTCTCTCTCTCTCTCTCTCTCATTTGCCAACCTCAACTTATTTAATAAATGTATTCATGTGTTAGAATTATATTCCACCTTTTCCCCCAGGAGCTCAAAGAATGATGTAGAACAATGATCTAATTTTTTTCTCTCAGGCTCAGCCTGGTGATCTCCTACTGTACATCAGTGTTGTCTGGCAAATCCATTGTAAAACACCCATCCATTTCTGAACTGTCTTTAAAGCTAACCCCACCTATAGCCTATTGCAGCAGATAGTCAAGACATTAATAACTGAGAGAAGGACCCCCCCGTTCCAGGAAAGGTCATGACTGTTGTACCAGATGGAGTTGTGTAGTCTTCCTTGCCACATCTGCTTTCCTTTCCTTTTTGCAATAACAAAGAGACAGTGCAATAATGTACTGTAAATATCTCTTCAGCTATAATTCAAATTTCTAAATTCACTGCCAGGTTCAGTTAAAGTTTTCTTCTTCACCATCACAAACCTCTTTATCATTAATACAAATATTTTAAAAAATACAAACTTCTGGATCATATGAACCATATAGGAATATTTAAAGATAACCTGCACTGGGGAAACACATGGTACACTTACCCAATCCTTTTACTAATTAGGGATTCCAAATACTTCTTTGCAGAAAGTTGACCCAAAAGTTTGCTGTAGCCACTTGTAAAGAGTCCATCAGCATGTCTTATATTTCTATAATGGATTTAAAATGTATGATGGATATTATTATACAGAAATGAAGATTAATATTTACTGGTGATATGCACAAAGATTGCTATGAATTCCCTCCTTGTTGCAAAGTCTTTGTTTCAAACAGGACAAGTAGAACTACAGAGCAGAAAGCAGCAGTGCGTTTATCAACATACAAAGACACCCCCCACCCCAATGTTTATTAGAGTTCAAAAGTTTTACCTGTCAATAGCGCTGGACATATCTAAATAGAACTTCTCATTTTCAGGTAGAGTAGCCTGAAGAACATCAGCATTGGGTTTTAATGAACTTTGGGTGTGATCAGATTCACTTTCTTCATCAAATGGTATTGTGTTTCCTAGTCTGAGAAAGGTTGGAGGAGGGGGAAATAGGATGGTAGACAGTTTTGATAATGAGTTGGAAGGAAAGCATTGTCACAGGCAAGGACTTCGAAGATACTTTAAAGTCACCTACTCGTGTCAGAATGGTGGCATGCCTTTGCATTGCCTAAAAGCAGAAGGAAACCATGCTGTACTCTCTGAGATTTTGAATCATTTGCTTAACTGAGTGATATAGCTCAATTACTTAAATATGGATAATTTCTTTGAGATAAGCTATGTGGGAAAAGAACACATACATTTGACAGTAAATATGTATGAGCTGAAGTCCCCATTCTAATCTTAAAATAAAGCAGGAAAGTGGTTGATATCTGGGACCATATTAGATCAGAAATTCTTTGCGAACACTGGTTTTTTTGTTACGTATTTCTTAAAAATAGCTACCTAGCTAGATGATGATAGATAGTTAGATGATAGATAGATAGATAGATAGATAGATAGATAGATAGATAGATAGATAGATGATAGATAGATAGTCCCCCCCCCCGAGTCCCTGCGGGGAGAGGGGGCGGTCTATAAATTTAATAAAACCTAAACGATAGATAGATAGATAGATAGATAGATAGATAGATAGATAGATAGATGATAGATAGATAATCCTAAATATTTCCTTAACACCTTTCCCAGAAATAATGAAAAGCCAAACACAAAACATATGTTTCAGAATTGCTCTATAAATTATGGCAGATGTGATGGATTAATATTAAAGGTAATAAATAACAGGTGATTTGATACAATATAGACACAATATAGCAATAATTTCCCTTTCATGAGAAATCCTTTTCTGTATCAAAAAAGAAATCTGAAAAAAATGTTAATATAATTAGTAAATGTGAACTAGCAATTTGCCCCATGCTCCTCCTGATTTGTTCACTTATTGTGGTTAGTTTAAATAAATAAGGCTCTAGTCAATTTGTGGCCCAAACATGTTAATGTGAGGGTTATACATGCAGGATTGATGTTAGCTAGTCCAGACAAGCACAAATGGAGGTACTAGTTCTATCTTTATTATAAAGTCATAGATTTTTGCAAGACTGAAAATATTTTTCAGAATACTTTTACCTTCTGAAAAGCTAAGGAGTCTCTTTTCAGACACTTTCTCTTCTTCAGACTCAAATTTGAGTCATCAGACTGTTATCTTGGCTGTGACTCTTCCCTCCTATCTGTCAAAGTCATTCCCACATAGCATTACATAACAGAATAATAGAGTTAGAAGGGTTTGGTTTGGTTTATTTGGATTTATATGCCGCCCTTCTCCAAAAGGACTCAGGGCGGCGTACAACATTAAAAAACACACATCCCAAAAGTTAAAAAAGATTAAATCCATATCCAAAAGAAACAAACCGAATTTAAAAAAAAACAATTTAAAATAAGTTAAAATTAAAATTAACAGGCCAGGCCGGCTTGCTGGAACCGGGACCTTGAAGATCTTCTAATCCAACCCCCTGCTCAAGCAGAAAACCCTATATCGTTTCAGACACATGGTTGTCCAATCTCTTCTTAAAAATCTCCTGTGATGGAGCCCTCCACAACTTCTGAAAGGAAGGCATTCAACTGATTAATTCTTCTAACTGTCAGGAAAATTCTCTTTATTTATAAGTTTTTCTGTCTTTAATTAATTCCCATCCATTGCTTCCAGTTCTACTTCTAGGTGTTTGGAAAATAGATTGACCTCCCCCCTCCCTCTTTGTAGCAGCCCCTTAGATATTGAAACACTGCTATCATGTCATCCCTAGTCCTTCTTTTCATTGAATTAAACACTTCCAATTCCCGCAACCCTTCTTCATATGTTTTAGTTTCCAGTCCTCTAATTATTTTTCTTACTCTACTCTATACTCTTTCTAGAGTCTCAATGTCTTTTTTATAACGTGGTGACCAAAACTGGATGCAAAGTATTACATGAATAATATATTGTTTTCTGGACAAAGTAATGCAACTTCCAGAAAGTTTTTATCCATAACTCTAATCTAGATTACCATACTGATATTTTTTTTCTCGTTTGCCATCTAAGTACTAGCCAAGCCAACCCTGCTTCATTTCTTAAGATTTACAATAAAATGCTTTCTGGATATCTCAAATATCTCTTATTGCTAAGGGAAGTCCCTAAGTGAAGGTGTGTCTGTTTTCTTATGTGTGATATAGTAATGTGTGCTCTTTTATGTGAATGAAACCATGCAAAACAAGCTTAGAGTCCAGATCCCAGAGCACCAAATTTATGACAATTATTCAAGTTTCTCATAAACAAATATAGTGACTACTTTAACAATTTTCCAAATAATTAAGAACATCTTCATTATATTCACAAGCTAGTAGCTGCACAATGACATTACCTGATTACAGTTGTATGTGCATTTGCATATATGGAAATCTACACACACACACACACTAACCCCAGCCTTGAATTTTATAACACCCAAACTGAAGGGTGGTAAATCCCCCAGTTAAATATCACTGTTATTGTTTTTTAAAAAATATTTACTGAACTAGTTTATCTTTTCTATCCTACTCTGTGTAAAAATATAAATTCCAATTGCAATAGCTCAAAAATACCTCATTCAGTTACCTAAATAAATGCTCCGGTATCTATTTGTTAAAGAGTAAAAAGTAGTATAATATTCTTCAGATGACTTTGTTCAGATTGACAGTGGAAGCAATATTTGCCATTAGATTTGGCTATCACTACAAGTAAAACTTTGTCTTATTTCACTCCCTAGGATTCAAGTAGTTCTTAAATTTGCAAATCATGTTATCAGTTGTAGGAGAGATTGCTTAGGGTTTTCTTACCTTATAGCTGAATATGATCCTAAAGGAGGCAAGGCAATGGCTTGAGAGCAGAAAACATGGAGGAATGTAAAAAAGAGGAGAAGATGGGAGCTACTTCTGTGTTCCATCTCTTTTGACCTGGTTGGCAAAAATGACAGAAATAAGCCCTTCATATTACCAGTGTCAAACAAAGATCTTGTCAGAAGTAGCCTTCTGTGGAAAATCAGTACCA
This sequence comes from Natrix helvetica, assembly GCF_964273705.1. Taxonomy (NCBI): domain Eukaryota; kingdom Metazoa; phylum Chordata; class Lepidosauria; order Squamata; family Natricidae; genus Natrix; species Natrix helvetica. The sequence continues at coordinate 207,896,154 of NC_138552.1, read as the reverse complement.
TTGATATGGAGAGGGGGAAGGGAGGGAGGGGGAGAGCGAGAGAGAGAGAGATGGAGATTTATAGTAAATGAGATCTACAGTAGATATAGATGTAAATGTAGGTATAGATATATAGATCTCTGTCTCTCTCTCTGTGTCTCTCTCTGTCTCGCTCTCTCTGTCTGTCTGTCTCTCTTTCTCCCTCCCTCTCTCTCCCTCTCTCTCTATGTATACCTGTGCTAATTTATAGCTTAAAGTACGAATTAAGAATGTGGATAGACATTTTCATTAAAATACTCAAGAGGCCAGAAATTTCTTCATAGTGAATATCTGAGGTAGGGATTGTTATGCAGGTCTACACAGAAGACTCTGCTGATTTATACAGAAAAACTGTTACTAGTAATACGAATAACACCAATAATATATTGAATGTCATAGCTATGCTCAGCTACTTGATAAATGCTTTCTTTCATGAGGTAAAGCATATGGCAATGCAGAGAAATTTTAAATGAATCCTGACATAAAAAAGCAATGACTGAAGTTGAGGTACATAGGATGGGGGGGGGGGAGGTGGAAATAGAGTGATTGACAGACAAACAATTTTGCTAATTATATATAATTAGTGTCAAAATATTAACTTAGATCATCTTGATTTTCAAAGTAATTTTACCCTGTTGTTAAAAATAGCATCAAAGAACTTGTATTGGCTGCATTTGCTTTGAAGTTATGGCAGAAAATAGACCCAAAGATTTGTAACACTAGTAAACTTATTGAAAATTAGTCCATAATATCCACATAAAGAGCTCTGAGTTTAGAGACAACATAGAGGAGGAAAAAACTTGTTGATGGTGATCCATTTTCCTGAAAATATTTATCCAAGGGAGAGTGTGATCAAATAAAGCTTCTGTTATTAAAAAAAACATATAAATCTTCAAGCTGCTACAAAATGTTGTTTTTACTGCCATAGTCTAACACAGCTTCCCCTCAGGAATATCTTCACATTGTTCTGCAACTGAAATTCTATGTGAAAAATTATGGTTTATTTCATTGTTTTAAAAAATCATTTTGTCTGATCACAAGAATAAAGTTAATGTAAAAAAATTATAGAGAGTACCACTGAAATTTAACTGAATAATTTTAGAGAAATGGAAGCTAAAGTGCATATTTCTTAACTACTCTTTAAACATGTGAATGTGAAAAATGATGGGGGCAAAGTCTTCATTATTTATTTACAAAGTTTTAAATTGCATATAAATGTAAAAGATATAATTTAAATGATTAGAAGGAGGTGAATAATGAGTATTCCCCTTTATTCAAGGAAAAGGGAAATTCAAAGAATATGAAATCATGAGTATGAAATAAGCATTTTTTTAAAAATAGAAACTTTTGTTATTTGAGATAGAAATCAGAAAATCACCTCAGAAGAGAAATTCATATTTTGAATTCATTTTCAGCCTTCTTACACTACATTGTGATAACTGTTACATTATTATTGAATCATATCAACTCTACATACATACAAAAAATCTAAAATGGGTTAAAGGAAAACAATATTTCTCTAGACTGAAATGAACAAATATCAACTTTTACTTACAAAGCCAGATGATGGACTTTTGGATTCTTCAAAAATATAGTAAAGGTGATTTTTGCACAAAGGAGACTTGGAGCTCTCCTTGGTGCTGAATATATCTTCAATGTGCCACACTTTTTCTTCAGATACTGAGCAGAGTATTCAAAGGCAAGTATCTGGTCTGCTGGTCTGAAGTTTACCAGCCTGCTTTTCTTTGCGCTTAGTGCAGCCTTTCCAGCTGCCTCATTTAATAGGTTTATATACACAGGACCACTTTTCCACTTCAGAAACAGCTATCGCATTATGCAGGAGACGTCACATTCCCCGGGGGATGTATGGAAATATCCGTCATGGTTTTGTTAAGGATATTATGAGACAAAGGAAGTTCATATTTAATTCAAGGGAAGGCATCCTTCCCCCTCCCTGATTAGTTGATTTATCACTTGACTGATGAACATCTCAAGATGAGTAACATTGGGCCAGGCAAAGTGTTCAACTGCTTTTGGGGATGTGGAATTAAAACTGGTAAGACAGAAACCTTATCAACTAATATTGATGGGTACCCCTTTCCAAATTCCTTGAGGAGAAAGATGGCTACAAGTGTCTAGCATTCATACAGAACATCAGTCAGAATTGTAAAAGGAATTGAGAGATGTTTGATATTTTCAAAGCCATTGCATTTGTTTGAATTCCATCACCCATAGTTGAAGTATGTATTAAGATGAATTTTAGGAAGTTAAACAAATAAGATATGAAAATAAACTCAATCATTCTAGCTTGCAAAACAGTTCTGAAGTAATGTACATGTGACTTTAAGGGTGCATGGGGAAGAAAAAATATTATCTCCTAAGTAGAATTTCCTACTAGTCTCAATTTTTGCAGAAATAATGCTTGCTTTTAATTTTTATGATTCGTGAATAGAGTAAAAGAGAATACTGGCCTCTCTTTCTTTTGAATTATCAGTAGGCCATATTCAAGTTCCAATGCTAAGCCTTCTTGAATATTTTGAGAAAATTTGCTCTGCCAATCTTCCTAGAGTTACATCTAGCTTAATTCATGGAAAACCATTCTAATTTTTTAAAAACTAACAATATGACTACAATTGTTCTAAGATCTGAAATTAACTTTAAGCTATCTTCTGAGTTTACTGATATTTGTAATGCTTTGAATCCTGGTATATTCCTACTGGTATAATGTTTTTCGTTATCTGCTTTCTCATTTTAAATACAGTATTTTTGATCATTTTAGCAATAGAACACAAACTGGACCTTGTATCTCCAAGTCAAACCAAATAATGGCAATTTATTATTCAATTTACACATCAGACAGAATCAGTTATTCACACCTAAAACAATTTAAAGAAAACAATATCAGGAATTCAAGGAAATGTTCCTCAACAGAATGTTCACTTAGTTTCTATTAAATGTCTAATCGTAGGATAAAGATGCAATTAATTTGAGATACAGATGAAAAGATGTATGATGTATAGGTATATAAATGTACCTACTATATTAAACAAAATACTTTCTCAATACATTTGCAAATATATTGTAGAGGTATAAAAGAGAGGCTATCCAAAATGTAGGGTTGTCGCCAGCTAGACAATTTTGTATTTCTTACAGCTATTGTTTATCTGTTCAGGACAGTATCTGTTCGAGCAATGAAATAAACTTGTATTTTAAGGACCGGAATTTCAGGTACATTTTATAAAGCACACATGTCCACAAGGGGTGAGTGGGTAGGTGCAGTTTCAATGGCCTATTGTTAAGCGTGTAAGGCTAAATCAGGTTTATTTTTTTCCCTAATTGAGAAACCTGATAGAAGATATTGTCCCAAGGTGCATCACCAGTATTTCCTTTCTCTGACATATTTGTAACAAGGGAATGCAAGTATCACCCTACATAGCAACAGAGGCCATATCAGAGGCCCCTTTACAGGGCAGGGCAGAGGAGTTTGGGAAATACCTGCAGGATAAAGTCGCTCAAATCCGGAAGGATTGGGTCCCCTTCAGTGGCCCAGTCGAGACGCCAGTGGCAAGTCTTGAGAAACCTTTTTGGGAGGAGTTTGACTTGGTTGTCATCGAGGATTTGGACAGATTGCGTGGGCGACTGCGACCTACCACATGTTTGTTGGACCCGTGTCCCTCCTGGCTTGTACTGGCATCCTGGGAGGTTACACGCGACTGGCTCCTGGACCTAGTGAACGCTTCGTTGGGTGAGGGGTCTCTCCCGGCCGCCTTGAAAGAGGCGGTGGTGAGACCCTTGCTCAAGAAGCCTTCCCTGGACCCTATGGAGCTGGTCAATTATCGTCCTGTCTCCAACCTTCCCTTTTTGGCGAAGGTTGTGGAGAGTGTGGTGGCTTCTCAGTTTCCACGACATCTGGAGGAGAATGATTATCTAGACCCGCGCCAGTCCGGCTTTCGCCCTGGGCACAGCACTGAGACGGCCTTGGTCGCGTTAGTAGATGATCTCTGGAGGGCCAGAGATAGGGGCTGTTCCTCTATCCTGGTCCTATTAGACCTCTCGGCGGCTTTTGATACCATCGACCATGGTATCCTGTTGCACCGACTGGAGGGGTTGGGGATCCGGGGCACCGTCTTGCGGTGGTTCGGCTCCTACCTCTCCGGCAGGACGCAACGTGTGTTGGCAGGAGAGCAGAGGTCGACCCTAAGCCCCCTCATCTGTGGGGTGCCACAGGGGTCGGTCCTCTCGCCACTCCTGTTCAACACATACATGAAGCCGCTGGGTGAGATCATCCGTGGTTTTGGGGTGGGATACCACCTGTACGCTGATGATACTCAGCTGTACATTTCCACCCCGAACCACCCCAACGAGGCCGTCGAAGTGATGTCCCGGTGTGTGGAAGCCGTACGGGTCTGGATGGATGACAACCGACTCAGGCTCAACCCTTCCAAGACGGAGTGGCTGTGGGTTCCGGCTCCCCGGTTCAACCAGATAATTCCATCTCTGGCCATTGGGGGCATTCAACTCGCCCCCGTGGAGCGGGCGCGCAATTTGGGCGTCCTCCTGGATGCCAAGCTGTCCATGGATGAACATGTGACAGCCGTGGCCAGGGGGGCGTTCCATCAGGTTCGCCTGGTGCGCCAATTGCGCCCCCTATTGGACCGGGACGCTCTACGCACAGTCACCCATGCGCTGGTGACGTCTCGCCTGGACTACTGTAACGCTCCCTACATGGGGCTTCCCTTGAAATGCACTCGGAGACTACAGTTGGTCCAGAATGCGGCCGCGCGGGTGATTATGGGGAGCACCAGGTACTCCCATGTGACACCACACCTGCACGAGCTGCACTGGCTTCCTGTGGTCTATCGAGTGCGTTTCAAGGTTTTGATTACGATCTTTAAAGCGCTCCATGGCTCAGGACCTAGTTACCTGCGGGACCGTATTCTGCCCCATACATCCCTACGACCTATTCGCTCGCACAGAGAGGGACTTCTCCAGGTGCCGTCCACTAGACAATGCCATGGGGTGGCGCCTAGGAGCAGAGCCTTCTCTGTGGCGGGCCCAGCCCTGTGGAATGACCTCCCCCCGGATATTAGGACCACTACAGACCTCCGCTCCTTCCGTGTTAAGCTCAAGACCCACCTTTTTCAAATATCTGGCCTGGCCCAACCATAACTTCGTTACGCTCCTGAGGGGTTTTTAATTTAGCAATTTTATTTAGGGGATTTTAAACTGTGTTTTAACTGTGTTTTTAGCTGTGTTTATTGTCTTTCACTTACAAGTCTACTCTCCTCCATGCACAAATGTAATTGTCCTTGTTTTTTCGTATGTATGTGTGTCCTATGTGTATTTTATCCTTTTGATTGTACGCCGCCCCGAGTCCTTCGGGAGAGGGTTGCGGCTAATCAAATAAAATTTGATTTGATTTGATTTGATAAGTTATGTTGTTAATTCATATGGTTTTATATAAATGCTTTGAGGTTTGTGTGTGTGTCTGTGTGTAGCTGGGTATTTACTATTCACATATAATTGCTAAGCTGGGGTTTCTGGACAAGGACACGGTTGGTGGACAATTAGGAAAAAACTGCTTAGATTATAAAAGCAAAGAGCATCTTTGATTTGAAGTTGACCTGATGGGGTAGAAGAGGTGAATTAATGAGATAAAAATATTATTTGTGGTGAATCTGGAATAAAAATAGAAAAGGGTGATACTTTTTAAAGCAATCATGGTCTTAATAATCAGAAATAATAAGTATGTGAGGCATTTCTATCTATATTACAAGACTAACCAGTAATGAACAAGTGATTTTTCCCTCCAACGCTCATTCCCACAAAATGTTGTAGACCTCCACTTCCAATGGATATTTTGCATGTAATTGTAACCCAAAATGAAGTAACTACTGATGAAAGCTACAATAAATAGCCACTGCTTAATTTTGTTTCAAGGTGAAAGCATGATCCAGCCAAATTAAAATATTAATACCAAATTCCGTCAATTCCAAAGGAAAAAATAAGCATGAAACTAAGCAATGCTTACTTTGGACTGGATTTTTTTCCCCACTGAATGCTTGGCCAGTAAATGTTGGAAGTTAAGTTCATACACTTATAAATAAAATACCACAGAAATTAGAAGAACATATTCAAAAGTAAATCATTTTAATCTGAAAGCCTACTAAACAGAGAAGATCTTCTTTCTTCTAATAAAGTTTTCATCTTTTTATCTTGCCTCTGATTCATGGGTTTGTAAGTTTAGACAAACCTGGTGGAGAACGTTCAATGATCTTTAATCATATTTTCTAATTCATTTAATGTAAAAATTAAATGAAGAAAGCCTCAGAAGAAATGTCTGGAAATCTGTTTCCGAGTTGACAGCTGTGACCTAAACCAGAATGCCTACAAAATATTAATTCCACAGGAACCTTGTTTCCCTTCTTATTTCATGACTGGTGAGGTGAGAAAAAAAACCTGTTCTGTCTTAGAATGGAGGGAAGGAATCTATCTCTTGCAGTCATCAAGGTACCCCTTCCCACATGGAAAGAGAAAAGAAGAAGAAAAGAGGGGTAAACAATGGATTTGTCAAACCTGCCGCAACTTAAACCTGCAATTAGAAACAATCCTTGACTCTATTTGTTGAGAAAGGTATAGTTAATTCGAGGTTGAGTTTATTGCAGTAAAGCAAAGCCAGAACTGAAAATTACATGCCAAAATCCTTAAGTTCTACTTTTTCCTCCCCTAACTGTCTCTCATTGTTCCCCTCAGTGTAACACATCTGATTCAGGCAAGCTGTTTTCCCAACGGACAGTGCAAGCCTATGCAGCCCCCTTCCTCTTACAACTGGGTAACCTTGAGGCAGCGTCTCAAGCAAATACAGCATTTACTTTCATTTCCAAAGCATTGTTTTCTTCATACCCCCCTCCCTGCATAGGAATTTAGCACAAGCATAAGCAGAAGGTAGCAGCTGTCAGGATTCAAATCAAGATTACAATCTAGGGGAAAGTTCTCTTACTTATTAAATTAATACATTTATCCTACTCTTCTATGGTTCACATAATAACTGAAAACCTTCTGCATCTTCTTTCCTATAGTGGTCTATGAGAATTCTTGTTTGTTATATGTGTCCAGTTTCTTATACTGAGATGCATATTTCTCAATGTGTATATTCCATTTCGCTCTCATGACTAATATCCATGGCTGGATAGATGTGACCTTCATATTCAACATTAACAAAGCTCTGTAAGTGGAAATTGTTTTTAGTCATGTACAAAAATGGATTAATTAGAACAGAACATGCATTTAATTATTCATATATTTACTTTCTGTTTATTTTAAAGACTAGTAGAAGAGCATGGAATAATGGTGGTGCGCAGAAAATTTTTTGCATTTTTATATTGCACTAAATCAGGGGTCCTCAAACTACACCCCCTGGGATGGATACGTGCAATGAATATTTGGGGTCTCTGTGTGGGTCGGAGGGGAGAAGAAATTCGGACTTGGGGTCTGCTTCGGCCTTCTGGTGCAGGGCTTTGGGTGAAGGCTGGAGGGAACTTTTGCTGGTGGCGAAGAACCAGAGAACCTTTTCCAGTGGTACTGCTTCATGGCCTGGAACTGGTTGACCATTTCAGCTTGCTGAGCCTCCAGGCACTGGTACCTGGCCTTGCACTCCTGAAAGTCTTCCCTCTGCTTGGAAAGCCTATGCTCATGAGGTGCTTCTGCTGAGCCTCTTTCTTGGTCTCCAATTTCAACTGAGACAGCTTTTTTTCCAAATCTTTCTCATGGTGGCTGCTTAGCTCCAACAACTGCTTTCTGTTGGGGTCCTTAGGAGCCTGGGTGGGGAGGCGAGGAGTGGCTGGCAGAGGAAGGGCAAGTAGAGGCCAGTGAGGCACACCTCGACATGAGTGATATCGAATTGGCCGTGCTCACCTAGTCACATGACCACCTAGCCACGCCCACCCAGCCACTCATTAGGCTGATCATATTAGTGGTCCACGGGATTTAAAATTATGAATTTAGTGGTCCCTGAGGTCCGAAAGGTTAGTGACCCCTGAGTTAGACGAAGGTGATAGACAGGAGCAAACACAAGTAAAACGATACATGCTAATGAAAATAGAATATAAGAAATTAAAGAACACAGACAAGCAAACCGGGAGGAGGAAAATGAGGAACAGCAGCATATTAATCACTTTTTCTATTTGCTAACAGCCACAAACAAAGTTCCAGGGCTTTCAGAAAACATGCAAAGAAAGTTTGAAACTTTGGGATAAGGAATAATTGCGCTTCCGCATAGCTTAACAGCACCACCTAGCTGCTGTTAAATTAAGGGTTTTATTCCTGGCAAAACTGCCTGCAGGATTTACAACATGAATTATCAGTAATATCTTTAGTTAAAACAAACACGTCATGCAATAAAACCACATGCCACATTACAAAAATCAATAAATAAAATAAAGTGCTCCTCAGAAACAGAATACCAGAATATAAAACTAGATTTCAAGCACAGTTTAAAAGGGATGAAAAACTGGACATCAGAGCTGGAGGAATCTTGCAACCATCGTAGGGAAGGCTTGTGATTCCAGTCTGATCTCATCCCTGGATGGCATAATCTCATTCCTGAGGGCAGAGGTGGTATTCAGCAGGTTCTGACCAGTTCTGGAGAACCGGTAGCAGAAATTTTGAGTAGTTCAGAGAACCGGTAAATACCATCTCTGTCTGGCTCCACCCCCATCTATTCTCTGCCTCCAGAGTCCCAGCTGATTGGGAGGGAATGGAGATTTTACAGTATCCTTCCCCTGCCACGCCCACCAAGCCACGCCCACAGAACCAGTTGTAAAAAAATTTGAATCCCATCACTGTCTCAGGGGTATAATTTCTTTAGGATTGAGTACCGGTAATCTTCAATTTATGATCACAATTGAGCCCAAACTTTCTGCTGCTAAGCGAGACAATTGTTAAGTGACTTTTGCACAATTTAACTACCTTTATTGCCACAGTTGTTTAGTGAAGAACTGCAGTTGTTAAGTTAGTAAAATGGTTGTTAAGTGAACCTGGCTCCCCCATTTGACTTTGCTTGTCAGAAAGTCATAAAAGGCGATCACATGAATCCAGGACACTGCAACCGACATAAATGTGAATCATTTGCCAAGTGTCTGAATTTTGATCATGTGACCATGGGGATGCTACAACAGTCATAAGTGTGAAAAACATTCCTAAATCACTTTTTTTCGGTGCCATGTAACTTTGAACCATCTCTAAATGAACTATTGTAAGTCAAGGACTACCCGTAGTATGGTTTTTAAAGCATTCTGCATTAAAATTGATCAATTCCATAGTCATTCATGTTTATGCATTTTGATAACTTCTAAAAATCCCACCCCAAAAGTACAGATGGACACTATTTTAAGACGATGGAATGAATGGTTATAACTTTTACTTTCCACCACTCTCCTTAATGGATTCCTGGTGTCTGAAATGCATTTTGCTGCATTCCTACGAGTGATCCACACTGGGGATGCTAACCTTGAACTGTCTTCTATCACCCATAAATAAGCTGTTGCATGTGTGTCAACTCCTCCTCCCAAATATTCCCCAAATGTTATCTCTTTTCCAAATCTTTTTTCTCTTCTAACACTACAAGACCATTTATAACAACCTGCAGATCAATGTCATGTCCAGCGCCAACTGAAAAGAAACATCTATTTCTGTCTCTTTTGATCCTAGTAAATACATTTCAACGTGCTTTCTGACAACCAGGATTCAGCATCAAGGAATTTATATATAGCAGTAAGTTTTCGTGTCCCTACAATGTTTTCTCCATCCATTGAATACATGGGAGAAGCTCACAGCCAGATTCAGGGTCATTCTAATGGAACATATTGTTGGATTCTTGTTTGCTTTATCCTGACAACAGTGGACTGTGTTGTTTGGACTAACAGGGTTGTCAATCATTGAACTTTTTGTGGGGGGGGGGGAGGAAGCGGTTGATCATATTGCCTCCAACAATCTGGATCCTCATTTTACCAACCTCAGAAGAAGGGAAGGCTGAATCAATGTTGAGCCAGCCAGGATCAAACTGCTGGCTGAGGGCAGAGTAGCCTACAATGCTGCATTATAATCACTGCACCACCAAGGCTCCTAATCCAGTCAATTATAGGGTTAGGGAAGATTGTCTTAAAACAGCCCTGAGGTTATTTAGAGTTAAAACAATTCCATAAATTAATTCCATAAATAGGCTAAACTGAAGCTTTCCTTTCATGCTGCTTCCCACAGAAGACAAAGTCCTTGATAAGAATGGGGCTTTTTCTACCATAACACTTTTCCACTTTATCCTGCTTTCACATTAGAGGATCAAAATGAGTAAGCTTCCTCCAACCCTAATCTTGGATATCCAGTCCCAGATCAGGTCACCATAAATTTTGATTTTTATTTAAATTTACAACACTAAAATAAAGATAAATGTGACAGCGTCCTCAACTGACAGGATACCAAAAGTGTCGGTTTCCTGATTGAATAAATCATTTCGGATCATGTACTATTGGTATGTGAAGTATTACCCAGATTATTACTCATTTCATTGAGTAATGGAACATATTTATTGAAAAAAGGGCCTCTAATTAATTTATTATTTAATGCAGTTTTATTGAATGAAAAAAGTTGAAAGAAAGAATTTTGTGGTAGTTCTATAATTATATCAGGATATTTCAAGAACTAGTTTGGTGCAATGGTTAAGATGATGGCCTAGAAATTAGGAGAACATACGTTATAGTCCCACTTTAGACATGAAAGCTGGTTGAATGACTATGGGATCATCAAACACTCTCTCAGCTTAAACCTCTACACAAGATTGTTGTAGGTAAAATAGGAGAGATGAATGTTAAATATTTCAACATCTTGAATTAAATATATAAATATAAATAACAGCAAGCAGATATTTTTTCTTCTTCTCAGACATATCTTTAAACATTTTAAGAGACCTATGGGGGGAGCTATTTGTGGGGAAATCTAAAAATCGAATTAACTCCTCAAACTTGGAATGAAAAGAAAAATCAATCCTGCAATTCATCTATGGAGATTCCCAGTTGTCCCAAAGGTGTTTTTTCAAAAGGCAACTGGACTTTGTTTCTCCTTGAATATGTTCCCCTTCGCATTCAAGAAGCTTCTTCAATTCATGAAGAAGTTCTTGGGTGAGAAGCAAAGAAATGTCTTCAAGGAAAAACAAAGTCCAGTTGCCTTTTGAAAAAAGCACCCTTGGGACAACCTATTCTATCATAAATAGGATGGGGAACTTTTCTTGTTCCCCATCCCCTTAGAACAGGGGTCAGCAATCTTAAACATTCAAAGAGCCATTTGGACCTGTTTCCCACAGAAAAGAAAACACAAGGAGACACACAACCCTTTTGACACTAAAATGAAAACAACACTCCATATATCATTTTTTATCTTAATGCTATGTATAAAAAAAAAAGACCCACAGTCTGTTGCATTTATGAAATCAATGAACTGCTGCAGCGAAAACATTTTTTTAAAATTTCTGCATGCAAGAAAAACATTTTGAACTCCGGAAAAAAAAGATGCTGGATTGAAGGTTACTTTCAAATAATCCCCATATTAAACATACTGATAAACCAGTTTCGTCAGCAGTGAAAGCAAACGAATCTGCCCACGTACCATTAAAAGTTCTATTTTCTTCTGAAACTTTTCTTTTCTTGGATTTATCCATGCTTAGCCTACCGGGGGGGGGGGGTCAAAAACCTCAATAAATCATGTGCCAGCAGGTGTTGCACATTGGCAGTTGTGACGCATATTTTAAGCGACAGGGAGCCGCAGCATAGGGATGAAAGAGCCACATGTGGCTCCAGAGTGGCAGGTTGCTGACCCCTGCCTTAGAACTACCTTAGTTTTAGTCAGTGACATGCGGTGAGGTTTACGGCTGGTGAGGGGCCACATGTGGGCCCCTCAGCCTCCAGCACACGTGATCCCATTCCCCGCCTTCCTGAGCGTGCTCCACTGGCTCGCGCTCCGCAGTCCTCAAAAGCGACTGGGGAACGACGAGAACCTTCCTCCACGGACGGATGGAGGTAGCCAGAGTGGCACCGAGGCAGTCCGACAGGCGAGCGACCGAGGACCTCCATCCCTCGCTCGCTCGCTCTTTCGTCCGCCCAGACCGCCTCGGCGTCGCTCTGGCTACATCTGTCCGGCCGTGCCCGGGAGCTGCGGAGGCAGAAATGTTGTCGGCGCTCCCGGATGAAAAATCCACGAAAGCGACTGGGGAACGACAAGAACCTTCCCCCAGTCGCTTTCGTGGCTTCATCATCTGGGAGCGCCGACAAAATTTCTGCCCCCGCAGCTCCCAGGCGCGGCCGGGCGGATGTATAGTATATAATATTCTATACTATTATTTCATGAAGAGAGGTGAGGCTCTGCCTCCCTTGCCTCCCCTGACCACACGTCCCTGGTTTTAGTGGGTTGTCTTAGTATTAGATAAAATTGAGGGTTTAATATCACTTGAATCTACAGTTCCAAAAACCATAAAAGAATTGTCTTTTTTTCCCCCTTCCTAGCCTCATACCTAATAAATACCCTTTTGCTTTTCTTCATGGTCACAAGAGTGGCAGACATGGTCCTCTTTTCTTCCTTGAAGTGAAACAGCCTGGAATTTATTTGCACTATGAAGTGCATATGATATTTATAAAACGGTTTTTGCTATTCAGATATCTGGGCTTATCACACTTACCAAATCATTTATATGCAAATGTTTCATAAAAGACAGACTAAAGGTGAGCAATGAAATAAAAGTGCAATTAAGCTGCAATGGTAAATCTCTGGCAAGCAAGATGCACAAAAGTCTATTCTACTTCAAAGGAAACCAGCAAGTTGAGCTCAAAAAGGATTGAGTCTCAAAAGGGGACTGGAGAATTATTGTGGTCTGTTGTGCTCTCTGAAGCCCACAGAGTATCTGTCTTTGAAAATAGTCATTTACTGTAATTATACATGTCTTGCCTCCGTCCTTCCACTCCCTATCGGTTTCTTACTACATTACAGAGGTGATATAAAGCAGAGGCAGGAATGTTGGATTCTGGAGAACCGGTTAGCGGAAATTTTGAGTAGTTCAGAGAATTGGTAAATACCACCTCTGACTGGCCCTGTCCCCATCTATTCTCTGTCTCCCGAGTCCCAGTTGATCGGTAGGAAATTGGGATTTTGCAGTAACCTTCCCCTGGAGTGGGATAGGAATGGAAATTTTACAGTATCCTTCCCCTGACACACCCACCAAACCAAACCACACCCTGCCACACCCACCAAGCCACACCCACAGAACTGTAGTAAAATAAATTGAATCCCACCACTGCTACATTACCTGGGGGCTTGTAGTCACGGATATGGGATAAGGAAGAAGGGGCAAAAGCAGCAGATTTGAGGATTGCCTATTTGTGATAAGACCAGTGGTGGGATTCAGCCAGTTCGCACCACTTCTGGAGAACCAGTTGTTAACTTTCTGAGCAGTTTGCTGAACTGGTTGTTGGAAGAAATCATTAGGGCAGAGAACCAGTTGTTCAATTATATGAATCCCATTACTGGATAAGACCCAAATTCCAAGGGCCATGTTCCACTGGTGGATTTGTACTGGTTTTACTACTGGTTTGCTTGTGTGCACTGCGCGCCCTTTCATGTACGTGTGACACTTCTGCACATGCATAGAAGCATGTGCTGGTGGGTGGGCGGAGCTTCTCACCGCCGCCACTACCACTTCAGCCGAACCGGGCCGAACCAGGAGGAAACCCCCCTCTGCCATGTTCCCATTGTCTAAAACAAGTAGAGACACTCCTTATTTTAGTGGTATGTCAGGAACAGGATATAAGTTCAAACTCATATTTCACAAAGACATATCCATTTTATATTATGTGAAGGAGAACGTATGGAGCCTTTGAGTCACTTGTAATGCCCTCTCCTTTTCCCTCTCTCTGTCTCCCATATATGAACTGATTAACTTTACTCTTTTGGCTTTGACAGAGAGATATTTCCTATCTCTGTTTTCATTAATTGCTGTAGAAGCTGAATCATATCACTAGCATTTCTAATCTCCTGAAGTATTTCTAGGCGAAAATCAGGCACAGGCTGGTACATAACTGGGTAGCTTCCAGCAAATACAGTTTTCATTTTGCTTTTAAAAGAAAGTAACTTGAGATGAGTCAAAAACAGGGAGTGATTTTTCTGGTGAACTTTAAAAATCCAATTTGATCTGAGTTCAAATAATCTACTTGATGTCATTTCTATCAATTATACAACAACATTCTGCAAAATATTATTATGCCAGAATTCTAATTTATTGTAATTCACTGATTAAACTGATATTTGTGATCAATTACCCAAGAAAAATACTTTTTGTTGTTGTTTAGGATCTAAGAAAATTGAAAAGTACAAATAGGTGTAACAAGAAATTCTGAATCCCTTGGTTTCATGGCCTAGCGATGGATCCAACAAGAATTTTGTTAGATACTCTCTCCCCCCTGGTGTTGCAGCAAGACAATAGTAGTTTCCACTCAGGTCCTCTCTTATGTATGGGAACAGAGAGGCCCCTGATTGGCTGGAGCGCTGGACAGCTCCCCTTTAAAAGGGGAGCTGCCCGACCATGCATTCAGTGGATGCCTGTCCTTATACCAATAAAGAGCTGTTGATATCGCTAGCCTTTTGTGCCTTTCATTACCCGATCTAACACTGGCGAAGAAGATGGGATTGGAAGGCAATTAGGCGGACAAAAGAGCGAAACTCACTGACAAAAGAGCTTGATCACAAGGCAGCCTTCCACCCGGAGCACAGGAAGGCAACAGGAGGGCCATAACGAACCCAGAGAGAATCACAATGGCCACCTATGCTCAACCTCCTCCGTTCAACCCAGCCACAGATGATTGGGACGCGTATCTACTGTGTTTCAAGGTCTTCCTGGAGGCGAACGATCTCGGCAGCGTCCCGGAAGCCTGGAAAAAGAACCTATTCCTGGGTTACTGCGGCCCCGAAATGTTGGAGACCACCAAAAACCTCTCCAAGCCGATGCCGCTGCAAGCCATCTCCTGGTCCGCATTGCAACAGACGTTGAAGACCCACTACTCCCCGAAGCCATCCAAGTACGTTTGGCGATACTTCAACATGCGGAAACAGATGGAAGGCGAGTCGATAAATGAGTACATAGCAGCACTCCGGAAAGCTGCAGCCCATTGCGAATTCCGTGAGCTGGACGATGTTCTCTTAGATCGAATCATGATGGGAGTTCGAGACCGGGCTCTACAGGTGAGGATGCTGGCGAGATCCAACCTTTTCCTCCAGATCACTGTCGATGAGGCGAGGGCAGCCGAGTCTGTGAACAATTCCGTGGAGACCCTCCAAAGCCTCCATGCACCCATGGAGGCACCCAAGAGCGCCTGTGTCCACCACAAGGCCATCGAGTCTGAGAGCTCCAAGAGCAACGAGGAATGCAGTTACCGCATGCACAGTAGCCAATAAATACCGGCACGGAAATTCAAGTCGCCAGGCCTGCCCTGTGCCAGTTGCAGAGGCGATCACTTTAGAGCAACCTGCCGTTTCCGAGACGTGATGTGCCAGCGTTGCGAGCGAAGGGGACACATCATCAGAGTGTGCCGCAGCGAGTTCCCTGCAGCCACTAGTCACCCCGAAAGAGCGGAGAAGGGACTGAACCGGAGACAGCGACCCAACCAGAGGCCCCCAGGAGGACAGAAACTGGTGACCAGATAGCCAGACTCAGGGCAACGGCCTGGGGATGCAAGGGTCGCATCAGGAAGTCGAACATCACGGTTCCTGTGTGGCACATCCGAACCAGCCGCCCCAAAAAACTAAAGGTCACCGTTTTCCTCGAAGGCGCGCCTTGTGAGATGGAGATCGACACCGGATCGTCTCTGACAATCATGTCATGGTCGGTCCTGAAACAGACAGTCCCCTCATGGGCCAAGGCACGCTCCGAGTGCGCTACAAACAGATCACCAAGGAACTACAGGCAATCGTGGTCTGGGATGATCTCCAAAGCCTTTTTGGACTGGACTTGTTTCAGGCATTGGGGATGGTCATAGCCGAAGTAAGCACTCTGAATGAGACGGGAAAAGCACCAGCCGCTACTGCCATCGGGAACGCCGCGGAAACGATATTTAAGGAGTTCGAGGACTTCTTTGATATGGTCTGGATGAGTATAAGGGGGACCCTATTTCCTTTAGCCTAGACCCAAACATGGCACCATTTCGGCTGAAGCCTAGGAGAGTGTCTTTTGCCCTCCGACCAAAAATCGATAAAGAAATTGACAAACTGGTGAGCCAGGGAATCCTCGAACCAGTCAACCACGCCCGCTGGGAAATGCCAATCGTGACCCCGGTTAAGCCCAATGGGTCTATCAGATTGTGCGCCGACTATAAATGCACAATCAACAAGGGGTTACAACAAAGCGCATACCCCGTACCCGTAGTCCAGCATTTGTTGCATTCCCTCGGCCCGGGAAAAATATTTGCAAAATTGGATTTGGCGCAGGCGTACCAGCAGCTGCCAGTAGTTAGCACCACTGTGGAGCCCCAAACAATCGTGATGCACAGGAGGGCTTTCAAATGTAACCACCTGCAATTCAGTGTTAGTATCGCCGGGAGGCAGGGAGCTTGAGGGGGCAAAAATGAGTGGAAAACAGGCCTTTTTTTGCTCGTTTCTGCCCCCTCAGCCTCAGGAGCACTCTATAAACCTCCTAAAGACTATGCATGCCCCCCTTTTTTGACAAAAAAATGGGCCAGTTTTTGCAAAAAATCTGGCCTTTTTGCTTGTTTTGGGGGGGGGGCTGCCCCCAGGAGCACCCTATAAGCTTCTAAAAGCTATGTATGCCCTTTTTTTGACAAAAACCAGGCCTGTTTTCACGAAAATGGGCCATTTTGGGGAGGTCTGCAGAGTGCTAAAACTTTTTTTTTAAAGTTGCCTTCTTCAAAATCTTGGTAAGTCTTACATTCTGAAAAATACAGTAACTCAAGAATCAGAGGTGGTATTCATCCGGTTCTCTCCTGTTCGGGCGAACTGGTAGTGGCAGCTGCAGGAGGCTCCGCCCACCCACCCTGATGTAATGCGCGAGCACTGCACATGAGCAGAAGGTGGTGCGCATGAGCAGATGAGATACATGCAAGCAAAGGAAAGGAAGGGAAGTGAATCCCAGCTCTGCGGTGAACATATTCTATACACTTTCCTCCTCTAATTATCTCCAGAACAACAATCCTGAGAGAATGACTGGCCCAAAGTCATCCAGCTGGTTTTCATAGCTAAGGTACGATTTGATTTCATGGCCTCTTGCTTTCTAATCTGATGCCTCTGGTGCATTAAACCACACTGGATCTCATCTCATATCCCTTTTAGCATAAGCCACTCGGTCAGCCTAACAAGATAGATCAGACTAAGAAACCAAGTAGGGAAGAACTGCTTATACTGTAACACCTCTAGTAGCAGAATCTTGCAAGTCATTTTGTGTGAATTAAGGAGCAGCTTGTCTGAGATAGCAATAGCACTTAGACTTATATACTGCTTCACAGTGCTTTTACAGCCCTCTCTAAGTGGTTTTACAGAGTCACCACATTGGGGGCAATTGCCCCCAACAATATGGGTCCTCATTTTACCCACCTCAGAGGGATGGGAGGCTGAGTCAACCTTGAGCTGGTGAGACCATTTGGCTCATACTTATGATGGTTGCAATGTCCCAGGGACATGTGATCACCTTTTGTGACCTTCTGACAAGCAAAGTCAATGGGTGACCCAGGTTAGCTTTATATTAGTAACTTAACTGTGGCAAGAAAGGTTGTAAAATGGGGGAAAACTCACTTAACTATTTCACTTAGCAATGGAAATTTTGGGCTTAATTGTGGTCATAAATTCTGGACTATCTGAAAATCTAGGTCTTTTGCAAGGCTGCCATTAACTAGCATGCCAAAAGATCGGTCTATTGACTTCTGCAATAACTTCATTTAATACAAATGATCTATGCTCCAATTCACTGCATGTACTTTTCTACATCGTATACACAATAGATTTTCTACCTAGGAGTGGTTTATGCAAATATTTAAAGAACTATAGCCCACTTTTCCACCTGGAAGCATTTAACATAAAAACCTTTTTAATAATACAGTGGTGGGATCAGTGGTGGGATTCAAATTTTTTTACTATCGGTTCTGTGGGTGTGGCTTGGTGGTCATGTGACTGGGTGGGTGTGGCTGGGTGGGCATGTGATGGGTGGACGTGGCCAACTTGATATCACTCATGTCAAAGGGTGCCTCTCCTCGCCTGAAAGGCCTCAACGAGATACAATTTCCTTGTCTATTTATTTACTACGACTGAACATCCAAAATATACTATTTAATCCAATGTATATATGCATGTACATACATATTGCATAGTATAGAGTGTGTCTAGATAAACAAAAGGATACATTATCTACTATACATACTGTATGTATATGTGTAAACACACACACACACACAGCTCTTCTAAAACTATACACATTCAACCTCACTTACTCTTTGGAAAAACACACCCAGAGTCCACTTTCTGCCACACATTTAACTATAACTTCTGTACATTAGAATATTACATACTCCTTCAGATTTGCTTCCCTAACCTGCATATTACCCTTAGACCCAGGAGATGTCTGGGATTGAGTAAAATGTAGCAAAACTCACTTAATAACACTCTTGCTTATCAACCAAAATTTTGGGTTCACTTGTGGTCATATCTCTGCCTTCCTCTGCATGACAGCCTTGTCCTAGTAAACTCCTTCCCTTTTCTAGCAATTTTCCTCTCTGTTAGAGGCAACAAAATAATCTGGACGATATAGCAGTGACGTGCGGTGAGGATTATGGCTGGTGAGGCACTGACACAGTGATGGGTTTCAAATATTTTTAGACTTGTGGACTTCAACTCCCAGAATTCCACAGTCAGGCATGCTCATTTCCAATTTAAAAAGACAGCATTTGTTTTTCTCCTTTGCGAAAGAAGTTTACTTCTTTCTTTTTCTTCTCCCCCTCCTTCTTCCCTCTCCCTCCCTCCCTCCCCCTCTCTCAAACACACACACACACACACACACACAGAAGTTGGATTGGACTATCTCTCCTACCCCCTTCCCTCTCTCTCACTCACTCTCTCTCAAACACACACACACACACACACACAAAGTTGGATTGGAGGGAAGAGCAGCAGAGAGGAGACCACAGGAGGAGGCAGGAAGTCAGTCAAAGAGCCATACTGGAGCACACACACTTTCCCCCAGCCCCGGAAGGATCCAGCCCATCTTCACTGATTACAGGTTTGAAAAGGCAATGTGGCTCTGCCTGCAATCAAACCCTAACCCTTCCCTCCAGCCTTTGCCCAAGCCCTACACCAGGAGGATGAAGTTTGAATTCCTCCCCCTCCCTCCCACCCACACGTACCTTTTCCAGCTGTTTCAGAGAAGATTTCAACTCTGCTCTTGCCTCGGGTCCTCTGAAGAAGCCCCGCCCAAATGAGTGCCCTCTACTATGAGGCAGGAGAACTGCGTGCCTCACCTACATCAGGAATTTTTAGGCTTTTAACCTTGCTTATTTCTGCTCAAGTGATCATAAAATGCCTAAAGTCAGACTAGATGAAGCATGCAGTTCTCCTGCCTCATAGCAGAGGGCGCTTTTTTAGAGGCTTTTTTAAACAGTTAAGCAGAGTCCATGGTGAGGCAGCAACTAGCTCAGCCTGACCTCAGCTCTCACCTTTTCCCTTTTACATTTTTTTCTTTTCATGATTAACTTTAACTTTTTAACTTTTATTTAATTTCTAGACCGCCCCTCTCCCAGAAGGGACTCGGGGCAGTGTACAGTCATATTAAAAACAGTGAATATACATAATATAAATATAAAATAAATATAGGGCTGGAGGAGGTAGCAATGGTTTACTGTACAAGTAGTTAAAGTTAGATTAAAATTTTAAAAATTTAAAAATACATTAGAAACACCCCTAAAAACTATCCCAGGATAAAAATATTTGCCAGGAGGTATGAATAGGATTATAAATGGGCCAGGCCAGCTAGTTGGAACAGGTGAGTCTTAAGTTTTTGTCGGAAGGAGCGGAGGTCGGTAGTAGTTCTAATATCGGGGGGGAGGTCATTCCAGAGGGTTGGGCCCATCACAGAGAAGGCTCTACTCCTAGGCGCCGCCCGTTGGCATTGCTTGGTGGACGGCACCCGGAGGAGTCCCTCCCTGTGAGAGCGAATTGGTCGCAGGGATGTATGCGGTAGGATGCGATCCCGCAGGTAACTAGGTCCTGTGCCATGGAGCGCTTTGAAGATGGTAATCAACACCTTGAAACGCACCCGAAAAACCACAGGCAGCCAGTGCAGCTCGTGCAGGAGAGGTGTTATGTGGGAGTACCTAGTACTCCCCATGATAGCCCGCGCGGCCGCATTCTGAACTAGCTGTAGTCTTTGGGTGCATCTCAAGGGGAGCCCCATGTAGAGAGCATTGCAGTAGTCCAGACGAGACGTCACCAGCGCATGAGTGACTGTGCGTAAGGCATCCCGGTCCAATAGGGGGCGCAATTGGCGCACCAGGCGAACCTGGTGGAACGCCCCCCTTGCCACGGCTGCCACATGGTCATCCATCGACAGCCGGGCATCTAGGAGGATGCCCAAATTGCGCGCCCGTTCCACAGGGGGCAGTTGCTCGCCCCCTATGGCCAGTGATGGAGTCCACTGGTTGAACCGAGGCGCCGGTAACCACAGCCACTCTGTCTTGGAGGGGTTGAGCCTGAGTCTGTTGTCCCCCATCCAGACCCGGACGGCTTCCAAACACCGGGACATCATTTCGACAGCCTCGTTGGGGTGGTTTGGGGTGGAAATGTACAGCTGAGTGTCATCAGCGTACAGATGGTATCCAACCCCCAAACCACGGATGATCTCTCCCAGTGGCTTCACATGTGTTGAACAGAAGGGGCAAGAGGACCGACCCCTGCGGCACCCCACAAGTGAGCGACCTCAGGGTCGACCTCTGCTCCCCTGTCAACACACATTGCATCCGGTCGGAGAGGTAGGAGCCGAACCACCGTAAAACGGTGCCCCTTACTCCCATCCCCTCCAGCCGGCGCAATAGGATACCATGGTCGATGGTATCAAAAGCCGCTGATAGATCTAATAGGACCAGGATAGAGGAACAACCCCTATCTCTGGCCCTCCAGAGATCATCAACCAACGTGACCAAGGCCGTCTCCGTGCTGTGACCGGGTCGGAAACCGGACTGGCGCGGGTCTAGATAATCGGTTTCTTCCAGGTGCTGTGGGAATTGCTGTGCCACCACATTCTCTACAACCTTCGCTAGAAAGGGAAGGTTGGAGACAGGACTATAATTAGCTAGTTCTGTCGGGTCCAGGGAAGGCTTCTTGAGTAAGGGCCTCACCACCGCCTCTTTCAAGGCGGCCGGTAAGGACCCCTCACCCAATGAAGCGTTCACTAGACCCAGGAGCCAGCCTCGTGTCACTTCCCAGGATGCCAGTACCAGCCAGGAGGGGCACAGGTCCAATAAACATGTAGTGGCTCGCAGCCGCCCACGTAACCTGTCCAAATCCTCGGGGGCAACAGAGTCAAACTCCTCCCAGAATGGTCTCTCAAGACTCGCTGTTGATGACTCCTCCGGTCCACTGAAGGGGGCCCATCCACTCCGGATCTGAGCGATTTTGTCCTGCAGATATTACCCAAACTCCTCTGCTCTGCCCTGTAAAGGGGCTTCCCGCGGCCTCTGTGATAAGAGGGAACGGGTCACCTGAAACAGGGCAGCAGGGTGGTTATCGGCGGACGCAATAAGAGCGGCACAATGTCTACGTTTGTCCGCTCTTAATGCCACAAGGTAGGTCCGTGAATAGGCTCTTACCTGTGTTCGATCAGATTCGGAGCACGAGGACCTCCACCTGTTCTCTAGGCGTCTCCTGTGGCGTTTCATCACCCTTAGGTCCTCGGTAAACCAAGGAGCCAGGGTGGTTCATTGCCGCAGGAGAGGCCGCAAAGGCGCAACCCGGTCCAAGGCCCCAGCAGCCGCCCTATTCCAGGCAGCCACTAGGTCCTCCGTCCGAGAGCGGGTCAGGGCTACAGGAAGTGGCCCAAGCTCCGTCTGGAATCTATCCGGTTCCATCAGGCGCCTGGGGTGGAACCATCTTGGACAGTCTGGTTCCGCCTCCCCGCAGTGGGGGGTAGCGCCAGGGAAGTCGAGCCAGAGAGATGAGTGATCTGACCATGATGACATTTCCTTTCTCCTCCCTCCCTTCCTTTCTTTCTTTCCCTTCCTTCCAGCCCTCTTTCTTTCTTGTCTATCCCTTTTTTGCTTTCTCTTTCTTTCTCTCTCTGTTTCTTTCTTTTCTGTTTCTTTCTTTCCCGTTTCTTTCTTTCTTGTCTTTCTTGTCTCTCCCTTCTCTTTCTCTCTCTCATTCTCTCTTTTTCCTGTCTTTCTTTCTTTGCTTTTCTTTCTTTTTTCTCTTTCTTTCTTTCTTTCTTTCTTTTTTCTCTCTCTGTCTCTCTTTCTATCCCTTCCCTTCCTCCTTCCCTCTCTCCTTCTAAAGCTAGGAGACCCACCTTAAACAAAAACTTCTTTGGATGCAACCAACCATTACTATCCAGCTTATTCAGTCCAACACACACACACACAAACACAAACATGCACACAGTCTTCGCTTCCAACCAAACCTGAGCAGTGGAGGATGGGCCGGTGGGCATGTGCCAGCCAGGAAGGAAGTCGCAGCAACAAAAGCTGAATGGTTACAGTGGACATAAAAAACTTATTTAAGCTGCCTTAAAGTGGTTCAGTGCGTTTTGCCTCATTTCCCTGCTGGCAAGTAAGAGGAACTTGGCAGCACCCGAATCTTGACATGGAGGGTTTTTTCAAAAAGAAAATAAGAGACCGAAAAAAGAAAAATAAATCCCCACAAAAGGCTGCAAGACAGATGGTGAGGGAGAAGACATCCAGGCAGGCTGTGACATTGGGGAAGGAAAGAACAAGAGATGGGAAAATCTGAGCTTCTTGTAGCTTTTTGCTGAGCTTCCTTGCAGCTGGGCCTGGGATGCCGTCCTGATAAGGTGAAGAGTGGCTCTGGCTGTGAGGGATGGGGAGGGGTGAGGCTTCAGCCAATTCCCCAGACTGAACAAAAAAAAAACTGGCTGAAGAATCTCACCACTGCCTTCACCATTACTAACAGATGTTCGATCTTTTCTTGAAAGCTTCCAGTGATAAAGCTTCCACAACTTCTAAAGGCAAGCTGTTTCATGAGTTGATTGCTCTCACAGTCAGAAAATGTGAAAGAAACAGTTCGGTTTTGTTGAATATGCCCTGTGAAAGCTTGCTAGATTTCAATCAGGATTTATTCAACCTTGAAACATATTTTCCCATGGGCAATGCAAGTGGGGTAGGAGAGGGGGTCACACAGTCCCTGTACACGTGAGACAGAAAAACTTACCAAAAGTTAGGCGAGCGGCCAAGTCAGGCAATGGAGACAAATAGGGTAGCAGGTAAACAGGGGTGATGGAGGCAAATGGAGGCAGTGGAGGCAAAGGGGGAGGAAGGAAAATGAGGGCTGTCCAAATGGAGGCAATGGAGGGAAACTGGGAGGGAAGAAAAGGAGGGCAACGTAGGCAAATGGAGGCAATGGAGGGAAACCGGGAGGGAGGAAAACAAGGGTGACGGAGGCATATGGAGGCAGTGGAGGCAAATGGGGAGGAAGGAAAATGAGGGCTGTCCAAAAAGCAGCAGTGGAGGGAAACTGGAAGGGAGGAAAAGGAGGGCAACGTAGGCAAATGGAGGCAGTGGAGGGAAACTGGGAGAGAGGAAAACAAGGGTGACAGAGGCAAATGGAGGCAGTGGAGGCAAAGGGGGAGGAAGGAAAATGTGGGCTGTCCAAATGGTGGCAGTGGAGGGAAACTGGGAGGGAAGAAAAGGAGGGCAACGTAGGCAAATGGAGGCAGTGGAGGGAAACCGGGAGGGAGGAAAACAAGGGTGACGGAGGCAAATGGAGGCAGTGGAGGCAAATGGGGAGGAAGGAAAATGAGGGCTGTCCAAAAAGCAGCAGTGGAGGGAAACTGGGAGGGAGGAAAACAAGGGTGACAGAGGCAAATGGAGGCAGTGGAGGCAAAGGGGGAGGAAGGAAAATGTGGGCTGTCCAAATGGTGGCAGTGGAGGGAAACTGGGAGGGAGGAAAAGGAGGGTGACGGAGACAAATGGAGGCAGTGGAGGCAAAGGGGGAGGAAGGAAAATGTGGGCTGTCCAAATGGAGGCAGTGGAGGGAAACTGGGAGAGAGGAAAACAAGGGTGACAGAGGCAAATGGAGGCAGTGGAGGCAAAGGGGGAGGAAGGAAAATGTGGGCTGTCCAAATGGTGGCAGTGGAGGGAAACTGGGAGGGAAGAAAAGGAGGGCAACGTAGGCAAATGGAGGCAGTGGAGGGAAACCGGGAGGGAGGAAAACAAGGGTGACGGAGGCAAATGGAGGCAGTGGAGGCAAATGGGGAGGAAGGAAAATGAGGGCTGTCCAAAAAGCAGCAGTGGAGGGAAACTGGGAGGGAGGAAAACAAGGGTGACAGAGGCAAATGGAGGCAGTGGAGGCAAAGGGGGAGGAAGGAAAATGTGGGCTGTCCAAATGGTGGCAGTGGAGGGAAACTGGGAGGGAGGAAAAGGAGGGTGACGGAGACAAATGGAGGCAGTGGAGGCAAAGGGGGAGGAAGGAAAATGAGGGCTGTCCAAATGGCGGCAGTGGAGGGAAACTGGAAGGGAGGAAAAGGAGGGCAACGTAGGCAAATGGAGGCAGTGGAGGGAAACTGGGAGGGAGGAAAACAAGGGTGACAGAGGCAAATGGAGGCAGTGGAGGCAAAGGGGGAGGAAGGAAAATGAGGGCTGTCCAAATGGAGGCAGTTGAGGGAAACTGGAGGGCACAGTAGCCAGTCTTATTCTTCTGGGTGTCAGAAACCATGTGACTTTTCTTGAGAAGCACTCACATCTATTCGTATGTCACTGACTTTGCCTATACAACAAACAGCTTTGTGTCGCAATCCTTTCTTGGAAATTGTGCTATATCATCCATAGGCTTCTGTACTAGTGATACATGCAAAATCTCAAGTACTTTATGAAATGAAAAGAAAGTGGATCTTCAGAATTATGTTGAAACAGTCATATGATTGAGATAAAATTGCAAGTTATGCTTGCCAAGAATAAATATATCAGAGAAACCCAACTTTGTGTCCTTTGATTTAAGCACAATGAGAAAATATCATTGGTTTTAGGCACAGTGAGAAAGTACCATTGGGGAAATCACTTTTCTTCTACCTTGGAAATGGTGTAAGCCAAAATAAACAAAATAAGCACAGAAAGTTAGAAATAGAAATGGATTTGAATACAGATCAAGTCAGAAGTCTTTCTATTCTTTGGTAGCTTCTTGCCAAAAAAGGTAGCAAATCAAGAGCTTTCAAAGAAATGTATTGCAAATGACACCACAAGGTGGAACGTTACAATAATATTACTAAGGAAATTACTTGCCTCAAGTATTCTAAAAAAACAAAAAAACAAAAACACCACAGGGCAAGACATCAGAGACGTAGTGTCAGTTCTGTGCTAGGAAAAGAATTGTAAGTGTTTGGGGATCTAACAAAATGCAATACCTATCTGTTCCCTTTCCCAAAATGAATTCCTTTCAATGTAATGTTTAACAAATAATTAACTTATACCACAGATCAAGGGTCAGGAGTTTATTTAAATTGCATCATTTCCACAGCACTCATGACATATAGATTCTTAAAAAAATTAAACTTATACCAATAGGCAATTATTTCACAAATTGTTATGAAATAAAGAATGTATGCTTCAGCTTTCCTAACTTGACTATATACATAAAGGGAGATTTATGCCAGTATTTGGCTGGATTATAGTAAGAAAAAATGCCTTCCCACAAGCTGCTTATGAAAATTAGAAGTTACATGTGGAATAATATCAACTGTAATTTTAAATTACTCTTTATAATCAACAAACCCCCACACATACACAAATTTAACCTTCTCCTTGAGGATAACCATTCAGCTCACTGGACAATAAAAGGTTCCCATTTTATAGGTCTAATGCATAAAGGACTCTTACATTCACAAGGAGCGTTGTCATTTTGCAAGATCAGGTTACACTCAGAAAAGAAGGAAGTTTGTGGGTTGATAGCCACACCCTCACATCAACATACATACTCGTTGTTTCTCAATCATGGGCAAAGCAGTTTAGCATATGAAGGTGAGTTTGCCCTCCTCAGGTATGAATAAATCAAGGACTCAATCACAGAAGTGGCCCTACTATAGTTTCTTTCATATTTCATGTGTTCAGCTTGGAGATCTGAATGACAGGTGCTTGCTTGAACATAAAAACATCTATCAATGTGATTTGAATATTTAATGGAGTATAATGCCACAAAGAAAGATGCTTTCAATCAAGCAAATGCAGGTACATCTCCTTCAGATCACCCAACTAAAACCAAGGTGGTCAGAGAAAGCAACAGGTGAACCAGAGGCATTTATTAAACTCTTCTGGCTTGAGAACTTGATTCAGTATGAAGTTCTCCTCAAGTTCAAATGCATACCTGAAGAAGGCTTTATTGCAATCTACCAACACTGCACACACACTCGGGAAATGATGGTAACAATAATGATGGTAAAGAGAGGTCCATTAGAGTTCATTTTCATTGGTAGTATAGGAAGCCCTGGGAGAAATACTGTAAGCCTCTTGTTCACAACAGAGAATGGCATTTGTATGTTTAGGTGTTCTGGAAATAAATATTGTACTTTGCAAAAACCTATTCCATTAATTTTTCTCAGGCCACACAGAGACAATGCAATTTGGATGTGCCGGATCTCATTATATAGGCTCAGTTTGGGAGTGTGGTTGATGTATTGTTGGCTCAACTGTGAGGTATCTGAAACTGCAGCCATGCTGAGGTTTTCCCTGGAAGTTCTGCAGGATCATTAAGGTTGATTCAGCCTTCCATCTTTCTAAGGTTGGTAAAATGAGGAACAAGATTGTTGGGGCAATATACTGATTCGGTAAACCGCTAAGACAGGGCTTTAAAGCACTATGAGACGGTATATACTGTATTTTTCAGAGTATAAGACGCACCTTTTTCCCTCAAAAAACAGGCTGAAAATCTGGGTGCATCTTATACGCTGAATACAGCATTATATTTTGCCTCCTGAAACCCCGCCCCCTTCACCAAAATGGCCGTGCATAGTTTGTAGAAGGTTTTCAGAGTGCTCCTGGGGGCTGGGGAGGGCAGAAATGAGCAAAGAAATGGCAATTTTTTGCTCAATTTTGCCCTGCCCCCGTCCCCAGGAGCACTCTATAAGCTTCCTAATGTCCTTTTTTTGACAAAAAACAGGCCCGTTTTCACGTAAAATTGGCCATTTTTTGCTCATTTTTGGTCTCCAGGAACACTCTACAAGCCTCCTAAGGGCTATTCATGCCTTTTTGGGGGAAAAACAAGTCTGTTTTTGTGAAAAACGGGCCGTTTTGGGGAGATTTGCAGAGTACAAAAACTTTTTTAAAAAATTTGCCTCTTCAAAACCTTGGTGCACTTATACTCCGGTGCATCTTATACTCCCCAAAATATGGTAAATCTAAGTGCTATTGGTATTGCTATTTTGCAGAAAGCATTTTCTGCCTTCCAACTATTTTGCTCCTCTCCCTCTCCAATCCCCTTCCAGAGTAAAACCTCAGCTACTGTTCTGTACAACAGCTACGGCTCCCTTCATTTCAAGCTCCATGGAAATAGAGGTTGACAAGCTTTTTTCAACTGTTTTGGAGAGACTGGGAATCCAAACATGGTGGGGTGGAATTGTGCTAAGATTGCAGCCTTGTGTCCATGTTCAGCACTAAGCTCCATCAAATTCAGCAGAAAGTTGCAGAAGTTCTGGATGCTCCACCACTGGAAGTTTTCAAGAAGAGATGGTATAGGTCTACTGCTCGAGCAAGCGATTGGACTAGAGGATCTCCAAGGTCCCTTCCAACGCTGTTATTCTGCATTCTACTCTGTAAATATCTTAAGGTGTATGATGAGGCATATTTCCAAGTCATCACTCATAGGAAAGGATCTTACATATTGCCTTTTTTACCCCATCCTCAAGATTCATTTGGGGTTTTTTTTTAATGAAATTTTCAAATACGTTTGAAGGCTATTGCAAATGGGCAGAATGGGAATTGAAATGAGGCACGGAAGGCCTTGCATGATGCAAACCACCAGAGAAAGGGCAGAATGAAAGACACACTTCTCAGCTTCCTCATTACTAGAATATGTATACCAGGCTATCCCAGTGTTTCTCTGAAATACTTTTCTTCTTTGGGGAAAAAGACCACACAGCAATTTTCAAACTGGTTGGGGGAAAAGAAGCAAACAATAATGTAGAACACTGCATTGGTTTTCTTACAGCAGTTCCTCCATTCCTCAGAAGCAAAAATTAGGGAAGTGGGAATTGGCCCCCAGCCAGGGGT
Organism: Natrix helvetica; assembly: GCF_964273705.1. Classification (NCBI taxonomy): domain Eukaryota; kingdom Metazoa; phylum Chordata; class Lepidosauria; order Squamata; family Natricidae; genus Natrix; species Natrix helvetica. Next base: position 207,867,628 of record NC_138552.1, on the reverse strand, counting down.
AAAGTGCTACCGGTTCACCTGACCTCATAGTAAAAAATGCTACAGGTTCGCCTGAACCGGTAGTAAAAAAATGCCACCGGTAAGGCAAACCGGTAGCTCTGACTATCAGCTCTGCAACAATCAGCTGTACCACACGATTAGAAATCACGCGGCACAGCTGATTGTCACACACCTAATCATTGGAACGTTTTAAAAAATGCTACCAGTTTGGGCGATTCGTTAGTTCCAACGATCAGCTGTGCGACAATCAGTGGTGCACATGTGCGCGAACCAGTAGTGAATTGAACTGGTAGCAGACTTCAGAGCATTTCACCCCTGCTCCAAGCCTTAATCAGGGTGTGGTTTGACACAGCTATTTCTAAACACATAAATAAAACCCTTTCAGTTATGCAAAATTAATACATGAACTAACCTAGATTTCGGCTGAAGAATTACTGCATTCATTTACTGTAATGGTAACTAATGTACACATCACAGGAAAAATAAAGTCTGGAAATTCAGATTCCCAGGGAAAAGGCTTTGAAATTAAAATCCCATTTTAAAGGAGAAAACACCATTTTGTTCTAATTAATAGCAGGATATTTAACTTTGTGTTTATGCTTTGTGTCTGTACTGCAAGCCATTTTTATATTGTCTAAATGAAAGGCAATGCTTAATAAGCAAAGTTAATTATAAAAACGCATTAATACGGCAGAGATAGCTACAATCGTGAGAAAGATCTTCAAAGCTGAGGAACATCCCGATATCACACCATCTGCTCAGGTTTCACTAGATCCCTCCTGTCCCAGCACTGTAGTTCCTTTTGTAAGCTTCCCAGGTATCTTCAACGGCCCACAAAAAATCATAGGATTGAATTTCATGAATTGAAGTCAAGAATCTGGAAAAGCCTTTATGATAGAGTCATAAGCAGGAGGCGGGATTTGTGTTGAATGGAAGACACGAAGGCTGTTATTTGACCAAGTGAATTCTGGATGAGTGAAGCTGTTGGTGGACGTTCCAGTAGGCGTGATGGTGGTACTGGTGGGGACGAGGGTAATCAACTGACTCTCCGTTTCCACAGGAAGTGGAGGGCATTGTAGAAAAGGGTGAAATGTGGAGGCCCGAAAACTTGATTTCCTTGGGAAAGAATTATCCTGCTCTAAAGACGCTTGCCTTTGGAAAGTGAGGCTGGCTAAGCTGAGATTGCTTCGGCGCTCACAGCTGCTGTTGCGATAGAATCCAGGCCTGTTGGCCACACAGCCATGAGCAGCTCTGGTACGCCAGCTGGATGATGAGGTGCTCCATTGGGAAATGTGGGCGCTGGCTCTACGGCTAGACAGGCAAGTCAAAAGGGCCCAGAATATGCTTCCAATGACAAGTCCAATGACCATAGAAACCGAAAATGCTATTATTATTTGATCTAGAAAAGAAAAACAATGGTCAGGCAATGAATCACAAATTCTATGGGGAAAAATTGACATTTTTGCAAAAAGCATGCAGTTAATAGTAAGTACAGCTCTCATGAAGAAATGATTTTTTTTCAGATGAATAGACCAGATTTCTCCAACCTATTTCTCTGCAGAAGCATTGAGACTAAAAGTTCAAGGAGCTCCTTCCCACCCTGGTCAACAGTTATGGTAACTGAGAATTAATCCCAATATCCCGAGAGCAAAGATTTCCAGGCCAATCTAAAATCTTCGGCAAATCATGAGGATTGGTCCCTGCTGGGTACCAAAATAGTTTTTGTTTTGTTTTCAACAGCCATATTTAACTATCTCCCAAGCTTTGACCTGGAAATTCTCAAGATATAATCTTGTAAAATTTCATAGTCATCATCATCATCAAATTAGGGGAACTGTTGATGCCATTTAGAGGAAAAATATGTGTCATGGTCCCTGAGTGAGATGGAGTTCTTTAAAAGCTTTCAGTAATCTGGTAGTGATCATATAAAAAGAAATTTTGGAACCACTGAGCTAGAGGGCTCTAGTTTAAGGGATGATTTATAGGTTTAATATACTCAAGAAGGGAGGAGGATAAAACATGATGAAAAGGCAATATCCCCCCCCCCCCGAGAATATGCTGACTAGGGAATTCTGAGGAATGCTGAGAGAAATTTCAGAATTTTTAGGAAACACTAATCTAGAATTATTAATTTTTCTAAATTTCTTGGTCACTTAATTGAACACATGAACATGAAAAAAATTCTATAAATATGTACATACTGTCCATAATTCATTAACCTTATGTCAGGGTTCCAAATAGCATCCAAAATTAAATCAGAGTCCAAGGCAAAGTATTGCTCAAAGTTCCAATTTATTAAGAGAGCCATGTTGGCACATCTGGGAAAACCCAAATCTGAAAGCTTCCTGGTTTTCCCATCCAGTTGAAAGTTCATGATCTTGCCCCCACACCCACATCACATAGTCCAATCTTCCACTGCCATGCTGGCAGTTCCACCCATCCAGTTCCAATCAGGTGCAGAGGGGTAGAGACAAACGATGACCTTGGTTTTCTAGAAAGGAATTTTATTTTGGCTACATAGCATGTAATTTCATACCATCCCCCCTCCCATTTTCCCACAATAGAAATGGCATAGTAGAATAATAGAAAGTGTGGCAGGCCAAAGATCGAAAAGGAATATGGCTGCAGACCTGACACCTTATTTTATAAATCAATATGTTGAAGAAAAAGAACAAAAATGAGATATTTGCTAAATTTTGTCTTAAAATGATGGATTATTTATATGAACATCTATTAAATATTTATATAGTAATATATTATATTGATCTGCCATTTATATTTTTCATAGCTTGGTGATGTTTTTTTCTTTTTCTTTTTTGCAAAGACAAAATAACAAATTAGGAATAAGGAAAATCCGATCCCAGTTGAGCTCAAAATTTATGTTGTTAAGTGAAACATTTGTTAAGTCCAGTTTGCCTAATCTTACACTTTTCTTGCCACAGTTGTTATGGGAATCTGGTTTTCCCATTGACTTTGCTTGTCAGAAGGTCACAGAAAATAACCTTATCACCTGGGGACACTGTAACCGTCATAAGTATGAACCAATTGCCAAGCATCTGAATTTTGATCGCATCACAGGTGTCAAACCTGCAGTGTCATGTTGCAGTCATGTGACGTTTCACAATGTATTTTCCCCTTTGTGGAGCTGGGGTGCGCATGGCCTGTGTGTGATGCATCCAGCCCAGGGGCTGCCAGTTTGACTGGATCAGATGATCATGGGGAGGCTACAAAGGTCATAACTGTGAAAAACGGTCACAAGTTACATTTTTCAGTGCTGTTGTAACTTTGAATGGTCCCGAAATGAACTGTTGTAAGTTAAGGACTACCAGTACTCTTTCAGCTCCTGGGATCTGAAATTATGGAGAGCTTATATACTTAATACTAGCTGATAAACTGGCATTGCCCGGGTATTTATTTTTTGGTGGGAAAATGTCCAGACCAAACATAATTTCTAACATTGGATTTTCCGCCTTACCAGAGGGAGCACCCTTGTGGAGCTGTTACCATGGCAACTCCACTGCACTGTAGAGTAGAATCATTTTACAGCACAAAGGCTATATCTTGACAGAACAGCCCACCGCGAGGGGTGTCTTACCCACATAGTATTTTTTTCTAGAGAGTAAGTTATCTGTGTACCAAGTTTGGTTGAAATTGCTTGAGGTATTCCAAAGTTATGCTGGAACATACACATACACATACACACACACACACACATCTAGATAGAGATAGATAGATAGATAGATAGATAGATAGATAGATAGATAGATAGATAGATAGATAGATAGATAGATAGATAGATAGTTGATAGATGATAGATAGATAGATAGATAGATAGATAGATAGATAGATAGATAGATAGATAGATAGATAGATGATAGATAGATGATAGATAGATGATAGATAGATAGATAAGCATCTTGGATTGCAACTGGAAATGAACAGGAGTTAATGAAAATCATGAAGAACCACAGTGTGAAGTGTTGTTTTTACTTTACCCATTTCTAGTCAATATTTGTTGCCTTACTTTTTGATATTACATTTTTTAAAAAAACTTTCTACAATGGTAGCCTTAGGAACAGTGCACTGCTGTTATCCATTTTTAGGAAAGCAATAATAAATAGTGGTACTTTAAAAACTTGAAGTCTGAAAATGTAACCCTGTTATGTCGGAACCAAATGGCTACAATGGAAATTGAGCTTAATGAGGTCATAAATCAATCCACTAAACACACTGCCTGTGTATACTGCCAAACCGTGGATCCAGCCAAACAAATATAAATCCACTCTATTTGGCAATAGCATTTTAAAACTCAGCATGTTCCTTTTGTATTTAAAGTTCTGCATTTAAACTCAATCAATACCTTCAGTAGGCATCACTTATGCATGATATCTATGGAGATTCTCAGTCATCCAGGTCATGGTTGTCCCAAAAGTGCTTTTTCAAGAGGCAACTGGACTTTCTGGCTTTCTTTGAAGACGTTACGTTTCTCATCCAAGATCAAATCAAATCAAATTTATTTGATTAGCCGCAACCCTCTCCCGAAGGACTCGGGGCGGCGTACAATCAAAAGGATAAAATACACATAGGACACACATACATACGAAAAAACAAGGACAATTACATTTGTGCATGGAGGAGAGTAGACTTGTAAGTGAAAGACAATAAACACAGCTAAAAACACAGTTAAAACACAGTTTAAAATCCCCTAAATAAAATTGCTAAATTAAAAAACCCCTCAGGAGCGTAACGAAGTTATGGTTGGGCCAGGCCAGATATTTGAAAAAGGTGGGTCTTGAGCTTAACACGGAAGGAGCGGAGGTCTGTAGTGGTCCTAATATCCGGGGGGAGGTCATTCCACAGGGCTGGGCCCGCCACAGAGAAGGCTCTGCTCCTAGGCGCCGCCCCATGGCATTGTCTAGTGGACGGCACCTGGAGAAGTCCCTCTCTGTGCGAGCGAATAGGTCGTAGGGATGTATGGGGCAGAATACGGTCCCGCAGGTAACTAGGTCCTGAGCCATGGAGCGCTTTAAAGATCGTAATCAAAACCTTGAAACGCACTCGATAGACCACAGGAAGCCAGTGCAGCTCGCGCAGGTGTGGTGTCACATGGGAGTACCTGGTGCTCCCCATAATCACCCGCGCGGCCGCATTCTGGACCAACTGTAGTCTCCGAGTGCATTTCAAGGGAAGCCCCATGTAGAGAGCGTTACAGTAGTCCAGGCGAGACGTCACCAGCGCATCGGTGACTGTGCGTAGAGCGTCCCGGTCCAATAGGGGGCGCAATTGGCGCACCAGGCGAACCTGATGGAACGCCCCCCTGGCCACGGCTGTCACATGTTCATCCATGGACAGCTTGGCATCCAGGAGGACGCCCAAATTGCGTGCCCACTCCACGGGGGCGAGTTGAATGCCCCCAATGGCCAGAGATGGAATTATCTGGTTGAACCGGGGAGCCGGAACCCACAGCCACTCCGTCTTGGAAGGGTTGAGCCTGAGTCGGTTGTCATCCATCCAGACCCGTACGGCTTCCACACACCGGGACATCACTTCGACGGCCTCGTTGGGGTGGTTCAGGGTGGAAATGTACAGCTGAGTATCATCAGCGTACAGGTGGTATCCCACCCCAAAACCACGGATGATCTCACCCAGCGGCTTCATGTATGTGTTGAACAGGAGTGGCGAGAGGACCGACCCCTGTGGCACCCCACAGATGAGGGGGCTTAGGGTCGACCTCTGCTCTCCTGCCAACACACGTTGCGTCCTGCCGAAAAGAAGCTTTTGGGATGAGAAGCAAAGAAGCTTCTTGGATGAGAAGCTGAACATCTTCAAAGAAAAACCAGAAAGTCCATTTGCCTCTTGAAAAAAGCACTTTTGGGATTTATATGTGATAGTTTACTAGCTTGGATGGGGGAATTTAAAAGGGAAATAAAAAATATTGGCTGAAGCTGGTGAAGCTTCTCATGAGTAGAATTCACCTTTCACTTTGCAGATATCAGGTGTGCTAATCTACTACAGCAAAACTGTTTAAATAAAACAAATATGTTCCACAAGATCTTTAATTTTGCTCTGCAATGTCAGGGATTAAAAAAGAGAGAATGAACCATTTCTCTGTGACATGATTATGGCAACACTGCCCTCTACTGGAAATGTGCTTAAATAGAGCAATTAGGTGTATGAAATGTATGCTATGAAATACACTATATTGCTAAAAGTATTCGCTCACCCATCCAAATAATCTGAAACAGGTGTTCCAATCACTTCCATGGCCACGACAGCAACTCAGCCATGAAGTGGTAGGCTATGTAAACTCGTCCAACTTCAGTGTGTGACCTCACAAATGCGCTTCTGGAAGAATGGTCAAAAATTCCCATAAACACACTTCTAAACCTTGTGGACAGCCTTCCCAGAAGAGTTGAAGCTGTTATAGCTGCAAAAGGTGACCAACATCATATTGAACCCTATGGATTAGGAATGAGATGTCTCTTACAGTAAGTTCATATGCGAGTAAAGGCAAGTGAGCGAATACTTTTGGCAATAGAGTGTAGTAACAAATACTACCATACCTATTAGAAAGAAATGTATTCCCTTAGCCTCCTAATGTAATTCAGAAGCTTGTTATATCTTGTCTTAGACAACAATTTAATAGATAAGTTTTCTTTATTAACCTTCCTAATGCTAAGCTACCAGTCTGATGACACTGTACTATGTAACTGTTTTATTTTTCCAACAAGACAGAAGTGACAGGAAAAGAAAAAAATACACACAGAGACAGAAAGGTTACAAATGCAAAATGAGAACGTTTCATTACCTCATGAAAAAATTCTACTAATCATGCAAGATAATTGTACCATTTAAGTGTTAGTGCTTTCATATCTGCATTGCACAAATCCAGATGACCATTTAATGAAAGCAGGAGCAGAGTTTTCTGTTTCTTTTTATTGCTATCTAGTGGTTCCTTAAGCATTAGATTGATATGGTTCCAGAGGTGGTATTCAGCCAGTTCTTACCAGTTTGGGTGAACTGGTAGTGGTGGCTGCTGGAGGCTCCGCCCACCCACCCTGACATAATGCGCAACCTTCTGGTCATGCAAGCGCACTCATATTTGCAAACCAGTAGCAAAGATAAGTGAATCCCACCACTGTATGGTTCAGTCGACTGAGATTCATTTGAAAATATACTGAGTAGCAATATACTACAGATGTCAAACTCACCATGTCATGTTGCCGTCACGTGACGTTTCCCGACGTTTTTGAGCTGGGGTGGGCGTGGCCCGCACGTGACACATCTGGCCCATGGGCAGACAATTTGATGACACCCTGGCAATATACTATCCATGAAACCAAAGCAGACCAGACCTCTTTTGATGGGCAACTTTAGCTTATGGAATATGGGTTCCATATTTCAGCAGCAAAATTCTGGTTGGCCCTTAGATGGCAGCCCAAAACAAATGGTTAACTTCTGATATGCAGTTGCTGAAGGATTTATTTCATAAGCAGCTGCTTTACCTAATGCAGGGGTGTCCAAACTTGGGAACTTTAAGACTTGTGGACTTCAACTCCCAGAATTCCCCAGCCAGCATGGCTGGCTGGGGAATTCTGGGAGTTGAAGTCCACAAGTCTTAAAGTTCCCAAGTTTGGACACCCCTGACCAGTGGTGGGTTCCTACCGGTTCGCACCGGATCGCGCGAACCGGTTCCAGACCGAACCCGGAAGTAACCGGACCCGGAAGTAACCGGGAACCGGCACCGGTCCTGTCACTTTATCCCCCTTGCCATCCCAACGGAGCTCGCTCGCTCCCCCGCCCGTCCGCACTAAGCTAGCTAGCCCAGCTAGCCGCTCATTGATTGGCTGGAGTTCAGCCAATCAGTGAGCGGGCTGGAGGCGACCCGTTTAAAAGCGGGTTGTCCTCCATTTCAAAACTCCCTTCTCTTCGCTGGGAGCTTGCTGCTTCCTTCAGGTAAGCAACTAAGCGCGAGGGGGGGCGGGAGGCTAGCTTCGGCGAGGAAAGGCCTCTAGGCCTTCCCTCGCTGAAGCGGCGGGCTGGCGTGGGCCGTGCGGGCGGTGGGCAGCTAGCTGCGCCCGGGAAAGGCCGCTGGGCCTTTCCGGGGCGAAGCACCGGCGTCGCGTGGGACGCGCGGCCGCCGGGAAGCTAGCTGCGCCCGGGAAAGGCCGCTGGGCCTTTCCGGGGCGAAGCACCGGCGTCGCGTGGGACGCGCGGCCGCCGGGAAGCTAGCTGCGCCCGGGAAAGGCCGCTGGGCCTTTCCGGGGCGAAGCACCGGCGTCGCGTGGGACGCGCGGCCGCCGGGAAGCTAGCTGCGCCCGGGAAAGGCCGCTGGGCCTTTCCGGGGCGAAGCACCGGCGTCGCGTGGGACGCGCGGCCGCCGGGAAGCTAGCTGCGCCCGGGAAAGGCCGCTGGGCCTTTCCGGGGCGAAGCACCGGCGTCGCGTGGGACGCGCGGCCGCCGGGAAGCTAGCTGCGCCCGGGAAAGGCCGCTGGGCCTTTCCGGGGCGAAGCACCGGCGTCGCGTGGGACGCGCGGCCGCCGGGAAGCTAGCTGCGCCCGGGAAAGGCCGCTGGGCCTTTCCGGGGCGAAGCACCGGCGTCGCGTGGGACGCGCGGCCGCCGGGAAGCTAGCTGCGCCCGGGAAAGGCCGCTGGGCCTTTCCGGGGCGAAGCACCGGCGTCGCGTGGGACGCGCGGCCGCCGGGAAGCTAGCTGCGCCCGGGAAAGGCCGCTGGGCCTTTCCGGGGCGAAGCACCGGCGTCGCGTGGGACGCGCGGCCGCCGGGAAGCTAGCTGCGCCCGGGAAAGGCCGCTGGGCCTTTCCGGGGCGAAGCACCGGCGTCGCGTGGGACGCGCGGCCGCCGGGAAGCTAGCTGCGCCCCGGAAAGGCCGCTGGGCCTTTCCGGGACGAAGCACCGGCGTCGCGTGGGACGCGCGGCCGCCGGGAAGCTAGCTGCGCCCGGGAAAGGCCGCTGGGCCTTTCCGGGGCGAAGCACCGGCGTCGCGTGGGACGCGCGGCCGCCGGGAAGCTAGCTGCGCCCCGGAAAGGCCGCTGGGCCTTTCCGGGATGAAGCACCGGCGTCACGTGGGACGCGCGGCCGCCGGGAAGCTAGCTGCGCCCGGGAAAGGCCGCTGGGCCTTTCCGGGGCGAAGCACCGGCGTCGCGTGGGACGCGCGGCCGCCGGGAAGCTAGCTGCGCCCGGGAAAGGCCGCTGGGCCTTTCCGGGGCGAAGCACCGGCGTCGCGTGGGACGCGCGGCCGCCGGGAAGCTAGCTGCGCCCCGGAAAGGCCGCTGGGCCTTTCCGGGACAAAGCACCGGCGTCGCGTGGGACGCGCGGCCGCCGGGAAGCTAGCTGCGCCCGGGAAAGGCCGCTGGGCCTTTCCGGGACAAAGCACCAGGCTGGCATGGGCGGCAAGCCTCCGCGAGGCTAGGCCAAAAGCCCCCCACCCTCCCCTCTCCAGCCTCGCCTGGCTGGCTAAGCCCTAAGAGTCTTAAACAGTCTTACCTGTCCTCCTGCCTCTCTGCCTGTCTGCTGCCTGTTGCATCGGAGAGCTGCTGATTCTGCCTGCTGGTAAGTAACCTGGTTTTTTTTCTTTTATTTTTTTAATGTATTTTAAAATAATATTTTATTTATTGTGCATAGAATTTTTTAAAATATTTTTACTTAAAAGTATTGAGTGTAGAATATTTTAAAATGGTTTACTTCAATTTATTGTGTATGGATTCTTTTTTAAAATTGTCTCAGACTATTTTAAAAAAGATTCTATCCAAAATAAATTAAAATAAACAATTTTAAAATATTCTATACTCAATACTTTAAAATGTATTGTGTATAGAATTGTTTTAAATTGTTTTATTGTAATTTATTGTGTATTGAATGTTTTTAATGGTTTCATTTTAAATTATTGTGTGTGGAGTAGTTTGAAATGGTACAGTATAAATTATTGCTGGTGGAATAATGGTTACAGTTGGTACAATACCTTAAAATAGTTATAGTATAAATTATTGCTGGTGGAATACTTAACAATGGTTTTTAAGGATTTTTTTTATTTATAGAATATCTTTTTTTTAATTATTGTTTGGGAATTTTTATGTTTTAATTGTTTATAAAATATATTTACTACAAGAAATATTATTCCTTTTTGCAAATGTTTTCTTTGTGGTGCAATATGTTGCTTAAAAGTGTTCAGACCAGGTTTATATATCTCAAAGTGGGTGCTTTTCTATGGGCAGGCCAGGTTGGTGCAAGGCAGCTTTGCCAGATTTTGTGTGTTTCTATGTGATACCTGGTTGTTTAGGTAATTGTGAGGTGGTTGCTGGTTCTGTGAGCTTCCTGGCACTGTCCTTTATAATTTCCCACAATGCCTTGATGGTTTTTATTCCAGTGGCTTTGTCTTTCCTGTCCTTAGGGTTAGGGGGGAAAAAAACACTGGTTTCATTTGCAGTCTTTGGGGGGGGGGACAAAAAGGAGAAAGAGGGAGGAGGTGGGGGAAAGTGGGATCCTTGCTGCTTTCTGAGCTTGGTGGTTTTTTTTACAGACATTTCACTACCAAACTAGGTAACATCATCAGTGCTAGATGGGGTTGTGGGGAAAGGAGGAGGAGGAGAAGTCGAAGGACAAAAAGGAAAAAGATAAGGAGGGAGAGGACTGTGGGGTCCTTTGGTGTTCTCTGAACCTGGTGGTTTTTAATTATTTTTAGGGAATTTTTATTTATTTATTGTTTATAGAATGTTTATTACAAGAAATGTTATTCCTTTTTGCAAATGTTTTATTTGTGATGCAATATGTTGCTTTTAAGTGTACAGGTTGGTGTATGGTATGTGTCTCAAGGTGGCTTCTTTTCTATGGGCAGGCCAGGTTGGTGCAAGGCAGCTTTGCCAGATTTTGTGTGTTTCTGTGTGATACCTGGTTGTTTAGGTAATTGTGAGGTGGTTGCTGGTTCTGTGAGCTTCCTGGCACTGTCCTTTATAATTTCCCACAATGCCTTGATGGTTTTTATTCCTGTGGCTTTGTCTTTCCTGTTCTTAGGGTTAGGGAAAAAACTGGTTTCATCTGCAGTCTTTTGGGGGGGAATTGTTTTTTTTTTGTGTGTGTGTGTGTGTGTGTGTTTTCCTGGCACTGTCATAGTTTGTGTTTGTGGGTATGTAATGTCCTGCAGTTATCTACACATTAATAATGATCAAGTACTAATAATATTTCCTTATACATTTTAATGACCTTTCCTTTCATAATTGGTGTTTTCTTTCATACTTTTAGATTTCTAATTGCTGTTTCTGTTAGTTAGCAATTGATAAAACAAATTCCACGTGAAAAAGTATTCAAAGCCTTCTTGGTTTTAATTGTCAATTTATTCATTCTTGCACATTCTAATATTTATTCATTTTCATATCTTTGTTTTTTCCACTGTTGTGCAAACACAATTCCAACAGCTGTTAACATGTGTAAAATTAAATATGTATTTATTCCCTTCTGTAAGTAGCTCTTTTATTGTTTTGTGTACTTATTTTAATCTTATTTAAGTAGTAAGTGCACAAAATAATAAATTTCCTTTTTTATATTTTCTTTTTGTAGATCATTCATTGGGGCAAAAAATTCAGTGACATTGTCTTGGCCACTCCCATCCGGTCACATGACTGCCAAGCCACTCCCACCCGGTCACATGGCCAGCAAGCCACTCCCACCTGGTCACATGGCCGGCAAGCCACTCCCACCAGGTCACATGGCTGGCAAGCCACTCCCATAAAGGAGGCCACACCCACAGAGTAGGTTCCAAAAAATTTTGAAACCCACCACTGCCCCTGACCTAATGTAATGCAGCCTGCTTTACTTTTGGAAGGCAAATTGCACCTTAATTTCTACATGACTAAGAATAGACTGAGCCTTTATACTATATATTGTAATTTTGTGTTAGGTCTTGAAGGGCCTTTTACTAAAATGCTCAGGCATGGAAAGGTATTTTCTTTGGATTTCAACCAATATTCAAAAGAAGGCATTTCCTTCTGCGTTGTTTAAACAGAATCATTAGAAAATAACATTTAATATGTAGTACATTATCAATCTAAATAAAAAGTATCTAATGCGTGCAAGCACTAAAATATTACTGCCCTTAAAAAAATTACAGTAACATCATCAAGAGTTATGTTCCTCTCTTAGAAAATTGTCTGTATTCAAACAGATCTTGATTTATTGTTTTTGGTTATGCACAAAATTAAATTAGATGGAAGTAGCAGTTTCCTGCTGTTGTTGAGGGGCTAACCAATAGAAAGCGGTTTTGCAAAAGTTGGCAAGCACGAAGCTTGCTTGTGGAGCCAGGCTGCTTCAGGTGTCCCTTAATAACAAGGAAATTCAACAGCATTGCAGTCTGCAAAATATCCTGCTGAAACATTTGGCAAATACATTATACATCTGAACAAGAGTATATTTTTTTTCCCTAACCCCCTTCCATCTTAGGCATGGTGAAAAGCCATGCATTAAAAAAAAAATGGAACTGTAAAATAAACTCTGGGTTTTTGTTTCTTATTATGCATGAATGGGTATTTCTAATTCATTTATAAAATGCATGTGATTTATGGAAGATTTTGTTTTAAATGGTGGAATAATCATGAAAAAGAATATTAATCACATAGCAGAAGAGACTATAACCTTGATGGCGAACCTATGGCACATGTGCCCAAAGTGGCATGCAAAGCCATGTTGCCTGGCACATACGGCCTTGACTGATTGTGTTCCGGGTTTCTGATGAGCATGCACGTGGGACAAAGGGCTGTCCTTTGTCCGTGCGGCAGTGCCGAAAATCAGTGTGCGCATGCACCCCGCCCAGCTGATTGTCAGGTGTGCATGCACGCCAGAACCTGGTAGTTCAGTTTTTCTAGAGCATGATACCTTCACACCCATGGCAGTGACAAAAACTGGCCTGCGCATGCGCGCTGGCCAGCTGATCGTTGGATGCACATGCACTCTAGAACCCAGGAGTTCAGCTTTCCGGAGCACGGCCCTGATGAGCACGCACACACATGTTTCTCAGTGCCGAAAAGGTTGGCCATCACTGGACTATAATCTTCCCAGACCTCACAGAGCCATCATTGATCTAAAAAACTAAAATTAAAACACTCAAAATTATGAAATGCATTATATTTATTCATCAAATTTCTATGCCGCCCACTTCACCTAAGTAACCCTGGGGAGTTTACAAACAATATCCTAAAATAATATAAAAACCTGACTAAACACACAGTTAAAAACAGAGTTTAAAACAAGGTTCAAATTTAGAAGTTAAAAGTAAAAATAAATATCTGGGTTTTTTTGTTCTTTTTCTTCAATATAAATCAACTAGCCCATAACCCAGTGTTGCCTGGGCATTTATTTATAGGGAGGAAATGTCTGGACCAAATGTAATTTCTAATGTTGGATTGTCCCCCCTTACCAGAGGGAGCCTCTTTGTGGAATACTGTGAAGCCGTTACCATGTCAACAGTAGAAGCCATTTTACAGCAGTACAGTAGAAGCCATTTTAAGGCACAACAGGCTGTATCGTAACAGAACACTCACCCCAAGGGGGTGTCTTACCAACACAGTATTTTTTTCCAGACAGTAAGTCATCTGTGTACCAAGTTTGGTTGAAATTGTTCAAGGCATTCCAGAATTATGCTGGAAAACACACACACACACACACACACACACACACACACAGCTATTTAATAAGTTGTATAAATTATGGCCTGTACATATTTATGGAGTTTTTTCATATTGATTTATTCTGTTAAGTGACCAAGAAACTTAGCAAAACTAAGCTAAGAAATTAACAAGCATAAAAGTTTAACAAGTCGGAGGGAGTGTCCTGAAATCACCAGCCAACCCCAGAGTTGCATAACACTCTTGGACCCCCAATGCTAATTGGTAAATCCCAGTCTTCCCAGAAGGCCAGGAGAATAGACGCTCACCGCATCTTTGGGGGTAAGATGTTCCAAAGGATGGGAGCAGTGGAAAGACCCTCTCACTACATCCTGTCAGTCAAAATTCTTTAACTGACAGGATCCACAGCATGCTCTCCCTGTCTGATTGGGTGAGAGAAATTGAGATGAGATGGCTTCTCAGGTAACCTAGTCCCATGCCATGAAGAACTTTAAAGGTGATAGCCAACACCTTGAATTGGAGCCAGAAGTAAACTGGCACACAATGCATTAGTGTAACATAAGTGTTACATATATAATTCTAGGGGCAACCATACTGCTTGTGCAGTGTGTTCTGTACCACTTTCATTATGTTCTGTACCACTGTGTTCTGTGCCTCTGGATACTTTTCAAGGGTAGCCCCATTTATAACACATTGCAGTAGTCCAACTGGGAGGTGAGTACGGCATGGGTGTGCACAATACACTGAGCTGCAAACTGACCAGCCACTATTTAATTTAGCTTGCTGTGTTTAGATTAGGATTTGTGTGTTATGTCAAGCCAAAAATTTGGTTCATTCAGTAGACACAGTATCTTATGGTAACTCTCCAGGATCCTTAAAAAGAGAGCAAGGAAGCATCTCCACCTTTAAATGGAAGAAGAGATTGGGGGGAAATGGAACAATTCTACCTTTACCTAAAAGAGAAATAAACTGACTTGATGCAGATTCTCTCCCCCCACCCCCCCTGTCCCCAAATGTCACTCTCTTGGTTTACGTTCATTACTTCTATTGCAACATCATTGGAGATGTCATTGCATCACAGGTGGGTTTCTGCCGGTTCTCCCCGGATCGGGTGAACTGATAGTGGTGTCAGCGGGAGGCTCCGCCCACCTGCCTGGACGCTTCTTCGCATGTTGCAGAAGCATCGCGGGAGTGCGCACATGAGCGAACCGGTAGTAAAGTAAATTGAAATCCACCACTGCATTGCATCATAAGCCCCAAAGCAATTAACTGCCACTTTGGTATTAACATGATCTGGTAAACATAAACTAACAGATGAGAAATAGGATGGAAGCTGCTAATATTGTTCAAACAGGCACTTGAGTCTGAAGCCTTTGAACTGAAGAACTGATTTTTTAAAAAAAAGAATAAAAAAAGATGTTATTCAGCATCCTAGCAACAGCTGTCAGATAGTCTATGTTATTAGGCAGAAACATTTGGAGAATGAATGGCCACCAATGCTACCAGTACATGATGGTATTTTTGATTATGTATATGATTTTATACTGTTATCATTTTTCTGATGTAAACTGTTGGGAGTCATCTTTGGAATCTGACAGGATAAAATGCAATCAGTCATTCAAGTGATCAGTCAATCAAGCAATCCGTCCTATAACTGTATTTTTCTTCTTTTCTGCTGTGCCCTAGCAGCTCTTAACTTCTGACAGCCAGACCAAAAAGGTGTTGGGAAGAGTTCAGCAAGTGTTTGGATTCATGTTTTCTCCCCTCCTATTGACACCATAAGCTGTGCAGGAGCAGAGAAAAATTAGTCATGCTTGCTCTGAATCTGAGTGTGTCTAGAAGAGAATACCATGGCAATTTGAGATTCAGAGCAAAGCAGAGCTGTCTCCTCCCCAATCCATTCCTAATTTCCTCCACCTTCTGAACAACGGTTCTGACATAGGAGGTTAGAACTAAATGGGACAGGAAGAGATCTAATTGATTTCCTCCCCTTCATAACCTACCTTCACAAAATATATCTTATGTCTGCAAAGAACTACAATGTAATTGTGAGCATATTCCCTCTTCTGTCTCCTGTAGGCGTCTTTCAGTTTTGGTAATTCCTGTTGCCTAAAGTTCAGATCTGTGCATGTGTGACAGTAACGTCTATGAGCTCTTATAAACTGAATGGGATCAAGAGAAAGTTATGGAAATCATCAGTGGCCCAATGTATCTTGCAGAAATCTTGTCTCTTTATCATAGCAAGCAAACACTTCGCATGTGAAATTAGCAAGCAGATCCAATGAGAAAGTAGACATTCTTACTTCCTGCTTAATTGCTGCATGATAGACAGCTTTTAAGACACAGAAACCTGTACACACTAAGGTGGCAGCTTTGACTGAATTGGGACGGGGGGGGGGGGAACTCGCTCACACTCTTGGGTGCATGCATTGTTTTTAATTTCATTTGAATAGCTAAATTACTTAATGAAAAACTTCAACAGTTTTTTGTGTATTCAGTGACATTCTACTGTGAGTTTGAACAAAGGTTGCCCATATGTTCTATAATGCCACTTGCATTTAATTGATGCCTTTGAGGCATAACATTCAACAGATGCTTTAAACATTTCCCCCCTTTTTCTTTGAAAGAAATGGCCTATGGAGAATGAATATAGTGGCAGTACAAACTATGTTGAAGAGATGGGTAAGTTTGGTCCCTCACAATTAGAAATAAGATTTATTTTCATTTCTATCTGAGAGACTGGGTTGTGGAGCTGAATATTTGTACGGCATTTCTGTAAGTTTTCAGGATCATTTTGATTTTATTTCTATGTTCTAAAATATTAATATTGTACTCTATGGGTTGTCATCAAATACTTTGGCAAGCACTGTTTAACCTCTTTGTCCATGTGACTGGTCATAGAGTGTATTATTAATATTTTAGAACATGGAAATAAAATCAAAATGATCCTGACAACTTATGGAAATGAAGTGAAAATATTCAGGTAGAAGACAGAAATCAGAAATGTACAGATTCAGGAGATGATGCATGGATTGGTAATAGTTCTTGGAAATAATTTGTGCAAACCAAATATGAATCATGCAAATGTAATTTTAATCTGTATCTACAGAAGCAGTTTCAGAATCTTGCAAAATAAAAGTCTCATTTGTTTTTAAGTAGTCAGACTTGTCTTTAGTATTCGTCTCATCTAGTCCTCCTCTCTTCTCAAAAATTCAGACAAAATGGACACGGAAAAGTGAGAGGGATATCCAGGAGATTAGATATTAGATAGGATTTGAACCTAATATTAAACATTAAATGTTTAATGTGAAACACCTAACATTAAAACCATCATTAAAAGCGAACAACAAACAGCGTTCTTTCTGAGTCAACTCAGGAAGTTCAGACTGCCCTTGGAGCTGCTGATACAGTTCTACAGAGGAATTATTGAGTCAGTCATCTGTTCCTCTATAACTGTCTGGTTTGGTACAGCAATCAAAAGGGACAGATACAGACTCCAAAAGATAGTTAGGACTGCAAAAAAATAATTGCAGCCAGTCTGCCTTCCTTTGAGAGCCTGTATATTACATGGGTCAGAAGGAAGGCTCAGAAGATATCTACAGACCCCTCATATCTCAGACATAATTGCTCCCCTCGGGAGGCTGCTCTAGGGCATTGCATAGGGACAGTATTTTTCTCTCCTGCCATCATATTGCTGGGCACCTAATTCTTACAGTACTGTTTTATGTCTAAGTATATTTACTCACATTGTACAGCTGTAGCATTATTATTATTATCCTTCCCATCTTCTTTACTACTCTCTCTTATTGGTATCATTATTACGATTATTATTATTATTCTGTTGTTTTGCATCTACACTGAGAGCTTTTGTACTGGAAACAAATTCCTTGTGTGTCTAATCACACATGGCTAATAAAGTATTACATTATTTCTATTATTATGAAAATTGAGGAAATTGGGGTCTTTCAGAAGAGAAGACTGATTCTGAGATATTTTCAAATACCCACAAAGATAGCACAAAGAATTCAGCAGGTTTTCTCCACTGATATTCAGCGATATTCAGACTTAAAGACTTTAGACTTGAAATGAGGCACCACATAATAGAAGTACATGGGTCGCTTAGTTTGTACCTGTGGCCTGCTTCTTAAGGGAGCTATATGTTTTATGGATTTGTGTAGTAGTCACATATCCTTTATAAATTCTAAGTCAGAATCTTCTATAGTGTAACAGCACTTCAGATATTTAAAGACAACTATTGTGACCTATCTCAACCTTCTCTTCTATAAGCAGTAGAACTTTTAGGACATGATTTTTTAAAGAGCCGTGGTGGTGCAGTGGTTAGAGTGCAGTACTGCAGGCTACTTCTGCTGACTGCAATTTGGCAGTTCGAATCTCACCAGGCTCAAGGTTGACTCAGCCTTCCATCCTTCCGAGGTCAGTAAAATGAGGACCCAGATTGTTGGGGGCAATATGCTGACTCTGTAAACTGCTTAGGAGAGAGCTGTAAAGCACTGTGACGCTGTATATAATTTTAAGTGCAATTCTCTGGAATTGATCGAGTTTTTCAATGTCTTTTTAAAAGTGGGTTGTGCAAAACTGAATGCAATATCCAGGTGAGAGCTGGCCATTACAGGGTATAGCAGGATAATTACCTCCCACAATCTATACTCTGAACTCTTCTTGATGCTCTCTGACATATCATTGCTTGAATTTCTAGCTCCTTCCAAATACCTGATGCAGTTTTGCTTAACAAATATTATACTAAGTAGAATTGGTCTTCTTCCGTCTCTTTGATAACTGATGATCTTGATGCATAGAAATGCTTTCAAAGAAGACATTACAGGTGGTACTCGACTTATGACTGTTCATTCAGTGACAGTTAAAAATTACAGTGGTTCTGAATGAAGGGACGTATGATCCCTGCTCACAATTATGATCCCTGTGGTTCCTCGCAGTCACATGAACAAAATGTGGGTGCTTGATAATCCAACCACCTTTACGACTGACCTCAGGCATGCTACAGCAACCCCCCCCCCCAACTATCATCATCCTTCTCTGCTGGGTCCCCTTGGGCCTTGGGTCTGATTCCCATCCTTCTGAACCCCACAACTTCCTCCCTATCCCCATCACACTTTGGTCATTTACCTTTTCTGTAGATCTCCTTCGGGAAGCAGCTGATCTGCCAAGGACCTTCCCACATGGTACCATCCTGGAAGGAGATGCCATTTTGGGAGGGTCTGCAATGAATTATCGTCACTCCAAAATGGCGCCCACTTCTGGGACAGCATCATGTAGCCTCTGCAATGTGTAGAGAAGCCAAGGAATAAAGCAGTTGGGCCTGCTTCCAAAATATGATCTCTGGGAAGCTAAGGAGGTGCTGCAGTGCAGGCCTGGGCCTGTGCTAGGCTTCCCAGGGCCTTCTCAATCACTGAAGCACTTTGTGCTCTGCTTAATGATTGCTATGGGGAAAACACTGATTGAGGTTGTTAAGCAAGGCAATCCCTTGGTCCCTCTCTTAATGACTGTCATGACTTGTAACCGTAATGGGCAAGCTCCCTTTACAGCTACTATCCGCACCTATCATCTCAAAATAGGTTGTACTCATTTGTGACAAGATTTTCAGACAATGCTATAATAGGTCCTGTATTCAATGAAGTAAATTATTTGAACTCTCTGCAGTTCACCTTTCTATCAAATAGAATAGTGTTTCCTGCTTGAGCAGGGGGTTGGACTAGAAAACTCCCAAGGTCCCTTCCAACTCTGTTATTCTGTTCTATCAAAATGAAAATTAATCTGAAGTGGTTATAATAAGAGCTCAAAATAAAGGTCCTTTATGACTACTAATCAATATAATTTGTAGTAAAAGGACATTCACTGACCCTGCTTCTTCATACATCTAGCTTCTTATCTAAACGTTCATCTCTTTACAGATTCCCAAGAGCGATTAAAAAACAGGCCAGCATGGTTCTTGATCACCAACCCACAATTTCCTTGCCTGTTTCTGTCTGATCTTTGCCCAGCACGTCAAAAGGCAGAACACCGTATAACAGCAATGAAGCAGCTGGGATAAATCAACAGGTGGGCCCAGTAACAGAGAAACATGGCCATACTTTCCAAAACAAACAACAACAATACCTTCTTGGAACTTGGAAAACAAAACAGAGGTCCCACGCTGGTTGGATAAAGGCAGAGAAAGAATAACAACAGTGAGGATGCCTAAGAACATCACAAATCATCCCAGCATTGAAAAACAAGATTGCAATTCAAAGTATTCCATTAATTTTTATAGTTTCCAGTTTAGGCTTTTAGTTTGTGGGCAAAAAAAATAGCCTATTTCCCTACTGGGTTCACCTCTGTAGATCTAAATGAACAGGAAAGTAACAATCCTGCTCTTTTGGCTGTCAGCATGAAACGTCCCTTGAAGGTTAGTGACATATCTACATCTAAAAACAAACTGAGCTGAATAAAAGGCTTGTAATTTGCAAATATGTGTCTCAGTTTATGATTATTGTCATTATTATTACCCCAACATTGCATGAGCTAATGAAACTTGATTTCAAATGAGGGCCAGCAACGTTAAAATATTTTTCTCTATTTTGCAAACGCTTTGTTTACCATGAAATATTCTGATTTATGCTGAATACACTACCTAAGCGAGATACAATATAATTGCATAGCAGAGAGAATTGAGAGCAGACAATTTAGAAAATATTTTCATCCACATTTTTAGTAAAAGTAACAAGTTGACTAGCATACTTACTCCAGAAATTGGGTGGCCAGAAGTTCTCCTCACTTGTGCTGTTATCCATTGCATTCAACGTGGACAAAGAAAGTAATTTTAAGAATAAATGGGGGGTATATTAGAATTTTGATTTGTGAAAACAAAAATACCGTCACACATTCCCTAAACTTGTTCTGTTTTCATGAAAGGAAATCAGTGTATCAGATTTCC
This sequence comes from Natrix helvetica, assembly GCF_964273705.1. Taxonomy (NCBI): domain Eukaryota; kingdom Metazoa; phylum Chordata; class Lepidosauria; order Squamata; family Natricidae; genus Natrix; species Natrix helvetica. The sequence continues at coordinate 207,847,044 of NC_138552.1, read as the reverse complement.
TGCTTTTATACTCAAAATTAGCAACCGTTTCCCTTATCTTGCATTGCCACATGTTTCCTGAAAAAGGGAACAATTTCCTTCTCGTCATTTCCTTGGCTAGTCAGTGTTTCAAGCGCGAACAGTATCTCAATCTTTTGTGTTCAGCTTGTTGTTGGATACAGCTCATCTGTAAGAGAAGCAGAAAGGTTTCCATCCCTTCTCCAGAATATTTCTATAAATGGAGCGGTTTAGCCTGCATTCTGAAATCGTCAAAAGGACACATGGGATTTACTATTTTCTTCATGACGATGGAGCCATTTTAAAACTTTGTCTGGTGTTGTGTTTACCTTATTTTTGATTGCATTTTCCTTTAGATTGGATCCCTAATAAGATAGCTCTTCTTGTTATTTTGTTTTGCTTTGGGTTTTTTTCTAATTGTTGTAGTAGGACAGTTTAAGTACTGGAGCACTTTATTTTGATATTAATTATGTAAGTCCCCTCTTGAGAGTTGAGATCAGCTTCAAAATATTCCAACATACATAATATTTTAATTAAAAATAAACACAAAATCATTCCATGTGCATTATTTAGTAATGTATTTATTTACCTCATTTTTCCATCAACAGCTGGCACTAAAAATGCTCACTAAGTACTAAAGTACAATTTATAATGCAATTAAATTTACAACCATAATTTAAAAAAACAATAAACATTCAAACATCAGAAAGCCTACTTTGCAGGAAAGAAATGGAGATACAAGGCTAAGAAGCTCTAAAACCTATCAGAAATATTCACATTTTATCTAGACACTGTCTGCCTATTTATTATTTACTTCTTGTCTCACACTTTTTTATTCAACAGGTAAACTGAAGACTACTTTTGCAAAAGTATAAGTAATATATGTGAGAGCTTGCAAGTACTAAGTCTTTCTTCATCAAAACTCATGTTTCTCTTCCATCTCTTTATGGGGGAAAACCAAAGCAGAGTAAGCTAACATTGTCTAACCAACAATTAGAAAATGTTAAACTGTTGTTTAATACCAACAATCAGAGTTTAGCTTTCCTTTTTGCTTCTTTCTAAAAAAAAAAAACAAAAACCCTGAGAAATGCTGGTCTGGTCTGCAGATGAACCCAGATTCATAGAAAAGATCAAAGGTGGTTTTGCTCCACTTTATCTTTTTCCTTTAATTTAAAAAATACATTGTAGAGAATAGTTTCTGGGTCACTTTGCTAGCATCCTTCCATGAAGCATGCACATATTTATGATAATTACTACCACCTTTGCTAATAATCGTATGGATTTTGCTTTACATCCATTGTCTCTTTCTCAGTTGCCAATTACTACAGCTGTTCACATTATTAATGTTCAATCTCTTTAGATAAAACAAGTGAGGCAATTGAAATGAATAATTTAGAGAGATAAGCATCAAATGGGTATTGGCTAGGTGAGGACATCATACCTGCAAACAAATCAGAAAAATCAAATGTATTGGTCTGTAAATGTGGGTATAAGAAACTAATGTCATTATCATATTTTTCTTTTAAATTCAGTGTAGAGAGGTACAATGGAAGTTGTACCAAGAGTGACATCTTCTAGCATACAACCATGGTCGCAGCATGAATTTTTAGTTACACAGATGCAAAGGTCTTAGTATTATTCTGGACTACACTTCTATAGTTCTCTGCTGGGGATAATGATACCTTTGTGTTTGCTTGTTTATTATTTCACTGTTGCATTTATTAATGTGAGTATTGGTTTTAACAGATTAAGTAGTTCTTGATTAAATAGTTAATAGTTATTGTTTTGTGATTTTTGTAATTTAGATACTGGAGGTTTCTGGTCGAGTTTCCTTGGTTATTAGATAGATCAAGAGAGTAAAAATATTTAAATTGAACCTCTTAAAGAATGATTAATTCTGCTTTTTATTATTGTCTTGAACTAACGTGAAATTGCCTTGACGCAGTCAAAGAAAGTTGTCAGATGTTAAGGCAACCCAGGAAGCGCAGGTTTTCTGGGATTCTTGGCATTCATTTCAGTAACTCACAGAGCAGGCAATGATCTTTGGACAGCCAGGAAGAAATTACGGACTTTATTTTAAAGACATTCTGCAACCCAAGGTTTCTCATCCTTGGCTGGCTGGGAATACTGGGAGTTGAAGTCCACACATCCTAAAGTTGCCAGCTTTTCTCCCTGGCCAAACTGAATATGTGGGAAAATCCTATTCAATGATAAACATACTTACTGTTAAGGTTAGGTCCCCATGAACTTGTAGAGCAAAATAGATATTGTGAATAAATTGGCAGCACATCGGCATGCTTATGAGAGCAGGGACATTTTCAGTCAGGCTTTTCTACCTTTCCATGGAAAATATGTAGAAAAATCCTATTGGAGGGTAAACCCACTTAGGGTTAGGGTTAGGTTTCTGTGAACTCGGAGGGAAAAAATGGATGTCATCAAGGAATTCAAAGCACATGGATATGCATAGGAGGGATACGATTTTCAGCACATCTTTTCTACCTGTCGATGTTACATGGGAAAATCCAAGTGGCGTGCAAAGCCAATTAGGGTTAGGGTTAGGTCTCCATGAATTTAGAGAGCAAAATTGATGTCCCCAATGAAATCACCGCACATCCGTATTCTTAGAAGGGGGGTGAAATTTTCAGTCCAGGTTTTCTCCCTGTCCAAGTTAAATCATGAGAAAATCCAATTGGACAATAATCCTACTTAGGTTTATGGTTAGGTCCCCATGAACTCGGAGAGCAAAATTCATGTTGCCAAGGAATTTGAAGCACATTAGTATATTTAGGAGAGGGATGAGTTTTTCATCCCACATTTGCAGCCTCCAGGCACTGCAAAAAAACATCCACAGTATCATTCACTTCATCCAGAATGGAGATGCATACCTGGCTATCACATTGGACAACAATTTTGACTTATCTCTTTCCCAAATCATAAGCTTAACTTTGTCAGATCAAATCATGGAATGAACCTAATGGGATGAAATTTTGGTGCTTTCATCAGACACAGGGAAAAAGTCATCAAATTCCTACAGTTCCTTTGAAGGATGAAATTTCTGAATGTTCTGTTTTGCTATTTTTTGCTGTAAAAATTTGCTATACCAGTTTTTTACACAATTGAAATTATTTACAACATTTACAACATTCCAACTGTCTAATTTACTGATCAGTTTCATTCCATTCCGGGTGGTGGGTGGGAGATTGGGTTTTCTTATAGCAGAATGGAACACCCTTGAGCCAGTCAGGATTGAACTATGAGCAGAGTGAACATGCAATACTGCACTCTAACCACTATGCCACCATGGCTCAAAAAGTAGATCTGAGATTGAAGAAGACACATACCACTAATAAGGATTAGAAGGATTATTTTAATGGTATGATTACTCTTGCAATATATCTTTCATGTATGCTGTCCCAAGTTTTGAATAAATAGTGTAACAGTTTTTGTAAATAAATCATAACTCAATCTAGTTTTGGGACTGTGTTTTCAAAGGCCAACTAAATTCTAATCCTGCTTTTATGTAGTAAGAACTTGCTTCCTGCTTTGCTCAGTACACTGAACAATATTTTTTACCTATGTATGTCAGACTTTGACAGTTTTCCTGAGTTGTGCTACTTACCAGTTTCCAAATGGCTATGCAACATTTTAGAAATAATTCAAAAAAATGTGCTTTGGATTCCAAATATAACCACATCTTTTTCTGCAAGATTTCACAAAAAGACATGCTATCTTTACACTTCCACTTGGAATGAATTGCCTTTTCTAAATTATTTCCTAAGCAATCCATAATTCTACTTTTATTTCAAACTCTGACTTTTAGCAAAGCGGGATTAGAATTTAGTTGGCCTTTGAAAACACAGTCCCAAAACTAGATTGAGTTATGATTTATTTACAAAAACTGTTACACTATTTATTCAAAACTTGGGACAGCATACATGAAAGATATATTGCAAGAGTAATCATACCATTAAAATAATCCTTCTAATCCTTATTAGTGGTATGTGTCTTCTTCAATCTCAGATCTACTTTTTGAGCCATGGTGGCATAGTGGTTAGAGTGCAGTATTGCATGTTCACTCTGCTCATAGTTCAATCCTGACTGGCTCAAGGGTGTTCCATTCTGCTATAAGAAAACCCAATCTCCCACCCACCACCCGGAATGGAATGAAACTGATCAGTAAATTAGACAGTTGGAATGTTGTAAATGTTGTAAATAATTTCAATTGTGTAAAAAACTGGTATAGCAAATTTTGAGTTACCCACCCTTAAACCCATCCCCCCTTTTAAATAAAGTAACTAATAACTTCGTTGTTTTGTGACAAAATGTCAAGTAATTTTGAGCAATGGTCATTTCTATAATGGTGGAAGCATTCCAAATATCAAGCAAGGAAGGTAATTGAGTTTTGTTTTAAAAAAACAACATGTTTATATGACAGAATATCAGCCTGAATCAAGTAAAACAAATTATTGGGAGTTGAGATGGAACTAATAATAACAAGATCTCTATTTCATCAAATCAATAGTCAGTTATCAATATTACTGAATGCAGTGGCATTTTCTTCCATTGGGCCTTCAGAACATTTATTTCCAATCAAATTTATAACTGAAAGCCACTCAGAGTCCCCTTGTAGGGGAGATGGGTGGCATAAACATTTAATCAACAAATAACTAAAAAATAAAATACCCACATGGATTTATTTTCAGGTAACTTCAATTCCTAGGTAGAGTTGTTATATAATGAGTTCACTATTGTCCAGAAGGTGGCAATATATTGCTATTTTTCCTTTTAAGATTCAGAAACTATAACCTTCAGTGCAGAACATATTTTTTTACACATTTTGGAACAGCTGATACAATACAATACAATACAATAGCAGAGTTGGAAGGGACCTTGGAGGTCTTCTAGTCCAACCCCCTGCCTAGGCAGGAAACCCTATACCATTTCAGACAAATAGCTATCCAACATCTTCTTAAAGACTTCCAGTGTTGGGGCATTCACAACTTCTGGAGGCAAGCTGTTCCACTGATTAATTGTTCTAACTGTCAGGAAATTTCTCCTCAGTTCTAAGTTGCTTCTTTCCTTGATTAGTTTCCACCCATTGCTTCTTGTTCTACCCTCAGGTGCCTTGGAAAATAGTTTGACTCCCTCTTCTTTGTGGCAACCCCTGAGATATTGGAACACTTCTATCATGTCTCCCCTAGTCCTTCTTTCTATTAAACTAGACATACCTTCTATTTAACATTCTATTAAACTAAACATCAATTGATGTTTCAGTTGATGTCTTGCTACATATGGTTTATGTGGTAATATGAGGTATGCAGTGCAAAACATGTTATTTACAGCCAGCCACCATTATCCTTTTTTCTGTGAATTATTTACTGTTATTTATATTGATTTTTATAGCCATCTTGCCATTGCAACTCCATCAGTGGTGGGTTTCTAATTTTTTTTACTACCGGTTTGCTTGTGCATACGTGCACATGTGCAGAAGCGTTCGGACGGGTGGGTGGAATCTTTCACCACCGCTACTACCTGTTCGCCCAATCCAGGCCAAACTGGGAGCAACCCACCTCTGAACTCCATGTATTGAACATACCAGAGATGGGTTGCTTCTGGTTCAGCCCAGATCGGGCGAACCTGTAGTAGCACCGGTGGGAGGCTCCACCCACCTGCCTAGACACTTCTGTACATACGCAGAAGCGTTGTGCGCGAACATGAGCGTCCGAACCAGTAGTAGAAAAATTGGCAACCCACCTCTGGAACATAGGATTAAAACCTACACACAACAAAAGCAAAACATATATTTGTATGTGTGAGAGAGATATTAAAATGTTCGCTTAGAATATCGCAAATGAAATGCAAGAATAAAAAGTAAAACATTTTAAACCAGAGTCTAATTTTTCTATTTCTCTTTTATACCTGTGTGCAGACAGCAATGGAGATGGCTTTAAGGGAGATATTTAGAAAGATATATATATATATATATATATGTATGTATGTATGTATGTATGTATGTATGTATGTATGTATGTATGTATGTATATATATATATATATATATATATATATATATATATATATATATATATATATATATATATATATATATATATATATTAAAGGGCAGAAGCATTCCTTGAGCCTTGAGTAGTAGTATAAAGATAATTGTTGTAAATGATTGGCTCCTCTCTGACTCATTGAGGTATAAGAGGTAAAGGGTGAAAAATACAATCAGACTTCTATTAAGATAGTCATTCTCAATAAAACTTGGCTCTAGTCTTCATGTAGAGTCTGTATCCTGTTTTGGGCAATCATAAAGGGCTGACACTGTGTTGTAGGATGTTATCACTCCCCCCCCCCCCCCCCAAAAAAAATGAAATATCCTAGGAAACATTGAAAATGCAGAATATTATATTTCCCTGGTCAGAAATGGAGAAACATGTTTTTAAGGCAGGAAACAGACACACTCTTAATAGCCCCCACTTTCCTTAATGACCCATTAAAATGCCCAAGCCTTTCTATTCTACATAATAAAGTGTTCTCCCCTTCAGCTCCAGGGTGATGGGATTAAGACATGATAATATTAGCCTTCCACAGAAACCCACCACATGGCATCTGGAAACTCAAAACTTGGTCCCATGGGAGTCTGACAACCAATCAGAATACATTTCTTATACAGGAACAGGAAACAGAGAGGTGAGGCCGAACAGGGGGTATAAAGCCAGAAACTTTCAGCCCTTCCGTCTCTTCTCTTCTTCTTCACCCAACATTGAAGCATGTGATCCCCTTTTCTGTTCAGGACTCAAGCCATGTGATCCTGTCCACCATTAAACCATCTTTCCAAGCAGCCTCCATGTCTCCAGTGTCTTTTTCCCCCACTTGGAGCTGAACCCAGAAGGACATTACTTCCAACAGTGTTTTAAAGGGAAAATTAATGCATCTTACCCGAATGGTGTGATCTTTCTGAAAGACAAATGAGAAACACGGCTGATCTATCTCAATGTGCAAAACTTTCACAATGAACAGAATTATGTACCCCGTTAGCCATTCTGAACATGAAACCAAATCCATATTTATTTTTCCGAAGAAAACATGGAAATGTAAGATATGTAATAAAACGTAAAGATGCCTACCAAGGCCAAACACCATTGGGTTTGCAATCAAGGCCCTATGAAATCAACCACTTCCTTTTGCAAACTTCCTTAGAGTAATCAACATAATGCAATGTTCAACGGAAGACACCAGGTACTGGAAAAACTGGTATGCTTTCTCAAGAATGGTTAGTGCAGCAAGAGGATCTTCTTCAAAGTAAAATTGTACTATTAATTTAATCTGGATCTGTGCCAGGCTTATATAGACTCATGTACTTCTATAGTACTTACAAGTAGTCCTCGACTTCCAACAGTTTGTTTAGTGACCGTTCAAATGTACAACAGAATTATTGCTGTTTTTCACACGTAACATCTGTAGAATCCCTGAGATCACGTGATCAAAATGTGAATGTTTGGCAACTGTTATTAGTGTCCCAGGGTCATGTGATCCCCTTTTGCGACCTTCTGATAAGCAAAGTCAAAGGGCAAGCCAGATTCACTTAACAACTATGTCACTAACTTAACAATTGCAGTGATTCACTTAACAATTGCAGCAAGAAAAGTTGCAAAATTGGACAAAATTCAAATGTCTCACTTAAACACAGAAATTTTGGGCTTCAATTGTGATCGTAAGTCAAGGACTATCTGTACTATATGCTGTTATTGTCATCTCATTCAAACCTCTAGCTGATGTGGCCTGTCAATATGGAGATTGCATAAAAAGCAAGACTGAAAAATGTCCAGTGGATATGAAATGTACACTATTTTAGGGGATTGTGGACTCAGGTCTTGAGTCACGTGCTCCTCAATACCGTTGATAGGTTCTCTGCTAAAACACACAAATATTGCATTCAATTTTACATGCCTATCATCTTGTCTTGTCTTATCTCATCTCTAGAAAATGAATGAACTAATGAATTAATCCAGAGAAGTTATTTGGAACTAAAACAACTACTTCCATATCATCTATATTATGAAAATATTTGATTTCTCAGTTAACTGACCACCTATACCAGGGGTGTCCAAAATTGGGAACTTTAAGACTTGTGGACTTCAACTCCCGGAATTCCCCAGCCAGCCTGGCTGGGGAATTCCGGGAGTTGAAGTCCACAAGTCTTAAAGTTCCCAATTTTGGACACCCCTGACCTATACTCTCTTCAGAATAAAAACAAAATGTTTCAGGCACTACAAAACAGGCCTTCATTAAGAATGCCTGGGGTTTTTTGTTTTTTTTTTCCATTCCCGTGGTAATATGCAGCAAGGGGAAAAAAAGAATGAAACTCAATCACTCTGTCCATAGTGGTACTGACCCACATTGAGGTACTATAGATTTTCCATTTCAGCAAAACATTCTGCCAAAAGGAATGGAAACCCAGGGAAGTGGCAACATTGCAAGATTGGTTATGATGCCTGGGAGGGCCTAAAAACTGCCCAGCTGATTGGGTTGCCAGAGATTGTGCATTTCTAGTGCATTCATGTGAATTTTTTAATTGGAGGAGTGGCTAATTGGGTCAAATTGTGTTATGTAAACACAGCTAGTGAAATGTACAGCATTTGGAAACGATGCTATTTGTCACAAATACTGTAGTGAAATATGATACAGAACAAAAATACATTTTCTTGCTTCTGTGCATAAGCAAAAGCCAGAGAAAAGAGATTACTGTCTTTTATTTTTAGCTCTTGCATACATTTCCACCTGTCACTAATCACCCATTATTGCAGCTTCCTTTCTGCAACGCTTGACTGATTGTTAAAAGAGAGGAACTGAAAAGGGTTCCACTGAAAAGATAGTTCAAAGTTACGTAAATACTGGACAAACAAACTGTTGTCCTCATAACTTACAGAGCTGTGAATAATTTTTAGCAGAAAATAATTAAGAGTTGCTTAATCTACAATTAAGGCATTCTGGACAAAAAGAATGAAACAATATGTACTGGAACAATTAATGATAGCTTAGTCTTCAGTGTCCATCAGTAGCCCACGGATACGTAATTTGAAGACTACTTAACTACCAGTGGTGGAAGACTGAAGTGCTGAAGAATATTTAGCTATGGATTACAAAATGGTTCAATAATGTTTAATCAGTTATTAAACTGGTTTTATTATATTTGAAAAAAAATTGGTGTATCATCAAAAGCTGAGCAAAGATATTATTTCCGCCTATGATTTAATACAGCAGATCCTAATCTTTCTAGCTTGGCAGCCCGGCATGGGGAGGAGAGGGGATGATTCCTTGTGTGAATGGTAGGTATCCATTCGCCTACTGCTTGCGCAGCCCGGTTCCAAACAGTCTGTGATCAGAAGTGGGTTTCTGCTGGTTTGCTGCGGATCACGCACGAGCGAACTGGTAGTAAAATAAATTGAAACCCACCATTGTCTGTGACCCACTAGTGGGCCATGGTCCAGGGATTGGGGACCCCTGGCTTAATATCTATCATTCGATGTTTGACCACAATGGCTGAAATATTGATTTATATTCATATCTCTTTCACTTGTAGGAATAAATACCCTTGGAATCTCATTAACCAAAAATTTCTTAACATCTGCCACTTCTAGAAGATCCTCTAGCCTTCTGGAGCTGCTTTTTGCTTGCGGCATGTTGTTCAGTTGTGTGCAATTTTTCGTGTCCTTTACTGTCCCCCAGACTTTGCCCAAATTCATATTCATTGTGACTAGGACACTATCTAACCATTGTAGGAAGTTATCACCTAGCCCTCTCCCAGAAAAATGAAATATCCTAGGAAATATTGATAAGGCAGAATATTATATTTTCCTGGATGTGAAAAAAGGGAGAAACACATTTTAAACACAAAGTAAATTCCTGCAGCTTCCAGCCCATCCCCACTTTGTCAATGGGCCATTAAGAAGGCCAAGCTAGTCCACTTTACATAATAAAGAGTTCTCCCCTTCAGCTCCAGGGGGATGGGTGTAGAGTTCTGGCAGTGACAATGAAGGCATGATAATATAAGCCTTTACTCAACTGACCACATGGCATCTGAACTCAATCAAACCTGGATTCAAAATTCAGCCTAGAGGGTTGCCCCTTGCATGGGCCCATGTGAGTCTGACAGCCAATCAGGATACATTTCTTACACAGGAACAGGAAACAGATAGGTGGGACCGAACAGATTATAAAAAATCCCTGCAAGCCCTTCTTCAGCCCTTCTCTTCCCTTCTTTTCTTCTCCACCAACATTGAAGCATGTGATCACCTTTTCTGTTCAGGACCCAAGCCATGCGGTCCTGTCCACCATTAAAACCATCTTTCCAAGCAGCCTCCATGTCTCCAGTGTCTTTTTCCCCACTTGGAGCCGAACCCAGAAGGACATTTCTTCCAACAATTGGCACCCCCCAGATGGGACTCCAAGCTAACCTAACAAATGGATATGGCCCAGGTAAGCCTCCCATGCCGGCACAGACCCCATTGAGTCTGTGGGTGGACTTTATCTTGGCCTTAACCATTTGGATGTAGGTTTTAAAGGGGTTTTGAGTTTGAGCTCAAAGGCTGCCTGGAAAGAAGGTGAGTACCTCTAAATTTTAATTCTCTAAAATTTAATTTTAAAGCATAGGAAATGTGTGTATGCCTGCATGTGTGTGACTAGTGTGTGTGAAAGTGGATGGAAAAGTGAATGGTTTTTTTATTTTTTGGTTGTTGTTGCTGTTTTTGTCCTGTGAGACCATCTCATTGCCTGCCATTCATTTCTTTCTCCTTTTGCCTTCGGTCTTTCCCAACATCAGGGTATTTTCCACTGAGTTCTCATTAGGTGGCCAAAGTATTTGAGCTTCATTTTCAGTGTCAAGGAAACATAGAGGACTACAAATGGAATGAGAAATTGGCAAACGCTTCTGCTCACCAGCTTCTAAGAATGCAAGTAGAATTCCACAAAACTCAAATCTGAATGTAACACTTTAAATAGTTAGTCACTTAATATTAGATCCCCAAACAATAGGGATGTTTATCCACCAACTAAATGTTATAAAGGCTATGAATCCACAAATCAATGATTATCCTTTATCAATGGAATAAATTTCCTGTCTGACAGAAGGAGCTGGGGGGGGGAAGGGGAGGATATTACTTTTTCAAATCCGTCTCTAAAAATGTAAACTGGAGGGGCAACAATCAAAGGCAACAGAAGCACATTGGAGACTTGAAAAAAAAAGGATTTATGCATATTGATTAACAATTACATAATATAGCAGGGATGCGGTGGCTCAGTGACTAAGACGCTGAGTTTGTCAATCAGAAAGGTCGGCCATTCAGCGGTTCGAATCCCTAGTGCCACGTAATGGAATGAGCTCCCGTTAGTTGTCCCAGCTTCTGCCAACCTAGCAGTTCGAAAGCACTTAAAAATGCAAATAGAAAAATAGGGACCACCTTTGGTGGGAAGCAGAGATGTATTGCTGCCAATTCAGCTTGGTTCGGCTGAACCGATAGTGGAATTCAGGTCTGGATCGCAGAACCGGCAGCGACCCAAGCCTGTCACGCCCACGAACCGGTTCCCTCGCTGTGCTTGGGCACTGCCATTTTGGATTTTAGTGACTGTGTGTGCGCAGTTCACTGTAAATTGTTCTGCGCATGCACGCAGAACAATTTGCACAAACACAACCTGCATTTGATGCACAGGTGGGTTGTGGAGCGGGAGTAACGCCAGCAGCAACCCACCCCTGGTGAGAATGTAACAGCGTTCCGGCTCCCTTGGCATTTAGTCATGCCGGCCACATGACCACGGAGATGTCTTTGGACAGCACTGGCTCTTCGGCTTGGAAACGGAGATGAGCACCGCCCCTAGAGTCGGGAATGACTAGCATGCATGTGTGGGGGAAGCTCTACCACTACTACCTAATATAGCAATCATAAATCATAAATCAATATCAAAATAAATTAAGGGTTGACTTTATTTTAACTAAATAAAGTTAAAATAAAGGTAACAGAAATATAAATGGGATAGATACTAATCCTAAAAATATCTTAAATTACAATTAGAAAAACATAGGGTGACTTTCAGCCAATCCCTTTCTCTCAGCCAAATTCAAGGGTTGTTGTGGAGAAAAGAAAAGGAGGGAGAAAGATCAGCTATATTTACTGCCTTGAGGTATTTATGAATAATAATAAAGGCAGGATTAATAAAACCAAATAAATAAATATTGATAACACTTTTTTTAAAAAAAAAACCCTTCTCAGCAGCTGTTTTTAAAGTTTTCCAAATGTCAACAGTAACGTTGCCATCTGGATTTGTGGTAGGTGGCTATAAAGTGAATATTATTGGATTTAAAAAAAAGATCTTTTTTCTAGATCTCAGGGGGAAAGGAAACTTAAACAACCACATTCAAGATCCATCTACTACACAAACAGGATTTATTTGAAATCCTGTAGATGGCCTGGTGCCATGCAATGTATAATTTGAAGTTAGAAACAAACAAACAGCACTACTGGTAGCCTAATGTAGAAGCCTCAGCAGTAGCATTATGTGTGAACAGGGACTCTTAACTGCAATAAGTGCAGATGACTAATTGCAGTTTTTGGACGATTTCAAAAGTCACTCCATGTATGCCATATTTCAGTAATCTAACTGGGAATTTACAGCACTGCAGCTTGACGTTGCCAAGCAGGGTTTCATTTTCCAGTAAAGCCAAAGCCAAGCAGTTTCTCCCCTAAAGAAACAATCTTCATCTTATCCAGCAGTAGCTGGATAAGTCTACTGGAGTTGAGAGAGAGCCAGACAGTGGGTGCTCCAACATTGGATACATTTTAAAGAAGAGAATGGACAACCATTTGCCTGAAATGGTATAGGCCAGCAGTCTGCAACCTTAAACACTCAAAGAAGCCATTTCGAACCGTTTCCCACAGAAAACACCAGGAGCCAATAAATTAACAACCGGTGTGACTGGGTGGGTGTAGCCAATTCGATATTACTCACCTCCACCCAGTCACATGACACCCCACCCCCTCAGTCATGCCTATCCAGCCGGTCATTAGAGCACATAACTGGTTGTTCAATTATTTACCCAGCCGGGCACCGCCTCACCCCTACCCTCCCAGCCATCTCTTATCATACTTGGCCTCAGGTGTGTTGTTCACACCTCTCTCTCTCCCTCCCTCTCTCCCCCACTTCCCAGGGAATAAGCCTACAGGAACTTCAGCTACATTCTCTATGTCTCTGGAAAGATACAAAAATAAACCTTGCATTGGAAAAGGAGTGACTGTCAGGCTGTTACAGCACAGCACCATGAGGTGACCAGCTTAGATTGCCGCATGCACTTCAGAGAAGCATCATCCCAAGCAGTAGCACGCTCACACAGGGACGCATGGGCATCCTGCAACTCAGTCCAAACTGGCTGGGAAATATAGTCCCCGGGAGTCCCTGAAGACACAGTACGGGACAACCTGCCACCCCATCACCAAAGCAGTGTCCACTGAGTCCTTGCAAAACTGAGCGAAGTCGGAGAGAGGGGAACAGACGGAGCCCAATCGAGCTGAATCTGTCTCTGTCTCTTTGTGTGCCCAACAGATTGCAGCAGGAAATGGTGGGCGGCTACTTCTGGCCTTTGTTAGTGCTGGGCACGTGACCTGCTCTCCACCTTGACACAATGGCCTGCTCTGCCCCATGGCCAACACTGCTGCTGCTGTTGCCAGGGGTGTGTGGGGCAGGGTTGCATTGTGGCTCCGTGTTGTAATGGTCACCAGGAGGAGGAGGGGACCCCGTCTCCCCCATTGTGAAGTGTGCTCGATTTCACTGTGCTATGCCAGACAAAGCAGCGGGCAGGCCATGGAGGCAGCAACAGCAGCGGCGTCGACCGAGTCTCTCTGCAGCAGAGGAATGAAAGGAAGGAGCCACAGCAGAGGGTTAAAAGAGCTACATGCGGCTCTGGAGCCGTGGGTTGCCGACCCCTGGTGTAGGATCTCCTGCTTGAGCAGGGGGTTGGGCTAGAAGACCTCCAAGATCCCTTCCAACTTGTTATTCTGTTAATTCTGTCTAGCTTGGATTCAATTTTAAATAGTTTTTTTCCCTTTCAAATTCTCACAGCCTTCAAATATCAGTTCTAGATTTCCAACACATCACCAGCTAGAGCAGTAATGGCTAACCTTTTTGTCATGTGCCGAAAGTGCACGGGCACCCATAATGTGACCCATGTTCCCCACCCACATGCATGCGCATGTGACCCCCATGCATGTGCCCCTTCCCACACATGCACACACTTCCCCTGCATGCACCCCTCCCCCACATAGCAAAAACCTGAAAACCAGCTAGCCAGTGGAGGTGCACACACATGCACAGTGGAACTGCGCTGGGGCGACAGCTTGCGTTCCCGCAGAGAGGGCTCTGCATGCCACCTGTGCCACAGGTTTGCCATCATGGAGCTAGAGCATCATTGATGTATTGCTAAACCTCAATTCAAATTACTAGCTGACTTCTCCCAGCAATTTTATGAAAATATTAAACAGAGGTGGAGAAAGAAAAGTATTCCATTTCACACATGGCTATAAACATCTACTACATTCAGTGATCAACCCCTTCTGGGTGGCCTGAAAATTTTATAGGTGTGGCCAAGTAGTATGAAATGCCACTAGAAGATTTAGGAGTTGGTGTCCTGCATACATTCCACCTCAGATCAACCTAGATTCTGATGTTAAAAGATCATTAAAATATATATTTATCTTCACAAGTTTTATAGAACAAAACAGAAAATGCAAAATAAACAAAAAACAAAATTAGTGTGTGTGTGTGGGGGGAATCTCAGAATGGGAAGATTGCACAGTAGGTCAAAGTTGTCTAATACAGCAATTGCCTTTTCCAAAGATACCAAATCACTGTCCTTTTCAAGACAAACAATACTATCCCTTTCCAATGTTGACAACTTCTCTTATTTAGTGGATTAATCCCCCCTCTGCTTCTCAGTAAAAACTAGTCTTAGAACTCAAACGGAACGTTTTAGATTGCTCATACTGATAAAGATGGTGCAGAACTAATATTCCAGTTTGGTAATAGCCATGTTGAGGATGGTGATAGTTGTAACTAAACATTTGGAGCATACCAAGTTGAGAAACTAGGTTGGACCCCGCAGGTGGCAGCATCTGGTTGACACTATCAGAGTGGGAATTTGTTAGGACTGGGAGACCCAGCGGGGTTTGCCCTGGTTAGTACTTGGTTGGGACTTGCCAAGTAATACTACGACTGGGAAATTCCAGAGCAGAGTGGTTTCCGTATAGCTGCCTAGAAAACTACAAGGATGTGTCCATGAAGAGTTGAGGGATACTGTTTTAGAAGATGTTTATAGTAAGGCATCTCTAATGTAACTATAGCAAGAAGTCAGGCATGAAATCCTCTTACCTTCGCTACCGGTTCAGAACTGGGAGCGTGCACATGTACGTGCTCACTTGGCTCACACGTGGTGCTTCTGTGCATGCGCAGACCTTTGTGCGCATGCACAGAAAGACCATGACGACATCTGGCAGGTGCGTGGAGCCTCCTGCCGCCACTACGGGTTCGCCCGAACCGGGGCGAACTGGCAGAATACTACCTCTGCAAGAAGTACTTTCAAATTATCCTAATAACTACCAATAAAGCATATTCCAGTATAGTAGTATAATTTTAAAATCAACAATGACTGAATTTGTGGCTGAAGTACTTCATTGGAAAACACAAATTTACCAAAATTAAAAAAATATGCCAAACATCCAAAGAGTTTTGATTGGAATTGAGAACCGATGACCTTTTTATCAAGCACCTCAAAAACATGTATGAAAAGTACAGAAGCACAACTATCAGCAGAACAATTTTATTACCAATAAATACTTGTCTTAACAAGCTTTATAGAAAAAAATATAAAAAATGCAAAACAAAAATCAGGGGGGGAAAGAATCTCAGGAAGGGAAGGCTGCAGAGAGGATCCTCCATCTATCATCATTTGTTCAGTGACCATTCCAAGTTACACTGGCAATGAAAAAAGGGGCTGACAGCCTGTCCTTGCACTTAAGAGGAGAGTTGCAGCCTCCCCCATTACATGATCAAAATTCAGATGCTTGGCAGCTGGCATTTATTTATGATGGCTGCAGTGTCCCAGGGTCATGTGACCACCATTTGTAACTTTCCCAGATGGCTACTGGCAAGCAAAGTCCATAGGGGAAGCAGTTGTTACTACTTACTTAACAACTGCAAGGAGTCACTTACCAACCATGGCAGAGAGAGAGAGAAAAAAAGGTCGTTAAAAGCGTGTGAGGCTTGCCCTTGCTTACCAACGGAAATTCTGGTCTCAATCGCAATGCTGAGTCAAGGACTATCTGTTTCATGAGAGGCAGACCAAGGGACAACATCGCCAAGTCTACCTATAGAAGTAGTGAGACTTAAGATGCCAGGACTTGCTATGTTAAGCAGAGTGAAAGTATGCGATGTGCATCTGACATTTCAAGTGCAAGTGGAAGAAATGATTCGGGTTTTGTTTTTTTGTTTTTTTGCAGAGGTTCCTCTTTTGGGTGGCCCTCCGGAAAGCGAGGGGCACGTTTGGTACCTGAACCGTAACTCGCTCCTCTTCGATGTAGCTCGGTCACGCGAGAGGCTCTCTGCCCTTGTATTAAAAAAATGGAGGCTCTTCTTCCTCCTCCTCCTCCTATATATATTTATATACATATACATCTACATCATACTCCCCCCCCCCTCCCCGGAAACGTTACCCGCTCGTCCTGGCCACAAATTGGATTGTACGCGCTGCGGCTAAACCGCTCGGTTAAAGAGAAGGCAGAGGAATATTTCTGCGGAGGGGGGGGAGAAAGAGAGAGGGGGAGAGAAAGAAACGGAGGGAGGGGGGAGAAAGAGAGGGGTTGAGAGGGAGGGAGGGAGAGAGGGAGGGAGGGGGGACAGTCGGGAGGGGGAGAGAGAAAGGGAGGGAAGGAGAGAGAGGGGGGGAAGAGGGAGAGAACCCGCTCCCGACGGGCCACTAATGCCCCAATAACTGTTCTGGCTGACAGCGAATTGCCACAGGGAGACATTCCCGGGCAGGCGCGCGCTCGGCTCCTCGGACTCAAATAGGGCGCCCCGAGCCTGTCCTAGGACGGCACAGCGCGCGCCCGCCGGCCCAGACTCGTCCGGGCCTGGCTCTGGCGCAGCATCTCTGCTCAGCCTTATCTCGGAGAGGCCGTTGAGTTCCACTTCTCCCTCTTCTCCCGCCCCCCTCCCGGTCCTAATAGAGGCGCACGCACCTGCTCTCTTTCCTGCCTGCCTTCCTTTCTAGCCTCCCTCCCGACCAGGGAGTTAAAAAAAAAAAGAGAGCCAGACGCTGGGGGAAGAAGAGCCCTGCGTGCTCCGCTAAGGGAGGCGAGAAAGAGGCGGGGCTTCCCGAAACCCGTTCGCTGCTAGGTGCAGTACTGCCATACCTCTCGGTGGCTGCGTGCGCGTCTGGGTGTTCGTTTGTATTTGTATATGTGTGTGTGCGTGTACGCGGCTGTCGCTGGGCTGGGATTGTTGCCCTCGGTAACCAGGGAACCTGCCGGGGCTTTCCGGCCGCTCCGGAGCTCTGGGAGATTCAAGCGGGAGGTTTGTGGGGTCAGGCGTGTCGTTTTTGAAGAGGAGAGTTTGGAGAGGCGGCGAGGGACAGCACCGTCGGCGGCTGCTCCGGAACGTGAAGAAGGTACGGGCGACGCGGTTTCTCTCCGCCTGCCTTGCTTGCAGGCGATGCTTCTGCTTTTTGCGCTGTCATGTCCGGGAAAGGAAAGAGAGATGAGCTTGAATTGGGGCAGGTACAGCAAGCCTTGGGCATTTCCGGAGTTAAAGGGGCGAGTTGCAGTTAAAAATGTGCACCCTTGCGGGTGATCGATGCTGCACCTCCAAAATGAAATCTATCGCTGCTCCGGCGATCCCCAAAGCAGTTGAGCCCCTGGTAGAGTTGGACCCGAGATGACTTGGCTAACGGCTAAGGGGATGCGGGGGAAATGATTTATTTAAGGTTGATTGACTTAATTGGGTTGTAAAGCTAAATCCGGAGTGTGGGAATGTTGGGTTCCAAATTCAACTCCATTGAAGGAGGGCAGGAAGGTTGCCAAGATGGGCAGTTTGCACAGCAGATGTACCTGTGATTCTGAATCTTGGTATTCAACTGGTGTAACTGAAAACAGGACAAGTTTTGCCCAGGAAGAACTGACTCACTCCCCCCCTTCCCCCCCCTTTGCTTATTTTCGTTTTATCAAATGACTGTTGAATTTGTAGTACCTTCAAGACAGTTTTAACAAGAAGTGTTAGATTGGTACTGGATGGAGCTACCAGCAGTAATACATATTCACATTTAAGCAGACATAGTAACTGACATCAAATTGTTGAGCTACTTACTTGCCTTTTAGAAGTCAATGACCAAATCCATTTAATGCAGTTCGGCTTTATCTCAGGAAGTTAAGTTTATTTTGGTTAGAAGATACTATGAAACATTTTTATCAATTAATACTTTAAAAAAACCCTCCTCTATAGATTGCTACAACATGTAATATCTTATACAGATGATCCTAACAGTGTAACTAGTTTTACCTATGTAACAACTTGAATAAATTTCCAGGAATTTTCAAAGTTTCAAAAGGGTTTATGTGGTTTTTGTTTGTAGAAATATGGTTGTGAACACCTAATAGAGTTTAGAGTGTTTTGTTATGATTAAAATACAAAACAGTAGTAATATGAGTCAGCTTCTATAATTTATCCGATCATTTCCCAATAGAGGAAAATCTGCCAAATAAGGGAGAAGGCCTAACAGATCTCCAAAAAAATCTGGTTTTTTTTTTTTTTTTTTGAAGAACAGGAATCCATCCTTACCTCAAATTTAAACCATTCATAAAGTTTGTAGGCTTTTGGAAAAGTTACGTTTTCACCTGGATAAAATGCAAGCAGATGTTCTTATAAATATATGCTTATTTCAGTGAGGTGACTGGAAGTAAATACCCAAATACATAAATTAACAAATAAACAATAAGCATTGGAAGTAAGTATGCATTATAAGAAAAGGCTTCTAGTGAAACATACAAATAGGTTATTTTAATGTACATACTAAATGGAGTAGAACTTTTGAGTCCTCAACATGGTAGCAATATATCTACAAGCGACTGTGAAGAGATATTTGGAGATAGGTACGTGAATAAGGGCCACTTCTGTGAAAAAGAGATGAGACCATCCCACCCTTGCAATAAAACAGGACTAGAACTGGGTATCTCTAAATTCTGTTTTCAACCATTTATAGAAAAAAGAACAAATTGGGGAAAATATGCAGAGCATGATTACTGAATTCTTTTCAATCAATCCCTTAATCAGAGCTCTGCCTGAGGAGGAGGGGGGGTCATATGATCTGAAGGGAGGGGCTTACATTGTTACAGTGAGCAACATTCTGTGCCAATGCCAGCTTCCTCCCCCCACGATGATACACTGTGAAATTTGTTTTCTGGATTTTTTGCTCCACAGCCTCTAGCCAGATCTGGCTCATTTTTGAACTAGGTCTTTCTTTTGTTGACTTCTCTTACAATACCAAACTAGATCCCATTCTTTTCTGATATTCAGACAGGCAGGCAGAGTTTTGAACTCTTTTTATGTAATTCCTTTCAAACATTCTCTGGGGTTGGGGAAGGATAAAGAAGAACAAAAGAGTTATTGTTTCCGAATGCCTTTCTCCCTAAACCACCTTGGGATGATGGGGCAGAAAGAGGTTCCCTCAAATTCAGAGTAAATGTATTCAGTCTTTTTTAGGTCTTAGCTCAGTTCATTATACAGGTCATCCTCAACTTGCAACAGTGGTGGGTTACGACTGGTACGCCCCGGTACGGGCGTACCGTTGCCTGCTGGGAGCACCAGGTACCGTTCCAGTACGGTGCTCCGGAGGGCCCGCCTGCCTGCCTGTGCTCCTTACCGGTATTTGAAGTTTTCGGGGCTTCCGTGCAAGGGCACGGAGCGTACGGCGCCTATGCGACGCTCCGCGAGCAGCTGGAGCGTCACGGAGGCGTTGCGGAGTGTTGCGGGTGGTAAGTATGCATGTGTGAGCTGGATGCTTTCATGTGGTGGGTGCCCGGCCCCGTTGCATTGCACCGTTTGCATTTGGGATCCGGAACCCACCACTGACTTGCAACCACAATTGAGCCCTAAATTTTTGTTGCTAAGCATGACTGTTGTTAAGCGGTTTTTGTCCCATTTTACGGCCTCTCATGCCACAGTTGTTAAATGAGTCACTGCAGCTGTTGAGTGAGTAACAGAGTTGTTAAGTGCATCTGGCTGGCCCATTGGCTTTGCTTCTCAGAAGGTTGCAAAAGGTGATCACATGATTTTGGGACACTGCAACTGTCATAAATATTTGGGATACTGCAACAGTCTTTAAGTATGAAAAATGGTCATAAATCACTTTTTTCAGTGCCGTTGTAACTAAAGCATCACTAAATGAACTGTTGTAAGTCAATAACTACCTGTATTAGCAAATTATGTAAGATGATATAATATGGGGCCCTAGTTAAGGAAGGTAACATATTTTCTGTTTGAAAGGTAATTAATGTAACTGTGTTTAACCCTATATCTCAAGATATGTAATTCCGGAGTACCAGAAACAAACTTATCTTATGCTACCCTATTAATTTTATATTCATATGTAATTCTCACCTTATGTCTTATTATCATACATTTCTGCATCAATCATCTTTGATTCTGACAAATAGGCTGTGATAGCAGGATTACCATTTATGGCTGCAGTCATATATTTGCACGTGTTTCTTTGAATTTAGTATTGAGTTCTGGATATACATTCAGAGGAAAATACTAGTGCATTATTACTCATATGTAATGTCAACTAAACTCAGACGTAATCATGCTTAGGGACAGAAAATAATATTTTTTATTAATTTAAACTTTCATTTTTGGTAACACTTGAACAGCTTGCTAGAAAATTTTAATACTGCGCTTGTGTATGCACCTGAGTGTGAGACTCATTTACTGTTAGGGCAAAATCTCTATTTCCATCTTTAGAAAAGCTTGTGTTATAATAAACCAATACTTGCCCTGATTGCACACAGTACTTTTTGTATTGATATTTTGTTCTGACATAGCTCATTCACTAGAAATAGTTTTATACTCATTACATATGGAGAAAAATTACAAATAAAGGTTTGAAGATTATTATCAATGCGTAGCAATGGAAAATAAACGGACTTCTTAATATGCTGAAGCTCTGAGTACTCCTTTGATTTTATATTATGTTTTGGAGGAAGGTTTTATTATTATTATTATTATTAATGCTGTGCCAAAACTAATGTGATTGGTTTGGATTTAGTGTTAGTTTGGTACAGGGGCATCATTGTCTTGTCTTGGATTAATAGCATGTGCTGAAGAGGTCTGAACATTAACCATATACAGCAGTGATGGCTAACCTTTTCCGGAGTGAGTGCCCAAAGTGTGTACATGTGCATGCAAATGTGCACACCTATGCCCAACCCCCAAATGCAATGTAATGCCCCCAAATACATGAACCTGCGCATGCGCTCTGCCCCATGCATGCGCATGCCACATGTGCCTCCTCACGTGTGCACATGGGTTCCTTGTGCACCCATCCCCTTGCATGCGCACCCACTCCCTCACATGCACGGCAATGATCAGCTGACCGGCAGGAGGCATTTGCACGCATGTGCGGTGGAGTAGAACTAGGGTGACGGCTCGCGTGCCCACAGAAAGGTTGCTGCATGCTACCTGTTACACATGTGCTATAGGTCCACCATCACAGATATACAGAGTAGCACTTTGTAACAGTGTTTTGGCTCTTGGGCTAAAAATTTCAGCGTGTGCAATTGTGTGCAAAGCCTTTCTCTAAAGATGGTCAAGATAGGCAGTGATGTATGTATAGACAGCAAGTTAGATTATCTCGATTTTCAGGCATTTGATACTGCTTTAGGATATGGTGCCACAAGTCATTATATGCTGTTCTTCCTATCAAGTCGGAATGGAAATAGATACATTTAGCCTTCAGAGGGAATAATTTCAGGGAGATGATAGCACTTTTTGAATACATGAAAAGCTGTCAGACCAGAGAAGGAAGGGCATGACAGTTTCTGCCTTATTCTAGAGCAGACCTGGGCATTTTGCAGACCTTGGGCCATATCCAGCCCTTTGGCTGTTCCCATCTGCCTTACATGGGATCACTCTGAAATTAGAAATTGAATGTAAATAAGTTTATGGATGGCATGTAGGGAATACAATTGTATTGCTTTTATTTTGAATGGGACTGTTCTTTTTTTTTCCAATTTATGTATTTGCATGCGTACCTATGCACCTTCACAGTAATGTGTTGGTCCTATTGATTTGGCCCTCCACAACAGTCCCAGTTTCTCATGTGGCCCCTTGAGAAAACTAATTGCCTACCCCTGTAAGCTTTCTTAACTATTTATACTATAGGTGTCATAAGAGGTTGCTAGGGATGCCGCACGAGACAGGGATTGAAAAAAAAATAAACATTTTTTGAATTTCTTGCACCCTGCAATGCTAGCACTTGCAGTGGTGAGAATTTTTATGGATTTCAAATCAGCTGCCAGCCTACTGCTCTGCTGTTATAAACATTGCAAAATGTTGATTGTGTAGGTTGGAAGTGAACTGTGTTGTGATTTTTATATTTCTCAAAGACCTGAAAATTCTTTTCCTAGACACCTCTGGATAAAATGGTTGAGAAAGGCTGTTCTGGAATATGGGAAATGGAATAATGTTCATAAATTATAGGAAGGCAGATTCCCTGAGAAGGGTAAGAAAAAATCCTAACTGAAATAGCAGTTTACCTGAAATGGTGATTTAATTCTCCTTCATTAGATATGATCAAAAAGAGGCTAGAAAGAAATTTTGGTGATGCTTTAATTTGAATTCCTCTATTGAATGGAAGGAGGTAGACTTGATGGCCTAAATATCTCTTTCTCACTCTGTGACTCATGAACAAAGTATGCTATATTTCACATTCCATTATTTTTAAACACCTGCTAATATTTTTGATCACCTTGTTCTCATCCTGTGTCTCCAGATTGTTGAGGGTAAGATGAAAACATGACTGGAGAAAAACATTGTGTGAACTTAGATGCCCATTTTCATGTTCTGCCTGTGATGATGAGCATAATTTCCATTCTAGTAATGGAAATTAAAGATAATTGCTTTAAATTGATATTGGGAACATTCAGTTATTTAATTTCAGCATCCAAAGGGCATCATGGAACAGAATTATTGTAATAGCTGATTACTTGCATCCCATCTTATCCCAGAAATGCAGGATTGGGCTTGGTGAATATAACTTGTGAATAGACTCTATTTTTTCCTTTGTAAAAGAGTTGAGAGCCATCCATCCAGAATAATCCGCCTACTTTTCAAGAGAAAAAATATCTAGTTCTCAACTATGAGCATATAAAATTATTTCTTTATTTCAAAAACCAGATTTTAAATGACAACTATCAAACTCTGTTGGATAGTGAACCTAAGGTATTAGGCTCCTTAGGGAAAAATAACCATATCACATTAAAATTTGATATATCTGTGGGGGAAAAAACAGAGACAAGTCAGTCACAGATCTTGATTCAAGGATATCACCTGCTTTCATTAGGTCAAGCAGCTCCCCATCTATTCGACCGTTTTCCCCAATGCTGGATAGGCCTGGCACTCCATTGTCCTCAGCCTCTGGGCTCTTGGGGTGTTTCTGGAGAGACATGCAATCCCCATCGGATGGTCTTAGTTATAACTCCTCCTACAAATCAGCTTCCGATGGGGCCATCACAACCACTCATTCAGCGCTGTCATAACTTCAAGTGATTATTAAATGAGGATTCCTTGTAAAATGTTTGACAAAGTATCTCATGATATTTTTGAGGGCAGGATGAATAAATGTAGGTTGAAAGCATACCCAAAAGGCACTTGTAAATGACCCATCCATCTGTGTGGTTCAGCAACTTTATAAATGATCTAGAACAGTGTTTCTCAACCTTGGCGACTTTAAATCCTGTGGACCTCAACTCCCAGAATTCCCCCACAGGACTTAAAGTTGCCAAGGTTGAGAAACACTGATCTAGGAGATGAAATATTTATGAATTTTGCAGATGATGCCAAGCTCTAACTCTTTAGAGGACAAAATCATCATTCAAAATGACCCCTACAGTCCTGAACATTGGGCCATATCCAAACAGGATGATACTAAATTATATTAGATGTAAGATCAAGCGGCAGAAATGCCAAATACATGGGTATAGGATTGGAGAAACCTGGTTTGTGAAGGGGATCTAGGGGTTTTAGCTAACTATTGGCAGGATATGAACAAATAGAATTACACAGTGATTGAGAAGAATTATGCACTGCAATGTAGAGTATCAGAAACACTGAGTCTAGTTGTCTAGTTTAATGAAAAGAAGGACTAGGGAAGACATGATAGCAGTGTTCCAATATCTCAGGGGTTGCCACAAAGAAGAGGGAGTCAAACTATTCTCCAAGGCACCTGAGGGTAGAACAAGAAGCAATGGGTGGAAACTAATCAAGGAGAGAAGCAACTTAGAACTGAGGAGAAATTTCCTGACAGTTAGAACAATTAATCAGTGGAACAGCTTGCCTCCAGAAGTTGTAAATGCCCCAACACTGGAAGTCTTTAAGAAGATGTTGGATAGCCATTTGTCTGAAACGGTATAGGGTTTCCTGTCTGGGCAGGGGGTTGGACTAAAAGACCTCCATGGTCCCTTCCAACTCTGCTATTGTATTGTATAGATAATGGGCATTAATTTACAATTTCCTCAGTTGCCTTATTTGTATTTGTTTTAAGATAAATCTAGATGTTAGTATTATATAACAAATCTCTCATACAGTTTCAATATTTTAAAGGGTTTAGGTATAACATGGAGTAGTATCCATTGTTTTGAACTTCCCACGGTCATTTTTTTGTGAATGGACAGCCATGTATATTTGATGATAAATAAATAAAAATAAATAAATTAGTAATCCTCTTCTGGGCATTACACTTATAAAAAGATAAAATGTAAATATGGTTCAGAGGATACCAGATTCATAATTGGAATAGGTCCAATCCCTATGAAGACTCATCAAAGAGCTATAGATCATGCACACACACACAAAAAAAAACCCCTGTAAAAGAGAGATGTTTAACTTGCAAAATAGATAATGTCATGTGCAAGAGGTTGTAGACTTGTTTTCTCTTGAAATCGAAGGCTAGACAAATCAAAAGGGGTTGAAATTAAATACTTAAGCTGACTCAAGAAAACCCTGAGATAAAATCCACTCTGTTGGAGATTTCTACCTGTTGGGGATGGTTTAATAGATTCTTGCAAGGCACTACATTGACAGTACATCTGATATTCTAATTACCTGTGACTCTTCTTATGAGTAGCTTTAAAATACTATAGGAATTAATGTACCATACAACATTGGCCACATGCATATGCAATATTTCATCCTATAAAATCAGTTGTATTTTGTATCAAATAAAGTAATATAAACAAGACTAAATATAAATTTATTATTTCATGGTGATTTTGCTGAATTTTTCATATTGCTGAAATGAACATAGGATTCGATTAAAGTAGTATCCTCCATATATTTTTTCTTTTATCTATCCATTACAATTTAGTTTCTATCTTTTAAGATAAATATAGATTTTTGAATTATATAACAAATCTTTTCCACACATTTGCATGTAGGAATCTTCTTTTGCTTAGAAATGTCCTTGTTTGTTGCAAATTTTAGACTCTGTGCCCACTTGTACTTAATTCTGGCATGATCATGTATTGAGATGGCTTATTTTCTTCCTTGTTTTCACAATTGCCCTTGTCTTATCCCCAGCCCATAAGTGAGTTAGTTTTAAGTTGTTCTTAGTAGTATTGCTATAAATCACAGGTGTCAAACTCATCATGGCACATTGCCATTGTGTGATGTTTTGCGACGTTTTACAACTTTTTTCTATTCGCAGAGCTGGGATGGGGGTGGTCTGCATGTGATGCATCCGGCCTATGGGCCATCAGTTTGACACTCTTGCATATAAATGTAGTGTCTAACACATACATTTCCCTTTCAAACCTTCCATAAACTCTATCATCCAGCCATAAGGTGTTAATCAGTTCAGCTTTCCTAGCAGGGCTGAACAGTGACAATGGAAGCTGGATAGACATTAGCATGAAAGTCAGCAGTTTCATACCAGTATAGTTTTCTGCTGATTGAGACAAGGGAGGTGGGTGGGAAAGACCCTCCCTTAATAGTAGGTGGGAAAGACTTTTAGTAAACTTGAGTAAAGTGGATAAACTTGATAAAATTAACTATCAATCAACAGCTCATCTTAATAAAGTATAAACTCAGGTAATTTTCAAATTACATCCATTTGTTCAGTGCCTCCTCAAAATTACAAGTTATAATAGTTCATTTAGTGACCATTCAAAGTTACAATGGCACTGAAAAAAGTGACTTATGACTGTTTTTCACATTTAGGACTTTTGCAGCATCCCCAGTCATGCAGTAGAAATTTGGATGCTTGGCAACTGGTTCATATTTATGATAGTTGTAGTGTCCTGGGATCACTGTTTGCAACCTTCTGACAAGCAAAGTCAATGGGAAAACAAGATCCACTTACTCCGTGTTACTAATTTAACAATAGGAGTGATTCACTGAACAACTGAAGAAAGGTCGCTAAGTGAGGCAAAATTAACAAATGTATCATTTAGCAACAGAAATGTTTTGGCTCAGTTATGGCCGTTTTTCGAGGACTACCTGTATAGCAGCACTGAAAAAATGGACATATGACCAGTTCTCAATGTTCTGACCATTGCAGCTGCAATGGGGTCTGTTAAGTAATGAAGCTCCCCGTTAGAAGAGTGAGTATGCAGAGAAACGTAATGAGAGTGATATGGAATAACACGCAAAAACCAGCATACAGAGACACTGAATAGTATAAAAATATAGTAGTTTACTATGTAGAAATATAGAGGTATTCAGAGTCTGGTTAACAGTCTAAGTCATAGACGGTTCAGTAATTCAGTTATCAAAATAGTCAGTCTAACACACAAAGTATAGCTAAACAGTAGCAAACCACAATACCTCAGTATACACCGATCAGCTTCTAATAAAACAGAGAGCTAACAGCCATTCTGGCTCCCTCTTATGGCCGCTTGAGGTAACAAACCAATTACATCTCTTAAGCATTTAAAGTAACAGTAAAGTAATCATAGCTTATATACATTGCCAAGCCAAGCCTTGGGTTACATCCCTAACAGGTTCACATGATTGTGATCTGGAGTCTCAGGTCAGGCTCACAATTACAACACTGCAGAGTGCTACAATCACAAGATTGCCATTTGCATCCTTCCCTGCTGACTTCTCACAAGCAAATTTAATGGGGAAGCCAGCAGGGATGATTGCAAATCACTTTGGAAGTTGGTCCCGCCTCTAGCATCTTCCGGTCTGCATGCAACCTCTACTGGCCCTCCCTCGACTGATGAGCAACCTGCATCAGGCCTTCCTTGCCCTTCTGACCTAGGCTTCCTGAGAAACATAAATCACAATCTTAGTCCCCCAAACCCTCTTTTATTTATACGGCTATGAATTACGGCCATTCACATTCCACAAGGCTTCACAAACAGTCTGTGAAGATTCCGACAGATGTCTGCTCGAGTTGCTACAGTCTTTCAGGGGAATGTTGATATACACCCACCTTATCTTTCTTGGAATGCTGTCAGAGACCTAGTGTATTTTTTGGAGTATAAGATGCACCAGAGTATAAGACGCACCAAAGTTTTGAAGACGCAAATAAAAAAAAAGTTTTTGCACTCTCCAAGCTTCCAAAAACAGTTCATTTTCCACAAAAACAGCCCCCCCCAAAAGAAGCATGAATAGCCTTTAGGGTGCTTGCAGAGTGCTCCCGGGGAGTGGGGGCTCCCCAAAATTAACAAAAACTGGCCCGTTTTTCATGAAAACTGGCCCTTTTTTTGTCAAAAAAATTGCATGCATAGCCTTTAGGAGGCTTATAGAGGCTGGGGGGAGAGGGGAAAATCGAGCAAAAAACGGTCCATTTTTCACTCCTTTCTGCCTTCCCCAGCCCCCAGGAGTTCTCTGAAAGCCTTCTACAGGCTCTGCACGGCCATTTTGTTGAAGGAGGAGGGGTTTCAGGAGGCAAAAAATGCTGTATTCAGTGTATAAGACGCACTCAGATATTCAGCCTCTTTTTTGAGGGAAAAAGGTGCATTTTATACTCCGAAAAATACGGTAATTGCCAAATGCAGAGAAAGGCCAAACTTAGCCCAGAGTCATACATAACTTTTCAAAGCTTGAAAAGCTCCCGAGTTGACCCCGTTTTCTTAATTGTTCTTGCCTTCTAGAAGCTTTGCGCATGCACACACTGGGAAGAGTTCCCTGCTGTTCTTCTGCCTCGCTGATGTCAGACTCTGGAGGCTCCGGAGGCAGCAAATAACTACCAGATGGCCTTGATCCCCTCTCTGCCTCTGACGCAGAACCCTCATCTGAGCGTTCCCTAGACTCTAGGACTGGCCAATGTTCCTCCCCAACCTCCGCACTGTCCGACTCTGCTGCCAGCTCTGCTGGCTGCTGACGGGTCACAATACGTTTGCATGCAGGCTCTGTCAGGCCTCCATAGCCTTCCCCCAGGCTCCTCCATTCCTCTGCAGCATCCATCTTATTTCATCTTAGATATCTTTCTTTCCTCACATAAGAGCCTTTTCAAAGGAATCTGTTTATTTCTATCATCAGTATATTGATTTTTATGAGGCATTTGTTCAGTAATTCTGCTAGTTCTGAGCTAGAACAAGAAAATGAGAATTTCCTAAATAAACAATAATCTAGTATTTTAGCGCATAACAAATTTTCTGTGAAAATGTGCAAGTATCAGTCACTTTTTGGAAACAAATATGTCTTTAAGCTGTGTAAGTACATAATTTTTTTTCTGATGTTGTTATTATAGTAGCCTTGGTTGCAATCTCAAAATAATTGAGATCTCCATTAAATAGTGTGGTGTGGCTTGGTGGGTGTGGCAGGGGAAGGATACTGTAAAATACCTATTTCCTCCCCACTTCAGGAGAAGGTTACTGCAAAATCCCAATTTCCTACTGATCAGCTGGAACTCGGGAGGCAGAGAATAGCTGGGGATGGGGCCAGTCAGAGGTGGTATTTACTGGTTCTCTGAACCATTCAAAATTTCTGCTACCGGTTCTCTAGAACTGGTCAGAATCTGCTGAATACCACCTCTGCTTGTAACCCAGATCTTTAAGCCTTAACAAACATTCTTTAAGCTGTGTAAGTACATAATTTTTTTCTGATATTGTTATTATAGTAGCCTCGGTTGCAATCTCAAAATAATTGAGATCTCCATTAAATAGTGTGTTCTATTATATTCATTTTCTAACCACTTAAACCTTTCTGGAATAATGACATTAAACTTCACATTTTGACCTATTGTGTTTCATTAATGTAAATTCTAAGGTTTGCTCAAAATATAAGCTCGCAATAACTTGTAATTCTTAGTGTTGATGTAGTGCACGGTTTCTTGTTCTATTTTACCAATGCAATTCATGATATTAAGTCACATGGAAAAGCCAATCAACCAGATTTCTAAATGTCTGATCTAGTGAAAGTCTGGAAACTGTTTTTATACCAATGTATAGGTGTTCTCTCAAACTTTCTTGTGCATTTCTATATCTTTTCAGGCCTGAATTGCAAGCTACTGGATGAGAACAATCCTAAAACAGTGGCAAGCCAGAAGCTATATGTCTACCACTTAAAGCTGCCGTGACTTGCTATGGCATGCCATTCTGCAACTAATGCTTTATAAAAAGAACTGTTGAAACATCACATCAGATAGTTAACCATGCAGAAAAAACCAACACCATTGCCACGTGGCACAATGGCATCTTCAAGACTAGCAGGAAGAACATCTCGAGATATTGCTGGAGTGATGCAGAGACTCCAAGGTAAGTGATTAAAACAGAACATAAAAGGTTTGTTTTGAGTTTTCAGTGAAACATCGGGACCTGTTGTGTGTAGAGCCTAAATACATAGACTTTTAAGTATCTAACCTGGGTGTTTAAAAATGGATTAGTCTTTCCTCCTATATGCTACATCCACTTTTCTGAAGTTATTTCTGAAGTGGCATCTGCTTCTTTCTTTCTGCTGTCCTCTCAAGAATACTCTAGTATCCGTAGAGAGAATTAAGTTTTAAAGAAATTCCAAGAAGTTTGACAGTCTGTAATTTTGCCTATTTAGATTTCTAAATTTTTATCATTCTCCA
Organism: Natrix helvetica; assembly: GCF_964273705.1. Classification (NCBI taxonomy): domain Eukaryota; kingdom Metazoa; phylum Chordata; class Lepidosauria; order Squamata; family Natricidae; genus Natrix; species Natrix helvetica. The sequence continues at coordinate 207,816,711 of NC_138552.1, read as the reverse complement.
TTGGGATATTGTTGGCCATAAAGAAGAAATGGAGGATAATATTTTGCAATACATTTACAAATTGGTTTCTTTAAATATTTGAATTTGTAATTCAAATTATATTGAATAGTATTGAAACATATTCATACTGTTTAAGGACAAAGTTGGGAGAGACATATAGCATTTATTAGTATGTTCTAAATCTTTTTGCTTATTTTCTCACTTCTCAAAACAAAAAGGGTTCAGTTTGTAATAGCTGATTCCTCCTGCAAGTCAAGCAGATCAAGCAGGAGTTTTAAAAGATTTCACTTCTGTTGTGCTTATGTACAATACTTTTTTTTTAGTCTATAGTCCTGAATTATGGATGAGCAGGCAATCTGTAGAACAGACTGTTTCTGGCTTTGTGAGTTAAGAATTTCATTTTCTGGAGACCTAAAACATAAAACTGGAGACTGAATTTATAAATCTGAAAATGACAAGATTGTATATTGTGTTTTGTAAGGCACTTGAATCCATTTTCGTAATTCTGCTATTCTAAGAAGGTCTCTAGAACAAAAATGGGAAATAATATCTCCACTCTTTATGCTTACTTTTATATAGCAGTATAATTTTGTATAACCCATACTAAAACACTTATTTTATTTTTGTTTATTTTTAAATATATATTACATGGGAACACTAGTAAGTTGCTGCTGAGATTAGATCATTGTCTGCTTCCCAGTGCAGATGATTGATAAAGATAATCAAAGTTGTTTCCTTCTCTTAAGGAGTAGATATCCTGTGCAAACCAAGAGGATTAAAATTTGAAAACCTTGCTTATTATTGGATGATTTTTTATAGTCTGAGATAAGTCTACCAAATTTGGGTGACATACATTCAGACAACTGGTATAGGGTAGCCATGATTAAGTAGTTTCTGTGTTGTATGCCTGCCATTAATAATTGACAGGAGACTTGCAAACAATGGTGGGATTCAAATTTTTTTACTACCAGTTTTGTGGGCTTGGCTTGGTGGATGTGGCAGGGGAAGGATACTGTAAAATACCTATTCCCTCCCCACTTCAGGAGAAAGTTACTGCAAAATCCCAATTTCCTACCGATCAGCTGGAACTCGAGAGGCAGAGAATAGCTGGGGACGGGGCCAGTCAAAGGTGGTATTTACTGGTTCTCTGAACCACTCAAAATTTCTGCTACTGGTTCTCCAGAACTGGTCAGAATCTGCTGAATACCACCTCTGCTTGTAACCCAGATCTTTAAGCCTTAATTGGAGAAAAGGAGAGACCCTTTTACATGCTTGTTTTCCATCATGGTTTAAAAGTCGGAAAGGAATATCTGGAAGAGGACTTCCAGTGATGACCTCAGTGTATAGCCAACCTCATCTGGGAGAATATTTTATTTATTTATATCATTTGCATTGCTCCCCTTCTCACACAAGTGACCTCTGAGCAGTTTACAGAATTAAAACAAACTATCCTAACATATCCCTCTGATGCCCAAGAATAAATCGTTAATCCCACTCACCATCAATGGTATCACCATCTACCCATTGATCTGAATGCGTAGGAGATGATCAATCTTCAATATCTTGCAAAGGTTAACAGGCCATCTGACCTTCTGGTGGGAAGCTGTTCCACAGGGCAGGTTGGGCCATTGAGAAGGCAGGACCTTTTGGTCCAGGAAGATGATATTTTTTAATAGAGGGAATCCAGAGCATGTCTTCTCTGATGGGATGGTAGAAAGGTGGTCCCTCAAATACCCTGGCAGTGGATGTGTAGCAGCTTTAATTGCATCCAGAAGCCTACTGAGAGCCAGTGCATTGCTATATGAATCTGGGCCCTCATTTTATCTACCTTGGAAGGATGGAAGGCTGAATCAACCTTGAGCTCCCATCAGGATCAAACTCTTGGCTGTGGGCAGAGTTCGCCTGCAATACTGCACTCCAACCACTACACCCCCAGGGCTGTATATAATGGATATATTGTAATGCTTCTGTTACTTTATAGTCTAATGCTGTACAGAGTAGTGATTCATATATTCAGTATCTTTCTGTAGGTGTATAAAAGTCTTTGACGTACTTAATTGTCAAATACTAAAAAAAAAATATTGATAGAAGTAACAAGTAACAGTCTTGCTAATAACAAGGCTCTTTCAATGAATTTATGAGTTAGCATATTTAAAATTGAAAACCTCAATTGGCACATAGATTTTAATTCATAGAATTGTTTTACTTTTTTACCAAATGTGAACAGTTGCATACAGTTTCTTACATTAATCATAGTTCAATTCACATTGATTTAACTGATTTCACTGTCATTATTTATGCAAGATGTTTAGTGACATTAAACCTGAAGCTGTGAAATTATAGGATAGAATTTAGATTTCAAAATTCTGTGAATTTTGAAATCTAAAATTCTGGTATAAAATTCTGGTATATTGAAATTCGTATCTGGTGAATTTGAATATACCAGATGTTATATGGTATAATCCAATGTTTCTCAAACTTGGCGACTTTAAGTTCTGTGGACTTCAACTCCCAGAATTCCCCAGCCAGCTATGCTGGCTGGGGGATTCTGGGAGTTGAAGTCCACAGGACTTAAAGTCGCCAAGTTTGAGAAACACTGATATAATCCTATAGATGTCTACTCAACAGTAAGCTCTAATGTAAGAATGTATAGAGCAGAGGCCACAGAATATAACTAAATATTCAGGCTTCATACTGATAAGACAAAACCCAGGTCTATATTTTCTCTTTATGGAAAAAGCTAAACATAGCTAGCAACTGAATTATGAGCATGTCAGAAAGAACAAGGGCAAAAAATAGATTAACTCAGTTTACCTAAGAACATGACATGCTAGACAGAACAGAGAACTGCCGGTGCCAATTAACAAATTGATGACACACAAATAACAATGTTCAAGTTCATATAATATTCTAGTAATTTATTGGGTGATGGGTTGGCTTAGCACGATGCATAAATCATTATTATTTGTAAATCGTAAAAACAAATCACTATGCACTTTTTTAAAATCATGATTTTTGCATGATGTACAAACTAGCATGGACATTTATATTGAAGAACAAATTATATCATTAATGTTGTTTAAATATGCTAATTCCTTCTTCCCTTTTTAAAGTCAACTTTGGGGACTCTAGATCTAGAATGTAGTGATTAGAAATGAGAGTAATTAGTAGCAGGAAATGTTCTTAACATATGAAGTAATGAGAAAGATACCCTCTCAAGAAGATTTATTAACCGCCTTTTAAATTGACAGACCTTTATCTTCTTGATTCCTAGACACGTTTACATTAAATATCATAGCTTACGAGCAATCATAAAGCTATCAAGGATGTGATTTGGTTGTAAATAAAAGTAAAAATTATTGAAGTGTGACAAACAAATGACTAAAGCAGCTGTTGCAATATTATTAAAAAGTTTGAGTGCGAAATTTGAAAGACACTTTAGTCAGCTGCTTTGCATAGTTGGGTGTAAGTGTTCTGGTTTTAAAATACCTTATTAGTTTGAAATATTTTATAACTAAGCAAAATTAAATTAGATACAAAACTCTGCATTCTGAATTATTCCTATTAACTATATATAATCCTCAATGTACACTGCACTTCATCTTTATTGCTAGAACATAAAGCTGTTTCGGTGGCGAAGAGATGTGATCTGAGAGACATTGATTCATTGTAGTTTGACATTCCTTATATATATGTGTGTGTGTGTTTTGTATTTGTGCTGATAAATAAATAAAGGGAGACTAGTATAGATCTATTTCAAGCTATTTAGCTCTCATCAGCTAGCCATACCCTTACTGGGAATCGAACCAGGGCGAATCGATTCCCAGTAAGGGTATGGCTAGCTGATGAGAGCTAAATAGCTTGAAATAGATCTATACTAGTCTCCCTTTATTTATTTATCAGCACTAATACAACACAAATATATATACATACAAAAAAGGCAACATTAAAAATAAAAAATATGGTTTTCTGCCTGGATGGTCCTCTGTAATGAGCCGAAAGAAAAAGGGGGAGTAGTGAGCTCCTCCCATATTTGGGCATACCAGACCAAATACATACAAGAACAAACCAGGTTAATATTAAATGTGAGAAGTTTAAAAACCATAAATAGTCAATTATATGTTAATGTTTATAAATTAATGCTTAGTCAAAAAATCTATACAGAATTCAGCATATATTTAAGAATACAAATTGTATCCCATTCCACTAGTGCAGGGAGGTGAGGATTGTTGAGTTGGAGTTTGCTGCTTTCTGTCATGCTGTTTGGGCTACTTACTGCTTGGCACATCCCCCATCCCCTGAAGAATCCTTGTGCACCTTAGGTGGGACTCCTCCCACTTAATGATCCCTATGTTGAGTTACATTCACAGCTGGAAGTGCTGGGATTTCGGTCTCTAAGCAATGTAGTCATGTGACATTTCACTTTATCATTGCATCGCTTAGCAACAGAAATTCAGGTACCAATTGTTGTTGTAAGTTGGGGACTACTTGTATTGCTGTGAAATGACTGGCTTTATTGCAGTACAGTGATAATGGATTTTCTGGAATTATGGTATTCTATATATAAAACCTATGGACACGGTGGCTCAGCAGCTAAAATGCTGAGCTTGTCGATCAGAAAGGTCAGCAGTTCAGTGGTTCAAATCCCTAGCTCCTCATAACGAAGTGAGCTCCCGTTACTTGTCCCAGCTTCTGCCAACCTAGCAGTTTGAAAGCACATAAAAATGCAAGTAGAAAAATAGGAACCACCTTTGGTGGGAACATAACAGCGTTCCGTGCGCCTTCAACATTTAGTCATGCCGGCCACATGACCATGGAGATGTCTTTGGACAGTGCTGTCTCTTTGGCTTTGAAACAGAGATGAGCACCGCCCCTAGAGTTGGGAATATGTGTGAGGGGAACCTTTACCTTTACCTCATATATAAAATAATGCTAGATTAAAAATACATTTATTCAAAATTTGGAAAAAATAGATACATAATAAAATACTTATAGAAATGTTTTATTTTTATTTATTAATGTATCAAATTTATTGGCTTCCCATCTCACTGTCACGTGACTTTGGACAGTTTACATCTCCATGGTCATGTGGCCAGTGTGATAAAACAATATTATAGAAGATTAAAACAGTAAGGCAAATACATTAAAATTAACAAAGAAATAATAAGATAGTGGGAGGTATACAATAGAGTAAGGGGGAAATATTTTTAGAATGAATTATTATGATGTCATGTTAAGCATGACTGGTTACATAACCCGTGCCTTCTATGTGTTTTGGACTAAAACTCCATCATTAGGTGCCACAAAACACAGCATAAATCATGAATGCCAAAGTGAGCATACTTGTTTTCATTCATCATGCGAATGAATTGTAATAAGGTTTTTATCTATAACAGACGTTTAAGCTAAATGAGTGCCAGAAACATCTTTCTTATTAGTTGCTGCCAATACTTATACAAAGAGTGTGGCATGACCAGGATTATTAATATAATTAATCAGACTAATTATGTTAGTAAGCTTGAAAGAAGCTTGTTTCAGCAAGGCATACTTGAAATTAAACCCAACTGATAAAATTTGAGCAAGATACAAAGTATGATTTAGGTGACTTTGAAGAAGATATTTACATGCATCTTCTCAAAGCTAGGTTCCAAGGTAATATACCTGAAGATTTGTTGCATTTTGTCAGTAGAAATGCTTATTTATATTATTCCAAATTATGTTAAAAATAGTATAAAGACAAGAAATGCTGAGTCTGAAATTTTTAGTGCTAGTAGACATCGTCATGATGTCTCGTATATATAAATAGAAATTGGCAATTTACAATATCTCAACCTAAACTGTGATGCAGTAATTTGCAGATGTGGTCTTTTTAAAGTTATGTTATATAAACCAATTGGTCTCTGAAATTCTGCTTTTTCCAGTAAATAGATAGAATTTAAATGGTTGACTATGACAACTGCCAGCTTTATGAATGTGATTTTTCATCACATGGTAGAAAATCATATACAATAAAATATTTTGAGAATAAATAGGCAGTTCTATCTTCATACTAGCACTCAAAGGGCAATGATTTTATTAAACTTTTTAAAACGTTTTCACACACAATGGCTTAGCATTTTGAAAATATTATAAAATACCCCAAATAGTCTCCCTTGCTTAAATATTTAATAGTACATAAGAAATAAATACAGTTGGAAACAAGCAATATTATATTCGTGCTGGAATGCCAGTAGGTTTATAGAGGCTGAAAATTCAATATAGTTACATAAGTTGAAAAAGGCATTCTGCAATATTTTCTGCAGTTTTCAAAATATAATGAAAGTTTAAATATTCTAAATAAAACCTTAAAGTAATGGAAAAAAATCAAATTGGTTTTGATATAAGAATATGTTCTAAAAATATATGTTAAGCATCTGAGGGATAAAATCTCGGATTCCCATTGTGTTGGACTCTGCCCTTGAAGCAAGGCCAATAAAAGTTCAAAATAGTGAAATAGACACTTCAGGGATTGCAAAAAATGCTACTTACTTTATTGTTTCAGAGTATTTTAAGAAAATCTTGAAAGCCTGCCTACATTTCTTTCTGTCCCATCTTATCCTAAACCAAACCAGGGCAGGCTTATTTTGAATTTCTTCCTCATGCTTCCTTCAGTCTCCAGACAGTGTAATTTCTTGTCCTTATTGTCTCTCTCACATTTTCCCCAAGGTCAGCTTTTAATTCTCTTCATAAGATGTCAACTCTTATCACTCCCAATTTGCTTGCTAAGGAAATAAGAAGTGAAGCTGTAAGAATTTGTAGGAAAACCAATTGGTGCCAAAATTTTACTCCTGGGGAAGCCAATCAGCTTCTAATGAGATAGCGTATTCTCATTTTGAGAAGCACATGCTTCATTTCTCCAGGTCATGCTTGGTACAGATAGCCCCCAAGGGCAGGAGACCAGGCTTTCCATCCTTCTAGCAGCCCTAGGACCTACCTGCTGCTGAGCAATACCTGCTGCTAGGTAATGGCCATGGGGGAAGCTGAATAAGAACATGTTGGCCCGAGTTGAGAACTTAATGCTGTGTTCTCTTGCTAGATCACAAAAGGCACCCCGATCTGGATCTGGCCCCAATCCCAGCCTTTCCTTACCAATTACACATGATATGTAATGTGGATTTCTTCCCTCTTGCCTTCTCCAGAAATTAGAACTCTGTAAATGCTGCCCATCTCTGCCCACCCACTTTTTAATCCTGGTCAACCAAAATTGACGATATTGCTCCTATACCTCAACAATACTCAGATAAAATATCTAAGCCCTTATGTAATAAATATGTTTAGTTTGTCAAGTAATCCCAGGCCCAGTATCAATTCCCCACCCTGAATCAAATCTAAGTGGTGAATGGCCCCAAGGTTGCATATCCTTCTCTTTTATTTCATGCCTCCCCCGGGAACCAAAGTTCTATATATGCTGGGAGTTTTTTCTGTTTCCATAGATTTAGTAGTATTTATTATTTCCTTAAGAGATAAATATATAATTAAACAGCTTTGATCATATGCAGACTCGAGAAAAACTGTATTTAGAAATGATTAATTTTTTCCTTTAAAAATGTAATATTTTGACTCAGGATAAAGTCAAGTATAAAATTTTAAAAAATGATTTATTATTTTATGTTTTAGCCTGAACATTTTTGATAGTACATATGATACTATTTGTTGTTGCTTTTTCAAGAAAGAGGGCAATAGCTTCCTAGATCTTTTTCCTCACTCTCTGTATCTTCATTATATAATTCAGTAAATATTCTGTATCAAATTCATAAAGGGTGTTACCCTTCAGTTCAGTTAATTTTATGTAATTCCACAATAGATTGTTTCAAAAGTTTCTGTTCAGCTCAACATGGCTCTGGTATCTTACAGAGGGGGGGAGAACAATCAACAAAGATAGCACACTTAATACTGATGGTCACCCAACCCACTCAGCCAGAAGCAACCTCTCTTTGAAATACCCACTCAAGCACCCCAATCTTACAGAAAGAAAGGTACCAGGTGCAACTTTATGATAAGGGGTTTCAGAGTAAAGGTATGACCTCCCTGCAGATATTTATAGGTGGTGCACATCCATCTTGTAGGGATAGTCCCTAACATTCTCCAGAACAAAGTTATATAGAGTTGTATAGTCAAAATTAGCACCAGGTGTCATGTTCCGGCGTTCACATTGCATACAGAGATTCAGTTTGTTTGGTGAAAAACTTTTATCTCTAACAAACTACGTGATAACCAGCAGTAAATGACAATGATACAAAGGTAATCAAATCCAAGTCAGTTCTAACCAAATTAACACCATCACTCGTATATATACCATTACCCCACCCAGCTCCACCCACAACTCCACCCAGATGACACCCAACCACCATCACCAATGACCATGGCCCACACCTCCAGCCACACCCCCACTCAGTGACATCATAGCCTCTTTCCTGGTTAGCCGCATCCGAGCAAAGAGTTACATCAGAGTAGGCAGTTGCACCCGGGTAGAAGAGCCACATGCAGCTACAGGCTCAATCGACATCAGTGAGGCAACATCAACGTGGCAGCGTTGCATGGTGGGCATGGTGATGGACAGGGTCCCCCTGGATGGCAGCCTGAGGACTGACACCAGGTATGAAGCTTAAAAGCCCACTGGTACCAAGTGCAGTGACCAGAAAACAGATGTAGTATAAGCAATAGACCTTGGCTGCCTGTTTGGAGGCCACCTTCAGTGCCAACTGTAGTTTCAAAATTATTTTGAAAAGTAGTCCCAGGTACAGATGTTGAATAGTTGTGGCTGGATGCATCAGTCTCACATAAAGCCTCTTGCCCACCCTTCCATGCCATTCTGCAGGAAACATAGCCCAGAGACTCGTGAGTTGCAGATCTGCACCTTCAGATGGAGAACAATTCATCTAGGGTCAATGCTAAGATCATCTCAAGAATATCATTTTTAAATATTTATTTTTTTATATTGCCTAACTCCTGGGTAATTAGGATTATTCTGGTGAACAATCTATTTTTTTTCTACAAGTAGAAATAATAGTTTCTGAAAGTTTCGTAAGAGATCACAATCCAAGAAGCTTCTAACTCCAAGTGAATATGAATATTTTTTTTCCTTGAAGAATCTGGCAAACATGTCCTAACAGCCAATTGAACAATTTAACTCGGCTGCTTTTCTGCCGAATGGATCCAAGTTCTCCTAAACAAAATTCCTGGATGAGAATTTTGTGGATGCAATGAGGGTGGAGAAATAAATATGCACATGGGTTCATACTTGCAGTTGGACAGTTTCATTCCTTGTTTTTCACACCCATTACTTAGACGCCTCTATTGCCGAGTCATTTCTCTGAGACTTTTGGTAAACCAACAGTCATACACAATAAATTTTATGCCAGTGATGTAAAGTGGTCAGATTGAGTGACATATAATATATTTAACAATCTGCTGCTTATCTATCATTCAGATACATAATGAAAAAGAGATTTAAAGCTGATATTGGGATTATTTTGATTGTTTAGATTATTTCAATGTTCCTTCCAGTGGAAAAAGACTGATTATGAAATTAGGAATATTTAAAATTGCAATGGTCATGAATGAACCATTGGAAGACCTGAACAACCAAGCTGGGATGGATTCTGTTGGTGAGAATTTATTTATGCAGTTGCTAAGAGTTGACACTGTCTTGATGGCATTCAGTCAAGATTCACCTAAAGAAATACAGAAATTGGTTTCCCTTTTCAAATTATTTAATATGTGAATTCGCCCATCAAAGCATTACCTTATTAGCAACGACACCTTGACTCATGCCTTATTACTTCTGCCTATCATGGTAATCACTACAAAGCACAATAGTATTAATCTACATTTAGTGTGTTTCATATTAGTTCTGGGAAAGGATTTTTAATTGTTTTTCAGACCGCAAAACCTACTAGTTAAAAAAACCAGTTTCCTGGATGTCCTGCTTTCTGCCTCTCAACAAAATACACACAAAATAATGAGTCATCGTGAGCACAAATGCTTTTGAACGTTAGCTGAGAAATGCTATCCCTTTCATTGTAGAAAAAAAGGATGTCCCTACTTTTGTACAAGTACATTCTTTTTCTGCCCTTAGTCTTTCACTGTAGCCCATTAAACTCTCTGCAGAACACAGCTTGCAAAAACCCTGATTAGGCAAAGATAGACTCAAGTTTAAAACATTCTAAGTATATATAGATGTCTACCCTCAATATCCAAATGTGTGTATGAATTTGTAGCTAATAAGATGGATACTCTTTATATGATAAGCCTATTGTGTCAAGTTCACAAATAATCTTATAAAACTGTAGCAGATTTTGGTGTGCCCTTATCCTTTAATGTGTACCTTTTTTAATCTCATGAGCTGTAAAACTTTTTTTTAAAAAATCCAAATAGATTTCCATTTGTATTAAATTTATAAATCTGTTGAAGAAAAAAAGGAATGGTTTACTAATATCCAGTGATCATTTAATAGGATTGTTGGGGTTTGGTTTTACAATAGTTAATCTTAATTTTATAAATCTTGTAAATGCCAAAAGTGAAAATCATCATTATTCTTGTGTTGAATTATGTGCGGTTAAAAGAAACCCAAATGTCTCTTAATTTTAAGAAATTTATTTATTTTATTTTATTATTACATTGATTTTACATTTTTGCTACCAAAAATTTGAACAAATTCACACTGTGTATTAAATTTTGTAAATTTACAATGAATCTGTTAAAATGCAAGAGATGACACACAGCCCTAAACTGCACTTTACAGTGTTTTCTGTTATTTGCAAAAATATAATAATATATTTATTGCAAAATGCAATAGTATATATAGTATCATTTCTTTGTTTTGCTCCTATGTTTTTAAAGTATTCAGCCAAAGTACACTGTAAAATACATTTTACAATGGTGACACACGTTGAAGGGAATCCAAGAACAAAAGATGAAGTCATAGTCATTTTTTTGTAGTTTCCATAGATCTCCACCCATCAACAATGTTCCAGTAGACAAATTAAAACGTAAAATATAAATGCCTTGGTAACTGTATTGTACTTGAATATTGAATACTGTCACATAAATACACTTTATTATAATATTCCAGAACTTTCCATTTTTTACTGTCAAAATATGTCCTGACTAAAAATACATTGTACACAACCCGGGATTTTCATATACACTTCATACAATGATGTGTACCCTGATTTCACACATTGCATTGTGATAAGATGTTGACTACAGTCATTCCCTGATTGTTGATCTCAGTTGATATGTAGGTTCTCTTTATTGAAATTCACTGTCTCAAATAATCAGTTCTTCAGTACTTAGAAGTTATTCACTTGGGCTATTTTAAGAAGGAGAGTCAAACTTGGTAAGCCGAAAATAATCAATTCTACTGATGATACTTGTATTGATCTGCCCATAAATAAAGACAGGCCAAAGAATCCAAGGACACCTTCAATTTCTTTTCCTCTGCAAATGGAAAATGTCCTCCAATAGCATGCAAATATGCTTTCTCAAACAGATAGAAATGTTGCATAAAATCAAGCTGACAGAGGTCAGATTTACACGGGTTCCCAAATTAGTACCAAAATGCCATCTATTAGAATGTATTCATATATTTTTATTTGTAGGTTTTTAAAACTTATAGCTCTTTATTTTTTATTACTTTTTTATTGTTTAGTATTTTATTACTATTTTTTATTATTAACGAGAGTATCACTACTCTATTTTTAAAAAAGGAAAATATTTTCAATGTAGTATTTCAAAGTTCTTGGATTATTGGCTTACTGTTTGCAGTGGGCAGTTTAAATAATTAATTTTATGACTTCCGGTTCTGGCGGCCGACGGCGACGAGCAAGCCTTGCTCGCCCCCCGCTTCCCTGGTGGGCTTCCCACTCCTTGGGGGGCACAGGACGCCCCATAGAGGCATCCTGCTGAAGGGACGGCACCGCGGGGGATCCCTGGATTGGCGGCGGCCGGCGGGAGGTCCCCCGCCTCGCTCCAGGCACCGGGGAGCACGATGGGGAGACGCTCCGGCGTCTTCGCTACGATGCCGATCGGAGAAAAAAGAAACTAGAAGGATGCGACTGCTGTGCGGTGAGGCGTGAACTTTCTCCATTCCCTTTAATAACCCTAACAACTCTTAACGAAAAAAAGTCAGCTGTTTAAATCCTATTTTCGGCGTGAATCGGAGAGGCGCGGCTGGAGGGAGGGGGAATTCTCCCCCTCCCTCGGACAGGCGGCTGGAAACGATTTAACTCTTTGCCCCAGGGAAAGGAGGAGGAGGGGGAGAGCCAACCAATGATGTCACGCTCCTATTAAGTGAATCAAGTGAATTTTCGGACTTAAGCCCTAAAACAATGATGATCTGGAAACTTTGAACATTGAACTTTGAAAACTTTATTTGGTGCCTCCAAACCCGAAGCTGGCAGGGCAAGATGGCACACTTCCGTTGTCTTTATGAAATGTGAAATCTGACTCCACCTTTGAAACTTCAGGCTTCCGGTCTTTGTCTCCGTGTTACTCAGATAAGTCTCTTGTGGATTGCTGTTCTCTGAACTCCCTGGAGTGGAAATTTTGCTCTATTACCAGGGCCAGTGGAAACAAAAACTCTCTTCTGCCTGGACCTTCTGTCTCTTGGACTCTCTTAGCTGCCTTGCCTTTCTGATTGACCATTCTCTATACTGACTGAACTCTTTATGGTATAAAGAATGCCACCTAAAAAGCCACCTCCTGGAAAGCCTGGCTTTGCTGCCTCTGCCCCGACATCTGCAACCTCCAGTCCTAGTACACAATCAAAAATAACAGCTTTGATGCAACCCAAATCTCTGGAGATGGACTTTCAACAAATGTTTCAGCAAATTATACAGGGACAAGAGGAAATAAAGAAACAACTACAGGAGATGAAAGAAGAAATTAAAGAGAACCAGGCCAAAATTAATAAGAACTCACAGAGATTGGACCTCTTGGAGGGTGGGGCGGCTGAGATGAGGGAAGGGATGGAAGGGATGCAGAAGGGAAACAAAGAACTTGACTCCCAGCAGATGAAAATAGAGTTTGAGAGAATGTCCTTTTATCTTAGATTTCAAAATGTGATAGAGACAGATGATGAAAATATAAGGGACATCATGACAAACATTTTGGCTGACTACATCCAGAAAGAGAAGCAACAGATGGGGTGGGAAATAGACCTGGTATATAGAGTGAATTCAGCTTATGCTAGGACACACAATGTTCCCAGGGAGGTACACATTAAATTCCTTAGAAAAAGCACAAGAGATGAAATTCTGAGCACACAACGGGGGCAAGCCCTGACATACAAAGATAAGGAGATAACCATTCTGAAACAGATCCCCAAGAAAGTAAGAGAAAAAAGAAAAAACTATTTGCAATTAGCGAATAAACTATACCAGAAGGGGGTGTGGTTTAGATGGTTGATGCCTGAAGGTATGCTAATATTCTGGGAGGAGACAAGAGTTAGAATTAATACACCCATAGAGGCACAGGCCTTTATGGAAAAAAACAAACTACTCCTAGAAAAACCTGAGGATCCTCCACCAGGTACACAGGACACGGGAGGGGCCGGAGCTCTGTCGGCGGGGGGAGATGGGGCAACATTGAGAAAGCTCAGATCACAAAAATGAGTAAGAAAATCCACCTGACATAAACTGTTCGAAATTATTAACTGAACTTACATGCTGACTATATGTTATTATGTTACTACCTAATAATGAATTATGTGCAAATGTATACTATGAGTATGGAGGGGGGGCGCACCTACCGCACACTGCAGTTGCCAAAATTTGTAACCTATCCCCTACCTTTTCCCTTTGTAAAATATTAAAAAAACCAATAAAACTTTTTAAAAAATTAATTTTATATTAGTTGGCAAACTTGTCAAACCATATGGCTATGCACCAAGACATGCATGAGTGGTTCAGAAAATCTTATTCTGGCTGAAAAAGGATACATAGCCTACAGAGTTTTTTTTTTTTTTTTGCCAAATTGTGTTCTTTGCTCATAACTCACGTTGAAAAGCGGTTTAGGGAAAAGTCAGGCAGGGAAGGAAGGAAGGAAGGAAGGAAGGAAGGAAGGAAGGAAGGAAGGAAGGAAGGAAGGAAGGAAGGAAGGAAGGAAGGAAGGAGAGAGTTAGGTAATTATTCTTCACTTACAGTGCTACTTTTCTGAACTGGATCACTCTTTCTACTGCCTTATTCTAGTAGGAGTTTTGGTAATGTGTTCTTGGATATTTTATTTAGACAATTGAAATAGAATTCATTTCATCCTTACAGAGGATGCTTTGGAATCCTCCCCGAGATCCATGAAGTTTCCTCTCTACTGACATTTCAGAGAACACTTAAATAATTGTGTTTCATTGTGTTTTCAATATGATGGGTATTCATATTGGTGGGTGTATTGGAGTGAGGAGGCAAAAATTGATTTTTTAAAAAATGTATTTGCATCATTTTGTGCAAACCCAAATCTTCGATTGGGGCAGGTTACAGAAATTGTAAAAGGACAACAAGTCAAACAGAGAATGGACTGCTGCTGGTCCCAATTGGGTTGATTTGTTCATTGTGATCCCATTTCCTTCTTGCTCCACTTTTAGTGTGGATGCATGCAAAAGACCATCCTGAGTTCTTAGTCTAGCACTGCTTCGCTGGGGGATTATAACCAGTCTATGAATCGGCACCTATCTTAGCTGGAATAACAATGCATTCTGAGGATTCTGGCTATTTTGTGATGGCTGCTAAACCTTCAGGGGTCCAACACATTCCCATCTGGTCCGAGAATTAGGAGACACAATCTACTATCCAGCAACTCCCACCTGAGAACTTCTGAATCCTCACTTGAAGACTGTAGGATCTTCACCAATACGTTACACCATAGTGTTGTAGATTTAGTGTTTGAACTTTGGCCATGGGCACATTTGTGATTAAGAGAAAAGTTTATATACTGAGGTTCAGTGGTGGGATTCAATTTTTTTTACTACCAGTTCTGTGAGCGTGGCTTGGTGGGTGTGGCATGACTTGGAGGGTGTGGCTTGGCAGGGGAAAGATACTGTAAAATCTCCATTCCCTCCCCACTCCAGGGGAAGGTTACTGCAAAATCTCCATTTCCTCCCAATCAGCTGGTACTCGGGAGGCAGAGAATAGATGGGGGTGGGGCCAGTCAGAGGTGGTAT
Organism: Natrix helvetica; assembly: GCF_964273705.1. Taxonomy (NCBI): domain Eukaryota; kingdom Metazoa; phylum Chordata; class Lepidosauria; order Squamata; family Natricidae; genus Natrix; species Natrix helvetica. The sequence continues at coordinate 207,801,515 of NC_138552.1, read as the reverse complement.
TTACCAATTCTCTGAACTACTCAAAATTTCCGCTACTGGTTCTCCAGAACTGTCAGAGCCTGCTGAATACCACCTCTGCTGAAGTTATGACTTCATATGTTGTTCAATCCTTAATTTTCACAAAGGAAGGAGGAATAGATTTTCCCATTCTGTATATGATGGCCATAACTACCATCCCATCTGCATTCTAGTTTCTCTCTAATTTCACATAGAGTAATGATAAGTAAACTATTCAGGGGAAAAAGGTTAAAAACATAATAAAGAGATAGAGATATAAAAATTAAAATCTATAACCCACATCTTCTGACAGGATTAAGATTATTTTCTAACACATTTGAGAAATAAAGGAAGGCTGCTAAAACAAGCAAAAAAATAGAGAACAGCATTTTCATAAAATACTGATTTGTTTTTTCCACTGCAGTCATCTATTTCTGTTTTGTAAGTGTTGCAGTTTCTGTACATGTTCATGTTTATACACATATTCTAACAAATTTAAATAACATATAACACTAATGTATAGTATTCCTGATTTATTGTGAGATTAGCAGTGATATGAGAACCTGTTTCCGGTTTAGAGTTAGCTGTAGATTAAGCTTCTATGACTTATTTTAGCAATCTTGGTTAAAACATGGCTTAGGGCTGGGATGGCGAACCTATGGCATGCGTACCACAGGTGGCATGTAGAGCCATTTGTCAGGGCACACGAGGCATTGTCCTGTCAGCTGGCCAGTGCACATGCGCTTGCTGGCCAGCTGATTTCAGCCTTTTTTTAGACCATTTTTCGCCCTCCCCAAGCTCCAGAGGCTTTATGGGAGCCTGGAGAGGGTGAAAACAGCCCCCCAGCCCCCCCCCATAGACCCTCCAGAGACTTCAGGAGCTTCCCTGAAGCCTCAGGAGTGCAAAAAGCGGCCCTACAGGCAAACCAGAAGTTCAGGAACGGACTTCCGGTTTGCTCATACGGCTGGTTTTAGCCCTCTGGAGCCTTCACGGGCCTTCCAGAGGCTTCCCTGAAGGCTCTGAAGGGCAAAAAATGAGCCTACAAGCAAACCGGAAGTCACTTCCAGTTTGTCCGTAGGGCCATTTTTTGTCCTCCGGACCCCCTGCGCTCCCTCCGCTTTTGGCATGCGAGCCAAAAAACGTTCACCATCACTGGCTTAGGGGTTCTCTGTATGTGGATTGCAAATACTTGATTAGTGATTCAGTCTACCTTTGTAGTTTGCTCTCAGCGATTCATTAGTGTTTGATCTCAGTCATTTAAAATTGAAAATTTTGAGATAATTTCCATTATAATTGGCACCCAACACAGTCAGTAAGACCTCTATCTAGATGAGAGCAAATGTACCATTTGCTGAGGTTCAGCTAGCAACAAATATAGGTTGATGTTTACTCATTAAGCATCAGCAAACATTATACTAATAATGGTGCAAGAACCAGGGAGAAAGAGAAAGAAGAAAATAAACAGGCAAGATAATAGAAGGGTGGAAAACTTAATATCAATGAGAATATATATATAGGTATTTCTCCCGCGTAGAATTGGAAGTATCTTCACGACGTTTCGATGAAGTCTCATTCATCATCTTCAGGCTGGTGCTTCTGGCTTGGTGCTTCCGGCTTGGTGCTTCCAGGAGCAATGTGAGATCTCAGCCGGTTCCTCCTTTTAACTGCCAGTGGGGGTTTGTGCTGATTGGGTGGGAGCTTGGCTGCATTCTGATTGGGTGGAGGTGTATTCTGATTGGTAGGGGGCTTGGCTGTGTTCTGATTGGATGGGGGCGTGTTCTGTTTGGGTGGGGGCCTGGTTGTGCTTGTGTTAGTCTGAGTTGCAGAGGGATTTGAGCTGGTGAGCTGCTTTACTGTTGTTTGGCTTCGCGTTTGGGGTCGTGCCACATCTCCGTGGTGGGCATCAGTTTGCTTAATGTATGGATCTGAGGGGTTTAAAGTGGCTAATAATGCAGCTGTGGTCCAGGCTCCCACCCAAACAGAACACGCCGCCATCCAATCAGAGCACAGCCAAACTCCCATCCAATCAGAACACAGCCAAGCCCCCTACCAATCAGAATACACCTCCACCCAATCAGAATGCAGCCAAGCTCCCACCCAATCAGCACAAACCCCCACTGGCAGTTAAAAGGAGGAACCGGCTGAGATCTCACATTGCTCCTGGAAGCACCAAGCCGGAAGCACCAAGCCAGAAGCACCAGCCTGAAGATGATGAATGAGACTTCATCGAAACGTCGTGAAGATACTTCCAATTCTACGCGGGAGAAAACCCGAACAACCAAAGACATACATACATACATATGAGCCATTGAAATAATGCTATACGTAATTAGCATGGACTATCTCAAAGGGAGTAGCTTTAGGTATTTCATGTTTAAGCCTTTTTTACATTAGAAATAGAGATGGAAACTAGTCACCAGGTGATTTCTCCTTTATTCTATATCATTAAAGAAACAGTTTGGTGAACTGGGATGATTTAGCCAAGAAATATATCATATTACATATGGAAGAATTGGGCCAAAATATTTATTGAATTCTCTCATAAAGTAGGGTAAAACTAAATACCGCTCAAAATAATCATAAGAATTATGTAAGCCTTACAATTTTATCTTCTCTGATGTCTTTTAATATTTTAGAAACTTCTCAAGTTTGTTTTCTTCTATAGAAATGGACTTTAATTTTATATTTTTGGGAAATTATCCATGATCCAATGTTAATCTGTCAAAAGATTGATACAATGTTTCAATCAAACCATCCAGTCAATTTAATTCATGAATTTACTAAAGCCTTTTGATGATTTGATTTGATGAATCAGTGTGATGTAGGGATTTGATTACATCACTTTGAACTGAAATGAACTGACTCTCCATATTGAATCTTCATATAATTCCAAAAATATTGGCCGGGAGAACTTTGAGTAGTTTTCAGGTAAAATGCTGTTCAAATTGAATCATATAGTTTAAACTGCAGGAAGTGATTTATTTTTGAGATTACTATCAGTTTTTGACCTACTGTTAGAAACAAAGAGGAAATTCTAAAATCACATTCTCTCTCTTTTTAATTTCAGTTTCAGAGAATCGCAGCAGTATTGAAGACAATAATTTATCAGTGATTCTCTCTCTCTCTCTCACTCTCTCTCTCTCCACCCTTCCTCCCTCCCTCTCCCACTCTCTCCCTCCCTCCCCCCCTAAACAGCATACTTTTTTGTCCCTATCAGGATTTCCTTTTGTAAGAAAGTGTATACTTAACTCTAGAACAGGGGTGTCAAAATCATGGTGCCCACAGGGCCATCCTGGAAACAGCAAAGACTGGCCTGCAGTCCCTCTGCCAGTAAAAATAGAGCTCGGGAGGGCCACAAGTGGGACCCTGGGCTCCTTTTTCACTGGCAGAGGACTAGCAAAACAAACTAAGAACAAAACAAAAGATAAGAAATATTTCCCCTTTTGCATTTGAGCATACAAGAAGGGTCAGGAAAGGAGAAAGGGAAAGAGGAAAGAGAAAGAAGAAGAAAAGAAGGGTAGAGACAAGGAAGGAAAAATAAGGAAGGAAGGGAAGGAAGCAGAAAGGAGAATGAAGAGGGAAGGAAAAAGAAGAAAAGGAAGGAAGGAGATTATAATGAGAGTGAGGGAGGGTGTGAGGGAAGTCCTGCCTTAGCACTTGGCCACCCCAGGTGCCTCCGATACAAGTGACATCGAACAGCCCCGAGATCAAACACAACCCTGATGCGGCCCTCAATGAAATCAAGTTTGACACCAGTGCTCTAGAAGAAGTAATTTAATTATATGTGACTTTTTCCATGGTAGTACTCTGATGAATAAATATGCCTAATATTATTTTATGTTCATATGATTCTTACTGAGGATGGAAATAATTTTAGGATCTCGGTATGATAATCCTCCATCCAGTTTTTCATGCCCCCACCTCCTAACTGAAACGTAATTTGTACAATCAGCAGGTTTTTTTAAGCCTACTATATGCATCATGGTTCAGTCCAGATTGCTTCAACATGTGGATTAAGAAACTTTAATCTCTTCCATCTATTTTACTGGAATTCCAATTTGTACTATATTCATCCCTTCCCTCTGTTTGCTTATGGAATAAAGATTCCGTTGGGGTAAAAGCATACTTACCTACAGAAATGCAACTATTTGAGCATTAAACTTGTTGAACTAAATATATATTTCCATGGTGGCTGATTCAGTATATCTTGAATGATTTTCTTTTCATCTCACGTTATATTTTATAGAACTGCTGAGATGATTAGCCATTTAAAAGTGTACCATGCTTAATCTATTTCTAAGGTGCCATTTCTTTTATTTCCCCCTTTCCCCAGTTCCATCTACTTTTAGACCCAGAGGGTCAGATACTTTAATAATGTGGCACTGTATTATCCAAGGAAGTATTCTATTATGAAAGATTAAATCCATCATATTCTGTATGACAAATAAATCAGTGCTGATAAGAAATTATACATGGAGTGCTAGCAAAGCTCTGAAGTACTGAAAGCTATACAATAGAAGCATAAAATATCTGTGCTCTGCCTACGATGATATTATGTCCAGGAAGACATGTTTGGGCATGTTTGTTTATGAAACACTGTTTGCTTTTCTAACACTGACAATAAGAAAGAGTACTTTCCCACATTAGCTAAATACTGAAAGAACAGCTTGTCTTCAAATAACTAATGTATTCAGAAAAATCTTTTAACACTGAGAAGTGAGTTGTTAGGAAAATCAGGATCCTAACTGTCTCACAAATGATATTCCAGACAGCACTATGAAGTTCAATTTTGTTGAGAAAATGCTGGATAGGTTGTGACTTTGTAAAATTAAACATACACATGAATATGACTGACACTTGAACAGTGAATAGATGCAGCTCTGCCACACCGTAAATCTGGCATCACATTAGCATTGCAGGCAGCTTTACAAGGGATGCACTCTACCTTAGGTAATTTAAATAAAATTCTCAGTTCTCTCTGATCCAGAAGTCAAGAGCGCTCCTGCTGTTCCCTACGTATATCTACAGATGTTTCAACTCATCCATTCACCATGTGAATTGTTCACATGCACAGCCATTACAATTTTTATCAGAATTCTTACCACTATAGCAATAATCAAGCTGACCAAACATACATTAGGCTTACTGGCCAAAATAAAATAATGGAGACAGGTCTGTGATTGCTTTTATTTATGTTGAGAGCATCTTTTATGACTCCTCCCCCCACCCCCTTGATGAATTTAGTAACTGAGCATGCGACTGGGTTTGGTATTATTGGTGAATGATAAAATATTTATAAATACCATGCAGGTCTTTCAAACGTTTGATTGACATGTCTGTTGTGACCTTTACTTGTTTTAAAAAAGTGCAGCCATTGTAAGCCATGCTTTTGTTACATATAATATAGACAGGGAAATGTGCTCTTTAGGCTGCTACCATCTTTGAAGATTGCTTTCTATTAATTTCTTGTTTCATTTCAACATTCAAAATGCCCTTCTTGTCTCTTAAAAAAGGAGCCCAATTTCCAATTTTCCATATTTGGTGTCGTCCAGATATGTTTGACTTTAACCTTCAAAAATCCCAGCATGGTTATAAATTGAAGGATGGTAGCTGGGAATGAAGAGGAATGGGAAGCCTAGACATCTGGAGGATACTATATTGGCAAATGTGAATGTCATCTGATATTGAAAACTGTTGCTGTTATAGAGAAACCTGACTGATTTAGATGGCCCCAATGGTCTGGTTTAAGATGAAGTACCCTCTTGTGATTCTATAAAAAAGGATAATGTTTATCTGTTATTTGGCAGATTGTATTAAGCTGTGATGTGATATGATTCATTTTGACCGGTGTGTTATATGTATTATGTAGCTTATTTAACAAGCCATACTTGCATTCTGCTTATGCTTAATACTTAAAATATGAGGGTGATGTCTGTCATATTATATATGTTTTCAAACAGTATAGCTTTTTGCATTCATAGATGTTGACTGGAAATATTACAGAATACAGTATTTGGTTTCATTCTATCCTCTTTTTCATAGTTGTGACTCCTATGTTATGTATAGCTTGCTGTCTTAACACTCTGCATGGAGAAAGCAATTTCTTAATAGTTCAGATGATATTTTTAAAAAATGCATATAAGTATGAAGAAAGGATGAGGGAACAGAACTATATCCATCAGAGTCACCTCAGTGAGCTGGTCAGCATAGAAATGTAATATATAAATAAAAAAGGTAAATAAAATATCATAACTATTGTGTTTATTTTAACTATTTTAAATATACTACAGCTAAACTAAAATGTTTCTTTAAAAATTATTTGATCACTACTGTTCCAAGGTTATTAAAATTCTATATAATAGGACCTTCAGTTCCGTTTTTCTTGGAATGCAGTTTCAAAATTCTATATAATAGGACCTTCAGTTCTGTTTTTCTTGGAATGCAGTTTCTTTGAAGTGTTCATTTATGTTACATCATATGATTTATGTTTTGATTGTCAAAGCTAATTTAGTCCCCTATAGTTTGAGGGGTAAGTTAAAGAAGTATAAGGAAGCTAAAGTAGACATGCATGTTTGCCGTTATTAAAATGTACCATGTGCTCCCGCCGCCACTACTACCAGTTCGCCCGATCCTGGCTGCAAATCTTTTTATTTCTGGTCTGTGGAAGTGGGCAACAACTATATCCTGACTATGAGTTGTGGTTTGATTGGCTTTGTTTCCAGCGACACAGGAAGTTGTATAAAATCATTCTGCCTTCTGTGAATCATCATTGCTATTTAGAAACAGGCTGTTTATCAATTCATATAAGTTACCTAAAATATATCAGCATTGTGTCAGAGCTATGGCTTTTTATGCATTTATACATAACTCTTTTAGCCTAGAATTCCAGATTATTGAAGTCAGCATGGTTTTTAATGCTGTATAATTTCTGGATCCCAGTAAAGGTAGGCCTTGACTTATGATCACAATTGAGCCCAAAAAGTTTGTTGCTAAGTGAGACAGTTAAGTAAATTATGCTCCATTTTATGCCTTTCTTGCCACAGTTGTTAAGTGCAGTTGTTGAGTTAGTAAGATAGTTGTTAAGTGAACCCAGCTAGGTTCCTTGTTAGAAGATTGTAAAAGGTGGTCACATCACCCAGGATTCTACAACCGTCATAAATATGAGTCATTTGCCAAGCTTCTGAATTTTGATCATGTGACCATGGGGATGCTGCAATGGTTGTGTGAAAAATGGTCATAAGTCACTTTTTAAGTGCTGCTGTGACTTCAAATGGTCACTAAATGAATTTTGTAACTCAAGGACTACCTGCATCAGAGAATAAAGTGAAGGGAAAAAATAACCTATGCTGATATATTTTCACCTAATATCCTTCAGAATATTCCATGTTTTTGTTCAAACTCCCATTTTCAAAAACAATGAATTATCTGTTCAAATTAATTTGTAATTGGTAATAATAACCTCAAAATAATAGGAAACTGAATCTGTCAAAATATCATGTTAAAACAGAAAGTAAACACTGATTCAGTTCCATTAAAAATTAATCTGTACTGCAAATAATTTCTATACATTCTTGAGTTGTAAATAGAGCAAATACAATAGAAGAGATAAAATACTTTTAACCTGAAGTTGATAATAGCAAAGATAATGGGCTAGAGTACTAAGGACTCCACAGTTCAACCATGAGTTAAAAATATTCTCTTCTATTGATACTTACTTGTGCATACAGAAAATCTAGATAGAAGAGAGTGTGTAGTTAAGCAAAAGTTAAAATTCAGGTTGAAATGTGGAACATAATACATTTTCTTGTTATTGTGCCACTTCTTCCACATATCTTCAACTTCTGATGTTGAAAAGCCCAGAGTAAAATTCTTCCTAGGGAAAAGACATCCTTTCCCTTGTTTATTTGATTCCATCAGTGGATAGTAATCATTGATTTCGCCAGTTCTCAATAATAGGAAGGTGGATTGTTCATTCAAATATTTTTATAACCCACTCATTTCTGATTAAGAATTAACAATGTTAATACATGCTAAACTATTACCAGAATGTAACCACATTAAATATAGTATTGTACAGTAGAATCCTATTTGTATTGTTAGAAAAGGGGAAGAAATAATTGTTTTCTAAAATTAATTTACTTTTAGTAAACTTAGAGTTTACACATTGGAATACAAAATACACACCCAAATTTTCGGTTGCAGTTTCTCAGTTTCTTTTATTATGCTGTGAATATATTACATAGTAAGCTTCATTTGCAGAAAGCTGGAAGATATCCAGAATAAAAGCAGCCTGGGTATCGTGTATCATGTATTTAGCCAGTGCTGGTTTAAATTAACTTACTAGTGCTTCACCACCCTACAATTTTATCTCGAATAATAAACTGTTTTTGGGACAACCACATTCTGTACAGCTCAATAAAAACGCCATCAACATTGCTATATATAAGAGTCAGTGATAAAGGCATTGAGCTGAGAACTGGGAGCCATAAGCTTTAGTCTGGCAAGAAGCCAGCTGGGTGTCCTTGAGCCCTCATTCCCTCAGCCATAGGAATAAGGCAAGGACAAAATCTTGCCAAAAAAGCTACAGGGATTCATCCAGGCAGTTGTCAGAAATCAACACTGACTTGGCACAGATGTATGTATTTAGCATATTTATTTGGCTGCCATTTGAACAAAGCATCCAGGTAATGAACAAAGATAAAACCAGGACCAAAGTCACAATCCTTTACAGGAAACAAAGGATACTGAGGTACCATAAATGATACACACACACTCCAGAAGTCCATTAAGTCCATTAATATCCTGGCTCATAATTCTTATCTGGAGCAAGATCCAGATCTTTGTGATCTTCTAAAAGGCAAGCAGAGATGGGGCTGCCAGAGAGAGGGACATTATTCCACACAAGAGAGATTCTTCTAAGGACCCAACAAGTGTCTGTTTTACCAATGGGGCGTAAGGCATGCCCATTCTGCCAAATCTGTTGGGATAGACAGGAACCATTGAGGAGAAATGTTCCTGCAAGTCACTTGTTCTCATGCCACGTAGGACAACCAGCACCATGGAAGCTGCCTGGTGCGAGCTCAGTACAGCTCACATGGCTGCAGTGTTATATGGATGGACCATGGAGTGTCTCATATTGCATTCTGGACCAGCTGAAGCTTAACTTCAGTTTCATGCCTTTCAACCATTCCACTCTGATATATTAAGCCAAAGTATTGGATTACAATTGGGTGTTAAAAAATTAAGGGCATTATTTTCCTTATGAAAATAATTGTGTTATTCATTAATAAGTAACAAGAGTTATTCATTCAGTCATTATTTTCCAGAATAAGCCTTGATTCTGTGTGACATTATATACCAGTGATGGCTAACCTTTTTGTCGTTGCGTGCCAAAAACGTGCACATGCACCCATAATGCAATGTGTGGGCAACCCTGTCCCCATATCCCCTGTGCATGTACACGTGACCCCCTTGCACCCCCTGCCCTTCCCCTATCCATGCATGTGCAAATCCCGGCATGCGCCCTGCCACCCCAGGCATGCGCAATAGAGACCCCAAAACCATCTGGTCGGTGGGGAACGTGCACGCATGCGCAGTGGAGATGAGCTGGGGCAATGGATCACATGCCTGCAGAGAGGGCTCTGCGTGCCACCTTCGGCACACATGCCATAGGTTTGTCATCACAGTTCCAATCCTCAAACAGAAGATATTTGTTAAATTATTAGAAATATTATAATATAAAAAACATGATTTGGGGGATACTTGTCTTCATTTTTCTTAGTGTCATTTACTAGATTCTCTTTCATTGGCTTGCTATTTTCCCTTCCCAGCATTAAGGTCTGTTATAAGTTCAAGGCAAGAAGTATATCTTTAAATTCTTACCTGCGTATTTCAGGACCCAATTATATCGAGATCATTATCAACTGAACAGGTTATGGATGCAATGTTATTAGTCAGGAAAGAAAAACCTGTGAAACTTGCTCTCTTTGCTGAAAAGCCAAGAATGAAAACAATGATAGAGGCACTTATTGTCATGGCAACACCTAGAAAGGAATTTCTCTGGTTTCCTTGGTAAAGATCTTGTGTCTCATTTAGAGTCTGTTTATAGGAGAGTTTTCCAAGTACCAAAGTCAATGAAACAAATGCAGTGTGTTCAGGGGAAAAGTAGTTTAGGGTTTTTTTGTTTTGTTTTTCATTTTGCTCTGAAATAGAAAGAAGCACGATAGTAGTCTCTGTGTTTTATACAGACAATTATTGACGTACAACCGGTTGCTTAGTGATCATTCAAAGTTACAACAGCCGCCCCCAACACTACTTATGATCTACTTTGAAGTTATCTTGGCCGCACACACCACATGCTCACATTCTGGGCACTTGGCAAACCAGCTCGTCTTTTGGGCCATTTGCAGTGGCCTATGGCCACACAATTGCAACTGGTTTTTGCCAGTTTCTGGCATTTATTTCCAGTTTCTGGCAAAAAAATGTCCATTAGGTAAAATGGATTCATTTAACAACCACTGCAAAAAAAAATGTTATAACATTGGGTCATAACTGATGACCTACTTAATGATTGTGATGATTTACAACCATAATTCCAGGCTCAGTTACTGTTATAAGTCGAGTTATACCTGTAATAGAGGTTGTACGGGTTCTATGGGCTTAATAGCATACAATTTTACTCATGGACATTGCAGTTGGCTTTCATGGACCTCAGAAAGCTAAGCAGGGCTAGACCTATTTATGGCAGACCATTAACAAATACCACATTAAAAACATCCCAGAAATACGTACGTATATAACTTCTATATTGGTGCCATGAAAACTGTGTGGAAGTATACAGTCATAAGGAGCTAAACTTGACTGGAAGGAGATTTTAATGTGTCTATTCAACATCTAAATAATTGTCTGCCATAAAAACAAAAGGATAAATTGGGAGGGGACAAATGTGATTTTCTTTTTGTGCGTGCTGCTTGTTCAGTTAGTTCATCTAATTCGTTACTTGGCTTTTGAACTCTGAAAATGCACTGGGATATTGTACATTAAGGCAGCGACTCTAAATCATAGGGGTCAGAGTCACGGCATCACGTTGCCATCACATGATGTTTTGCGGCAGTTTTCCCATTCATGGAGCTGGGGTGGGCGAGTCCTGTATGTGACACATCCAGCCCACGGACCACCAGTTTGATACCCCTGCATTATCCAAGGTAGGATTCGTAGGACATCTTGGTAGGGTATAGGGTCAATTATTAAAATTATAACCAAGTGATTTCATTTTTTGTTTTTGTTTTTTTGTTTTGTTTTGTTTCAGTTTGATAGAGGTGCTAGGAATTAAGATAGGAAAGACCGAGAACAATTGCAGAAATGAATGAATGAAAATGATCATGGTTGATTTTTACCCTTTTAATTAGTCAAAATCCCAATCAGGCGCTCCCTGTACTGGTGTTATCTTCTTTTATCTACTTATATACTTTTCTGAGAAAAGAAACAATGGACACTCCCCTCAAATGCACTTCATTGTGGTTGTGACCTTCAGGCAGTTAATTGAGGATGGAATAGCATAACATTGCCCAAGTGTTGGAAAACTTCCTGGCATTATATCAAAACGACAGTAACATTAGACAAGCTGCTTCAGAAAGTAGATTTTATTTTGTCTCTCGTCAGAAGAAAATTTGGAAACAGTGTGTTTCTCAGAATTCTGAGGCTAAGCTGGTAGATCCCAATTTTTCAAGGAAAACCAGCTTGGCATCAACCCCTGTGGATTTAAAAAAGCTTTGTCTAACTTCAAAGTGAAGTTGAACCAACAGCCATCCCTAGGGAATGCAGCTATCAAATGGCATATAAAAAGCTGATTGTCACACACAAGGAAATTATTTAAGGAACTCAAAATAGCATTTCTTATGAATGAGAACAATATTTCTTACATGGAGGAACTCAGGAAGTGCTTTTCTGAGGAATGACAGCTAAATATGAGCAGGATGTTAAGATGTCGAACTTAATAATTTTTAGTGTCGAGTTGTTGGTTGCTGCAATAATATTCCTCTGTTCACGATCTGTTTCCTGATACTGTGTTTTTTTATAAATAATAATACAGCTATTTTGCAGCCTATTTGGTTTTCATTTAGTATGTGGTCTGAATCTCCTAGCTATAGTTTGTTCAGTTTAAATAAAAGCAAGGTAAAATAAATAACTCAGCCTGATATAGGACCAACTAAAATGTTCCGCAGCTGTGGTTAATTCAGTTGTGATTTTGCTTAAAGCAGGGCTGTCAATCTCCCAACCCACGGGCCGGATGCATCATGTGCTGAACACCCTGGCATGTCCAGTTTAGTAAAGGTGAAAAAAGTCCTGATATGTCACATGATGCTTCTGTGATGACGTGAGTTTGACACCCCTAGCTTAAAGGCTTGCAGTAAATCCTTTAACATATTTTAATGTCACCTGTTTGAGGAAAATGGCTGCCATAGAGCTGTGACAAGGCACAGAACGTTGGGGCATTGCAAACTCTGCAGTAGTGTGTGCAACCAATATAAATTCATGGGTCGTACGTAGCTCTAGGAAAGTCTGTTAAATCTGTTGGTTTTTTTAGTGTTTTTATTGAACATATTTCATCATTTACACCACATTTTCAATCTTTACAATGCTCCAGTATCAGTAACACTCATAATTACATAATGGTGATAAAAAAGGTGCTTGAGTGTGCAGAGATGGATAGGTTAACTATGGAATTAAAAGACAGAGGAGAAACGGAATATTATATGATTTGGGACAAATGGTATAAATGGCTAGATGTAAAGATTATACATAAAGGTTATTTAAGAGTTATATTAAGGTGAAAATATACTATATATGTCTATGAATATTGATACAATGTAAAGGTAAACTATAGACCTATAAATATTGGTATAATAGATAATAGATAGAACAGCGATGTATATAATTGGAAAAGAAGAAGAATGAAATAAATCTGTTGTTAAATAACTGGTTACTAGTCAAAGATTACCTGTAGCAATTCTGACATCAAAAACTGTGGAGGCAACAGGCCACCTTCCTCTCTTCTTACTCTTATGCATCATAAAGAGCTGAATTGACTACAGAATCATGACATAAAGAAATGTATCTGAAAATTTATCATTTTTCTTCCTTTTTAAGATGAACAAGAATCTGTGCAAAAGCGGACTTTCACAAAGTGGATCAACACTCATCTAGCCAAGGTAAAACATTATTCTGCTTTTTATGGAGTACAAATGCTGAAGTAGTCAATCGGAAGGCTTGAAACAAGATCTACCACTTGTAAAAGGAGAGCATTATCTCTAAAGGAAAACTGGATAAAATGGATAATATTGCTCTGCCCATTGAAGTGATTTAGAACCAAAACTCCCGTTTGTATAGCAAAAGAGGGAGCTATTATCATTACAGCATGTGTTTCCTGTATAGTGCTGGACAGGAAATTAAAAAGGAAAAGGAAAGTTTATATGCATTTGTCTTTCAAAACTATTCTTTTTTTTTAAAGTATCTTAGAAAATTATATTTGTTTTTATGAATTATTTTAAACTGCAAACAAAATGATATCACTTTTTTCCACCTGATATTTTTAGACTATCACAATATTGTATTTTCTTCTAAGAAAGTGTACAAAATTCTGTTTTTAGTTTTAGAAAAAACACCCCACACTCCTGCTTAGAAATTTGTAGGAGTCATATCTTTGCTCAGCGATTGGAAACGAACTCTGGATTTTCATTCACTTCTTGAATACTTCCTTCATCTCATAAGAACAAATATCATTACTGAAACCATACTCTGACTTTTTAGAGGGATGCCACTGGAAGTTTAGTGAATGAATCCTACAGATGAGGAAATTTTTCCACTTAAAAATGGCTCTGGATAATTTTCCAATCTCCTGAAGCAAATTTTGGAGAAATACTCCAAGAGCCGTGATGGCACAGTGGTTAGAATGCAATACTGCAGTACTGCACAATCCACAATTGGAATTCAATCCTGATGGGGTTCAAGGTTGACTCAGCCTTCCATCCTTCCGAGATCGGTAAAATGAGGACCTTGATTGTTGAGGGCAATATGCTGACTCTGTAAACGTCTTAGGGAGGGCTGTAAAGCACTATGAAGCTGTATATAAATCTAAGTGGTATTGCTATTGCTAAAAGTGACAGATCTGTGTGTGGAATGACAACAAGGGGAATTGCTGGCTGATATATAGATTGTACATGCATAGTGCTGATTTTATCTTAACTTCAGAAAATTGTAACTTTCTGACTAATTTATCTCATGTCTGTCTTGTCTGACTGTCCAATTATTCATTCTCATTCTCTCTCTCTCTCTCTCTCTCTCTCTCTCTCTCTCTCTCTCTCTCTCTCTCTCTCTCTCTCTCTCTCACACACACACACACACACACACACACACACACACACCTCACTATGACATTTGGCAGTAAAGTCAACAAAAATATATTCCACTCATTGAAAAGCAGCATAATACATAAAGTCAACTAAATAAATCGAGTGGCAACCCATCTAAAATATATAACAACTCAATGGCAATCCATTTATACGGGGCTGTCCTTTATCTCTATGCAAGGCCATAAATCATCAACTTTTCAGTCCTGTTGACAAAAAGTCTGTAAAGAGTTCCCATGGCTTTATAGAAACTTGTCTTATTTTAACCTTGGTCAAATAACCCAACTTTATTTTCCTTCCTTTTACTTCTAAGAATCTTGATCTTTAATTCATTCTTATCTTATCATAGATTTTTTGTTCTCTTCAGTTTTTATTTTTCCCATCCCAAAGATTCCTTTGAGGTTTCAGCCAATCTCTTTTGTAAATTCAATAAAAAGTCCTGGTTGTTCTCTTTGATTTATCATTTGTATTTCCACTTAATCTTCAAACTTTAACCAACTTCTTTTGTATATCCAATAGAAATTCCCTATGCAGATCATTTTCTTGGCTTGTCATTTCTTGGCTTTAACTGCCTTCTTTGTCTTATAATCCTGTTTCTTCTTATCCAGCATTTCTGCTTGTAATATTTCTACATCAGGCAAATTTTTTCACGTTTGCCATTCCTTCATTAATGTAATGTGGACATAATCTATCCATAGAGACAGCATTGCTGACATTGTAACTGCTAAACTCCGAGCCCATTCTTTAAATATTTCCAGGAACAGTATACATTCAAACCTGTTCATTCAGAGTGCATTCAAACCTATGGGAGATCATTGTCTTGTAGTCTCCTTTTGAGAAGCACATGTGAGTAATATCCAGTCCTCTTCTTACCTGGAGAGATTCCACAGAACTCTTGTTTCTTCAGTGTTTGCCACGATAGATGTCTCCACTCACTGCCAGTTCACCTCCCCCGGAATTCAGTCATGGAAAGATGCTGATTCTTAACTGCCTTTCTAAAGGCACAGAAATATATATCAGGCAGCTTGTTCCAAAATATGTTCATTCACATGTGTTCTAGAAGAAATACTGTCTCTGATTATTATTATTATAGTTAAGGATTATCTATATATCCTCCATGAATTTGTCTTACTTCTTAAAAGCAGATCTTTCTATACTATTTCTCTTTTGAGAAACAGCAGTCAACATTATTGAAAATAATGTAGAATTATTCAAGATTCTATAGTAATTTTTAGTATGACTGCATCGCAGATTGTTTTAAAGACATGACAACTCTGACAAATTTAGTATTGGTTTCTTCGCTAATGTTACATGCCTATTTAACTTTTTAAAAGTGCTATGGGGTTGACATTTTCTCTAAATTGTTTACCTCACTTCTAAGACCAATTTCCTGCTCTCTCTTTGCTAATGAAGTTTCCATTAGTTTCCACAATTTTGAATATGTTACATTTACTATGTAAATATATTTATGTATAATAATGTAGCAGTTCTTATATTTTTGCACTTTAAATTGCATTTGGTATTTTCATGAACTTTCTTCTTGGAGGGCTTTTTTTTAAAAAAAATTTAATTTATTCTGAATAATTTTGTGTCATCATTAAATGTGCCCATCTTATTCCTACTTACTCTTAAAACCATGTTATTTGATTGTATCACCATTGCCAAATTATCACGCTCCGCGTGTTTACTTGTTAAACATTTCTAAATTTGCTAATAATTTAAACTAATAAACACCAGTGAGAGGTAGGAAATCAATTTAATAGCCTTTTAAAAGGTTTCCTGTTCATTTTTTTTATGCTTGCTATTATGCATGGAAATAATCATTAATAGTATTTTACATTTTCCTACACAATTTTAAAATATCATAGTGTCAAAATGAAAACCCCAAACCATATGTTTAAGATTATTGGGATAATGTTAATAGTTCTTACATAATATCCTTGCATTTAATTATTTTTGAAAATAATTATCATGCTCATTAAAAAATAGATATACAGGTAGCCCTCAGATGACACGCAGGACTGGAATTTCTGTCACTAAGCGATGTGGTTATAAAGTGTGATATTGTGTGATTCTGACACTGAGCGACAGCAGTTCTGGCACTTCATTAAGCAAATCCCGCACAGTCATTAAGCAAAACATCACATGGTCGCCATTGTAACCCTCTACTGGCTTCCTCATCAACTTTGTTTGGAAATTGGCAGAGGGTCATGAATGGTAATTGTGGGAATGCACGATGCTGTGATATCATAATTGCGAGTGCCTAGTTTGCGATCGTGTGACCCTGGGAATGCTGTGACAGCCAGAACTTCAAAAACTTCTTAATGCCTTTTTGGCAATGCTTTTACAGTGAGCTCTAGGGCTTAGATCATTTGAGATGAGTACTCCTAGGTCTCACACATACACACACACACACACACACACACACACACGGCCTAGGAGTACTCATCTCCTAGGTCATATATATGGTCATACACCATATATGTATATGGTCATGCATACACACACACACGTGTGTGTGTGTATGTGCATATGTATGTATGTGTACACACACACATAAATACATACATGCATACATATATACATATACAAGGCTGCCTTTTCCAATTAGATTCTGCCTAATTCTAAGGCAGCAAGAAATGACTGCTGCAGTCCTCCTTCCCCACATATCTTGGTGTAGAGGAAAGATGAGTGAAAGCAGGCCTGGTCTGGGCGACTTTGCTTCCTTTGAGACCCCTTATCAGTTCAAGGCAAGGATAACTCCCCTTGTCCTACCTTTCGTGTTTCAGAAGTCCTTTAGAAGATCATTATGTAGTGGGTTCTCGGCACAAGTAGATGAGTGGTTTACTGCTGATTTTGAATAATGGTTTATTACTACAATAAGATGTTGCAGTTGTACTATATTACGGCCACTTTGTGCACACTGCTCAGAATCTTTTCAGATTGAAACAGTTCATACATTTTCAAAACAAGCAACCGTATGCCCTATGGATGCGATGGTGAACTGATGGCACGTGTGCCAAAGGCATGCAGAACCCTCTCTGTGGGCACGTGTGCTGTCACGCTCTTCTCTTCTGGTTTCCAGCCAGCTGGTCTTCACGCATGCCGGAGCTCTGGAAATCCAAAGATTAGCTGGCCGGTGTGCATGCCAGCTGGTCTTTGGGTTTCCGGTGCTACATGCACTCACGTTCTGGTTTGGGAACTCGTTACTGAAAACGTTGACCATCGCTGCCCTATGGAAATTACGGAAGGGAGACACAAGTATCATAAAATAACATACCTTGTAACAAAAACACGAATTGGCGAGGGTAGGTGGGTATATTTTTATTTTTATGGGACCATTAAGGACAGGAATATTCCATCTCTCTTGACATGTTTAGTCATCTGAATATTTTAGAAAAGGGACTTTTAACTGACCTCCAGCTTTCTAGCTTTAATCATTAGGAACCGAACAAGCTAAAAAGGTAAAAGGTATAGATTTACGCTAATAAAAAGATAACCTTTTAAAGATTTATGATGTGTGCTATTAGCTAATGGGTAGCAAAAAAAATAGAGAAAATGTGTACTGCATATATTTAGAAATCATTACTTGAACTAAGCCAAGTGCTGATGCAAGTCAAATCATTTGGCATCTTGGAACATAAGAGAGAAATGGGGTGGAATAAATGATGGGGGCAAATGAACTGATGATTCATTATTAATCAAATATGTGGAACATTAGCTGAACATTACATAGAATAAAAAAATGAATTTTACAAAATTGATTTGTCAGCCAAAGGTGACTGAATAACTTTCATTTCCTTTATGGGCCTTATCCTTTTTGCCACAGAGAAAAGCATTTTGATGTGTCATACAAAAATGAAAACGTGCTAGTTCACAACAAATTGTTTGTTGGGCTCTGATATAGGAACTGTTGTTTATTTGGTTCTGGTTGAAGGCCTGTACCTCTTTAAAAACTATACTTTAAAAAAATATCTCTGACTGCACTTTCTCTTCTAGTGAAAAGCTAAGCAAATTTAGAGCCTAGTTATGCATAATGTTCATATTTTAAGAGTCCTATTTCCAGTTAGACTTTTCAATCTTAGAGTGACAGGTTTAAAATAATATTTGGTTCTGAAGAAGAATCCGTTCTGTTGCTACAACAGCATAATTTGAGATCATTGTTGTTAGAAGTTAAGCAGTTTGTTCTCAAGCCAGGATACAGTAAAAAGCAAGAAGATAAGGAAATTGTTCATTGCAATACAGCCCAAATCAACAAGTAGGCAGAAATGAGCAGTTGTTCCTTGTCACCTCTTACAGATTTCTAATTCAAAGATATAAGCCAATCATTATGATAGTGTATGGCATTAGCCAATCACACACAGAGACACAGGCATACAAACGCATATAGAGAGACACATAAAAGCTATATAAGTTTTCTGAATATGAAGTCTCACCTGTAGTCTCCTTCCCTTTTTATTTATGTAGCCACAATGACTACAGAGACAGTGTCTGCAATAAACAAAAATGTCTATGTCTATAATCTTCCTTTCATGTAACTTTTCTGACATGCTCACATACCCTTGACAGAGCTAGTTCTCCCCGCAAAATGGCATCACTGTTGCTCATTGCAACCTTTTAGTTTCTCTTATGCTATTTTAGATATTATTATAAGAAAATATTTCAATATTGTGACTGTGATAGATAGTTATTATGCCACAGACCAAGGCAAGAATTACTAAGGTAGAATAATATCCTATTTGTGGATGCATCTCCCAAATTATTCCAAATTTAAAATAGAGTGTGTGTGGTATACAGAATGTGTGTAGGTATCCTGCAATACTTGCTGACTTATAAAGTAGAAGAACTCTATTGCTTTTTTGTATTTTCACTATTTGAAGACTAGTGTGGAGAGAAGCCGAAATTTCCAAGCATTGCTTGTCCCAAAGTTATTCTCCAGCAATATGAGCCCAGGAAGGACATATTGAAGAGAGGTGCTACATAAGAATAAAAATAGAAGCAATAAGAGGAAATGCACAAACCAAATGTGAGAAAATAAGGGGAAACTTGAGTGAGAAAAAATGGTCTAATAAAGAATCATTTTTGCTATATAAAGATGTATAGTTAGTTATTCTTATACAGGTGTTACTTGGGAAGGAGTATTGTTCTGACCCTCCTTCTTGTATACCAAAGCACTCCGAAACAAGGTCTCTGCAAGATGTTTTATTTCCATACAGTTTAAACCTTGGCAGCAATCCAGCCTGCCGAGGTGCGACACAGATTTCCAACTTTTCTAATGATAAGTTGATTCCTGCAAAACAACTTTCGGAAAGTCCCTCCTTAAACAGCCTTGAGAGGAGGCTGATTACGATCACCTGAGTCCAATCATCTCTTGTAAATGCCTAGCTGTTCTCTACGTCCATCAGTTCTCCATTGCCGGGCATCCAGAAACCACTCCCCTGTCTCCTCCCCACTGCTCCAAGGCATGACGTCAGGAGCACATTCCCTTTGGCTTTCACCACTGCTCCATGCCTCAGGCGCCTCCTGGTGGCCAACCAGCCTCTCTGATCCCTGCTCGGAATCGGAACCCTGTCCAGGGTCCTCCACATTCTCCAGAGCCGACTCATAGGGACCCTCACTGTCGGAGTCTGATGGCAGCTCCAACGGCTCCTGCTGGGCCACAACAAAGTATATAAGAAGTATTGCTTTTAGAGAGGAGGAGCCAACGTTGCGACAATACGGACCTGCAGTCTCGATGTTCCGAGACCGCAGCCGATACTTTTGCCGCTGGGTGGTCCAATCGGATCTAAACCATCCCGCAGAGATGGTGAACAGGAAGAATACATCTTGGCTGAACTTCCGGTTCCGGCGGCTGACGGCGACGGGCAGAGACTGCTCGCCCCGCGCATCCCCGGTGGGCTCTCCACTCCTTGGGGGGCACAGGACGCCCCGAAGAGGCGTTCTGCCGGAGGAGTGGCATGGCGGGAGGACCCCTGCATCGGCGGCGGCCGTCGGGGGGCTCCCGCTTCGCTCCAGGCACCGAGGAGCGCGAAGGGGAGGCGCGAAGCGTCTTCGCTGTGAGGCTGTCCGGAAGAAAAAAAGATACTTGAAGGATGCAGCGGCAGTGCGGTGAGGCATAGACTCCCTTCATACCTATTACCAATTCTAAAACTTGTCAGTTGTGCTAATTAGAACTTTTGTTTAACTTGGAGAAGTGCGGCTGGAGGGGAGGGAGATTTCCCCCCCCCTTGGACAAGCGGCTAGAAACAAAAGTGCTCGTAGCCCCAGGGAAGGAGGAGGGGGAGAGCCAAACCAAAGAGGTCACACTCCAACTAAATGGATCTTCAGACTTAAACCCTTAGGCTTTAAGAAAATGTGATCTTTGGGAACTTTGAATTCTGAAAACTTTATTTGTTGCCTCAGTACTCGAAGTTGGCAGGGCAAGATGGCACACTTCCGTTGTCTTCATGAAAGCTGAACTTGACTCCACCTTTTAGCTTCAGGCTTCCGGTCTTTGTCTCCGTGTTATTTGGATACCTCTCTTGTGGATTGTTTGCTTTTGAACTTTCTGGAGTGAAAAACGTCTGTTCCCTGCCAGGGTGATTAGAGAGTTCCCTTGTGCCTGGTCTCTCTACCCCCGGACTCTCTTGGCTGCTCTACCACTCTGACTGATTCTTCTCTATACTGACTGGACTCTTTATTATTAACAATGACATCTAAAAGACCATTCCTGGAAAGTCCGGCTTTGCTGCCTCTGCCCCGACATCTACAACCTCAAGTCCAAGCACGCAATCAACATTGACAGCTTTTAAACAAGTTAAAACTGTGGACTTGGAGTTTCATCAAATGTTTCAGCAAATTCTACAGGGACAAGAGGAAATTAAGAAACAGCTGAAGGAGATGAAAGAAGAAATTAGAGGGAACCAGGAAAAAATTGATAAGAATTCACAGAGATTGGATCTCTTGGAGCAGGGGGCGGCTGAGATGAAGGGGGGGTGGAGGGCGTGCAAAAGGGAAACAAAAGCTTGACACCCAACAAATGAAAACAGAGTTTGAGAGAATGTCCTTTTATTTTAGATTTCAGAATGTGATGGAGACAGATGATGAAAACATTAGGGACATCATGACATCTATCTTGGCTGAGTATACCCAGAAAGAAAAGCAACAGATGGGGTGGGAAATAAACCTGGTCTATAGAGTGAACTCCGCATATGCTAGAACACACAATGTCCCCAGGGAGGTGCACATTAAATTTCTTAGGAAAAGTACAAGAGATGAAATTCTAAATACACAAAGGGGACAAGCCCTGATATACAAAGATAAGGAGATAACCATGCTGAAACAGATCCCCAAGAAAGTGAGGGAGAAAAGAAAATATTATTCGCAATTGGCGAATAAATTATACCAGAAGGGGGTGTGGTTTCGTTGGTTGCTGCCTGAAGGTATGTTAATATTCTGGGAGGAGACAAGGGTCAGAATTAACACACCCATAGAGGCGCAGGCCTTTATGGAAAAAAATAAATTACTCCTAGAAAAACCAGAAGACATCCCAGTAGATACACAAGACACAGGAGGGGCCGGAGCACTGCCAGCGGGGGGAGATGGGGCGACATCAAGAAAGCTCAGATCACACAAATAAGTAAGAAAATCCACATGATACAAATTGATTGAAATTATTTTTGAACTTACCACACTGACTATAAGTTATTATGTAATATTTGAATGGTATGCAAATGTACACCATGAGTCTGGAGGGGGCATATACCTACCGCAGTTTGCGGCTGCCACAATTTGTAACTTTCCCCATACCTTTTCCTTTTGCAAAACACCAAAAAACCAATAAAACTTTGTTTAAAAAAAAAAGAAGAATACATCTTGCTGATCTCAGGGACATCGCAAAGTCGCAAAAGAAGTTCTTCAAGCCAGCGACAAAAAATCCAGCCAAGGCTGATGAAGTCGGGATGGCTCCAAAATGGAAGGATACGGAAAGAGAAAGTGTTTCCATCTGGTGATGAATTTTTACCATTTTAAAAGAGACTGCCTATAAAAAACTTAAAATTAATTTAAATTGGAGAACAGAAGAAATAAGCAGCGGAATTAAGTTTGGAATGATTTTGGACAGTGGGTTATCTTACTTTTTAAATGCTATGTTCATGGATAGAATTTATGCAAGCCTTTTAAAACGAATGGATTAACTTTTCTTCTTCTATTTTTTTCTTTTATTATTCTTTGTAACCTATGGACTAAAATTCTCCTCTTTCATTACTGTGGGTGCCACTGTTCCCTCTAAGCTGCGCGCCTGCACGGCCGCACACATAACAAGAAAACACCACGCAGAAGTTTCAAACTGCACACAGTGTTTTTTAATGTCTTAAAATATTACTGAAAATATCCCCCCTCCCCTCTCTCTGCACCGAACTCTCTCCTCCATCTGGTGATTGGTCAAATCAAGGAACACTCTACCCGGAGACTGATGATGCTGCAGAAGGGAGAATTCTCATTGGTCCTCTGGGGCTTCGTTGGTTCCTGGGAAAACGTGATTCGCTGGTTGTAGCCTGTGTTTCCCTGCACATCCAGGGTTTCTCAGGCATTGCGTCTGAAGCCCCGTTCTGAGCTAGGCAGCCTTTCTGAGATCCCTTCACTTTGCAGAGAGAGGGAAGCAGCGGGGAATTGGACTGCCTGAGCCAAAGGGGTCCACAGAATCTTGAGACTTGGTTTTTGAGCAGTACCATTCCACTCTTTCCTTTTCCCTTTCTGTCCTTCTTCTATCTTCCTTTGCTTTTCCTTTTGCTTTCCTTTCTCTTTTGCTTTCCTTTCTCCTTTCCCTTTTCCTTTTTTTCCATTTCCCTTCCTTTCTCCATACCCAAGTATTATGTATGTTCACTTTCTTGAGTTACCTATGAAGTAATAAAGGTGGGATAAACATCTAATAAATAAACTCAAGTCCCATACCTTTCATCCTGTGATTTCTACTTCTCATGAATATGGGGCAAAAGTTTGAGGATGGATTGGTGCAGAGGCCAAATAAATGGTATCTTGTTTTTGATAATTGTAAATTGACAGCTCTCTTTAATGATGGAAGCAGAATCCTCATCTCTTTGGATTTTTTTTTCACAGCCCTTTTGATGTTGCTAGCCTAAGTCAGCTAATGTTAGGGCTTTCTGCTAGCTTTTTTTTTTAAATGCAGGATAACTGAGGAAGTGCTAATGAATCACTACTGAGTGACTTGCACAGCAGATTGCTGCCAAAAAAACCAGAACTTTTTTGTGTTTTTCTATAATATCATGTTTTTCCTGTAGTTTTTGGAAGTTAACTAATCGGGTTAGTCTGCTCACTACATAGTGATTATTCTTTCTTCTGATTTCCTGAAGTAAAGCTCAAGAAAAGGTCTTCATATTGCTCAGATAAGACACTCACTTCTGAAAGCCGTTCTGCAATCTATCACCCTGCTTGATTTTTTTGTTTCTTAAAGATAAATACAACTAGACAGAGATGCTACTGTTGGTGTTACTTTCATTATGTAATTAATTAATTGACTAATTTCCTTTCCTTCTTTTCCATTTCCTTTCCTTTTTCCTTTCTTCTCTTTTCCTTTCTTTTTCTTCTTTCTCATTTCCTTTCCTTTCCCTCCTCCTCCCTTCCCTTCCTTCCTTCCTGGGGGTCTGAGGAAGAAGGAGGGGACCCTTTACCTCCTCCCCAACATCTGCTCTGATGGTAATTATGGCTAAAAAAATCAGGTGCCCAGGCATGAAAATATGCCGCTCAAACACTATACTTTTCCGCATACACTGAAAAAAAATTAGAGGGAACATTGGTGGGTGTTCTTCTAACTCATTCAAGAATCGGACTTTTTTTAACTTGAAATGCAAAAAAGATACAAAAAGAAACAAAGAAAATTGCAACAATAACACTGCTACTGGGAGGCTGGAGGTTTGTGTATTGGAAATGAAACATTTTTACTTTTCTCACTGATTATCCTGGCTTGGCACTCTCACTGCTTGTTTATAGAGAGTGATAAGAAGAAAAGCATACAGATGTCCCTTTGAAGTATATCTTTAACCAGAGAAAAGTGAAAATAAAACTTTATTGTGAATCTATGCTTAATCTTGTTAAAACCTTCCAAGCTAGAGCAGCAGTGTTTGTTAGCTGGAGATAATGGCACAATTTCAACAGCAGAAAGAATCTTTAAGTCTGCAAAAGATATTCTTAGAAATTCAGAAATTATCAAACACATTTGAGAGGATAGAGAAGAAGTTGGAAGACTTAGAGCATCTAACAGTAAAATATGATGAAGTTGGCAATGTTTATCAAGTGGAAAAAGTAGAGGTTAAAATCCTAAAAACCGAAGAGGAAAATGACCATAAAGAAATTAAATTTGCTGATAGTTATAGTGATTGGTTTGTTTCTGAAAATGGAAAGAGTGGAATACTGAAAGAGGAATTAAACGGAGGGGAACTCTACCCCAGATGGAAAACACAGAAGAAGAAGAAACAAAAGAATTTATGGATTTAAAGAGAGAAATTTTATTAGCAACATCATTGATAACACTACTGAAAATCAAATATAAGCTGATTAAGGAAACAGAAGAAGGGCATCAAAATTACATGAGAGATTTTATAAGCAAGGAGTTGCTAAGAGGAGTCCATACAAATTTGATTAAGGAGATGATTAGAGGACTGACACCACAAATGGCAGAAGACATGAGACTGTTTTTGCTATTGGAAAGATACAGGTTGATAGATGGAAGAGTATAATTTAAAACTAGTTAAACTTAGTGAAATTTAGTGATAATAGATATAGTTAAATAAATAATTGATAATGATAATAATGTATACAATGTGTAGTGTTATGATAAGTAATAATTGGATATGAATATTGAATGGTACCCATGAAAGGAAGATTACAAATCCTTGGATTATATATAAAGATTAATAAAAAAACTAAGTTAGATTCAGTTAAGTCTTGATTATTAGTGGGGGAAATGTTATGATACAGGATATAGTCAAATAAAGGAGGGATAATGATAACAATGTATATATATATATATATGTATGGGTACAACATAAGGAAACTGGATGTAAATTGTAAACAGTGATTTGGAAAGGAGGATTAGAAAATTTTCTTATTAAATATTATGGATGTTTAGCTAGAATAGGACATAAGGATTCAGTGTTATTGGAGGATTTTAGAAATAGTAAATGAAATGCCAGTATGTGGTTGTGTATTAAATCTTGGTATGTTTTATGATGAAGGATGTTTAAACAATTATAATCAAATGAAAATGGAGGTATGATGATGGTAACATGTATAAATATCTGAGTTAAAATACTTGAGTTAATATGAATTATGCTTGCTGACTGTGGAAGAGATGCACAGAAGCCTTTTGTAACCAACTGATACACTTTCTACAGTATGTAAAGAAGGAAAATTTTGTGTTGTGTTTCTTTAAAAAAATATTTAAAAGTATTGCTTTTGTTGTAAATAAAGATGTATTGGAATACTAACATCTGATGCACCTTCCTTCTATTTTATGTGTTCATTCATTCAATCAGTCATCAAATTTATAAAGGCTGCCCATTTCACACGAAATTACTATAATGTATGTGTCTTATATGTTATAAGGAAAATAAACTGTACTCAGAAAATATTAAGTATGCACAACATTTTTGGGTAATTTTGCTCCATTAAGAAAAGTTTTATGGATATTTTTTAAGACTAATTTTTATTTTCTGTATAATAATAATGAAGAAAGGGAAAGATTTTCTAAAATAAAGGTTGACTTTTGATGACTGCAGAAGTAGAGCCATAAAGGAATCTTGATAAGAGTATAGAAGTGATTCTTCTAGAATGCTTTCCAATTTCCCAGTGTGTTCTCATTAACACACTTTCTCTGTCACACAAAACCTTTGACATGCTAATGATAATGGTAACATAGGAAGGTAGAAAATCATGATTAAATTGAAGAAGATACAATGTGAGAACCATTTGTAACTAAAGTTTTTTACTTCAAATTTTTCTACTTTCATTCACAGCGCAATCCTCCCATGGTGATCAAAGATCTATTTGAAGACATTAAAGATGGAATTGTATTGATTGCTCTCTTGGAGGTCCTTTCAGGACAAAAATTAGTAAGTATTTTTTATATATAAATACGTTTTATTCTTCTATTAATTGATTTTATTCATGCTTTGTAAATAATGGCCTTTCCCCAAAACATTGGAATGCTAATATTCTTTCACTGTGGATAATAAATAATGCATACACTATAATAATTGATCCTGATATGATAGATGGATTTATGGATTGCTGATGATCCAGTATATATAACCCATGCTAGAAAAGCAAATGAATGAAAAAGTAAGCATTAAATAGTGTAAAAAATTTCATATTAGCCTTATAGAGTATCAAGATAGTACTGTTAGAAATCAATCTATGTTTGTTTCATTTTTACTTAGTTCTATGGTATTAGTCACTGTAATTTATAAATCTCAATGTGTGGTTTAAAGTTATGTGTGTATTAGGCCACTATAGTTTTTTTTTAAACAAGCCATAGTTAAAATAAGGCCTTCCGAGTTCAGTTCTCATGGACAGTAAACAATCTTAAGGTGAAAAAAAATCCATTTTAGAGAGTGATTTCAAGCAACAGCAGTCTTTTATATATTAAATCTAACTAATCCTGTAATCAATATGGCCATGAATCATGTTAACTGGGATTCTGAGATTTCTGGAATCATTATTATTAGTAGCTGTGGTAGTGCCGGGGTTACACTGCAGTATTGCAGGCTGACTCTGCCCACTGCCATGAGTTCAATCCTCACCAGCTCAATGAGGTAAAATAAGGATCCAGAATGTTAGGGGCAATATGCTGACTCTGTAAACCGCATAGAGTGCACTGTAAAAGCACTATGAAGCAATATATAAGTCTAAGTACTAACTGCTGTTATGGAGAAATTTCTCCTAGAATAATTGAGCAGAACTAGGCAAGTTTAATCAGAAACCAATTGAGATATAATGGTGTCACTGCTCAGAGGAATTTGTTTCAGGAAGTAAACTGCTGAAATCTTGAGCAAATTAGGGCTGAAGAACAGGTATTTTTTTACTGTTGGTTTTATACAATTTACTTCTTGGATTTATAGTCCAGTAATCCATGGTTTCCACGTGAAACCTGCAAGCAGTTTTTCAAATGGATTGTAAAATTGGATCATTCATTGCAGTCCAAGTGCAACTGTCTTTTTCAGAGTGCAAACAGCTCTTTGGTTCCCACTTGTTAAATAACTTCCAGTCATCTTCTATTAAGAAAAAGTACTCCCTCTTGTGGTAGAAAAAAAATCTTAAACATGAAGTTTGGGGGTTACTTTTCTTTTATTGAAAAATACTACAAATAGTTTTATTAAAGTGAAGGATTAAAAAATTGAGGCTGATTTATTTTACATTTATCCAAAATATCCATTTTTTAAAAAAAAATGTAGAACAGGTTTTAGTCCAAATCAAAATAAAATATATTTTAGCTGTTATTTTTTATTAAAACATCAGCGCAATATAAGGCAATTTTTCCTAGTCTGATGCTATCCATACTTGTTCAATTTTAGCTTGTGTGCCTAATCCCCAGTTAGTATGGCCATTCACTGGAGATCTGGTGTATTTAACTGCAACATTTTCAAAAGTTATCACAAGATCAGAGGTGGTATTCAGCAGGTTCTGACCAGCTCTGGAGAACCAGTAGCAGAAACTTTGAGAAGTTTGGAGAACCGGTAAATACCACCTCTGACTGGCTCTGCTCTCATCTATTCTCTGTCTTTTGAGTCCCAGCTGATTGGGAGGAAATGGAGATTTTACAATATCCTTCTCCTGCCACGCCCACCAAGCCACGCCCACTAAGTAGTAAAAAAAATTGAATCCCACCACTGCACAAGATGGGTAATTCTGACTTGTAAACAGTGACAACTGAATTCTATAAATTACGGTTAGATTTATATTCTGTTCCCTCAGAATATAAATGTAAAAGGAATAGGAGCTTTAACAGATCAAATGACTTTTTCTAAAATTGATTTATTTATTGAGATATGAGGCCTCTACTCTTCACTGAGTTTCTTTTCTAGTGAGCTTGTTTAAGTATTCGCCTTATGAATACAGTCTGTTTTAATACTGTGATTTGTTAAATGTCAATTGACCTTTTTATTTGTATTTTTTTAAAAGCCTTGTGAACAAGGACGAAAATTGAAGAGAATTCATGGGGTGGCTAATATTGGTACTGCCCTTAAGTTCCTAGAAGGACGTAGGGTAAGTTTTGTAGCCATTTGCCTCTTTTGCAAACCCCCTGAAAGAAACTTAACAGCCTTAACCAGTCACAATTTTTTCCTATTCTGTAGCTGGGATGAAATTAAATGAAAAGGTAAAAATAAGAGTCTTGGGAACTAAAACAGAAGCAATAATAGAGAGATGATAGAAAGTAGTGAGCTTAAAGCACTAATTTAGAACACACTTTTCATGTTAACTTGTTATTCTGTATAAAGCATATTTTTATTTCATCTTCTTATTCTAAACATTATCAACATAATAGAATTTTAAATACATATTTATTTGTTTTCCATGCTAGTCCGTGTATAGAGGATCACCGGTTAGTATAATACTTTTATCAAACATTCAACAATATAACAATTAATTTTAAATTAAAATTAATTGAAAACTTTTAAAAACATAATTAGCTATATTATCTAAGTACGCTATATAGAGAGCAAAAGGTACACAGACAATTAGACATACATATTGTAGGAAATATAATGAGTAGAAATATCTTAGATAGTTGTAGTTCTTCAGGTACACTGCCAGAAGCAGGGAGGCTCGAGCAGTTAGAACACTGGGTTGGAGGTTAGGAACCCCACGTTCAAGATCTGAGAGCTGCTGTGGGACGGGGTTGATCTCCCATCCTTCTCTCCAGCTCATGCTAGGAACATCAAAGGAGCCGGCAACTGGACATCCACAGGGCAACGGTGATGTCACCACTAATCCTTTCGGTCTGGAAGCGCCTCAGTGCTTCTGACATGAGTGCAGCAGCAGATATGGTGCTATATTATCTTCTCAGAGGAACATATTGGGGCAAAGATTGCTAGTTCTTGTCAGTAATTGTCTTCTTACTGTACTCCTTTCTAGTTTCCTTATATTAATTGTCTATCCTATTTGATCTTGCGAGTGAAAGCATTCTGCAGGGGAGGGCAAGCTCAAGTGGTTCTGGCTTCCTATTTTTGGCAAATGGATGCAGAGAATTTTTATAAATAAAAGAATGTGTGGGATCTAGTAATTGACAAGTGAAGTAAAGGTTTATATACCGTATTTTTTGGAGTAAAAGACGCACCATTTTCCCTCAAAAAAGAGGCTGAAAATCTGGGTGCGTCTTATACACTGAATACAGCATTTTTTTGCCTCCCAAAACCTCATCCCATTCACCAAAATGGCTGTGCATAACCTTTAGCAGCCTTGCAGAGTGCTCCTGGGGGGTGGGGAGGGCAGAAATGAGCGAGAAACAGGCAGCTTTTTGCTCAATTTTGCCCCCCACAGCCCCCAGGAGCATTCTATACGCCTCCTAAAAGCTATGTATGCCCTTTTTTTTGATAAAAAAATAAACGGAGCCATTTTTGCTCATTTTTGGGGGTGCCAACTCCCAGGAGCACTCTACAAGCCTCCTAAAGGCTATGCAAGTCCCTTTTTTTGAAAACCGAATGGGCCCCTTTTGCGAAAAATGGGCCGTTTTTGGGAGGTCTGCAGAGTGCAAAAACTTTTTTTTTAAATTTGCCTCTTCAAAACCTTGGTGCATCTTATACTCCGGTACGTCTTATACTCTGAAAAATACGGTACCTAAAAGTCTGTTTGGAAAGTATCCAATGCAGCATATTATTTTCTTCCTAATCTACAGATTGGACTGCCCTAGTTTCCAGGATTTGCATGGTCTACTTTCATGTACATTTCATTCCCTCTAAGAAATATAAACATAAACTGACAAATGTTTGATATACTTATAACTTTTTTTTTAATTTGGAAGAGTAACTTTAGGTGTAGTATTGATTTTTAGAATATATATACATTACATTAAGGCTCATAAACATGTCCACAAATGTCTCCATCTTATAACAAACTACCCAATTGTTGTAGACGTTGTCTAATGCATGTTGATAATATGTTTACATATCCCTACCCCAAAATAGATTAAGCTTGTCAACATTAATTCAACTGATATTGCCGATGGAAGACCATCTATTGTGCTTGGGTTGGTGTGGACAATAATCCTGTATTTCCAGGTATAGTATATTCCCTTTTTATAAAATAATAAAAGACAGATTATTATTGTTGGTTGCACAAGTCAGCTAGATATTTAGACTGGATTTTGTACTGTATCCCCTTACCATGTCCTTCCTAAGCCATAGGCATATTTTGCTGTTTGATGGTGTTAAAAGTAAAGCTGCATCTTGCAATTGACTGATGATGATTTTGTCAATGCCAGTGGTGTTGAAGTTGTGCTCCAAATGTTTTGGAATTGCACTCAAGGCATCTGTTACTATTTTCACTTTCTTTTTCCATAGTTATTCTATTCTTATTTGCAGCTTTTTGTATTTTCTAATTTACTAAAATAATAAAAGACAAATTATGATTGGTTATACCAATCAGCCATACGTTTAGATTGGATTTGGCATTTTTATCCACCCACCAAGCCTTTCCCAAGATTAGGCATGACACAGAGCTAATAATATGCTACTACAAGTAAATAATATGGGGATATTTAGGTCAGAAATCATCACTCACCATACAACTGTTCCAAATCCTGCTTTTTCATTCCTATGATGTCTTCAACTGATTTTTTTTAAAAAAGCATTTAGGAGAATTTGTCTTTGATTTGGTGTGTGTGCATATGTGAGGGGTGATTCCTAGTGTCAGGAGATTGTAGTTGCTACAGTTTTCCATGCTTAATGAAAAATGTCTTCTAATAGAAATGTTACAGATCAGGATTTAAAGTAAGTGAGGGATGGTACAAGGTGATGCAAAAAAGTTTTATTGGAAAAGGTATCTTTAACGGTAAAATGGATAAATTCTATAAATACATATGTGTGTGAAATAAGCATAAAAATGTGTTCTCAACAATAAGTGAGGGCAAATGGGAATGAAATAGAACTTGTTTCGATAGAAGAGAATTTTTTTTCTGGGAAAAAAATCAGGAAACTGGAGTAGAGTGTTGATTACCATGGTGGCTCAGTGGTTAGAATGCAGTTTGATTCTCGTCGATTCCAGGTTGACTCAGCCTTCCATCCTTTCGCATTCAGTAAAATGAGGACCCAGATTGTTTAGGGCAATATGCTGAAAATATCTCAGAGAAGACTGTAAAGCACTGCAAAGTGGTAAATACAGTATTTTGGGGAGCATAAGACACATCTTTCCCCCCAAAAAAGAGGATGAAAACCTGGGTGCGTCCTATACACTGAATACAGCATTTTTGACCTCCCGAAACCCCGCCCCTGTGCATCCTGGTTTTCGCAAAAATTGATGCAGAGTGTTTGGGAGGCCTGCAAAGTGCTCCTGGGGGGCTGGAAAGGGCAAAAACTAGCAAAAAATGGGCTGGTTTTTTTCATTTTTGCCCTCCCCAGCCCTAAGGAGCACTTTGCAGGCCTCTCAAACACTCTGCATGTCATGTTTTTCACAAAAATGGGGGGGGTGCAGAGGGTTTGGGAGGCCTGCAGAGTGCTCTTGGGGGCTGGGGAGGGCAAAAACTTTTTTAAAAAATGTACCTCTTCAAAATCTTGGTGCGTCTTATACTCCCATGGATCTTATAGTTCAAAAATACGGTAAGTCTAAGAGCTATTGCAACCCAATTTGGAGCACTCTGCAGCTGAATATAAATAAAAATAATTATATTGGAATATTTAATAGGTAGCAAGATCTTTCTGGTATTAAGTTTTGGATTCATATATGTTCAGAGTTTTCTTATTTATAATAACACATTTATTTAGGGAACATTTGACTTGCTATTCAGTTTTAAAAAACAAATTCCAAAATGTGGGAAACAATGGCCTCATTATGCAATATTGAGAGAGATTTTTTTTTTCTGCTCACTCGTTTGGAGAGATGACCAACATAATAATTAATATAAAACTGTTTTGCTTTTGTTTCCTTTTGTTAATTAACTTGTACAAGTACTCTTTGTTTAGCAACTTCATCATTTAGCATTTTCATTACAACAGTGATGAAAAGTAACTTTATGACCAATCCTCAAAGTCTTTGAAGAAAGTAAAACTGAAGTAAGGTCATAAGTACAGTTGCAGTTTCACTTGGCAACTTCTTTGCTTAATGACCAAGTTGCCAGTCTCAACTCTGGTCACTAAACAAGTACTGTTGTATATTGGCCACAACATTTCAACTGTACGTATTTGGTCTTTTGATATTCCAATTATTCCAACATACTACACCTGTTCTGTCCCGTGATTCCAATGAATATGCAGACCCAGGCTTGGCTGTTTGCCATGACTAGTTACATAGATAAAGCTACCCCTTGGCTGGGAACCTAGAAAGTTATCTTCACGAGCCCAAGGTAACACTTACAGAAGGCTTTCGCAACGGCTCGAATATGGACTGTTGTTTCCTGCAAAGATTCCCCTCCCGTCGCTCCACTTATAAACTCTTTGGGAGGGGCCACACCCTTAACCAGCTGTCCTTACTTTCTTCTATGATGTCTTCTCCACAGCTGTTCCTTTCTTCTATCAATTTGACGCCTACACACATCAGGGACAACCTCCCTCTGTTCCGCCTCACTGCTCCCTGACTCATTTGCCACCTGGTGGCCAACAGGCGTCTTTAGTTCCTGCTCTGACTCCAAACACCCTCCAGAGTCTTCCTCATCCTCCAGAGCAGTCCCATAATGGTCTGAGCTGTCAGAGGCCACCAACAGCTCAGCCGACCGCTGCTGGGCCACAACAATACCTATCAAAGAAATAAGGCAAACATAGCCATTCCATTGAAAAGTAGATCCCTCTGAATTTTAGTTCTTGTTGTTCAGTCACTAAGTTGTGTTTGACTCTTTGTGACCCCAGGGATCATAGCAAGCCTGCCCCCAGCATCCTCCCCTGTCTCCTGGAGTTTGTCAAACTTCATGTTCATTGCGTTAATGACACTATATAACAATCTTATCCTTTACTGTCCCTTCCCCTTTTGCCTTCAGTATTTCCCAATATCAGGATCTTCCCTTTCCAATGAGAATAAGTCCTTTCTTCTCATTAGGCGGCCAAAGTATTTGAGCTCCAGCTTTAGTATCTGTCCTTCCAAAGAACAGTCAGGGTTGATTTCCTTTAGGACCCACTTAATTTAGGTAAGCCCTAAGGAGTTTGTGGTCTAACCAATGCACAGTTTCTCCCAAAATGAATTTCTCCAGCCACTAAGATCTCTCAGAACCCTGGGCACAAAGAAGAAGAATTTCTCTTGCATTTCTTTCAGTCTGTAAAATAGGATTTGTTCCAACACAGTGGTTCTAACTTCATGTTGTTCAGTAGTTATCTGTTTTCTATATATGTGCCAGTCTGTAATAATACCTATTTTCATTTATATCTCAAGAATGGTCTCACTGCTCAGGGGATTTTGCTACACCTTTTTGAAAGGGAATTAGTGCACCTGAGCATTGTGTAAAGTGCTAATGGTAACAGTGAGAGTTTATATTGCTTACTGTTATGTTCTTTAGACTTGGTTCCTAGTTCCTGCACAGTCATCAAAATTACAGTAATCATATAAATTTGTAGTTTTTGCAAAGGTATAATTCACCTAGTTCACGGGTATCAAACTCGCGACCTGCGGGCTGGATGCATCATGTGCTGGCCACTTCCACGCCCGGTTTAGCAAAGGGGCAAAAAAGTCACGATACATATGACGATGCAAGTTTGACATTCCTGATCTAGTTGGTTCTTGCATACAAGTGTCATTTGGCCAATTCAATTCCATGGGTGAGGCAGATAAATACGATCCTACGATCTTTAAAATGTATTTTCTGAGAATGCAGTTTCTTGTCAGACAATTTTTGATTTGCACCTTTTCGTGATAATTCTTAACATCCTGTTAATCAGATGTTGAAGAAATGCTAACCTCAGAATTTCCACTACGCATAATACAAGTTTACAACAGTTCATTTAGTGACCATTCAAAGTTACAGCAGCACTGGAAAAAAGTGAGTTAGGATCATTTTTCACAGTTACAACCTTTGCAACATCCCCATGAACCCGGGGATCAAAATTCATGCTTATGACTGTTGTTGTGTCCCAAGATCATGGGATCACCTTTTGCAACCTTCTAATAAGCAAAGTCAATGAGGAAGCCAAATTCACTTAACAACCAAGTTACTAATTTATCAACTGCAATGATTCACTTAACAACTGCGGCAAGAAATGTCATAAAAGGGAACATTATTCACTTAACTGTCTCGCATAGCAACAGAAAATTTGGGCTCAATTGTGGTCGTAAGTCGAGGACTACCTGTACACTGAGGATTTTTCTTCTACATGCAGATAGAGGAACTTACGAGCAACCTGCCACAGTTGCAGTCACTCTGCAGTAGTACATCATCTGTGGATAGTGTCGTCAGTTCTGAAACTGCCAGTCCACCCTCCAAGCGGAAGGTTTTCACTAAAGTCCAAGGAAGCGCAAAGAAGGCTTTGCTAAAGTGGGTGCACTACACAGCAGCAAGGTAAGCATGAGTTAACCAATGTAATAAAATCATTTATATCAGGGGAATGAATGAAAAGTGAGAAAGAAAGTCTCTACATACTTTATCCTATTGAAATCCTAAATGTAATTCTTCATTTCAGTATGAGCTATTTTAAGATAGAAGTGGCACAATTTAAGGAGATAGACATATGGGGCTACATGGGGCTCCCCTTGAGATGCACCCGAAGACTACAGCTGGTCCAGAATGCGGCCGCGCGGGCAATTATGGGGAGTACTAGATACTCCCATATAACACCTCTCCTGCGCGAGCTGCACTGGCTCCCTGTGGTCTACCGGGTACGTTTCAAGGTGTTGATTACCATCTTTAAAGCGCTCCATGGCACAGGATCTAGTTATTTGCGGGATCGCATCCTACCCCATACATCCCTGCGACCAATTCGCTCTCACAGAGAGGGACTCCTCCGGGTACCGTCCACTAAGTGCCAGCGGGTGGCGCCCAGGAGTAGGCCCTTCTCTGTGATGGGCCCAGCCCTCTGGAATGACCTCCCCCCCGATATTAGGACCACCACCGATCTCCGCTCCTTCCACAAGAAACTCAAGACCCACCTGTTCCAACTAGCCGGCCTGGCCCAACTATAGCTTTATCCTTTAATCCTCCTGGCAATTTTAAATTTTAGGGTAGTTTTTAATGTTATTTTTAATTCTATTATCATTGTGTTGTTTTTATGAAATGTAATATTGGTGTTGTGAGTTTTTTATACCTCCTCCATGTAACATGTAATATGTAATATGTAATACGTTTTTTGATTGTACGCCGCCACGAGTCCCTTAGGGAGAGGGAACGACTTATAAATTTAATAAAATGAAATGAAATATGCCCCAAAAACAAATTCCTTGTGTGTTCAATGACACTTGGCCAATAAAGAATTCTATTCTATTCTATTCTATTCTATTCTATTCTATTCTATTCTATTCTATTCACTGTAATTCCTACCCCTAACCTCCTTCAATTGTGTCTCAAAGGTGCTTTTTCAAAAGGCAACCAGAATGTTTTTCTTTGAAGATGTTACACTTCTGATCCAAGTAGTTTTCTTGAAACATCTTCAAGGAAAAACAAAGTCCAGCTGCCTTTTGAAAAAAGCATCTTTGGGACAACCATGACCTGGATAACTGACAATCTCCGTAGACGTCCTTCAACTGTGCTGTCATTTTTGGCATTAGTAAGGTGCCAAAGTAAGCTAATTTTGTCACGACTGTTTTTTCATCATGAGGAGTTTTGTCAGCTAGTGTTGCTAGCATTATAAAGTGCTAAGGATTTGTACATGGGTGGGTGGGGGGTTTCCACCTCTGCTTTGAGAAGTTATTTTCTGTTCTCTTGTCATTATATTCTTAGACTATATTTAGGACAGTGATGACAGTGATGAAAAAGTAACTTTACAACCAGTCCTTGCTTTTATGACATTGGAGGTCTATAAAGCAAAGGAAAACTAAATAAGATGATAAGCATAGTTGCGATTTTGCTTAGCAACCGCTTCAGTTAACAAACAAGTTGCCAGTCATAATTGTGGTTGCTGAATGAGCACTACTTGTAACTATTTTAGACAATATCTATGTACTAATGTGACATGGCAAGGGAATATTTTTGTAGTCATCTATGGCATTTTAGTAGTATTAATTTGTACAGTGGGAGCTTATATTGCTTTCTGTTATGATCTTCAGACTTAGGTCCTAATGCTGCCTTAAAGAAGCTGATGCAGGTGCAGCTGCTATCGGGAAAACCTCAAAAACCATCTGTAGTTACTTCCTAGATTGACTTCCTTATCTTTGTCTTAGCTTGTGAATTCACATTACATCTACGTAAATCCTCTCTGTTTTATTCAGGTCATTTTTATTTTGGGCAGAATTGGAGGTGGATCTGGTCAGTCTATGTAAAGTTTCAGATAGTGTCAGATGTCTGTCGAGGTGTCTTTTCTATGAAGGTGTCTTTCCATGAGCCAAATTATATTGGAAGAAACCTGATTTAATCTTATATGACCCAACCTAGCCTGATTTTCCTTGATGTACTCTGCTTAGAAAAGATTTTGATTGACTACTTTGTCTGAACGTCTAATTTGTAGAAGAGCAAAATACTTGTGTTTCCATGTCACTGACTGAATATATGACTAGAACATTGAAACATGAGATAATTGGACAATAATTTAGTAACATAAAAGTAAGGGGGAATGTGTAAGAGAAAATTAATGTTTTTCTGTATGCAAATTACATCTCCTTTTTTATTTCAAGTGAAAATTCAAGGCAGCTAATAGGTATAAGAATACAAAACACATAAACTTACAAAATGATAATAAAGTCCTGGAAAAACAGATGAGGCTTCCTAAGGAGTAGGAAAAAGACTACTTCAATAGAAAATGCATTCCATTATTTAGCTATGATGAAGTAAAAGACTCTACTACATTCACAATTAGAGAGGTCTCCATTTGAGAGCAATCTTGAGAGGAACTTCCTTGCAGATCTTGTTTATACATTCATGCACACAAAATATACTACACTCAAGGAAAATTACAAGGAATATCACTGGTTTTCCTTTCTTACCCTATTTAGGTCCTCTCCTGTAATGTTACAGTTCTCAAATATTTTGAAAGTTATTGCGCCAAAGGCAGAATTTCTGAATTTATTGTGTAGAAATTCTATAGATATAAATTAAATTATATTTAAATTAGAGTTTGTTTAAAAGCAAATCAGAAATTATAGATAATTGAATCAAAAAAGATTATTCATTTCAGAAACACTGCAAATATACCCTTAATATAATGGTTTAATGCTAGACGTTCAACAATAAGCTTGTTCAAGTTAGTAGCGTGTGATTTTTTTTTTTATTGTTAAGGCAAAGTGGGATTGAAGTCAAGGATTTTGGACAAAGTTGGAGAAGTGGTATTGCCTTTCATTCAGTTATTCATGCTATCCGTCCAGAACTGGTGGATTTGGAGAAGGCAAAAACACAATCTAACAAAAAAAATTTGGAAGAGGCCTTTACAATTGCAGAATCAGAACTGGGAATCCCAAGACTCCTTGATCCTGAAGGTAGGGTAACACTTAATGTATAATTTAAAACAATTTAGAAAATTTATAAATGGTTTGATCTTTTATTTCACATGTGACAAAAACAGCATTTGTTTTTATGTCTTATTTTTACTCTATTTTTTTTATTTTTTTCCCCAGATGTGGATGTGGATAAACCAGATGAAAAATCAATTATGACCTACATAGCACAGTTTCTGAAACATTATCCAGATCCTCATAACACAGCAGGCGATGCACAGGAGGCTGATGTATGTTTTAAATTACAATGTACAATAAAATTGTCAGACACGATAGTAAAAGTTTAAAGGACATCTAAACATAGTTTGAATTAATGAGCATTGGATGAAAAGAATTGCAATTTAGAAAAGTAAAGACGAAAGTTTGAAATGGAAAGAGATGGGATAGTGGGCTTCATTGGGATCACAAATATAGAAAGATGAATAATTTCAAAAGTTGTTTTGGGGGATCTGATGGTAATGATTTGTACATTTTTATCAACTCTTTTTTAAAATATAATTTGTATTAAGAATTGTAATTACAATAGTAAACATTAATACAAATTAAACTTAGAGAAAGAAAAGAGAATGGAAAACATTAAAAATGAAGGAAAGGGGAAGACAGAAGAAAATGA
The DNA here is from genome assembly GCF_964273705.1 of Natrix helvetica. Classification (NCBI taxonomy): domain Eukaryota; kingdom Metazoa; phylum Chordata; class Lepidosauria; order Squamata; family Natricidae; genus Natrix; species Natrix helvetica. The sequence continues at coordinate 207,762,731 of NC_138552.1, read as the reverse complement.
ATATAATAAAGAAAAAATATAAAGAAATATAAAGACTTCTGAACTTCATTATAAGAATAACTCTTTACTCCCTATAAGATTAAACATTATCTCTTCATTACATATCCTATACCTTATCTGTAAGCAATTTCATAGTACATGAATCCTGCCAGAACATTGCAAAACAAGCCTTATTTTAACTTTGATTAAATAAACCAGATTCTGTTCCTTCCTTTTATTTGTAACAAATAAACCTATAATAAATTTATTTGTAACAAATAAATCTTAATCTATAATACAATCTAAGATTGTTATGGTATTTGATTTTACTTTCAATTCTTTTTTATCCTGTCACACAGACTTTTTCAAGGCTTTAACAAGTCTTTTTTCTTCTAGATCCAATAAGATCATTCTCCTGATTTATCATTTGTATTTCCCTTTTACTTTTCTTTTGTATATCTAGTAAAGTGCCCTTTTCCAAATTCTTCTCTTGGCCTCTCATTTGTAGTTTCACTTCCTGTTATTTCTCTATCTTGCTAGATAAAATTGTTCCACATCTGTCATTCATTCTTTAACATCTATTAGACGTATTCTATCCATAGGAGCAGACATCATTACTGAGGCTGTTGACATTTAGTTACTAACTTCTGGCTACATTCTTCAAAGATCTCCTGTTATTTTGGATGTTTAACATTTTGTAACATTTTGTAAATCCCAGTGTTAACTGACAGCAGGCATATTTTTTCTTGTGCTTAAAATCTTTAGCCTGTTTCTCATGACTTGCTTATTTCTTATGTTAATTCCAAAATCTTATAGTATAAGTCAACATTCCAAATTTATCTGGACTCTTAATTCATTTATATATTTCTTACATCAGAATCTTGCTTAGCTTTTTGCTGTTTATTTCAAATTCCTTGATCTTTTTACACATGGGAGCTGCAAATTAAATGCATGCAATTTGGTTGTGAGTTAAATGCTCTTTTTATTTGTCACAGAAAGATCAACCGATGCTAAGAGATCTGAAAATTTGGATTGAACAATACGAAAGAGATTTGTCAAGGACACAAATGACGGAAACAAGCTTACAAGAAAAATACCAGGTATTTCTGATTATCTAGTTCCAGCAGAAGAACAGAATGTGATTGAGGAAGGCTATATCAGCCAAAAAGTTGTGAAGACTGTATAAAGTAAAGGAGTTTTAGTCCAACAAATAAAGAGGCAATGGACAGGAGAAGACTGAAGAAGACTGCACTTAGATTCTGAACTTAGATGTTGTAGTGGTAGCTTTGAATTTTTTTTCTTTTTATAAAGATTATTTATGTTTTTGTACTCTTTTTAATACTGCATGCTGCCCATGGTTACATTGGGGACAGCAGCATTAGAAATTTGGTAGATGAATAAATAATACTGTGTCCTTGTTCTTATATATTTCCTGCAGTCGTTCAAGCATTGCAAAGCACAATATGAAGCAAAGAGGAAACAAGTTGAACGTGCAATCCAGTCTTTAAGAAAGGATGGAAAACTTTCCCTTGATCAAGCTCTGGTGAAGCAAGCCTGGGACAAAGTTACTTCTCAAGTAAGTTTAGAAGACATAAGTATTCCTACCAATTTTTATCTGTGTGTAAAGTTAAGCGAAATGTTTGTGAGTGTTCAGATTTAATATTAAAACATGCATTTTTGAAATAAACACATTATTCAGAAATTGAAAAAAAAAGTTGCTGTACATTTTTTTTTCATCTCTGGCACACATATTTATTTCTAAAGCATGAATAAAGAAAGTGTCCAAATATGGACACTTTACAAAGCTAGATGACGTCGCACAGAGCCTGAGATAGTCACAGCCTTTTCAGAAATGTGTGACACAAAGAGCTGTGACATTTTCAAGTTTGTTTTATCAAAGTCATGAATCTCCTCTTGATTAAGTTTGGAGAATCATTTTCCCTCCGTTGATAAGATAGTAGCCTCAATTAATGGCTGACTTAAGCAAAATATTCATTGGCAAAGGTGATTGTTCCATGACTCAGGAAACACTAACAGTATATGGTTTCTTTATTTTTGATTTAAATGAATTGTGTGATTCCAGTTCTTTGGATTTGTTATTATGTATGGCTACCTTCTTCTTAGTCTATCTAGTTGATCACTAACTTTGATGATGTTACCTAGTTAGAGTAATGAAACATCTGGAAAAAAACAAACAAGCTCAGAGAGCATCAAGGATTTCTCATTTCAATCTCGAGCTACCAATATTCTCCTTCATTGATGATATTATTATTATTATTATTATTATTATTATTATTATTATTATTATTATTATTATCATCATCATCATCATCATCATCATCATCATCATTATCATTATCATCATCATCTTATTTAGAAAAAGACATAAGAAAAAGGAAGTATCAAACATATTAAAGAAGTAAATGAGCAAAATTACAAATAAGGAAATATGGAAAGGTTGAAAATATGCTAAAGGTTTAAAATATGCTAAAGGTTTAAAATATCATAAAGACTTCTATTTTAGAATATTATTGATTATTGTAAAATATATCATGTCATCAATATTAAATACAAAAGTTGAAAGTCCTTAAGATTTAAACTAAAAATACCTGGTTAGCACAGTATAAATCACTAACTAAAATGATAAACTATGCAAGATGAAACCAATATTCAAAGTCACAATTTTCATGAAATTAAAAATCTAAATTTTATATGTGAAAGCCTCAAATATGGAGCTTGATGTAAGTCCACATATAAAGTTACATTTGAAACATAGACTCTGGTTGGAATTGAATCCTGCATCAGAATTACTTTTTAAATATAAAGTTATTTTGGACAATAAGGCATAATTTAGTTAATCAATCTTCCAAATAACAAATCAAGCAACTTTCCAGTAGGTAAAATTGGAAATCATTGCAGCTATTACACAAACATTGTTAGTTTGGTATATTTCAGAGGAATATCTCAGATTGAATTGAGATCTCAGTTGTCAATATTTGTTCTACTATGAGTCATTTTTCAGAATTGCTGGATTTTATAGGAATGCCACTGTTAGGGATGTAAACCTAGTCTTGGCTTGGCAATGTATATAAGCCATGATTGTAACAAATGTATATGTTACTTTAAATGCTACAGAGATGTAATTGGTTGCTGTTACCTCAAGCAGCCATAAGAGGGAGCCAGAATGACTGTTAGCTCTCTGTTTGTTAGACACTGATTGGTGTATTGTGAGGTATTGTGTTGTGCTACTGTTAGCTACTTTGTGTGCTATTCTGATTATTTGATAACAATTAGTTCATATTCGTGGGGAGAATTCCGCAGCAAGATATTGGGAGAATTTGAACAAGATATATGTGCGTGACACTGTAGGTGCACATATACATCTTACCCGCAAGCTGTTTAGGGCACGTCTTCTGAAGGGTGGAGATATGTTAGCTCATGTAAACTTTATAAAAGGAGTTTTCCAAGAGCTACATGAAAAGGAACTTATTTTCTCAGAGTTACATCAAGTTTGCATCATTCTGTCCTCACTGGATGAGAGGTATGATGATTTTGTATCTTCCCTTGAGGTCCTAACCCGAAATGAACTAACATAATATTTAACCCATTTGTATTTAGGTCATATTTCACTAGCGCTTTAAAAATTAAACTCAACAGGCATTTGTCATTACATGTTGATTTTCAAATTCAATCAAAATTTCTCAGTGTATCCCTTTCTGCAGCTCTTTTGATGCTGTACGGCATATTTAGACAACAAAATGAAGCTTGGAAATTGGAGTACTAGTTCCCTTAATGCCTTGTTTTCCAGCTTTTTGAATGGCACTTGTATCTTGATAAATCTCTTCCTGCACCACTGGGCCCTATCGCAGCCTGGCTTTGTAGGGCTGAGACCTCTCTTAGGGAAGACATTTCCATTCAGCAGTCTCATGAGGAAACAGCAGATACGTTACATCGGAAACTTGAACAGCATAAGGTTTGTATATTTTCAGTTGTATGATATTGTTTCTAAATTTGTATGCATATTGGAGCATGAGGATTTGAAAGTATGAATGACTTATGATTTGCCGTAAGTACATAAAGAGGCCCTGCTGGTCTATGATCATAATAAACATTTGATTGATAAAAAAAGGCTAAGACCGTGATGGAAAACCTATGGCACGCATTCATGCATGCATGCACGCCTTCCGCCAGCCAGCTGATTTTCCAGTCTCTGCCGCACATGCGCAGGGCGCAAGCAGGAGGTAGGCAGCAGGGGGCGTGCACCCATGTATGGGCAGCAGGGGCATGGGGTGCAGCACTCCCCCCGCTGCCCATTTTTGCTCCCAGGAGGCTGCAGGGAGGCCTAGGCCCAAAATGGGGCGCAGAGGGTGTATGCATGCACATGGAGAGTACGGGGGGTCACATGTGCAGGGGCCGGGGCGTGTGGGGGAAGAGCTGTATCATGTGCATTGCATAAGGTGTTCGGGCAGCACGCGATGACACAAAGTGGACTAAGATATATTTACAGTAATAGAAGACTATTGAAAAAGTACATGGCTTTTGTTCTTGGTTAACTTATTGTTGCATTTTACAAAAATGTTTTTGAACTTAGTTGTCTCCTCAGTTAGTAATTCATTCCAGGCTATCCAGTCAGTGTGGCAAACTGCTGGGAACTTTGTAGACTCTCATTGTAACAGCCTGGAGGGCATCTGGAAGGATAAGGCAATTCTATGGCATTTGTAGAAGGAAGCAAAAAGTGGGAACTACCTATACGTTATTCTTGAAATCAACCATATTTTCCAAGCCATCTCCAATAAAAGGAGAGATATAAATGCAGTTATGTAACTTTGCCCTATTATATTTATGAAAAGATTTGCTTCAGAAAGAAACCCTATAGAATTAAGATGTTGTATCGGGTTTTTCGTTTAATGATTGAATATGTATCTCTGTTCCATTTAAGCAAATTCATTATTTTTATTTTAAAATTATGCAACTCATTGGTTTAAATGTTACGCAACTCACTTGTTTAAAATTTGGACTTGTATTAATTAAATTTAATAGTCTTATTCATTACATACAATTATAACATAGTTTAAATTTATGTATTTATTAAATTTATAAGATACCCTGATTTCTTAGCGCTCTGGATAGCTTATAAAATACAATAAAAAAACAGGAAAGGGTCTTCATCATCATCTTAGCCATTGTCTATCCACTGCAGGATGAACGCCTCTTCCGCATGTTTCCAAACAATATGCTCCTGAGCTTTCTTTTGCCAATTGGGCCCACAATACTTGCTGATGTCATTGATCCATCTTGTTATAGGTCTCGTTCGTGGACACTCTTTATAAAGTGGGATCCACAACTATCTATACACCTTTCTGTATTCTTTATTGCATTTTTAAGCCACCCGGAGTGCTAAGAAATTGGGGTTCCCTATAAATTTAATAAATAAATAAATTTAAGCAGTCTTCTAATTAGTTAAATTAGACCATTAGTCAATCTGATTTGTAACTACTTTTACTACTGAGATGATTTTCTTTAATTCTTTACATCTGCTAAATGAGAAGATGACAAGAATATAGATGCAAAATATTTACAAGCATTTATGTTTTATATTAATAAATAATCCAAATGAGTATATTAAAATATAAGTAAAATATCACTTTAATGATGCTGTTGTTGTTTTGTTGAAATAATGAAATGCATCATGTTGGCTCTTATATACCCTTGAACTTTAGAGCAATGGTTCTCAACCTGTGGGACCCCTTTGGGGGTCAAATGACCCTTTCACAGGGGTCGCCTAAGACCATCGGACACATATTTTTGAAAAAATATGGAAAACAAAAAATAATTTTATGGTTGGGGGTCACCACAACATGAGGAACTGTATTAAAGGGTCATGGCATTGGGAAGGTTGAGAACCACTGATCTAGAGGCATCACATCTAGTTCTGTGCTATGATTTTTAAAAGAGAGATCTTGAGAAAAGGAATGATTATATGTATATATGGAAATGCACAAAGCTTTCCTGTTACTAATAGAAATAGAATAACAGAGTTGGAAAGAACCTTGGAGATCTTCTAGTCCAACCTCCTGCTCAGGCAGGTAACCCTACACCATTTCAGACAAATGGTTATCCAATGTCTTCTTAAGAGCTTCCAGTGTTGGAGCATTCACAACTTATGGAGGCAAGCTGTTCCACTGATTAATTATTCTAACTGTCAGGAAATTTCTCCTCAGTTCTAAATTGCTTCTCTCCTTGATTAGTTTCCACCCATTGCTTCTTATTCTACCCTCAGGTGCTTTGGAAAATAGTTTGACTTCCTCTTCTTTGTGGCAACCCCTGAGATTTGGGAACATTGCTATCATGTCTCCCCTAGTCCCTCTTTTCATTAAACTAGAGATACCCAGTTCCTGCAACCATTCTTTATATGTTTTAGCTTCCAGTCCCCTAATCATCATCTTCTCTGCACTCTTTCTAGAGTCTCCACATCTTTTGTACATTGTGGCGACCAAAGCTGAATGCAGTATTCTAAGTGTGGCCTTACCAAGGCATTATAAAGTGGTATTAACACTTCACATTGTCTTGCTTGCATCCCCCTGTTTATGTAGCCAAGAACTGTGTTGGCTCTTTTTGGCAGCTGCTGCACACTGCTGGCTCATATTTAAATGGTTGACCACTAGGATTCTAAGATCCCTTTCACAGTTACTACTGTTGAGTAGGGTACCACCTATACTGTACCTGTGCATTGCGTTTTTCTTGCCTAATTGTAGAACCTTACTTTTTTCACCATTGAATTTCATTTTATTAGATAGTGCCCAATGTTCAAATCTGTCAACATCCTTCCAATGTTCCCTCTAAGATGCACGGCTGCGCACATGGCAAGAAAACACAGCGCAGCAGTTTTCAACTGCCGCGCAGTGATTTCTACTGCCACAGGCTCCGGAAGCTGGGAAGGTCCTTTGCAGGCGGCTAGAACTGGCCACCCGCAAAGGACCTCCCTGTAGTTGTTTTAATGAGCATGGGGCGACTGACGGTAGTTGTGAAGCCCCAAAGCCCACGCCGCCACCGGAATAAGTGCTGCCACCTCCTCCTCCTCTAACAGCACTGCCGGATTTGCCACCCGGCGCTGCGGCTGAGGTGAAGCCGCCAAAGCTCTAGCCGGCATTCCCGCGCATGGCAGCGGTGCCTCCCCTTCCGCTCGGAGCACCTGAGCTGAGCCCCATGTCACCCCTGCCCCCTCCTCCTCCGCCGTGCTTTTGAGGAGCCATGAGGCTGCGGGAGCCAGTAGGAAGGCAACGGAGGGGATGGGAGCAGAGGAAAAAAAGGCCTCATGGCTCCTCAAAAGCACTGTGGATGAGGAGGGGGCAGGGGTAACGTGGGGCTGAGCTCAAGTGCTCCGAGCGAAGGGGAGGCATCGCTGCCATGGGTGGGGGCGCCAGCTGGACCTTTGCCTGCTTCACCTCAGCCGCAGCGCCGGGCAGCAAATGTGGTGGTGCTATTGGAGGAGGAGGAGGAGGTGGTGGTGGTGGCAGCAGTTATTCTGGTGGCGGCGGGGGCTCGTCGGCATCTTCAGCAGCAGCCCTGCCCATGATGAAGAAACCAAAGATGGAGCAGATCCATGCAGATCTGTTGCTGCAACATGACTGGAGGAGGAATTCTGGGAGTTGAAGTCCACAAGTCTTAAAGCTGTCAAGTTTGAAGACCCCTGTGGTTTTTTTCTAAAGGGTTAGAGGTGCAAGGGTCTTGTAACTTGACAGCTTTAAGACTTGTGTGCTTCAATGCCAGAGTTCCTGAACCAACATGACTGGAGGAGGAATTCTGGGAGTTGAAGTCCACAAGTCTTAAAGCTGTCAAGTTTGAAGACCCCTGGGTTTTTTTTCTAAAGGGTTAGGGGTGCAAGGGTCTTGTAACTTGACAGCTTTAAGACTTGCGTGCTTCAATGCTAGAGTTCCTGAGCCAACACGACTAGAGGAGGAATTCTGGGAGTTGAAGTCCACAAGTCTTAAAGCTGTCAGGTTTGAAGACCCCTGGTTTTTTTTTTCTAAAGGGTTAGGGATGCAAGGGTCTTGTAACTTGACAGCTTTAAGACTTGCGTGCTTCAAATGCCAGAGTTTCTGAGCCAACATTTTGGTTGCTAAGCAGGAGCGTTGTTAAGTGATACTAATATTATATAACACTTTTAATTAAGCGGGTACCTTGAAGAAACATAACTTTGAGTTTCAAATAATACTGATTTCGTTGTTGTCTTAGGTGACATCTGTGAAAAAAATTCATGTGCTCAGGCATGAAAATGTGCCGCTCAAACACTATACTTTTCTGCTCACATTGAAAAAAAATTAGAGGGAACATTGGATCCTTCTGTATCTTTAGCCTATCTTCTGGAGTGTTGGCTATTCCTGCCAGCTTGGTGTCACCTGCAAATTTTATAACTTCCCCATTTATCCCCTCATCCAAATCATTGATGAAGATGTTGAAGAGTACTGGGCCTAGAACAGAGCCTTGGGGTACTCCACTGCATACTTCCCTCCATGTAGATGCAGTTCCATTGAGGACTACAATAATGGCTAGTATTCTGGTTCTGACTAAACACATACAACTTATATTTTATGAAGAGGAAAAAGATCATATTTGCATTATAGGGCTAGAAATTTTGAACTTAGGTACCTCAAATGGGCTAATTTGCAGAATGTGTCCAAAATCCAGGACTCATGTCTCATGAGGTAATGAAATTTGTGAAAATTGTGGTTGTTTCATTGCTATTGGCTGCTGTTGTGCTGCTCCTTTGGTCATGTAATCATATGGTCTTAATTTTTAAGATTTTTGTCCCAGCCAATTTTGCTATCTCTCTTATCCAGTAGCTATCAGTTACCTGCCTGCTGGAAAGAGAAAGGGGAAGGGGAAGGAAGGAAGACTTTGGAAAAAGTGCAAAGAAGAGCAACTAAGATGATTAAAGGCATGGAGACTAAAATATATGAACGGTTGCAGGAGTTGGGTTTGGCTAGCCTAGAGAAAAGAATGACCAGTGGGGGACATGATAGTAGTATTCCAGTATTTGAGAGGTTGCCCCAAAGAGGAGGGGGTCAACTGATTTTCCAAAGATCCAGAGGGGCAGGACAAGAAACAATGGATGGAAACTAATCAGGGAGAGAAGCAACCTGGAGTTAAGGAGAAACTTCTTAACAGTGAGGATAATTAACCAGTGGAACTGCTTGCCTTCAGAAGTTGTGGGTGACCCGGAGGTTTTTAATAAGAGACTGGACAGTCACTTGTCTGAAATGGTATAGGGTCTCCTGCTTGAGCATCGGTTGGGCCACTAGAAGACCTCCAAGGTCCCTTCCAGTTCTATTCGGATGGATGGATGGAAGGGAGGAAGGAACGAAGGAAGGAAGTTTAATGGGAAGCAGCAGAAAGTCAAAAGTTGCTCCTGCTTCCAATGCTTTTTCACCTGTCCTTGGTCATCTTGTTTCTCTGTTTAAGTAAGGTAATATCTCTGAAACCATGACCCAGTAGGGCACAGGTTTTCTATTGCTCAGTAAGAATAAGTTTTAAAAAAACAATACTTCAAGTAAAGCTGCTTCCCCAAACAATGTATTCCCCTGCTTCTAGAGAGCTTTACTTTATATCTTTGAACTCTGAAGAAAGAGTGGATGAGCAAATGAAGTGACATATAGTACCCATCTGCAGAGATGAATAGTGTCACCTTTTTATTCTCAGTGGAGCAAAAACACTGTCTCCGCACTTCACCCCACCCCTTTGATGTAAATTAGAACCATTCTACAGTTGAATTTGATGTAATAGAAGCTTCTGTGAAGAGAATACAGGAGAAGGAAAGTTATTTTTTAATATATTTTCTCTCTTCTAATCAAGTTTTCTGTGCTGCTCTGGGATTTCAGATTTATAAATAGTGGTATTAATTGTTGATATGGTTGAATACATTTTTGGAAAGACATAGAATATTGTTGCCTTCTTTTCTGGCTCCTTATGCAAGAGGTTAAAAAAAATCAATGAAACTGAAGGAAGGTTGCATAAATAATGCATTGTGTACGGTCTCAAAATATGTACTTAATTAATGATCCATTTGCCCCGAAGTTTGGACAAGTTGACCTCATGCTTTTGTAGATTTTATTAGTTTCAGACAAGTGATAGTGCTTTTCATTGTGTGGTAGGATAGTTCTTTTACAATATTATTAACCTGTTTTAAGGCTGATTTAGAATTGCTTGCAATGGCCCATAGCGGTCGTCACATACTTACGCTATGAAAGGATGGATGGGTAAGCATGCATTGCAGATGTTTGCAGAGGAGCCAATGCAAACACCTTCCAAATCCCAATAACACATTGTGCGGAGGTGTGCATCCTATGTGCTGATTGGTGATCTAACCTCCTGTTTTATGCTTTGCTGTTTGAGTGTCCATCAGCCAGAAAGTTAAAATTCACAGACATGTGAATGCACCAGCTATGTAACTGTCTGTGAATGACAAACACATATATTCCCTCCCTCACGTGCAGTGCCAGAGAAGTCTACTTGACCCTTTATTCAGAACTAGCCGATAACCTGGCATTGCCCGGGTATTTATTTATAGGGGGGAAATGTCCGGACCAAACGTAATTTCTAATGTTGGATTTTCCCCCTTACCAGAGGGAGCCCCCTTGTGGAGTACTCTGAAGCCATTACCATGGAAACTCCATTGCACTGTACAGTAGAATCCATTTTACAGCAGTACAGTATAAGCCATTTTAAGCCACAACAGGCTGTATCGTAACAAAACACACACCCAGAGGGGTGTTAGGGGTATCTTACCCCATAGTATTTGTTTCCAGAGAGTAAGTCATTTGTATACCAAGTTTGGTTGAAATTGTTTGAGGCACTCCAGGGTTATGCTGGAACACACACACACACACTCACAGTGTGTGTGTGTGTGTGTGTGTGTGTGTATGTGTGTGTATATATATATGATAAATGCATAAAGAATGTTCTAAATTTTAACTAGAGAATTACTTTTTCATTTTTAATTGCATTCAGAGTTGGAACTGGACTGACAGTAGATAGTAGAACAGCGATCTTTTAAAAAAAATCTCCAGTGTTCACGGTATGGAAGTATATGTCAATTCATATACAATCATAGCAGGTTCAAAACAGAAACTTACCTATTTGTGTCACCTTGTTGCTAGTCTAATTAAATTGCCGCTTCTAAAAACATCCTTATTAAGAATATTTCTTATCTGATGATTACTAGTAATTTATTTTAATAAATAACTCTCACTAAGTACTGTTGCTTAGATACTGCAGGGGAAAAAAACCCCTAATGTTAGGCTTATTCTGGTTTATATTTTACCAAATGCACGATTTAGAAGATACAGTGACTTCTGAGTAGATTACAGAATTCAGTCAGTCCGTGTTCCTGAGTTCACTATGCATTAAAGCTGCAGTGACTCTAAAAGATTTGACTCTAAGGATTTTTAAGAAGGAAATATTACTGTGGGTGCATGCTCCATGTACATTGTGCAATAGCTGAAATAGGGTTCATAACTGATAGGTAAATGGATTGATTGGGGGTAGTAAGCAACACATTTTCTAAATGCTTTAGACAAATGCCCTGATTGTTTGATCTATAATAAGCCAGAATTACCAGGGAGCAGCATAATATCTCAAAAAGCACTTTTGTTCTGAAGAAGCTCAAGCTGCTATAAATGCTTTCCCTTCACCCATAAGTGTGGCAGCCTGAACAAACGGTTTCATATATTGAGTCATCAGTGCAGCTTTAAAAATTACACTCCTTAAAACTGCCAGCTGTGAACCTTTTATTTTTCTCTCTCTCTTTAAAAAAAAAAAATATCCAAATTAGGATATGCTTAAAAATGTAGATGGGTACAAAAGGACATTCCAGGAAATCCGCCGAGCTCAGTCTGTCAATGGAGTCCCTATTCCGTTAGAGCAGCTTGATGATATGGCTGAAAGGTAAGTCCGGATTCATTCTTGAATGTTGCAGTCATAAAGTGTTCATTTCTGTTAAAAGGGTTTTCTGTTAAAGGGGTTTTTTTTTAAATAGCAGATGAAACAAGTGTTCCACACTGTAATAATCTTTCCTGGTCACTGACATGATTGAGAAAAAAAATACTTGATAGTAAATAAGCTATACATTTTGAAAATGCAATACAGCTGTTTGTTGTTGTTTGCCACCTAACAGAAAGCAAATCATTGTGTAACAACATCATTGGGAAATGTTTATGGAAGCTGAGAGAAGGAAATCACTGCTTAATAAAAAAAATAGTTCACAATTCTTTTCAGTGTCTTTACTGGAAAACAAGCTCTATATAATACGTTTTTCATTCTGTGTGAATGTGCTTAGAACTGAACAGTGATTCATACCTTTCTTCACTTTATAAACCTACTCAACTAGTTTACTTTTGGTTATTTAAAGAGCTGGCTACAGAATAAGGAAAATTCAACATTTAATGTCTTTTAATGTCAGCTTTGCAGCATGAATTGTAATTTTTTTGCTCATTGTGTGTTTCTGTGTTTAACGATGGGGTAATTCATGTCTAGGTTTAATTTTGTTGCCTCTTCATCTGATCTCCATCTGCTGAAAATGGAGTTCTTGGAACTGAAGTACCGCTTGCTGTCACTCTTGGTCCTGGCTGAATCAAAATTAAAATCATGGATTATCAAATATGGAAGAAGAGATTCGGTTGAGCTGCTTCTTCAGAATTATATGGCAAGTTTACCATGGTTTCTGAATGTGCAATTTTAAGAAAGAAAATATATGAACCAAAAAACACGAACAGCTAATGTGATAGTATAGTGTTATTTTTTCCCAATTATACTCCTGGATTGATTTTAAACAGGGCAGAACTGTAAGGAAATAGGTGGGCATGAAGCTTCCCACATCGTGATGAGTCAAGGCACACACATATTTTTATCATGCAGGCAAGGACATGAAACACGTTGCAGATAGATCACATTCCCTAGAACAGAGCTGGTCACTCAGCAACAATATTTAAATTTGTGTGTGTCTGTATGTGTGTGTGTGTTAATTCTGTTCTTATTGCCTTGGAAGAGGGTTCAGTTTAGAGTAACCTGAACCCTTTAAGGAAGGGTTGGAAGGACAAGTAACTTCAGAATTTATCAGGATTTTGCATAACATGCTATTAATTCTTTTGGAGATTGGGTCTCAAACTTGATGGTAAATACAGATAGTCCTCAACTTACCGCAGTTCATTTAGTGACCATTCAAAGTTACAACAGTACTGAAAAAAAGTGACTTATGACTGTTTTTCACACTTACAACCATTGCAGCATCCCCATGGTCACATGATCAGAATTCAGATGATTGGCAACTGGTTCGTATTTATGAATGTTGCAGGGTCATGTGATCAGCTTTTGCGCCTTCTGACACGCAAAGTCAAGGGGGAATCCAAATTCACTTAACAGCTGTGTTACTAACTTCATAACTGCAAATTCACTTAACAACTGTGGCAAGAAAAGGGGCAAACTCACTTTGAAATGTTTTACTTAGCACCATGAATTTTGGGTTCAATTGTGGCTGTAACTCGAGAACTACCTGTACTTCTTTTACATACAGAAGGTCTTTCTTCATTCTGCAACATCATCTAATAGAACTGGAAAATGCAACTATACCTTGATTTATAACTATTCGTTGAGCAACTGTTTGAAGTAATTAAAGTATTTAAAGAAGTGACTTTCAACTGATCCTCACATTTACAATGGTTGCAGTAGCTCTGTGGTCACGTAATGAGAATTCCGATGCTTGGCAACTGGCATGTATTTATGCCTCCAGCATGCCAGCATTATGTGATTGCCATTTGCATTCTTCCCCAGTCAGCTTCAGAAATGGAAAAAGTCAATGGGGAAAGCTAGATTTGTTTAACAACTCTGTGATTCACTTATTAACTGCAATGTTTTGTGTGATAACTATGACAAAAAAGACCATAAAATTGGGCGCAACTCACTTAACAACCATGTAAGGGGAAAAAAAACACAATGACATAGAATAACAGAGTTGGAAGGGGCCTCAGAGTTCTTCTAGTCCAACCCACTGCTCAGGCAGGTAACCCTACACCACTTCAGACAAATGGTTATCCAATCTCTTCTTAAAAACTTCCAGTGTTGGAGCATTCACAGCTTCTGGAGGCAAGTTTTCCACTGATTAATTGTTCTAATTGTCAGGAAATTTTTCCTCAGTTCTTTAGTTGCTTCTCTCCTTGATTAGTTTCCCACTCATTGCTTCTTGCTCTTCCCTCAGATGCTTTAGAGAATAGCTTGACTCCCTCTAATTTGTGGCAGCCCCTGAGATATTGGAACACTGCTATCATGTCCCCCCTAGTCCTTCTTTTCATTAAACTAGACATACCCAGTTCCTGCAACCGTTCTTCATATGTTTTAGTCTCCAGTCCCCTAATCATCTTTGTTGCTCTTCTCTGCACTCTTTTTTTTAGACTCTCCACATCTTTTTTACATTGTGGTGACCAAAACTGGATGTAGTATTCCAAGTGTGGCCTTACCAAGGCATTATAAAGTGGTATTAATACTTCATGTGATCTTGACTCTATCCCTCTGTTTATGCAGCCAAGGACTGTATTGGCTTTTTTTGGCAGCTGCTACATATTTCTGGCTCATATTTAAATGGTTGTCCACTAGGATTCTAAGATCCCTCTCACAGTTACTACTATTGAGCAAGGTACCACATATACTGTACCTGTGTATTTTGTTTTTCTTGCCTAAGTGTAGAACCTTACTTTCTTTAACTTTACTTTACTTACTTTACCATCTTTCTTAGCAATGGAAATTCTAGTCCCAATTGTTGTCATAAGTCAAGGACCACCTGTACTCTTTTCTTAAAATTTAATTAGCTGTTGTCAGTCAGTGCAGAAAGTACTTAACTAGCTCAACCTTTGCAAAAGATGACATTACATGTCTGGTATGCCTCATCTTCCAGTATGGTAACTGCTCCATATGTTGAATGCCATCCATCATAAGTTAGGTAAAGTAGCAGGATAGCAAACAATTTAATTTCCACTGATTTTGCTGAGCGCTTACTTGAACTAACACGAACTAAAAACTTGCTTAGGAGTAAGTTTATTTATACTTACTTGGTCCATTCAATTGGCCTTCTAAATGGACTGAAACCATTTAAATCTTCAATTAGTTATTAGCTCTTTTGTATGACAGTATGTGCCAACCCTGTATGTTTTCAAGAAGAGGTTGTCTGAAATGGTATAGAGTTTTCCTGTCTGAGCAGAGGGTTGGATCAGAAGACTTCCAAGGTCCCTTCTAACTCTATTCTGTTCTTCTTTAAAGCAGCAGGTAATATAATTCCCAAAGACACAGTTGTGTAGTGTCTTAATCTAGGCAATATTAAAGAGTATGCAACTTTTCAAGTTCTCTAGAACATTTTACTGTATCAGATAAAACGTAATTATAAGAATGGAAAGAAGGAAGAAAATCCAGAAATCTATTAGGCTCCAGTCTGTCTCCTGCTATGGGCTGAATTCATGGGCTCCTGGTTTTTCAAGGTGCAAAACTAAATGTTTAACAGAATATAAAACAAAGAAATATTCTTCTCATGCATATACAGTACATATAGAGAAATTAGAAAGATTGCTTTTCAGAATTGTATGATTAATATTTTAGAGATCTCACACATCAGTTTAAAAAAATAGCTTGTTGGACCGTTAAAAGTCATATATTATTGTGACATTCTCCTATTAATCATACAGTAGTAATTAAATTTTCCTTTAGTGCTTTCTCATTGCTAATAGATATTTTCACTAATATTTTTGCCTGTTAATTTTGGGATATTTTAATGCAAAATTGTAATCATTGCATATTTTTCAAGAACTGTCTGACATAAGTAGGTGACAGAGCTGCAGTGTCATGGTGAATAATAACAAATTATTTAATCATCTATGATTACTAAAGTTTATGTTGATATCGAGAGTTTTCCAAATCAGATAAGGTTAATCTGTTACAAAGCAGGACCATGTTTGTTCAAAGAAATGAATGCTGAAGAACTCCATAAATCTTATTCTGGCCACAAAGTATGCATTGTTTTATCACAACCTTCAGCTTGCTTTGAACTTTTTGCCAAGTGTATTCAAGGGAAAAGGTTAATTTTATTTTCTTATTGTTGCAACTGATTTAGGTATTAAAAATAAATATTTCAGATTGATTTAAAATATCTTTATATTAATGTTTATTTGTGTCAGTATGGTTTAAAAGTGCACAAAACAAGTGTGAAAACTGTTTCTTAGGTTAAGCTCTCGCCCTCCTGTGGCCTTAGGAATAAACCACATATTACATAAATTAGACTGCATGCTACTAACAACCTTCTTTCACTACTAAATGAGCTGGTGGGAAGGGGAAAAGTTTGGAGCTGTGGAACTTTTGGAAAGAGAAGGACTTAAGATGCAGGCTCATATGCTTTGATTAGCTTTTGTATGAGGGTTTAAGAAAAAGAGCTGTAAGAGGATGTCAGGTGTGGAAAGTATGAAGGTTCAGTTTAACTGATTTATTGCTAAAAATCTATGCACAGGAATCTTCTCAACTGCTTCTCATTTAGCAACTACTTTAGCTAGCAACCATTCACAGATATCAGGATAAAAAAAAATTCATTTTCTAAACAATGCTGCATTTTAAAACTAATTTTTTTCTGCCTGATAACTGGTTCCGTGTGAAACTGATTAATATCTGGTTAGTTTCAGGCTGCAATGGGAGCTGGCAGGAGGGTTCTAATCCACTAATTAAAGTCACAGAGCTGAGTTTATGAAATTTGGTTAGGTCTTTTTAAGGAAGTGCTGTGTTGCAGAGAAAAGCAGCCCAAGAAAAGATATCTTAAGCAACCTCTCCACCCTGTGAGAGGCAAAAAAAGGGTCACACACAGGACACTGAGAGAGCAAAGTTTCATTTATCTGAATAAGATCACAGCAACCAGTCAAAGGGACGCTGTGGCTCAGTGGCTATGCTGAGTTTGTCGATCAGAAAGGTCAGCAGTTTGGCGGTTCGAATCCCTAGCGTCATGTAACGGAGTGAGCTCCCGTTACTTGTCCCAGCTTCTGCCAACCTAGCAGTTCAAAAGCATGTAAAAATGCAAGTAGAAAAATAGGGACCACCTTTAGTGGGAAGGTAACAGCGTTCCGTGCACCTTCAGCATTTAGTCATGCCGGCCACATGACCATGGCGCTGGCTCTTTAGCTTTGAAATGGAAATGAGCGCTGACCCCTAGAGTTGGGAATGACTAGCACATATGTGTGAAGGGAACTTTTACCTTTAACCAGTGATCTACATAACATCAGTTTTCTCTGTCTCTTTCTCTCAGTCGTATGTTCACTTAGCAACCATTTTGCTTAACAACAAAGTTGTTGGAATGGAATGCAGCTGCTAAATGGAGAAAGGATGAACTAATTGAAGTGGTCCAATAGAATTAGAATAAGTGACTCGTCCTTTTTGTAGGTTTATAGATTTGTTACCATCCTCCTCCACCACTCCTGGATATTCTTTTCTTTTCTGTGATTTTTCTGGCTTCATAACAACTTTTTTGATTTTGTATCTGTATCAGTCTGGCTAATTTGTCTTTTGTGAGCATTGAAAGTGAAAGATAAAATTTATAAAAAGTTTAATATATATATAATAAAGTTTTTTTTAAAAAAAAGATCTGGAAGATGAACCTGTAATAAAAGCTAAATAGATATAGTAGGCTTTTTAAAGGCAATTTTCTTATCTTATTGGAGATTTCATTTTTCTTCTCCTTTTTCAGACTGTCATAGAAAACAACAAATTTTTTGAGCAGTATGAAATTACATACCAGATCTTGAAAAAAGCAGCTGAGTCGTACGCCAATGCTAATGGCTCACGTAAGTAGAAGTCTATTTGTTCAGCATTATTCTTATTGCTAGATCAAGTAGAGCTGTTGCTAAGCAATTTGAAAAATGACAAAATTGGAAGCCATGTGTTTGAGAGCAGAGGACATGAAGACATTTCAGAGCAATGATCCTTTTCTAACGTGGTAAACATTTTCTAACATTCTTTTGTATGGATGTGGAATTTCTAACCATGCTAGGATACATATCCGAATGTCGTACTAATGCCCCAATTACGTTAAAAATATTTAGGTTTCATGTAGTTTTTTATGATGTGTATCAACATTGATTTCAATATTAATCTAATTTCCACTTCAAAAGTTTGCTTATTCTGTTTCCTGTTTTCTTATTTGATCACCTGCAACCATCTTTTTAGGGTATGAAGCCCATGTTCTTCATCCCAGCTCTGCAATGAGTCAAATCATTTCAGCCACAAATGCTCTACTTCAGGCTGGGAAAGAACCCTATAGATTGTCAAAGCATTTAAAAGGCTTTCTTTGCAAAATGGATTGGCTTTACTTTATGACATGTTAAACCAGTGGGTGTCCCTGAAGACTCATCACAGTTGCTCTACACTGTCAAAACTGACTATCCCAGTTATCTTTGCAGATGTACCCTTGCACAGATAACTCCTCCATTTGGGCCATCAGTGAAGTAAATGATGTGTGAAGGCAACCAGAGAAAACATTTGGAGTAGCCATGCCAAACCTTCTGGCTGCAGATATTTTAGCTCCTTTAGAACTTTTCCCATGGCAATTCACTTGGCAAAGTGGCTTTCCAATACAATGCACTGTGTACTTAGGTACTAAGGCCCCTTATAATCTAGGAGGAATGCTTAATCACAGTGGACTTTGTTTCCCCAATATTCCACAGGGCAGCAGTAAGGTGCTGCTATGCTTAAATATCTATGCATGCATGTCAGGGATCTCCAAATTCTTCAGCTCATTGACTCCTTCATGAAATTTTAGATTGTTGATCAATCCTCAAGTGTTTATTATATGAAAATTAATAAATTAGTAATAATAACATCAAACCTTTGGATATTCCCATTGACCCTTGGAGATCAATATTGATCACTGAAGAAGTGTGTGTGTGTGTGTGTGTGTAATGTAACTAAAGACACACTTTTGTTTCTTTGTTTTAAGATTACATTTAATAGTAAAGATGGTACATTTATCAGCAATAAGTAAGCTACTGCCAGTTAGCTTCACTGTAGTCTCACAATCACTGTATGGTTAGGGATGATGTCAATGTTGCCTGACTTAAGTAAAAGAGTCACTAAAATAACATTCATGAAGCTGTACTTGTACTAATTATTTGTGCTAAGATTGTATTACTATTAGAGCTTGTTTGTTCTTAATGTTATTTTATATTGGGATTTTCATTTGATGCAAGATTTATGTTAAAGCCTCAGTGCTCTATTTCAGCGGAAGAAATAGAGAACATTACAAAGTTCATGAATGATACAACAACACAGTGGAGGCACTTGTCAGTTGAAGTGAGAAGTGTTCGGAGTATGTTAGAAGAAGTCATTTCTAACTGGGATCGATATAGCAATACAGTCGCCATTCTGCAGGCCTGGCTGGAAGATGCTGAAAAAATGTTGAATCAACCTGAACATGCTAAAAAGGTAAGTACCCTACCATGTATTTGTTAGATTTATATGCAAGAACTGTGGCAATAGGTTGAACTGAGAGACTTTAGCTGTGTCAACATAACCCACTAAGCTTCTACTTCTGAAATATGACTACCACTATTTTCTTTATTTGTTTATAAAATGTATTGGCTGCCCATCTTACCACAGGGTAATTCTCAAATCAAATCAAATTTTATTTGATTAGCCGCAACCCTCTCCCAAAGGACTCGGGGCGGCGTACAATCAAAAGGATAAAATACACATAGGACACACATACATACGAAAAAACAAGGGCAATTACATTTGTGCATGGAGGAGAGTAGACTTGTAAGTGAAAGACAATAAACACAGCTAAAAACACAGTTAAAACACAGTTTAAAATCCCCTAAATAAAATTGCTAAATTAAAAAACCCCTCAGGAGCGTAACGAAGTTATGGTTGGGCCAGGCCAGATATTTGAAAAAGGTGGGTCTTGAGCTTAACACGGAAGGAGCGGAGGTCTGTAGTGGTCCTAATATCCGGTGGGAGGTCATTCCACAGGGCTGGGCCCGCCACAGAGAAGGCTCTGCTCCTAGGCGCCGCCCCATGGCATTGTCTAGTGGACGGCACCTGGAGAAGTCCCTCTCTGTGCGAGCGAATAGGTCGTAGGGATGTATGGGGCAGAATACGGTCCCGCAGGTAACTAGGTCCTGAGCCATGGAGCGCTTTAAAGATCGTAATCAAAACCTTGAAACGCACTCGATAGACCACAGGAAGCCAGTGCAGCTCGCGCAGGTGTGGTGTCACATGGGAGTACCTGGTGCTCCCCATAATCACCCGCGCGGCCGCATTCTGGACCAACTGTAGTCTCCGAGTGCATTTCAAGGGAAGCCCCATGTAGAGAGCGTTACAGTAGTCCAGGCGAGACGTCACCAGCGCAAGGGTGACTGTGCGTAGAGCGTCCCGGTCCAATAGGGGGCGCAATTGGCGCACCAGGCGAACCTGATGGAACGCCCCCCTGGCCACGGCTGTCACATGTTCATCCATGGACAGCTTGGCATCCAGGAGGACTCCCAAATTGCGCGCCCGCTCCACGGGGGCGAGTTGAATGCCCCCAATGGCCAGAGATGGAATTATCTGGTTGAACCGGGGAGCCGGAACCCACAGCCACTCCGTCTTGGAAGGGTTGAGCCTGAGTCGGTTGTCATCCATCCAGACCCGTACGGCTTCCACACACCGGGACATCACTTCGACGGCCTCGTTGGGGTGGTTCGGGGTGGAAATGTACAGCTGAGTATCATCAGCGTACAGGTGGTATCCCACCCCAAAACCACGGATGATCTCACCCAGCGGCTTCATGTATGTGTTGAACAGGAGTGGCGAGAGGACCGACCCCTGTGGCACCCCACAGATGAGGGGGCTTAGGGTCGACCTCTGCTCTCCTGCCAACACACGTTGCGTCCTGCCGGAGAGGTAGGAGCCGAACCACCGCAAGACGGTGCCCCGGATCCCCAACCCCTCCAGTCGGTGCAACAGGATACCATGGTCGATGGTATCAAAAGCCGCCGAGAGGTCTAATAGGACCAGGATAGAGGAACAGCCCCTATCTCTGGCCCTCCAGAGATCATCTACCAACGCGACCAAGGCCGTCTCAGTGCTGTGCCCAGGGCGAAAGCCGGACTGGCGCGGGTCTAGATAATCATTCTCCTCCAGATGTCGTGGAAACTGAGAAGCCACCACACTCTCCACAACCTTCGCCAAAAAGGGAAGGTTGGAGACAGGACGATAATTGACCAGCTCCATAGGGTCCAGGGAAGGCTTCTTGAGCAAGGGTCTCACCACCGCCTCTTTCAAGGCGGCCGGGAGAGACCCCTCACCCAACGAAGCGTTCACTAGGTCCAGGAGCCAGTCGCGTGTAACCTCCCAGGATGCCAGTACAAGCCAGGAGGGACACGGGTCCAACAAACATGTGGTAGGTCGCAGTCGCCCACGCAATCTGTCCAAATCCTCGATGACAACCAAGTCAAACTCCTCCCAAAAAGGTTTCTCAAGACTCGCCACTGGCGTCTCGACTGGGCCACTGAAGGGGACCCAATCCTTCCGGATTTGAGCGACTTTATCCTGCAGGTATTTCCCAAACTCCTCTGCCCTGCCCTGTAAAGGGGCCTCCCGTGGCCTCTGAAACAGAAGAGAGCGGGACACCCGAAACAGGGCGGCAGGGCGGTTCTCTGCGGATGCAATGAGAGCGGCACAATATTGACGTTTGGCCGTTCTCAATGCCACTAGGTACGTCCTTAAATGGGCTCGTACCTGTGCTCGGTCAAGTTTGGTTCGGGAGGATCTCCAACGACTCTCTAGGCATCTCTTGCGGCGCTTCATCACCCTTAGCTCCTCGGTAAACCAAGGGGCCAGGGTGGATCGTTGCCGCCGGAGAGGCCGCAAAGGCGCCACCCGGTTCAAGGCCCCGGTAGTCGCATTATTCCACGCGGCCACCAGGTC
Organism: Natrix helvetica; assembly: GCF_964273705.1. NCBI lineage: Eukaryota > Metazoa > Chordata > Lepidosauria > Squamata > Natricidae > Natrix > Natrix helvetica. The sequence goes on along the minus strand of NC_138552.1, from coordinate 207,740,777 downwards.
CTCTACCCGAGGGCGGGTCAGGGCTGCAGGAGGTGGCCCAAGCTCCGTCTGGAACCTGTCTGGTTCCATCAAGCGCCTGGGGCGGAACCATCTAGTGTTCTCCGGTTCCGCCTCCCCGCAGCGGGGAGTAGCACCAGGGAAGTCAAGACGGAGGAGTGAGTGATCTGACCATGACAGAGGAGTGATGGTTAAATTCACTCCTCCCAGATCACTCAACCACTGGCGAGAGACAAAAACAAGGTCCAAGGTGTGACCTCCCTCGTGTGTCGGGCCCTGAATCATTTGAGTCAGGTCCATGGCTATCATGGAAGCCATGAACTCCCGAGCCCCCTCTGATGCTTCTCCCACCGACGGCAGGTTAAAATCCCCCATCACTAAAAGTTTGGGGGTCTCAACCGCCACCGATGAGATCAGCTCGAGGAGCTCAGGCAGGGTCGCTGATGTATGGCGGGGAGCCAGGTATACTATCAGCAAGCCCATCTGCCTCCTAGGGCCCCATTTCACAACCAGGGATTCACATCCGGACGTCTGTAGCACAGTGGACTCCCTCGGCTCTAAATCCTCCCGGATAATCACTGCTACCCCACCGCCCCTTCCCCGGGCCCGGGGCTGGTGAAATGCTTGGTAACCTGGTGGGCACATTTCCACGAGGGGTAACCCTCCCTCGTGGCCCAACCAGGTTTCCGTTATTCCCGCGAGGTCCGGCTCCCCCTCCAAAATCAGATCGTGAATGAGGGGGGCCTTATTGACAACGGACCTCGCATTGCATAACAACAGCCTCAGGCCCTGGGCCTGCAGATCCTGACCACCTAGAACGCAGGGGTTGGTACAAGCGACCGGGTGTAACCAGCACCCACGGTCTCCCAACCGACTACGGGTTGTTAGTCTGTCCTCGTATCTGCCCCTCCCTACGACTGTTGGAATCACGAAGCCCTGTATGGGAATGATATCCTCTCCCCCCTCCTCCTCTCTGCTCCTTCTGCTCAAGACCCCGCCTGGTGACCTGGCTCCGTCATCGCTCCTGATCTGGCCCACCCCCCCAACCCCTAAACCCCTAAAAGAATTTAAAAAACATTTCACTAAAAACCCCCTAAGTCTCCGCTTCCTCCACCTCTCGGGATTAAGAAATCCGTCATCAAGGTGGGCCCTAGAAAGGGCGGAGGGCCACACCTGCGAGAGGGGGGATTCCCGCAGTAGGATAAGGTCTAGCCTGGAATACATATGCTGTTAAAAGTTCATTAGGGCCTAGGCTCTGTGCTGCAGATGGTATGATCGTATGCCATAGTCCAGTAAAATTGTAACAGCCGGGTATCAGTATAAAAAGTCATCCAGTCCAAGATGAAGGGGGGGTAATGATGATAATAAGATGGTCAAGTGCCGGTCACTAAGTGGGGGCTAGTAGGTGGTCAGTGGTGGATGGCGAGGGGTAGATGGATTTTTGCTTGATAATGGGGAGGGGCAGATGGTCAGTCAGATGAAAATAGGGCGGTAAAAACCTCCAGGCGCGCACGGATGAAAAGCAGGGGCAGCTGTTAGTCCAAAAGTCAGCAGGGGGGGGGAATAAACGGAACAGTCAAGGAGGTGGCTGGCAGGGGAAGAAGCTCTCCTGCCAAGTCTGATGTTAAACCTCCTGCCAGTTCCCAACAAGCCTGCCAGTTCCAGCAAGCCTCCCCCCCGGCCTCCAGGCGGCCTCCTGAAACGCTGCCCTTCTCCTACCGGCCTTCGGCATTCAAGTCTTGCCTAGGCCTGCATCCATGTTCTAAGCACTCCAGCCATTTCAAGCCCCAACGCCGCTCCTACCGGCCTCCAGTCCTTCCTGCTCTAGTCCTGTCCAATCCAATCAACCTCCAGTCCTCCCAACTCGACCTCCAGCATCTCCCACATCTCCCACATCTCTCCAGTCTGCTGTAGGCCAGGGGGATTTGGCGTTCGGCTTTTCGGCTCGCTCCAAGCCACAAGCCTCCAAAGCGACAATAACACACCCCCGCACGCTCCGGATGCCGTTTCTCCTCCTTTTGCCATTCTCCCGAGCTCCTCCGTACCTCTCCGCTCCCAGAACGGCAAATTCAACTCCTCCAACTCAAACGGCATTCCTGGGCGGCGTCTCTCCTCGGCAGCTCCCCAGTCCGCTCTCCGAGCTATTTCCAGATCTTCACACCACCCTGGGAGACCCCCCTTGGGTCATAGAAAAACCCAGGGTGACTGTTTATTGGACACCTGGCCCCCATGGTGTAAAAGGGGGGCCGGCAGCACCCCTGCTCCCTTAAAAGAGCTCGCGGGTCTAAGGAGCTCTCAGGCAGACCGCCATTGCTCCAGGAAGCTCCTCCTGGGTGGCTTACAGTCATAAAAGACACACACACACACACACACACACACACACACACAGCTTATTGCCCCTAACAATGTAGGTCCTCAACTTAACTGACGTTGGAAGGATGGAAGGCTGAGTCAACTTTCAGCTGATCAGGATCGAACTCCTGGAGTGAGCAGTGAGCCTATAGTAATGTAGTACTACATTCTAACCATTGTGCCACCAGGACAAATGTTACAATCCAATTACAAATTGGGAGAGTGGATAATAAGGGGGGGGGAGGTGGAATCTGTTGTTAACTAATCACCTCCACTATGATGCTCCCCCACTGGGGCCTCAAGCTAACTTGCAGAGCCAGTCCTGTAGGCCATGATGAAATGTTGGAGCCAACTTCACATTCAGAGAAAAGATGTTCCAGAGAGCATGTGCAGCGGCAGAGAAGGCCTTTCTCCTGGACCCCACAAGCAGAATAATTGGCCGAAGGGACCCGCAGCATGCCATTCCTTGCTTCTTTTTCTCCAAGCCTCGGCCTTTCGCCCATATGCTAAAAATCAGACTGAAAAAAAAAACCTGTCTTCATGCCCAGTTTCTGGTATAAAATGAAGCAAACCCACTTGATAATATCATACATTTTAGCACTTTTTTATATAGGAGATATAGTTGTTAAAGTATCTTAGACTCAAAGCATTTAGGGAAGGTATATGCAACTTGTGCTCCGATAAATATTGCTATATGTCACCTCTCACTATTTCTCACTAGTGACCCTAAAAGGTAATGTAAATGTTTCCCTTGCACATGTGCTAGTCGTTCCTGACTCTAGGGGGCAGTGCTCATCTCCTTTTCAAAGCCAAAGAGCCAGTGCTGTCCGAAGACCTCTCCGTGGTCATGTACCAACATGACTAAATGCTGAAGTCACATGGAACACTGTTACCTTCCCACCAAAGGTGGTCCCTATTTTTCTACTTGCATTTTTACAAGTAAGTTGGCAGAAGCTGGGACAAGTAACGGGAGCTCACTCTGTTACCTAGAGCTAGGGATTTGAACCACCGAACTGCTGACTTTTCTGATTGACAAGCTTAGCATCTTAGCCACTGAGCCACCGTGACCCATATCCAGTGACCTTAGTAGCTAGAATTATTGACATTCAGAAGCATCAGACAAGACTTTAAAGGGCTTTCATTAGATCTTTAAGACAAATTGGCAGGGATCCCATCTTAGAAAAAAACCTGTTGCGTTACGTTCCAAATGCCTATTTCTTTTTGCCTGTAAATGAAGAAGAGGTTTTTTTGTAGAAGCAGGGAGAAGTGCCCCTGCTCAATATAACAGAAGATGCATTGCTGAGTTATACCTCAAGGTTCCCCAACCCCCAGGACATGGACCAGCACTGTCCATGGCATGCCAGAAACAAGGCCATGTAAATAAGGAATGATCCATCCATAAACCACACACCCCTTTGGTCCATGGAAAAACCTCTCTCCACGGAACTGGTCCCTGGTCCTTAAAAGGTTGACACACAGGTGTACATAAATAGGAAATGCAGAATAGTTAACATTGTTTGCAACATCTGTAAACTGAGAGTATCCATGCAAATGAGAAGGTGACATATTTCTTTTATTTATATTTCATGTTGGTGAGGAGAAAATTCCATAGCCTGGGGGCCACAGCAGAAAAGGTGGTTTAATTTCCTGAGAAATAATTTGCATAAAGGATAGAGTGATTATTGCATGCTTCTGATAAGGGGAACTTGGGGGAAATTAAACATTCATATAAGTGTGATTTACAACTTTTTTTCCAGCAATATTACCTGTGTTCTTCCTAGGACTTCTTCCGACATTTACCACAATGGATTCAGCAACATACTGCAATGAATGATGCTGGTAATTTTCTGATTGAAACATGTGATGAGACTGTTTCCAGAGATTTAAAACAACAATTGCTCTTGCTAAATGGACGATGGAGAGAATTATTTATGCAAGTTAAACAAGTATGTCCTCGGAGACTTTCTTCCTATAGTTAAAAGCCACTGTTGCACAGCATTATGTTAATAGGTTATTTAATTTTTAAATTTAAATAAAGATTTGTATATCACTCATTCCATTTTCTGTGTGAAAAGAAAAACCCATATTTCATAAAAAAGAGCGCTATAGAATTATGTTGAATGGAATGTAAACTTTTGTCCCTTCTGTGCTTAATGTTTTGCTGAGCCTTCTTTACTTCTATATCGTTTTATCTATTTTCTGTGCTTTCACAGTACGCCCGGGCTGATGAATTAGACAGAATAAAGAAAGAATATTTGGATGGAGTGGCTGCCTTGTCTGCTTTCATTGATGACGTAAAGAGGAAAATCCACACACGTTTAGAAGTGTCCTTTCTAAATGTAAAGTTATTTGTCCAAGAAATGGAGGCAAGTTAATTAGAAGCTGGGCATTATTTCTATGTAGCACTGCTGTAGATTCTTGTTTTGCTTTTTGGAGTAAGAGCATTTTTAAGGGCATTGGCAATATCCTTACCTTTACCTTTACCTTTATTTCGATTTTTATACCGCCCCCTCTCCCCAAAGGGACTCCTCATAGTTCTCTTAACTGCTGTATCACTTTCCTGCTGTGACTTTAAGATTCTTTGTTTTTTGTAAATCATGTGCCCCTGTGCTTAAGTGTTAAACAAAAATTTCCAGTGTGAACTATTTAAATAGAATTGTTACCTCCTTCCAACACATAGTTTTCAACGTTGTTTTTTAAAAATATATTTTAGTAGTATAGAAATGAATCTCTAATGAATGTTTTAATAACATAATTTCACAAAAATATTGCATTAAAAATCTTAAAGTTTGCAACCTAATATGTATGCTGCTTAAATGGTTATGGAATGTTGTATTTAATATGAGCTGCTATTAATTAATGCAATGGAAGGAAAGGATGCTGATTCTTACGGCTCGGTCTTCTCCCCTACAAATAATAGGAGATTGAGCTCCATTTCTTAAAAGCCTTGCATTTTTACACATAATTATTTGGAACAAAAATATTACAGGATATTAAACAAAAGGCACTCATTATGGAATCCCAGTACAAAATGATAACAAGGACTGCACAAGTGGTTACCAAGGAAATTCCACAAGAAGAAGTCAATGAAATGCTTACAAGAATGCAGAGAATCAAAGGACAGCTCAGCAAGGTAATTACTATTCAAGTAATTTCTTAAATTACTCTAAATTACCTCCCTGTAATGCGAGAGATAAGGGTGGGATTGATTTATGTTTCTTTGCTGTATTTAATTATTCTGTCATTCCCAGTTCCTTTAGGGCTAGCCTGGAGACTTTCAGTATGTTCCAACTGCTTCTATCTAATAATGACTTACTTAAATTTATTTCATATTCTCTCGACTGTGAATATGAAACAATTTTACAGAAGACATTATTCCTTCTATCCATCTTTGCTGCCACCGCCCTGCCCCTTTAGGAATTTCAATTATACATCATGTATCAGGTATTTTTAGAAAAACAAAAGGGAAAATAAAGATGACTAGAATCAGAAAAAGAAGAAATTGAATAGGTATCAATATATGCAAGGCTGCAAACCTTGGAATGAAATATTTGTCTTAACCCAATCATTCCCCCCACAAAAGCAAATTTGTGGGAACTACAAAGAAGGAGGATAATCATTTTACTAGGGGCGCTATATATGATCACTAGATATCAGAAGAAAAACATTCTATTTATGCAAATATACCCAAAGATATCTTGGCTCTACAGGTAATCCTCCTTTCCCTATTGCCTCATTTAGCAATCACTTTCAGTGATGACAGAGATGAAAAAGTAATGACCAATCCTTGAATTTCCAACTTCCACAGGTCTGTAAATTAAAGGAAAGCTGAAATGAAAGATCATAAGCATAGTTGCAAGTTTGCTTAACAACAGGACCAACAATTGCTGGTCCAGACTTTGATTGTTAAATGAGGACTACCTGCATTTGAAAATCATCATAAAATTGAGCAACTGCATTAATACTTGAAGAGATTTAGCTTTCATTAGATATGCACATGTGTATATAGACAGACAGGTACTCACATATATACCAACACACACAATAGTATCTAATCATTGTATATATCTGTGTGTGAGAGATTTGTGTTACATTTTCATCCATGGTTTTAAAAATATTTCTGTTGGTATTAGGTTAAGGAGACCTGCCCAGTTGTGCTCTTTGATTCACAAGAATTACTTCCTCATCTTGAAGAATTAGAGAAACAAATTACACATTTTCATGAATCTCTTGACAAGATCAATGAAATTATTTCTGTATTAGATCCTGAAGCCCAGCCCGCTCATGTTTTTAAACAGCAACATCAGGTATTTCTCACGCAACTGCTAAGGATATGTTTTGTTTTAGTATTTATTTGGAGAAAAAGTATGAATAATTGATATCTTGAATAAATTGATATCTTTAAACAAAATTTTAAGTAATTTCTTAGCTACATATTTCCCTTTTACTGGACTGTATTAAACCGGAAGTTGAAAAGGGGAGAGCATAGAATGGGAGTAACAGCCATGTCTAACATGCAGAAATCCCCATAAAGAGGAATTCTGGCAATTCAGGAAGCTAGGAAAGATTTGATTATGGGAGAACTTCCAAAGATAGTAAGAATTGTTGGCTGAAATTTTATTTGTCTGAAATACCCTTTGGCCAGTATATACAATTTGGACACATATAAATCAACCCATATGACCTGGATGTTTGAACATCTTCTGGAGTACCTGAAGTAACATCCTCTGAAAATCCTCCGAAGTACCTGGATATAGCACTTCAAGCTAATAATTCAGTTTTATGAGGTACTGAATGAGGAATTAGAATACTCAATATTGAAGAATCAGTGTCCCAGGTGTTAAAAATGTGAATATATTTCTAATATTTGCAAACATTGGGGTAATTCACCAGAAAATGTTGTTTCATTTTTATTGGCCTTATCAAAGAATGTACAAGAAGGAATGGACATTAGACGTCTTACACTGGCAATGTAAAAAAAAAAAATAACATTCTAAAACTCATATGGTTTGGTTTTGTTCTTTTATAGACTTGCATTACTTCATATATTATGATTTTTGGAAGAAAGATTCCAGTTAAGATTCTTAATGTGATGCTGAATTATATTCCTAAAACATGGAATTTCTAATCTCACGAAAAGCTATGGCTCTTCAGAGCCTCGGATATAATGTAGATGATAATTTTAGATAATTAAAAGAAATTTCCTTTTAAGGAAAAGATTCAGAATATGAGGTTGTTGCCTGTTTTCGAAAGGTCTCTATGTTCTGAAAATCAGAAGATGGCACAGTGTGATGTGGCATAGTCTAAACTTAATGATAAGATAAATGATTATATAATTTTATTATATCAATCTTTTAATTTGCTGATTAGTTTCTTTTGCCACATGTAATTTATTCTATTCACTAAATTATATTTAAGATTTTTTTCCCTTTCACTATCTCTTGTTTTTTGGTCATGATGTCAACCTTTTTTGTATTTCATCATATGCTTCATGTCCAAAATATGCTTATTTTAATATTTTCATCTTTTTAAAGGATCTGGTAGCTTATCAAGAACACTGCAAAAAAGCCCTGTTATTAATTGAAAGAAATAGTCAAATTATCACAAAGCTTCTGGCTTCAAGTAAAGTATTAAATCACTTCAGCTTTTCTGTACTTCAGAAAAAAGTGGTAGAAATTCAAGCTGCTTTTCAGGTAATTTTCAATTTCAACAATGTCACTAAATTTTTAACATTATTTTAACATGAAAAAAATGTGGAAAAAAAGTCAATTTGATTAAGATATATTAAGATAAAGTAACTAAACTAAAACAATAATACAAAATAGCCTTCGATAAATGTTATTATAGAAAAGAACAATGCAAATAATAACAAATTCAAAGACATGGTCTGCAGAACTAAAGGCACAAGGTATCATGGGTGTTTGCCCACTTTCTTTGAAAATACAAATTTAGTTTTAGGGGAAACAAAGAGTTAAGATAGAAATCATGTCTGGTTGCTTGCAGTGCTTAAAAATACTGGGTCAGTGATGCTTTTAGGAATTTGGCAGTATTCGTCTTAGACAAAAGATGAGTTCTGTGAGATATTTGAAGTATTTCTCTTGTATAATCCTTACTCAGTTTTTTACTGTTAAGTTGGTCTTGCTGAGACAGTTGCAGAAGAAGAGAAATTCCTGTCCAATGTAAGAACAAAGTCAGATAGTTGTTCTGGAGCCCCCAATATGTTTTGAAGGTCCCTGTGATCTATACTTGATGTCAGCATCAGACCCCATACAAAGGAATTTCTTCCTTTCTGTTTATCTTGTTTATTTGTGTCCTGCTGAAGCTACACAAATACTTACTGTGAGTAGATGAATTAAAAGGAATGTAACTAGAGGCTATGGAAAGTACAATTATTACTCTTAATTTTGCAGGGGAGAATGTTTAATGATGTTGTAGTGATGATGTCTAATAATTCTAAATAATAACATCCTATCTGAGCTTGGCTTGTGCACTAATTAAGAAATTGAAATCATATAACTACAATTATTTCCAGGTCCAATTCACATTAACATAGATTCAATTTCATAGGAATGAGATATATAAAAAGGACTGCATAAGCTTTTTTTATTCCTAAGAACTCCTCATGAGGCAAAATGTTACAGAAAAACACAGGAAATAGCAACAACTTTTGGTTGTTGTTTTCAAAGTCCAAATATTTAAGTCCTTTCGAGTATAGTTTGAAGCTTTCCCAAGAAATTGTAGACTGCATAGTACTGTTGACCTCAGATAGTATTTAATCTTGAAGGAAAATGAAAAGATATTTCTCCATTCTCATAATACTGAGGGTACAGGGATGTGACCTCAGTTTGGTAAAGCAGAATAAAGAAACATAATCATATTTTTCCTCAAGTGTAAATTATAATTTTAGTTAGTGCAGAAAACGGGATATAAGATAAAATGTTTAGCATTGCAGGATTTTCCCCCATTTTCATTTATAAAGGATATGGGGCAGAAGACCGGTGATTGGAAGAAAAATGTTGAGGTAAATAGTCGGCTGATGAAGAAATTTGAAGAATCTAGAACAGAGTTGGAAAATGTTCTCCAGACTGCCGAATGCTGTCTAAAAGAAAAAGGCAAACCTGAAGAACTTCTCCGAAAACATACAGTAAGTATAACTTCATAAGGCATGTTTTTGTTATATTTCATATTGCTAATTAAAATAGCATTGCAAGTAGTGACACCTAGCCAACTATAGTTAATGCCAAAAAAGCCAGCAGGATGGAAACTACTTGGAAAAACCAGAGCCATAGGTTAAAATAAGAGATCAAAAGCATTCCTCCAAAAACCAGGAATTAGTTTGTTTTTGCTTTAATACACATTTAATTTAACTGAATTTAATTATTTGATTTAAATACCAATAATCAGCACTTATTTCTACAGTGTGTTTATTGATAGGATAATTTTTTTAAAGTGTAGATTTAATGTATTTGCTCCATAGGAATATATTTAGGCTGTTTGCGAAAGCTGACATACAGTTAAGTTTTGAAATAATGCTTAGGAGTATAATTTTTGAGTCCTTGAATATTTTACTTCTTTACAATGTAAATTATGAACATACAATAAATTGGAAATAGGGTAGATATCCTCAAGTCATTCATCATTCCTGTGACTATTAAATGGACACAGCTATGTAATTTTTCTTGGTAATAATACTGAATTGATTTTTATTGCCATCTTGCAGGATGCTTTTGAAAGTCCCAGTTTAGATGAAAGCCTTGATATTCTCTTATGTTCTTCCATCCAAGTACTAATTGAGCCTGAGGCTGCTTAGTTATAAAACCAAAACAAGACATCCAGAATAGAGTAATAATCCTCTACTCTGCTCTTTTGTCTGATCGTTAGTGCCTTCATAATCTGCATAAGAAAAAAAATCTACATCCAAATTGCAGCTTCTTATTATGGGTTGGGGTGATATGGAATTTAGAGGGTTAGGCCAGCCCTATTCTTATAATTATAGCTCTATAGAGCCATGGGGGCACAGGGGGCACAATGGTTAGAATGCAGTGTTACAGGCTAATTCTGCTGACTGCCAGGGGTTCAATCCTAACCGGCTCAAAGTTGACTCAGCCTTCCATCTTTCTGAGGTCGGTAAAATGAGGACTCAGATTGTTGAGGACAATATGTTGATTCTGTAAACCACTTAGAATAAAGGCACCGTGAAGCAGTATACGAGTCTAAGTGCTATTGCTACTCTTCCTATGGCCAGTGCCCACCAACCTCCATGATTTTCAAGGAAAAAATAGCACAGATATAAATTGCAACCAGTTATCATTCATAAGATTAACCTCAATCATACCATCCAAGTTTGCTGTATTAGTACATAGTATAAGATTTTGGAATTAACCTTCTGTTTCCCTAGCAACAATATTAACATTTAAACATGTGATAAATTTCAAAACCAGGAATTTTTCAGTCAGTTGGACCAAAGGGTGCTCAATGCTTTCCTGAAAGCTTGTGATGAACTTACTGACATCCTTCCTGAGCAAGAGCAACACACCCTTCAGGAAGCTGTGCGGAAGTTGCACAAGCAGTGGAAGGTGAGTTTTGCCAACCAGCTTTAGTTATAAGTTGTTTTTCTCTGTATGTAGTCCCTCAGGTCTGTTGACTCCTGGACTAGTTCCTGCAGTTTTCATGCCAAGATTTCTTTAAGTAGTTTGCCCTTGCTTGTCTCCTAGGGTTCCAAATGAGTGACTGGCCCAAGGTCACCCAGTTGGCTTTGTACCTAAGGTGGAACTAAAATATTCAATTTCCTAGTTTCTAGATTGCTTCCTTAACCACTACACCAAACTTGTTCTTCTTGTTTAATGTACACAGCCACAAAATCCATTCTGTCAGAGGAAGGCAGAGTCCCTTGTGCAATTATTGTTCTCAGTTATTCCTGTCCAAGCAACATGAAAATATCTTGTGTACTTTCACAAGTTTACTCAACTCAGTTTTCTTAATTAAAGATACCAGAAAAGAATCACTTATCTTAAAAAGTATTTTTTTTTATCATAATGTGATAGGTTACAAAATTATTTTTCATGTTTTAAACTTCTTGTTTCTGCTGGGATTTTGCATGAACTTTTTTTCTGTTCTTTTTTATGGTGTAACATTACATTATATTTTCAGAGAAAGTTATTCCTCTGAAATTGTTCAGAAAAACAAGAGAACTGTGTTTTATATTAACTTTGTCCCACACTTTTAATTATGATGCAGGATCTCCAGTCAGAAGCTCCATACCATTTACTCCGCTTAAAAATAGAAGTGGAAAAAAGCAAATTCCTAGCAACAGTACAAGAATGTCACACTGAACTCACTCGCCAGCATGAGCTCATGACCAAGGAGAGCAGTGAAAAAATAATTAAGGAGCACAAGGTAATTCTACCCCTTTCCTTAAATAACCATGGAGTTTTTCCTCTGTATTTTGTTATCTACCTTGACTCCATATAAATAAAGGGATATGCAATATAGAAAACACTGCTGTCCTGTTCTGCTTGGCATTATACCCATGATTCCAATATTAAAAAAAATGATATATGAATGAGTGATTTTTTTTTAGTATTTTATGGTAGTGATTGATCTATTGCGTATTGATCTTAGAATTTCATCTACATTACTATTCGGCATATTTGTGCAACGTCTATGAGCAATGTTTACTTGGAACAATAAGAGCTTAGATTCACAAATATTATAATTAAAATATCATGTTTCATTCAAACTGATACAGTGAAAATTGTAATTTATTTATTTATTTATTCAATTTCTACAGCCACCCGTCCCAACTCTGAGTGGCTTATATTTCTTGGAGCTTAACCATTATTTCAATAATTTTTATGCATGCAAACAACCAAATTCATTTTGAAATATGATTGACAAAATAGATTGCTGTTTCTTGATCTGTACAATACAGCATCAGATACCTTGATGTATCTTTCCAGAATCTTTTGTTTTCCTGTGGCACTTGTTTATTATCATTAGGTAATTGAAGGTACCATTTTCAGTATTAACACAATTCATATACTGATTTAATAATGCTGTAATTTGAAAAACTTACTTCTTAGGAGACATGCAATGTATTGTACTGCATATAAAATCTCTCATGAAATCCCCAGATAAATACAATTAGACAGTTCATTAGATAGTTTTAACAGAGGGGAAAATTATCTTAAATATAAAATTTCAATAATGCTTGGAAAAATGCCTTCTGGATTCCTTGAAACTAAAGGAATTTAAACACATTTCCACAATCAAAAAGGTGAGAAGCACTGCCATTTTCTTCACAGAGATGAAGTATCTTGTCATTTTTTTTTTACATTTTTAAAAAAATAGTGAATGTATTTGGTTCTTGAATACCAGGTAGAAATTAGATTTTTAAAGTTCATTTTTGCATCAGTGGGGTGAGCAAGTGTTTCTCTTTTATGCCATCAGATGTTTTTTGGTGATAAAGGGCCTTTACAACTATGTGAGAAACGACAGCAACTGATTAAAGAATTGTGCTTGAAACTACCAGAATGGGATCCAATTAAAATGACATCTGAAAGTAGCCAAAAAGATCTCAGTGAACTTAAAACTCAAGTTGCCCGGATTTATATGAAACTAATAGATCAACCAGATAAATGGCGAGAATACATGAACAGGTAAACAACTATATGAACAGCAACATAGAAGGCATGGATTTAAAGTACCAAAGTAGAATTACAATGTCTGTTAACGTTGTAAATTCTATATTGCTTGTCAGAAGCACTCAATGTTTTAAATTGTACAAATAGAACATCAAAGAGCAAGAAGGTTAGGATCTAGATTAGAATGTTTGGGAAATTGCTGTGATTTACTCACTTGGAATTTTCAGCCATTTGAACAAGCAATATTCCTCTCCAACTGATTAAAATCATTTGCTATGCTGAAACTACAGATGCTAACTTCTTGAGTTCCCTTGAAACATTTTTCATTAATTCAACCAGTATTGTTCATCTACTGTTTGCTTATCCTTCTATGGCTATGTTTCAGATTTTCTGAATTACGAAGCTGGATTTCATCAAAGGAAACACAACTTAAAACAATTAAGAATGGTTCAGCTGATACTACTAAATACAAACAATTTAAAACATCAATAGAGGTATATTAAAAATGATTTGAAATGAATATATTCTTGTAATACTAACATATTGATTTGAAGTGGATGAAATTGATAATTCAAACTGACCTTTCTCTGCTTTTGGCATTTTAAAGCTAGGTCAAATAATTTACAACAATGTAAATAATGTTATAGAAATAGTGAAATGTAAAAGGAACTGCAATTGCCAGGATAAATAAAATCTAGAAATGGCTAGAAATTCTACCCTTTAGAAAGAAGTGTACAATGTAATTCAGAAGCTTTTGAAAAACCACTGGTTATTTCAAAACACACTTGTACCAATAAATGTCATTAGAATGATAAGTACATACATCAGTGACGTGCGGTGAGGTTTATGATTGGTGAGGCACTGACACAGTGCTGGGTTTCAAATATTTTTAGACTTGTGGACTTCAACTCCCAGAATTCCACAGCCAGGCATGCTCAGTTCCAATTTAAAGCGACAGCATTTGTTTTTCTCCTTTGCTCCTTCTTTCTTTTTCTTTTTCTTCTCCTTCCCCTCCTTCCTCCCTCTCTCCCTTCCTCCCCCTCTCTCAAACACACACACACACACACACACACACACACAGAAGTTGGATTGGACTATCTCTCCTACCCCTTCCCTCTCTCACTCACTCTCAAACAAACCCCTCCACACACAAAAGTTGGATTGGATATCTTTTCCAGTGGCTTGAAAGCAGCTCCTCTGCCATCCCCCCCCCCATTCCCCTGCTGCCTTTCCCAAACACCTCCACCACTGCAAATGCAGCCTGCTGTCTGGGTGGGAAATGCCTGGAACACAATAAAGCCCACCCACCACCTCCTGCTGGCAGGCTGGGGTGAGAGGAGAGGCAGAGAAGCCGGAGGGGAGCCGAGCCAAGCCTTCCAAAAGAAAGAGGCTGGGGGGAAGTGTGTGTACTACAGCATGGCTCTTTGCCTGGCTTCCTGCCTCCTCCTGTGGTCTCCTCAGTGCTCGCTTGTGCTCTCCCTCCCCAAGTGTAGTTTGATTGCAGGTGGAGCCACGTTGCCTTTTCAAACTTGTAATCAGTGAAGCTGGGCTAGATTTTTATATAGTTTTATCCAGCTGTGTGTGTGAGAGAGAGAAATGAATGGGGGCCTGGGGAGGAAGTCACTACACTTGGGGAGGGAGAGCACCAGTGAGGTTAAGCAGAGTCATCCACAGTGAGGCAGCAACTAGCTCAGCTTTTTTCCTTTTCCTTTTTTTTTTCATGATGAGAGTGGTGAGGCTGTGCCTCACTTGCCTCACCTGACTGCACGTCACTGACATACATGTTTCACATACTTTACAATAGAAAAAATGTACCACGAAAATATATCACCACAATCTACCAAAATATTCCCCAGTCTCACCCTGCAGCACTAGTGGCAATAGTTTCTGAATGAATAACATTGCACACAAAAAAGTGACATTTTGAAATGCTGGCTACATGTTTGTATGTATGTATGTATGTAGGTAGGTAGGTATGTGTATGTATGTGTATATATGTGCATTTGTTTTCGTAGATTTTCACGGGTGTAGGTATGCTGATCTTGTTGTATTCGGGTTTTTTCCCATGTAAGATTGAGATTGCTTGGTAACGTTTCGGCGAGGTCTCACATCTTCAGGCTGGTGTTTTCGGCTTCATGTTTGTGTGAATAAAGTGTAGTCGGAGCTGCCATCTTTCTATAAATCTTGGTGAGGGTGTGTGGACTGCTGGCTTTGTTTCAGTAAGTGGATTGATTGGCTGTGTGGTTGTATCATGATTGATTGTATCATGAGAAACACCCCAGGAAACTGGGTTGTTGCCAGTTTTACTACCAGTTCGCAAACATGCACTTTTTAATGTAAATTGTTCTTCGCGCATGAACAGAACAATTGACAGTGAACTGCACATGCACAGTCACTAAAATCCAAAATGGCAGTGGCCCAGCGGTGGTGAGGGAACCAGTTCGGGGACAGAGCAGGCCTGGGGCACTGCCAATTCTGCAACCCAGGCCTGAATTCCACTACCGCTTCGGCCAAACCAAGAGCAAACCGCCTCTGACGTGTATATACCTCTCATTCATCCTATTAATTTAGTATCATAATTGGCTTTTTCAATCTATAGCAATGTTTTATAAATTGTTTGATAGAAGCTTGTGTCCTGATACAGCCTTCATTGACTTACCCATGCAAACTAATGTAAACCCAGTTCTCGTAGATTGCTACTTTAATAATGCTTGTTTGGTACATCTAATTTTTATATTGGTTCTGTTTCAGGAAATTAGGCAAGATGCCTGCAAGAAGGGAGAAGCTATCATCTGGTTGAAATCTAGGCTTGTTGCCTTATCTGAGGTTTCTTCTGAGAATGAAGTAAAAAAGCAAGGGGATGAACTTTCAGTGCTTGCTGGTGATTTTAAGAAAATTTTAGCCTTGTTAACAGAGGTATATTATAATTATATTATATTCACTCCAGAAGCTGTCCTTTTTTCTATTATGTATTCAGTTATAGAAAATCAGTAGGATTCTGTTGTATTTTAGCAATATAGTCTGAATGTTACTATAATCAACAATAATCAGTATTTTTCCAATATCTAGGTACATTTGAATACTATTAATAAAAATAACATAATTATTGTAGAGTTACAGTATATAGTATGTAATTGCATCGCTAATGATAAGT
This sequence comes from Natrix helvetica, assembly GCF_964273705.1. Lineage (NCBI taxonomy): Eukaryota > Metazoa > Chordata > Lepidosauria > Squamata > Natricidae > Natrix > Natrix helvetica. The sequence continues at coordinate 207,724,631 of NC_138552.1, read as the reverse complement.
GAAAGTAGTTCTCTGAATTTCCATGTGTCGTTTGGAATTATATTTCAACATATATGTACATGTGCTAAATACATGAGCGCCAAAACTTTTGTTCTCTTAAATGTATGTTTTCTTAAATGTATTTTCTACTCAAATTATACAGTTTTCATATGAAAGTATTGGCGGCAACCTTTTCTATAATATAATGTTTGATGCAAGCACGTAATCACATGGGTTTTTATGCTGAATGCGTATAGTATGCTCTATGCATAAAAACAAACAGTTGTGGCACTATGGAGAAAAAAAAATCAAAATTCATATTATTCTTCACATTAGCAATTTTCTTTCCTCCTGCTCCCCTTTCTCCATCTTATATTCACTTGTGCTATTGACAATATGCCAGTTTCTCTTTTTGAATTATTCATATTTGCTTTGAGAGATTTTCCTAAATAGTTTTGTATTTCTGAAAAGTTCTGCAGATGTTTGCTGTTTGCTGAATAGTAAGGCTTGTTTTGAGCATAAAAACATTTATTTTAAGAAAATGAGTATGGTATTGGGAACATAGAATAGGAAAAAAAATGTTTGGCAACTATTATGGCCAATTCTACAATTAGTTGTAAAAATTTCCAAATTAACCTGGAAAGCAGGGCAGGTAGCACAAAGTAAACTCACAAAATAATAATAGAATTCAGTAAAATAGGAGAAATGCATTTATAGATTATAGTAAGAGGTTTTTTTTACTACTTTCATATAATTGGAAAATAATATAGAGACGATAAATGAATTGGTTGATTATATAATTGTATTGCATTTTGAGCTGTTTAAATCATAAGTTCTAATTATTTGGCACTGAATATTTTTAGAGCTTTAATATGGTTTCTGAATACAGATTGAGAAGACATTGGGTGCGGTTGGAGATTGTGTTCAATACACTGAAGAAGTGAAAGGCACATTAGAAGAACTGATCACAAACTCAAAAGAAGCTCAGACAGAAATTGAAAAAATCTTAGATGTTGATAACTTGTTACAGGCCCAGCAAATCTTTCTCTACCATCAGGTACAATCGCCCACATATCAGCTTTCACTGAATATCCAACAAGTTCTCATATATTATTGTTGCTGCAAAGATTAATGTCTGAATTGTAGATAATACTTTTTTAAAATAATAATAATACGTTTTTTATTTTAAATACAAATAATAAACATAATTCATATAAATCTAAATACCAAAAAAGGAAAAAGAATACAAATATTACGGTGCACCCCCCAAGACAATTTTTTTCTTCTTCTATAACAACTAAAAGATATACAATATATACAATACAATAGCAGAGTTGGAAGGGATCTTGGAGGTCTTCTAGTCCAACCCCCTTCCTAGGCAGGAAACCCTATACCGTTTCAGATAAATGGCTATCCAACATCTTCTTAAAGACATCCAGTGTTGGGGCATTCACAACTTCTGGAGGCAAGCTGTTCCACTGATTAATTGTTCTAACTGTCAGGAAATTTCTCCTCAGTTCTAAGTTGCTTCTCTCCTTGATTAGTTTCCACCCATTGCTTCTTGTTCTACCCTCAGGTGCCTTGGAGAATAGTTTGACTCCCTCTTCTTTGTGGCAACCCCTGAGATATTGGAACACCGCTATCATGTCTCCCCTAGTCCTTCATTCTCTTAAGCTAGACATACCCAGTTCCTGCAACCGTTCTTCATGTGTTTTAGTCTCCAGTCCCCTAATCATTTTTGTTGCTCTTCTCTGCACTCTTTCTAGAGTCTCCACATCTTTTCTACATCGTGGCGACCAAAACTGAATGCAGAAAAGATGTGGATATTGTGCCCTTATCCGCTCCAAAACAGCATATATTCGTGAGTAGGTTTATTCCCTTTGCCTACTGTAGATAATAATTAAGAACCCCTTTTCATACAGGTTGAATTGGAAAGAGGGGATATTATAATTTTCTGTCATAAAATGTTGAAGGTAATCATTTAATATTTATTTTAAAAGAGAAAAGTGTAAACCTTTTTGAAGTGTACTTTGCCAAAGTGCTGTTTTGTTATTCCTTTTCTCTTCCCACTCTATTCTTATCATTATTCTTCTAATAAGAAAAGGCACTTCTAGGGGCCTTTTCACAATTTATACAGGATGAAATTAGGAACTGCCATCATCTTGGCAAATTATATGATAATGCTGTTTGTGGTAGCATATTTCTCAGACCATGCTTAATATAATACAATGACGTTAGATTGCTTGAAAGTATTTTCTCACCAAGGTTTCCCCTGACATTTCTATGGCAACAGCTGCTAGAGTGGCCTTGAGGAAGGAAAGGGGAACTGTAAGAGAGTAAGATGCTCCTGGAGTGAGGAGCAGGAGAGGAGAAAGTGGCCTCTGGTTTAATTTATCAGTAGTCACATGTAGGTAATGAAGGTATGGAAAGAGGCAACAGATGTTTATGAAGGTATTGAAAGAGGCAGATGATGTTTATGACTTAAATCCTTCATGCCCTTTCAGCCCTCTTCCCTATATCAGAAACTTTTTGACCTGTCTTCTGAACCCAATATATTGCCTGCTAAGTGTCAGTTTGGTTAACTAGTTGAGGGAACAGAAGATGATTTATGCAAAAGTCAAGTCTTTGAGCAGGAGTCACGAGGACACTTAGATTGTGCACTAAATCAGTCTGAGATAGTGTTACCTCATGGAAAATTAAAGATGAAAATGCTCCTGATCCTTCAGGGCTTTGAAGCTGTGTACTTACCATTTTTTCCCAACAAAATTCCCTAAATTATTATCATCTTCAAAGTGCTCCATGGCACAGGACCTAGCTATTTGCGGGATCGTATCCTGCCCCATACATCCCTTCGGCCGATTCGCTCACACAGAGAGGGACTCCTCCGGGTGCCATCCACTAGGCTGTGCCAGCGGGCGACGCCCAGGGGAAGGGCCTTCTCTGTGATGGGCCCGACCCTCTGGAATGACCTTCCCCCTGACATTAGAACGACTACGGACCTCCGCTCCTTCCGCCGGAAACTCAAAACCCACCTGTTTCATCTAGCTGGCCTGACCTAATTCCAGCTTTCCCTCCTCAGTTTGTATTTTTAAATTTTATGATTTGGTTTTAAGGTTTAATGTTTTTAATTCTTATAATTTTGTACAGGGGATATTTAATGCAATTTTACTTATGTATATTATCGAGTGTATGGTTTTTTAAATTTGTACCTGTACACCACCCCGAGTCCCTTCGGGGAGAGAGGGCGGTCTAGAAGTTTAATAAATAAATAAATAAATAAATTAAAAAGGAAGGATTAGAGACTGGGTAGCTAATACTGTTGGATCTATGATGGACCACTATCTCCTTCAAGGCAGATGAAAGCATTCCTTTCTACAAAAAAACAACTGCTTGAGCCCAACTAGTTGCCATCTGGTAATCTGACAAGGGGCTGCTGGCTGTTTTACTTGCAGATGTCATAACTGCACAGAACTGCCTTATTGAACAAGTAAAATACTAAGAAAGGCTCAATCAGATTTGCTTTTGTATTCCCCATAACAATTTAGTATCAGATGTCAAATGTGACTTTTTAAAAAATGGAGAATTTTACCATTGTTCTAGATCTGTACTTCTGAAAAGTTTTGAAAATTATAGATGAACTGGACCTTTCTGGTATTTCAATAAATGAGCAGAGATCATTTAACACTTGTTCCCTAAAACGGGTCTCCAATCTTGGCAACTTTAAGACTTGTGGACTTCAATTTACAGAATTCCTCAAGCCAGCGAAGCTGGTAGTTGAAGTTAGTTCTGGGAATTGAAGTCCACAAGTCTTAAAGTTGCCAAGGTGTATGTGCACCTTTGCATATGCTTACAGTGCAGTTACTTTTGCATTAAGACAATGCATCTGTATTGAGTACAATACTTTTAAATGTTTGTTTTTAGCAAAAGTCAAAGAGGCTTCATGCAAAAAGACAAGATGTACAACAGCAGATTACCCACAGTAAAGAGTTACAAATTGAAGGAGGTCTGTCTCCTGCTGTGCAAGAAGATTTGTGGAAGTTGGAGAGTACATTAGAAAGCATGCAGCAATCTATGGAACAACGTGGAGATCAATTGCAGGTACATATTCTTGTAACTAGAAAAATAAAGAAATGCCGCTTTATATTTAGTATGAGATGTTTTCTGGCAAGCTTTTTTTGAGCTTAGCTGAGGTTTTAAATGCAAGTTTCCAGCCAATCTTGTTAGAGGGTGGAATCAAATTGGGGTACATGTTTGGGACTCCAATTGGATATTACCAGGTTATAGCTGTAATCCAGAAGTGGTATTCAGCAGGTTCTGACCATTTCTGCAGAACCAGTAGCGGGAATTTTGAGTAGTTTGGAGAACTGGTAAATACCACCTCTGACTGGCCCCACCCCTATCTATTCTTTGTCTCCCGAATCCCAGCTGTTTGGGAGGAAATGGGGATTTTGCAGTAACCTTTCCCTGGAGTGGGGAGAGAATGGAGATTTTACAGTATCCTTCCCCTGCCACACTCACCAAGACATGCCACCACCACCAAGACTTATCCACAGAACCAGTAGTACCAATTTTTGAATCCCACACCTGCTGTAGGCTAAAGTGGGAAATAAATAATTCTAGTAATGCTATTTTAGTATTTCTGTCAAGAGCCCTGAATGGTAGTGTTCATGTAGCCACCAGGAATAGAGACTGATTGCAGGTTATCCTTACCTTTTGACTCTGTGAAATTATTAACTTTTCATAATATGATTATGAAAGTCAAGTATTAGATTAATCTAGAATTTAACTGCAAAACCTGGGTATCACCAGACTTTGTGAATGGCTCTCAATTTTAGGATATTGAAGGACCCATTGACAAATTCATGGAAACTAGGCCTATCCATGATTAGAAGACCCGATTTTTAAAAATAATGTTTTGAAGCCCACTATAAGTTTTAAAAAATTATATGTGTGCTATAATACACATGCATACATAAATCTCTAGGAGTATTGAGGCAAAACCAATTAACAAGTTAACATAAAAATTTAAACAGGGAATTATCCCACTTACAGCAGCATAATTACTCTAAAAGTTCTGATGCTATTTTTTGCATGCAAAAATAGAGTGGAATTCTCATAAGACTTCATTAACTACTGTGAGAAAGAATGTTGGACAAAATGCACCTTTGAACTATTCAAATAAGGAAAGACAGATGTTTAAAAGAGAAAACACACTATAGGCCATTCTCACATGGCTCTTGCACACTTATTTTATTCTTAAGGCTTGGGAATAATCTAAAATGTTAGTAATAATCCAATTATCAGACAGTTTAATAATTAAACTTTAGAAGCTATTTTACAATGGTTGTTTTAACTGTAAGTAGTATATAGTATTTGCATATAAAACCTAGCTAAGGTATAACACCAAGCAAATTTGGCTAATTTGACAAAAGCTTTTGAAGTCATATTTTGATACCCCATTTTCCCCAAAATAAGACCTCCCCTAAAATATTTAACCACATGCGCAGCAAGTCCCTGCCATTTCCTGGGGGGAGGAGGGGAACATGCCCCACATGCACTTGCTATTTACGCGGAATGGCCTTGCCGAGGCTGCTCCTGCAAACCCTAGCTACTGTGCCCCTTCTCTTAGTGGAGGCTGCAAAAAGACCAGCAGGGCCAGGGACGCTAGGACTGGCAGGAGTGTGCCAGAAACAGAGACAGAACTTCCAGCCCTCTCTAGATCAGCTGATCCGCGGGCTGAGGTTAAGGAGCCTCCTGCACCTCAAAAATAATAAGACCTTCCTGAAAATAAGGCCAAGCGCTTATTTCGAGGGTCAAAAGAAAATAAGATCCTGTCTTATTTTAATGGAAATAACGATAGTACATAGTGGGGAAACAACTGGGAAATACCAGGACTATTAGCAGATGGAAAAGCTATTGGGAAAAATTATATTGGATGAGTAGAATGGCAAACAGACTTATTACCTGGATAATTACAAGAATTTATCATTGAATTCACATGGGATTGTCATCGCAGTACAGAAGACTCTGCTATTATGTCCTACATTTGGACTTCCTATTGATCTTTGCTAATAGAATGCACAAGTCTTGGATTTAGCAGGGAATTTTATTTGTATTTAATATTGGAGGTTTTGAATAGGATAATGAAAATTCTGGTAAATATGTTAAATCCAGCTTAATTGTATGAACCAGAAAAATTCATTATTCATCATGTTAATTATGAACTTTAATTTCCTGTCCCTCTTTTATTGTTCTGTCACTTTGCCTTTTTCCTTTTTTTTTTTTGTAGCTCACAATAAACACATGGGAACAGTTTGAAAGAGACAAAGAAACAATTGTCAAGTATTTGAGTCATGCAAGCTCTGCCCTTGAACGCATCTTAAGTTTTAGCAGCTTGGAGAGTTTGTCATCAGAATTAGAAAAAACAAAAGTATGTGTCCTGGAGGACTTTTACTGTTCTGCCTGGTATTATATTAAGTTCTTTTGTATTTCTTTTTGTTTAAAAAATGTGCATTTTATTAGTGACTCCTTATCACTAATAAAATGCATATTTTGTTATGATGGTTTGTTTATAATGATGGTCAAGCAGGTAAGTCAGTAACTTTAAAATAAATATATATCTAAACAATATTAAGATAATTGGTTTTTAAAGCTAGGTATCCTTTCCCTTTTTGTTTTGCATCTATTGCTGATTATTTGTGTAAATCATCCAGAATGATGTTGAATTGCAAAACCTTATAAATGCTGTAAATAAATTAATAAAGGCTCAATCTGGGCCAAACAGAACATAGTAACGATGGATTCTCAGGTTGAAAAGATGCATATCCCCCTCCCCAAATAAAAAGATGATATGCAAATTTCATGATCCTTTACGTGGTTCAAGTTAACCATGATCTAATAGCATTACAAATATAAAACATTGGTAGAGAAATGTTACAATCATGCTGGAATGGTTCCAGTCCTAAGAAAACTGAAACAGAAGGAAATTCTGTATTATTAACCAAAATGTCTTTAAGTTGCATATAGTGAGGAATTCCTCCTTTTAAATCAGATATTCTTGAATTGGTAATTTTTAAAAACCTATTTTGGTATTTAATGTTTACAAGAATATGGAGCAAATTCCAATAATAATAATAACAAGAGCACTTAGACTTATATACCACTTCACACTGCTTTACAGCTGTCTCTAAGCAGTTTATAGAGTCAGTATATTGCACCCAACAATCTGGGTCCTCATTTTACCGACCTTGGAAGGATGGAAAGCTGAGTCAACCTTGAGCCGGTGAGATTCAAACTGCCAAACTTCTGGCAGCCAGCAGTCAGCAGAAGTAGCCTGCAATATTGCATTTTAATTCTTGTGCACCATAGCTCGTAATAATCCATAATAAACATCCGGAGGACCACTTGAACACCATTAACATTGACAAAAGCACCGTCAGTTGCAAAAGGCAGCTTTACTGGAGCAGCTTACATCCAGCGATGCTACCCGTAATACCATCAAAAAATAATTATTTCCTCTCCCTGGTCTGTGGGAAGAACTTGATAGATGGATATAAATGCCAATCGCAGTCTAAACATCTGGATGACTGTGTGATCATGGATGATCATCCAGGTAATATCAACTACCACTTGTTGGCAAAATGTTACTGAGAATGATGTTTAACTTGCCCCTCCTTTTCATAGGAACTTTCCAAGCAGACAGTAGCCATGGCCATGGAAGCAGAGAATCTGGTCAGGAAGTCTTTAGCCATACAGCTTGGTCAAAGGAGCAAGGAGAGTCTTCAGCAGCAAGCAAAGTCAATTCAGGAACAAGTTAAAAAAGTAGAAGCTACACTTGAAGAAGAGTATGTCCTTAAATAGTCATAATATTTTGTTTCCTGACACAAGGAATGTATCTATTTTTGCCTTATATTAGTGCAGTGTTGAGTCTTAAAGACTTTGTAAAACTCTGTCATAAAATAATAACTTATCTATCAGAAACGACTGTTTTAATACCAAGTGTGGTGGAAGATCTGAGGGGGAAAAAAAGAAAGTATCAATACATTCCCTAATTGAAAAAAATTATGTCCTTGGTCCTTTAAGTGTCCTTATAATTGTTGTGTGAAGGAGCCATTGTGAATCAAATTTTATGCATTTAGCCTGATTCTTCTCAAGGAAAAAAAATACTTTGAATTGATTACAAAAGTCAAAGTAAAGTCATACTAATGCACTTCAATATTCAGTACAGGAATAAAAACAGAAAATTATTTGATAGACGTTAGCATTGATAAATAATGTCATTTCCTAAAATGCCTCAGGACATTTAGAAAAATCTACTATCAGTCTGCTTTTTAAAATTGCGGGATCGCATCCTGCCCCATACATCCCTGCGACCGATTCGCTCTCACAGAGAGGGACTCCTCCGGGTGCCGTCCACTAGGTAGTGCCAGCGGGCGACGCCCAGGAGTAGGGCCTTCTCTGTGATGGGCCCGACCCTCTGGAATGACCTCCCCCCCGACATTAGAATAACTACTGATCTCCGCTCCTTCCGTAAGAAACTCAAGACCCACCTGTTCAACTTAGCTGGCCTGGCCTAACTGTAGTTTTGTGTCCCTCTAGTCTGTTTTTTTTTTTTTTAATTTTTAGGGGTAGGTTTTTTAGGTTGTTTTAATTTTTAACTATACTGTACAGCCTATTATTTAATCTGTTTTTAATGGGTTTCTAAAAATATTTAATTTTTGTATATTGTTTTTACTGTGGTCTGTACACCGCCCCGAGTCCCTTTGGGGAGAGGGGGCGGTCTATAAATTTAATAAAATAAAATAAAATAAAATAAAAATATTTTTCTTTACAGTTCAGCTGAGTGCATGAGAACCTAAACTGTGCCTTTCTCTACCTGAAATGTGCCCTATTTATTTCTTTTTCTCATGCTATTACAACTGATAGATAAAATGCCTATCTATCTTATTTCTTTGTATCCCTTTGTATTTATTCACTAGGATCTGGCTGTTAGAATTTGGAGATTAGAAAGCATTATACTGAGAGCTATATAAAAGGAAAAATCTAGCAACTTTTATTACAGTGTGAATTTAATGCTTTATACTTTGTTTCATCTTTGCCAGAACAGGGCAAATTTTATTCCCATTTTACAAATAAGTCCATGAGGCTGATTTAATAATTTTGAACAAATTAAATCAGCTTGAGACCTGAACAGGGAATTAAATTATGGTATTTTGATTATTTTTCTAGCATTTCATATTCTAGACCACAAAAACTCTTAGCATTTGCCAGTGAGTTATTTGCAAAAAATAACAACCCTGCATTCATTTTTATTATCCTTGTACATTCCTTTTTTCCATGAATCTTACTCTTGCTTTGTAAATTATTTAGAACTTATTTCTGCTTTATTACAAATGAGCAAAGAAAGGCATTGCTTCTACTGCCTCTGAACTGCATTGTGTGACCTTATTTTTTCTTCTTCTGAAATACTTAACTAATTGGATCGGTCTTGACCCTTTTTAGTACAAGTTTAGGACGGATACTTAGTTAAACATAATATAGCTAGCTGAAACTAGATGATTGTTATTTTAACAAAATATGCATGCATATCTACCTGGCTGGTTAAATTTTTTGGATTTGAGTTTGCACAAATGTATGGTTCAGTTGTATAATTCTATGGTTGTATAATTCTGTGCATTCACATAATGTGTACACTTGCAAAAGGGATTTTGAAAATGCCCAACTTCAGTGCCGGCAACAATCTCCTTCATCTGGGGTGATAGAAATTATCATCAATCATACAGAAAGATATATTTATTCTTTTGGTATTTCAGTTATTTTCATTCACACCACATAATTTTGGGGAAGCTTTCTTTTCTTCTAATGCATATAAACACAATATGTGTGGTTGATCATAATATAATAGTTTGTCAAAACAGATCAAGTGGAAGGGAATGGTAATATTTTAACTAGAAGCGCAATTGAAGAGTTTATTAGGAATGTTTGTAAATAAAGATCAGCATTGACTCTCAATTATAATTTACAGTTACTTCAATCTGATTAGATAAACTTTCAAGATTTCTCTAAAGTTTAAAATTAACAAATAATTGCATTTTGAGAAACAGTTTTCAGTGGTGAAAGTATCAGGAAGACAAATAGCTTCAAGGAAAACTGTGTGCAAAACTCTACATACAGGTAAACGCACCCACATTTTTTCACCTGCAGCAGAAAAATGTTCGCTAGATTCACACGTTGCAATAAAGCAAGATGTTTTAAACTCTAATTTATCTTGTGAGCTTCCAATATTGAGGCATTATGGATAGAATCATGTATCAGGAGAGCCAAAAATAAACCAGTATGGCTAACAATTCAATATACCTATCCTATAAAGTTAATTTATGCTTTGGATATTACAACAATCAGTTTGCCCATCAATCAATCAATAAATAAGAATATTCCATATAGAGTTATATGAACTTATTCAGAATATTTAGTGGTGTTTCTTTGTTTCCTCCTGGCTTCATGATAACTGTGACAAGTAGGTTAGTATCAAAACTTCAGGTCACTTTAATGGTTAACTTTGCACTTGCATTACACCACATTTAAAATGGTAACAATCTTTAACTGAAAATAAGCTATTTAAAAACCATCCATGTGGTAGTTGCTAGGTGGTTAATTTCCACACTGCTGTAAAAATACGCCTTTGAAAATAATATCTCAGAAGATGATTTTCTACTTCCCACACCAGTTTTGTTCTTTTCAGAAAATGGAAAAATGGAAATCACCTTCAGAGTGTAGGAAGACTACTTCCTACACTCTGAAGGTGATTAAGACCAGATTCCTTGGATACTAGAATTTTAAATTTAGAAACAGGCATTTTGTGGTTTGGTTTTTAAAATGGCATGGTATTATGTAAGCATTTCTTTAAATTGGACATGTAAGAGAATGGGCTTAGTTACACAGTAATAGTGTGTTAATTTTTTTCCACTAAATATGGTTGATTTTAGTATTAAAACCATGGAAATGGTGAAAGACAAGTGGGATCAGTTTGGGAAAAAAATTGAAGCATTGTCCTTCTGGATCAATGAAAAAGAAAAAGCGCTGGATGCCTTGGAAATACCATCATCTTCCCTGGATGTGCAAATCAACCAAATTAAGGTGATTGGTTCACATTTTATGTAACATTAAATATTGTTTTATCCCCCCCCCCCTAGAAATCTGCAGAGCAGAGAAGTAGGCTTTTAACAGCTACAGACATGCTTTGACATAAAAATACTAAGGCAAAATGTTTTGCAGGACTTTAAAATGAAATTCAATTTTTAAAGTTTTAAGTTAAATAAAACAACTTTGGTATATGTGAAAAGTTCAGTGGATTGGTTTTTGGGTGATGCTGTTTACGTGCAAAATATCATCCTGGTATATTTCCACAGAATGTAGAATGGTTTCTATTGTAATCTGTATTGCAGTTACAGTATTTTATTCAAATATGTTAGATAAATTGTGTATAATTTTGTGTATTTTCTCAAGTAATGCTGAAATAATAAAGAAATGTCTGGATTCAGTATTAGTAGCTAAACCTTTTTTACATACTCTGAGTTCTTTATATTATATGCTAGATTCTATTTTTCCTCTCGAGTGTTTATATATATAAATTCATATATATATGAATGAATATATATTCATTCCTAGAACTTTTTTTAAAACTTCCATATCAAACTGCTAAAACTTCTTAAAATAAAAATACTCTTAGTCCAGGTGTAGAGAAAAAGAACTAGATATTATTTTTTAAATTGATTGTTGTGATGCGAATGGACACTGATGGAAGACAACTTGTGATGTTGTAACACTCTTCCATGGTGTGTTGGACTTATCTACCTTATGCCCCTCAAAGTACAGTTAGAAGATTTTCTTATTTGGCTTAATTATCTGAAGTTCAACATGGTGTCCTTTATCACAACACGTGTTGTACTACCGTATTAAAAATATTAAATGCTTGATGTAATATGATAATAAGATGATTGCCTTTGCAGTAAGCTAGTCCTCAATTAATGACTATAATTAAAACTTGCAACTAACAAGTCAACTAACAACGTCAGTTCTGCTACTGTCATTAAGTGAGACATCATGTGACTGTGACTTGTCATTTTACGCTGGTTTCTCCAGTGACTGCTTGTCAGAAGCCAGCTGTGAAGCTTACAAATGATAAGCACATGACAGGTTGTAAGTTTGAGTTCCTTTGTAAGTCACTACATAGCAGAGTCTTTAACTGAGGACTACATATACTTCATTTTAAGATAAAATGCTGATTTACATAATAAAAACCAATGAAACACTTTTATCTGGCCTCATCAAGGCCTTTTTACAATAATTAGGGTCAACCACTCACAATTTTGAATGAAAAGATTCTAACACTGTGATCACAAAATCCATAGGTGATTGGCAGTTGGCATTTAGGAATATTGGTAGAACAACATTTCTTTCAGGTGGGTGGAGACATAATAAATAATTTACTGTATCATTATTTACCCATATTTTTTTGAATGTGGAAATATGAAAGATGGCTACTGTTGAATTTCAGTTAAACTGAATTTATGTTTTGTGGTTCTCACAGAACTGCCATGTTAATGAGATCGTCTCTCATAATTCTCTATTTTGTTCTTCACCTTTTGTTGGGAATAAAAGTAGCTTTTTATAAATCCTTAAGTTTTTAAAGATAAATGATCAACATGAATAAATTCCATTATACTAATCTATAAAGCTGCAGATAGAAATTGCTTTTCCTCTTTAAAATACATCAAGGGTACACTTTTGCTTTAGTGTATAATAAAGGGAGTGGGGGAGGCATTGAATTATTTAAAGGGAAGAATACCAATTGTTTCCATATGTTTACAACTATATGATCTTACCTGAAAAGTAAGTAAATAAAAATTCAAATGAAAGACATGCACGACAGCTGTACGTGAATATATTACAAATAATGTAATTTGCATTACATTATAGTACAGCACGGACTTAAAAATAAAGGTTTTATCACAAGGGGAGAGAGTATTTCTGTGAACTCTCCTCTTTCTTCTGAAGTCCCAACACCATAAATCCTCCCATTGATAAGAATAATCCAGTCTTCAGCATCAGAAGCAACCTGAGATGATGATGCTCGCTCTGAGAACAGAAACTCTTCTAGTAGCTAAAGTCAAAACATAATATATATATATTTTCAATTAAGAATGTTTTCACTCCAAGTATCTTTGCTGTTTATAGTAATTCTAAAAATCATATTTTGGGCAGTCATAAATAATTAGACATAATTACTTGCATTTTTATATTGACTTTATATAATTTTATCATCATGGCTTCCTTCAAAGATACATAACCACTGAAGAATACGATGTAAGCTTTGTTAAATAGGTTTAATGTCACAAAACCTACAGTATCACTGGCAAAGGCTATTATAGCTAACACTGTAGTCCAGGGGTGTCAAACTCACGTTGTCATGGTAGCAGCATCTGACATATCTGGACTTTTTTCCCCTTTGCTAAACTGGGTGTGAGTGTGGCCAGCACGTGATGCATAGCGCCCTGCTGTAGTCTATTTCATTCTAAGGGAAGAGAACACTTATTCTGACTTCAGTAATTCCCAATTCAGTTGATAAAGTTGGTTCTGTCTCCTATCTGAAATTCAGCCAACTACTTGACCATCTTCTGTCCAAAGTGGCAACAAGCTACATACAGTATGTTGATGGCTATAATTCAAAAGTAGTCAGGGACAGGATCTAAAATGAATTTGACTTTGTGGATGGAGACCAATAATTTAAAGGGGAAAAATGAGTGCTTTAAGTGGTTTACAGTTTATCACTCAGTTCCTCCCCAACCTTAAATTTTCTCCTATCCCCCAAACAACTGAAAAAGAATAGTGGTGGGTCACATGCAGGCTGCAACCTCATATTTTGCATACTTTTGTAACAGTATAATGAGAGCTGGACCAAGAATCCAAGTTAGTCTAGGCCCGATTTCTATGTTGCAGTGAATTCAATTATAAATCATCGTTTTCCAGCAGTATGCAAATTGCTGTGATCAGCGTGGATTAATTATTGGCAAAAGAATAGACACTATTAATTGAATCCTGTGTTTTATTTTAAATTTCCTGCACATTCGGCTTAAAAAGACAACTAGCTAATTAATCTGGATGTTCTCATAAACTAACAGGTTATCCAATACTTATTACAATTACAGCAAAGCCAAAGAATTCGGTTGAACAAACCACCTAGTTAATTGTTCCAAATTTTAAAAAATGGAGTACATTTATATCAGCTGTACCTGCATTAGAGCAAATAAAATATCTAATTACAAGAATGTTCAAGAATGATGATTACAAGAATATTAATAACCAGTGTTTCTCCTAAACTACATGGAGATATGATTGATAAGTGCTATTAGAATTTTAATCAATTGCAAAGTACTTCAGACAAAAATTCCAGTAACATTGCTATATGCTACATGACAATTGTCTGATTACTATAGAATCATTTAAGAAATGAAACCTGTGTTATATATGGAAAAGGATGAACACATGGTTGAAAGAAAAATAGTTAAGTCCAATAATTATGTTTTATCAGTAATATATTTAAACTTTACTGTAATAAATGCATGAATTAATGATGTATAATATGATAGATACAGGTGATTGTTGAGTGCCCTTTTTTGTTTGAAGCAAACGTGATTTCCATGTAACATATGAAACAACCTATGATATGGCTTCTTTATGTACACTTATTTACATTTTAGGTGATTAAGAATGAAATAGCTGACAAGGACAACGAAATCCCAAAGCTAGAAGAGGATGCTCAACTTTTCTCTCAGTATCTTACTTCTGGAGAATCAGCACATATCAAAGCCAAGATGACACAGATTAAGAGATACTGGGAAGAATTCAGAGACCACACAGAGAATTTGGAAGGAACCATCGCAGGAAGGGCAGCGGTGCAGCAAAAATTTGAGGAAAATTTTAGAAAGGTAGAACACATCGATTTTGTCTAGGCCATTCAAAAAACACAGTGACAGTTGAGTGCTAAACCACATTAAGACACAAATGGTTTACAGGTAGCTCTTGACTTATAACAGTTTGTTTATGACTTAAGTCATAAGTGACTTATGACCTTCTTTCATACTAATGACTGTTGCAGCATCTCCATGGTCACATGATCAAAATTTGGATGCTTGGCAACTGGTTCCTATTTATGGCAGTTGCAGTGTCCCAGGATTCATGTGATTTCCCATTGGCAATCTTCTGACAAGCAAAGTTAATGGGGAAGCCAGATTCATTTAACCGTGTTACTAATTTAACAACTGCAACGATTCACTTAACAACTCTAGCAAGAAAGGTTGTAAAATGGGGCAAAATTCACTTAACAAATGTCTCACTTAGCAACATAAATTTTGGACTCAATTGTAGTCGTAAGTTGAGGACTACCTGTATTTAAATATTGTTTTAAATATAATGAATGGAGAACTCTGGAAACTGAAATCCACACATCTTAAAACATGCAAAGGTTGAGAAACATTAATTAAAGTATTTGCTTCAAAAATAGTTGCTTCAAAAATTTTCATGGGTAAAATGCTAGAATTAAAGATAAAATATGGTAAAATAGATTGGTTGGACACAACAAAACAATAAATATATCATATCCCCCTATATTATGAAAAGATTTTCACTTTTTTTTTTTATTAACCATGATCTAGAGTTATATCCAAATCAAGTTGTTTTTAAAGTATGGATTGCTTGAAAAAAAGGCAAATTAATAATCAGTTATTTGAAATTGGATTTCTTCAAACCATAGTTACATGCTTTTAAGGAGCCTGTGTGGAGGATGAAATGCAAAAAGTGGGAGAGAAAATATGCTTGTCTGAGGCTTCCTGTAATTTATTCTGTCAGAACAACTTGTGGTTTATTATGATGTCAGTCAATCAAATATTTATTGCAGTCATCATGACAGTTATCTTTGGTTAACTTACATATTTTTAAAATAGTCCTTCTAGTCAAAATGTTGTTACTATAAACTTCTGTTTTAAGCAAACTTGCCTCAGGCTAAATCCTTCCTTATTTCCTACCATCAAATAGCATAGAAAAGTGTTTGCACAGTATTGTGCAAAAATGCTGTAAATTAGGAATGCTTTAAGATATAGAAGTGTTAATAGTCTATTTTTATCAATTAACAAAATGGAAAGTAAATAAACAGAAGATAAATCCAAATCAAATCAATATTTATTGTGTCCCCACCTTTGCCTTCAAAGCAGCATCAATTCTTCTAGGTACACTTGCACATAGTTTTTGAAGGAACTTGGCAAGGTTTTTTCAAGATTGTTCAAAACATCTTGGAAAACTCATTCTTTTGTATATTCATGTAATCCCAAATAGACTCAATGATGTTGAGATCAGGGCTCTGTGGGGGCCAAATCATCACTCCCAATACTTCTTCTTTACACTGAAGAAAGTTCTTAGTGGCATTGGCTGTATATTTGGGGCCATTGTCTGGTCCTGCTGCAGAATAAATTTGGAGCCAATCACACACCTTCTTGATGGATAAAACCTGCCTGTATTTCTCAGCATTATGGACACATTGGTCCCGACCAAACCTCCAACTCCATATGCAGAAATGCAGCCCCAGACTAGCAAGGAACTTCCATCATGCTTCAATATTGCCTGCAGATACTCATTATTGTACTAGTCTCCTTCCCTTCGGTGAAAACATTGTTTCCTGTTATAGCCAAATATTTCAAATATTGACTTATGAATCCAGATAACTGCTGCCATTTTTCTGTATCCCATTATGTTTTTTTTTTTTGTGCATAGTTGAGTCACTTAGCCTAGTGTTCAATTCCTGGACTTGGTGATGTTGCTGGTGAAGTTTTGGTCAGGTTCTTTAGAAGTGGTTTGCCATTGTTTCCTTTCTAATATAAGAGAAAATGACTGGTCTAAGATTACCCAGATGGCTTTGTGCCTAAGGCAAAACTAGAGCTCACAGTTTCTAGACTGATGCCTTAACCATTTCGCCATATTGACCGTCACTTTAGCATAAATTATTGTTACTGATTTTTTTAACAAGCATAGTAATCCTAGTGATACCGAAGAATATTATTTTAAAAACAAATCATTCTTAACATCTCAGTATTAGGATTAACATAAGTAACAAATACCAGTTTAATCGCATGAACTGTTATTACAGAAATATCAGCAAGTGGCATTATTACTCTCACAGACCATATTAACTTTATGAGCTATTGCAACTCATAACATATATCCTGAAGAATCCCAGTTTAATTATTTATAATGAAATAAAATGGCAATGTAACTTCCTCTTCTTCCTTTTCCTGTTCTTCTTTTGTTTTATTAATTCAGATCCAAGAAGATTTAAGCAGTTGTGAAGCCAAACTGATGGAGCTTGATAGTCCATCCTGTTCATTAGCAGAAACTTATAAGTCTCTACAAGACCTTATGGTAATAAAAACTTGTAACTTTTTGTTTTCAAATGTTATCACTTGTTTGACAGGATCAATAAATAAATGGACATGGTTATAGTCAGAATTTACCAAATAAAGAAATATGAGATTTCTGTGATCAACCACTAGTTTGTCGTGACACAAATTAAAAGCTCCACTTGATAGTTGCCTTAAGCCTTTATTTTATATCTACAATATGAAATATATCATTTATAGACAATTGTTAAGTTGAAAAAATTGTATTCACAAATTGAGAGATAATGTACTATAGCTAAGCATGTATACTTTCTAAAATTGCTTGTATAAAACCTAGTTTGAAATTTAATTGTAACTTTATTACAACGTTGCAATATATAAATGGATTCTGTTTTGTGGCTTTGTATAAAACAGGATCTCTCACAAGATCTGGAAAAAATAAATCAAGCATTGACTTCTTTATCATCTTGCTGTCGCAAACTTACAAACAAAGAAAAAGCAAACCAAGATATTGTCATGCTTCAGGAAAAACATGAAAATATTATGAAACAAGTGAAAGAGAGACATGACTCTTTAGAGACTCATCTTGTACAGTGTCAGAGGTAAAAAATACCCTATGTCCTCTTCAGCTACAAAAGTTTTTGCAGATTAAAAAAAATATTTTAGTAGCACTGGATTAACGGTATTATTTATTTATTACAATATTCCACTAGATTGGAGAAGGAATTGTCTACCTTTTTGACTTGGTTAGAGAAGTGTGAAACTGCAGTCAGACCTACAGAACAGCATGTTTCTGCTGACAAAATTAAACTAGAAAATGAACTACAATTACTTCAAGTAAGATTTCCGGGTTGGCAACTCAAATGTTTCCCTAATTTTATAGTGGCTTCATTTTTATAAAATGACATGGAACTCTAGCAATGGAAATAACTCTCTGCTGAGTATTTTAAATTAAGCAAACCAGAACATAATGGAATAATCCATTCCTTGAAAATAACTCAATGTATTGAATTTGGTGAATAATTTAAAAGAAATAATATGCATGGCTAATGACATAAAGATATGGCCTCCTTTCATTGAATTTTTAAACAACTTTTAATGGCCCGTAATCCCTTGCATTGGGGTGGAGTCGGGGCAACTGAATGGAGTTGAGTGATTACTGGCCGGATGCCCTTCCTGTCACCAATGCAAAGTTCACAGCTGATATTTACTCATTTTGCCCAGAGAGAAATATCTGCCGCAACCTCGATCAAACTAACAACCACCTGAGTGTGAGGGGAGAGCTCCATCTCTAGGCCACTGTACCACTCAGCCTCCTTTCATTGACTAAGACATGAAAACAAAACTTTGAGCATTTATTGATAGCCTGGTAGTTTCTATGAAGTAAATCCAATAATTTCTTATATTTCAATTTGAAAAGGTAATTCATTATGTCTTTTTAAGTCTTTAAACCATCACTCAGTTGCCTTTGTAAATCAGGTGAATCCATCTCAGTTGTGTCCAGAGGAATTTGTTCTTCAGTAGAAAGTTCTAATTATAGTAAAGAGTTAAAATGCTCAAGCACTTCAGGAGCTCATAAACCAAATGTTTCCTTTAATGTAGCCATCTTATGCTCCGGTAATTGCCCTTCTAGGTTTTGTTTTACAATTGGCATATACTGTAAACAAGACTCCTTTCCTACAGAAGAGGCTCTTTCTATTCACTCTTCCAAAAAGAAAATGTCCATTTAAATGTTTTAAACTCTCAATTCTAGTTCTCAGTTTTTTGCGAGACAAGTAAAAATCAGTAAAGTTCTCTAGCATTTCTAAATACCATTACCTCAGTAATAATGATAAACCTCAAAGAGAGACAACTGTTTCAGAAGAAAGTCTCCCTTTAATGGAAGAAGAAATTGTAATACAAAAAGTACATGAGAAATGAGGAAGATCAGTTCTAGTGTTCCTAAATCTGAAGCCTAAATTAAGAGATTTAAGCTTCTATGTTTTTGATAGCTTGGTTATAATTTTTAAATGTGTAACAAGCTGCACAACTTTCAAAATGACATGAATGCCTATTTTCCTAGCCGGAAGTCAGGGTGAAATCTTGAGTCTTCCTGAAGATTTCTGTAAATATTCTTATCTAAGATAAATTCCCCAATTTCTGTAGGTCACCATTGGGGAATAAACAGTAGAATCTTTAATTGAAGTATCAATATAATAAAATTACATAATACATTTGAAATTCTTATTGGACTGTCTTTTACTTTGTGTATTTTCAATATTGGTTTTGGGAAACAAATTCTGGGCAAGCTTCTGTAGAATTTCAGGTAACTGCATTGAACATTGCAAAAGCACCTTCCCTGAAACCAGGCACTAAGACTCTTGCATATATTTATATTTATTTTAGACTTTTTATTGTTCTTATTTTATAATTGTTTCGTAATTTCCATGCTCTATAAGCTATTTATCTAATGCATATTTTTATGTTTCTCAGGATTTGAAAATGGATATTGCATCTCATGATTCGCATTATACCAGCCTCTTCCAGTTGAATGAGACGCTATTTAAAGCAAGTTACAGTGAAAGTCTGAGACCAGTTAAAAAAGAATTAGAAAAACTTGATGAAAGATGGAAAATTCTACCTCAGACCATTAACAGGAGGTTTGTATTTATGTAATAGTGCTTAATTACTATATATTATAACTGACTTAATATAATACAAATCCACAAGTTTCATTACATGTCCATAGAAATGGACCTACATAATCTGAACATTACAGAAGGTTTGTAGAAAATACAGGAAACCAATAAATCTCTCCAGATGTGGAATCACTGCAATTTTTCTTCTTTTATTTTGGAAGAAGTTTGAACCACTTTTTCTTTTGAGCCATAGAGGCAATAGTCTCCCTTCTGCAAACCACAGCCAAAGGTCTGTTTCTCTGGTTTGCTTTATAATGTTGATATTTTTCCAAGCAATATAATGATTAGTTCTAATGTTATACTAAGTCCAAGCCTCATTATGGTTTTGCATTATGTGTAAATCTAGCTAGAATTATCCCTACACTCAAGATTTCCAAGTCGGGATATAGTTCTAGATGTGTTTGTTTATTATTGCCTCGATGTTCTCTGAAAAAATGAATAATGAAAGTAATATTGATTATTTGCTGACTGTGTCTATTGTCTACTATGCTTTTCTTCAACTTCTTTTCCTAGTCTATGGTTTAATCTTACGCTCCAGTATAAAATGAGATCATTTGGGAAGTGTGTGTGTGTGAGTGTGTGTTTGTGCGCGCGCAAATGACTCTGTCAGAATGTTACCACTTTCATTAAAGTTGTTCATTGTAAGAATTTTATATACATTGAAGGTTGACTTAGTCTCCTTTTGGATTTTTGTGCGTTTCTTATTTCACTATTTATAGTCATGTGAAATGTGTATAAACATATATCCACGCACATTGTCACATTCATTGACATATAATAATTATTATTACATCTGGTTAATTAGAACTTGATTCAGTGCTTATGACATGACATTAGTCATTAAAGACCCAAAAGACTGTGTGTTTCATGTGTTTTTAGTTTTCCTGCACCACATCAATATATCTGGTTCTCTAGAAATGTTTATTTATTCAAAAGGTATTTATTTTCATTTAAATTCAGTTTATACTTAGAATTCTCAGACTAAGTGTGCCTTATAAAAACAACTACAGAACCTAACCAGTGAAAATATATCCTGTTTGTTATGATACCTCAGCTATTGTATTATGCTTGTTTTCATCTTGTTTTGTATTTTCTGATTAGATTTTTTAGTACTTTTTGGGGGGTGGATTATTAGCTGTCCAGCATCATGTATAAAAACCTTGGCCATATAAATTATCTAAATTAATGAATTAAATAATCCCATTATTAAATTTACAGATTAAAAGAAGAAGAAATCTTGAAAGGCTGTTTAAAAATCAAGTCGCACAATGAGTGATTAGCATCATTTTTTAACTTTCTGTTAAAAGAAGTTCTGTTTCAGACGTTTGATGTACTTTAAACAGAGCCCTTTCAGTACATCTGGGGGTCTGTAGAAATATGGAAGGATATGCAGAAAACATTTCCTGAGATTGATTAATAATTTGAGTAGATATACTGTATATATCAGTGATGGCAAACCTTTTTGGCATCAAGTGCCCAAACCGAAATGCACATGCACGCACGCACTGGAGCACCGGAAACCCGAAGGTCAGCTAGCCAGTGGGGCATGCCTTTTTTTTGGCTGTTTTCAGGCTGTTTTGGGGGCATTTTCAGATCGTTTTTCTGCTGTTTCTGGGCCAAAAACAGCCCTGAGAATGGCTGGAAAACAGCCCGGAAAACAGCCCGGAAAACAGCCTGAAAATGGCCCCCCAAACAGGCTGTTCTGGGGCATTTTTCAGGCTGTTCTTCAGACCGTTTTTCAGGCTGTTTTTCAGGCCATTTTCCATTGCTCTAGCATCCACGACGACCAGCTGGCATGTGCGTGCCAGAAACCAGAAGAGCAGCTGGCAATTGCACGGGTGCTCACAAAGAGGGATATGCATGACACATGTGGCATGCGTGCCATAGGTTCGCCATCACCAGTATATATAATTGTGCCATGTTTTTTAAAGCATGATTTTATCAGAGTTGTATGAATCTTCCAATTCCCTATATAGATTGCTATATCGCATAATAATAGCTTTTTTGTTGCATTGTTTTGTTGTTTGTTGTTACTGTTTGTTGTATTGTTGCACATATCTTCAGGCATAAAGGCAAACCTAGAATTCTTTTCTAGTTCTGCAGTTTTAAAAGCAAAAACTATTGAAAGTTCTGGTGAAAGAGTAAATGCCATACATTTACTAACCCTGGTATCTTCTAGGATAATTTTCCTGCAATCTGTGCTTGATGAACACAGACAGTATGATGAGCTTCTTCTCAGTTTTTCTGAATGGATCAAACAATTTCTTTGTAAACTACAGCTAACATCAGAGATTGATATAACCGATCAACAGCCCGCTATATGTCAAAATAAGGTAAAATAATTCATAATGGACCAAATAATAAAGACGTTCTGGGACATCTTTAGTAGAACACAGGTTCTTCCTCTTACGTACCCACATCCCAAAGAACCATCTCCATCCGTCATGTTATTTCTCAGAAACTGCAATGGCAGCATAAAGAGAGGTTTTTTCTTCTTTGCATTCTGTCTGCTGCTCCCCACCCAAGTGAAGGGTGAGCTTTGCAATTTGTCAGTTTCCAAACTGCTATTGCAATAGCAAGAGTTATACATTTCATGTCACTAATCATAGGTTTACACATTTTTTAAAAAATCTTTCTCTCGGTCTTATAGGAGCATAAATTAGAAGTGGAAGGAAAAAACAAAGAGCTACAGAGTCTGAAGAGCCATGTTGAAAAGTTGTGTTCTTTCACTCAGCCAGAAGATCACAGTGTATTCCAAAATAAGGTTGAAGACTGTCTCCAGTTGTACCAAGAAGCTGATCAAGTAATCAACCGCCGTCAAGATGTTCTTCCCCATCTCAAGTCCTTTTTAGAGCTTCATATCTCTGCATCACATGTACTTCACCAGTTGAGACAAAGGGTAGAAACAACGCAAAACATAGACAGGTCAAAATCAGAAATGCTGAAGAAGAAGCTAAGTGAGGTTGTTCAAGATGTCAACAAACTGGAATCTACAGCAACCAGTTTAGATGTATCCCTTACTAAAGCCCACTACCATCTAAAACAAGGAAGCTCTCAGCAGAGGAGTTCCAGCAGTAACATTGCCGACAGCATCTGCATAGAACTGGAATCCATTCAGTCTTTGCTTGGATCTAAGCAAAGTGAAGCAGAGGCCCTTAGTGCTCTGTGTTCATCCATCCTAGAGCGTAAGGAACATCTCCTAAAACGAATTGAAGATCTTGAAGAAAGGGCTGACAAGGAAGGACTGAAAGAACCAAGCCTTCAAGAAGTTCAGCAAAGGTAAGCAGAAATCAGGTCCTCAGCAGCATTGGATTTAAAATACGCGTTTCAGTAAGCAAGCATCTCTTTCTTAGTCAAAACTTCATTTTGTGGAGTTTCTCCCACATTTGACCCAAACCGCTGCAGCCAGAATGATTTCTATATTATGCTGTGCATTTATGCTCTTCTTTCATCCTGTAAACAATGCCAAATTTAAGTAGTTGTAATCACTAGCCATCTTCAGACCAAGGGTTGAAAGAAATTGTGAACATATTTTGTTACTATTTTCAAGAAAGCTTAAAAATAATAGCATAATAATTCTGGAATGAAGTATAGATTGGGCCACTTTTTTCCTACAAATGTTTTGTTTTCTCATTTGTTGGATTGGTATTGTACACTAAGTTAAGAGCAGACAACTAAGAGTTACAGATAGTTCTAACTATAATCCTTGAGATGGGTATCAAGGCTGGGTAGCAGTAATGGCTCGTTATATAAAGTGCTTTTTATTTGTTTGTTTTGTTGATATATAGTATTTCAAGACTGCCCATCTTACCCACAGAGTGACTCTTGTGCGTCTTGTTAGCTCTTAAGATATAAATCCTGATTCAGTTAATCAAAAGAGAAATAACTGTACCATAATGTTTTGCATGTTACAATATACATTTTGTAGAAGGCATGCATTGTGGTCAGTAAATGTTCACTATATCATATTGTTGTGCCTTCAAGACAGTACTGACACCTAGTGATTACCTGGCAAGACCCTGCAATTTTAGCAAGATTTTTAGAAGGGGTTTTTCAGAAACTTCTTCCTAGTTAAAGGCTTCTAATGTAATCCTTACATCCATTATATCATGCCCCCCCCCTAGGAAGAAGAAAACATTTCGCCCCCCCCCCGCGCGACTGTAAATAGTATCATTTGTCTATAAAATTGTTATAAGTACACCTCTGCATAACATAGCACACCGATCTTTCCTCGTCTCCCACCGTAGTCACATGCTTTCTTTCCTCTTTCCCTCTTAATTGTCTATCCTTCCTTCCACCCTCCCTTCCTCCTTCCCTTCCTTCCTGCCTCCCTTCCAGTTCCCTCCTTCCTCTTTCCTCCTGCCTGCCTGCCTTCTTTCCCTCCTGCTTATCTATGCTTTCTTCCTTCCTTGCACCTCCCTCCCTTCTGCCTGCCTGCCTTCTTTCCTCTTTCCCTATCCTCCTATCCTTCCTTTCTCCCTCCCTCCTTCACTGCCTCCCTTCCAGTTCCCTCCTTCCTCTTTCCTCCTGCCTGCCTGCCTTCTTTCCCTCCTGCTTATCTATGCTTTCTTCCTTCCTTGCACCTCCCTCCCTTCTGCCTGCCTGCCTTCTTTCCTCTTTCCCTATCCTCCTATCCTTCCTTTCTCCCTCCCTCCTTCCCTGCCTCCCTTCCAGTTCCCTCCTTCCTCTTTCCTCCTGCCTGCCTGCCTTCTTTCCCTCCTGCTTATCTATGCTTCCTTCCTTCCTTGCACCTCCCTCCCTTCTGCCTGCCTGCCTTCTTTCCTCTTTCCCTATCCTCCTATCCTTCCTTTCTCCCTCCCTCCTTCCCTGCCTCCCTTCCAGTTCCCTCCTTCCTCTTTCCTCCTGCCTGCCTGCCTTCTTTCCCTCCTGCTTATCTATGCTTTCTTCCTTCCTTGCACCTCCCTCCCTTCTGCCTGCCTGCCTTCTTTCCTCTTTCCCTATCCTCCTATCCTTCCTTTCTCCCTCCCTCCTTCCCTGCCTCCCTTCCAGTTCCATTCTTCCCTCCTTCCTTCTGCCTCCTTCCTGCCTGCTTGCCTTCTTTCCTCTTTCCCTCCGGCGTGTCTGCTTTTCTTTCCTTCCTTCCACCTCCCTTCTGCCCTTCTTCCCTCCCTCCCTGCCAGCAGCTCCTCCAGCATCCCAGCTGGAAGCAGCAGCACAACAGTCGCCGTTACCAGGGGCGAAGGGGTGGCGGTGGCAAGATCGGGTGACCGCCGCCCCTTTGTCCCTTCCCCAACAGCGGCTGTTGCGGTGGAGCTTCCAGACGGAATGCTGGCGGTAGAGCTGCTGGCGGGGAGGCGAGCTACACGGTGGCGAAGACGGGCGGTCCCATGCTTCCCTCCCTCCCACCCCTGCCCGAGCAGGCTTCTTGCACAGCTCCAGCCCGCGGCTCCAATGAAAATCCACAGTCCGAAGTGCTGCCACTTCCAGGCGGGATATATTATGCCTCGCCCACGCCTTCGCCGCCGTTGCACCCAGATGGAAAGGGAGCCTTCGCGCCCCCCTTTACGGAGCCTCGCGCCCCCCCCAGGGGGGCGCGCCCCACTATTTGAGAACCGCTGCTCTATATATTCCCTAGACATAAATGTAATGGTAGAGGTCTAAACTCATATTTGTTATATGCCCAAATCTTGTATTATGAAAAGAAATATTGATATGCTGGGGAAATACTCTTCGTATTTATGTTTTGGCTCTAAGTGCAGTGTATAAACTCAAACTAATTACCTTAACCACTACGTAAAGTAGATTGATTTTGAACTGTGGATATTGTGGTTAATGCATCTAACCTGATTAAAAGATTTTCCTCCATCCGCTGCTTTTTGTAACACTAGATGAAGTGATCAGGATAAATCTGACCCTTTCGTGCTATGTTAATAGGTTCTGATAAAAGAATACCATGATATCTAAATATAGAATCTCAGATGTTAGTGTTTATATTATAATGTAACTGAAGCAGAGGCTGTTAGATCATATTAAACTCTCTTAAATTTTCCAAAGCAAAGTTTGAAAGTGTGATATATGATTATAGATTTTTTAATGATGGTTATATTGGTAGAAATGCTAAAACACTTATCAATCAGGCTTCTAGAAAAATTCCATTAATATAATCACAGTTTCCTCCAGACTTTCTTTAAAGATGCTGAAACAGATGAGCATGCTATATTTATGTTACTTTTATTTTGTAATAGTGGACACCGAAGCAAATTAAAAATATAATTGTTTGATTTACAGGTTAAGAATTTTTAACCAGCTGGATGATGAACTGAATTCTCACCAGCATGAATTGAAATGGCTAATGGGCAAAGCAAAGCAAGTTGCTTTAAAAGATAATCATTTTGCCCCAACAATTGACAAAGAAATTAATTGTTTGGAAGCAACTTGGGATGATACAAAGAAACTAATCCAAGAAAGGTTAGTTAGTTGTATATTTATTTATGTGCCATTTTGTAAAGTTTAACTCTTGGTTTTATCAGCCTCTTAATCAGTCTTTAGTAATAATATATAGATCTGATCTAAAATCTGTATGCTTATATTTGGGACCATAAACATACTTTTGAGGCTAAATACAGTATATAGAGAGATATACTTCTAGGACAAAGAGAACAGTATACTGGAAAAGCCTAGAGTAGACATCCTTCCCTGCTCTATTTTTCATCTGCGAGTAGATAATAATGCAAGCAATACTCAGATCAAGTAAGTTGCTAATTGCTTAAAGGTAAAGGTTCCCCTCGCACATATGTGCAAGTTGTTCCTGACTCTAGGAGGTGGTGCTCATCTCTGTTTCAAGGCTGAAGAGCTAGTGCTGTCTGAAGAAATCTCCGTGGTCATACGACCAGCATGACTAAACACTGAAGGCTCATGGAACCTTCCCACCAAGGTGGTCTTCTACATACATTTTACATGCTTTCGAACTGCTAGGTTGGCAGAAGCTGGGACGGGAGCTCACTCCATTATGCGGCCCTAGGAATTCGAACCTCCGAACTGCCAACCTTGCTAATTGCTTACTGTAATATAATTGCATTACCTTAAGTCCTACTATGTAAACTTCAGTTTTCTAATGCCATACATGGATTGTAGTAAATATTTCGTACTTGTGAAAGTATCAGAGGAATGAAGTTATAATCCAATAAGAAATGTTACCTATCAAACCACTGTCAGCCATCAAAATGGGCGTTGATACTTACCTGATACGCTCATTCTCACTGCAGGTGGAGACGGCAGTCATGTAGGGTTCACTCTGTCCAGTAACCTATAGGCTGAGTCTATAGATTATAAAGCCTTCCTCCTTGCTGCTCTTCCCCAGCTTTTAGACAAAGACATGATGTAGACTGACATGTAGTTGATATGGAGAAGGAGAATAAAGGGAAGCCAAGAAAGGGGGAAAAAGAACCAACTTAATCCTAATGAAGGAGAACCTTGACCGGAACAGGGCGGGGGGTGACTGCTGTCTCCACCTGTAGTGAGAATGAGTGTATCAGGTGTATCTCCACGATTGGTGGAGACAGCAGTCATGTAGGGACATATCCAAGCTAGTTCCTAATTAAGGGAAGGATCTGGTCCCCATGGAAGAGGAGTCCAGAGAATGGACTTGCTGTAATACCCTCCTTCCAAAGGCAGCTTCAGCTGAAGTAAACCGGTCTATTGTAATGACGGATAAAGGGAATGAGAGAAGTCCAAGTGGCCGCCCTACAAATCTCCTCCACTGACACCTGAGTAGCCCAGGCAGCTGACGTGGCCACACTACGAGTGTACCCTGTGGAGAAATGAGATCATTGGCTCTCTAACCTTTAGAGATACAGGTTCTAAACCAGCAACCTATGGTGGAGGAGGAGACTTTAGAACCCAGGGAAGCTGGCTGAAAAGAGACTAGCAAGGCTTCAGAACGCCTGAATGTAGCTGAGTGTTTGATATAGATACGTAAAGCCCTGTGAACGTCTAGGGAATGCCACATTTTTTCTAACCCCTGAGAAGGATTGGGACAAAAATTAAGGAGAATCAGTTCCTGAACCTTATGAAAGGCTGAGTTAACTTTGGGCTTAAATGTCGGATCTAGACAGAGAATGACTCTATCTGCATGAAATATACAAAGGTCGCTTCTAATAGACAGAGCTGTAATTTCGGAGATTCATCTTGCTGACATCACTGCGATCAGAAAACAGACCTTGAGTGTGAGATGTTGAAGTGATACGGTCTGCAATGGCTCGAACAGAGCCCTGGTCAGAAAGTCTAAAACTTTGGTTAAGTCCCATGTTGGATATCTGTGAACAGTCGGAGGATGAATATTGGTCGCTCCACGGAGAAACCGACGTATATGCGGCAGATGTGAAATGGGCTCACCTGTCGGTAGAATCAACACTATAGAGAGAGCTGCCACCTGACGCCTTAACGTGTTTTGTGAAAGACCTTTGGTGAGGCCTGTTGGAGAAAATCTAGCACATTAGCCAGAGAGGCAGACAAGGGAAGAATGTCAGAAGAAGAACACCACTTGATAAACACTGTCCAGGTTACATCGTATATTCGAGTCATGGAGGGGCGGCACGAGGCTTGAATGGTTAGAATGACACTGTCCGACAGCCCATCCGCTCTCAGCGCCTGCCGCTCAACCTCCATACAGTTAGACATAACCAATGTGGGTCTGGATGCTGGATCGAGCCTTGTGAGAGGGACAGTCTGTGTGGCAGAATGCGCCAGGGAGGTATTACAGATAACATCATTAAGTTGCTGAACCATGGACGGCAGGCCCAATGTGGTGCCAGAAGGAGAATTTCCGCCTCCTCGTCTAGCATTTTCCATACCACCCTCTGTATTAGTGGCAGAGGAGGGAACGTGTACAGAAGGCCCGGGGGCCAACGGCACAACAAACCACTCACCCCCTCCCCTCCCGGCGACGCATACCTGGTGAAGTACCGTGGGAGAAGAGCGTTTTCCCTTGAGGCGAAGAGGTCGAGTACCGGTCTCCCGTATCTACGGGATATCTCCAGGGCAACCTCCAGCAATCCGCTCGAAAGAGAAGTGTCAGAGCCACTCCACTGCCTAATACAAGCCTCCGATGATCGCTGACAGGAAAAAAGCCTCTGTCGCTTTAAAACGGCTGTCCCAGCTGCGCGGCTAGCTACGCGGCAAGGGACAAAGCTCCTTCCTTAATATACACACTGCCCCTGCCTGCAAGATCTTAAGAAATGGCAGGGGTTGAAATATGGAAGTTTTAGAAATAGCCAATCAGTAAGAAAGAACAATATAATCAGAGAAATACAACTACACATCCAGCCCAGAACTGGCTGAGTCTAAAAACTGGGGAAGAGCAGCAAGGAGGAAGGCTTTATAATCTGTAGACTCAGCCTATTGGTTACTGGACAGAGTGAACCCTATGTGACTGCTGTCTTCACTAATCGTGGAGAATATGTTCTGGTATCGATGTTACAGTGATTCTTTCCTTTGCAGGCAGGAGCAGTGTTGCATCCTTCTTGATATTATAAGACAGTATCACAATCTGAGAAGTGCAGTTTCTAAGGCAATAGAGGTTGCCAGTGCTGTAACAGTGGCCAAAGCCGTGCTAAAAGACCAGGGAGATGTGCGAAGGGCCTTATCAAAGGTAGTTTTAAAATATCTTTGTCTTAAAAAAATGTTTGTGGGATGCATATTAGTTTCTTAATCAATTTCTTAAATCTTCACTTTTGAGGACAGATCTTTAATTAAAATGAAATGTGCAGCAGAGGTCATATTTCAAGTATTTAAATCAAAATTGAGGTATGTTCACAGAAAAGAATGCTACCTCCAAAGTCAAACAAAGCCACTCCCACTCAGTCACATGGCTGGTAAGCCATTCCCACCTGTTTACATGGCTGGCAAGCCACTCCCACCCAGTCACATAGCCGGCAAGCCACTCCCACAAAGCAGGCCACACCTACAGAAGAGGTTCTAAAAAAATTTGAAACCCACCACTGCTACAATGCTTCAACTTATAGCCAGTTCTGTATGATGCCATATTCAGTGGTTATTGAAAGTTACAATGGTAGTTACAGGCCAACATTAACAATAATTCTTGAACAGTGAGTGAGCTAAGATGGACTTGGAATTTTATGGGTTGTCCTAAATATGTAGTGCCTCTGCAGTATGCAGGGGTGATTTTATTTTTCCAATAAAGCAGTGGTGGGTTGAAGCAGGTACGTCCTGGTACGGGTGTACCGGAACCTGCCCGGAGCACCGGGTACCATTCCAGTACAGTGCTCTGGAAGGCCTGCCAGCCCACCCACGCTTCTTACCTGTCTTTAAACTCTTCGGCACTTATGCACATGGTTCATAGAGCGCCTGCCCAATGCTTTGCTGAGCAGCTGGAGCATCGCGGAGGCTTGCAGAGGCAGCACTGTACGGTAAGATGAACGCACGTGCTGCGTGTGTGTGCGCGCACACCACACGCAATTTATGTGGAGGATCCCAGGCCCACCACTGCAATAAAGGATTGCAACCTAAAATAAATTAAGGAGGGTGGATGTTGAGTCTATTTATGCTGTGGATAACAATAATACGTTCCTGTTTATAGCATGAAGCAGCCAGGAATGAGCTGAATGATAGACAGACTGAACTGGACGCCTTCACTAACAAAGGAAAGCACCTCACTGCAGAGCTGAAAAAGATACCAAATTGTGATGCTCGGATGATAAAAACTGAGATGGACAGTACTGTTGACAAATGGCTAGATGTAAGTGTTATATTTGAAGTAAAGTTCGAATAGTTGAATATTCCAATAAAAAACAAACCAAAATACAAGCTTCTTGTGAGAAACTGAATATAGGTAGTCCTTCACCTATGACCATTCATTTAGCAACCATTCAAAATTATACGGGCACTGAAGAAAGTGATTTATCATTTGTCCTTGCACTTACAAGTGTCACAACATCCCCGTGGTCATATGATGAAAATTGGGTACTTGGTAACCAGCACGTATTTACGAGTTTCTTTGCAGTGTTTTGGGGTCATGTGATCATCATTTGTGATGTTCCTAGCTGGCCTCTGACGAGAAAAATAAATGGATTCACTTAAACAACCGTAATGAACCATGTCAAAAAGGTTGTAAAATTGGGCTTTTAACAATTGCGTTGCTTAGCAACGGAAAGTCTGGTCCCACTTGTGATTATAAGTTGAGGACTACCTGTAGAATAATTTTTTTCTTTTTACCATGGATTTTAATCTCTTACTACTTCAGACAGTATCTTGTGGGTATAATTACTAGCAAGTTGATTCTTGCAGAATTAATTTGGAAATGAATTGTTTTTACTGTGTTTCACATACCACAACGTGGTTTATGAAGTTGTGGCATCATTTTAATATCATTATGTTTGTTTTTCTTTTCATAATTAAGAGAAACAAATTTGTGTTTATGAACCTGGTAGTTTCTATTATTAATTCATGATTAAGGCATCGATTACACATCTATTATAGAAGATAGTTAATTGAAGACTTTAATAGCAATTTAGTTGGGAAATTGAATTACATTAAAGTGTTATAAAATTTTAAGAATCGGAACAATTTTGAAAAAGAAAACTGTCTTTCATTTTTGTAAAGCTTCCTTTTCACATATGGTGAAAATGATACCACCTACCTTTGTTTGACCA
This sequence comes from Natrix helvetica, assembly GCF_964273705.1. Lineage (NCBI taxonomy): Eukaryota > Metazoa > Chordata > Lepidosauria > Squamata > Natricidae > Natrix > Natrix helvetica. Next base: position 207,692,897 of record NC_138552.1, on the reverse strand, counting down.
TAAACAATAGTCCAATGACCAGGGGTGGGAGATGTTCGCCTCACCAAATAGTTAATAAATTAAGGCCGACTCATGAGATCCATCAATTGGGAATAATAGCCTAATTATGTTGCTAATGGAGGCGGGAGAGGCTCTAGGGCCCTCAGCTTTTGGGTCCAACAGGGCTTGATCCTTTCTCTCCTGCTAGGTGACATCCCTGGGTGAGATGTAGGCGTGAAATGCTACCAGTTCAAGCCAGTTCGCTCAAACCGCCAGTAAAAAATGCTACTGGTTTGCAGAACTGGTAGTAAAAAATACTAAAAAAAAGTTTTAAAAAAAGTCCCAATGACTGCACGTCGCACAGCCAAAAGCATGTTGGGGTGTGTGTGTCCCAACAGGCTCCCAACAGGCTTCTCTGAGGCCTGCTAGGCCAAAAACAGGGGGTGGGGTGCTGAGAAAGAAAGAAGGAAAGAAAGAGAGAGAGAGAGAGAAACACAGAGAGAGAGAGAGAGAGAGAGAGAAAGAAGGGAGAAAGAAGAAAAAGAAAAAAGGGAGGGAGGGCTAGAAACCTGGCATTGGACGCAGCTTCAGAGGATAATCCTGGGCTGGAAGGGACCTGGAGGTCATCTAGTCTAATCCTGTTCCAAGAGGACATTGTTAAAGTGAGTTTTGTCTTTTGATCCCCCAGTTACATGACTGCATAGTCACATGACCCCACCAAACCACACCCACAGAACCGGTAGTAAAAAAAAAATAGATTTCACCACTGGTGAGATGATAGTCTTCTCTGCACCTTCGCTGGGCAAGCAATGTGGTGGATGCTTTGACCCAATGCCTAGAAGCTACTACAGTCTAGATGGGTAAAACTAGAACTCAAACTAAACCCAGAACAGTTGATTATGAGTGATGCCCCTCCCTCATGACATCCAGAGGATCCCATCCTTGCTGGGCTTCCAAGGAGTCTTGAAGACATTTCTCTTTAGGAAAGCATTGGAGACAATGAAGATGACCCTGTCTTTGTTGGGTAGTGCCATTAGGGAATGTTTGTTTTGTAGATTATTATTATTTTAATGCTGTTATCACTTGATGTAAACTATTTAGAGCTCTTTGGAAATGAGTAGCTTGCAAACTATAATGGACAGAATGAAATGAAATGCTTTCTTTCATTGCTTAACAGGTTTCAGAAAAAATTGAAGACAACATAGATAAGTTGAGTGTTAGTGTGACTTTGTGGGAAGACATACTAGCCATCCGAGATAATATTGAAGGGTGGTGCAATAACGCCATCTCCAAGTCGAATGATATCATAAACAACTTGGCGAGCTGTCAAGGAACGGAAGTTTTCTTGGATGAATTTCAGGTGCCATACTTCACAATATTTATGATTTCCAATTTTAAATTCTTAGCACATGTTAAGATTAGGAGAACTGAGTATAATATGATTAGATATTCTAAGCTACGTGCTTATATTTTTGTTAAAAAAAAGTTTAATGAACAGTGGCACATTGAAGACTTCTGGAATATGCAGTTCATCTATTGGCATATTACAGAATAACAGAATAAAAGAGAAGTCTTCTAGTCCAACCCCTTCTCAGCCTGAAAACCCTATACAATTTCAGACAAATGGTTGGCCAATATCTTCTTAAAAACGTCCTGTGTTGGAGCACTCACAACCTCTGGAGGAAAGTTGTTCTACTGATTCTTCTAATTGTCAGGAAATTTCTCTTTAATTCTAGGTTGGTTGTCTGCTTGATTAGTTTCCACCCGCTTCTTGTCCTTTGGATGCTTTGGAGAATAGGTTGACTCCCTCTTCTTTGAGGCAGCCCCTTAGATATTGGAAGACTGATATCATATCACCCTAGTCCTTCTTTTCATTAAACTAGACTTACCCAATTCCTGCGACTGTTCTTCATATGTTTTAGCCTCCAGTCCCCTGTTGCTTTTCTCTATACTGTTTCTAGAGTCTCAACATCTTTTTTTATATCACTGCAGTAGTACAAGTGTGGTCTTACCAAGGCATTACAGAGTGGTACTAACACTGTTCTATTTGCTGGACATTCAAGTTACAATAGTGCCGAAAAAATAACTTTACAACTGGCCTCTACACTTACATTGGTTGCCATGTTCCTGTGGTAACATGATTGAGATTCAGATTCTTTGCAATTGTCAGCTTTTTATGACTGTTGCAATATCCCACAGTCACCTCATTTATATATGTGTACTTCATAGCCAGCTCCCAACAAGCAAAGTTGATGAAGAAACCAGCACTATACAGTCACAAGTCACAGTCAAGAGATGTCTCACTTAACAACCATCTAACAGCAATTGAATTATTGGTCCCAATTGTGATAATTAAGCGAGGACTACCTGTACACAGAGAGGGTTAACTTTTTGCTGCATTTCTTTCAGTTGGAGCCAGAGTGCACCAGGAACAAAATATTTATGTTTGTTATATTCGAAGTGCTATCTTTTAAAATTTCCTTACCTGAATAATGGCAAATGTTAACATATGACAGAAAGGGAGACATTCATTTCCCCCGTGTGTTCCTTTGCAGTCTCAGGTGAAGCACAAAGAAGAGAAGTTGGAGCAAATGACTTTGAACATATATGAGCTTAAAAAATTGGTAAATTCAGAAGAACTTCCTCCAATTCTTCTGGTAAGATAGGCTTTTCTGATTGGGGGAAGGGATGTCAAGTCCAGGAAATCAAATGTCCAGAAAGTTCAAATGAATATAGGTTTACTACATACTAATGCTCTCTACATGAATCTGATCTACTTAAGGTCAAAGAAAATAGGCGGTAAATAAGACTCGATGGAATTCAAGGTGGGTCGGACTTAGATCGCTTATGAGTGCAAAAAGACTCGAGGCCAATGACATATTTGACCCCTCCCTTGTTTTCTGTCTGGTTATCTTCTACACTGGGCATGGTTTTGCCCTGAAACCTTTTTCCCTGCAATTTTTTAGAGTGGTAGAAAAAGGGGTTAAAAGGCAAAAGAGATATTTTTCTGTAAGAGTTCAGATATGTAAGCTCTGCAGAGCTCAGGCATTCATTTAACCCTTTAAAATTTCCCTAACATCGCTAAATTAGAATAAGTGTAAGTTGTTTACCCATTAGATCAAAGGTGATATTAGGCTTTTGTAATCTGCAATTTATTTGGAGCACTAGATAAAAGCATTCCATTTAATAAGCATGGTTTAAATCAATAAAATATTTTTGTTCCAGTTAAAATATTATATTTAAAGACAGAATTTACCCATTATGTAATCTCTTCTAGGACATAGCTACTGATTTTGAATCTTCTATTAGACATGGCCTTGTTGTGAAAATTTTCCTTTAAAAAAAGCATTGCATGAAATAATACAGTATATGCATAATTTCTAGCTAATCAAATTTATTTATACATTTATGAAATTTATTTGCCGCCCATCTCAGATCCATCTCAAATACCAATCTGAAAGCAAAATGGGAAATTTAAAAATAAAGGGGCAGTTTTTACATACACAAAATCTCTATATTTAAAAAACTCAAAAGTAAAGAAATCAATGCAGCTTGTACATAATTTAATAAGTGTTCCACACATACATATTTGATTACAAAGAAGTACAAGTGAGCTCTAATGTTTTTCCACTTGGTTTAGGATTAGCAATATTGATAAGTATCTGTAAATTTCTAGGTTTATAGAAAGTGCTATAGAAGTCGATTTCATTGTTTGTAGAAAAAAAATAAGGGTTTAAAGAAGAAAACTCTCTTCTTTGTTTTCAGGAACATTTCAAAGTGACTTGTTTTCCCATTCCAAATTTTTATTAAAAATAGCGCTGAAGTTCATGACAAACCACCAGCTTATAAACCATCTAATGCTATGTGGCAGAGCAGAGAAAAATAATACAAATATAATATAAATGTATTCTATTTTTTATAAAAATATAAAAAATATGCATCCATGATAAAAGACATTTTACTTGTGGACTGAAAAAATATGCTATAATATTTGATTAATAACCATCATTATATTATAAAACTTTTTTTTTAAAGCCAGGCCTAAAAATGCCCCCCAAAAGTTTTCTCTTTTACTTTTAGTGGAGTGGTTTATCTATTTTTTTTTTGCATTTCTCCAAAACAATTCAAATACACTTTATTGTCATATGACTCACATTTATAAATTTATTTTGGAATATTATTATTTTAGTGTATCTATATTTGCTTCTAGTTTTTAGATGCTGATTTAAAGACGAAGATAATGCATAGCAAAGCAATATATGAAACAGCTAAAGAAACTTTGAAAGATTTTAATTCTCAGAAGACACAGTTGTATAACTTTGTTACTCAGATGGAAAACTGGTTTGTCAATACAGAAGAATCACTATTGAACTGCATTCATAGTCAGGTTCCATCAGATATTGGGATGGTCAATGTAAGTAGCATAAAACGAATAAATAGACTTGTTGAGCAAATTGGAATAAAAATATGGGGCTTTCATTTTATCAATCTGTGCTGAAAGCATTTAAAATGTCCCAGATCACATGGCTGTAATTAATGTATTTTCAGCAAAATGTACTTACCTCAAAAAATACACTTCTTTGTTTTTGTATGTGAATTTCCTCAATCTCCAAAAAAACATTAGACTTTCAGACTGAGATAATAAGAGCACTTGAGAAGGTGTTCTTCTATTCACATAATATAGATAGCACAACATGATCAGGACCATTCTTTAATTAAATATGCAGTACTTTGGACTGCTTGATTCCCCCCCCCCTCAGATTAGGGATTATTCAATGTGGGTTTAGTCCAGTTTTGCCCTGACTGGAAGTTTTAGCACGAAGAATTGAGACTTAGATATCTTGAAGTTTGGCAATGGAGATCCGTCAACATTTCTCTTAAAAGTAGTTTCTAAGCTTTGACTATTAGTATTCCAAAGACTTCCCCCATTTTTAATTTTTCTTCTTGGATGAGAAATGAAATATTTTTGAAGAAAAAAAACCAAGAAAGTCCCGTTGCCTTTTGGAAAAAAGCACCTTCAGAGCAACCATGATCTGGATGATTGAGCATCTCCATAGACAGTCAATAAAACAGTTTTTAAGTAATGGTCTAATGCAGTGTTTCTCAACCATGGCAACTTGAAGATGTCCGGACTTCAACTCCCAGAATTCCCCAGCCAGCATTTGCTGGCTGGGGAATTCTGGGAGTTGAAGTCCGGGCATCTTCAAGTTGCCAAGGTTGAGAAACACTGGTCTAATGTATTTAAATATTCTAATGATATCATTGTTCCTTCAGAAAATACAGAAGGAGATTCGCCAACAGCAGAACAATTTTGATTCTACTCAGGAAACGCTTAATGGCCTTTGCCGCAAATATCCATCTTTGGAGTTGGAAACTCTTGCAGGCACTATAACGTCCCTGATAAAGAAGTATGAATCTGTGAACCAGCTCAGTTTGAAAACACAGGCTTCTTTACAGGAGTCCCTAGAAAAACATTTCTTACGTGAGTTCTCTTCATAGATATATGAATCATCTAGCCCACAGGAATGTATGCTGGAGACCAATATGCCAGTATTAGAATAAAGTTTCCATTTACATCATGAATTAATTTGGGGACTAGGTTTTCCATACAACTCCTGTTATAGAAAGTATATTTTATAGATATTTCCAACTCCTCTCCTGCTTGGTTTCACAACAGTAATTTTGAAAAAATAACCTTGCTATTACTAATATTTTATATGTGGCTTGGGGCAAACACACATTTGGGGCACATTTTATGTATGCATGCATGTATATGCTTTCAGTGTGTGAGTATATACAGGTGTCCATGGACTAGTTTCCTTTCTTTTTCTGACAATATTGTTTCACTTCCTCTATGAATTGCACAATTCTATCCTGGCTATTTAACTTCTTATCTTGGCTTCTCTATTCCTTGTTCTGTATTCCTGAGATCATCTTGGTCTCCCTGGCTTCCTGAGACTTTTTTCTCTGTCCTTATCTTAGACTAGCAGAAATTAGATAATCCAATTCAATTTTTATTTTCATTTTGTTCTATTTGTTATGTTTGCAAAGGTACAAACTGCAGTCTCTTGCCACCTTTTCTATAGGCACTTGTGAGGTCTTGTGAGTCCAGAATCGTTGTAGTTTTATATTCTTGGTGAATTTTAAGGATGGAATGTATAAACCAGTGTTACTGTTTTATATGATAATCCTTGTATCTCCCTTTTTTACAAAAAGAATCTATGGAGGAATTTCAAAACTGGTATTCTAATCTGAAGATTGCAATAAAAGATATAAATATTGCAACTGGGGACAGTAAAGCTATTGAAGCAAAACTCCACAAACTACAGGTAAGTATGCAGGAATGAGTGAATTGCACGTTGCTCAGCTTGTAAACTTTTCTACATAATATTTGGAAATTATTGAGCAATTTTTGTGTGATTGATATATATGTTGTCAAACCACTATCTTACAAAGGTCGAACACTGATTTTACATCATAATGTGCAACAGACAGTATGCATTATTAATGACCTTTTATTATTATTTCATAGAATTCTGATCCAAACTAAGAGTGTTGTTCAAAATCTTTTAACTCTCTCTCATAATATTGGTGTTGCGTACAGACAGTTTGGTTTAGTGGTTAAGGACCTAGGGTAGAGCCTGGGAGACTTAGTCCCATCTTCAACAGGAAGCCAACTGGGTGACCTTCAGCCAGTCACTGTCTCTCAGCTCTAGGAAGAAAGCAAAAACAAATCATTTCCCAAAAACTTACCAAGAATCTGCAGGGACTGGTCCAAGCAGTTGCCTCGAGTCAACTCTACCATGAAGTTACAGAAAAAATAATAATGCACCAAAATCATAAATCCTTTCTGGGTTTTCAGACACTTTCTCATCATTGAAAAGTTGTACATTAATAAATGTTATCTATATAATTTCAATTATGGCCTATTAGTTGTTATATAAAACTTAAGTGTAGGTACTATAAAAGTACATATTTGATTGGTAAAATCAAAATCAATAAGCCACAAAAATAATAATAGTATTAGCTGTTTTTACAATGTTAACACTAGTCGTGTTTGAACAATTAAAAAATGTTTCTTGAATATAGACGACTTATAAGATAGCCTATTGTTGGGATGTACTTATTTATTTATTCTGCCACAAATCAAATTACATTAGTAATTTGCCATTTTGTTTCCCATTTGTCCAGTTGAAAAAAAATCCATTGTAAATTATTCCAATTATTTTTCTAATGCCTTCAGTAAATATTACTGTTATTACTGCTATATTATTATTCGCCATGGATTAATTTCTTACATGCATTGATTAACAATGTAGATTGTTGCAGTTTTCTTTTTGGAAAGTTAAATACAAAATAAAAATTAGATATAAAGTCTCTTCATATCTATTTGCCTTCTCATCATTCTTTACCCTTATAAATTTGTATATTTGTTTTACTCAGAAAGTGCTAGACTCTTTTAATGAAGGAAAGGCTAAACTGGAGTCAGCCTGCCAGGAAGGAGAAAATCTGTGTACTTACTTGCCTAAACCATCTGTGAATGGTATTCAAGAACAGATATCTAAAGCTCATCAGGACTTTGAAGCATTTCTAAAACAATGTTTGAAAGATAAACAAGCTTTGGAAGAGTGCATTGCAGAGTTGGAAAGGTAAGTTTCAGATAGCCATATTTTATGTAGTATATAGATATGTCCCTTATGCTATACCTAAATTAAATGGAAAAAATACAAAATAGTCTCAGTAAGTACTGCACATTCATTCTACTATTTCTGTCTGGCCATCTTCATTTGTAGTTTTATGATATAATTGGAAAAAAGGAATAATGGCCAACACAACAGCAGTGTGAATGTTCTGTAAGATGTATTATTACATTTTTTTTTGTTTCTACTAGTGATTTAGATATGTTGCTACCTTTCTTGCATCTGCTCTTTGGAAAGGAAGCTCCCACTTTACAGAATCTCTTTATGAACCCTAGTTAGAGCATTAAATAGCACTGGAGGAGGGAGACAGGGCTGTTGGTGAATTGTAGTAGAGGAACACAATTGTAATGGACCTTCTTTGCTGCTCACATAATTATTATAAAGGTAAAGGTTCCACTTGCAACATATGTGCTAGTTCTTCCCAACTCTAGGGAGCAGTGCTAATCTCTGTTTCAAAGCCGAAGAGCCAGCACTGTCCAAAGACATCTCCGTGGTCATGTGGCCGGCATGACTAAATGCCGACCACATGACCATGGAGACCGTAATAGAACGCTGTTACCTTCCCACCAAAGGTGGTTCCTATTTGTTCTACTTTCATTTTTGCATGCTTTCAAACTACTAGGTTGGCAGAAGCTTGGACAAGTAACCGGAGTTCACTCCATTACACGGCCCTAGGGATTCAAACTACCAAACTTCCGACCTTTATGATCGACAAGCTCAGCGTCTTAGCCACTGAGCCACCATGTCCCTATGATTATCATATGAAGGTTTAATTGCTTGAATGTTTTGGAAACAATCTTTGCAGTGTCTTCAGTTTCTTCCTTGACTGCGATAATAAATGCACACTGTGCCAGTTTAGAATTGGTAAATTTCCAAAGTTACAATAATTCTCATGTTTTGCTTTGCCATATTTAGATGCTTGCTAAGTATTTTTAGAATACTTACAGCTATAGAGAAGTATGTTTTTTGTCAGGGCTGTTCAAAACATCAGTGTTCTTTATAAGACACATCTAGATGAAGTAGATGCATGTTGCATCTTGCTTTTAACCAACAATAGTGGTGTTGTTTTATTTGTTTGTTTTATTACAGTTTTGAGGACCAGTGCAAGAGCTGGAGTTTATGGCTTCATGAAAAGGAAGAAAGGATAAACACAGAAGCTCTAGGAGAACACAAACAGCACATCCCAGATAAGAAAGACGAGGTACAGAAGGTAGAAGCCTTTTTAGAAGAACTTCTGCTTGCAAGGTATACAAGCATATTTATTAATTCTTTTTTTTAATCAGCCATAGGATTATAACAATTACCCTACATTTTGTTTGTGTATTTTGGCTGTTCTGAAGTACAGCTGCAGTAAACTACAGCTCTGCAAACTTCATTATTCACAGAATTCAATAAATAACAGGGGTTTGAATTTGGTTCTAATAATGAACTATTTTATAAGGGACAATTCACATTTTTCTATTGAGAAATAAGTGAAATAGTTCACATACTTGAATGTGAGGCATGCAATTTTTATACCAGTTCTTCCTAGAATCTCTAAAAAAGGATGACTTCATCATAATGCAAATTTAAAGCACATATTGGCACTTTTTCAGCTGGATTCATTACAACTGACTGATATAGTGCTTATATTGTTGCTGTTAATTAATCACATAAAATAAAACAGCACGGTAGTAATTTAAGTTACCTGAGAGTCAGTGCTCATATTAAGGACCAGGAATAGAATTTAACATCTTCTCGTTCCAAATTTTTATGATTGTAATGATTGTGATTTTATTTTTTGCGTGAATCTAATAGCTTTCATATCTGAACTGTATTCTGCAATAGCACGGTTTGTCTATATGTATTCAAAATTACACCTTTATAGATGCATTTATAACTCAGGTTTTTTTTACATTTTACATTTTTTTTTGTTTAGAGAATCCTTTGATAAACTCTCTCAAAAGGCACAGTTTTTAAGTGACAAAGACTACAGTACTGGAATGGAGGTTCGTCTGGCTTCTAAGCAATTTTCTGCCTATCAGAATTTAATCAAGGAAGTAAAGGAGAAGCTGCGGCTCTCTCAGATAGCTCTCCAAGATCACCAGACTTTGGAAGAAGCCCTGCAGGATATGTGGACCTGGGTGAAGGATGTCCAAGGAAAACTCAGCTCTGCTGAGGGCACCCTTGGGGACAAAGTGACCTTGGAGAAACGACACCTCCAAATCCAGGTAAAATAGCAACAGAATAGAAGAACTGACTTCAAAGAACTTTTGTTTAATAACATTTTGACTAAAGTTTAGATAAAACTGACACTGTTTCCCAGAGTCAGTGATTGGCCAGCCAGAACCAGACATGCAAGTCTGCTGGATGACCTTGGGCCAGTCATCGTCTCTCAGTCCAACTCACCCACATGGTTATTGCTGTGGGGAAAATAGGAGGAGGAAGGTGTGTTGAATATGTTCACCACCTTGAGTTAAAGGCAGGAAATAAACAAACAAACAAGGTAGTTAAATTATAGATCCATCAGATTTTTCTACTTCGCCCTTTATATTTACTTTTATTTTCAGTCTTATTATATCTGGATAAAAGTTAACATGGAACATTTTTAAAGAGTAAAAATGACATCATTTTAGCACCAGAGAAATTTAAATGCCATCATGAAATGATTATGACCATCGGAAATGATGACAATCATCAGTGGCAAAATGTCAATCCAATATTGTTTTTCAAATAAGAAAATATCCATGAGTTTTTGTCACCAACAACCCATCTATTCCCAATGTATTATTTCAAGATCACTACTAAGTCTCTCCTAATAGCAAATACCAACATAATTTTATAATGATAATCCTATAAGGGACAGTCAACAGGAAGCAAAATCTAGGCTACTATATTTCCCATGGAAAAAGCTACATGGATAAAAAGTTTTGCATTTGTCATACTGCAGAACAGATAAAACAATGCAAAAGAGGCATTCCTTTTATCTGTAAAGTGTTGACCTGGAACTTTTGTGTCCTAGGAAATCCTATTAATGAAAGGAGAAGGAGAGGTGAAGCTGAACATGGCCATTGGCAAAGCTGAACAAGCCCTTAAGACAAGTAATGAAGAGGGACAGAAAGTGATTCAGAGCCAGCTGCAAAGATTAAGAGACCTCTGGGGCAGCATTGTCAGCACCTCGGTGAGCTGTCAAAGGTAAACCTTTATGTTGCTGCTTTTCATTCTGATATTTTTTTCCCCATTCAGAGGACACTTTATGAAATAATAATGAATTGCTCAGAACCCAAGATTAATGATAAGGGGGGGAAATTCATAAAAGGAAGGAAGTTTTCTTGCCTCTTTTTCATTTGACTGTACTTTCCTCCTCACTAGGGGAAATTAGGACCTTTGCAAAAGTGTAATGTGAGACACTGGAAAAAACTCAGATCCAGCATTGAATTAAAGAAATGACAGCATTAGTATTCATCCCCCCTCCCCCCAACAGAAATGTTGTTAAGAAAAAAGAAAAGGAGGGAGGGAGGGAGGGAGGGCAGTATTTTATATAAAATATGCAGAAAGATTTATTAACCCCCCTTTCAATCCTGAATCATTTGGGAATCATTTTCTTCCTTTCCCCATACTCCTTATGAGTCCTTATCTACAGACATTCATACTGGGGCATACATTTTGCAACATTCTTGTTGTTCAGACTCAATTTATTTCCCTAAGAACCTTTCACATTTTGATTTCTATGTTTCTGTTACATTCAGCTTGCTGGAGTTTGTGATAAATCGGTGGAATTGCCACCTGGAGAAGAAAAGTCAGTTGGACCAGTGGCTGGATTCAATAGATCACAAATTGAAAGAGCCTCTGGAACCTCAGAATGGACTGAAAGAGAAATTTTCCCAGCTGGATTGCTTCCAAGCTATTGTTTCAGAAGTGGAAGAACGTTCTAATGATCTACACCAGCTCATAGTAAAAGCCAGAGAACTGCACGAGAAAACCCAGGACGATTCTTTTGGAGAAACTGCTCAAGAGGAATTGAAAACACAATTCACAAATATTGTAACAGTTGCCAAGGTGAAGATTTTGTAATATGTAGGCCACCCAGAGTTAATCAAGTAGATTTAAAGGTTAAAATGTATGTAAATATAATTATATTGTCAACATAATTACATGAATTGCAAAACAGGCCCAATGAATCTGACAGGATTCCCACTTTATGCTAAACTGTATTGCGCTTTAAAAAAAAATCAGCTGAACTTACTGATTCAATCCAGTCATTTATAATTGAAGTTAAACATAAATTAGTGTGGTCCTGATCTCTGATTTGAAATAGAACTAGAGATGAACTAGAGATGTCATAGAAAAAATTGACAAAAATCCAACATACCACCCAAAATAGAACAAGTAGGGTCAAAGTCATGAAAATAACTAAAATATAACAAAGGGGAGAGAGCATAGTGACTTTTAGCCAACAATATAATTAGGCAAAAGTAATGGTTCTAGTAAACTCTTCGCACTATATTCAAATAAACAAACCTGGGTTGATTGCATCAATAATTGTTTCAATTCCTTAAACTCGGTTTTCAACAGTCTCTCTTTGATTTACAGGAAAAAATGAAAATAGCTGAAGATATTGTAAAAGACCATTTGTTATACCTTGATGCAGTGCATGAATTTTCTGATTGGCTTCATTCAGCAAAAGAAGAGCTTCACCGCTGGTCAGATACATCAGGAGATTTGTCTGCCATACAGAAAAAAATAGCTAAAATCAATGTGAGAAATTGTTTCGTAGTTTTGTTATTAACTTTTGTACATGTGTGTTAAGAAGTTCACATAATGAACTTTAATTATTTTTTTAAAAACCCTCTAATTTCTTTAGAACCAGATTGGGTACTTTTTAGTTCCTCTGACTGTCTTCCTACAGCAGAATGGAAGGCATTCTCTTGTTCTCTTTCTTTCAGTAATACTTTCCACAGGAACAAGAAGGAAGGGAATTTTGTAAAAAAGAAAAAAATGCTTTTATTTTGCCAGTGTGATTCCTCTATATTAGATGAAAAATCTTCTATATAGTTAGTCCTTAACTTACAGCCATTGATTTAGGGACCGTGCAAAGTTACAATGGCACTGAAAGAAATGACTGGTCCTCACACTTGTAACTTGTAAATATGAGCCAGCAGTGTGCAGCAGCTGCCAAAAAAGCCAACACAGTCCTAGGATGCATCAACAGAGGGATAGAATCAAGATCACGTGAAGTGTTAATACCACTTTATAATGCCTTGGTAAGGCCACACTTGGAATACTGCATTCAGTTCTGGTCGCCACGATGTAAAAAAGATGTGGAGACTCTAGAAAGAGTGCAGAGAAGAGCAACAAAGATGATTAGGGGACTGGAGGCTAAAACATATGAAGAACGGTTGCAGGAACTGGGTATGTTTAGCTTAAGAGAAAGAAGGACTAGGGGAGACATGATAGCATTGTTCCAATATCTCAGGGGTTGCCACAAAGAAGAGGGAGTCAATTCTCCAAAGCACCTGAGGGTAGAACAAGAAGCAATGGGTGGAAACTAATCAAGGAGAGAAGCAACTTAGAACTGTGGAGAAATTTCCTGACAGTTAGAACAATTAATCAGTGGAACAGCTTGCCTCCAGAAGTTGTGAATGCCCCAACACTGGAAGTCTTCAAGAAGATGTTGGATAGCTATTTATCTGAAACGGTATAGGGTTTCCTGCTTAGGCAGGGGGTTGGACTAGAAGACCTCCAAGGTCCCTTCCAACTCTACTATTGTATTGTATTGTATTGTAACTATCATAGCATCCTTACAGTTACATGATCAAATCTGGCTGCTTGGCATCTGGCATGAATTTATGACAGTTGCAGTGTCCCAGGGTTAGGTGATCATCATTTGCAATCTTCCCAGTCAGTTCTGACAAGCAAAGTCGATGGGGGAAGCTGAATTCATTTAGCAATCATATAATTCACTTAACAACTGCAGTGAGTTGCTTTACCACCATGGCAAAAAAAGGGTCATAAAATCAGGGATGACTTAACAATTGCCTTGATTAGCAATGCAAATTCTGGTCCCAATTGTAGTGGTAAGTTGAGGACTGTCTATAGATGGAAGGACTTCTTTATTCATAGAAAATCACCATTAAATCCAACTTATTATTTTTTTAAATATTCAGCTGAGCACATGGTTCTAATTATATTTATAAAGACTACCTCTGCAGGTAAACAGTGATTATTAAGTAAATCAAAATGGCAATTATAAAGCAATACAGAAGAAATTGTGAAACAACTCTTCTCCCCAAATCCAGTTTATATGCCATGTAACATTTTGTAGCAATGTTGGCACTTTATCTAATACCTAAAACAAAGTATTACTTTGTATAGTAAGTATAATGCTTAATATAAGAACATTTTTCTCATTAAAATAATGATGCTAAATTGTGGACAGACTTGCTTAAATATTTTTGCTATATACCTCATTGCTTCTTCTGAACTTATAGCTCAAAACTTTTGTCATCAGTTAAGCTGATGACACTTCTAAAAGCAACCAGATACCTTGTTTATTTTAATAAAATCCAACTCAGTACTGCACTTCTCAGAAAATGTTACTGCCCGACCCCCACTCCACCCCACCCCACCACCGTTGGATTCTTAAGTAACTTTTAAAGTTTATTGTTGTTCGTTTAGACATGGTTTGGCTTTGTTTTGTTTCTGCCTGCACTTCTGTTTTTACTTTTCCCTTACATTTTAGCCCAGCTTGCACACACTTTTGGTGAAACTGCCAGCAGTTGTGGAATGAGCAGTTCACAGCTGTGTAAAAATGCTGCCTTTTGCTTGTTCGGCTGAAGTGGATCCTGGCCATTTCAGTTACCATGGTGATATTCCATTGCAGGAGCTGATAGATTCCAGACAGACTGGTGAGGGTCGCCTCCACAGGATCCAAACACTGGCTCCCGCCGTGAAAAAGAACACAAGCGTTCAAGGGGGCAAAGACATGGATGCTGAAATGCAGGCTCTCCAGTCCGACTGGAAGCAGTGGGAGGAGAATGCTTTCCAGTCCCGAAACAGGCTGCAGGAACTGGAGAGTCAGATGGCCTGGTCAGAGCAGGAGTTTTCAGCCCAGGCTGTTCTTCTGGAAAAGGCCTTGCAACACTTCAGCACGTTGCTTGCAACCTGGTCTGAAGGCCTGACCTCTCTAGACAGTAAGCACACAGACCAAGAGCTGGTTGAATGCTGGCACCGAGAAAAGGTAAACTGCTTTCTTTCTTTTTGAGACTGTCCTACACTTTGATTGTGTGTGTGTGTGTGTGTGTGTCTGTATGTTGCGGAGGGGTGGAGTGGCAGGGAAGAGACATTGCTAATGGCCAGAAGAGAGTTCTCATTCAAACAAAAACAGTGCAGAACACAAGAACTGCAAAACACGAACTTTAAATGCTTTCTCGGCTGAAAAGTTAATATATTGCAGCACTGCACTGGCACAAACTCTCCAGCTTGGAGTCCAAAGGAGGAAACATACTTTGTGCTTGTTCCACCTACTGTACGTTTTTTCTTTTATTGTTGTTGTTGTTGTTACATGTATTTTAGTTTCAGAAAGTAGAATGTTTCAAAGCAAAATGTGCCAGCTTCTGGGTAGAAACTAATCAAGGAGAGAAGCAACTTAGAACTGAGAAGAAATTTCCTGACAGAACAATTAATCAGTGGAACAGCTTGCCTCCAGAAGTTGTGAATGCCCCAACATTGGAAGTTTTTAAGAAAATGTTGGATAACATTTATCTGAAGTGGTGTAGGGTTTCCTGCCTAGGCAGGGGGTTGGACTAGAAGACCTCCAAGGTCCCTTCCAACTCTGTTATTCTATGCTATTCTAGTACTGTAGCATCTTTATTGCCATACCCACCCCCCAAAAATCTCCTCTGATTCCCATAAGCTCTCACAAGCTATTCACAAAAATAAAAATAATGAGTCATTATTTCATACTATCCACCTGTCCAGAAAAGGAAGAAAATAGAAATGAGCACTCCAGCCTGGTCATGTTGGGAGAAATGGGTGCTTCGTAATTGTGTCTATCTCTTAGAGTAACCACTTCGTGAATGCATCCACAATGTTTTCAAAATTTCAGATGCATCTATTCGTCATTACAATTTCAAAACACCTGCGTTTGCATATAAAACTGCAGGATGTTACTAATGTTGTGGGATTATTTCACACCTTCCTGTGTGTATTCACACTGCATTTCATTGCTCTTTTAAAAACTAAAAAAGTGGAGCCTCTGAGCAGAAGCAGAAATAAGAGTATAGAAGCCTACTTAACTCGGTTTTCCAAGATGCTTTCCTCAATAGTGTGCATAAGTCTTTTTGTATGGTGAAAAAAAAGCTTCTTTTGTAAGTCGTAGTGTAATTTAAAATATATTCTACTAGTTTGCTTGGTTTTTGTGGAATAGCAATGGATGCTCTTTGTTTTTCCAAATTCTACAACTGCCCCTGCTTCCTGCCCATAAGAAACATTCCCTACACTCCTTTGGAATTTAAACTAAGCACCAGGAAGTGTTGTAGGAATGTTGAATGCTGCTAGAGAAACTGTAGTTCAAAGGGAAATAAGACTTTTATACACTATCCTGTCACTTTGGAATTAAAGTGTGAGAGCACCCAACCAATGTCAAATAACGTGAAATTTTCCTCTCCTTATGGGGAAAAATTATATTACACTCAAAGCACTGAAATAAGTGACTAATGACCAGTTCTCACACTTATGACCGTTGCAGCATCCCTATAATTACATGATCAAACTTTGGGTGCTTGGCAACTGGCATGTATTTAGGATGGTTGCTGTGTCCCAGGGTCATGTGATCTTCATTTGTAACCTCCTCAGTTGGCTTCTGACAAGCAAACTCAATGAAGAAAGCCAGATTCACTTACTTATTGTATGTGCAATTTACAGTGCAATTTAACCATTGTGGCAATTTGCTTAACAATTGTAGCAAAAAGTTCAAAAAAAATGGGATACAACTCACCTAACTGCCTTGCTTAGCAAAAGAAGTTCTGGGTTCAGTTGTGGTCGTAAGTTGAGGATTACCTGTAAAAGCAAATTTGGCGTCAAGCTAACCTTTAATGATAAAATAAAATATTGGAAAATGTTTGGCTATGTCACAAGTTCCTAAACAATTTATATGATTAAAACATTGGTTCAGTAATGGCATCCCTAATTTCATGGGTGCAGAAGAGAGAGGCCTTCATTTTAGAATGGGGAACACATCAAATGGAAAGGATGTGGAGCAACATGGTTTTGGTCAAAGCTGGAATTAGGAAACTATGATTAAATCTTATTTTTTGTCCAGGCTAATTTATTCCATTACTTCTTTCCAATTGACCAGTTTTAAAACCTTGAGATTTCATTTCAACTTGCCTAAAGATAATTGGCAATGGATAAGGAAGGAGATGACAACAATACAAAAAGCCTTGAGAAGCTGCAGTTATGCAGTTACACTGTCTTCCTTTAAAAAAAATCTTCCTTAAAAGTGTTGTCTTTCCAAGAAGAGAATGTCAACATTGTTTTAAATTGTGAATATCATTTGTAATTTCTTACTGCATTTATCATGTGTACATATGGCCAGTAGAAGAAAATTGTGGTTTATTATTTTTATTTAATAGATTCCAGGATTATTATTTGATTTTAAAAATGCTTAGGAGGGTAGAGTTTGACTTTATTTTAACTTTCTTTTGATTGAGAGGGTTTATTGAACCTTTGAATAATTACTTCCATTACTTTTGTAAATAACTCAAGATGACAAACCTCTAATACTCCCTCCTCCTCCTCCTCCTCCTCCTCCTCCTCCTCCTCCTCCTCCTCCTCCTCCTATACCTGTGGGGTAGATTGGGCTGACAGAGAGTGACTGGCCCCAGGTCACCTGACCAGATTTTGTCCCTAATGCAGGACTAGAACTTTTGTCCCTAATGCAGGACCTATGCTCCTGGTTTCTAACCTGATGCCTTAACCACTGGATCTAATTGGCTACCTCCATACTTTCAAACCTGATTCCACTGATCAATCAGCCGAACATTTAATTAATCAATTCATGAATTTATTCTTTCACAACAAAATGTGCTATTAATTTTTCCTCTTAACGTTGACTGGGATATATGCAAAAAGCAATATATTTATTTTTACTTGCTTCAGTGAAAAATAATCACCGTAGTCCTGCCTCATAGTAGATTTCATGGTTAATCGAACTGTTTGTTAAAACGCAGTTTAAAAAGCATTTTCTTATGCTATCTTATAATCTTTCATTATGGTTTTGTTTTCTAAAGGAAACTCTGGATGCCCTAACAAAGGCAGAGTCTATTAATGATGATATTAAGACTCAGTTAAATGATCTTTGCCGTTTTTCCAAAGATTTGAGCACCTATTCTGCAAAGGTTTCCCAGTTATTTAAAGAATATAATAGGTAAGTTTCCATCTTCTATATAGGAAGTTCTTGATTTATGACTGTTAGGTTTAGTGACTGTTTAAACAGTTGAACAGTTTGAATAGCACTTAAAAGAAGTGACTCATGACTTCTTATTGTACTTATGACTATTACAACTCCCATTGTCACATAATCAAAATTCAGGTGTTTGTCAACTGGCATGTATTTATGATGGTTGCAGCATCCCACGGTTACATTTGCAACTTTCCCACCCGGCTTCTGACAAGCAAAATCAATGGAGGAAGCTGAATTCATTCTAACATCTGAACAATTCACTTTATGACTATGATGATTTACTTAATGACCACAGCATAACGGTTGTAAAATCAGATGCAACTCACTTAATGACCACCTTGCTTAGCAACAGAATTGTGGTTTTAAATCAAGGGCTTCCGATAGAAGGTTATCCTTATTCCCACCTGCATTGTGAAGCTTTTCTATACTGTAATTGCTGTTTAAATGTGTTTCAAAGCAAATTAAAATATTACACCGGTACAAAATAAAATGAATCTCTCTTTGAGCTAACAGATGCCAATGTAGGGGACACTATTTTGTTCTGATTTAGCTCATGAAGACCCTATATAGATCTGTTATATAAATAGCTTAGAATATTGATATAATATCAAGTTCATATATCACCTTTTCTCAACCTGATAACCTTAAGATAAGTACAACTCTCAAAATCCTTGGGCCAACATAATCATTGGGATGAAATTTGATGTAGAGTAGCGAACTTTTTTCCTTGGATCATTACAATGTTAGTGAAAGTTTTTGAGAACCACTATATAAATCAGGGGGTAAGCAATACAGGTACTATAAATTTATGCCCCATGTGTATCTATATCTATCTATCTATCTATCTATCTATCTATCTATCTATCTATCTATCTATCTATCTATCTATCTATCTATCTATCTATCTATCTACCTACCTACCTACCTACCTACCTACCTACCTACCTACCTACCTACCTACCTACCTACCTACCTATCTATCTATCTATCTATCTATCTATCTATCTATCTATCTATCTATCTATCTATCTACAGAATCTACCAATAGCTGTTTGTCTGTCGAAAATCAATCTCTCTCCCCATCCTCTCTCTTAAAATTGGTGTATTTTACAAAATCTTATGATATTCAAAATAAAAACATTCACAACTTTTTAAATTTGGTAGCCTTGTGAAATATAAGCAGTTTTTAAAAAAAGTACTTTCATTTTGTCACCCATGTCAGACGTTGTTTTTTCATTATTCATCACTCTTACTTGAAAGGCCATCCCTTAGTGCATCATGTGAAAAAGTTGTAGCCACTCCTTTCTTCCTAATATAACCCAAATCTATATTTCCATTTGTCTACCATGGTACCTGAAGTCTTTGCCTGCAAGCTTCAAAGGGATGCCAAAGTAAAGAGCAGGCCTTGCAACAGAGATTCAGGGCAGTCTTCAGAGATTTTCAGCAATGGCTGGTCAATTCCAAAATCACTACTGCCAAATGTTTTGATGTGCCTCAAAATGTCAGTGATGTTACAGCTAACATACAGAAAATACAGGTAATTCTTCAAATTCAATCCAGCGATTTCAGAACATTAATAAAATGTATTTAAAATGTAATCTGGAACTAAAACCATGATATATTCCATGGCCCTTAGCAAAAAATTATTTTTTTCATAGTATTATCCAATTAAAATGCTTCTATTCAGATGTGTTGCTGGTTGTTTCCCCCGTTTCCCACTTGGAAGTAGCATTTGAGGAAGTCAAATGATTGTGCTTTCATTGTAGATAGAACATAACTTGTCATGTTACATGAATACAGAAAAATTGTGGCTAACTTGAATTGTGTTTAGTGGAAACAAACTAGTCTTGAAGTAGTGCTTATGAAATTGGATTGCTTTTACTAAATGTCATAGTTAGGGTTTGCAGGTAGTTTTTGACTTGCAACAGTTCATTTAGTGACTGTTCAAAGTTACAATGGCACTGAAAAAAGAGACTTATGACTGTTTTTCACATGGCCTTTATAGTATCCCCATGGTCATGGGATTGGGTCATGGTCATGGGATTCAGATGCTTGGAAACTGGTTCATATTCATGAGAGAGTCCTGGGATCGTGTGATCACCTTTTGTAATAATAATAATAATAATAATAATAATAATAATAATAATAATAATAATAATAATAATAATAATAATAATAATAATAATAATAATAATAATAATAATAATAATAATAATAATAAAAAAATATTTATTTCTTAGCCGCACTCTCTCCCGGAGGACTCGGGGCAGCGTACAATAAAACATATAAAATACATATCTGGACAAGACATACATATAACAAAGACATATATAAGACGTGTACAAGGAGGAGGTAGGCTGATGGATAAAAAACAATTAAAATCACAATATTTAAAAACCCCAATAAAAATTCAATTAAATTACACTAATAAAAAACCCGACAGGAGCGATATAGTTAGATCATGATTGAGCCAGGCCAGCTACTTGGAATAGGTGGGTCTTGAGCTTTATTCGGAAGGAGCGGAGGTCAGAAGTAGTCCTAATATCCGGGGGGAGGTCATTCCACAGGGCTGGGCCCGCCACAGAGAAGGCTCTACTCCTAGGCGCCGCCCCTCGACACTGTCTGGTGGACGGCACCTGGAGGAGTCCCTCTCTGTGCGAGCGAATTGGTCGCAGGGATGTATGGGGCAGAATACGATCCCGCAAGTAACTAGGCCCTGAGCCATGGAGCGCTTTAAAGATCGTTATCAAAACCTTGAAACGCACCCGATAGACCACAGGAAGCCAGTGCAGCTCGCGCAGGAAAGGTGTCACATGGGAGTACCTAGTACTCCCCATAATTTCCCGCGCGGCTGCATTCAGGACCAACTGTAGTCTCCGGGTGCATTTCAAGGGAAACCCCATGTAGAGAGCGTTACAGTAGTCCAGGCGAGACGTTACCAGCGCATGAGTGACTGTGCGTAAGGCGTCCCGGTCCAGTAGGGGGCGCAATTGGCGCACCAGGCAAACCTGGTGGAACGCCCCCCTTGCCACGGCTGTCACATGGTCATCCATGGACAGCCGGGCATCCAGGAGGATGCCCAAATTGCGCGCCCGCTCCACGGGGGCAAGTTGAACACCCCCGATGGCCAAAGATGGAATTAATTGGCTGAACCGGGGAGCCGGTACCCACAGCCACTCAGTCTTGGAGGGGTTGAGTTTGAGTCGGTTGTCATCCATCCAGACCCGTACGGCTTCCACACACCGGGACATCACTTCGACGGCCTCGTTGGGGTGGTTCGGGGTGGAAATGTACAGCTGAGTATCATCAGCATAGCCTTCTGACAAGCAAAGTCAATGGGAAAGTCAAATTCGCTTAACAACCATGTCAGTAACTTAACAATTGCAGTGATTCGCTTAACAATTGTGGCAAGAACAGTCGTAAAATGGGCAAAATTCACTTAACAAATATCTCACTTAACAACAGAAATGTTGGGATCAATTGTGGTCATACGTCGAGGACTACCTGTACTTTACTTTGGGAACTTGCTATGCCTGTGGTAAAACTTAACAATTCTCTCCATGAGAAAAAACAAGTGAAAAATGGGGTTCATTTCTGAAATTATGTATACCTGTGTTTTGCGAGTTGCCAAATTACTTACATTTTGTGGAGCTATCTGGTTCACATCACAAATACTAATAGTTTATTCCTAGTCCTTAAGTACTATTCTGCATAACCATGATTCTGTAAGTGTTGATTATATAAAAGATATTTTTTAATGTATTTTGTCCTCCTCACAGTCAGGCTATTTATAACTTACAAAATAGACACACACAGAATCACTTAGAACCCAGTATTTATTTATGCTTGTATACGAGCAACGTACAAATATACAAATCGGAGGAATATATGCGTTCTATCTTTTCCCATTTCTCAGACAGTACAGAAATATTCTCTGTATAAGACTTGGTTTCGAATCCAAAACATTTTTTTCTAAATAATTTTTATTGAATGTTTTAATATTTAAAAATAGTAAAAAAAAAGACACAACAAGGGGAAAAAAACCACAATAAAACAAAACAAAACATGGAACATACATAACAATATAGAGTAATTTTACAGCTTTCAGTATCGGCTTTCCTGCCTAGCTTTTATAATTCTCCCTTCTGCATTGCCTTCCTATTACTATAGCCTTGTCCTGTGATGTAACAAGCATAGTATAAACACTTATAGTAATATTCATTTTTTGTATCTCCATCTATTTGTATTCTCTATTTCCTGTTTTGGCTTTTGATTTCTAGCCACTTGTATATTTTATTCCAAACATTATAAAAGTCTGATTCTTCTCTTTCTTTTAGTTCTATTGTCATTTTGTCCATTTCTGCACAATCAAGTATTTTCCTGATTGTAGGTTTTTTTCATATGTATTGTGCAATAATGATATAACCAAATTGACTTTATGTATGTGTATTAATGAATGCAGTGAAGGGAACTAAGCAGAATGGAGATTTCTATTGGTAGAATATTGACTTAATAAGGTAATTAAAATAATTTTTAGAAGGAAAGTATTAGATGTTAGATGTTCTCTCGACTCAATAATTGGAGAGAAACTTTCTACATCTTAGGTGTAAAAGGTTACATGAGCAACATAAATTACAGTTTTTATTAGTTAGCTTTAGAAAATGTTGTGTTTATACATATTGCTTACTACTTTTATCATTAGTCTATATATGTGTGCATTTTGGCTTAGGAATTCTTATCTGAAACTGAGACTGGTCAACATAAGTTAAATTTAGTGGTATCCAAAGGAGAACTGTTAAGTTCTATATTACCTAAAGAAAAAGTTAAATCAATTCAGACCAAAATTGCTTCAGCTAAAGAGGACTGGAAGAAATTTATTTCCACACTGCACCAAAAGGAAACAACTTTAGAGGTATGAGATCAATTACCAAAGAAATCAATAAGTTGAAACTATTTTTTAAAACTTTTTCTTCTAAATGTATTTGCACTTAATTCTACATTAAGCCTTAATGATGCACCTTATCTTTTCTCTATACCTCTTTTCTCTCGACCTTTTATAAAGTTTTTAAAAGCCATTTTGCTTTTGATTACTTTTAACATAATTACATTTCGGAAAATACAAAGGAGAATCTCTAAAGGAGGCAGATAGATTCTCAAATTCCAAACCTTTGTTGATTTTCTACAGATTAGTAACCAAAACTTGTATTAAGTTTGAAAAGGACTGGGAGGCCATATAACCAATTAATACTGGGAAGATATGTTCCATATGTCTGGCAGGCTCATTTATCTTTTAATTAACTAAAGATTCTGGATGAACTTTAAAGACAGTCTTACATATATTCTGTTTCAATAGTTTGGGTCAATCAGTACAGAATGCTGATTCTCTTTCTTTAAGCAAAGAAATATCTCATCTGGAACAGAGAGCCCACTCATGACAATGTTAGATTTAATAGTGCTTCTGGATACTGGACTGTATGGTGAAAATATTGTA
Source organism: Natrix helvetica (assembly GCF_964273705.1). Taxonomy (NCBI): domain Eukaryota; kingdom Metazoa; phylum Chordata; class Lepidosauria; order Squamata; family Natricidae; genus Natrix; species Natrix helvetica. The sequence goes on along the minus strand of NC_138552.1, from coordinate 207,669,283 downwards.
TCCAAAATTATGGACTAGCAATGAATGCTCCCTATCCTTTTTTTTCTCTAGAATTTAAAGGTACAGATGAAAGATTTCGAAACAAGTGCTGAACCTCTTCAAGACTGGTTAAATAAAACCAAAGAAATAGTGCAAAGCAGCAGTAATAATCTGCATGACCTTTCCACTAAAAGGAGAGAGCATCAGAATCTACAGGTAATATTAAGATATATCTCTCTCTATTTATTTATTTGGGGCCAATATATTTCTTTACAAATGAAAGCAAATATATGTGTTCCAGTATGAAGTTGCAGGATCCAATCTGAATGGGTCCCTGGGACCAGAGGTTTTTTTTCTTCTAAGCCAGGGGTGTCCAAACTTGGGAACTTTAAGACTTGTGGACTTAAGACTTGTGGACTTGTGGACTTGTGGGCTTAAGACTTGTGGACTTGTGGACTTAAGACTTGTGGACTTAAGACTTGTGGACTTTAAGATTTGTGGACTTGTGGACAGCATGCTGGCTGGGGAATTCTGGGAGTTGAAGTCCACAAGTCTTAAAGTTCCCAAGTTTGGACACCCCTGTTCTAAGCTTTTGGACTCATGCTGGAGCCCATCTTCAAGGAACGTCTCTCTAGCAGAGTGTGTGCTGTTCTGTGTTTGGTATATGTCTGTTGTGAATGGCTTTTTACATGTTGATTGGGATGTGTTGATGGCTGGCTTTTAAGTCATTAGCTGTCATTTGCTTGTACTGCCCAGCCTTTGCCTTCTAAGTACTTGATAGGCTGGTGGTAAATCAGCACTCCTGTTGACTGATGAGGAGCCTGTTTCCCAGGCTTCAATCACTTCTCTGGCTATTTTTGTGCCTGCTCGTCCAACAATCTTAGAAGCTGCAAAATTGAATGTGCGTCCCTGTTCATTACAGTGTGAGGCTATCAATGAGTTCAGGTCTCCTAGTCTGACAATGTTCCTTTAGGTTGTATGTTCTTATCTTATGTACAAACTCATTCATATGATCAGTTGAAAACATTTCCAAAGACCATTTTATCTGTTGTGGAAAAATCTAGCAAATCTCATTTCAAAGTTCAAATCTTTTTGAACACCAGAACTATTCAATCCAGTGCTGATATGGTCTTCATTGCTGCAAGGGGATGTTTAATCTGATGGTGCAAAAAGAATCCCTCACTCTTGGCAAAGAAAAAATGGTAACAGAATGACTAGGCAATATCACAGAAGAAAAAGTGGCCTTATTCATGTTTAGCACTTTGAGAAACCCATATTTCAAGTTCTTGATTTTATAATCCCAGTGTTAAATATGGGGCTTAAAATAGCACATGTGGGAGAGAAAGAATGTTGATCAATAATAACAGACTAGGCCTCACACAATGTTTATAATCTTGATTAATATGTTTACGTCATGGCCATTTTATCCTACTTTTCATTAACAAACATTGTGATTACGGTAGATTGCTGAAAAACTGCTTGAAATTGAAGCACTATTTGGAGGAAAGTTATTTAATCCCCCTGCTGAAGAAACAATGCACATTGTCACATGACAAACTGATCATTAGGAAAGGCTTAGCATTTCCAAGTCATTTAACAGACCTTTTCTATCCATCTATCTTCCTTGCTGCTTGCTCTCTTTTTCCCCGCACTAGTACTAAACAAATATGTGCTTATGCTTTGCAGTCTGTCCTTGAAGAAATAAAATGTAATGAGCCTCAGCTCAGCAGATTAAAAGAAAAAGCTCAGCAGCTTTGGGAAGAACAAGCTGCCAGCAAAAACTTTGTGCACAGAGTTTCTCAGCTATCATCTCTCTATTTTGCTCTGAGCAACCTAACAAAGGTAATGCTCCTATGTGTGCTTTTATGCAACAAATCTGGTAAAAAATGAAAGCCTGCCTTCTGAAATGCTGCATATCTGTTTATGAAATGGCTTCTATCTGTATTTTAAAACCAGTATGGTTGAAGACATACCTTATCAAGAGAAATATTATGTTAAGAAACAGGATACACACAGGTATCATTAAGTAAGAAAAGAACTTTATGAATTTTTAAACTAATACCAGCAGAAGAAAGAAGCACACACTGCTCATTTAATGCATGTTCTCCTAAATCAGGAGTCTCCAAACTTGGCAACTTTAAGACTTAGGGACTTCAATTCCCAAAATTCCACAGCCAGCATGACTAGCTAAGGAATTCTGGGAGTTGAAGTCCACAAGTCTTAAATTTACTAAGTTCGAAGACTCCTGTCCTAAATGGTTATAAAATGAAGACCTTGGGTGGGTCACCAGTTTACCATTCTGTTCATATATGTTTATTTTATTTATTACATTTATTTGCCGTCCATCTGGCCATGAGGCAACTCTGGGCAACTTACAACATTAAAAACAGTAAAACCATATATATAGGGAAGTATTCATGGGGAAGGAGGGAATGTGGGATATACTAGTGGTTCATCAGCCACCTCCCGCATGATACTCCTCCATTGGGGCCCCCAGGCCAGCTGGCAGAGCCAGATATTCAGGCCTTTGTGGAAGATCAGGAGGTTGGTGGTAGATCTCACCCAGGGGGGAGGCAAGCTGTTCCAAAGGGCTGGAGCCATAGCAGAGAAGGGTCTTTTCCTGGACTCCATCTAATGGAATTCCTTGACCAATGGGATCTGCAGTAGGCCTACTCTGCTGGCATGGGTGGGGCAGCCATTGATAAATAATGCATATCGAACTGAATAAAATGTGCATACTATATAATTAGCTAGTGTATCCAATGCATATGTAACTTTAAAAAAAATATTATCTGCACTGAGATCCATAACTTGTTGCCACATGTGATTTTTATAAATGCAAGAAGGATTTAAAAAGTATAATCAAAAGAATCACCCAGCCACATTCATTAGATATGTCAAACGTGTACATTAGTCTAGTTCCAAGCAAATTTTAATTCTGGATTCAGTGCTGTAAGTGATATGTGAATCCTGGAGAAGCACAGAGGAGGAAAAATGGGGCAGTTAAAATTTTGCCCATTTACTCATTCTGAACTTAGTTTTCTGAGATTTCCCTTTCTGGTTTTTTTTTCAACTCTAGTGGAATGATAGATTATCTGAATGGTTGGTAATGTTAACATCTGTATGAATTTAAGGAAAAGGTCTCCAGAATGGACAGAATAGTAGCAGAGCACCAACAGTTCTCTCATGGACTGAAGGAACTTCAGGACTGGATGGCAGATACAATTCAGGTGCTTGAATCTTACTGCTGCCCCACGGCAGACAAAAACGCCCTTGATAATAGAATGGCAAAGCTTGAGGTAAGCAGATAAGATGTCAAAGAATCCTACACATCAGGATTTCCATTCTAAATGTTTTTATTCATCGATTTATATTATATTTTCCAATAGTTTAAAATGGATGATATAAAATTATATAATTATGTCTGTCTGTCTGTCTGTCTGTCTGTCTGTCTGTCTGTCTGTCTGTCTGTCTGCCTGCCTGCCTGCCTGCCTGCCTGCCTACCTACCTACCTACCTACCTACCTACCTACCTACCTACCTACCTACCTACCTACCTACCTACCTACCTACCTATCTATCTATCTATCTATCTATCTATCTATCTATCTATCTATCTATCTATCTATCTATATCTCCTATACCAGTGTTGGTGAAACTGGAGCACATGTGTGCCGGAACCAGAAGAGCAACCGCCCAGTGCACATGTGTGCGCACACAGGGAAGATTATCTTCCAGTTTTCATTGCATGCATAGGCACTGCCCAGCTGGTCTGCGCATGTGCATGCGCACCAAAAACCACAAGACTAGGTGGCTGGTGCTCATGTGCGTGCCAGAAACCGGAAGATCATCTTCCCGGCATGCATATATGAGCGGGATGGCTGCTCTTCCAGTTTCCAGTGCTCCCACACATGTGAAGATCAGCTGGCCGGTGCGCCGGAACCCGGAAGAGCAACGGGAAATGGCTTGCATGCCCAGAGACATGGCTCTGCGTGCCACTTACGGCACATGTTCCATAGGTTCGCCATCATGGTCCTATACAGTACTTGAGTAGTAGATTTTAAGGAGTTTAACTTATTATATATTTAATGTATTTACTTGGCTGTTTTATTTATATTATATACTTTACTGTAACCAAATGGCTTTAGCAATATATATAATATATATTCATTCATTCAACTTAGTGTTGAAATAGTTGGAGACTTATTAAATAAACTGTTTGATTGTTTGCAGATAGTTGGGATTTAAGATCAGTATTGCTATGGGCTCATGTATGGTCCCCTAGTTTCTAAAGAACTTGACTCCCAAAGTATAAATCCCCAGCAGGGCAACATCCTTATCATGGCTCAATCTATTTTAAGTAATAATGTACCTGGACTGTAACTTTATAAGTTTTTCTTTTTTCTTTTAATTAAACATTTGAATTCTGCTTCCCATATTAAAATTGTGAATTGCTTTATGGTGATCAATATCTTGTAGTGATTAATGTGTTCTCAGGTAGTTACGCCCACCTGAGGTTTGTTTGTTTTTAAAGTCTATTGGAGCAGACTTTTAATTGACCAAAAATACTGCTGTGTACAGGAGTCTCGTTGTTCTTTTTTAATTGCTGAAACACCCAGGTATCAGTGAGCACAACAGATAAAAACTCCTTTATTTCCAGAAAACTGTAAATTTTTTTTCTGAAAACTACAGTTTTGTTAATTTTTTTCACCAATAACATTTTCCTCAACATTTTTTAAAATCAAATTTCCTGTTTGGAAAGCCCTTAAAAAAGAGTGGTGGCCAAGGAAAGTGAGGAAATATTTAAGTAAATAGGAGGATTGGATTGGATTGTTTGCTGCCTTGAATTATATGAGCCACTGTGGTGCAGTGGTTGGAATGCAGTACTGCAGGCTACTTCTCTGACTGCTGGCTGCCTGTAATTTGGCAGTTCGAATCTCACCAGGCTCAAGATTGACTCAGCCTTCCATCCTTCTGAGGTCGCTAAAATGAGGAGCCAGATTGTTGGGCCAAAATGCTGACTCTCTAGATCACTTAGAGAGGGCCTGTAAAGCACTATGAAGCAGTATATAAATCTAAGTGCTATTGCTAGTGCTACAAATAATAACAATGGGACACAACTATATAAATAAATAATTGGAAAAAGGTACAGGATCACAAAAATAGAAACAGAGTCTCTTTGCTTTTCAGGCAATCCTTTCATTGAGGCAAGAGAAGGAAATTCAAATGAAAATGGTGGTGACAAGAGGAGAATCTGTTTTGCAAACCACGTCAGTAGAAGGAGCATCTGTGATTGAACAACAGCTGAAAACGCTGAAGGACACATGGGCTTCCCTCTTGTCTACGTGCATCCACTGCAAAAGGTAAAACACAATATGGGTATGGAGTAATTTATAAAATGCACCACAGAAACTTCAGCATAACAAATTACAGAGAATAGTCTACATCAGTGTTTTTTAAGCATGATCCTAGGACCCTGGGAGTTCCTCAAGACTATCTTAGATATTCCCCAAATTATTTCTCAGCTGTGTTGAAATGTAATACAATATTAAAATTCCATCAAACAATGGTAAGAAACAGTAGCTGTTTAAGACTCTTTTTTCCTTTTCTCTTTGTCAAAAAGTACTAATTCAAACATTGGCAAACAACACTTGTCAACAATCAATTGTTGTTGATCAGCGATTAGGTATACATTTCTCCTTCTTGTTGTATATGATAATTTTCTTAGGATTTCTCCCAATTCCATAGATTCTACTATTTCATGAAAAGACCAAACTCTTGGGGATGTCGGCTAAATGAAATAGCTGGGCTTTTATAGACATATAGAGACAGCCAGGACATCCAGATTATTTCAAACTAACTCTTAAAAGCCTTGCAAATAGCACAGCTGCTTTAGTAGTTCTCTAATGTGGCTTGCTTTTTATGAATGCATGGCACATCCGTAATATAGGTATTCTTAATATATATAGAATAACTAGAACCATTTGTTGATAATGTAATGGGAATTAGATTATTGAATTATTCTGATACAGAACTAAGTGTATGTATTACTTTTAATGTTTCAGCCAGCTTGAAGGAGCTCTCTCCAAGTGGACAAGCTACCAAGATGATGTTCAGCAGTTTACTAGTTGGATGGACAAAGTAGAAGCAATTATGAATGCCTCAGAAAGACAGTATTCTGAACTGAGGGAAAAAAAATCTTCACTCGGCAAATCTAAGGTTTGTAGAAAGTCTATCCTAAAATAATATAATTGCAATAGCATATTTTAGTAGTAGAGCCATTTTGGTCTAATGGTTAAGGCACCAGGCTAGAAAGCAAAAGACTGTGAGTTTGTATCTTAGCCATGAGAGCCGGATGGGTGACTTTGGGCCATCTCTCTCAGCCCCACCCACCTCATAGCACTGTTGTTGAGAGAGGGAGAGGGAGGGAGAGAGATGATAGATAGAAGATAAATAGTTAGACAGACAGACAGACAGACAGACAAATAGATATTCCCTTGCAGAATAAAAAATACTATATTATCAAAGGAGTTGCATTCTCTTGGCATATTAAAGTCTATTTTCTCAACTGTGAAAAAGTTTTTTTCTTTCATATAAGTAGCTCCTATTTTAAAAAAAGACTTTAAAAATGTTTATCTGTGTTCTGATTACACGTGTATCTTCAGAATAGAACTTAAATTCATTTTTTACTTCTTATTGTTTAATCAACAAATATAACATTATTATTACTGTTTTGACAAATCCCTAAGAAGCCTCAACGGTTCACAAATAAAATAATGGCAATAATAAGAATGCAGATGGGTGCAAGGTTTTAAATGTTTGATTTTGTTTATTCAAATATTTAAAAAACTTAATTGTACAACTGAAAAAAGCTGTCAAAAAGTATAGGACTAGAAAAGGGTCCATTTCAACATGGCTCAAGCAATATTCTGTAAGATTATTAAGGGCAGGTTTGTTACATGCTTTTCCTTTCTAGAGATCTATAAATCTTCCATGTTTTGTTCGTCATGGTCAATACAGTTAATTCACAATCCAGAAAGTTAACTGTTGTTTCGAATTTTGCTTTGGATTATCTTCAGAAAAACTACAATTACTACATTTACTATGTAGCCTCATTTTGTTCCTTTATGAAAACAGGATTGTAGGCAGTGGTGTATTAACCATTAAGCACGTACTTAGCGCACAAGGTCCAAAGATGGCACCACAAAGTTGAGAAAGAAAAAAAAATCCAATGAAGTATGTACAAATGTACAAAGGAGGGGGCCACCAAGATTTGTCAATACTTAGGGGCAACAGTGAATCTTAATCCGCCAATGATTGTAGGCAAAGTCTCACTGGCAAAGTGAATCCTTTTGTTTCCTGTAGTTAGGTTCTAATTATATATCGTTTACAATACATATTATTTTAGGTGGTTAAATTGATGTTTGTCCTCTACAGTTACTTAAAGAAGAAATATTTAGTCACAGTACACTGCTGGAAGGTATTGAAGTCAAAAGCACAAGCATGACCGAGCATTATGTCACTCAGCTTGAACTGCAAGACCTTCGTGAGAAATACCAGCTTCTCAAAGACAGAATAATGGTATTGCTGCGTTTTACAATGCTATGTTTATTTTTCTTCACCATATTTGTTTAGTGAAGGTGTTAAAGAAATGCCTTTGTTTCTTTGCCCATGAATTTCATAGTATTTGAATGTTTGGGTATATGCATGCATATGTGTATTTTGATATGTGCATTTCTATTAGTTAAAGGAATCCCTTTTATTAATAGTGTCCATTAATTTGATAAATTAAGTACTAAGATTGGCATATTAATCTCTTAGCTATTTATTTATTAATCACTGGTTTATTTAAGAACATGAAAAGCAGTACAGTAAAAAAAATGTCACCGTTACATACAGTATTTGGTCAGTGTCAGAAAAGTCTGTTGATTTACACCATAACGGGATATTTCTGATAACAATAGGAAACAATAACTAAAGCTGAAGGATACGTTCACTTGCACCAAGAGTACCAAAAGAATTTGAAGGCCTTTGAAGTATGGTTGGAAAAGGAACAGGAAAAGCTCAACTGTTTATCACACCTTGAAGGTGATACAGAGCGATATGAAGCAACACTCCAAGAACTCCAGGTAGAATTTTAGAATAATTTTGTCCTAATAATAATTACCTTGCAGTTTATCCTTTGTTTTCTAAACTCCACTCAATGTGGAGTCTATTAGATTCTATTTTTCAGATGCATCTTGTTTCAGTACTAATATCAAATACTAAGGCAGAATTCTGCAAGCTTGTTAGTCATTGTCAGGCCGTCTTTTAATCTTTTAAATTTGTCTAGAGCATACAAAAATCTTATTTTGAGCAAATTTATATTTATTTCCAAACTAACAGCAATCAACCATTTGAGAATAAAAACTACTATTTTGCATTAATTGGGCATATTATGTAAAATTCTGATCCTTTATAGGGCTCTGCATGGTTTGAAAATAATTTGGAAATAATAATCATATTTTTCCAGGTTTGTAGAAACAATTTTACCTTAAACAATCTAGTACAAAAATCTGGTTTAGAAACTATAATATGCAATAATTTTGCATTTCAGGAATTACAGGTACATTGTGCTGAAGGACAAGCATTGCTTAATGCTACACTCCATGCTAGAGAAGAAGTAATTCCATGGGGTGCACCCCAGTTGGAGGAAAGAGTATTGGAGTCCCTCCGTCAGGATTGGACAGTCTACCAACACAAGCTTTCTGACGTTAGGATACAACTGAATACTACTTTAAGTAGACTAAAACTGATGGAGAATAAATTTCTGAAGATGGATCAATGGCTCAAAACTCTGGAGGAGAAAGTTAATATCAGGACTAGCCGGCAATCTGACCAAGGCACAAAGGAAATCCAGCTTCAGCAATTGAAGGTGAGGAATTTTTACAATATATGAGCACCAATAATCGTTTCTTTCTGTTTATTGCAGTCATTGGTAATTCATACAACTGAAATCTGCCATTCATTTCAATCTGTACAAATATCTTTATATTCTTAAGCTAAATACGACTTATTATTATTGTTCGGTATGAGCATAGATTACCCGTCCCTATTTATACATTGTATGAAATGGAGTTTAAATGGACTCCAGAGGACAGGAAGGCCTGAAGTGTACTTCAGTTTTGATCCACCTTATTGTCTCTTTAGTCTACCACTATACTAAGCATATAGCTACTGGAAATAAGGACTCCCACTCTATTTTTAAAGTATTTTAAAGTTTTGGAAAAATAATAGAAATGGATTTTTGTGTCTTTTTTTTCCAAACATGTTCTTTTTCTTTCTCACTACTACATAAGAATGTTCGTACTGATTTTTATGCAGTTTATTAAATCCAAAGCATAGCAAGGAATCTTTATAGAAAAAAAACTTAAAATTGCTAAAAATAAAATAAATCTTCATTTTAATTTGAGAAATGTTGATTAGTTTAGTTTGCATCAAAGTTTGCAGAAAAATGCCTTTTGCTGTTTTCCTTACCAGACAGCAACTCAAATTAATTAGGTATCTTTTATATAGGCTCAAGATATAGAGAGATGAATGGGTTATGTTGATGGGAAGAACTAGAAACTTTAGAAAGCAGTAAAGTCAACTATGTGAAAGAAAGGGAGTTTGTATGAGTCAAAGGAATAATCTTTGAATATTTGACTACAAAGGAAATACTGTTGACAGAGTAGACCTTTTGGATTTACATATGAGAACTGACTGATATATGAAAAGCTAATGTACAATAAAACAGGAAAAACTTCTTCATAAAAATGCACGTATTTAGTACTACCTATGCCAGGGGTGTCCAAACTTGAGAACTTTAAGACTTGTGGACCAGGGGTGTCCAAACTTGAGAACTTTAAGACTTGTGGACTTCAATTCTCAGAATTCCCCAGCCAGCCATGCTGGCTGGGGAATTCTGGGAGTTGAAGTCCACAAGTCTTAAAGTTCTCAAGTTTGGACACCCCTGACCTATGCAATAACAAGATTCTGCTTCACCAAGTTCTCTAATTAATAACTAAAGAGTGTTGTGTCTTTCTGTATTGTGTGTCCAGCAAAAATAGAGCATAAATATTCTGTAAATTAAAACCACAGGCTTATAATTCTTGATTTTATAAATTGAGATTCATATTTCCATATTTGCGTTATTTTTAAGAATTCTATAAATCACATTTATGTCATTTCTGAAAGATTTTAAAAATATTTCTTTATATCAGAATTGGCACAAAGAAATAACAGTCTATAAAAATGAAGTTGAAGAAATCGGCTTGTTGGTGCAGCATTTCCTGGAGGAAATTCATACTTCTAGTAGAATGGGAAGACAAGCAACCCAAATTGCTTCTCGATATCAAACTCTTGTTCTTCATGTACTGGTAAATAGTGAAAATGTTGTGAAAGCATTATGTAATAATTGGAAAAGATTCAGTGATTTTTTTAAAGATATACTTCTAAGTGCTTTATTTTTAGAAATGATTGTCATTCTGCTTCTCTTATCTCTGTATGTCTGAAGATTTAATTATACAGCTAAATATTATGCTAAGGATCACTCATCAGCTATTAATATTCAACTGGAAGGTTAGGCTAAAATTAGTTTCAGTCATTTATATTACACTGTACTGCTCTCAATCTGCCTTTATAATTATCATCTATTTTATAACTGATTTTCTAAGGCAAGAGCTCTAACTCTTTATATAGAAAGTGATAATTCAGGAAATAAAGGTAGTCCTCAACTTACAACAGTTGATTTAGTGACTGTTCAAAGATACAGTGACACTGAAAAAAGTGACATATAACTGTTTTTCCCACTTACAATTGTTGCAGTATCCCCGTGGTCATGTGATCAAAATTCAGATGCTTGACAACTGACTTGTTTTTATGATGGTTACACTGTCCTGAGGTCATGTGATCACCTTTTGCAACTTCCTTAGAAGCAAAGTCAATGGGAAAGACATTTCCACTTAACAACTAGTCTACTAATTTAACTACTGCAGTGATTTAGTTAACAACTGTGGCAAGAAAGATCATAAAATGGGGCACAATTCACTTAACAACTGTCTTGCTTAGCGAAGAACGTTGGGCTCAATTATGGTTGTAAATCAAGGATTACCTATAGAAATGGTGATTAAAAAATAACCAATGTTTTCTGAAGAAATCAAACTAATTCTTATAGCATCTGTGAGTTCATTGTTGCAATTTTTTCAACATATTGTTAAGACTTAAAATGTAACAGCATATGAAAGAGTTTTCTCGGGTGCATTGGTAACTCTACCTTTGTACAGTTTCCTGGCCCTATTCCTTGTAATCCAGACACTGAGAATAGATTTCTCAGCAAAGAAATACTACTTGCATACATGTTATACTGTATGATCACAGAACGTACAGTGGAAGCACATACAAATCTTGCATCCTTGGTCATCTGCCTATGTCAGACAAAGAGGTGTGCAATATTGGGACACGACAATGTTATGTTAGAGGTAGTATCAAAGTTCAATTAGCCTTCCAGCATATGAGGCATTTTTACAGAAACATTGAAGGGGTGCTGAATTGTCAGGATAAACAAGGCATAATTTTTCCTTCTAAGATTGATGGTCTGCGTGAACTAAAACAGCCAGAGTTTATGTTTACATATTCCATAAGAATTGTCTAGTTTGTATTAAGAACGATCTATTAGCAGCAGTTGATTTCCCAACTGTGTATTGCATTTCATTGACAAATACAATATTTTGTGGGTTTAATAGGGATGTGAGTATCAAGAAATGGATGAATAGTAAGTGTCACTTCTCATCTGCTTGCAGGAACAAATGAAATTCCTAGAAGAAGAAATTCGAAGTTTGGAAGAATCTGAACTAGCTTTCAGTGCTTACAAAGACTGGTCTGAAGCTATCCTTAGAAAATTCAGAAATGTTGTGACAAAATGTGATGTAGCAGAGAGAGCATTAATGGAGAAAAAAATGCAGAAGCTTGAGGTAAACTCAGTTGCAATTTGTCACTGCATATCTAATATAACCATACATGACATTAATGTTTATATCATAAATGTAGCACTACAGAGATGTAGAAATCTATGAACAGTGGATTTCAAACTACCTACATTAGAAAATTACTTTTGCACTGATTTATAGAAATACTGGATTTATAGAAATATTTTAGAAAATGAAATGCAATTAAGAATTAGATTTGGACCATGCTATTTTGCTGTGAAATAGCAACAATACCTGGAGTGAGAGAGAGAGAGAACTGAAGTAGCGAGGCAGATTGTTTAACCCTGCTTTTTATTCAAAGAAATGTTAACAAAACTGATGAATTACTGTGATATAGCAAGAATTCTAAGATACTACTTGAAAGATGCTCTGTTTCAGTAACATAATGTTTTAGAATTTGAAATACTGACAATAGATGATATGGCATTTTCCTGAAAGCTTGTATATCTTTCCATAATTTTCAGTTTAGCCTTTTTAAAATGCTAAACAAGCATTTATGTGCAATAATTAAATTACTATAGAAGTGTTGATGTGTAAAATGCTAGTTAAATTTTATTTATTTTTATTTATTAAATGTATATGCCATGTAACCTCAAAATATTCTGTTTTTCCATGATAATATATAGAAGCACATACAGGGACATAATTGGAATTATATTAATAATATGTAAGAAGGGTATATTGAAAGCCACAGCAAAAAATAGATACACATGATGATGTCTTGTTACTATATCACTTCCACTCACACACAAACATTAATTAAGAGCTGCCAACTCTGTGGCCAAATACAAGTAGAGTTAAATATTAAGCAATGTCCACTTTAAGTCAACTATAATCTTGTTGACTTAAATTGCTTTACATTATTTAATTTAATGTAATTATTTTCTGATTTTGACAAAAAGTTATAATTTACATCTTCCTGGTTGATTGCTCATACCTGAGAGAGAATTTGAAGTGCTCTGTGCATGATCAAAAATCCTGTTTGAATTCAGGATAAATCAAAATGTGATCAAGTGAACCAATGTCTAGCAATAGAATATCTTTGAATTTGCACAAATGGTTTATTTTAAGTTTAAATATTGTGCTTTCTTTGTTCACAGGATCTCATGAGTGACATGGATGTTGGTCACAGTTTGCTCAAATCCGCCCGTGAGAAGGGAGAAAGAGCTATTAAGTACATTGAGGAAAATGAAGCTGAACAACTAAAGAAACAAATCCATGATTATGTAGAACAACTTGATGAAATGACTTGCTCTATCAGAAAGGAATGTACAACCATAGAGAAATGTCTCCACTTAACAAAGGAATTCTTAGATAAATACAAAGTACAGACACAGTGGCTAACAGATTATCAAATCATACTGCACAATACAGTGGATCCCAAAATGGAATTATATGAGAAGAAGGCACAGTTATCAAAATACAAGGTAAAGATAATGCTGTGCCTTACAAAATGAAAGGATTCTTCAATTAGAAACTTAATTCTCAATAGATATTTTCAGATATCCAGTTTGACAATCTAAATTTTACTAAAGCTTTCTTATTAAATACCCATTCTTAAACATAGTATTATCAATATAATCATTAAATGAGCATATCATCAAAAAATTTCAGTGGTCTTCTCTTCCTAAGCTGCAGTCATGCAATGTGATCCAACAAACACTTTCCAGTGTCCCTGCATCTCTAATGCTGGTTAGTGAGATTCTTTTTCCTGACTAATCTTCACATTGTGAAGGTTAAACTCTTGTCCTAATAGCAATGGCACTTAGACTTATATAGCGCTTGACAGTGCTTAACAGCATTTTCTAAGCAGCTGACAGAGTCAGCATATTGGCCCCAACAATCTGAGTTCCCATTTTACAAACTTCAGAAGGACGGAAGGCTGAGTCAACCTTGAGCCGGTCAGGAATGAGGGAATCGAACTCCTGACAATGTGAACAGAGTTAGCCTGCAGTACTGTATTCTAACCACTGGGCCACCACAGCTTTTTTGTTTTGTAACTCTAAAAAGTGGAAATTTATCAAGTTTTTCTCTTTGTTTACATTTCAAAAGATCTCTTGTGTACAAATGCCACCGAACAGACATTTTTTTCATATATATATAATGGGAAAATACAAGATTACTTCGATCACCTTCGTGTTAATATGGATAAAGTTCTGAAAGGAGTAAACTTCAAATGAGTTTATTTGTTTAAGATGATGTATATTTTGCTGAGTTCTGTCCCATAAAGAGAATGTGATTTTCCATCTGTATTTATTTTTGTACATTGTATTTTTTAAAAAAACATGTTTAACTGGATTTTAATTTTAGACAGTGCAGCAGACCATACTATCCCACGAACCTTTAATCAAATCTGTTGTGGAAAAAGGAGAAAGCCTTCTTGAATTGATCTGTGACACTAATGTAGCTAAGAATATTCAAAAACTCCAGAATGAATACCAGGAGCTCTGCAACACGGCAAAGGTATTTTTTAACCAGATATACAATATTAATACTTTTTATTAAAAACAAATGTATGTTTGTAATATGGATTGTCTGCATTGATCTAAATGTCAGCATTCCAAATATCATGCAGAATTAAATCAGAGTCCAAGGCAGAGCTATCCTTAAAGTTTCAATTTAATAAGTCAGACACGTTGGCACATCTGTGGAATCCCAATTCTGGAAGTTACCTAGGATTCCCACCCAGTTGAAAGTTCATGATCTTGTCCCCACACCCATTAATCCATCACATGGTCCAATCTTCTTCTTCCACGCTGTCATCTCCACCCTGCTGGTTCCGGTCAGGTGCCATGGTGCGGAGACAAAGAATAACCTTGATCTTCTAGAAAGAATTTTTTTATTTTGAAAACAACACATTCTACCCATTGCTATCCCCCCCCTAATGAATATGCATACTAAAAATGAAGCTAGAAGAGAGAGAGTGGCAGGCCAAAGATTCTTAAAGGAACCTCTGCAGGCCTGACACTATATTTCATTTATGAGAAGAGAGTTCTGTTTTCTGAGAGTAATTCTTGAACCACTTAAAATCCAGTTGAACCTGATCTTGTGCTGAGAAATGAGTTAACATCATATAAAATATCTTATTTAAGGTAGCAGTTTAAAAGTAGCAAGTTAAAAAAGTATTGTCATACTGATGATGGCAGTTGAACTTTTCAGAATGAAGATCTGTGACTATTCTCATTTGAAACAACTGAAAAGTATCTGATTTCTGTTAATGCAGATGCAGGTTTCAAGCTTGGAGGAGAAAGTGAAACAACATGAAGACTATTATAGTGTCTTACAGGAAGTGGAAAAGTGGTTATTGCAGATGTCCAGCAGGCTGATTACCCCTGAACTCATGGAGAACAGTGATCTAGAAGTGATAACACAACAATTAGCCAGTCACAAGGTAGCTCTATATAATCAACAACTCTCTAGTAGGAGGGATGGTTACTGTAGTTTGTAGTTCAAGTAAAGAACTGTTAGTCTTCTAATATTCGTAGCTGTTCTTTGAAAAGTTTTCTCAAAGACTTAACAGTTGAAAATAAAATAGAAAATATATCTATATAAATCATTTTCTATTGGTTTTTTTAAAAAACCAACACAGCAAATATTTAAATAAATCAAATTAAGATTTTGGCAATTAGTTATTTTTATTACTGTCTACAGATAGGGAAATAATGATATATATACAGGTGTACATAGAAACCATATATATTCGGTGTTTCTATACTTAGGAAAAAGACTACCACCTTCCTCAAACATTAGATAATTTTCAATGAACATTATATGCAGTTTTTGTAACACATAAATAATCCTATATTTTTTGTTAATTAATAATGTAAGTTCTTGTATACAGCTTCCTTTGTAGACTATAATCTTATACAGGTTTTTCTCATTACAGAATGTTTCATTTTATTAGATTTTATGTAATGCTAACTATTAAGTTCCCTTGGTAATTAAAAAAAAGATAAAGGTGAATGAAAAGGTGTTTTTTTTAAAAAATATATACAATATTATAAAATTATAAGCCATAAAAAGCTTATTTGTGTATTTTTAAAACAACTTTCAAAAATGAACAAATGAGTTAGGGTTCCTGATAATATTTTTAGAATTAACTGGTCAGTACATAAATAACTTCATAAACTAGGAAGATGACACTTAGCAATAGCAATAGCACTTGGACTTATATAGCATTTCACAGTGCGTTACAGCCCTCTCTAAGTGGTTTTATAGAGTAAGCATATTTCCCCCAATATCATTGTAGCCTCATTGTAGCGACCTCAGAAGGATAGAGGGCCGAATCAAACTTGAGCTAGTGAGAATCGGACTGCCAAACTGCTACCTATAGCAGAACTAGCCTGCAATATTGCATTGTAACCACTGCACCACCAATGGTTCCTTTAGGTACAAATTCTCTACTCAGTGCAGAAATTTAAGTATATATTTTACAGTCTCTGCTCCAACACTCCTGTAACATATTGTTAGGCATTTTTTCCATTAGCATTCAATTGTAATATATTTTCCTATCATTTAAGAGCACTCTGATCTACTTGTAATTTAAGACTCCATCATAACGTTTTAGGCAACGATGGAAGAAATAGCTGGATTTGAAGATCGCCTGAACATCCTTAAAAGCAAGGGAGATTCTTTAATCAAAGAGTGTGCAGAACATCTCCAAGCAAAATTTAAACAAAATATAGAAACCCAGCTGCAGGGAACGAGAGATAGCTATTCAGCCATCTGTAGCACAACTAAAAAAGTAAGCATCAACCTTTTAATACTTAGCAGGGGATACAGGAACCAAGTGATGGCAATTAGGTAGAAACTGGCTCAAAATAAGTAAGGTACTGGGATAGTTTAATAACAGTTTCTGAAAAAAGAATGCAATAACAATTGGGGGGGGGCTTTGAAAACATTTACAAAAGTAGTCCCAAAGTTGCTTTTTGGAAGGGCAACTGGACTTTGTTTTTTCTTGAAGACGTTTTGCTTCTCATCCAAGAAGCTTCTTCAGTCTTCAAGGAAAAACAAAGTCTCAAAGGTGCTTTTGAAAAAGCACCTTTGAGACAGCCATGACCTGGATGGCTGAGAATCTTCATAGATATTTACAAAAGTAGAAATATACATTTTATATTAATTAGTATTATAAAGGTTCAATGATTTCTACAATCCAGACTATATTTTTGGCCAAGGGCCCATTTTCAGTTAGTAATAATCATTAATATTAAAGGAATTCTTACTTCTTATTCTTATTTCTTGTAGGTATATCAAAGTTTGGAGCATGAACTCCAGAAACATGTTAACCATCAGGATACTCTTCAGCAATGCCAAGCTTGGCTCTGTACAGTTTGTCCAGAGTTAAAGGCTAATCCTCATCGACCTTCTAGTTCAGCAGATGCCATTAAGCAGGTATCAGCAGTCTAAATGGAAATATTCCTCTCCTCAGTCCTTCCTTCCACTCCCTTCCCCTCTCCCCTCCCCTTCTCTTTTCATTATCTACTCTATCCTTCAATCCTGTAATTTTCCAATATCTCCTAGCCAAGAAATTAAGTTTGACGTTATTTTTTTTAACAGCCAACACTAATTATTTGAGCTGTAGGTTCATTTTAAAGAGTTTTTAAATATCAGCAAGGTCACAGGGAGTATATTCCAGAGATTGATAAGGCCATTAGAAGTGTCAACTCTGCTTTCCTGGGAGGCGGACCTGATGTCGCAATGGTATGATGTGTGATCTTGGAGCTCCAGGATCGCCGTCGATATCTCTGCCGCTGGATGGTCCTTTTGGACCTAAACCATCCCTTAGAGACGGTGATAGAGAAGGGCACATCCGGCTGATCCTAGGGACATCACAAAGTGCCTGGTAGATCCAGGAGAAGCGCTTTTTTCCAGCCACAGAGAAGCAGCCATTGAAGCTGCTGAAAGTTGGGACAGCTCCAGAACGGAAGGAAAACGGGAGAGAAAGTGTGTCTGATTGGTGAGATAAATTTTATTATTAGAGAAGAGAACACCCAAACAGATCAAAAGTAAAGTTAAAATTGAAGACAGAAGAGGTTAAGTGGCGAGATTAAGCCTGACTCAAACTTAGCTGTGTTATTTTTTTCTTTTTAATCTTTTTATTGATGGAATTTTTACAAACACTTCTTATTTTTTAAATCGGACTGGTTTTTCTCCCCTTTTTTCTAATTTTCTTTCTTTAATACTTATTGATTGAGACTTTCTTTCTTTTTCTTTTTTCAATGCTCTATTGCATTTTCTTTTTAAGAATTTTTCTTTTTTTCCTCAAGTTTGGAATATAAAGAGGGAAGTAAAAGTAGAGGAAAAGAAGTAACACTGCCACTTAGAGGTTTGGAGGCTTGGAAACATTGTTTTTCTTTTCTTTCTTTGAGCATTTGATCTACATTTCAAGGTCTCTGAGCTTGTTTATTGAAAATGATAGCGGGATGAGCACGGATTGTTTATACAGGTGTTCCTCTGGGGTACTATCAGTAGCTGGATTGGAAAGAAAGTTTTGATTTAAAAGAGAGAAGTTTGCAGTCGACTTGTTTGGAACTTAATAAAAAAGCCTTAGATTCTATATAGTGGCAGTGTTTACTATCTGGAGGAAAAGATCAATATAGATGATGTCACAGCATGAAAAAGAAAAGGAAGTGACATTGCAGATGATTATGCAAGAAATTCAAAAAATACAAGTAAGAACAGCATTGAAAAGAGAATGGAGAATATTGAACAAAGAACTGGAAAAATAGATGAAAAAATTGAGAATATATACCAAACAATGATGAAATACGAGGACAGAGTTCAAAAAATAGAAGAAAAAGATGAACAAAAAGACAAGAAAATTGGAGATATTGACAGCAGATTGAGCAGAGTTGAAAAAGACAAGAGTGGAATATTGGAATGGGAAAACGACAGATCATAATTTTACCTCAGATTCCATAATATAGAAGAAGAAAAGAGAGAAAATTTGGCAGAAGTAATGAAAGCAATTCTAGCAGAAGCATCGGTGATAACCAAAGGGAGGTTGATGGAAGGAATAGACGAGGGGTTCCAAGTCTTTACAAGATATCTGTGAAAAACAAGTTGCCAAGAGAAATCCACATAAGATCTACCAAGAAAGCAATTAGAACACAAATAGTACAAATGGCAAGTGATATAAGATTGCATTACTATTGGATGGATACAGGATGATGTAATGAAATGCTATAATAAAAATTAATTTAAATTAATTTAAACTTAGAATATTATGAATAAAATTAAGTAATAATAAATAAATAAATTACATACATACATACATACATACATACATACATACATATATATTACATATATTGCATTACTATTGGATGGATACAGGATGATGTAATGAAATGCTATAATAAAAATTAATTTAAATTAATTTAAACAGAATATTATGAATAAAATTAAGTAATAATAAATAAATAAATTACATACATATATACATACATTACATTGATAATATGAAATTTTGTATAAATTGTAACTAAGGATTATGGAGAGGATGCACAAATGTTTTGCAACCAAAGATGAACAATTTTATACAGAATACAATATAAAGATGTAATATTACTGTATGGTTTTAGGATGATGTAATGAAATGCCATAATATAAATTTATTCTAAATTTAGAATATTTCACATAAAAGGAAGTAATAATAGTTATAGTCAAATAAATGTTTAATAATGATGATAATAATTGTATACATATATATTAGATTGATAATATGAGATTCTATATAAATTGTAAGTGAAGACTATGGTGAGGAAGTATAAAGGTTTTGTAACCAATTGACACACTGTATGTAACTGGAGGATGGTTTTTATGTTTTATGTTTGTTTATGTTCGTTTGTTTAAAAATAAAAAAGTGTCAACTCTGCTTTTCCAGAAGACAATCTTAAGTCAACTGTATATGAACCTCCTTGAACAAACTCAATGAATAGGATAAACATACGATATCATCTCAGCCATTGTGTGTTACTCTCATTCTCATTGTATATTATAGAGGCCCCAGATTCTTAACAAATGTTAAGCATGTTCTTTGGTCATCAAAAACCTCTTCATTCCTGCTCCAGTGATCTGAAAACAATCACTAAGCAAAACAAGCTCACTTGTTTATGGCATTTGTTAAATTGATTATGTTATAACTAATAAATGTGATAAAGACATACAAACAGAGATAAATGCCCATGATAACATAACTAAGCTTATTTTACTAGCTACTTTTAATATGAGATCATTTTTCCAGAATGATATTTTTGGCTTTTTACCAAACTTCAACCTTTAAAATATGCTGCTTATAAATTTAACATGGAATAGATCCATGAAACTTAATGGCATTTCTATTGTGTTCTACTACACACCAATAATTTTTCTAAGTTTATTCTGCAGATATAAAAGTGCATTTTTTCTTTTAGCAGAACAGACTTCAAAAGATAATATTTCAGATTATAATGCTATGAACTAGGCTTTAGTAAGACCTACAGAAAGAAACCATACAGTGATTGCTGTATTCAGATGGAAAATAGTGTGTTTAGATAGTCGGACTGTTGTTTTTAATTCTGCAGTAAGAAGCAAAATTGTCCTTTTTCTTCAGTGAAGCCAATAAATGATTCAAACCTCAGTTGGTAATCCATCAAAAGATACATTACACAGAGAGAGGGGGAGAAAGAGAGAGGGAGAGGGAAAGGGAGAGAGATAGATATCTGTTGAAGTCAAAGTTACTTTTACTTAGAATGTAATCTGAACTATTCATATTTTTAATGTTGTGCACAATGCAGATATATAATCAATACAGAGTCCCTTCGTTTACTTTATTAATATTTACATAAAGAAATAAGTCATTTATATTAATACCATGAGCAGCTTATTATTTTGCACTATTTTTTTTAAAAAAGAGTAGCAATGTTGCTATGCTTTATAACTTCCAAAGCATTTTCAGGGGAAATTGAAAATCTATGTTTTGTTGATAAACTTTTCTTACTCTTTTTAGGTTAAACATTTTAGAGCCCTGCAAGAGCAGGCAAACACATATCTGGATTTATTATGCTCCATTGACGATTCATCAGACAGCACAGTAAAAAATGCAGCAACAGATATTCAAGTAGCAAAGCAAACGGTACGGGATAAACTATAACAGCTGTTTGTAATTCTTCTTAGGCATGTAATTATGTTTTTTACAGGTTCATATTAGGTAATATTGGTTTGAAGAGATGACTACTGTACTTCAATTAACAAAGGAGATTGTATGGGATAAATTGTAGCAGCTGTTCTCTCATTCTTCTTAGACATGTGATTATCTTACTTTCTCACCAATTAGGTAATTAAGTAATAAAGAAACATGCTTACAGTCATGCTTGCAGTGGTTGTTTCCTTAGACTCCAGGATGAAAGGTAATAAAGAGGAAAGAATATAACTCGGGACAGAATTCAAAGATATTCATGTGTTATGTTTTAATTCTTTAAGAAAATCTGTTGTTTCCTGACAATGAGATTCATCTGACTTGTTAAGGATGCTACATTGATTTACATTTTTTTGCAGATTGAATCTTTATTGATATTTAACGGTTATAAGGATGGTTACAACTGTTTTGTATAGAATTCGTGTGCATAGAACTCATATAACATGAGCATTAGAGACTTATGCATGCTCTGTTTATCTTCCACTCGTATAGGTTGTCTCCCCACCCCCTTCTAATGTAAATCTCCTGACCTACATAAATGGATAGTGTACCTCAAAGACAGCTCTGAATTAATTACATTAAAATATTTCCATTATTCCTCCCTGTATTTTCCAGATTGAAGATAGGATAATGAACTCCCAGTATCTTGCTCAGGGCTGGGAAGAAATAAAGCAAATGAAAGAAGAACTTTGGATTTATTTCCAGGATGCAGAACAGCAGCTACAGAATATGAAGAGACGGGGAGCAGAGCTGGAATTAAATATTGCTCATAATATGGTTTTACAGGTGAAGGTAAGGAGAATCTCTTATTTTATTAACAAGAAATACATAATTAATAGTTTACTTATGAGATTGTCTGGCCTTTTTGTGAAAATAGAAAATTAACCAGCAGTAACATTTTTAAAGGTCAAATAGAAACCTGAAAAAGACCACTTGCTTTAATGAGCTGCAGCAAAATTGCTGCACTTCAGAAAATGAGACACTTTTCTTACAATTCATTTGAAACACGCACCTTCCCGTTCTATAATATTTATTTTGAACAAATGGAGGCACTCGGAAAGAATTGGAATAGGAATGGCATTTTATCATTTAGGTTATATTGTTTTTAGAAGTGACAGAATTGAAAAGCATTTTTTAAATTCTGTAACCAAATTTGTTTCCATAAAATCCAATATAATCCGTAAAATAAGATATATATCTATTGTACCAATATAATTGGGTTAAAATAAAAAAGATGTAAGAAAATAAAATTTCAGGAAATAAATTATAAAATCAAGTACCTAAAACTTCAAGTGCATTATGTTGCAATTACAGTTACTCATCCAAAGAATTCTGAAAATGGAATATATACAACAGTATAGCATTAAGATATTGAATTAGTAGGAAGAACTATCAAATGATCACATGGAACTTATTCAAGGAAGAAAAACTATTTACAGCAAGCAAAAGGGTTCAGCATTATTGCTAAAGCGGTTCAGTATTTGGGAATCTATTTAACTAAACTAATATATAATTAAAGAATATGTGTTAAGAATAACTACTTCCAGACCTGGAAAAGTGTAAATATACTTCTAAAATACTTCTCAAATATGACATTAAGACAGAGGAGGGCAAACTTTTTTTATACTATAAAGCAGCGATCCCCAACCTTTCCAGCTCTGCAGAGAACCAGCAGTGGCAGTGAGGGTGGGGAGAGGGGATTGTTCTGCACAAGTGGCAGGTGCACATTGCACATGAGCAATCCATTTGCACAAGTGGCGGGCATGCTTGCCCACCCCTAGCACGGCCCAATGAGCCGCACCCTGGAACTGGGCCATAGCCTGGAGGTTGGGGATCCCTGCTGTAAAGGGCTGGATCCAACCCTTCCTTCATCTCTACAGTTGTATCTGGCAAGTTTGCAGTCCAAGGAGTGTGACAGCCATTGGGCAGTGCCAACCAGCAGCAAGGAGGCCACTGATAGACTGTTGCCATCACCCAAGTTACTCCAGTCCTCAGCCCCTTTCCTTGACCTTGAGCTCATGTGAAGCTTGGCCATGGGGATGACCTGCTCATCTACCCACTCACTCTAAGTACTCAGGTCATACAAAAGCAGGTGGTGGGACAGATTTGGTCTACAAGTCGTAGTTTAATAGTTTCTGGACTATGAGAGATAAGTCAAATGCTGATGGAAAGGGTAGTTGTCTTAAATCGCATTGGGTTTCCTGCTTGAGCAGGAGTTGGACTAGAAGACTTCCAAGATCCCTTCCAATTCTGTTATTCTGTTATTTAAAAAGTCTTACCACTTTGTTCCCAAAGGAGTCAGCAAAACAAAAAATATTACAATCTCTTGAAAGGGAGAAATGAATTTGCCTTAATTCATGGCTTTGTCGTAGAATCTGAAACACAATTCAGTAACCCTTTTTAAATGTTAACAGAATTCTTTCTTGCTATTTTTTTTATCTCCTAATATTAAGGACTTCAGCCAGCAGTTGCAATCTAAACAGACAGTTTTGACTGCAGTGACTGAAAAAGTGAGCAAATTGACAGAAGGGCAGGAGTCACCAGAGCACAAGGAAGTAGGACGCTTGAGCAACTATTGGCTTGATCTTTGCCTTCAAACCAGCAACGTGCTCTTACGTAGAAAAGAAGATTTTCAGAGAACAACAGAATATCATGATTGTTTAAATGCGGTAGAAGTGTTTTTGGAAAACTTTACGCAGGAATGGGATCACTTGGCAAGGTAAGGATGGTCTCCTTGCCTTATTTTTGACCGATGAAATCAAATTGAACCACGGCTGTGCTTTGTTACTTGATCAGCATTAAGAATTACTAGGAATTCATATTTTTCCATTTAACTTCTATCTCAGCATGTTTTATGATACCAGTTAGATCTTTTTCACTGGGAATATTATTAGATAGCACAGTTTTTACGAATACACATGAAAAAAAGCACTGAAATAGATCATTGAGGTGAAATGTAGAATAAGACCAACCAAAGCAATCTGTGGGTTTTCCCCTAAGACAGTTAATGTTCTAACCAACAGGATTTCAACCAAAAGGAAATCATGTCAGCATAAAACTTGCTGCCAAAATTACCGCTCTCTATTCTGCTATAGAAATTGCTGATTTCCTTATGTTCTGTGTGAAAGTCAAGTTAAGGAAAGAAGTGATTCGGTTTCCCTCAGATCCTTCCACATGTCACCAGCGCAGTGGTGGGTTACAACCGGTATGCCCCGGTATGTGCATACCGGTGCCTGCTGGGAGCACCAGGTACCATTCCGGTACAGTGCTCCAGAGGGCCCACCCGCCCGCCCGCGCTCCTTACCTGTATTTGAGCTATTCGGGGCTTTGCACACGGAGCGTACGATGCCTGCGTGACACTCTGCCGATCAGCTGGAGCGTTGCGGAGGCACTGCGAAGCATTGTGGGCAGTAAGTACACATGTGCAAGTTGCTAGCGTGTGTGTACCCCATTGCACTGTACCGGTTGCACCGGGATCTGGAACCCACCACTGCACCAGCAGTAGGAAAACGTGGCAATCACTCTCCTTAATTGAGATGGGGCTGGCAAGGTTAGTTCTGACCATCTCTCAAGGGCATAGCTCCTTTGTAATTTATTTATTTATTTATTTATATTTGATGCTTCTAGACCGCCCCCTCTCCCAAAAGGGACTCGGGGCGGTGTACAGTCCATACAGGATATAACAAATTACAATAAAAAAGTTAAATATGTACAGTTGGCATGGAGGAGGTTAAAATGCAATTAAAAGAACTGTACAAAGCTAATATAAATATAAGTTTTTAAACCCCTAAAATAGACACAATAAATTAAAAAAAACCTAAAATAACCAGATGATAATACATTTGCCAGGAGGGACAGTTGTAATTATGCCAGGAGTAATAGCTCCTTTACAGAGTAATAGCTCCTTTACAATAGTTTCCTAGAGCTGGGAGGTAGCAGGACCAGGGAAGCTGTCAGCCTGGTGAGATAGTCAAGATAAGAATCATATTCAAAAGTACTAGCTCTATATTTATTGTAAAGTCACATGAACAGAATCTGGCAAGTCTGAAAGTACATCTCTCCCCTCTTCCCCTTGCCTTTACAGTCCAAGAAACTAGAGGTGGTCCCTTCTGAGATGTATTGATGCTTCCATTACTTCTGCAGGTTCTATTGCCTATTACTGTGATGGCGAACCTATGGCACATGTGCCACAGGTGGTACGCAGAGCCATTTGTCCGGGCACGCAAGGCTTTGGCCTTCTTTGAGGCCATTTTTCACCCTCTGGAGGCTCCAGAGGGCCTCCCAGGGAGGGATGTTTTCGCCCTCTCCAGGCTCCTTTAAAGTCTCTGGTACCTGAGGAGGGCGAAAAAAAGCACACCAAAAATGGGGGGAGCACTGGTCATGCGCGCATGCACGCTGGAGTCGTGCACATAGGATTATGGGTGTGGCACACAAGTCACAAAAAGTTCGCCATCACTGGTCTATTATGTGACCATTGACTAGTCGGGGACTCTTCCTCCCTTTCGCAAGGTCATTTTCATATTCCATTACAGGAGCTGAGCCTTTGCCTATCATATCTCTAATCCTATGGACCACATAATCCATGAGACTAAAGATCTGGTGGCATTTAAGAAGCCAGCTATAATCCTTCTGACTCCTCGTCCAGACTGGGGATCAGCTATCAGGGCTAGAAGAGGGATAAGAGAAATCAGAGAGTTATCTCTAGACCTGCAGTCCCACAAACTGATTCCCATGGCTTTCTTTCTTGCATTTCATCTTGTAGCTTATCACCACCCTAACCCTGAACAGTTTTTATTTAGTTTGATCCACTTTTCTAGCAGGCAAATATTATGGAGGAATATCTGGATTGTTCTATTGACCAAATCCAGAGTGACCCAATGTGCCTTGGCTGATTAAGGTTGGGATGAAGGCAACAGCACAAGGATGCGGGAAAAAGCAATTTGTTGATATATGTTCATTCAGTAGCTATGGACAAATAGGAAAAGGACCTGTGCCAATCTCCAGCATTCCTTTTATTTATTGCATGGACCTCTAACGTTTTTACACTTTCTGTACACAGATCTATATTTAAAAATAAACTTTGCAGTGCTTTGTTGTAGCATTTCAGGTGAATAGAGGCAAGAAGACAAAATAAAAGATGTTTCTCCTTCCAACAATGTCTGAGCTGCTGAGTGTAGAAGTTCATTGGAATGAATTTCATTAATACATTAATTTGTTTCTTCCTTTTCCAACTCTAAGATGAACACTTGATGCTGTAATGGTGAAATTATATGTGAGTTTAATGTTATGAACTCTGCAGGTATATGCTGTAAGTCAAAACATACACACACATAGTACTTTGCAATAAGAATCATATATATGATGAAAAAGTTTTCTCCAAAACTTTCTCTTTAATAGAAATATTTACTATGCACTGTTGTATTTGCTTAACAGATCTGATGCTGAGAGTACAGCTACACATCTTGAGGCTTTGAAAAAGTTGTCAGTGACTCTGCAGGACAAACGGCTTGCTCTTGAAAACTTAAAGGAACAGAGGCAAAAAGTGACTGAACATCTAAATTTGGATGATAGGGAACTAGTCAAAGAACAGTCAGGATACTTTGAGCAGTGCTGGATCCAGCTGGAGGACCAAGTCAAGAGGAAAATACAACTGTCTGTCACCACATTACAAGAGTTGAGTGTTGTGCAAGCCAAATTTCAAGAATTAATGGAATGGGCAGAAGAGCAGCAACCTAGCATCTCTGAAGCTCTTAAACACAGCCCACCTCCTGAACTGGCTCAAAATTTTCTCATGGATCACCTCACTCTTTGTAGTGAGGTAGAAGCCAAGCAGCTTATTTTGAAAACATTAATAAAGGATGCTGATAGGGTGAAAACTAATTTAGGGCTTAATGAAAGACAGATGCTCCAAAAAAGTCTATCAGATGCCCAAAATCATGTGGATTTCCTTAGTGATCTGGTTTGGCAGAGAAGAAGGCACTTAAATAAGACATTATCTGACAGGACTCAGTTCTTCCTAGCAGCCCTTCAGGCCATGAATCAAATTAAGCAATATGAGAAAAAGGTAATAGTCCATGAACATATCTGTCTGCTACCAGAAGATGTGAGCAAACAGATCAGGTCTTGTAAGAGTACACAAGCCAGCCTTAAGGTCTACCAGAGTGAAATCTCTGGACTGTGGTCTCAAGGGAGGAACCTTATGAAGGAGACAACAGAAGAAGAGAAAAGTGAAGTGTTGGATAAATTACACATGCTGCAAAACATGTATGATACTATTTTACAAAAATGTGGCCAGCGATTAATGGATCTGGAAAAACATGTAGTTTCTAGGAAATTCTTCAAAGAAGATTTGGATAAAGCATGCCACTGGTTAAAGCAATGTGATATTGTTTCTTTCCCAGAAATCAATTTAATGAATAGTAACACAGAACTTTATTCTCAATTAGCTAAGTATCAGCAGATTCTTGAAGAGTTTCCTGAATATGAAAACCTTTTGTTGATAGTTCAGAAAGATGGCCAGGAAATTTTACCATCACTTAATGAAATGGATCGATCCTATCTCGAGGAAAAACTCAGTGCCTTGCCTCAACAATTTAATATGATCATTGCTTTGGCTAAAGATAAATTCTGTAAAGTCCAAGAAGCAATTACAGCCCGTAAAGAATATGCATCATTACTTGAACTGACAACAAGGGCACTGTCTGAAGTGGAAGATCAGCTTGTACATTTGCGTAAAACCCCCTCTACTCTTACAGCTAAAGAAGTTGTGTCACTGATGGAGGATTACAAAAATGTCCTAAGTGAAGTCATAAGCCTTGGCAGCGCCATAGATGAATTAAACCAGAAAAAGGAAGCCTTTCGAAGCACTGGGCAGCCATGGCTACCAGAAGAGATGTTAACACTTGCTACGCTGTATCACAAATTAAAAAGGCAGATAGAACAAAAAGTTAACCAATTGGAAGACATGATGGTGGCTTATCAGGAACATGAAGAAATGTGTAAGCAGCTTGAGATGAAACTAAATTCCATAAAAGAAAAAGAAGCAGAAGTGAATGAAGAAACCCTTCCAGCTGAGGAAAAGCTAAAAATGTATCATTTCCTAGCTGGTAGTCTTCAGGATTCTGGAATCCTTTTGAAACACATTGCTGAACATCTTGAAGGACTTTCTTCCCAGCTTGAGCCATCTGTTCATGAAGGAGCTGATCGTCAAGTGCGAAATTGGCAGGAAATACTGAAGGTATTGCACACTGCCATTGGGGATAAAGTGGCAGAGTGTGAAAACAGGCTGGTAGAGAGCATAGATTTTCAAACTGAAATCTCCCGCTCTCTGGATTGGCTGGGACACATCAAAGCAGACCTGAATGAACCATTAAACATGGATGCAAAGCTGAACAGCATTCAAGAAGAGATTCGCACAGTTCAGATCCAACAGGAGGAAGTACAATCCAGCCTAAGGATAATGAGAGCACTAAGCAATAAAGAAAAGGAGAAATATACGAAAGCCAAAGAACTGGTTCCTGTGGACTTGGAAAACAGCCTTACTGAGCTCTCTGAACTCAACAGTGAAGTCCAGGAAGCGATACAAAAGAGGCAGGTCAGTATGTCCTGCATTCCTATTGTTAATTATTTACCACAACGTAATGGGTGTGGAATGCAAATATGTTCAGGCTGCATTTCAGTGACATGTACATAGGTTCCAGATCTTCATTATAATCTAAAGCAAAAAAGAGGAAATAAAGATTAAAAATGCCTCAAATGGTTGCTCTCATTCTGCACCTTAAACCTAGAAAACATAATAACAGAGTTGGAAGAGTCTTCTAATCCAAGCCCCACTCGAGCAGGAAACCCTATTCACATTAATCACATAAAAATCATTGTTACGCATAGACATTTTTTTTTTCATCCCAGGAGATAATGTTATCTCTATAGTGTGAAATATCACAACTTCATAAATTGCACTTCTGAAAATTCTTGCCACAAGATTTCTGAGATAACACTTTAATATATTTTTGTTATCGCTGTTTTCACTGTGGCATAAATGTCAATACCAGGCCAATAATTTGATTATAAACTTGCTTCATAGGTTTTATGATCTAGGACAGTGTTGGCAAACCTTTTTGGCACCGAGTGCTGGAAACCGTAAGAGAAGCTGCCCGGTGCACATTTGTGGACTGGGAAGATGCTCTTCCGGTTTCCTGGTTGTCCGGTTTTTGGCTCACATGCACACGTGAAGACCATGCACACCAGAAACCAGAAGATCATCTTCCCGGTGCATGCATCCGCACTGCGTGGCTGCTCTTCTGATTTTTATTACATGCACATTGGCCAGCTGGTCTTTACGCATGCATGCGCACCAGAAACCGGAGGACTAGGTGGGCTGTACGCATGCATGCCCTGCAAACTGGAAGATTTCTTGCCGGCATGCACTTGCACGCTGGGCAGCTGCTCTTCCAGTTTCCAGTGCTCTCGCATGTGTGAAGACCAGCTGGCCGGCGCACTGGAACCCGGAAGAGCAAAAAGCAATAGCTCACTTGCCTGGAGAGATGGTTCCACGTTCCACTTCTGGCACTCGTGGCATAGGTTCGTCATCACAGCTTTAGGATCATACCTTTATTTAGGACATCTTGAAAGCTTTTAATACCTTAAATGAGAAAAGGAAATATGTTTGAATGGCAGTTTCTACTTTGTGGTCTTGGGCATCCATGGACTTTTCCAGGATCTTAAACTTCTTTTGGAATATTAATGGATTTATTTAGTGAATCATACAATTAGATAAACATTCCCTTTATGAAGTCCAGCACAATATCCTGATGTATAGTATTCTGGAATAATTTGTTGATTGTAGAATTCTAGTTTGTGTACCCTTCTGCATTACCCTGAACTAGGGTTGTTGTTATTGTTATTATTCATATATGTTGTTTGTGTTGTATGATTTTGTTTTGTTTTCAGGAAAATTTGACTAAGTTATACAGTCTTTGCCAAAGATACTACCAAGTTTCCCAGACTGCTAACAACTGGCTTGAAGATGCTCAGGTATTGCTCCAATTTGCACAAAACGGCCTTGATACAGAGAATTCAGAAGAAAACCTAAGAAACCACACAGAATTTTTTAACACTGAAAAACAGTTCCGACTCCATTTGAAAGAAGTGAAGATGCTTGTGTGTGAGATGGAGCCATTCATTCAGACCCCCAGAAAAGAAGATCTGGAGGAGAAAGTGAGGGCTTTAGAAGATAAGAGCATAGAAATAGAACAAGAAGAACAATGTCAGAAAGAATTATTACAAAGGTACCTTTTTATTCATTCTGTTTCAGCCCTGTGGTTTTCGGTGTACATAGAAGTAACTTGTACAAACCTATCTTGATGGAACTTTCACAAACATGGACCTTCACAGATATACATTATATAAGCACATGCCTGCTTACACACACACACATACACACACACACACACACAGCATATATCTGCACAGTACACTGCAATTAGTCTTTAGGAAGAAAGTATGGACACACAAATACTCAACAAATTATTTTATTAAAAGGAAGAAAATACTGAAACCTCCTATGGCCATTACTGATAAAGTAATTAGTGAGAATTTACAAAACCATGTGATATTGGATCTTCTCTAACTTGGTTCATTGTATAAAATGCTATGTTAAATAAATGATTTAATAAATAATTGCAATGGGTTGCCTTAAAAATGATACAGTAGAATAAAATGATGTAGTTCAGTTGGGAAAAGGGAGAATGACCCCATGAGCTTCTTTATAAATTATTTCTGGGAGATCTCTTACTAGTTGTGTCTTCTTGCAGATTAACCCAGTTTTTGCTTTTGGTTACAAGTCCAATATTTAAAATATATACTTGTTCATAGATAGGCACCCATCTTTATTTTCAATTCTGCCACTCATATCTGAATGCTCAGCCACTGTAATAATAATTGCTTTCTGCATCACTATTCAAAAGACATTTTACTGGAAATACTGGCAGCATTTTCTGTTTTGGTACACCATTACAACTTTATCAGAATTGAAAACCTCCCTCTCTCTCTCTCTCTCTCTCTCTCTCTCTCTCTCTCTCTCTCTCTCTCTCTCTCTCTCTCTCCCTCCCTCCCTCCCTCCCTCCCTCCCTCCCTCCCTCTCTCTCTCTCTCTCTCTCTCTCTCTCTCTCTCGTAGATTTAGGGTTCATATTTTCCTGCTGGCTAACATAATTTATTAGAATCCTATAATCTCAGTTAGAGACTAAGCATGGCAAAATATCACATTATTTTTTTTCCTTCAAATTACACCATTTAAAGATTCTGTCTAAATGTTGGCCTTTTAGTTTAATGGCAAGAATATTTAGCAATAGCAAGATGCTTTATTATTATTTATTTATCTGTAATACATTCTAAAATTATATTTTTTATAACTTACGACTTTTTATTATATTTAATTTTCCAAGGTGTGCATCTCAGTGGCAAGAATACCAAATAGCAAGACAGCACATCATTGACTTGATGAATGAGTCTGAAAAGAAATTATCTGAATTTTCTGTAGCTAAAACTTCTTCCCAACTGGGGGCAGAAGAAAAAATAGTATCACATAAGGTAAAAGTTTTAAAAATCATTTTTTTCCTAGTTAAATCACAAACATTTGTGTACTAGGTTTAGGGGTTTGTGGTGTAAAAAAAGGCTGTTCTCAAAGAGGTGATTCTTAGCTAAAGATAACAAAAAAACTCAGAACTGATTAAATTTATGATATAGTTTTACCATTGCATAAATTGCATTTTTCAATATCAGAGTTTTATTTTTAGGCAAGTAAAAACATTTCAGTACTGATTTTATTTTAAAGTCCAAAAGGCTCTTTCACAATTGCACTGCTCTTTCACCGTTGCAAAAAAATATTGTTTCATACTTGCTTATAATATTTTGAACACTATTCAGTGACTATTAAATTACTATTTAATCCGAATAGTTTATAAGATGAGCATTGAATAATACATAGTACATTGGAAATATGAATAAACAGAAACACATTTGCACATCTGTATTGATCCACCTATATCTACTCATCTATTTACACATGCAAAAACAGTGGATGCTTCAGTAAAACTTACATCTTGCCTAGTATAAACATTATATCAGGGTTCACTCAGGAGCAAGTCAGGAAAACTTCATGAGTTGACACGTTACATGTAAATATTATGCCTAATGGAAAGAGGAACTGTAATATTTCAGCAAAGGGTATATTTGTTTTTATTCTGCTATAATGCATAAACATTTGCTTGACATTTTAAAGCTGTCTTGTGTAACAGGACAGATAATTTCCTTTGTTTTTTCAGTCTCTAGTCTCTACGGTGAACTCTTTTCATGAGACAATCACTTCATTGGAGGAAAAGGCATCTATGCTGGAGAAAACGGGCAATATAGTCAGTAAGGCAACCATAAGTCGATCTATGACCACTGTCTGGCAGCGGTGGACCAGACTTAGAAGCATTGCCCAAGAGCAAGAAAGAATTTTGGAAGAATCAGTGCAGAAATGGAATGTATTTGATGATAAGGTATAAGGATCATGTTTATTCATTGTCTGTAAATATTCACAGCAGCCATTAATGCATCATCTATGTACATTGCATTTATAAGGTTAATATTCAAACTGTTTTATTCAGCATTGCCATTTTGCTAACTGCAATCAAGGCACTGACCATCAGCATTTTCCTGATATTTTATTTTGGTTCTGGGCTCTTGTTATAATGTTTATAACAATAGCAAAGTGGCAGCTGAATCACAGCAGGTAAAAATTTCCACCACTGTGAATGCTAGCATTGTATGGCACAAAAAAAGTGTGGGATTTTTCAGTCACAATCCCTTATGGAACTCCCAACAACCTCTCTCAGAACCCAAGAGTTCTGTGGAATCACAGCTACACTGTAATGCCATTAATATATCAAAGGGCAACCTGCTCAGATCCCATCAGATTCTAGCTTTGCTTTAGATTCTTTGTCTTAAAATTAGACTATCCTCTTCAAAGAAAATAAGTGAAGATTTTGGAATCCCATGTTACGTGTATGTGTGTATATGCGTGTGTGTAGTTATGATGCCTTTAAAAAATAGATTGGTGTTATTTTTTGTTTAAAATTGTTATCTTTAGATGCAAAAAGCAACAGAGACGCTTGATCAGCTGCACGAACGCTTGCCAGAGAGCTCGGTAGAAAAAGCTTCAAAGAATGAACTTCTGGATCTTCTAGATTATCACAGTAATTTCATTCTAGAGCTCGAACAGCAACTATCATCATTGGGTCTCCTCAAGCAGCATTCTTTTAGTTTGCTCCAAGATATAGAAATAACACCTAGTTCCCAGGAACAAATGCCCATCATGCAAGAAATCAAAGCAATGCAAGACCGATGCCATAAGTAAGAAAACGTTTTATATTTCTGCATTCTCCTTATAGCTAAACAGGCAGAACAGTGGAACATGCATCATTGATGTCATGTTCCATTCTACCATTTGTAACACCTACCCACAAATCTGCTTTAGAATTTTGACAAATTTTCCAAATTAAATTTGGAAGGCAGTGCTGCAGGGGGTAGGGGGGCTGGGAGGAGAATCTTCTGATTACATAAATGTGTTTGCATAACATTGGGTTTACTTCAGTGTGCAAATATAGTTACCAGACTATAGCTGTATTTTTCCAGTATTGCTGAGTGTGAGAGTTATTCAAAAGCCCTGTACAAATGATTACTTGAGCTTGTCCTTTGCTTTGCAATCTACTGCTTGGAATAAAGTGAATAAGTAAAGAAGATATTGCAAAGGGATAAAACTACCAAATTTGATTTACTGTCCCCCATACTTGCTTCAGGCCCATTTGCCAAATATTGTAAAATCTAGAATAATTTTGATAGAAAAAATTAATGGTTAAAACTTAGCATTATGATCCTGTCTATTAAATAACAATAACAATAATAGTAGTTGTTGTAACACAACCCTAAAATAAAATTTCTGTTTTGTAAATTACATATATTACAGTAATATTTTCAGATGTTTTACAGTATAAGATGAAATATATGAACTAACATCTAAACATTTTTAAAGCATGCAACAGAAGGTGAAAAAAAGTGAGAAGGTGGTTAAACAAGAATTAAAGGAACGTGAAGAAGTAGAAAAAGAGATTAATAAAGTAAAAACTTGGATACAGGAAGGAAGAGAATATTTATTAAATCCTACAATAGAATGTGATACTCAAGTTGAAAACCTTCAGGTATGCCAAACATATACCAATTATTGAATTCAAGTTCATGCTGTAAATATGGGAAAGCAATGTGTGTATATCTATAGAATGCTACAATATGTTTCTGTATAAGCTACAAAACCTATGCTCACTTTAGCAGCACATATATTAAAATTTGTAACTATATCTTATAAGGTACCTCAAAATTAATAATTCACCCAAATAACTATTTTAATAATGGAGAGAACTAATAATATATATCGCAACATTCTGGTACAACAATTTCTATTCATTTTGTTATTTTTCTTCTATAACATGCACAGGATGCTATAGTCTCCTCTTGTGATTAACCCAATGAGAAGCTATTACTATGCATCAGTGCAGAATCCATAAAGCTGTCTGTAAAAGGCTTAACACAAAAATTACGTAGTGGTCTGAGCACAGTGACAGTCAATGAAAAATACTTTGTAATTGTATCAAGATTTATTTCTATGCCAGATTTAATGTGAAACAAGCCACATTTTATATATTTCTTTTTTGTCCTCCATATACTTTAGACACTCCTAAATGATGCCACTATGCACCGTCAAGCAGTTGAGAAAATGGCTGAACAGCAGCAGAATAAATATTTGGGACTTTATACCATTTTGCCTTCTGAGCTGTCTCTTCAGTTAGCAGAAGCAGGCTTGGCGCTAGTAAATATACATGAGCAGGTAAAAATTATTTAACATGATAATTTTACCACAGGTGTCAGCGCTAAAATTCTACAAGAGTCACTAAACTGAGCTGTAGCGGTAAATTAATGAATGCAAAAGTAATAAAATCATCTACACCACATAACTATTACCGTATATATTTGAGTATAAGCCGACTCGAGTATAAGCCGAGACCCCTAATTTTACCCCAAAAAACTGGAAAAAGTTATTGACTCGAGTATAAGCCGAGGCTGGGAAATGCAGCAGCTCACGGTAAATTTCAAAAATAAAAATACAGGTAGATAACAATAAAATTGCTAAAAGTGTGTGTGTGTGTGAGTGAGACAGACAGACAGAGGAACAGAGAGAGGGAGAGAGAGAGGGAATCAGAGAGAGACTGACAGAGACGAATCAGAGACGTACTTTTAACTACCTGGCAGCGGCGTTTTGCCTTGGGGGGCTCCTCAGAACATCCCAAGACTTCGGAGGGAAGTTTACAGCCCTCCCTCGGAACGCTTCGGAGGGAAGCTTCTGCAAAGGCGAGTGACAACAAGTCTCCCAGGCTTTAATTTGCCGAGCTGTGCGCACGCGCCTGTTTTCCACGGCGTGGAGCAGCAGCGAGATTCTGCGCGGCGAGCGATGATTCCAGGGGCCATCCGGGAAGATGAAGAACGCGAGGGGGGACCCTGCCCCCCCCACTGATGGCCCCCGGAATCATAGCTCGCCGCCCAGAATCTCGCTGCTGCTCCACGCCGTGGAAAACAGGCGCGCACGTACAGCTCGGCAAATTACAGCCTGGGAGACTTGTCACTCGCCGGGGTTATGCAGAAGCTTCCCTCCGAAGCCTGAGAGGAGGGAGGGAAGCGGGTGCCCGGCACACAGAAGAGCCGCATTAAAATGTTTAAAGAGCCACATTTTTTTTTTTTTTTTGTTCACTGGAGTATAAGCCGAAGTGGATTTTTCAGCCCAAAAAGGGGGCTGAAAAATTCGGCTTATACTCAAGTATATACGGTATCTACTCCCCACTATCCCATAGCAACCATAAATATGGTGGTGATCCATGTTAATTTTCAATAAAGCTCTCTACCTCTGTAGTATGTATTTCCTTGAAACCACAGACTATGCATACTTTTTGTATATAAAATTAACCTGTGGTATGGTTAGACACACCACCATACTATATACACATACTATACATACACCCAGAATGCACAACCATGGATCACATGGAGAGAAGAGAGGAGATAGCACAGCTCTAGAGCAATCTCTTTTCCTATATCTAGAAATACATATAAGAAAATCACTCATGTCTATTAAAGCTACTTTGGTACAAGGATTAAGGCTAAAACCCATAAGGTGTAGTTTCAGATCCATTCTTAGCTACTGAATCTTACTGAGTGACCTTGGATACTAATTCATCTTATCTCACAGGGCTAGTGTTGTTAAGAAACACTGTAGCACATTTCTATATTCCATAGAATTTCTATGTTCATATAAAATATCATTATATATTTTCTCTGTTCTATTTTAGTTTGTATTAGAAGTAATGCAAACTAAAATAGAACAGAGAAAATGAAACAGTTAACAGAAAAGCTAAAACTACAATAAAAAATAGAAGATAAGAGAAAAAAGAGAAAGATAAGTAATAATATAAAGGTATTCAGAAGTAGCTTCTGATAGTCTTCACAGCAGGTATAAGTACAATTATATTTTAACCTCTCTACATTATAACTCTGTTCCATCTATAGTTTATCCTGCCTAATAATCAAAAATCATACATCACAAGTTTAGTGACGCAAGTGTCAGACTCTTAAATACAACCACAATCACCCCACGGACACGCGGAAATATAGGACTAGTTTTTTCTTTTTTTTTTTCTTTTTTTTTTCTTTTCCCCTAAATTACTTGCATTCGAATTATTTCTTATACTACTTAAGTTGTTTGTATTTGTTGTCATGGATTGCACCAGTGAGAATAAAACCAATTTCATTGTATTTATTTTGTACAA
Source organism: Natrix helvetica (assembly GCF_964273705.1). Lineage (NCBI taxonomy): Eukaryota > Metazoa > Chordata > Lepidosauria > Squamata > Natricidae > Natrix > Natrix helvetica. Next base: position 207,632,210 of record NC_138552.1, on the reverse strand, counting down.
TGACAATACAGAGTATACTGTGACTGTAATAAAAGAAGTCAGTCTGTCAATGTCATCAACCCTTCTTCCATGAAGGGTGATGTTGAATCTTTCCATTTTTGTGCATGCTTATTTATTTATTTATTTATTTATTTATTTTAACTTATATGCTACTCATCTTACCTGGAGGTGTCTCTAGGTGGCTTACTATAATTAAAAACCAATTTAAAAATTAAAACAATACATAATAACATTAAATTATTTGAAAATTAACAAGATGGTAAGAAAAGGAGCAAGATGCATCGGGGGAGGAGGTGATGTCTTAATCTGTGAACCCATCTCCAGAATGATGTATCTTCACTGGGGATCCAGGTCAGTTGGCAGAACAAGGTCTTCAGGTCCTTTTGGAAGGCCAAAAGGTTGGGTCTTATCTCAGGAGCACAATGTTTCAACAGGCAGGAGCCATAGCAGAAAGGGCTCTTCTGGATCCTACCAGCCAAAATTTATACTGTCCCAAAAGGAAAAGTTCTGTGCTCAATTGAATATTAATACATTATTATTTATGATATTCATTATTGTATTATAAATGTTTGTGGCTCTATCAATATGTTCCAGTAATGTAATTTTTCTGATTTAAGAAATATCATCACATTGTCTTTGATATAAGCACTGTAAAATTTGTTGCCTTCCTTTTTTTAATTTGATTTTTTTCACTTGGCAGATTGAATCCAAAGTAAAAGAAGCTCAGCAGCACAAAACATTAAACCAAGAATTTGACCAGAAAATTCAAGACGTAGCCAAAGAGCTCGATTTAATTCAACTGAAATTGAAAGAGAAGACAAATAATATAACACAAGCTAAAAGAGATCAAAAGGTCAAATATTTTGTTTAAAATTTAATTTTCCTTTCTTAAGAATGTGATGGAATTAACATTAGTTCTGAATAAAAAAAAAATTCCCCAGTTTCTTGTGAATAAAATATTCTCTTTTAATACAGAACCTGGATGAAGAACTAGACAGCTGTAACATTAAACTTCTGGAACTTGAGGCAGCTGTCCAAAGCTTTGCAGAGCAAAATCCTCAGCTAGGTAAACAGCTGACTGGCAAAATTAATAAACTGACAGAATTCCACCAACAAATAATTAGGGAAGCGGAATACAGGGCATCCAAGCTAAATCAGGTATGGCATCATATTGGACCGATACGTTCTGAAGTTTTATCATTCATAGCATGTTCTTTTAGGTAGAGCAAAGTCTTTGTGTAGGACCCAAATTCCGTAAATGATCCACTATGCTGTTTTTACAAAATTCAGTTTCCTAATTCTTTTATTTTCTTTCTTCTTTTTTTTAAGAGAAGCCAATTCTTAAAGCAAATATGTGACCAATAAATCTGAGTTACCAGAAATTTATTTCCTTTCTTAAGAATGTGATGGAATTAACTTTATTCATTAAACATGAAACTCAGCCAACTGAACATTCAAAAATGCATTACAAATACCAGTGACCAGAAACAACAACAACAACAACAACAACAACAACAATAATAATAATAATAATAATAATAATAATAATAATAATAATAATAATACTGATGATGCCAAATGCAGACTCTGCAAAGAAGTTGATGAAACTGTTGACCACATACTCAGCTGCTGTAAAAAAATCGCGCAGACTGACTATAAAATGCGGCACAATTCAGTGGCACAAATGATCCACTGGAATTTGTGCAAAAATTATAATATTAAAACAGCAACAAACTGGTGGGAACATAAGCCTGAAAAAGTCATCGAGAGTCAGATGGTCAAGATCTTGTGGGATTTTCGCATACAAACGGATAAAATACTGGCGCATAATACACCAGACATCACACTGGTTGAGAAAAATAAGGTTACAATCATAGACATCGCAATACCAGGTGATAGCAGGGTCGCCGAGAAGGAATATGAAAAAATCGCGAAATACCAGGACTTAAAAATCGAAATCCAACGATTATGGCACAAACCAGCAGTGGTAATTCCAGTGGTAATCGGCACACTGGGTGCTATTCCAAAAAGCACTGGAATTACATTTAAAACAGTTAAAAATTGACAAAATCACCATCAGTCAAATGCAAAAGGCTGCACTGCTTGGATCTGCACACATATTACGAAAATACGTTATGACATCCTAGGCCCCTGGGTGGAGCCCGACTAGTAATTAATGCCAAATCCGGTGAAACAACTGGCCGCTGTGATACACTTCTGTTGATGCAATAATAATAATAATAATAATAATAATAATAATAATAATAATAATAATAATAATAATAATAATAATAATAATAATAATATACATAGCAATGGGAAAAGACAGCTTCTAGTTCTTTAGCTGGTTTTGGCATTCATATGCCTCAACTTCTTCCCATGAACCTAGTATATCATTATGTATCTGCATAGTATATGTGTGGATCGAAGCAGTATGGCTTTTTGTAATTGATGAATGAAAATGCACAGATTTTCTAAGTGTCACCCTGGATTTTTTTTAATATGGCACTCAGCATCACTAAAACCACCATATCCGGTTCATGCCACAAACTTTCAACTTCGATTTTCAGATCTTGATACTTTGTGATCTTCTCCAATTCTTTGACTTTATTCTACTATCCCCTGATATTGACATACCCATTATCCACACTTTCTTCTTTTCAACCACAGTTACATCTAGCATTCACACAAGTATATTTTCACTCACCAGTGTCAATGTTTTGTATAATCCAGATTTGAATACTTGAAGTATAATTGTGTAAAACACATGCATAATATGCATATATCCAATGCATTAATTTTAATGTAAGTTGTTTAGTAAAATAATATGGTACCTTACTTGAGAAATGTAAATATTAAAGAGCTTAAAGAATTGAGTTGGTAATCACTATACTATTATACTAAGGCAGATCTAAGTCCTGTGTACATTTGTTCTTCAAATGTATTGATTTTTTGTTGCAGGCTGTTTCCCATTTAGATGAATATAATGAAATGCTAGAATTCATACTAAAATGGATTGAAAAAGCCAAGATTTTATTACATGGAAACATAATGTGGAATTCTGCTACTATACTTCGCAATCAATTTATGTCTCATCAGGTAATAATAGCCCACAGACTTTTTTTTTTACTAATAGCAAAAAACAAGAAAATTGCTGCATCAAAACAGCTGTAAACCGAAGTTTCCAATCCCAAACTGTAGTATTTTTACTGTATCTCTTAATGCAAGTGATATTTCTTTTGTTTGGCACCATCCAACTGGAAATTCCAAGTTGCTAATTTACTTAGATGAATCTGCCTGGAGTTCAGGCCTATACATTTTGTCTTAGCATCTTTTCAGGTAATGGAGTAATTCTAGATAACTGTTTCAAGATGTAATAACAGGTAACATTAAACAAAGAGATTATGCAATCTAATTTCTCTAATAAAAGCTTCTATATTAGCAGAAATTGAAAATGTATTTCTAAAATACAATTGATATTTCAGCAAAGTTATAGCTGCTTTTTTTAAATCCTATGATTTAAAAAAGGAATAATTGCAATAATTTTGAGCCTAAAATTTAGTTCAGTTGCAGCTGGAAAAGTTAAACATCATCTATTTTATACAATTTAGACCATGTTTGAAGAGGCTGGTGAACTTCCTAGGGATCTTGAAACTATGAATGAAAAAACAGAATACTTGGCAAGTGTGTATTTCACTGAAGAGATGTTTCAGCAAGTGTCAGATCTTCGTAGACAGACTGAGGATTTACAACAGGCTATCAAACAACGGCTACAAAATATTCAGGATGCAGCCAAAGTATGTGGAAAGCACTTTATACGTACATCATCTGTGGGAACTGTATTAGGAAAACAAAATGCTAATCTAGTTCATTTAGATGTAGCTATTCATTTTTATTTTTTAAAATGTATTCTTCTATTGTAATTCATATTTTTAAATTTTTTATTTACTTATCACATTTTGGAATGCCCGTCTCCTTCTGTAAGAGACTCTGGGTGGTGTACAATAAAATATTAAAACATAAAATTAGGATATAAAGTTAAAATTTTAAAAGGGAAAAAAGTTGATTAGAAACATTCTTAAAAGTTAATTGAAAGATGAAAAAAAGACATTCAGGGTACTCTCCATTCCCATGGCTATGCGCACCTTTGGGCTCCTGAAGCAAGGCGACAAAGCATGTAGATGTTATATATCAGTCATAAAACATTAAGATGCTGAGATCATGTTTTCTGGTTTTGCTTGAAACTCATATTTTCTGCTCCACATTTTATGCTTATAGGATATGAAGAAATTTGAAACAGAGGTGAAAGCTCTTCGTACAGCTTTAGAGCAAGCTCAAGCCACTCTGACATCTCCAGAAATTGGCCGTTTGAGTCTGAAAGAACAACTTTCTCACCGACAGGTAGACTGATCGTACCATTGAGATACTACTTGCAGAAGCACAGTTGTGAAGTATTAATTCCTGGGTTACTTTGAGACTAGTTACCTTCCTTCAATTTCTAGGATGAATGCTAATAATAAGGGTCATCCTGATATTGATCGGTAAAGTTAACCCAACTATTTGTCGATTTGGGTGCTGGAAGAGCTAAGAGAAAGGAATGTTAACTTGAGCATTGGCTTTTGTGGTATTTGTTATATTCAGAAATGAAGTTCTAGGTTTATGTTAGTTCAGAGTGGTTTTGTAGGGTACTACATATGTATTTCAGAATACAGGGAATCCTCATTTAGTCAGCACAATTGGGACCGAGTTGTTGCTTATTTCATTAAGTGAAATTGTAACTACATGAAGCATCACGAGTTTACTTCAGCTTTTTTTTTTTTGCTTTGCCGACCTGCAAAGATTGTAAATGTGGGTATTAGTTATTGTTTCATTACTGTCCTGTTACTTTATGAAGCAGTCACTAAATGAGGACTACTTGTACTTCAACTTTTAGTCTCATGTTGAACTGAAACCACTAACCTAACAGATACATTTATTAAAGCCTAACTTCCATCTGCTTTGAATCTTTGGGATTGCCACGTTTCTTAGGCCTATTATCCCACTCATTATTGTTTTAAAATGTAAAACTCATTTTGAGCATTTCAGATCTAGAATTAATAATTAAATTAACTTTTAGCTCATTTTTGCAAAACACACATAGTAGCGTTGCTTATGTATGCTCAATGTTTCCAGCATTTGCTTTTGGAAATGGAATCATTGAAGCCAAAGGTTCATGCAGTCCAAGTTTGTCAGAGTGCTTTACGGATCCCTGAAGAAGTTCTCACTACTCTACCGATATGTCATGCAGCTCTTAGGCTGCAGGAGGATGCCAGTCATCTACAGCACACAGCTATCCAGCAGTGCAATGTAATGCAGGCAAGTGTATGTTAAAATAAGACTCAAACTAATACATGAGTGTGGTACACTTTCCATTAGAAGAATTTACAGAAGGAAAGTTGTAGGTTTAATGATGAACGAAAGAGCTAAAACATATGTGAAAAGTATGAATTGGTGCCATCCAAGTTGTTAGGAGTCTGTTTGAAAGCAGGGAAATGTACGTTGTTGCCAGTTGCTTGTTAGACTCCTGTGAATGATGGTAATGGATGAACCAGACATAGATTTTTCGTTAACATGTTTTATCATTATGTGAACGGTGAAAGGAGCTAAACTAAGAACCATAAGCAGAGGAAAAAAATATACAGTGAATTGAGATGAAACTAAAGTGAGAAAATCTTGCAAGAAGTCTACTTTTGGTCACATTTATTCGATACGGTATATAGGTAGTCCTTGACTTACAATCATTTGTTTAGTGACCATTCATAGTTAAACCAGCACTGAAAAAAGTGACTTACGACTGTTTACACATGACCGTTGGACCATCCCTGTGATCATGTTTTCAAAATTCAAACACTTGGCAACTGACATATTTATGATGGTTGCAGTGTCCTGGCGTCATGTGATCTTGTGCAACCTTCTGACAAGCAAAGTCAGTGGGGAAGCCAGATTCACTTAACAACCATGTTACTAAATTAACAACTGCAGTGATTCACTTAACAACTGTGGCAGGAAAGGTCGTAAAATGGGACAAACTCATTTAACTCTTTTGCTTAGCATGGGGAATTTTGGACTCAAAAGTTAGGGACTATCTGTGGTGTAATACATATCTACTTAGAGATAAATAGCAATAGCATTTAGACTTATTACCTGCCTCACAGTGCTTTACAGCCCTTTCTAAGTGATTTACAGAGTCAGCATATTGATCCCAATAATCTGGGTCCTCATTTTACTGACCTCAGAAGGATGGAAGGCTGAGTCAATCTTGAGCTGGTGGGGCTCGAACTGTCAAACTGCAGGCATCTGGCAGTCAGCAGAAGTAGCCTGCATTCTAACCACTGTGCCACCATAGCTAATCCTATTAGAAGATTGCAACTTTCCCCTCCTCATTTTAGGTGATGATTGTAATGATGAAGCTAAGTTAATGAAGTAGTTGTCTTATTCTACAGGCTCAATTATCTATTCTTTCTCTCTAGGAAGCAGCAGTACAGTATGAGCAATATGAACAAGAGATGAAACATCTGCAGCAAATGATAGAAAAAGCCCACCATGAGATTCAAGAGAAGCCCATATCAACAAGTAGCATCCAAGAATTGGAAGCCCAGATTTCATGCCATGAGGTATTACAACTGAGATCCAAGGCTGACTTATTTTTTAAATGCTAAAAACTATTTTGCTTTGTTTTCCTATCTCATCATTTTGTCTTTTTTCCACAATAGGTAGTTGAAATTGGTAACAGCTCTTAATATAGCTGCTATAGCCGCATTCATCTGAGATCATTTTTGGTGATCAAAGACTCCTTATTTTAGAACCCGAGAGTTATATCCTACTCACTTTTAATTGTCTTTGGGGATATTAGATAAGCTTTTAGAGAAACAACTTTATGACACATAGCATATTGTGTAATGTGCCATAATGGATTTATTGGTCTCCATTTTTGGTGCACCATCTTCTATATTTTAATATTGTCAGTTGTCTCTCCCTATACCACTGTTACCCTGTTTCCCTGTAAGTAAGACCTCCCCAGATAATAAGCCCAATCAGGCTTTTGAGTGCATGTGCTAAAATAAGCCCTCTCCCAAAAATATTGCAACACAGCAGCAGCCATGAGGTGACTATGCTTGTGCATGTTCGCATGGCCTTCTAATTTTTTTTTGTACCAAGCAACAATCATCCAAATCAGTACAGTACATCCTCTAAAATTTCCCTTTGCTTCCTGGGAATTGAAAAACATCCTGTGAGCAGGTTGTATAGCGTACCTTCCAATACTCTTGACAGTAATAAGAACAAGTAATGCATTAACACTATACATTTACTTAAATAGGTTATTAAGTCAGGGGTCCACAACACCTGGTCTGTGGACTGGCACCGGGCCGTGGCATGTCAGAAACTGGGCCAGGCAAACAAGTGAAGCTCCATCCATGGGATGCAGGCAGCATTCCCCCTCTCCTCCGCAGACAAACCCCTCTCGACAGAACTGGTCCCTGGTGCCCAAAAGGTTGGGGGCTGCTGTATTAAATGCAGTGAGAACACCATCAGAGTGGTGGCTAAAGCAAAGTAATACTCCTAAAATATGAACTTTTGGGTTTGAATTGTTTTAAGAGTTTTTCCTATTGCTCTTATAAGCTAATGCATTGTTTTAAAACTATTTTTTCATGTATTAAAAATTAAAAGGGATTAAGCAATGAAAACTCTCAAAGGAGGAAGAAAACATATATTCAGACTGAGCTGAACTCCATACCTCAGAGTTCATTATCATTTTAAATGAGTCCTATAGTTATGCACACATATATATAATATTATTTTTCATGTGAGAAGCAACGGGTTTACAACTACTATTTGGAAAGAAAGTTTGCTTAAAGTATCAGGTTCCAGTGAAATAATTATTAATAATTAATATGATGAAACAAAATGTAAAATTATGCACACACACACACACACACACCAGTCTTTTCCATTTTTATTCAGGATGGGTGGTATGTTTTTGTTGTGTTTCTCTATTTACGTCACTGAATTATTTTAGGTAAAATAAGAAGTGTAAAAACCTGCTGTGCAACAAAAAATATGAGATCACTTTGTTCTAACTGGAAATATTTAAAAACAAAACAGCCCACAGCTTTTCTATGAAGAGCAAAATATGAGAAATTACTACCATAACAGAAAGCATGTTATTCTGGAAAAAACCACAGTTATTAAGTAATACAGTAAAAATTAACAAATGTATTTTCATCTTGAAAATTTGGTACATTGTGAATATTTCTATGGAGGCTGAAGCAATCATTCTCAAAATTGCTATATAATCAGTCTCAATACTCTTCCTCAATTTCTCCATTGAGCTTTCTTTATTTGGATACATTATTTGTGAAAAACTTCTTTATATAGTCAGAAGCTAAAGGAAAAGATTGATTGACATCAGTGACGTGCGGTGAGGTTTATGACTGGTGAGGCACTGACACAGTGCTGGGTTTCAAATATTTTTAGACTTGTGGACTTCAACTCCCAGAATTCCACAGCCAGGCATGCTCAGTTCCAATTTAAAGCGACAGCATTTGTTTTTCTCCTTTGCTCCTTCTTTCTTTTTCTTTTTCTTCTCCTTCCCCTCCTTCCTCCTTCTCTCCCTTCCTCCTCCTCTCTCAAACACACACACACACACACACATACACACACACAAACACACACACAGAGAGAAATTGGATTGGACTATCTCTCCTACCCCTTCCCTCTCTCACTCACTCTCAAACAAACCCCCACACACACAAAAGTTGGATTGGATATCTTTTCCAGTGGCTTGAAAGCAGCTCCTCTGCCATCCCCACCCCATTCCCCTGCTGCCTTTCCCAAACACCTCCACCATTGCAAATGCAGCCTGCTGTCTGGGTGGGAAATGCCTGGAACACAATAAAGCCCACCCACCACCTCCTGCTGGCAGGCTGGGGTGAGAGGAGAGGCAGAGAAGCCGGAGGGGAGCCGAGCCGAGCCTTCCAAAAGAAAGAGGCTGGGGGGAAGTGTGTGTACTACAGCATGGCTCTTTGCCTGGCTTCCTGCCTCCTCCTGTGGTCTCCTCAGTGCTCGCTTGTGCTCTCCCTCCCCAAGTGTAGTTTGATTGCAGGTGGAGCCACGTTGCCTTTTCAAACTTGTAATCAGTGAAGCTGGGCTAGATTTTTATATAGTTTTATCCAGCTGTGTGTGTATGAGAGAGAAATGAATGGGGGCCTGGGGAGGAAGTCACTACACTTGGGGAGGGAGAGCACCAGTGAGGTTAAGCAGAGTCATCCACGGTGAGGCAGCAACTAGCTCAGCTTTTTCCTTTTACTTTTTTTTTCATGATGAGAGTGGTGAGGCTGTGCCTCACTTGCCTCACCTAACTGCACGTCACTGATTGACATATACAAGTTACCTGTATAAATGTTGCTGTGTCAATAGTTGCTTTTACATCAAGCAACCAGTTATATGTAAAGAATTTCTTTCACTTACATACTTACAAGTCTTCTTTGTACTCAAGACAACTTGAACTCTGTACATGAAAGAGTGCATTAGGATAATCCAGGAAAATAAGATTATACTTATATCTATACTTATACTTGCTTATGCTATGTTTAGATTATTGAGGCCATGGTTCTCAATTGTTTTCCAAAATACTGTATTTTTCAGAGTATAAGACGCACCTTTTTCCCTCAAAAAAGAGAGTGAAAATCTGGGTGCGTCTTATACACTGAATACAGCATTTTTGGCCTACCGAAACCCCGCCCCCTTTGCAAAAATGGATGTGCAGAGGGTTTGGGAGGCTTGTAAAGTGCTCCTGAGGACCGTTTTTGCCTCCTCCCAGCCCCCAGGAGCACTCTACAAGCCTCTCAAAGTCTCTGCATGCCCCCCCCTTTTTTTTTCTTTTTTCTTTTGCAATAAATGAGGCATGCAGAGGATTTGGGAGGCCTGCAGAGTGCAAAAACTTGTTTTTAAAATTTACCTTCATGATGCGTCTTATACTCCGGTGGGTCTTCTTGTCTGAAAATTATGGTACATAATATTCCAAACTAGTCCAAAATAATTAAAAATTCACAGGATTAATATAAAGCAATCATCATACAAAATCCTTGTACTCATGAAAACATTAAGTTTCCAACTTTATCCCAAAACATCATGTCAAAAAATATCATGATAAATTTGTGGATGAGTGTATTCTATTTCACCATTAATTTATGAAATATGTTTTGGTAATTCGGTGGCAAAATCATCTACCTGTGAGCTGCCCTTACCACATTTTCCTCTGTTGACTTTTCTGTATCACCAGTTGCCATAAAATTTGTATCATCTTTAATCATGATCCTTTTTACTTTCCAAAATTAAATTGCAACTATTTGGGCTAAACAGTGCAAAGGGTATTCAGTCTATTAGGGGCATACCTGCCTTTTGCTGAAGTATTCTCTATACTCCATATGCCAGGTTATATTACAGGTAGTCCTTGATTTACAGCAGTTCATTTAGTGACTGTTCAAAGTTACAACAACACTGAAAAAAGTGACTTAATGACCATTTTTAACATCACTGTTGTAGCATCCTCATGGTTATATGATCAAAATTTAGATGCTTGGCAACCGACCCATATTTGTGACAGCTGCAATGTCCAGGGGTCATGTGATCACCTTTTGTGACTAGCAAAGTCAATGGGGGACCTGATTCACTTAATAACTGTGTTACTAACTTAACAGCTGCAGTAATTCACCTAACAACTGTAGCAAGTGAGGTCATCAAATGGAGCAAAACTTTACAAATGCCTTACCAACCAACAGGAATTTTGGGCTCAGCTGTGGTTGTAAGTCGAGGACTACCTTTTTATACAAATTTGAGAAATTATCACCCAAATTGATACTGGATCTGAAAGGCTCAGAGGCAAAGATTTGTAGAATGATACAATTATTTTAACAGATCTTATAAAAATCTGTCAATAGGAAGGAAAACAGTCTGTAGGTCTCAAGCCGAAAGATAGAAAGAGAGAGAGAGAGAGGGAGGGAGGGAGGGAAGCCAAGATTCTAACGTTGCTTTTCTTTCTCCTACTTATGTATCGTAAAGGGTTGAGATCCATTCATTTTGAGGCAGAAATAGTAATTGATGCCTATATAGTCTCAGGTGCTTTGTTTCCAACCTTGCCTCACAAAAGTGTTTCACATGAAACCTGTTGCAGTTGACTGAAATGCAATTGTCTATGGCAATGATGGCGAACCTATGGCACGCGTGCCACAAGTGGCACGTGGAGCCATTTGTCAGGGCACGTGAGGCGCTGCCCTGTCAGCTGGCCAGCACGCATGCGCGCGCTGGTCAGCTGAGTTCACCTTTTTGAAAGCTATTTTTCGCCTTCTGGAGCCTGGGGAGGGCGAAAAGAGCCTCCCCCCCCCGAGAGGCTTCAGGGACCGTCCCTGAAGCCTTCGGAACACTTAAAACTACCCTCCAAGCAAACCGGAAGTGACTTCTGGGTTGCTCGGAGGGTCGTTTTAAGCGTTCCAAAGGCTTCAGGGACCATCTGGAGGCTTCCCTGACGCCTTCGGGGCTCCGGTTTGCTCGGAGGGTGGTTTTAAGCGTTCCGAAGGCTTCAGGGACTGTCCGAGGCTTCCCTGATGCCTTCGGAGCGCTTCCGAGGCTTCCCTGATGCCTTCGGAGCGCTTAAAACCACCCTCCGAGCAACCCGGAAGTCACTTCCGGTTTGCTAAGAGGGTGGTTTTAAGTGCTCCGAAGGCTTCAGGGAAGCCTCCGGACGGTCCCTGAAGCCTCCGGAGGGCCTCTGGGGGGTCGGGGGGAGGCTCTTTTCGCCCTCCCCAGGCTCCTATAAAGCCCCTGGAGCCTGGGGAGGGCGAAAAAAGCGTGTAAAAATGGGGGGGTGCGCGTTGTGCACGCATGCGCACTGGGGGGTCGCACATTGCATTATGGGTGCGGCATGCCCACACTCGACCCCCCTGCGCTCCCCCCACTTGTGGCACGCGAGCCAAAAAAGGTTCGCCATCACTGGTCTATGGCATTTTATTCTCTATCTAGTCCATCTTTTGGGCAATTGTCTTAGGAACTATAAATGCAACATAAAGGAGCTTATTATATACCAGTTGGGAGCAAAGCTGACAAAGGTACATATAAAGGAATTAAAATGTCTAGGTCGTTCGGTGTGTGTGTGTGTCTGTCTGTGTGTGTATGCTTTTGTAGTCTTTGATAAGAGTCAGCAGCAATTTTTGCTTTCACTTTCTATACAGCATTCTGAAGCTAATACTGCATTCCATCTCATTCTATCTACTTATTAGAAGCCTAACCCAAAGTACTGGAATTAAAGAGTTAAACATCCACTTCTATATCCTAGTAGCTTTGTTTTGCAATTCTTATTTGCTGTGCTAGCCAGGTTGAGTCAACATTGAGCAAATCCAATCCTAAATGTGTATTTGCTGCAGAAAGAGAGGCTATTTGGATTTTAGTTTTAAATAAGCTTGTTTAGTTTTTTAAAATTCTAAATGAAACCTGGAGGTAATCCCAGATACTGCTGCACTTAAGCAATTACAAAAAACGGTCTTTTCTTCTAACCACATTTATTTTTGCTACATTTGTACAGCCAGCATATTAGAACAGCAAGAAGAAAGTGACAGCGTTTGTTAGCCTTGCATTTTATTGCCTGCTCTGTTGACTATTGTATATTCATAAAGAGAAACAGCAGTTTTTTTAAAAAAAAACACTTCCAGTTATTGCATGACCTCATTTCCCTGGTATGTAGTATCTGGAGACATTCAGCTAGTTTTTGTGCCTTGCAGGAAGGCGACGGCATAAATTATTCCTCCTGTCCCTCCCCTGTTTTGAGCAGAATCCTGTGTGGAAATGCTTTGTCTTTGTCGTCAGCTTAATCTCCTTGTCTGTGATAAGTGAGCAGCTCATTTGCATAGCTGTCTCTGTGAAAGGGTTAAGTGTGCATGTGATGCAGCCTGACTTGTTCTTTTTTCCACAATCAACATCCTGTAGTTCAGCTATTGCTGTGGCTAATGTGGAGCGTCTGAAACACAGAGCTGTGATTTCATTGGCTGATCTTAAAGAAGCGAGCCGGGTTTTTCTAATGGAAGCAGAATTGCTGCTAGCTTGTATTCCTTATGGCCTTTACTGATCCTGCGGTTTTCTCAGGAGCTGGCGGAGAAGATCAAAGGTTACCAAGAGCAAATCGCATCTCTTAATTCAAAGTGCAAGATGTTAACCATGAAAGCCAAGCATGCGACTATGTTGCTGACAGTGACAGAGGTAGAGGGGCTGTCAGAGAGAATGGAGGAGTTGGATTCAGAAGACATGCTTCCTGCACATAGTGCTCACCCGTCTGTAGTGATGGTAAGCAATGATCGTGTAATTCACATTTATCTGTCAGGATCATTATTTGCAGTATCGCTTCTCACTCTATTGTGAACAGGATTGCAATCATTTAGATCGTTTACTTGCTTTTAGGAGATGCCTGAAATTGTGGAGTAAAAGATAATAAACCCAGTTTATGCAAAACAATAAGGTGAATGGAAAAGTGAAGAGAAATCAGTCAATTATCTTTGCCAGCTATCTGATGGGAGGGGGTGTAAGTCAACCTTTTAAAAAAGCAGTAAAGCATTCACGCTAAATAACAGTAAGTTAGTTTGAGGCTTATATGTCTAATAACATTTAAAATTTTTATAGCTTGTACATCAAATGCAGATTGCATGTCTAAATGCAGAACTGAAGAAGAATTTAAACTAAATTTTTTCGTTACATATAAATTACTTAAACATCTGCAGCAGCGGTAAATGTTACAGAGGTTTATACTGTACTAAAAATATTTTATAGATAAATAAAATGTTTCAGTGTTAACTATTAACAGTGAACAGAAGACCATATTTAAAATCAAAACATTTCATTACGATCACAGATCAGAAAATTAAATTTTAAAATATAAATTACTGAACAAAATTTAAAGTATTTGATGGGATCTTTATCACTGCCTGGCAATAGGTGGCAATTCTCCTAGCTACATCTTTTGGTTGATGTCTAATGATATGGTAATAGTTTAATATTCAACTCATCTGTTTTTGTCTGGGAATTACTGGAGGAGTAATTCATATACGATACTTTTGGAAATCTCAATAATAACTCCAATAAAAGAGGACTTAACTGTTTCTATTTCTCCATTTTTGTTTGGCTCCTGTATTAACCTTCATATAAGATGCCTTAAATGGATGCTAGGGAAGTTTGGTGGAATATGGGCAGGGAGGGGAAAATGATGTTAGATGACTGAAACTCCACCTGAATTAGTTGAATGGAGCTAAATGATTGTTTTCAGTTGTTTTATATTTTTATATTTATTATATTTTATTTATGTATGTATCATATATAAAAACTACCTATTTTTACATGTTGATCAGCTTCTTTTTATAGTAATCCTATGTTGCTGAATTTCCAAGGATACAAAAAGGAGCTTAAGGGTCCTATACAACCCCAGTGTTGCAGGTTCAACTGGAGGAAATCTGCATTGCTTTTGGCTCTATGTTCTAGTTGTTTTTCTCTGTAATTTTTCCCACTTAGTTTCTTTCTTGGTAGAATTAATATCTGTGTTTTATCGCTATTGTGGCTGTACTAATTTTTAAGTAGAACTGTCACGTAAATTACTTAGAAATTCATCCTTCATCAGCTTTACTAACATACTTTTGGGGAATACATAGTGATCATAGTGAAAAATGTGATGGTATAAAAGAGATTTTGACAGGCACAGCTAATGATACAGAGGTGGAGAATGTTTTGCCTGTCAAAACCTTCCTAGGTTCAAGGTTTAAGTAGCATGAAGAGTAGAATTCATCTTCTTCTTTATAGTTAGTCTGTATACAGGTTTGAGAAGGGACCATAGTCTCTTATAAACTATGTTCTGATGAAACTCCACATTTTTGAAGACATGAAATACAAAGTCTTTCTTGTATCTGAATGATCTTCCTGTCCTTTGGGATGCATTTCCCATGGCAGATGACTGCTGGTCGCTGTCACACACTTCTGTCACCAGTTACTGAGGAATCTGGGGAAGAGGGAAGCAACAGTGAGATCTCTTCTCCTCCTGCTTGTCGCTCTCCTTCACCTGTGGCTAATGCTGATGCTTCTGTTAATCAGGTATCTCCCTCAGCATTCATTCGTCTGTGCTATCTGCAAACATCTGTGGTCCTAATACAGTGCATAATATCTCATTTGTTCAGTAATGCTGAGTGTATATCATTCATGCTGGGCAAATGTAGAACCTTTATTTTATCATTAAGAAACCACCATTCATTCTCACTTTCAAAATTAGTTTAGCATATCAAAGTGATAAAAGATCTTGAGAAAACACAACTTTATGCTAACATTTAGACATATTTCATTGTCTCTTTGTCTTGATTCCATCGCTAGATCGCTACAGAAATAGATACATTATTTTCCATTGTTTTGTTTATGCGGGGATAATTCAATTTTTTTTCATATGATTTCAGCTGTTTTCGTTGCATCACTTTCTATTGAAAAGTTCATTTAGTATGTATCTGCATATGTCTGTACATATGGTGCCAGGCCTTCTATCCATCAAAAGCATTTCGGAATCATTTCGTATCGTTCTTTTTACGATGAAAAGAAATATAAAATGGAATAAAACAGTGAAAGTTGTAGATTCTGATGTCTTCTTACATGTACTGCATACTTGAGATTTTCAGTAATATTCAACTTGTGGGACTGTGAAGGACAATCCAAAACTTTACCTTTCCTTTAAGTACTTCACAGCCATGTTTCAGAACATTAGCTAGCTGAAATATACAGCCTTTTTTTCAGCCTTCGTTTTTTAATTACCTTATTTTTTGGAGTATAAGACACACCTTTTTCCCTCAAAAAAGAGGGTGAAAATCTGGGTGCATCTTATACACTCAATACAACATTTTTTTTGCCTCCTGTAACCCCGCCCCCTTCACCAAAATGGCTGTGCAGAGCCTTTAGAAGGCTTTCAGAGTGCTCCTGGGGGCTGGGGAGGGCAGAAATGAGCGGAAAATGGGCCATTTTGTGCTCAATTTTGCCCCCCTCAGCTCCCAATAGCACTCTACAAGCCTCCTAAAGGCTATTCATGCCCACTTTTTGAAATAAAGGGCGTGTTTTCACAAAAAAACAGGCCATTTTTGGGAGGTCTGCAGAGTTCAAAAACTTTTTTTTTAAATTTGCCTCTTCAAAATCTTGGTGCGTCTTATACTCCAGTGCATCTTATACTACAAAAAGTACAGTAGGTTATTTGCTTGAAGGCTAGGAAAATCTAGATGTCCAAAACTAAGCTTTCAATGCAAAGGACAGGCTGAAAAATTCAATGGATACTGTCCACTGCAGCACAGAGTGTCTCACAACAATGACCTTCATAGGAACTGCCAGAAGCAAATGTCATAATAAAAGGCATCATTTCAAGTATGCAAAATAAAACCTTGATAAACCTGAAATGTTTTGGAACAAAGTGCTTTTGAATGATGAAACAAAAAGTGAACTCTAGAATCATAACCATGCAAGTTACATTAGGAGAAAAATGGGTGAAGCATTTGATGAAAGAAACGCTTTACTCTATCATACTTTGAATGCAGCCAATAGCACAGAAATATTATGTTGTGGAAGGAAGAATGAATCCAAAATTTAATGCCATCACAATCATAGAAGCAAATATCCTAAAATCAGTGAAGAAACTGGATCTGATAGGCTGTTTTATCGAGATAATTCAAAGCTTACATCTAAAACAACTATGAAGTACTTAAAGGGAAAAAAGTTAAAACAGTTGACGATGATACTTTAAGCTATATCAGAAACCTTTTAGGAAACAGATCTTATTTGCAGTGCAACTAATGAAAAAAGTGGGTATCATAAATCTATAGGTAACATCTGAAATCAAATATTTATGTTATCTTTGTCATTGAGTTTATGTATATTTTAAACAGCATGTGAGTGTTCAAAGTTAGTTCTTTTCTGGCTGATGAGGTTTCCTGGAACACTGGGATGCAGTGCTATATGTTTAGCATGTTAAATCAAAGATTGGCAAATTTGTAATTCTTCAATGACACATTTATAATTCTTCAGTTCTGTGTTTGCCTAAATCAGTCAAAGCCATCTTCAAAGTTGTTCCAACGTGTGTCAGGTGGTAGTGGTGTTTTTTTTTTTTTACATAAAGCCAAAATGATAGAAAATAAAATAATGCTGTTAAAACATCATAAATGGGGACGATAAAATATTAGTACTAAATGAGAATATATTCTAATTTCAAAAATAAGCTGAACTTTCAGCACTTTTGAAAATACAATATTTTACCTTATGCTCATAGGACATTGCTTATTATCAAGCCTTATCTGCTGAACAGTTGCAGACAGAAGCATCCCAAATTCAGCCTAGCGTTCCGATTGTTCAGGAATCCTATGAACCAAGATTAGAAGCCCTTTCCAGTACTAAATTGGATGATTTGCAACGTTCTTGGGAGACCCTGAAAAACGTGGTAAGTCTTTTTACCATTAATGTGGATGGGGATTTGTCTTCTGTCAGTGTAAATACTTGCAAAGACACATTATTATTTAGATTGAAAATTAGCTTGCATTGGAACTGTAAGGAAACCTGCATATAGAAGGTTTCAAGGCCTAGAATAACCTCTTCTTTAAATTCCAGAAGTCACAAAACATTTTAAAACCGTCAGATGACGGTCCACCTCTGTTCATCTCCACAGGTGCTATTTTTAATGTATCCTAAATAGCATTACCCATAAACCAAGTATTAACATGGCTCCATAAAATATGAAAGGGGTAAAGGAGGATAAGGCTGCCAAAATGTTTTTGGACATGGAATACTGACGTATGAAAAACAAAAAATCCAAGTTAATAAACAATTTGGTCTAACAGCTGATTAGCTGGAATATTCAGGAGGAACAATCCACAATACAAATGCTACTTCAGGTCTTATATGGAGCTTTAGCAATAGCAATAGCATTTAGACCTATATACCGCTTCACAGTGCTTTATAGCCCTCTAAGCAGTTTACAGAGTTGGCATATTGTTCCCAACAATCTGGGTCCTCATTTTACCGACCTTGGAAGGATAGAAGACTAAGTCAACCTTGAGCTAGTGAGAATCAAACTGCTGGCAGTTGGCATAATTAGCCTACAATGCTGCAGTCTAACCACTGCTCCATGATGTAGCTGTAGTTCCAGATGAGGTTCCTGTATTATTAATGAGTATTGTGATTATACTATGCAGCAATTACTCTGAAATCCAGTCTTTTCTTTTTTTCAAATTTAAATCTTACTGTGAACCCTAAAGCCCATCAAGTTTAATATGTGAGAATATTGGGAGATCTGTTTGCTTTTTTCATATTGGCCATTATTTTTTTCATATTGGCCATTCATACATAAAGATCTTCATTAGGGGTTTTTCTTTGAAATAACAAAGTTAATAGAAAAAAGTTAAGTTATATCAAACTGAATTTTTTAAAGAGATTCACCAAGTATTTCTGGCTATATTTTTAATCTAAGATTGTTGAGTTTCTGAAGTTTTAGCTTATGTTCACTATGTTTAAGGTGGTTTCCCCCCCCCCTTTTTTTTTAATCAACTGCTTTGGAAATATATTTCAGATGTGGTTAAACAATATTTGAAATTAGTAAATAGTTCAAGTACTTGTCAGATTCCCCAAAAATGGCTTCATGTCAACATGTGGATGTCCTGGAATAAAATCAGCTGCATGCCCATTTTAAATTACCAACATCATGAATCCATATAGTACAAAGGGGAGTTTTGGCAAAAGAAATTATATGAAATACGAAAACATTAGATTTGTATCATTGAATTTATCAACCAGATTCTAGTTTATAGATTACTGGGAAACTACAACTATCTAGGAAAAATGCAAAGCAATGTCTCTTATAGTGATAATAAAAGTTCAGGAAAAACTCCTGTTTATATAGGCAAAAAGCAATTTAATTATAGTTTGAGATGGGAAGCTATTTTGTAACAATTTGGCAACATAAATTTCATGCAATATATGTTTATGAAAAAAATCCTCTGCAGTAGTATGTCTTTTAAAAGCCTACGGTCAAATCACTAAACGGTAAGTTGTATGTGTGTTTTAAAAAGAAACCCATACAAATTTAATTTAGCTCAGTGCATTTTCTCATTATTTAATATAAAAGTTTTAATCTCTATTAAACAAATAAATTTTCATTTTAGATTAGTGAAAAACAGCGCACACTTTATGAAGCCCTTGAACGTCAGCAGAAATATCAAGATTCTCTTCAGTCTATATCAACAAAAATGGAAGCCGTTGAAGTGAAATTAAATGACACTCTAGACAGTAATAAGAGTCCAGAAAGCCAGATGGCTGGCCACCAGGTAAAATAAATAAATAAATAAATAAGCACATTACAAACTTGTTTCTTGTTCAGTTCAGGTTCCTGGTGTTCCGTTCCAACTGTATGGCAAAGTTATTGCCAGACATATTTTCATTCTTCGCCTTCTTTTAGAAAGTGATGAAAGTATTATTTTTAAAGAAAACAAGTATTTTAAAAGGAAAAGGAAACATTACTTTAATGTTATTACCGTGTTTCCCCGAAAATACGACATGTCCTCATAATACAGCCATGCCATATTTTTATGGTGGGCAAAAGTATAAGCCTCCCTCCCGCATATAAGCCTCCTGAACAACCCCACACCTCCAGCCAGGCAGAGCACCGCTCACCAACTTAGCAGTATCCCGAAGGGGTCAAGCCGCGGGAACCTGGGGAGAGGCAAAGGTGATCGCGTTGCTTGTTGCCTTCGGGATACCTCTAGATTGGTGAGCAGCGCTGTGCCCAGCTGAAGAGGGGGGGTTGCCGGGCGGCTGCTCTCTTGTGAGCGGGCTCACAAAGAGCCGGGTACATCCTCATGGGCGAATGGCTGTGTTGCGCTGTCGCAGCAGTGCAATACAACAGCCATGAAGCGACCACGCTCATGAGCAGCCACCCGGCATCAGTTTTCCCCATTGACTTTGGTTGTCAGAAGGTCACAAAAGGTGATCCTCTGATCCTGGGACACAACAACCATCATAAATATGAACCAGTTGCTGAGCATCTGAATTTTGATCATATAACCATGGGTATTTGTAATAGTTGTATGTGCAAAAACTGGTCATAAGTCACCTTTTTCAGTGCCATTGTAAATTTGAATGGTCACTAAATGAACTGTTGTAAATCGAGGCCTACCTGTTTTCATTGGAACTCAACAGTTCAAATGTATTAATCATTTTAAGACATTTTTTTCCCAGAAATAAAGTGACTAAGTTGGCCCTGTTTAACTTCTGTCTTTAATAGGCTTTGATGGATGAAATTCTCATGCTTCAAGAGGAAATAAGTGAACTGCAAATCTCATTAGCGGAAGAATTGGTGTCTGAACCATTAGAGGCAGATGCTGCTGAGCAGTTGGCTCTGCAGTCCACGCTTACTGTGTTAGCAGAGAGAATGGCCACTATTAAGATGAAAGCTTCAGGAAAACAGCAGCTTCTTGAGGTACCAGGATGCTGAAAGAAAGTTTTAATTACACAATTCAATAATAAAAATTCAATTTTTACACAGGGGACTGTAGACATGTTGATGGATTAAGATGACACTTTCCAACTCTATAATCCAGTGACGTGCGGTGAGGTTTATGACTGGTGAGGCACTGACACAGTGCTGGGTTTCAAATATTTTTAGACTTGTGGACTTCAACTCCCAGAATTCCACAGCCAGGCGTGCTCAGTTCCAATTTAAAGCGACAGCATTTGTTTTTCTCCTTTGCTCCTTCTTTCTTTTTCTTTTTCTTCTCCTTCCCCTCCTTCCTCCCCCTCTCCCTTCCTCCCCCTCTCTCAAACACACACACACACACACACACACACACACAAGTTGGATTGGACTATCTCTCCTACCCCTTTTTCATGATGAGAGTGGTGAGGCTGTGCCTCACTTGCCTCACCTGACTGCACGTCACTGCTATAATCCAACAACACCATGGCTGAATGGTTTCATTGTACTAAGTCCTGAGTCCTTCATGCTTCAGTTGCATGGTTTGCTGCACATGAGAAACTCCCCTTCTGCAATATTGCTGCAGAAGCAACAGTACTTCTCTTTGTTTTTCCCTCAGGGCAGAGTCCGCAAGTCACACAGTGCAGCAATTACTGAATCCTGCATAGGCTTAATTTAGGGTTATGTGTTAAGAATAAGTCTCATGGCCAGCAAAAGAATTAATATTCTTCTCTCGTGGGAATTCTGGACTGGGATGAATTAATCTCCTAAGCTGTTATCTTCTTCCTATGCATTTTATTAACTCCTCTTTGGTGACCTCCTATTGCCCAGGAACATGCACATCTTCAGAAATCTACTTTAATCCAATCCATGCTAGCCATTTTCTCCCTTTCCTTCTCTCAGGCTAACATTTCCCTTCCACCAGCAATTTAGCCCATTTCAGCTTCTTTCCCATTCTCCTCAAGAAACTCAATGTGTGAAAAGCCCTTATCTTTTTTCTATCCTGACTATTTTTGCCCCTTCCACCCAGGAGATCACCTAACGGGATGGCAGGCATTTGAAAACAAATACATTACAAATAATGGCATGTAATTCACAGGAGAAGCTCAACGAGCAACTAGAAGAACAGCGTCAAGAGCAGGCCCTGCAAAGGTATCGCTCTGAGGCTGATGAACTTGATCACTGGCTTCTGAACACACAAGCATCTCTAAGCACTACATTGGTGACTGATGAGGAACCTATGGATATGGATTCTCAGTTGGTTGACTGCCAGGTGGAAAAAAATTATTCATATTTAAACATTATTTCTACTGTAGCTAACATAGATTTCCTATGTGTTATTATATTAACATTACTCACAACAGGAATGCTGTTTTTGTTGATTATGTGCCATCAGATCAGCATCAACTCTTAGCAGTTGGGCCAGTTTTAATTGTGTCAAAATAAAATTCAATTACAGGGCATTATTTCTGGTAACAAGTTAGATGGGTGGGTGGGTGATTTGTTCAGGAGTAAAATATCATACAATGAAGTCTAGTTATAATGCAAGTATTTTTTATATGCTTCAGTAGTGAAAATTTTATGTTTTAAATCTTAAAGAGTTATAAATAATTACTGAAGAGAAAAAATATTTTTAAAAAAATTGAAGAAGTTTAAGCTACAATTAGTTTAAATTGTAGTTTGTTGAAACAAGTCAAGATCATCCCATGATTCATGGTCATGGTTTGTTTAATAGTCCACATATTCATAAAATAAACTGAACATACTAATAAACTCCAGGTTGTTTTAAAAGGGAAGAGAGTCCTTCTAAACTTTAAATGATTGTCCTTTGGAGAAGAGGTTAGCAGGAGGCATAACATTCAAAACTTTGTTTAAGCAAAGGTGAGGAAGTCTAAAACACATCACTAAATTTTTGTGATCTGATTTACATGAGAAATGAGAGATAAACTATGAAGAACCTAATAAAGTGTTTATAGAAGCAAACAAGTGTTTAATTGGAAGATATTCTAGAAAGAGAATTGCTGACCTGTTTCTTCTTTGTAATGGGAGAGAGTAATGTCACGTGTGCCATGACACCTTTGCATGCAATGAGAATGACTAGTTGTATCATGACACAAATGCATAATTTGCACCATATTAATTTTATTGTAATTTCTACCAGACATTTGTGCTTCATTATATAGTTGCCTTTGGGTACAGTTTTAGACAAACTGCTAGCCTGCCTCTAATTTATGTAAACCTCAGAATTCTGTGAAAATATAATATGATTCAAGCAGCAAATAATTTAACCCAGAAATCCTTAAACTTGTTGCTGTCAGAATATTTACTGCATATAAACAAATTAGCTACATTTCAAAATAAATATGCCAGAGATTTGTCCCTTTAAGTCGCTCTAAGTGAAAGAAGATTATGCAGAGGATCTTAGGCCATTTTTGCACCAATCAGAAATACCCACTGTGAGAAGAAGCTTATCAATTCAAGAGAACAATGAGGGAAGGAAGGGTGAGAAGTGCAGAAGTACACGAAGTAGAAAAATAAGACACAAGCCGCCCTAACTAAATGAGATCTGCCTATTGCAATAATCTAGGGATGCCATTGTCTGCCCAATGTGAATTTGTTCGGGTGAGTAGATTTTTGATGGATGCTTCAGAATGTATGAATTTGCTTCGTTGTTTTTGCTGCTTCAGAATATGCTTGTGGAAATTGAGCAGAAGGTGGTGACTTTGTCTGAGCTTTGCGTACACAATGAAAACCTCCTCATGGAAGGGAAAGCTCAAACCAAGGATGAGGCTGAGCAACTGGCACTGAAACTCAGAACGCTGAAGGGAAGCCTTCTGGAACTACAGAGGATTCTTCATGACAAGCAGATCAACATCCAGGTAAGGAGCTCTTTTCAATTGGTTTTAAACGTAGTTTTTGGGTTTATATGTAGCAATTGAGAAATAGTATAATGTTTACTGTTACGAATCTATACTCTGGGATAACGTTTCCTCTCTTTGTTTGGTAATATTTTATATAATTAAATAACAAACTGTGTGAGCTGATTTACTAGCTCAGTTTTATTCCCCGCTTTCTACTTTTGTCTCTCTGTGCGTTTGTGCGTGCATGTGGACAAACCTTTGAGTTAGTCTTAACTCCTGGCAACTGCTTTGAGCAGTCCCTAAGTTTCTCAGAAGGGGTTCGCCTTCATCTAGGGATAAAAGAGAGTGGCTGGCCCAACGTGATCCAGTTGGAACTGGGACTGACATCCAGTCTCCTGTTTCTAGTCTGGTGCCTTAACCAGTATACCAAACTGTCTCTCCTCCTATTCTGATGAGTATTTTTTGTTTTGGGACCAATGTTCAAATATTGAAACCTTGACGTAAAAATGAGCATTAATCAAGTAATACGTCAAATAGATTTACTAATTCTTGGTTAAAATCAGAGAGAAACGGCAAGTAATGTTTTGTTCTAATACAGCATTTTTTTTGTTTACATAGGTAGGAAACTAAATGAGGAAAGATCTGCTTTCAATAGTAGTTTTCTTTCACTAAATAAGGGTGTACATTTTAATTCTAGAGCATTTATTTGATATAACAATTCCATATGTATTTTGTCCATGATCATTATGGATACAATGCATGCAGGGACTTCCCAATGCACCTTAAGGCTTCCCATTACTCAACATAGTTTTGGGATTAGGTTATCATCTGCCAGGTTGGTTGGTTTGCTTATCTGAGTAAGATGGGGAGTATGTGATTTTAATAAATAAATATTTCTACATAGAAAAGTTAGCATGCCAAACGAGCAGTTCATTCATACACAATACCATTTCAAACTTCTTTCCGAATAGTTAGAATATCTACCTTGTCATTTTTTTTCCAGCAAGGTGGCTTGTTCCAGTTATCTGTGATCTTTTTGTAGGCGCATGTGTCCTATTATTTATTTAATTCTTAGTTACATGATAAAGCATATGACATTTTTGCTAATAACCAGAGACTTATATTTCTGATCGTAGTAGCGGAATGGTAGTAAAACTTACTTTTGGTCAGTATGCCAAATCACATTGCCAAATAAAACAAAACATTAAAACTAGGAATGCCATTCTTTTTAAATCCCAGCTCTGATCTAAATTAGTGAATTGAAATCCTCTGTAATTTCATATATTAAACTTGAATAATAATATGGTGTGGCATGTGGAAATAATTTAAGAAGCTGTTTTGAGTAATTTGATACAGACCTGACTCTGAATAGCGTAAAATAGGAATCACTGTAAGCAAGGTATAGTAAACAAACTTCCTACACTCCCAGATGAATTCTTCATATTTATAAAGTGGATAAATAGAGCTGTGTCTTATAATGATGTCTCCATCAAGACAATTTTGGTGTCATGTCTTTCTCAGATTCCCATTTTAGAGGCCTTAAATCTATATATAAATCATCATGCTAAGAACCCGGAAATTTACACTTCAAATAGCAAGCCTACTTCTACTTTTATTTCCTACTCACATTCCACACTCACACACCTTTCTTTTTCTTTATTAAAGCAGGGAGCTGTACAGGAAAAGGAAGAATGTAAATCAGATCTGGTCACCTCTCAAGATCCTAGTGTCCAGGAGTGGCTGGCCCAGGCACAAACAACCCGTTCACAACAACAACTAAGCATTCTACAAAGACAGAAAGTGAGCATGTTGCAAATAATAAATGCAAATTGTATATTTGCTTAATTGTGTTCATTATGGCACAGATCTATGTAGATGATTGACAAATTATCTTAAACTTGCATCAGTCGTTAATCATAAAGGATACCCTGTGTAATTGAAGTACACTTTGTCTTATTTCATTAACAATATTCTCAATAGGGTGTAGCTTTTCTAGCCCTCTTCCTATTTTCATATAGAGAACATGGATATCTGCACTCAGTCTCAAGCCCATGCTGGAACCATTTTGTAATTTATAAATTGTCATAAAAGTAGGGGTTGTGTATGCTGTTTTCAATTGTAAATATCTACAATAAATATATGGCTGGACCAAATAAATCATACAATACCGAAGTGCAGCCTACAGTATATAGAGACTGCATAATAATGGAAGTTTATTATTATATTAGCTCCATTAATATGCAATACGATCTTACTTTGCAATAACAATTTTTGCTACTATAGATCAACACAGCTTTCCTCCTACAATCCTTCTACAGTGGTTATTGTTCTGATGCATCCTGTAATCGTTTACATTTTCTAATAAGCAGCATTCTATCATCTTCTCTAAACATGTTGTTATGCTGGTTTTGTTGTATTTGGATCTTTTCCCGTGTAAGATTATATATATGTAGAGATGAAATAATCTTTCTAGAAATTATGATATCTGCTGCTTACCAAATCTTGTTATAAATGTGCTTCTTTATCTTTATTGTGACAAATAGCAGTTACACCCTTAATTATATGCCTACTGCCTGAAACTAAAACCTCTGAGAATGGAGAAATTGTCTCATTGTGTTGGAAAGGCTGTAGGAGAGGGGACCTTCCAAAATTAGAACTTAATTGTAGTTCAAATAATTCTGTTAGTGGCTGTCTGAAAAAACTTACATACAGTGGCTATAGAAAAAAAACGTACATACTTTGATTTCAGCTCATTTTTTTCTTTCTAGGTAAATATCTCCAAACAGTTAGAAACCAAGTATTCATTGATCGATATATGTATTTAAGGCGGTTGCTTTTGTTTATTTATTTTAGGAACTAGAGAAAGAATTAGCAGAGCAGAAGAGCCTTCTTCGTTCAGTGGCAAGTCGTGGAGAAGAAATTTTAACTCAATCATTTTCAGATATGCCTTATTCTAGGTGAATATTTATGCTTAAATACTTCATCTTCCGTGACCATGTCCATATATTCCGTTGTAGGGAGATTGTATGAAAAAAAAGTTTACATTTAAAATAACAGATTCAGTTTAAGTGTTTCTCATCTGCACATCAAGTAAGTATTTGAGTATTTTTTTCTAACTAACCATTTTATGAAAGTGTTCCTATAAGATGATACACATAAGATTGGATGAATCTGTGGATGGTTGGAAATATTAGAAGCCATCAGATTTTCCCATAGTGAGGATCTCTTCAGACAAACCTTCTCTGAATTGATTCTCCCCAACATGCACTGGGGATTCATGAAATTATAGTAAAATTACATCTGATGGATAAAATTTCAGGAAAACTGTTTTGTACCTAAACCACACAGTGTGGACTTTGCTTTTTATGAAAGACTCATTTCTCAGCATAGCTTAGGATCAATTTATTACATCTAAAATATTAGCTTTAGCAACTCATTAATATTTACTGTATTTAATTTACAACTCCTCTTAGATTAATTTAAAATGAATTTAGTTCATTTATATTATCATTATGAAAAATGGTTTTAAACAGCGATATCACAATATTATTATAGTCCCACAGTGAGGCAGATATTTAGACTGGATTTGGCAGTTTTGTCCATCTATTGAGTCCTTCCCAAGAACTTGAGATAGACAGATGTTTATTGTTGTTAATTGCCCAGTCAACCAGATGTTTCTGTTGCATTTGGCATTTTTTATCCATCTATTAAGCCCACTTCAAGGACTTGGGATAGGCAGATATTGTTGCTTGATGTGTTAAACATCTTATGGTTCATCACATAGTGAGACAGGTATTTAGCCTGGATTTGGGCATTTTTATTCACTTATTGAGTCCTTCCTAAGAATTTGGGACAGGCAGATGTTGTTCTTTGATCCTGTTAAAGGTAACATTGCCAGGCGGAAGCTGTTCCAAGTAAAGCTGCCTTTTGCAATTGTCTAATGGTGATTTTGTCAATGCCAATGATGTAACTTCAAGTGGATTGCAAATTCAAATCTCATTTTAAAGGCACAATTAAGGATCCATCCTAACCTGCAGGATTTGAGAAGTCATTGAAAGTCCAATATCTTATCATATGAAATGCTAACTGCAAAATCACAGTAATTCCATCCTCATGATTTGTATTTATATTTTATATGATAGCAAGAAGCCAGATAAACTAACAGAAGAACTAAGTTTAGAAGGAGAAAAGCCCGCGAGCGAAGATCAGATGAAAATGAAATGGGAAAGCCTTAATCAAGAATTCAGCATTAAGCACAGGCTTCTACAGAATGCTCTGGAACAAGAACAAGATCAGTCAGTAAGTAACCTTTCAGAATTATTTCTGTCATTCCTCATATGAACAATACTAAAGGTGTTGCTTAGCAATGTTTCTTATGCAGATGGAAAAGGACCTAATCTATCAAGCATCTAAATAGGGACTACAGGTAATCCTCAACCTACAACCACAATTGAGCCCAACATTTCTGTTGCTAAGGCAGACATTTGTTATGTGAATTTTGCCCCATTTGGCACTTTCTTGCCACAGTTGTTAAGTTGGTGACCTGCTTGTTAAGTGAATCTGGCTTCCCCATTGACTTTGCTTGTCAAAAGGTCACCAAGAGTGATCACATGACCCTGGGACACTGCAACTGTCATAAATATGAGTTAGTTGCCAAGCAGCTCTCAAAGAGCTGGCCGCAGGCTGCCGAAAAGTACCAGAGGTCAGCGAAAAAGCTGTTGCTGTCGTTGCCATGTTCTTCGCAAATAGAACATGGTGGCGACAACAGCAGCTTTTTCGCCGACCTCTGGTACTTTTCTAATAGGTCGAGCCTGCAGCCGAAAGTGGCTCTCAAAGAGGCGGCAGCTGGAAGGCTTCTTTGCTAGCCAGCCACTTCTCAGCAGTGGCAGGCGGGGCAAGTGGGGTGGGGTGAGCGAGTGGTGACCAGGCAACCGGTTCATGAGCGTGGCCAGCCAGCCATCGCTACAAGTTTGCTGAACTTGGCCAAATTTCCACCACTGGTTCACATGAACTGGTGCAAACCGGCTGAATACCACCTCTGCCATAACCATACATGATGTGGCATTTGATTATTTTAGTGACTGCTTTACTGAGCATGATTATACCCATCTGATCCAAATACTGAAAAAAAGGCCTGCTGAAAATTCCATTCCTTAGTGTGATAATTAAGGGTTGTGAACCAGAAGGCTGAAGTCAAGCTTTTATCGTCCAGTTTTCCTGGAATTTCATTTAATAAGGTTTATTGTAAAGGTATGAAGCCATCTCAGCAACTGTATTTCTTTTTCACTTTAAAAACCAAACCTTTTCCATTTTTTAAAATCTCTCTGTGAATGGCAAGGAGCTAATAGGTGGAGCAGAGCAGACAGTGAGCACTTGAATCTCTCTTAGATTCTTAATGTAGCGTTGCAGGAGGCCAACTCAGTAACAGCCCCCACATTATGTGAGAAGATACAAAGAGGAACTTACACAGCCTATCAAGACTGGGAATTAGTCTCTGGGAGACTATCAATCTCCTGCATACCGTAGATGGGGCTTGCCTTGTTTGCACAGCCTTATTTCTGGCATGCTGCAATCTGGTGCCAGTCCAAAGACGGGGGTTGGACACCACTGTTCTAGAATATTAGAAGTGGCGAAGCCATTCATGTTCCATAATAAGTGTCCAGCTGTCCAAGATCTGCCAGCTTGTACAAATTGCATGAGCCATACAAAGATGATAGAGAGGGGGACTTCTCAATGTGATAGGGAAAGCGATTGGCGTTGACTTGGGCGCAAAGCAAATTTTAACACTTTGAACTGTTGATTAATAGGGCTATTTTTGTAGTTTGCTACCCAGTGTTTTTCAGTTAAATCAGTCTACAGGTATTGTTAAATAAATAAACATCTAAAATAATCCTAACCCTTTTCTCATGTCTGAAATATTTTAATTATTGTTTTTCCCCCCTAACAGGTTTACAGTAGACCAAACCGGCTTATTTCTGGCATGCCATTACCCAAAGAAGAAGGGAAGGCTCAAGATAAAGCATCGGTTAAATCTTTACTGGTTGGTTTGAATGAGGCTTTCAAAAGTGTTCCTTCCCAGGTAGAATATTTTAATTTTAATCTCTTAAAAATGTTAGCTGTTTTGTAGAATAAGTTAGACAATATTTTAATTGATTTAAAAAAATTCATTTGCAAAGATAAAATCTTGCCCTTCTATCTCTCTCCAGATATATAATTGGAGTCACAGTCCTGTGTTTTTTTCCCTTTCTATTGATTTTTTTTTCAGGCTAGAGGTGCTGAAAAGGAGAGTCTTCAATTTGAGCAAAAACTATACAGAGGTGTTTCAGACATGTCGTCTTGGCTAGATGGGGTTGAAGAACATTTGTTTGTTGCCACGGCCCTTTTACCTGAAGTGACAGAAACATGCCTTGATAATCAAGAAGTAAGACAATCATTAACCTATGAGTTAAATATGGCCTCTTTTCAGTTACCAGAAGAGAAGGCTATGCAAGATACGTTTATTAGCATTAATTGTGGAAGAAGTGATGCAAAAAAAAGTCTTTGTGCCTTTATGGCAGAAAAGCACGTTTCATTTGCGTTAAAGTAAGTCCCTGAAGTGTGCTACAATGTTTATGGAACTACTGGATGGATGTGGCAGCCCTCTGCCAATGAAAATTTGTTAGGGAAAAGGTTAGTGCTACCCTTTGCATTCCTAGAAAGTAAATCAGAACAGACCAAGTAATTTCTACAGATATGAACAAAATTGGCTTCTTGGACTGTAACACACATGCAGTGCTTATCCAAAATAAGCCAAAGAATAAGAGGACACTCAGAAAACCACTGCTTGGGAAATAAATGAACAGCCTATGTGAATTCCTTGAAACTGATCTGTATGCTCAAGAGAGAAATGAGAGTTTGTGATGTTCCTTCTCACCTCTATTTGCCATCAGCTTTTAGAATTATTGGATTTGGATACTATAAATATATTTAGATTTGAGATATAATTCTTATTGCTATTCCTATTGCTAACATGAGTAGTCAAGGAACACACACCAATAAACCTTAAGATGTGATGGCTATTAGGACTGGAAATTTCATCACTAAACAGTGCAATTGTAAAATGCAAGTCACACGACCACATTACTTTGCGACAACAGATGCAGTTGATGTTGTAAACCATCCCTCCCCCAGGACTTCACTGGTTGTTAAGCTGGAAGAAGTGGGAATCCTAGTCAAGGAGTGCAGGAGTTGCATAGGTACCATGGTGTGTGTGTGTGCCGTGAACAGGCACCAAGGACTACAAGGGATGTACTGAGCCAGCAGATGCTACAGATTACAGGCAGATGGTCAGTGGGGCTGTGGGCAGGAGGTGCTGCAGGCATGGATGGTGTGGAGTACGAGATCACTGGGATCTAATTTTCCGTAATGGAGATCCTCAAAGAAAAGCATTGGGGATGACTTATACAAGTAACTCACAACCTTCTGTGCTGGCTTTGCTTGTGGGAAGCCAGCAGGGAAGGTCACAACTGGCAATCAAGTGACTGAGAGATTGTCATTGTAAGCCAATTGTCAAGTTCCCAAAACACAGTCACTTACGTAAAGAGCTGCTGCAACGAATATATCGTCAGGACCCAACCTAAGTATCACTCATTCAATGCCATTGTAGCTTGAACGATCTCTGAATGAATGGTCATAACCTTAGCACTACCTATATAATATTTTTTTTTCACAATCATCTATGGTTATCTGTTTTGTTTCTCAAAGTATAATTTTAAAAGCATGTTGTTTTTATTTGAATACTTTAGTCTCTTGCTAAAGATATCAAGGAAATGACAGAAAAAATGGATAAGAGCAAGGATTTATTTTCTCATGTGTTTCCTGAGAATGCTGATAACCGAGATGTTATAGGAGACACTTTGGACAGTTTGTTACAGAGATTAACATTACTAGATACACTAGTAAATCAAAGATGCCAGCATATGAAAGAAAGACTTCAGCAGATACTGAATTTTCAGGTAAATTTTGTCTTATTCTCTTAAGAATTTCTAACGTACATACTGTTAAAGGTTGAAGTGGGTAATGTAATTATATTTCTCTGAGCCAGTTTAGTATATTAAGGCATCAGGCTAGAAATTAAGAGATTATTAGTTCTAATCCCACTTTGGATATAAAAACAGTCAGATGATTTGGAATCAATAACTAACAAAGCACTTCCAAGAAAATCTTGCCAAAGAAACCTTCATCGGGAGTCAAAACTGATTCAAAAGGGAACAGAGCCACACAAAATATATTTCTATAGATTCTTTCTTGCTATCAGAAGCTTATGTAAAAATATAATAGTAAAAAGACCCAGTTGCTGCTTGTAGCATGTTAATTGTTATGTCTGCAATATGTTCAGTCTCTAAATAGTGTGGTATTTAGGATTGGGCTCAGCACAAAAGTTACTGCCAAACATGTTTTTTTTTCCAAAAAGCAACTGGATTTTGTTTTTCAAAGTCCAGCTGCCTTTTGAAAAGAGCACCTTTGGGACAATCATCACCTGGATGACTGAGAATCTCCAGAGGTACAAAGGTGACTAATTTTACCAAAGCATATTGAAGTATAAATGATCAAATAAATAGAGATCCCAAAAATTGCAGGATTATCTTATCAACAACCCCAGACAAAACTCCAAAGTAACCTGATAGCCCTTGCATTGACACAGTGTGAATTTCATTTGCAAAGACATGCTTGTTAAGGGGGAGTTGCTGCCCTTAATTAAAGAAGCATGGATCGTGGTTTTCTCCTGTAGCATACGTTGGAAGACAAGCAAAAATAAACCCGAAGCAAGATCTAATAAAAAACATTTTAATATAAAAGAAAATAAAGATACAAAACTTGCTAACTGAATTAATTACATCTCTGCAAAGTTATGTGCCTGTCTCCTTCGGCAGGCGAACGAAAGATCAGAAAAAAGTTAAGTTGGAATGTGTGACGTATTATGTGACATGCGCACTAATCATTGTCAGATAAGAAATAGTTCAGTCTGCTGTATAACTCAGAATATAAGCACAAGCTGGCAAACCAATAAACGCAGTGACAATGCTAAATGTCAAAGCAATAATAGCCCATTGGTTTAAAAGTTAAGCCAATATTAAGCAGCTGTTTGGTAAATGAAAACCACTATTGCAAACTTTGCCAAGAAAATTGTAGGGATTTGTCCAGGCAGCCATCAGAAGTCAAAAACTGACCGAAAGGGGCACATACATCCAAATGTGGCTTTTTGTATACAAATTAAGATCTTAGCAGTAGTTCATGGTTCACCAAATGAAAGAATAGCCTCCCACTTAATGTCATCTCTAAAGAAGGATGGCTGATGCCAAGAAACTAGTTCAGTTCATTATATACAGATAACTAAAGATGGCAAGCGCTATCAGCACAGGTTTTTGACAGTATAGCCAATGTACCGTACAAGTTGAATAGTTCTAGTCACTCAGTAACTGTACAGGAATTGGGAATTCTTCTGGCTTATTACAGTCTCTTTTGAATATTTGAATCAATCTCAAAAGTGTTATTATCTGCAAACAAGGGAAAATGTTGCACAATGGAAAACTTGGACAATAATGACAATAACATTCTGTTATTTCCATATATTAACTTTTTTTTTTTCAATTACCGACAGAATGACTTGAAGTTGATGTTTACTTTATTAGCTGATAATAAGTATATTGCACTGCAGAAACTAGCGGAAGCAGTTGAACGTCCTGAAACAGAACAAATACAGGTACTATTGAGTGAATGTTTTTATATTCTTAAGGATGAAGAAAGTTATGGTATAATGAACACCAAAAAGTTACTTAGAAGATTGATACTATCTTCTCCTATCAGACTACAAGCAGTGCACATCAGTATTTATTCCAATGAATAATTGATGACTGAAATACTTTTTGTATGGGAGTAAATAGACATGCCTTTGAAAAAGAGTTCTGCTTGGCAGCATTATAAATTTCAACAATAATTTAATTTACTTTTCTTACATTTTGTCAGATTATGTGTACAATAGGAATTTATGTTTCTTAACCTGACTGAGCAGCTCTACAGCAGAAAGTATATATAAATTTAACGGTGAATTTTTAGAACTTAAATTTTACTTGACAAATTAGAGAAACATTTAAATGTCAACCAGAATAATGAACATGCCCCTGAAGAACCCAAAATATTATTTGTACCTAATAACCCACAGATTATTAACCATTTTTGAGCTTTTCTTTTTCTTTGACGAATGGCATGCAATCAGAATTATAGTGTAGTTTCATATCGTATCATGTATCATACATATCATATATCATAGCATATTCTTATAAGTATTTTTCATCGAGATACTTGTTTGATTTTAACATTTAATCAGACTACCATTTGGAATGTTGCCTATTCTTAGGTTTATCTGTAAACCTAAGCTGTAAAGCACTGTAAAGCGGTATATAAGTCTAATTCCTATTGCTATTGCTATCTCATATAAGTATCATCTCTACTGAATTTCCATTTTTTACATCAGGGCTCCTTGAAATTTAGGTTTTTTGACATTACAGTGAATTGTTATTTTTTACATAGGCTATTGAGCAAGTAGAACAAGGACTGAAAGAATTAGATGCAGGTATCACTGAATTAAAGAAACGTGGAGATAAACTGCAAATTGATCAATCTTTCATGCAAGAATTATCCAAACTTCAGGTAATAAAACTACTAGAAACAACTTTTTTACAATTATCAGCATAGTGTTTGTTTTCCTTTTTTGCTGATGAACTATCTATGTATTATTCATTATTTATAGATAAGAAATTTATTTTATATGAAATAGATGTAAAATAACTTCAGAAGGTTGCAAAAATCATTGCATTTACTTCATTTGTCAACTGACATCCCAAAATAAAATTTTGTTGGAAAAGTAATGATCATAAGGAGTTAATGTAGCTCATATAGCTCCCTTATCCTGATTGCCATTTCTGGCCCTAAGCAATTTAACTCATCTTCTAATTTTTTTTTCTTCTATAATTATAATGTAATTATTTTTTCTTTTTATGTATCAGGATATGTATGATGAGTTAATCATGATCATAGGATCACGGCGCAGTGGATTGAACCAAAATCTGGCACTAAAGGGTCAGTACGACCAAGCTTTGCAGGATCTGGCTGACCTGATTGAAACTGGGAAAGAAAAGATGGCAGGTGATCACAAACTGATAGTTGCCTCCAAAAAGGAAATCCAACAGCTTCTTGACAAGCATAAGGTGAAAATAATCCCTATGTTTATAATTACTTTTGCTGCCATTTAATAGAGTCCTTTTCTGTAATTCTCCTCTTTCCCAATCTGGAAAGAGAGTAGTTATTTCAATGTGATTAAATGCCATTTGGAATAATTTTAAAGCTAATGATGGCTAAAATAAATTTTATTTATGTATGCAAATATTTACCTCAAAAGCCTCTTATAATAAATGACTCTTGTACAATAATAAATGGACTACACAAAATACAGAGGTGATGAAAATAACTGTCAGAATGCCAAACTATGAAAAACAGACTACTAAGGGCTGCCTTAGTAGTTTGCTTTTCACAGTTTGGCATTTTGTCAATTATTGCTTAATAAAATGCCAAACCATGAAAAGCAGCTCCTGTCCCTCATTTGTGTCAAAAAACCTATCAGAATAAAATGCTTTTGACTGCAAAAAGCAAACAAGGTAGTGGTTCCATGTACTTCAAGGTGACAAAATATTCCCTGGTTTGAGTTGTCACTTCTTTCATGTTACGTGAGGTAGAGATTCTCAGCAGCCATTCTCAAGACAGGACAGGCTAAATCATGTAGAATTGTATAAATTAAAACCAGTCACCTTGGATTTGACTCAGAAACCTATTTGTTTGTTCAGTACAATTTAGAGTCAACCAAGATCCAAATATCAACTTGTACTTTTTAAAAAATAATAAGAGAGATCCAAAAGGCAAATTCTCTATAAACAAAACATCCTGTAGGGACTCAATCCCCACTCTGTCCCAATACTTGGGAAAACAGTCAAATTTCAATGGCTTTATGAATGTGATCAGGGTGGGAACCTTACAAATCTCTTAGCAATGATTTCTATAACTGAAGGACAGCTGTAATTCTATTAAATTTTATCATCTGTTTGTAATGAAGCCACTACATTTTGTTCCAGTTGTACCTTCTGAGTTGTTTTAAAAGGTAGCTCCATATAAAGTGAATTGGAATAGTCTAAATGCAAGGTGATTAAGCTTGAGTCACAATGGAATAGATTTCCCCCTCCATAAGGAGCAGACATGTTTTGACAGTACAGTAACCAGAATGTATAAGCATATTTCAAATAATTATGTTTCAAAATTGTGTTTTTATCTTGGGTGTATTTGCATAAACTGTTATTTTGTTTTGTGATGCAAAATTAGTTTAAATGCAAAATGACATTATTTAAAAATATCAAAGATGACCTGCGGTTGAAACAAAACAAACACTCTGATTCCTAGTATGCATGGAAAGAGGAAGGAATGTTAATTCAATCTTCTCTGGAAGATAGAAAGCTTTTTTAACTAAGCAAGATGAATTCTTTGAATAGATCCTGCAGCAAAATCTGTTCCATTGCTGAGAATATAAATAAGACACAAACTAAGAGGGCATAAGAAAATTTAAATTTTAGATTGTTTGTACAACAGCAGTAAATTACTGAAATATAATGGTTAATAACAAATAATGATAATTTTCTCAGGAATATTTCCAAGGACTAGAGGCACACACGATCCTAACAGAAACGCTTTTTAGAAAAATAAGCAGCTTTGCTCTTGTGAAGGAAACTCAAATCCATGTAGATCTAATGGCACAAGGCTCTGAAGTATTAAAACAAGCTCATAAGAAAGGAGTGGAGCTGGAATATATTCTAGAGGTAAAGTTTTCTTTTTTCTTTTCCCTTAAATTTTAACTTTTAAATAAGTTTCTTTAATCTATATATTTTATCCCTCCTGGTTTATTTGTTGTTATTATTACTGGATAAATAAACTTAAAACATCAGAAAAATGCCATTAAAGGTTGGTAAAGGAAGAGTAAGTAGGAAAAGTATGTTTATTTTCTGATTACTTCAGTTTAAATATTTATACTCGTTTAATGTCTGAATGACTGCGATCTGCTTTCCTTTATAAAGGCAAAATACAATACAATACAATAGTAGAGTTGGAAGGGACCTTGGAGGTCTTCTAGTCCAACCCCCTGCCTAGGCAGGAAACCCTATACCGTTTCAGACAAATGGCTATCCAACATCTTCTTAAAGACTTCCAGTGTTGGGGCATTCACAACTTCTGGAGGCAACTTGTTCCACTGATTAATTGTTCTAACTGTCAGGAAATTTCTCCTCAGTTCTAAGTTGCTTCTCTCCTTGATTAGTTTCCACCCATTGCTTCTTGTTCTACCCTCAGGTGCCTTGGAGAATAGTTTGACTCCCTCTTCTTTGTGGCAACCCCTGAGATATTGGAACACTGCTTTTTGGTATACTTCACTTGAAACTGCTCAAGTCAACAAAGTATATTGCATATATAGAAAATAACCAACTAGCAAAATAAAATAAAAAGGATCTTTTGAAATGTTTTTGAAATTTCAACATAAATGTGTTTAGGATACAAACAGTAGCAATAGCACTATTATAGCCTTTTCTAAGCAGTTTACAGAGCCAGCTTATTGCCCCCAACAATTTGGGTCCTCATTTTATCATCCTTGGAAGGATGGCAACTACTTTGCCACCATGATTCTGCTCTCATTTTAAAAAATGTTAGGACCAAGAAAGTACCAAAATAAGTCTGAGGAAAAAAGAGAAACCAAATAGCAGTTCTCAGAAAATTTGGAACATTTGAAATACTGTAATTTCTGTTAAAATGTTTTTTTTAAGATGACCTATCTCAATCAATTCAGTGTAGAACAGTTTTCTGATAGGGATATATTTGAAAAACACTGAGAAATTATTTGGCAATTATTTGGTTTGCAGACTTGGATGCATTTAGAAGAAGAATATCAGGAACTCATACAGCAGCTGGAAGCTGTTGAAACCAACATTCCTAGTGTTGGCTTGGTAGAAGAAACTGAGGAAAGGCTTACTGATCGGATTTCCCTTTATCAGGTAATGGCAACACTTTGTCCATCTGCATTCCTGCACATTTTGTACACACCAACATTTTAGGGGTTTGGCAACTCATCCTGCCCTCCCCTGGCTGCAGTTAACGGAAGAGAAGTTATGCATCAGATCAAGATGTGTTTCTAGCAGAGTTAACAACACTGAACAAATGCTTGAAGAAGAATACAAGCAGGACATCATGTCAGATATCTTTTGGATTTTGTTCATTTACACTAAAAATTAAAGTAGACATTTATTTGATAAAATGATAAGATGTATATGTGTAATCCAATGCAAATGTATGCATATTCCTCTATTCAATTATGCATTACATGAGAGGGATTGATTCTCTTCAATCCCAAGTAGTACCTGGGTTTATTTACTCTTCTCTTCCCCTCCCACCCTTTTAACAAGATCTGTTAAAACCTGGAATATAACTATCTGGAGACAAGCATAGAGAAGAAAATTGTGATTATATATAATTTTGTGCTATTTATGTTTTTGTTTTTTTGCATTAATCACCATAGATAAATTAGTTACACATGAACTAAGTAAGTTGCATATATTGCAGCACAGAAGTAAAATATTTTTTTCTGGGAACCTGTACATGAAGAGAAAATCTCTTCTTTTCCTAGCAAGACCATGCATATAAATGTATGGGCTTCTAAGCTCTAGACAGGAATAGTTCTTGTGCATCCCAGTGGAAACGTTTGCCTTAAGTATTCACACCCCATTTGCAGTTACATTTTGCTACTGATTGTTCTAAGGAGGGGAAAGGGAAAGTCTTTTGCCCCAGACCTTGGATGACTCTCTTTACATCTGTCATTTATTTTAAAAAAATCATGACTGGATATTATATATTGGAAATAAAGTTCTCTATAATTTTACTAGATCACAGTCATTGTTAAGAATTAGTTTTTTCTTTGCAAATATCATCCAAGCCTGTATCCGTGTTACTTCCTGTGGCAATTATTTCTATCTTAGTTTAGGCTAAAAGACAAGCCATATGGTTGCAACATGATGCAGGATGTATTATATGTAGAATATTTGAATGTGCATGTACGGAATGCATGCATATGAGCATGTGTGTATTTGAGTATGCATGTATGGAAAGTTTTAGTATCTGGATAAACTAAAAGCAAAAAATCCATTAACCGTGAACAAGGTTTAATGTATGTTTAATGTATACTTCTCTGAATTGTTACCAAAATGTAGGTTTTCACATCAACAGAGAACATTTTAACTTGTAGGCTTCTTTTTCCTTGTGGGTTATAGTAAAGAAAGAAATAATTACAGTTTCATATTGTCTCTTATTGTCTTTTGTTATCAAAGCACCTGAAATCTAGTCTTACTCAACATCAACCCAAACTTTACCAAGTGCTGGATGATGGGAAAAAACTGCTGTTCTCTGTGACGTGTTCAGAATTGGAAACTCAATTGAACCAGATAGGGGAGCATTGGTTAAATACTACCAACAAAGTTACTAAGGAAATGCACAGGCTGGAAACTATACTTAAACTCTGGACAAGGTATTACTAATAACATGAAAAAACAATAAGTTTGCAGTCTTTATCATTTTGTATTTCATCAATAGAGTTACCTGTATAACATGTTTTATTATTTTTTGAAATTTGAGAGAATTCGAGGAAAACAATGGTAGAGTTCAACTTTCAACCCCAGCTCACACTTATAGGCATCCAACCCGTGGAAGAGTTGAATTATTACAGTATTTCCAGAGATTTATATACTTTTGGTTTATTGTTGTGGTTGCTTTATAATTTAACTGTGTTGGATATAACTCATCCATAATGTTTTGAGTTGGGTAGGCTATAAAAACTGTAAAATGAATGAATGAGTGATGAATGAATGAATTATAAAGAAGTCAATAAGCGTCATTCAAAGATTCCAAAGCATCCTAAATTAATTATATTTTCCCTCCATCGTTAAAGCAGATAATTTGGCTTGCAGAAGCATTATTTACTTTGGGAATATCTAAATTAAAAACACTAACAAAGTGTGGACTCTAAGACACACTAGAAAAAAAACTATAAAATACCTTCCAGGGAGGAAAAGAGTTGAATTTTATGTGCATTGTGTAATGCTCTAATTATGTACCGTCATGGCTCTTGACTGCTGTTTGCTTTTTCAAATAAGTGAGTCTTTGCAAATCACAAAATCTGTCTGCTCCTACCAAGGGAAGAATTGAAATTGGTTGGTATACATGTATTCAGTTGTTGCTTGTGACAGTGTACAATTTTACATAAAAAATAAAATGAATTTAAATGAATGTGAATATTCAAGAAAAAATATTTTATCAGGAACCTTTTAAATGATCAGAGAATGACTTCATGAAAGTGAATATCTGTGGCTTAATTTGAAATAAATTTGTCCTTCATCATCTTTATAGATATCAGAGTGACTCGGCTGAGCTGATTCATTGGCTCCAGTCAGCAATGGACCGTCTGAAATATTGGACCCAGCAATCTATCACAGTTCCTCAAGAACTAGAAATGATTCGAGATCATCTGAATGCATTTTTGGTAGGTATGAATAAAAAAACTAGAGCCATTGACGTTTCACGTTCTAATTGTTTAGTAACATAATTGTTTCAGCTGCGGAATAAAATTTATAAAGCAACACATAACGGCAATATCCAAAACTATTACATATTCGGGGGCTAATAATTGTGCATGTATATATTGCAGTGCTGTGCACTCTTAATTATCAGTTCAAAATAAAACATTTCCATTCTATTCATACTCCAAGTTTATTAATAAAACTGCTAGAACCTGCTAGTTATGCCAAATTACAATTATTTCAGGAATTTTCCAAAGAAGTTGATGCAAAGTCATCCCAAAAATCTACTGTTCTGAGCACTGGAAATCATCTTCTACGGCTGAAGAAAGTGGATACTGCATCTTTGAAGGCTGGACTGTCACAAATTGATAATCAGTGGACAGAACTGCTCATACAGATTCCAGTAGTGCAGGAAAAACTGCATCAGGTAGGGCAAATTCAGTTCACTACATATGATTTCATTCAATGCACAGGGAAATACATATTAGTGCTTTTTCTGGCAATCTTCTCTTCAGGCATTGCTCATAAATTTCTTCTTTCCAGAAACTCAACCCTGTTTTCAGGAAATAGATGGCTGCAAAAGCTTCAAAGACAAGACCCAACTGGATAAATTATTTTAATATAGATAAAAAATAGTCAAAAAGATTCAAATGTCTGCATACTGAACGGCATAGTGCCTTTGCCAACCTTTTTTGAATTAAGAGTTTTTAATCCATTCTTTTCCCAGAGGTGTACAATTTAAACCATCTGGAATGCTCATGTGTCTTTGTATTTCAACCGTGTCTTGTTTCTCCACAGTAGCTCCCTCTACATGACTGGGGTAGCAATTTCCAATGTTTTGATTAGTGGTTAGTGAGACTGTGCTTTCCAAACAAGTCCTTTGCAAAGTGTGCTAGCACGAGCAAAGAGACTCTGCATGAAGTATAAAGAAAACTATATCCTTCAGAAGGCTCATGCAACTACTGCCAAGTAGTTGTATGTGTGCATGGTACATGTCTATGCACACATAATATTTCCACATTGGGACTGTCAGTAAAACAAAACAGCTGTGTTTGCATACAAAGGTAGACATCTGAAGACAGATTTTGAAGCAGAGGTGGGATTCTTTCAGATGTGGTTATGTTGAATATTTTCAAATTAGGAAAGTTGGTTTCATATTTGAACATACATTCTCCATCATAATATATACACAATGATATACTTATAAACAAAGCATGTACAGGCTCTTAGTTTTTGTTTTGATTTACTTTTTTGCAGCTCCAAATGGATAAGCTTCCTTCTCGCCATGCCATCACAGAAGTCATGAGCTGGATTACTTTGATGGAAAATGCTATTTCTAAGGATGAGGAAAACATAAAAAATATAGTGGGACATAAAGCTGTCCAGGAATACCTCCAGAAATATAAGGTATTTAAAGAGGGAATAGCTGGAAAATCACTTTACATTGGTATCTACTACGTAATGGCATTGGATCTGGTTTTAGAGAAGTACATACTTACCTTGTGAAGTTGCATTTCAAGATTGTAATACCCCATTGATTTAGGATATGTTTTTAATTACTGGACTTTTGCCTGTAATTACCCTGTGGAAATGCTTCAGTGGTTCATCTCCTCTCTCTGGTTTGGTTCCAGCTAGTTTTGGCAGAGGGGAAGAGATCGAGCCTGAGACAATTTTTTTGTGTGTTTCTCAGAACAAGGTGCTCTCTCCACTTCTGTTTAACATCAATATGAGGGCACCCGGGAGGTCATATAGCAGCAAAGGGTCAGATATCATCAATAAACAAAAGGAGAGGATCAAGATCACTTGAAGTGTTAATACCACTTTATAATGCCTTGGTAAAGCCACACTTGGAATACTGCATTCAGTTTTGGTCGCCACAATGTAAAAAAGATGTTGAGATTCTAGAAAGAGTGCAGAGAAAAATAACAAAGGTGATTAGGGGACTGGAGGCGAAAATATATATAAAACAGTTGCTGGAATTGGGTATGTCTAGTTTAATGAAAAAAAGGACTAGGGGAGACATGATAGCAGTGTTGCAATATCTCAAGGGCTGTTCCCTCAAGAAGAGGGAGTCAAGCTATTCTCCAAAACACCTGAGGGAAGGACAAGAAGCAATGGGTGGAAACTAATCAAGGAAAGAAGCAACTTAGAACTAAGGAAAAATTTCCTGATAGTTAGAATTAATCAATGGAACAACTTGCCTCCAGAAGTTGTGAATGCCCCAACACTGGAAGTTTTTAAGACGATGTTGGATATCTATTTGTCTGAAGTGGTGTAGTGCTTCCTGCCTAGGCAGGGGGTTGGACTAGAAGACCTTCAAGGTTCCTTCCAACTCTGTTATTCTAAATATGATAATGATAACTAGTTATACACACTGACAGGGATGAACAGACATTAACATTATTAATGTTCTGGATGTCAATATTTCACCTTCATGCCTGGAACCTGGGGTTGGGGTTGGGGTATGGATTGGAAGGAACAAGCTCAGGTATAGCCCTAGCAAGATCATGTCTTGGATTCAAGGACTTTCTTGTTCCAAAGATTTTCAACATTTATTTTTAATAGGAAATAATTCTCTACAGGATTATTTTTTGAATGGTCTCTCTTCAAAAGAAATATTATAAGAGACAACATAACCCTTTCCTGATATCATCATCAGATAAGCAGCTTACTATGTAGAATGTTGAGAACAATTTACATTTTTCCCTTCCTCCTCAATGAATTAAAGAAAAAGTTTACCATACTGGTGAACATTACAACAGAAGTTTTGGCAAAGTTTGATGCAACACTGTTAAAGTCAAAACACAGCATGTGCTAAGATACATATTGCACTATATGAGAGTTTCTCTTCTGTCTGTTTTTCACAAGGGCTTTAAAATTGATGTAAGCTGTAAGCAGTTAACCGTGGACTTCGTTAACCAATCAGTGTTACAGATTAGTAGTCAGGATGTGGAAAGCAAGCGTAGTGACAAGACGGATTTTGCTGAACAACTTGGAATGATGAATAGGCGGTGGCAGATTTTGCAGAGTCTGATAATGGAAAAGGTAATGAAATAAACTTGACATGTGTGAACATAGTTTATCTGAAACTTTATCTGCTGCTAAATAGCATTCTTTTTTTTTCCCAAAGAATTTTATTGGATTTTTTAAACATTTATAGGGAAAGGGGTAGGTGGAATGGTGTACAAATTTTGGCAGTTGCAAGTGTGGCAGACGCCCCCTCCCTCCAAACTCATTAAGTACATCTAAATATAAAACATTAATACATAATCATATAAAATCAGCATATTAATTCTAGAAAAATTTTCAATCAATTTATATATTATAATATAAGGTCTATATATAATTTCATTATTACTTTCGGTCTGTTTATAACAATGTGTTTTTCTTATTCATTTTTGTGATCTGAGCTTTCTTGGTGTTGCCCCTTCTCCCCCCGCTGGCAGAGCTCCGGCCCCTCCCGTGTCCTGCATAACCGTTGTGGAGTCTTCTGTTTTTTCTAGGTTTGCTTTGTTTTTTTCCATAAAGGCCTGTGCCTCTATGGGTGTATTGATTCTAATTCTTGTCTCCTCCCAGAATATCAGCATACCTTCAGGCATCAACCATCTAAACCACACCCCCTTCTGGTATAATTTATTCGCCAGTTGCGAATAATTTTTCCTTTTCTCCCTAACTTTTTTGGGGATCTGCTTCAAGATGGTTATCTCCCTGTCGTGATATGTCCATGCTTGCCCCCTTTGTACACCCAGAATTTCGTCTCTTGTGCTTTTCCTAAGGAATTTAATATGGACCTCCCTGGGTACATTGTGTATTCTGGCATATGCTGAATTCACTCTATAGACCAGATCTATCTCCCATTCCATCTGTTGTTTATCTTTATGTATGTATTCAGCTAAAATATTAGTCATAATGTCCCTTATATTTTCCCCATCCGCTTCTATAACATTTTGAAATCTAAGATAAAAGGACATTCTCTCAAACTCTGTTTTCATTTGTTGGATATCAAGCTCTTTGTTTCCCTTCTGCAATGCTTCTACCCCCCCCCCCCCCCGCCTCTGCCACCCCACCCTCCACAAGGTCCAGTCTCTGTGAATTCTTATAAATTTGGACTTGATTCTCTTTGATTTCTTCCTTCATTTCCTTTAACTGTTTCTTAATTTCTTCCTGGCCCTGTATAAGTTGCTGGAGCATTTGTTGCAAATCCATCTCTGCACTCTTAGGTTGCATCAGTTCTGTAATCTTTGACTGTGTGGCAGGACTGGATGTTGCAGATGTCGGTGCAGAAGTAGCAAAGCCAGGTTTTCCAGGGGGTGGTCTTTTTGGAGACATAGTTTATAAAGTAGAGAAATCAATCAGTATAGAGAATGGACAGCTGGAGAAGTAGAGCAGACAGATGAGTCCAGGAGGCAGAAGATCCAAGCAGATGGGAGTTCCTTTAGTCAGTCTAGCAATAGAGAGGAATTTTCCCCCCAGGAAGTTCAAGAAATAACAATCCACAAGAGAGTCTTCTGGGTGACACGGAGACAAAGACCGGAAGCCTGAATTTTAAAGGTGGAGTCAGGTTTCACAGTTCATGAAGACAACGGAAGTATGCCATCTTGCCCTGCCAGCTTTGGGCTCAGAGGCATAGTAAAGTTTTAAAAAGTTCACAAAGTTCTCAGGTCATCAGTAAGTCCTGGAGCTAAATCCAGTGAAAAACACTTTTACAG
The DNA here is from genome assembly GCF_964273705.1 of Natrix helvetica. Lineage (NCBI taxonomy): Eukaryota > Metazoa > Chordata > Lepidosauria > Squamata > Natricidae > Natrix > Natrix helvetica. The sequence continues at coordinate 207,587,401 of NC_138552.1, read as the reverse complement.
GGGTGAGGCATCATTGGTTGGCTCTCCCCCCTCCTCCTTCCCCTGGGGGCGAAAGCAAAATTTTCTCAAGCCGCTTGTCCAAGGGGGGGGGGAAATCCCCCTCCCTCCAGCCGCACCTCCAAGAAAATCCGAGAGTTTAACTTTAAAATTGCTGAAAAGTCCATCAGTTCAAAAGAAAGGGAATGAAGAGAGGAAGCATCTCACCACACTGCCACTGCTTCGTTCAATTTTGCATCGTCCGATCAGCCTGGAGCGAGACGCACGCGCGCCCTCCGAGACTGCTCCTCGATGCCTGGAGCAAAGCGGAGAAGCCCCCACCAGCCGCCGCCGATGCCAGGGTCCTCTGCGAGCCGCTCCTTCGGCAGGACGCCTCTCCGGGGCGTCCTGTGCCCCCCCAGAAGCGGGGGAAGCCCACCGGGGAGCGGGAGCGGGCAAGGAACTTACCCGTCGCCGTAGCCGCCGGAACCGGAAGTCTGCTGCTAAATAGCATTCTGAAGGAAGAATTAAGATGTGTTCTGTGTCTTCCACAGATAGCAATTTGTATGCCAACTGGTATATGGGCACATTTGTTCTGATGGCATCAAACGCTATCCATCAACAAAGCCAGATTGATGCAGTCTTATATACTGTATATCTACCTTTCCAGAGAGCAACAATGACATCCCACCTGTATAATGCTACCCCCCCCAAAAAAAACCTAGTAGGGATCAGTTGCTAATACTAATACTGTGTTTAATTTAGTAAATACCACCATCTTTAAAAGCAGTTATTGTTATTTCAAACCAATAGTTTTGTTGCTTAGTTATAGTCTAACCTTATTTGTCATGCTGTAGTTTTTACTTTTTCACTGTGTTCTTAGCATCTGTTTCTTGGTTAGAAAATTGCAAATATGTTGAACATTCACTTCCCGTTTGTCATAACAAACCTTTTGCTGAGATACAACAAGGGTGGGGGGGGGCGCATATGGCATTGATTCTAACAATGGGTTAGTTGAAATACATTTCACAAAATGTGTAGAAATTTTGGCTTGCTTTAAGAGATTATAACTAAGAATTTAATTTCAGCATCATACTAAATTTCACAAAGCACTTGAAGTAAAAATCTTCTCATCTTCAGTTAGGTTGAATCCAGTCATTGTAGTAGCAATCATTCCAATAAATTTGATTAATTGCTTTTGTTAGACTGAAACTTTAAAGTATACAGTGGATGTTGATTCAATTTCAAATGCGTGGTAAAACAACTTGTTTTGTTAAAAAAAAAAGGTTTGCAAACAACTTGATTGTAGAAAAACAGGATCAATACCCACTATATTTTTTCCAGTGAAATGTTTCTTTATTTAACTTACTTGGAATTAAGAAATACGTGAACTAACTATCTTTCCTTCTTTCCTTCTTTCTTTCTTTCTTTCTTTCTTTCTTTCTTTCTTTCTTTCTTTCTTTCTTTCTTTCTTTCTTTCTTTCTTTCTTTCTTTTAGATTCAGTTGTTGGAAGGTTTCCTTGAATCATGGACAGAATATGAAAATAACATTCAGAGCCTAAAAACATGGTTTGAAACTCAAGAGACAAAACTGAAGGAACATCAGAGAATTGGAGATCAAACTTCAGTTCAAAATGTCCTAAAAGACTGTCAGGTAAAAATAACTTTGCCATTCATTATGAACCAAATCTGTTTTATTATTTTATTGAAAAGAAGAGTAGAATGCTAGTTAATATCACTGTAATGCATATCTGGACAGATGTAAATCCCACTTAGTCAATACAATAATATTATTAATATAATTTGTAAAGTATGTTAATAAATAATATATGAATTTCTACGGTATTTGGTAGAGCTATTTTATTTATTGGTAAAAGAGTTGGGGATGTTTAATCTTTGGTGAGATTATTGGTGTCTCTTTTCTTATAGGATTTGTTTTCTCTGTCAGTTCTGTTCCTTTGTTTGTGCTGTTTTTGTTTTGTATTGTTCTTTGCTTTAAAATATATTTATAAATTGCAAACCACCCAGTTTACAATTTATAAATTGTAAACCACCCAGCAAGATGGGATAGGAATTTACTTTACTATTACATACAGAACAATGTAAAATCATATTTGCCAGTTCTTTAGCTGGTTTTGGCCTTCATACCTATCAAATTCTTTCCAAAAACCTAATATATTGTAATTTATCAGTCTAGTATATATGTGGGTTCAAGCAGTGTGGCCTTTTGTAATTGACAGATGGAAGATTTATCAATGTGCAGCTTTTCAAAGTGCCATCCAAGATTTTTTGGTATGGCACCAATGTGCCAATGGAGCCACCATGGCCAATTATGCCACCATCTTTCAACTTTAACAGATGAAAACTTCAGTTTTCAGATCTTTATGATCTTCCCCAATTCATTGTTTTCTGTTCTACTAACTCTTGACATAGATATTCTTTACTTTTAAAATAAACTAGTATATTTATAATAGATATTTCTTATTAATAGTACAGTTTATTGTTTGTTGTACTGAACGTGAAAACTCTAATCATGAGTTGTTAGTAATTAGTGATTTTACAAATGCCTTTTGCAGTTAAAAGACAATATGACGATTTTTTTTATTTCCTTCAGGAACTTGAAGATCAATTAAAAACAAAAGAGATAGAACTTGAAAAAATTGAACAGGCTGGCTTTACCTTAATACAAAATAAAAAAGAAGAAGTCTGTGTTGCTGTTATGGATACCCTCCAGAAGCTAAATAATTCTTGGGCAAATTTGGACCACCAGGTAAGTAAGAAAAAAATATCTTCCTTAAACTAGGGGATTTCAAACCACTGATATCGGGAAAGAAGCTACGTATATTCTGAATGATAAAAGTACAAATCACTTTCAGTCAAGAGCTATGCCTCCATGTTCCTCTTCTCCCAACCCAGTCCAGATGATTCAAAAGCTAGAAATGCAGAATTATTGATTAATTAATAAAACCCTTATGCTGTGCATCAAATATTTAATTATAGATTAGATTTCTGAAATCTTTCTATTTGTTTCCACTAATCATTGATTGATTGATTATGTACCATCATCATTTTCGACTCTAAAACTACTTGAGTAGATTTTCCTGGGTAGATTTTCTCCATGACTACAGCAATAGCAATAGCACTTAGACTTATATACGGCTTCACAGTGCTTTATAGCCCACTCTAAGCGGTTGACAGAGTCTGCATATTGCCCCCACCTCAGAAGGATGGAAGGCTGAGTAAACCTTGAGCCTGGTGATATATGATCTGCAAACTGCTGGCAGCTGTGATTAGCAGAAGTGGCCTGCAGTACTGCACTCTTAACCACTGCGTCACCGCAGCTCTATATACGCTAACCTGTTCATTCAAATCCCCAATGATGCACTAATCACAGTTAATATTAGCTACATTTCTTAGCATGACATAGATATTCAGATGGCATAGAAACTTTCAGCTGATCTAAAATAGAAGTGAAATTCCCCATACAATTCAAAAAGGGAAGGGATAAACATATCAGAGCCTAGATCTGTTTTATCTATCTGAATTGCAATAGAATAGAATAAGAATAATTTTATTTGATTAGCCGCAACCCTCTCCCGAAGGACTCGGGGCGGCGTACAATCAAAACGGATAAAAATACACATAAGACAAACATATATACAAAAAGAACAGAGACATATACATATGTGCATGGAGGAGAGTTGACTTATAAGTGAAAGACAATTAAAAACACAATTTAAAATCCCCTTAAAAATTACTAAATTAAAAAACCCATCAGGAGCGTTACGAAGTTATGGTTGAGCCAGGCCAGCTATTTGGAAAAGGTGGGTCTTGAGCTTGACACGGAAGGAGCGGAGGTCAGTTGTGGTCCTAATATCCAGGGGGAGGTCATTCCACAGGGCTGGGCCCGCCACAGAGAAGGCTCTGCTCCTAGGCGCCGCCCCATGGCACTGTCTGGTGGACGGCACCTGGAGAAGTCCCTCTCTGTGCGAGCGGATGGGTCGTAGGGATGTATGGGGCAGAATACGATCCCGCAGGTAACTAGGTCCTGAGCCATGGAGCGCTTTAAAGATCGTAATCAAGACCTTGAAACGCACTCGATAGACCACAGGAAGCCAGTGCAGCTCGCGCAGGAGAGGTGTCACATGGGAGTACAAAGTACTCCCCATAATCACCCGCGCGGCCGCATTCTGGACCAACTGCAGTCTCCGAGTGCATTTCAAGGGAAGAATCTGTGTAGCTTAGGGTTGAACTGTGAAGTCCTTGATGCTTTCTAAAATTGGTTGGATTTTTTTGTTTGTAGACATTTCCTTTTTTGACAGGGATGCTAGTGAGTGTTTGGTTTGCTCCATGTTTATATATAGTAGCCTGCCTTAGAAGTGTTGAGGGTGGGGTTTTCTCCTTGATTAAGGAGAAACTTCCTAAGAGTGAGGACAATTAACCAGTGGAACAGCTTGCCTCCAGAAATTGTGGGCACCTCCATCACTAGATGTTTTTTAAGAAGAGTCTAGACCAGGGGTGTCCAAACTTGGCAACTTTAAGACTTGTGGACTTCAACTCCCAGAATTCCCCAGCCAGCATGCTGGGAAATTCTGGGAATTGAAGTCCACAAGTCTTAAAGTTGCCAAGTTTGGACACCCCTGGTCTAGATAGTCACTTATCTAAAATAGTATAGGTTCTCCTGCTTGAGCAGGGGCCTGGACTAGAAGACCTCCAAGGTACCTTCCAGCTTATTCTATTCTAAGTCTAGGGAATTGTAAAATTGATACCCCATCTGCTTATATATCTACTAACTATTCACATTCACACTGTTCACCCAAAAGACATTGCAGAAATTTGGGTCTCCAAAACAGTACCCTATGTCTAGTCCTGCCTACTTTGCCTAGTTATTCTGTCAGTATATCAGCCTTATTCCCTCCTCAATCCTCTCCATCTCCCTTAATTGAATATTCTGATTTTCCAGAGTCCTTATTCATGTGGAGCATGTCTTTAGGGTAGAAGAGCCTATTCATTATAGATGTGTATTCACTGCACAGATAAAGTGACAAGAGGAAGCCAAGAGTAATATACTCCTATACCATTTGTGTTCTTGGTTTTCAGCCTTCATTTAAGTATTGTTAGTTTTAATGCTTTTATGTTTATTATTTTATGAAATTGTAAGCCACGCAGAGTTGCTTTGGTTAGTGATTGGGATGGCATAATGAATAAATGAATGAATATTGCCATCTTGCTTGAATTGATGTTTTTCTCTCTCTTCCTTCCCTGTTTCCATTTCAATTATTTGCTTTCAATATTTGTACCTTCCTCCCATTTGCTTCTTTTCCTTTAAAACTGTTTTCTATGCAAATGTTAGAAAATCTTGTCTTCACAGTTCATCTCTCTCTCTCTCTATCCCTCCTCCCCCCTACTTCCCTCCCCCCTCTCTCTGAAGGTAGAAACATTATATTTCTTTCAAAGTAAAAATATTGATTTGATTATCTCCAGCAAACTAAGCAGTTGCACATAGCTTCTAAATAAGAATTAGGGAAGGGGCAGAAAATAACTGCATTCCTAGTTAAATAGTCATCATTTGTTTAAAAAAAATCTACTATAGACAAAATATTTTGTAAAATATGACAATTCATTTTTTTTCTATTCAAACTTATTCCAATAAATGCATTGATATTTTTTTAATATTTATTGTATTTCTTGTTTCATTGTGGCCAGGTTGGTCAGCTGAAAACACAGCTACAATCTGTCCTTCATCAGTGGAGAGTTTACAAAGCATCTTATGAAGAACTTAATAGCTACATAATGGAAGCAAGGTATTCCCTGTCTCGCTTTCATCTTCTTACTGGCTCTCTGGAAGCAGTGAAAGTCCAAGTAGATAATCTTCAGGTAAGCCATAAGAACAAACACATTTATTATATTAAGCAAGATCATGGAATTTTGCCAGAATGTTAAGAAAATGAACCATTGCCACTCTAAATGTAGTTATGAAATAGTCCAAGACAACTTATACCAATATTTATTCAATGATGCTTCAGGATTTCATTACTTCTTTGCTCCCATCATTTTAGTGCCTGCTATAATAATTACCCACCAGCGGTGGGTTTCACTTATTTTTACCACCTGTTCACCCTGTGTGTGCACCTTCTGTGCATGCACCTGGCCTTCCGTCCATGCCCTTTACTCATGTGCGCACCTTCCGTGCATGTGCCCGGCCACAAAAATGTGGCTAAATAGGCATAGAACCTGAATGAGTGGTTGGGCGGCGGGCGGGCCCACCCACTCACAATCTCTGCTATCAGTTTGCCCAAACTGGTCCAAACCGGCTGAATACCAACTCTGTTACCTACCAATTGTGATTTTGAAAGTGAGATTTTTTTGAAAATGACATTTTTTTAAAAAAATACTATCTTTTACAATTTAAAAAACCTGCACATTTCTGTTTGCTTGAATCTTATTTTTCTTTGTTTAGAACTTGCTAGATGAATTGCAAAAGCAAGACCATCGCTTACAAAAATTTGGGTCAGTCACCAATGCACTATTAAAAGAATGCCATCCACCAGTTACAGAAGCGCTTAATAATACTTTGAAAGAAATGAACTTAAGGTATGAAAATACAGCTGTTGTTTTAAGTAAAATCTAAAATTTGTACCTACTAGCAAATTGGAAATCTAGTGTAATGCAGATTGCCTTTGGCAAATTGAGAAAATAGATTAAAAAATTGTAGACGCTAGACTAAGATTAGAAACTTTATATGGAATTTTTGTTGAAGAGAGAAGACAATGAATAGATGCTTCATAGATTTGGGGATTTAAAAGTATTCAATTAAAATGGGAAAATTAAGATGGCAATTACTAGATGAAAAGAAGGGCAGACATCATAATTCTATGTTTTCCTTTTTTCTTATTTTCTATCTTTTTTCTTTAATTTTTAACACTTATTGTGTTGAAAATTTCTAAAGAAATAAAGGGGAAATAATAAGTTTTGGAGATGTGTTTTGAATTACATATAAAGTTCCATTTTTTTGAGCTGAAATCATTTTTGTGAATATAAATGAGTGTACATAGTATATATTCTTTTACATATTCTACTACTGTGTATGTGTGTGTGTGTGTATACATATCCTTGAATTGTGTAAATTTACGGTAGTCTGTTAAATCATTATATAAAATACTTTGCTATTTTCAAATATATTTTAATGTTTCTTTAAAATCTCTAACCCTAAATCCTTTTTATATTTGTTTCTTTTTTAATTTGGAATCCCTTCAGCCAAATCTAGCTGCATTTTTGTTTCAGATAACATTGTAATAATAGCAAAGATTTAATATGTCCTTGGTGTAGCTTTGCTCTCCCAGAAACAGTATAATAATAAAAATACTTAATTTTGGAAGAACAGATAGCAATATCTAGCCAACCTTTACCGATCCTATAAAACACCAGTCAAATTAAACTTTACTGTTATTAAACAGAAGACTATCAGGAAGAGTAATTCAATTTCAGTATTTTCTACATTGTCTTCCAACTTTTTAAATTCTTTCTTCCAGATTCTCTTAACTGAAGACTACTTATGGTAGCCTGACTGCAAATGTTTAATTATTTTATCCTTCTATTTTTTAAATTTAAATAATACTAAAATCCTATATTTCTACAAAATATAGTGAACTACCTTTGTACACGGCATCTGTTGTAAGATGGCTACATAAGGCAACTTTATGCTATGTATTCAAAAGATTTTTCTCATCTACCATCCATTATTTGGAGGATGTTCATATCTTATGTAACTTTTGCACTATTATCTGTTTCTTTCATTTTCCAGATGGAACAATCTTCTAGAAGAAATTGCAGAACATTTACATTCCAGTAAAGGTCTGCTTCATCTCTGGCAGAAGTATAAAAACTATTACTTGCAATGTTCTTCTACTGTCCGGCAATATGAGGACCGAACAAATGAACTTTTGAAGGCTGAACTCAATAAGGACACTGTTGATGATGAAGTCACTGCTTGGATTCATGACTGCAATGTATGTTTGTGATATAAACTGTTGTTTTGGCTAATACAGTCCTGAACTGAGACACCAGCAAGCAAATAAGTATATTAGACTAGTATAGATTATTACAAATTAGGAAGACGCTGATAGTGAAATGAAAATGTCTAGCTTTCCCTCTATTATTTGTCTCACAAAGCCAACTATCTCATTGTGTCTTGGAAAGCAGGTTTATCTGCTTTTCCATAATTTTGATTAGGATCACATGAGAGAGAGAGGGAGGGAGGGAGGGGAGAGAGAGATTAAAGCAATATATCTTGAAGAGTGAGGTAATCTCTCCTCATGTGCTTATTAAAATACCAGTTTTGTTAGATGGATTAAGTGGAAATAGAAAGAGACTGTCCTAAAGTCACTCAGGGAACTCCGTAATTACATAGATATGTGAATCTGAGTCTTTCCATTATATCTTACATATATACTCTCAAATATAGCACAATCTCAATTGTTTGTATCACATCACAAAGTAAATTAAATCCTATCAGGTTATTTAAGGACTGGACATAGTTGTGCCAAGATGACATACTGTCATTGTGCCAAGAGCTCATGTTCAAGCACATGCATAAAGATTGGTAAGAGCCTTGGTGGCACATTGGATAGAATGCAGTACTGCAGGGCTGACTCACCACTCACTCCAGGAGTTCAATTCTAAGCGACTCAAGATTGACTCAGCCTTCCATCCTTCTGATGTTGGGAGGACCCAGCTTGTTAGGGGCAATATACTGACTCTGTAAACCACTTAGAGAGGGTTGTAAAGCACTGTGAAGCAGTATATAAGTCTAAGTGCTATTGCTATATTCAGGCCTCATATATATATATACTAAAACTCAATTTTAACATTACAGTTGTCATCTTCAAATTTACATTTGCTGTGATTTCCACAGGATCTACTTAAAGGCATGAAGGCAATGCAAGATTCTCTATCTGTTCTGCATGAATTAGGGGAGCAGCTGAAGCAGCAAGTGGATTCTTCTGCAGCAGCAGCAATTCAATCCGGCCAGCTCTTATTAAATCAGAATTTAGCTTCTTTAGAGCAGGGACTCAACAGACAGCAGTCAATATTACAGGTAGGGAAATGTTCCTTGACATGTCAGAGAAAGTAGTCTCTTGTTGTACTTTCAACTAGTCACATGGTTATAATTTATGTGCTGTCATAATAGGACATAGTAACGTGTAAAGAACCAGTTTTGGAGAAAAGAACAGTTCTTCTCAAAGGATTTTTTTATTCAGACACAATATTTGAGAACTGCTATACAGACTGAATTTTTTTTGTTCACTAAGTCATGTCCGAGTCTTCACTACCCCCTGAACCCGTGGCGAAATTCAACTTTTTTTACTACTGGTTCTGTGGGCGTGGCTTGGTGGTGGGATCCTGTGGCTGAGTGGGCATGAGCAACTTAATGTCACTCATGGCCACACCCACTTAGTCGCATGCCCCACCACCAAGCCACACCCACAGAACCCTGTAGGAAAAAATGTGTGTATGAGTCCATTCACAGCAGAGCTGCTGCTCCCTTTATGGTTCCTCCTGGCCCCCTCCCTTTCACGGGTCAAAGTTCCTTAAAGGGACAGGCTGCAGCACCTCTGTTGTTAACGGAGGGAGAAATGTTCGGATTGGGTGGCCGGGTCGAGCGGCCGGAAGAGGTCAGTGGCAACAGGATGACCAGGTGGGTGTGGGCGGGGCCACCAGGAATTTTTGCCACCAGTTCGGAAAACTGATGCCAATCGTCCTTGCCGGTTTGCCGAACCAGGAGGATTTCAACCCTGATCCGGACCACAGCATGCTAAGCCCCCCTGTCTTCCACTGTCTCCCTGAATCTACCCAAACTCATGTCCATTGCGTTGATGACACTATTTAATCATCTCATCCTCTGTGGTCCCCTTCTCCTTCTGCCTTCAGTCTTTCCCAACATCAGGGTCTTTTCCAATGAACCCTCTCTTCCCACTAAGTGGCCACAGTAGTTGAGCTTCAGCATCAGTATCTTATGCCCTTCCAGTCAGGTTTGTTTTCCTTTAAGAACATAGAATAGTCAGAGTTGAGTTCCTTTATACAGACTTACAGTACATCATTTCTTTATGTTCCTATTTGAACACAAAATCATTACGTTTAAATCTTAGCATTTCACCTTTTTTTTTCTAAAGCAAACAACCTATAAATGAATGTCCACATTCATTTGGCAACAGAACTTTTAGGGCAGAACTTGGATTATGACCTTAATCAGCATAAGTTGCAACTTTACTTATAATTGTTCCAGCTTTATATCATGCAAACACCACATTTTTCTTTAATTTAGAAATATAATGTTCCTTTTTTATATTGGATTTCATGACATTCTAACATGAAAAAGAAATACCTGTATTAATGACCCTCCCCATTTTTAAAAATTTAAGGCAGGGGTTCAAGACTACCAGACCTTTAATCTCAGTCTGGCAGGACTGGAGCAGTGGACAAAGCAAGCGGAAGAGATGCTGAAAATGCAAGATCCAAGCCACTCATCGGACTCGTCCATCATTCGGAACAGAATGGAGGAGCTTAAAGTGAGTTTTTGAAAATGCTTTTTAAAAAAACTTTGAAAATGTATATTATTTATTGTTATTGGGTACTTATTTATTTATACATTTAAACGGAAAACGAAAACTATGTGTTTGAGAATAATCAAGTGGATTAAAACAATGAATGAGATTAAATACCAGGTAAAATAGGTTCATATCAAAGAAGATAGAACAAAGTGTTCTTACGTATGTATATAAACAGCCACTAGCTTTGTGTTTAATTTGTATGTAAGTATTCTCATAGAATAACAAGATCTGTTGCAATAAACGGTGCTCACTGCTGACTTCCTCAACAGAAGTATGCAGTGCTACTTTTTCCCCAGATATTCCCAACAATCATAACGTCAAAGCCTTATTAGCACAATTAAGAGCTCAAAACTTTTTTTAGGGTGTATTCCAAGGAATAGTTTCATGTTTGTTGCACTGAACTCCTTGGAGAGAAAACTGATGTATTATTAATTTTAAAAATGCATTAACATTCTCCCTGTGTGTGTAAGTCATATTGGGCACTTTAATCAATCTTAAAATTGAAAACGTTATTGTTATTTTTTTCTCCTGAATAGAACTTTGCTTGTTAGCTGTCCAAGGTAATAGTTACAATATGGGTAACTGTACAAGCTGAAAATAAAATATATTTTTTATTATTGTAACATAAAGCTAAAATTGTACTCCAGTATAAAATGAGGGACGCGGTGGTTCAGTGGCTAAGACACTGAGCTTATTGATCAGAAAGGTCGGCAGTTTGGTAGTTCGAATCCCTAGTGCCGCATAACGGAGTGAGCTCCTATTACTTGTCCCAGCGTCTGCCAACCTAGCAGTTCGAAAGCATGTAAAAAGTGCAAGTAGAAAAATAGAAATTGGTGGGAAAGTAACAGTGTTGCATGCGCCTTTGGCGTTTAGTCATGCCGGCCACATGACCACGGAGATGTCTTTGGACAGAGCTGATTCTTCGGCTTTGAAACGGAGATGAGCACTCCCCCCCTACATTCGGGAACGACTAGCACATATGTGCGAGGGGGACCTTTACCTTTACCTATAAAATAAATATTTTGCAGTAATGTACCCAGATTACAAATATGGAAATTAAAAATATTAAGAAACCTTGTTTCCTGTCCCCTTATAGTGGCAGATGCTAAAATTCAGCAGCATGGCACCCGATTTGGATCGTCTAAATGAGCTGGGATATATGTTGCCCTTGAATGCTAAACAAATCAAAAGGATGCAAAATCTGAATAGATGCTGGTCAGTTATTTCTTCACAAACTACTGAAAGATTCAGGTAAGTCAGATATTTACAAAACAGTGTGATTTACACAGATTGGAGTTTTAATAAAGCAAAGTTGTCAGGCCAACAGTTCTATTCCTAATGTTCAGACTATGGTAGTTCTAGAAATGCAGTTTCGGAAAGATAATAATGTACTTCATTCTGTTATATGGTTTCAAGCAAGACTCTTTCTACTAGAAAAAAGTCCAGAGGTAAAACTAAAAATGTATTAAGTCTATCTTGCCAGAACTTTATTAACTCTAAATGTATCTACTTCACTGGCTGAAAGATGGTTTGGGCATACCTACTTTACAAAAGCCAATTAGCCTTCCCAAGGAAATTAGATGACACAAGTAAAGCAAATTAGATATAAAATGTCAGAAAACACAAACAAAAGAGTGGTGGCCCAGGGAAAATTTCAAAAAAAAAATTCATTCTTATTTGCAGAATCATCTCTTTAATCAAGAAGCCAAAAGGACGTTTCATGAGTCTTCAGATTCTGGTCTCATTAAAATTGCTTGCTGCCTGTTTTTCTGGCCTTAATTGATACTCTGTGACCTATGGATCACTAATAATGAAAAATAATTGCCTCAGTAGGAAAATTGCACGCAACAGAATAAGGTGTTCAGGGTGTGAACATTATAGGACTAAACAACATTATCATGTATACTTTATGCTTCAGATATGCTAATTAGCTGCAGGAAACCCCGTTTCTTGAGCTGTCAAATATTGAATAAGTTCATTTGATATGTATATGTGAGGAGGAATTAGTGCCTTTGACCCAGCATTTGCTTACAATGCCTTTGGATCTACCTTCTCTTATATGAAAAGAATTCCAGTGAAAAATAAACTAACCTATTTAATCTGCTCCTGCTTCTAATTACATCACCATGTTCCTGCTGTGCCTTTAAACAAACAAACAAACAAAAAAGTAGGAACAAATAGATTGTCTAGTCTGAACCCTCAACGGTGGTTTCTTTTAAAAGATTGTACTGTAAAAATCACAGTTGGGTGCTAAGCCCAAGACAAACAAACTGTGTTGTGGCTTAACATAATGCATGAACCCAAACAAAGGGAGAGAGAAAGAAAAAGCTGATGAAAAGTAAGGTTTATAGAAGTAATAGATTAAAATGTGTGTTTGATTATTACTGTCTTTTTAATTTCTCTGCAGAGAAGACACTTAATAATCTATTATTAAAACAGAGGGTGCTTAGAAAAATAAAAGTACTTCTGAACTTTTTTCTTCAGGAATTAAAATAAAGTTTTAAGTGAGACAAACAGGTTCACAAACTTAAAATTGAAGAAATAGGCATCCCCAAATGTTTGTGCTTATATCCAGTTTGTTTCCTTAATTTCCTTTGTCATCAGCATATTTTTAAAAATCCAAGATGACGTCAATAATGTTGTTTTTAGTATTTTAAAAAAGAAACACCATAAGTTTGCTGTTTAGATTCAGATGTATATTGAGTACTTCTTTATCCTTGCAGCAAGCTACAGTCCTTCATGCTGCAGCAACAAACCTTCCTAGAAAAATGTGAGACTTGGATGGAGTTCTTGGTTCAAACTGAGCAGAAACTGGCTGCGGAAATTTCAGGAAACTACCAGCTTCTTTTAGAACAGCAGAGGGCGCACGAGGCAAGTTATAATGAGAGAATTCTTGAACTACTGTATCAACTTCTTTTATTTATTGTCAGGGTGAACTGGAACTATACTAATAAGGATTGATTTGTTCAAACATATTTTAATTTCTGTTCATGATCACAGAGCATGACAGCTGGATTTTATATAGGAGATGGACAGACACTGACATCAGATGGTATAAAAATGAAACAAATAAAATGTTAAAAAGTTATATTTATATAGTTACATACCAAGCACATCGAAATTATATTAAAGTAAACCAAAATAACTACGATCCCCGAGGCATGTCACAACTTTTGAGCACCCCTAATGTTTGGAAATTGAAAGTTGAAAAATTTGACACTTCCTAAAATTTTATCTGTGTCTGTAGAGATGATTGTTTTTGAGATCCGTTAGTTGTGAGATCAAATGCAACCAATAATAGAAGGCTCGATACGCAAGAAATAACCCTGTAAATAAGGAGAAAGTAAATTACTGCTTCAGCCTGATATGAATGTAAACGACTAGAAGAAAGAGACTTATGGAGAGTTTCAGTCTACAAAAGAGTTAGACTTGGCCCATTGTCACTGATTCATATATCAGGGCTAAGAGGCAGGTGTTCCTCCATGAACTTAATTTTATTATAGAAGATTTATGACTTTTCAGTGTAATCGAGCAACATTTAGCTAAACAGATGTACTGCAAAACATTTGATAGCACGATCTAAAACTAAGTTGGGAGATTCTGTGATTAATCGAATACAAGAATTCTCCTAATTTGGGAAGATTAAATTTGGTTTCATTTTGGATAATAAATATAGGTCAGTAGACTTCAAAGGCTGTTCATCAGACCCATTCTGACATTCATCTCAACATGTGGAAGCTTGTAAAAAAAAAAAGAATAGGGGCCATTCACATGCAGAAAGAGACTATCGTTGTAAAAACATTAGTCTTCTCTGTCTGGATTTTTATCTCGTTTACAAGAGCTAAGCAAGAGGTAAATGAAGCTTATTCCCAACAGACGTTCTAGAGAGCATGCATGAAATATATCTACTAATGTTCAGCCATGTAGAAAATTGGGGAAAAAAATATTGTTCATAAATTACAAGCTTTTTTCCCTTTTTCATTTGGTGTTATTACTTGATTTTTTTCTGAATGTGTAAACAATTATATGTCTTCAATTTGATAAAGAAAAAGTAAATTATTCATTTGCATCTGTATTACCTATGTGTCATATTTGCAAGATAAAATTTAACATGAATATAGTGATATAAAAGCCATTTAAATGGACCACTTTCTTTCTATTAGGTTTTTAAAACTATACTATAGACCAAATTAACCTATAATTAACTACTTTGCTTTTTTTTAAATGTCTAATTACTTATCCATCTAAAAATATCATACATCCTAATTGTATTAGAAAGGTTAAAAAGGTTAAACTTTTATTTTGGAATCAGATTTTGTTTTGTTGAGCTCATTTGGAATTCACTTTTAAAAACTTTTTGTTCTTTAGCTGTTCCAAGCAGAGATGTTTAGTCGGCAACAGATTTTACATTCTATCATCATGGACGGCCACAACCTTCTTGAGCAAGGGCAGGTAGATGACAGGTAAAATGTGTATTGTAAAAAAATTCTGATTTTTCAAATGTTTCATGTTTGAAAGCTTTGCCTTTTTATCTAATATGCATTTATTTTCTCCAAACTATTGGCACACTATAATAAAGGGCTACTACTATTTGTGAGATTGCATTTTACATGACTGATATCACTAATAGTGCATTTGCTTTCTGTTACATATTCTGCTTGTTCACCTCCAATCAATACAGGTTTTAGCTGTAACTGCGGTTCCTTGTTGCCTTTATTTCATATATAAAAACTTGGATTGGCAGTTCTGTTTTCCACAGGAAAAAAAATAACTATGGCAAACTTTTCATCCGACTATTACAAAGTTAATTTTAGAAGTTCTCAGTGAGAGTATTTCAAAGGCAAATGGATTCTACAATACAGTAATAGAAATCAATGTATCATAGCTGTTAGCCATTTTTGCTGCTTTGGTTTGGCTCACTTTGTTTCTATACTAAACACTTATGTTGTGTTTTTCCTTTTTTAAGGGATGAATTCAATTTGAAACTGGCATTGCTCAGTAATCAGTGGCAAGGGGTAATTCGTAGAGCCCAGCAGAGAAGGGGCATCATTGACAGTCAGATTCGTCAGTGGCAACGATACAGAGAAATGGCAGCAAAATTGCGCAAGTGGCTGGTGGAAGTGACTTGTCAATCAGCAAGTGGGCTGGGCACTGTTCCTATACCACTGCAGAGAGCTAGAGCCCTACTGGATGAAATGCAGGTAACTATTGACAGACCATTTTCAATCTAAATAGATTATGTTATCACTTAATGGAACGAATTAGATATTTCACTGTACTTATTTAGTCAGGTATAACTGCAGTTATTAAGCAAAGTGAAGACTTTCTTAACAGAGCTTAACTCCGAATAGCCACACAATAGGCTTGCCTAATTTGTCTCCATGCCTCAAGGAGTATTTATGAAATGTGTGGTGGTTTTTCCCAGGAACACTTTAATATGGCATCCTCAGTATACAACAGTGTTTGGATTTCCTAGACTGAATATGATCCTGGAAAAATTCCTTCATTTCTTATGCTGCAGCATAATTAAATTCTTGCAAAGACCTGGTTTTTATATAATATAACATTGAAGGGCTTTTTCTACCAAAAACCTCAGCTTTTTAACCTTCTAAACAGATAGTGGAGAAATTACAAAAAGATCATAGAGTACATTAAGCAAGAGAGGAGAGGAAAAGAAAGGAAAAGAACAAAAGAGGAAATATAAAGTACAATAACAGCTGATGAAATACTTGCTGCAAAGTTTCATTATGAAATGTCTTTAAATATTAGTAGCTCGGGTTAGTTATGTTAGTTTGAACTCCAAGTTTGACAATTTGGTTGCAAACGTTTCATCCCCATTCGAGGAGATATCTTCAGTGGGTTTTGGATTGTTTCATTATACTTACTTTTCATGCAGAAGTGATTATAATGACAAAGTTTAATAGCAATAGCAGTTAGACTTATATACCGCTTCACAGTGCTTTACAGCCCTCTCTAAGCAGTTTACACAGCATATTGCCCCCAACAATTTTGGCTCCTCATTTTACCCACCTTGGAAGAATGGAAGTCTGAGTCAACCTTGAGCCTGGTGAGATTTGATCTGTCAAATTGCAGGCAGCCGCTTCTCAGCAGAAGTAGCCAGCAGTACTGCACTCTAACCACTGAACCACCACAGCTCTTAAAAGTCCTCCTTGGAGGAAAAACACTCTTCCTGTGATTTAGGATATTACTGACTGACTTATTTGACAATATTATGAAATTAGAGTGATGTTTCGGGAATGTCTTTGGTCTTCCCAGCTCAAAGAGAAAGTGCTTATTCGCCAACAAGGGAGCTACATTTTAACAGTGGAAGGTGGAAAACAGCTGTTACTCTGTGCTGATGGCGAGACAGAAGCATCTCTACAGAAGGAACTTACAGAAATCCAAGAGTGGTGGAAATTAGCCAACCTCAGACTTGAAGAACAGAAAAAGCAGCTCACCTTACTATTAAAAGTGGGTTCATTTAAATTAATCTTTAAAAATCAAATGAGACTAGTACTTTGAAAAGCTGAATTGCAAGGACATTGACCTTACTTGTTTTGATTCCATGTTACATGTAAATAGATAAAATTCTTAGATTGGTTCTATGTCCATGATGGCGAATCTATGGCATGCGTGGCACAGGTGGCATGCGGAGCCATTTATTAGGGCATGCAAGGTGCTGCCCTGTCTTTGCCCTTCTTTTGAGGCCTTCAGGGTAGCCTCCTGAAGGCTCCGGAGGTCGAAAATCGGTTCTACAAACAAACCGGAAGTCACCATTTCCATCTTCCGGGTTCCCGGGAGGTCCATTTTTCTCCCTATGGAGCCTTCAGAGAAGCTCCTGAGGCCTCCGGAGGGCATCTGGGGGGGAAGGCGTTTTTTGCCTCCCCGGGCTTTTAGAAAGCCTCTATTTATTTATTTATTTATTTATTTATTTACTTATTAATCATTTTTATATGCCGCACCCTCTCCACCAAGGGACTCGGGGCGGCGTACAATTTACTACATAATAAATAATGACAAGAGCCTGGGGAGAGTGAAAAAACCACATCAAAAACAGAAGGGGTGGCTAGTCACATGTGCAGGGTGGATCGCACGTATAGTATTATGGGTATGGCAAGCCCATGCACGACCCCCTTGTGCTCCTCCTGCTTTTGGCATGGAACCCAAAAAAGGTTTGCCATCACTGTTCTATGTCTTACCTATGACAACGTTCCCTAACCTAGTGTCTTCTGAATGTGTTGGTCTACAAGATAGATTCAGAAAGTTGCCGAAGGTTGACCTGTGGTACCACAATCCTGCTTTCTGTATACTGTTTGTGTTTCTTTGGTATAAAGTACACGAGTTGTCTGTGTTATTATTATCTGATTTTTGAATCCATCCTAGAATTCATACTTTAGAGAAGCCTATAGAAGCCAGGTTTATTTAGATATTTATTCTGCATAATATATCCCTATATTTTATTTATGCACTGTTTCTTTTTGACAGTTAATACTTTAAAAGTACACTGATTACTGCAGTAATTAATGTGTACATTAAGTCCTGCCCTTAAAAACATCATTCCACACTCTTTGCTTTAATTTGTTAGTTCAAGCAATTTACAAACCAGAAAACAGAATGTGTCAGGTAGTTTACAAGACAAGAAATAAAATTATGTAAAGCAAAGGATTTTAGAGTGTAGAAACGGCACTTCGTGCAGATTAGTGATATTTCAAAGAGCAGGAATTAACATTTGGGCTCACAAAGAAAGAAAGAAATATTATTATTTTTGTTGTTATGATGATGATGATAATAATTTCTTCTTTTTTTATATTGGGCAGTAGTAAGTGCAGTAGAGGTATAAACAAATGAAGATACTAATGCAGTCTTTACTGTTGTTGTGTGTGTTTATTCATGCCTTCCTAATTTAGCAAACCTTCAGAATCCTTTTAGAAAAAAACTTTTATATTGACAGTCTCAATGCATTTGGACACTACAAGTAGTGTAGATCCTTTGTTTCAGCCACTGTTCAAAAGCAGTGCTGAAAAAATGACTACTCCTCAAAGTTCCAGCCATTGCAGCATTCTTGTAGTCATGTGATGACGATCTTGACACATGGGTGTGCAATTCACATACCGTATTTTTCGAAGTATAAGACGCAGCAAGGTTTTGAAGAGGCAAATTTAAAAAAGAAGTAGGTAGGTAAAGAGAGGGGGAGAGAAACAAATACAGTAGGTAGGTAGGTAGGGGGAGAGAGACAGAGAGAGTAGGTAGGAGGTAGGTAGATAGAGGGAGAGAGAGAGAGAAATACAGTAGGTAGGTAGGGGGAGAGAGAGAGTGGGTAGGTAGGTAGAAGAGGGGGAGAGAGAGGGAGAGAGAAATACAGTAGGTAGGGAGAGAGAGAGAGGGTAGGTAGGTAGGTAGATAGAGGGATAGAGAGAGAGAGAAATCCAGTAGAGAGGGAGGGAGGGAGGGAGGGAGGGAGGGAGGGAGAGAGTAGATAGGTAGGTAGAAGAGGGGGAGAGAGAGGGAGAGAGAAATATGGTTAGGTAGGTAGGTAGGGAGGGAGGGAGAGAGAGAGAGAGAGAGAGAGAGTAGGTAAGTAGATAGAGGGATAAAGAGAGAGAGAGAGAGAAATACAGTAGGTAGGCTCTTTCAAAGCTGAAGAGTCAGCGCTGTCTGATGACAATTCTGTGGTCATGTGGCTGGCATGACTAAACGCCAAAGGTACACAAAACACTGTTACCTTCCCACCAAAGGTGGTTCCAATTTTTCTACTTGCATTTTTACATGCTTTCGAACAGCTAGGTTAGCAGAAGCTGGGACAAGTAACGGGAGCTCACTGCATTATTATGGAGGAAGCGAAAACTGAGGGGGTTTTTAATAAAATGTTTTATATATATTTTAGGGGGTCCCAGGGTGGGGTGTGGGATTGGTCAGGCTGAGGGAGGAGCTAGTGCCAGGCCGACAGGTGAGGTTGGTAGGGAAGTGAGCGGAGCTGCGGAGGGGAGGGGGAATAGTAATATTCCAGCAGAGGGTCTTGTTATCACAACGGTCGTGGGGAGGGGTAGGTGCGAGGGCAGACGTAGATCTCGTTGCCGGTTGGGAGACCGTGGTCGTTGGACACGACCGGTCATCTGTCCCAACCCCCGCGCCCTAGGTGGCCAGGACTTACAGAGCCAGGGCCTGAGGCTGATGTTGTGCAACGCAAGGTCCGTTGTCAATAAGGCCCCCCTCATTTATGATTTAGTTTTGGAGGGGGAGCCGGACCTTGCAGGGATTACGGAGACCTGGTTGGGCCACGAGGGGGGTCTCCCCCTCATGGAAATGTGCCCACCGGGGTACCATGCATTTCATCAGCCTCGGACCCTGGGTAGGGGTGGCGGAGTAGCGGTTATTGTAAAGGAAGGGCTGGAGCCGAGAGAGTTCACTGTGCCACAGATATCAGGGTGTGAGTCTCTATGCGTGAAGTGGGGCCCAGGGAAACAGTTGGGCTTGCTGATTGCATACTTGGCTCCTCGCTATGCATCAGCGGCCCTGCCAGAGCTCCTCGAGGTGATCGCCGAGATGGCGGTTGAGACCCCCAAGCTATTGATTATGGGGGATTTCAACCTGCCGTCGACAGGGGGTCATCCGAGGTAGCTCGGGAGTTCATGGCTTCCATGACAGCCATGGACCTGACCCAAATAATTCAGGGCCCCACACACGAGGGAGGCCACACCCTGGACCTTATTTTTGTCTCTGACCAGTGGAGGAGTGATCTGGGAGTAGGGGAACTAGCTATTACACCCCTGTCATGGTCAGATCACTCACTTCTCCGGCTCGACTTCCTGGGCGCTACCCCCCATCGCGGGGAGGCGGAACCGGAATGTCCTAGATGGTTCCACCCCAGGCGCCTGATGGAACCTGATAGGTTCCAGACGGAGCTTGGACCACTTCCTGTAGTCCTGACCCGCTCCTGGATGGAGGAACTGGTGGCCGCATGGAACAGTGCGGCTGCCGGGGCCTTAGACCGGGTTGCACCTTTGCGGCCTCTCCTGCGGCAGCGATCCACCCAGGCCCCTTGGTTTTCCGAGGAGCTGAGGGTGATGAAGCGCCACAAGAGACGCCTAGAGAGCAGATGGAGATTTTCACGCTCTGAATCTGACCGAACACAGGTAAGAGCCTATTTACGGACCTACCTTGTGGCATTAAGAGTGGCCAAGCGTCGATACTGTGCCACTCTTATTGCGTCCGCAGACAACCGCCCTGCCGCCCTGTTCCGGGTGACCCGCTCCCTCCATTCACAGAGGCCGCGGGAAGCCCCTTTGCAAGGTAGAGCAGAGGAATTTGGGGAATATCTGCGGGACAAAATCGCTCAGATCCGCAGCGAGTGGGTCCCCTGCAGTGGTCTAGGAGGGACGCCAGAGGCGAGTCTTGAGGGACCATCTTGGGAGGAGTTTGACTCTGTTACTGCCGAAGATATGGACAGGTTGCGTGGTCGACTGCGAGCCACCACATGTTTACTGGACCCGTGTCCCTCCTGGCTTGTACTGGCATCCTGGGAGGTCACACGAGGCTGGCTCCAGGAGTTAGTCAACGCCTCCTTGAGAGAGGGGTTCTTGCCAGCCGTCTTAAAAGAGGCGGTGGTGAGGCCCCTACTCAAGAAGCCTTCCCTGGATCCAGCTATATTAGCTAACTATCGTCCTGTCTCCAACCTTTGCTTTTTGGCAAAGGTTGTACAGAGTGTGGTGGCACCAGAGTTCCCACGCCACTTGGATGAAATTGATTATCTAGACCCGCGCCAGTCCGGTTTCCGGCCCAGCCACAGCACGGAGATGGCTTTGGTCGCGTTGGTGGATGATCTCTGGAGGGCCAGAGATGGGGGTTGCTCCTCCATCCTGGTCCTATTAGATCTCTCGGCTGCTTTTGATACCATTGACCATGGTATCCTATTGCGCCGTCTAGAGGGGTTGGGGGTGATGGGTACCGTTTTGCGGTGGTTCTCCTCCTACCTCTCTGGCCGAGCACAATGTGTGCTGACGGGGGGGCAGAGGTCGACCCTGAGGCCGCTCACTTGTGGGGTGCCGCAGGGGTCGGTCCTCTCGCCTCTCCTGTTCAACATATATATGAAGCCGCTGGGTGAGATCATTCGCGGTTTTGGGGTTGAGTACCATCTGTACGCTGACGATACTCAGCTGTACATATCTACTCCGAACCACCCCAACGAGGCCGTCGAAATGATGTCCCGGTGCCTGGAGGCCGTACGGGTCTGGATGGGCAGTAACAGACTCAAACTCAACCCCTCCAAGATGGAGTGGCTGTGGTTACCGGCACCCCGGTTCAACCAGTGGGTTCCATCACTGGCCATTGGGGGCGAACAGCTGGCCCCCGTGGAGCGGGCGCACAATTTGGGCGTCCTCCTGGATGCCCGGCTGTCAATGGATGACCATGTGACGGCCGTGGCAAGGATGACCATGTGACGGCCGCTTGGTGCACCAATTGCGCCCCCTATTGGACCGGGGCGCCCTGCGCACAGTCACCCATGCACTGGTGACGTTCCGACTGGACTATTGCAATGCTCTCTACATGGGGCTTCCCTTGAGATGCACCTGAAGGCTGCAGTTGGTCCAGAACACGGCCGCGCGGGCAATTATGGGAGGTACCAGATACTCCCATGTAACACCTCTCCTGCGCGGGCTGCACTGGCTACCTGTGGCTTTTCGGGTGCGTTTCAAGGTATTGACTATCATCTTTAAAGCGCTCCATGGCTCAGGACCTAGCTACCTGCGGGATCGCATCCTGCCCCATACATCCCTGCGGCCGATTCACTCTCACAGGGAGGGACTCCTCCGGGTGCCGTCCACTAGGCAGTGCCAGCGGGCGACGCCCAGGAGTAGGGCCTTCTCTGTGATGGGCCCGACCCTCTGGAATGACCTCCCCCCCGACATTAGAATAACGACTGATCTCCGCTCCTTCCGTAACAAACTAAAGACCCACCTGTTTAATTTAGCTGGCCTGGCCTAACTGTAGCTTTTGTGTCCCTCTAGCCTGTATTTTAAATTTTAAATGTTTAGGGATAGATTTTATAGGTTGTTTTAATTTTTAACTGTACTGTACAGCCTATCATATAATTTGTTTTAATGGGTATTTATAATTATTTAAGTTTGTATATTGTTTTATTGTGGTCTGTACACTGCCCCGAGTCCCTTTGGGGAGAGGGGGCGGTCTATAAATTAAATAAAATTAAAATTAAATTAATTATTCCTTTTATTTTTTCTTTTATTGATGACACAGAAACATTATATTCAACACAATAGGTAACAATATATACTAGTGGAATAAAATTATCAATTTCAGAGAAAGACACAAACAAAAGTACCTTTTTCATATAAGGGAATGCCTGTGTGTTTGCATGCATAACCTTGCTGTTTTGGGGGATAGAATTATGTAATGTTTATAGACATGTTTATTACTACACAAATACAGATTCAAACCAATTTCACATCAATTGGAATTTTGTTCATAATAACTGTGTATAAATATAACGGAAGTGGGAAGTTTTTAAACTGCCATATTGCAAAAATGGCAAGAAAAAGGAATGAAATAGAATTTTGCAATTTTAAGCAATTGTTTAGATGTGAATTTTCTAATTTTTTAATGACCAATTAAATCAGTTGATTGCAGTGAGTATTCAATAACTCTCACTTACGGTATGTATATACCTATTAATTATAGGGAATCCAAAATACTGTGATTCATGCCCTAATAAACTATTACTGTGATTAAAGTTGTCAGTTACAATGTTTGTTTGCATTGTATTCAACTTTTCCCTTTCCCTTTTCCCTTTATGCCTTCTACTTTTCTGACGGGAAATTAATGCAGCGTTAACTGTTTTTGTACATTCAGGATATGACTTTATAGAGTATTACAAAATAGTAGCTCTCAAATCTTATTAGATCTGAGTCACTTGTCCCAAAGGTGCTTTTATAAAAGGCAACTGGACTTTTCTTTGAAGTCGTTTGGCTTCTCTTTGAAGAGGTTTATTCAGCTCCAACATCTTAGTCACTTGTAAATAATCCTTGTGCCTTCTATAGCCACAGATTCCGTTTATATCTTGTCATGGTTTGATCAAATCTATTGCGTAGTGTAATGGTTAAGATGTTGGATATAGGTTCAAGTCCACCCTCGGTCACTGAAGTTTACTGAATGACTTAGAGCCATTCACTCTTTCTTGCCCCAACAAAGTTCACTGAAAAATTAGATGAAAATGTGCACCCTGCTTTGTGCTGCTGGAGGAAATGTAAGTAATTAGGTCCCTGAAGTGTTAGGTTTGAGAATCCATCCTCTCTGTTCTTCCTTTGTTTCAATTGAGAGACATTAACTTTATATTCTACCATTCAGGACTGGGAAAAATGTGAAAAGGGGTTATCAAATTCCTTGGAAAAGCTAAAATCCCTGAAGAAGAAGCTTTCTCAGCCATTGCCAGACCATCATGATGAGCTCCACACAGAGCAGATTCGTTGCAAGGTACCGTAGTAATGCACATTGCAGTCTGATTCTAAAGAGAGATAGTATAACATAGAATGCAAGCAGGACAGATTATTTCCATTTTATTGTATTATGCATGGAGTAACAGGTGACTTACAGACAAATATACTTTATTGTATTATGCATGGAGTAACAAGTGACTTACAGACAAATAATACTTACAGACTATGTCATCCTTGGAATATTTTTAAAAAGCTGAAGAGCGAGGTCATTCTTAGCCTTGCTTCTATCATAGTTTAATACTGTATAAGTTATTAAAAATCCACATGTTTTAAGTTTTCTGGATATTGCTAGGTTTGACAGAGAGGAGCAGGCATATTGGGGGGGGGGTTTAAAATTATGTTTTTCTGTTACAATTTCTTATGAAGCTATTATTTTTCCTTGTCCTTACAAGTGGGTGAGTATACGTCCAAAATAAATGTTTCTTTCCTAAACTCCAACTTGGATCACAGGCAACTGATCAAACAATGTAATTTAAAACTGTATCGTATAACACTGCAGATATATGCAGTATAGCAGGGCCCACAGAAAAAGGAAATTCTGATATCCTCTTAGGTGGAAGCAATTAAAAGGAACGTGCATTGAAATAAACCAAAACAACAAGTATTCTTTTTAAAATAAGCCTGGAAACTGCTTATTCGTTTAGATTTTTTTTTCTTTTTTGTTCTGCACTACTGTACAAAATTAAAATAAATAAATAAATATTTATTTCTATATACTTTAAAGATTTTCTTTCTCCAAAATAGGAACTAGAGAGTGCCGCTGAGGGATGGACCAACGATCTTTCTCATTTGAACTTATTAAAGGAGACCCTGTCTACTTTCATTAGTGCAGAGGACATTTCGGTACTCAACGAACGTATTGAATTATTGCACAGACAATGGGAAGAACTATGTCACCAGGTACAATAATATTGCCTGCCAAATAATAATAATAATTTTCTTGTTAGGCCAGTCTGATTTGTGCAGACTACCAGGCAATTGCTGAGTTACAGCCTAGTTTAATGTCTGAAACATTGGATTTAAATATGATAAGCCTGGATTTGGATGCTCAATTAACTAGTTATAGAAAATTCTTTAATCGTCTTAGTTGCAATTCGGGATACATGTAATAAATACAGAATCAGAATGCCATTCGTACTAGATTACTGCATGAATATAAAAAATCTTAATATCACAAGTTACAAGTCAACTGATAAAAAAAATTCCTAAGTGCCAACTCTCCCCACCCAAAAACCTGCCCCAACAAATCTTGGTTTGTTTTCTTAGCAGAAGAAAATATGACTTCCTGAGTATATGAAAAGAAAATGGAACTTCTTTCAGCTTTTTTTCAACTTTCCACTAACTTGATTTCACTTTAAATACATTGAGACACTCCAGATGAATAGACAGTAAAAGAGAAATAGATGCCTATCTTTTGCTGATGCCAAAATTCTAAGCAAGCGAATCAAGTCCTTGCTTTCTATTAAGCTTGCTTTTTCTATTTATAAATATTTAGCTGCTGCTTTGAAAAGTATAAATATCCACCCAAAGCTGTTTCATGATGCTATATTATTCCTTTGCATTCTGAAAGCAAACAGAAACTCCCCATTTTCATGAGATTCCACCTAGTATATTTGACAATGGAATCTTACTGTTGACTGGATTTTTGGATCCAGAAGAAAGACTGTTGAATAGATATATTCATTCAATTGTTCAAAACAAAGCCAAGACACTTAAAAGCAAAACATCTGAATATTCTCAATGAAGGCAGCTGTAGTAATTAAAAAATCATCTGTAAGAAAGAGATGCAGGAAGAGCCCTAAGTTTCACCCGTTCATATGTGTTAAGAAATATAAGATAGAAGATACATATATAAACACAAAAAAATGATAAATCAGGTAAACATCCTGGATGTTTCTTTTATTTTCTTATTTTATGCCAAACAAATTGAATAATATATGAACTGAGTCCATTCAATTGTTCTTTCAGTTTGGTGTCTAAAATCAGGAACGGGCTAGTCAGTCATTATTAGGCCTTTTCACTTTCTAAGATTCACAAATATACCTTTCGACCAGTAGGTAGCAGCAAAGAATTAAAATGTTTATATTTCTTGGCTGTTTGTTTAACTGCATGTCATATATGGATCAGTTACATGAAAAGACATGCAGACAAACACATGGCAACTCATAGAACCTAAGTTTCCATATTGTATATTCCAGAGCATTCAGGAAACCCGGGAAGCATAGTTAATATCAGGGACATTTGCTTTGCTCATTGGTCAGATGACTGCTTGACCAATCCCTTTACAAAGAAAAAAGAAAAAAAGTTTCAGGCACCAGGAACCTAAGCCCCATTACAGTCAATCTTGGACTAAAGAGTGGACAAAAAGATCAGCTACCAGCAGCAGAAGAAGAAAACTGGCAGAATCAATTAGAATGGCAAGATTGCTGATACAGAGCATGTCATGTCAGATCACCTCCCTGTCACTCCCATGCAATAGGGAGTGTATAATAATATATACAGAATATTAGCGAAAACCCCAAGCGTGAAACCTTAAGCCATCCTTAGACCAAAGAAAGATACTGACATTCGGGCAAAGAGGCATGTGGAGATGTGCTAAGGTTATCCTTGCACCAGCCCAAGGAGGAAATTAGGAAGTATTTGTTTTTCACCACAGTAAATTAGACAAATGCTGATTTCTGGCAGTTGTGTTATTGCTTTTTAATTGTATTAACACGATAGCTCTGATTCCTTGTGATTGGGGAGGCTATTATAATTCCTACACTTTAAAAAGGAGCAAAAGATGATCTTAGTAATTAGAGATGGATAAACTTATTGAATGTTGTAAGTAAATAATTGTGCCATATTTATATTGGAAATGCAGGTGGCCCTCATTTAATGACCACTTGTTCAGTATCTGTTCGAGCTTACCACAATGCTGTGGGAATGGTACTTATGACTGGTCTTTGCACTTATGCCAGATACTCTCTATCTCTGCAGTCATGTAATCACGATCTGGGCACTTGGTTTCCTACTCACAGTTACATATTAAATGATGAGTCACCTGCTCATCATTTGCATCCTTCTTTGTTCTCACTTAATAATGGGATAGGATTCACTTAATGACAGCAACCAGAAGTGTATTAATTTCTTTTGCAAAGCAGTATAGTCATATGACATTGTGCTTTACGACATTGCTTAGTGATGGAAATTCTGGTCCCAATTACCATAAATAAATAAGGACTACCCATTAGAAATGCCTTTACTCTGATTGTTTAAAGAATGGCAGATGTTTTATTCTTTTATTATTTTTCTTTATTTGTAGCTGAACTTCAGTATCTTACTATCTTGACTTTGCCATACCCTGTTCAAAGTCTGTTTGGATTGGGGTGTGCTATAAAAGTTTGTAAACAAATCAATATAGAAATGCTTTAACTTTTGTATAAACACCTTCACCAAGAGTTTAGATGTCATGCTCTATCATCTACTTAAATTGGCCGAGAAGAACACTGTTTACGTGTTCATTACACAAACCTTAATTGGTGTTAGAAAGGACTTAACATTTTTTTAAGAGGGAACCCTTGCAAATAAACTTATTTGGTTGGATATATTCTTTGAAGGCTCAAGAGACAGAATGCATGCTGGCTATGTTGGAAGGTGGGGGATGGGGACAGAGATAAATATTTTTTTATGTTACACACACTGAACAACAAAATCCTTATTTCTGATCCCGAGGCATTGGCAGATTTGCATTTTTACCTAATTGGCCTCATCAGTTGTTCTCCGTGCAATAGAGGAGTTTAGTTCCACAAAGAATTAAAATAGTTTCTTAATACTGAGTTGTGGGAAAAACAAACAAAAGGAAATTAGAATCATTTGTATCTTGTTTTACATATCTAAATATGGGCTGCGGTCATTCGTTTAAGCGTTTCCTTTCTCAGTAAAGGAAATACATAAGCTGAGAAGGAACTGCATTTATAGAAAAGAAGAAACAGGTGCAGTAAGTAAAGCTTAGATTGTTGAAAATGTATGTATGTATGTATGTATGTATGTATGTATGTATGTATGTATGTATGTATATGTGTGTATGTATATACAGTACACATACACACACACACTTTAATATACATACCTACATTTTAAGATTTAAGAAATCATGTTATACGTTTATTCTAAGGACATTTTGTTGCCATTCTTCTATTACCTTTTCAATTGCATGTCAGATATGATGGGATCAGATGGAACCATCAGACAGCCTAAATCTATCTTTATTACAAGCCATCCTTCTGGGTTTGCAGGATGCTCTCTGTGGATGGCCTTCCTCAAATAGCCTTCTAGAAACTGGTAAATACTTAGTTCTTTTGAAGGCCACAGTGGACCGATTGAGTGATTAGGGGTGACAGTAACCTAATCTGTTCTTTTAATTTGTAATTCGTTTAACATGTCATTCCTATTTCGTGTGGGTTTTTTATTTATGGTATCTGTATCCACCTTCTTGGTCACTGATTAACAAACTGAGCTGGGACTAAATCACATAAAAAATCAAGATATACTGTACATATGAAATAAATTCATCAATATCTGAGTCATTTATAGGAGATATCACTAGATGCAAAATGTTTAAATGCTATTGCAGTAATGTGTTTTTTTTTTATCAGTGGAGGCCACATTTTTTTAATTCAGTTGCCTACCAGGTTTGTATGCTTACCATTTTTTAAAAAGACAGTTGGGTTGTAGTACAACAAATTAACAATATCAATAGCAACAGGATTAAGAAATCTGATCTCATAGAATTTATTGCATTGGGAAAACTACTTCAACAATAGTACGCCTTTTTTTTTTCTTTTTAATGGCATAGGTATTAAAAGATGTCTTTGTGACTAGTTGCAGCTCTATATTTAAAAGTAATCTCTATATTTATGTGTAATCTGAGACATACGTGTAGTTGTCTAGGCTGTAGATATATCTACCTGTCTGTCATTATATGAGGTACACATTTATCTGCAACTGATAAGCCTGAATTTTATCTTTATTTTTATCTACCTCTGGAACCTTATTGTGTGTCAAATAACTTTTTTTATTTGTCTTTCTCATTACAATTTAGCCACAAGTAAACTAAGATTAATAACCATTGTTAAGGTGTTAAAGAAATCACATATTGTTGAAGCTTTCTCTATCTCTTTTAACTTCAGCAATCGTCTTACTGCAGGGTGAACATTATGTCTAACTTTTCTTGTTCTCATAATCTATCTTTCTTCCCGCACATCTTTAAAGGTTTCCTTGAGGAGGCAACAGGTGAGCGAGAAACTGAATGAATGGGCAGTCTTCAGCGAGAAGAACAAAGATCTCTGTGAATGGTTGACACAAATGGAAAGTAAAGTTTCCCAGAATGGAGATATTCTCATTGAAGAAATGATTGAAAAACTCAAAAAGGTAAAGGGCTGCTGCTTTACTGTTTCAGACCATTCCATAAATATTCTTAGTTTATCAGAACTGCAGCATGCTATATCCCAGGAAGCTTTCAGTAAAATCTTGGCTATGATCCTGTATGGCAGGGGTGTCCAAACTTGGGAACTTTAAGACTTGTGGACTTCAACTCCCAGAATTCCCCATGGCTGGCTGGGGAATTCTGGGAGTTGAAGTCCACAAGTCTTAAAGTTCCCAAGTTTGGACACCCCTGCTGTATGGTATTTTATAATCTGGTGCTCTTATAAAAGCCACATTGGCTGGAAAATCTGGGTTTTATATTTCAACACACCTGAGTGTCACTAATTTGGCTAAACTGAACAATTTGCAAACTTTGGGGGGATTTTATTTTCCTGTTGTCTATGCATGTTAGATTATTAACTCCTATAAACACTGTCAGAATTATAGAACAGGATGTCATGTTTAGATAGTATTTAGATAAGAGCAACCAAGCAACCATTTGTTGCTCTAAGGAGAAGATTTTCTTAAGATGCTTACTCTGTTTTTTTTATGTCCTTCTGTCATTCAGGATTATCAAGATGAAATTGCAGTGGCCCAAGAGAATAAAATGCAGCTTCAGGAAATGGGAGAACGGCTTGCTAAAGCAAGCCATGAAAGCAAAGCTCTGGAGATTGAGTATAAACTTGGCAAGGTCAATGACAGGTGGCAACATCTTTTAGATCTCATTGCAGCCAGGTATATATGCTATGTATGTCTGTATGCATACATGTGTTTAATGTACTTCTGATCTTGGTGGATTGCAAGTGGAATATAAACACAAATACTAACAAAAAATAAAAACAAAACAAAAGAGCCTAACTTTCAATGTTAAGACCCAGTCAAAAAGAAAGTTTTATAGTGAACTGTTTACAGAGATTGCACTTCAGCATTTACAATATCCTATTTTTGCAAAATGCCTTGACTCTCAACTCTAGATCAATCCTTTATTCTGCCACCTTCAGAAGAATAACACCACTTGCACATCTGAGGCATCTACAGTATGTTACGTGTTGTTCAATGGTACTTAACCATTTGGTTTCCATTTAATTATTTTGTAATTTTCTGTGATTCATTGGTGATTCATCACTATTTTGCTGTGGCAGAATAAACTTCTTTTATAAAAGGTTTTCATGTCAGGGTTGGTTGCAAGGGCCAATTCAAATAGATTCATTAAAGCAGGAATTGTTGTTTTTTGTGGTACTAGATAGTTCCTCAGGATGTGGGTTTTCAAGCAAATAATACCAGATAGATAGAAAAAGATAGAAGGAGATAGAAAAACTAAAGCAGTGGTATTTAGACAACATGTTTTTATCAGCCTGTTGTGACCGAAAGGAAAATTATACTTAAGACACATTTACAGCTTTCCATTTTTCAGCCATTTAACATTATAATGGAATGCCTTCAATATAAATAAATATTAACATTTTCATCAAGAAGTTAACACCTGTTAAAATTTAAATACAGTATACGTACGCATACTATTTTAGTACGGTTTTATTAAATAAATGCTAAAATTAACTTGTTTAACATTTATTGATCTGAAAAAAACCCAGTATAATGATGGATTGTTATTTGTATTCTACTATTTCCCTTTAGTTTTGTACCTTTGTCAAAGTTCATATTATAAATAGCTTATAAAGTTATTTTAGATGGTTCAAAAATCCCTTTCCTTCCTACTTTCAATGCCTTTGGTGATGCCTCCTAACAGCTGGAACTATTCATAAAAATTATAAAACAGGAACAGGAAGTCCATATAGCACCCAGCAAAGGAACAAACCAAACAGATATCCCACTTTTTATTTTTATTTGATTACACCAGCCAGACATACTTTTTCCTGGCTTGCCTTTTTGGACAGGTTAGTCCACAGCTGCTCAGAATTTATAGTGGACACATTTTTACCCTTCCCCTCCTCCATTAACGGCCTACATTCCTGAAGCTCACCCTGGCACATGTTGATGAATGTAAGTTTTATTTAGAAACATGACCACTTGTCACGCAGCTTAGTCTCATGTTACCAGGCAGTGACTTACCAACTTTTGTTTAGAGGGTGAGCACTGTTTGCACAGTACTGTGAAATACAGTTTCCAGTAACAATTGGATTGAATGCTCTTAATTATTGTCCTGGAAAATTTAATGCTGGTGCTGGTGGATTTACATGCCCTGAAAATGGCAGACAATCATAGTGTGGATTCAGACCTCCCTGACTGCAATTGTGATGTGTCAAGGCAAGCAAAGTTTTGTAACTTTTATTATTATGCTTTATTATATTGCTGTTCCTAATAAGTGGGTTTCTAGTAATGAAGAGATCCATGAAAAATGGGCATGAAAAATAATGGGCTCCATGAAAAAAAAATTCTTTCTACAATTAAAATATGCAAATTGCAACACACAGGAAGATACATAGAAAATGCATTTGAATGTCAGACTTTTTTCCGCTATAAATGTGGCATGGAAAAAGGATAATGTGGGGAATTGTTTTATAGAAGTATTTCAAACTGTACAAAAAAATAATGTTAAAAAATTGAAAAAAGTTTCAGCAAGTATTTCAAAATTTTACTCAGGTTAAACAACCAAGGACTTTTGCAACATCCATATTATTTGATATTAAGGACAATATTTTGGGGGGTTGTTTTCTGTTTATTTCATTAAGCAGTGTGACTACAATTTTTGAAATCACCTTTCTTGCTCCTTTTTAAAAGAGGTTATTATTAGCAAACAGCTGTTTTATTTATTCATAGTTGTGACTTCATGGTGCATTATAGTACAGTTGAACCATAATATATCTTTTCAATGAAAACATACATTAAGGTTTACATATGTGAAAAAATTTTCATAGTATTGAATGAACAATAATAAAGAAATAAATTATCCCTGCATGTATTTTAAACTTAAATGTGTTTTCAGTACTTAATTCGAGGTAATATATTTAAAATATTAATTTAAAGTTAAGAATATTTATTCAACAATAAAGATACTTCCAAATAATTACGTCAGTGTGAAACTGTAAGTTCACAGTTTTAAAAAGTTCAACAGATCTACTATAGCTATAGATTAAGCTTGCTAAATTTAGACTTGTCATGTGCTGATTTCAACCTGCTCTTTTTGGATGTTGGGTATTTTTTAGCAGGAAAAGAAATCCTCACCAGCTTCTTGAAGCAATGTGGTGGGAGATGTTACACTTTGCTAAGAAAGTTAGCTTCTGTAAATATTGTTGCAGTTTTATCTGAGATGAGATCGCTTTTGCCTACAATGATTTCTTACAATGTTTCCATGATTGTATATCTTTTCAGTTGAAATGAATGCATGTTTTAGTGAAACTGTAGGCTTCCAAAATAACACGCACTCAAGTACAGTAAACTTTTGGCAAGAGTATGCAAGAGGAGTATCTGACTAAGACTCAAAATATGTTGTTACACTAACGTGTTCATTTCATGAATAAAGGACTGTTGACAGTTCTGTTATGATAGGTATTTAGTTTTTCAAAACCAGACGCATGTTGAAGGAAACCACAAACTTTGACACTTTGATAGTAAGCAAAAGAGAATTACAATAGGATGTTAGATTGAATTACTATAGTTAATTTCTGAGGGGGGGGGTTACCAGAAAGAGAAGAAACAAATTGCAGAAGTGTGCACAAAAAGAAGCACTGCTTCTCTTTTACTAATTTTGGCCCAAGCGTACAAAAAAAGCGGGAGAGCTTATTTTCACACACTGAACAATATTTTTGAATGATGGACTTATAATTAATTTTAATAGTGTCTGCATCTATATAAAGTCTGTGACTACAAGATGCTATGAAAGAGGAGGAAATTCTGCATGACAAGATTGAGATTGAATTGGAAGTGGATTAAAAAACAATAGGCTGCAAGATGACATGGTAAAAGATGTTACACTGGACATCCAAAAGACCTTAATAATTAAAAGGGATATACAAACAACAAAAATGAGAGTGATTTGGATAATTTTCCTATATGGGATTTACAAAAGAGACTTGTTAAAAGTTTTGAAGAATTTTGTGAAAAGGGATAAGAAATCAAGTTTTACATCATTATTTGAAAGGACTAAACTAAAGAGCAAGGTTGATAGAAGTAAAAGGAAGAAATATAAAGTTGGTTTATTTTATCATAGTTAAATAGATTGTTATCTCAGAGATGGGACATGGCAGGAGGATAAAAGAGATCACTTATTGTATTTTAAGAGAAGGTGATAAGTTACTAAAATTGTTTATATTGTGATGAAAATGCGAAGTCACTTTATAACCTAGTTCTTTTTATTTACTATATTCTTATTGAGGCAACTTCAGAAAGCTTACAATAGCCATAAATAGTTGAACAGTCACATTAGGCACAAACATTTCTGCCTCCATGTTGGGAAAAACTCATGTCTTCCAACCCTTTTGAAAGACAGGCAGGGGCTGGGTCCATTCAAATCTCAGAGGTAACACTGAACTGATGGTCTCATACCTTATCAAACAGGTATAAGATGTCACTTCTTATACCTCTGCATTTTGTACGAGCTGTCCAAGTAGTTTGAACCAATTCTTTCCCATCCAGGCTGCTACAGCCACCAGACCCTGAGACAGAATCTTAAAACATGGGTTAACTAGCCAAAAGTTGAGATGTTCAATTCCATCATGACAGATAATCTGATCTTGTTGGCCAATGTAAATGCTAAGCAAGAGCAGTGAAAGAGTTATGCCTTCCATAAAGCAAGAGCCAAGGGCTAGACCTCTCCCCACAATTGCCCGCAACTGAATCCATTTCTAGTGGAAGGAGAATTACTACAACACTGTACCTCCAACCCTTGAAGTCAGAAGGCATCAAAGCTGCTCAGTGATCAAAGAGAGCCACTCCCAAGTCTGTCAAAGATCATCCATAAATATGATTAGTGCCATCTCTGTACTATGCCCAGGCCTGCAACTCAACTGAAAGAGATTCAGATATTGCAGTCCAATTACTTTCTCAACAAACTTTCCCCAAAAGGAAAACTTGAAGAGGGGATAAAAGTTTTCCAACACTGTTTAGTCCAACAATAGCTTATTGAATTCATCATCCTATCTCTCAAGGATGAACTTGTAACTGCTTGAATCACCTCAAGATCATCTCGTGGGAGGCCTTAACCAACTAGGGAAGGACATGAATTTAAAATGCAAGTGCCAAACTGACAAATCCAAGGACCCCTGTCTAATCCCTCAGGACTAACAAGCACAAACTCTTCCTAAGTGTCAGACCATATGTCAATCAACTTTACATGTCCTGCACAGCTGGAGTGATAATAAATCCAAATTCTTTTCCAGCAGATACTTAACCCCCTCCCTCCATTTATTTATTTATCACATTTAAATGGCTGCCCTTCTGACAGTAACAACTCTGGGCAGTTCTAACCTTTCAGATGGTTTTCTTACTCATCTCTTCCTAAGGACTAGGCGACCTTAAACAAGACCGACACTCCAAATGGTACTCCAAAATAAAATTAAAGTGAAAAATGATGATGTTTTATCACTTTTATTGCTACTGTGTAATCCTTAATAAATATTCTCCCTGTTATCAGAGTTGCTCTTTGTCCTTCTCCAGAGATGCTGTTGGTACAATATTTCTCTGTCAACAGCTTGAAATTTTATCTGAGATTTAGGAGGGCTTTCGTGATGTACACAAGGCACACAAACTTAATCAAGACCCATCACCAACATCTCTTCCCAAGAAGTGGCTAGGGCTTAGTCAAACTGCACACTAGAAGATAAGGATCTTCTCCAGTGCCTTCTGAAAACTAAAAAGATCAATTAGGCATCATATATACTCTCATAGTGATTTAAGACCTATTTTGGTTCTGATCCTCACCCTCCGCAATTTGTCAAGTAGATTGGACTGAGATAGACTGGCCCAAAGTCACTTCAGTTTGCATGGCTGAGAGTAAAATAGATCTACAGTTCCCATTCTAAGTGCAATACTTAACCTCTACACCACATTGATTCTTCCATTCACTGGAAATATTGAACCTGAAGCACTCATTGCTAAATGAAAATTAAAAGAAGCCTTTCCCTATTTTCATGATCTAAAAGTAATTATTGTAAACAATATTTTTTTAAAATACTCTTTGTTATCAATATTATTTTCACTTTTATCTATACTTTTTATGCCTCCAGATGGACATACTGGATTATGTTATTC